>NC_090358.1:27031414-28461414 GCF_035084215.1 Heptranchias perlo
ACACCAGCAAAGTTTTTGATCGATAATGGAGGTGAATTCGCTAATGCAGAGTTCAGAGATATGTGTGAGAATATGAATATAATTGTCATGAACACAGCAGCTGTGAACCCTTTTAGCAATGTTCTTTGTGAAAGGGATCATGCTGTGATTGATAGCATGGTACATAAAATTTTGACTGATCGAACAGAGTGTAAATTGTCAACTGCCCCAGCATAGGCAGTTCATGCAAAGAATTCTCTTCAGATAGTTGGAGGATATAGTCCGTACCAACTAGTCAATGGGTGCAACCCCAAATTACCTTGTTCTTTAGTGATAATCCTCCTGCTCTAGAAGGTACAACAATTACTGCCATTTTTTCTGAGCATTTAAATGCTATGCATGCAGGGAGACAGGCTTTTATCAAGGCTGAGGTATCAGAGAAAATTCATAGAGCGCTGAGGCATCATGTTAGACCATTTGAGACAGAGTTCAGTTCAGGAGATTTGGTATACTATAAAAGGGAGGGTCATAGGGAATGGAAAGGCCCTGGTAAGGTAATAGGTCGTGATGGTAAGACAGTAATTGTCCAACATGGCAATCAAACTGTTACGGTTCATTCCTCACAATTAATTGCAATTATTTATAAAATCTCAGACTCGAATGGGGTAAAAGAGTGGAGAGTACGAAAGCAGAGTACAAGTAGTGATAGGGAGTCCAGGAGTGAATCTCACGTCAGAAAACTATCGCAAACTAGAGATGAATAACTGAGATCTCGCAGTAGTAGTCCCGATGGATATCGAAGTGGAAGTAAAAGATGCAGCTCGACTAGATCAAACAATGAAACAAAGACCACAGAACAGTATGAAACAGAACGAGAAGCAGAAGTCCTGATAATTGTAAGGTTTTGGTGGCTGCCAATAAACTTGAGGTTAAACAAATGAGAGGCAAAACAAGGGGAGTTAGGTAGTTGGAAAGAATTTGGAATTTATTCTGATGTAACAGATAAGCGTCAACCAGCTTTGTCGCATAGATGGGTTTGTACTGAAAAAGTCCTTGCAAATGGGACTTATAATGCTAAAGCAAGGTTGGTAGCGAGGGGTTTTGAAGAGAAACTGAGTGATACAGATGTTTGAGTGGATTCTCCCACTGCTGGAAAGGTAATCTTAAAAAATCTTTTTGGCTGTTTTGGCAACATAAAAATGGGAGTGTAGGTCAACTGACATAAAAGCCGCATTTCTGCAGGGCGACACTTTTCAGAGAGAAGTGTTTCTGAAACCACCTGAAGAGGCAGCAGATGCGGAAGGAAAACTATGGCCTGAATGATGCTTCCAAGGTATAGTATTTTTCGGTGAGATCTGCTTTGCTGAAAATAGGTTGTGTTCAAGTGAAAGCAGATCCCACAATGTTTTATTGGTACCATAACGGGAATCTTTCCGGCATCTTCATGATGTATGTTGAGGATTTCTTATGGGGTGGTACTGTGGAATTTAAGAAATTTGTCATTAAGATTAGAGTAGAATTTAAAATTGGGAGTCAGGCCTGTGGGGCTTTTAAATATATTGGTTTAGATATTAAGCAAAGTGGGTCTGGTATAACTTTAAATCAACAGTCCTATTTAAAAGTGTTACTCCCATCCCAGTTAATCGCACTGGTCATCACAGAAAGGTGATGTTATATCTAAAAGAAGATACAGAGCAATTACGAAGCTTGAAGCTTGATTGATTGGTCAGTTGAGCTGGTTGTGCACTCAGACTAGACCAGATGCTAGTTTGGATGTGTTGGAGTTAAGTACTTCAATGAAACACCCCGGAGTAGAGAATGTTTAACGGGCAAATAAAACATTATGAAAATTAAATGTGTGCTTAAGTTCCCATCCTTAGACCCAAAGCAAATGAAGCTAGTTATCTTTAGTGGTGGGTATTCTAGTGCAGCTGGTTTCATAGTGTTTCTTATGGATGAGAATGAGAAATGTTGTCCTTTTCTTAGCTTGGGAAGCTAAGAAAATAAAAAGGGTTGTTAAAAGTTCTCTGGCTGCTGAAACACTGGCTCTTGTAGATGTAATGGATATGGGATTCTATTTGGCAATATCTTGAGTGACATCCTGTACAATGGGAGTACTGAAGCTAGTATACCCATTGAATGTTATGTAGACAATCGTTCATTGTAGGATATTGTACTCTTTACAAAAAATGTGACTGAGAAAAGATTACGGATTGACCTTGCTGGCTTGAAACAAATGCTGGAGAGAAAGGAAATCTCTAAAATTAAAGGGGTGGATTCAAGCCATTAACTGTCAGATTGTTTTGCTAAAAGAAGTACACGTACAAAAAAATTATAAGGGGTCCTGGAGAAGAGTTGCCTCACAATGTAATGCTTTGAATAGTATAAGCTATACAGAGTACGGAAGTTTCTAATTTTTGAAATTTTGTTTGTATTGTATAAAGTTTATTTTTTTAAAATTTTATTTAAAAGAGAAGGGAATCTGTTAATTGTATCTAAGTGATTTATATCATTAGTGTTAATTGTATTCAGGTGGTGGGTATCAATTGGGGACTCTCGTATCCATTTATAGGAGGGTGTGCTTTTTTTCGTTCATGGGATGTGGGCGTCACTGGCGAGGCCAGCATTTATTGCCCATCCCTGATTGCCCTCGAGAAGGTGGTGGTGAGCCACCTTCTTGAACCGCTGCAGTCCGTGTGGTGAAGGTTCTCACACAGTGCTGTTAGGAAGGGAGTTCCAGGATTTTGACCCAGCGACGATGAAGGAACGGCGATATATTTCCAAGTCGGGATGGTGTGTGACTTGGAGGGGAACGTGCAGGTGGTGTTGTTCCCATGTGCCTGCTGCTCTTGTCCTTCTAGGTGGTAGAGGTCGCGGGTTTGCGAGGTGCTGTCGAAGCAGCCTTGGCGAGTTGCTGCAGTGCATCCTGTGGATGGTACACACTGCAGCCACTGTGCGCCGGTGGTGAAGGGAGTGAATGTTTAGGGTGGTGGATGGGGTGCCAATCAAGCAGGCTGTTTTGTCCTGGATGGTGTCGAGCTTCATCCCAGCAAGTGGAGAGTATTCCATCACGCTCCTGACTTTTGCCTTGTAGATGGTGGAAAGGCTTTGGGGAGTCAGGAGGTGAGTCACTCGCCACAGAATACCCAGCCTCTGACCTGCTCTTGCAGCCACAGTATTTATATGGCTGGTCCAGTTAAGTTTCTGGTCAATGGTGACCCCCAGGATGTTGATGGTGGGGGATTCGGCGATGGTAATGCCATTGAATGTCATGGGGAGGTGGTTAGACACTCTCTTGTTGGAGATGGTCATTGCCTGGCACTTGTCTGGCGCGAATGTTACTTGCCACTTATCAGCCCAAGCCTGGATGTTGTCCAGGTCTTGCTGCATGCGGGCTCAGACTGCTTCATTATTTGAGGGGTTGCGAATGAAACTGAACACTCTGCAATCATCAGCTAACATCCCCATTTCTGACCTTATGATGGAGGGAAGATCATTGATGAAGCAGCTGAAGATGGTTGGGCCTAGGACACTGCCCTGAGGAACTCCTGCAGCAATGCCCTGGGGCTGAGATGATTGGCCTCCAACAACCACTACCATCTTCCTTTGTGCTAGGTATGATTCCAGCCACTGGAGAGTTTTCACCCTGATTCCCATTGATTTCAATTTTACTAGGGCTCCTTGGTGCCACACTCGGTCAAATGCTGCCTTAATGTCAAGGGCAGTCACTCTCACCTCACCTCTGGAATTCAGCTCTTTTGTCCATGTTTGGACCAAGGCTGTAATGAGGTCTGGAGCCGAGCGGTCCTGGCGGAACCCAAACTGAGCATCGGTGAGCAGGTTATTGGTGAGTAAGTGCCGCTTGATAGCACTGTCGACGACACCTTCCATCACTTTGCTGATGATTGAGAGTAGACTGATGGGGCGGTAATTGGCCGGATTGGATTTGTCCTGCTTTTTGTGGACAGGACATACCTGGGCAATTTTCCACATTGTCGGGTAGATGCCAGTGTTGTAGCTGTACTGGAACAGCTTGGCTAGAGGTGCAGCTAGTTCTGGAGCACAAGTCTTCAGCACTACAGCCGGGATGTTGTCAGGGCCCATAGCCTTTGCTGTATCCAGTGCACTCAGCCATTTCTTGATATCACATGGAGTGAATCGAATTGGCTGAAGACTGGCTTCTGAGATGGTGGAGATATCGGGAGGAGGCCGAGATGGATCATCCACTCGACACTTCTGGCTGAAGATGGTTGCAAACGCTTCAGCCTTGTCTTTTGCACTCACATGCTGGACTCCGCCATCATTGAGGATGGGGATGTTTGCAGAGCCTCCTCCTCCCGTTAGTTGTTTAATTGTCCACCATCATTCACGACTGGATGTGGCAGGACTGCAGAGCTTTGATCTGATCTGTTGGTTGTGGAATCGCTTAGCTCTGTCTATAGCATGTTGCTTCCGCTGTTTAGTATGCATGTAGTCCTGAGTTGTAGCTTCACCAGGTTGGCACCTCATTTTTCGGTACGCCTGGTGCTGCTCCTGGCATGCTCTTCTGCACTCCTCACTGAACCAGGGTTGATCCCCTGGCTTGTTGGTAATGGTAGAGTGAGGAATATGCCAGGCCATGAGGTTACAGATTGTGCTGGAATACAATTCTGTTGCTGCTGATGGCCCACAGCGCCTCATGGATGCCCAGTTTTGAGCTGCTAGATCTGTTCTGAATCTATCCCATTTAGCACGGTGGTAGTGCCACACAACACGTTGGATGGTGTCCTCAGTGCGAAGACGGGACTTCGTCTCCACGAGGACTGTGCGGTGGTCACTCCTACCAATACTGTCATGGATAGATGCATTTGCAACAGGTAGATTGGTGAGGACGAGGTCAAGAAAGTTTTTCCCTCATGTTGGTTCGCTCACCACCTGCCGCAGGCCCAGTCTGGCAGCTATGTCCTTCAGGACTCGGCCAGCTCGGTCAGTAGTGGTGCTACTGAGCCACTCTTGGTGATGGACACTGAAGTCCCCCACCCAGAGTACATTTTGTGCCCATGCTACCCCAAGTGCTTACTCCATGTGGTGCTCAACATGGAGGAGGACTGATTCATCAGCTGAGGGAGGGCGGTAGGTGGTAATCAGCAGGAGGTTTCCTTGCCCATGTTTGACCTGATGCCATGAGATTTCATGGGGTCCAGACTCTGGACCCCATGGGCCACTCCCTCCTGACTGTATATCACTGTACCGCCACCTCTGGTGGGTCTGTCCTGCCGGTGGGACAGGACATACCCAGGGATGGTGATGGAAGAGTCTGGGACATTGGCTGAAAGGTATGATTCTGAGAGTATGGCTGGCTATGTCAGGCTGTTGCTTGACTAGTCTGTGGGACAGCTCTCCCAATTTTGGCACAAGTCCCCAGATGTTAGTGAGGAGGACTTTGCAGGGTTGACTGGGCTTGGTTTGCCAGTGTCGTGTCCAGTGCCTAGTGGTCCAATGCCGGGTGGTCTGTCTGGTTTTATTCTTATGATTTTTTGTAGCGAGATTTTACAACTGAGTGGCTTGCTGGGCCATTTTAGAGGGCAATTAAGAATCAACCACATTGCTGTGGGTCTGGAGTCACATATAGGCCAGAGCGGGTAAGGACGGCAGGTTTCCTCCCCTAAAGGACATTAGTGAACCAGATGGGTTTTTACGACAATCTGGTAGCTTCATGGCCACCATTACTGATACTAGTATTTTAATTCCAGATTTTTATTTAACTAATTGAATTTAATTAATTGAATTTAAATTCCCCAGCTGCCGTGGCGGGATTTGAACGCATGACTCCGGATTATTAGTGTAATGTGGAGCTGAGTGAATAAAGGCTTGGAACGAACTGAAGAACAGGCTCTAGTATTCTATCCTTCACTACCTGGCTATCCAATTTATTACGAGTGAGTGAGTGTATACGATGATTCTGGTCTCTAGCAATCTCAGACAAAGTAATGGGAATAGAGGAGAGATCACATCCAAAAACTGGAACTGCTTTTTCTCTTTTTTGACACTGACTGACTGACTGACCTGTGCATTTCCAAAATTTTCATTTTAGTCTCAAAATAAAAATAAAATTCCAGTTTTTGATCCCAGCCAAATAAAAAATCCAAACTTTGAAAGTAATTGTTCAACATGTATTTTATATTGTAGATACGATTCTTCAATAAAACTCAAAACTTTTTTAATGCTAATGAAATTCAGGTTTGAGATTGTGCGCCGTTAGCAAATATGAAACAAGCACAGAAGGTGACTTTAGTTAAGCAACAGTGACATTAGCGAGTACCGGCTGCCAAGATTTTGATGAATTGAAGAGAAAGCCATTTAATGCAAAGATCGATAGACAGAGACAGCGGCTGACTTTAGCAGTCCTGTCACTCCTAACATCAGAATTACAGCAAAATGATAAGATTAATAGGTTACAGATTTGTTCCACACTGATAGAGGTAATCTTTTTAGAATCCGCTGGCTGTAATTTAATAGATTCAAAAATACAAAAAATGAAACTTTACTATATAATCTATAAACTAGAAACTAAATTGTGATTTAAGGTTCAAAATAATTATTTGGAAAGGAGGAATGATTTTTTTTTTTAAAAGGTTTGTAATTTTTTCCCCCACTGATTTACTTATGTAACTCCTGGGCCTCCGACTGACAGGACATATGGGCGGCTGTATGGTCCGTCAATGTCAGTACTCGTCCAACCAGTAGAGGGTGCCAGACAACAGTTAATTTTCCACTTATCCTATGAGTTGGCACCTCACCTTCGCTGTGAATGATGCTCAAGATGAGGTTATTGTGGTAGGAAAGGACAAATACTAAGGGCGCAAAATACATATACCTATGACACAACAACCCACCTTTCTCATTCTAGGTTACGTTTGTTATAGTAACAAAAAAAAAGAAAACAAGTAATTCAAGTTGTGATGATCCAACCTGGAAGCCAGAAATCTACACGGGTCTACAATTGTCCTCACACTTATCTGGATTTTTCCCTTCCGACCATAACCCCACAGGGAGTAATTCAGCAGCAGCCTTAAAGGAGCAGCTAAATTAAACATTGCTCCACTGTAGCAGCTAAATATAACAGTGCTCCAGACTATCCATTAGCAATGCGTCAGGAGATTCACTTATACAGACGATCTCCTGGGAAGAAAGCTCTGTTTTGTAACAATAAAGGCATTATGTATCAGGATTTATGCTGACTGAGTCAGTCAAATTCTGTTTTTATTACATGGGATTTTAACTAGTATTTTTGGGAATTAAATTCTGCAATTTTGACAGCTTTCCATGAAAACTGTAAATGAGTGACCTGAATCAGAACTATAGAAGTTTACAGCACAGAAGGAGGCCATTCAGCCCATTGTGTCTGTGCCAGCACTTTGCTAGAACAATCCAAATCTACTCCCAATGCCCCACACTCTTCCCATAGGCTTGTATTTTTTTCTACTTCACTTAAAAGCATCAGTAGTCCCTGCCTCAATCCATCCATCCATCCTTCCCCGCCTCAATCCATCCATCCATCCTTCCCCGCCTCAAACCATCCATCCATCCTTCCCCGCCTCAATCCATCCATCCATCCTTCCCCGCCTCAATCCATCCATCCATCCTTCCCCGCCTCAATCCATCCATCCATCCTTCCCCGCCTCAATCCATCCATCCATCCTTCCCCGCCTCAATCCATCCATCCATCCTTCCCCGCCTCAATCCATCCATCCATCCTTCCCCGCCTCAATCCATCCATCCATCCTTCCCCGCCTCAATCCATCCATCCATCCTTCCTCGCCTCAATCCATCCATCCATCCTTCCCCGCCTCAATCCATCCATCCATCCTTCCCCGCCTCAATCCATCCATCCATCCTTCCCCGCCTCAATCCATCCATCCATCCTTCCCCGCCTCAATCCATCCATCCATCCTTCCCCGCCTCAATCCATCCATCCATCCTTCCCCGCCTCAATCCATCCATCCATCCTTCCCCGCCTCAATCCATCCATCCATCCTTCCCCTCCTCAATCAATCAATCCATCCTTCCCCTCCTCAATCAATCAATCCATCCTTCCCCTCCTCAATCAATCAATCCATCCTTCCCCTCCTCAATCAATCAATCCATCCTTCCCCTCCTCAATCAATCAATCCATCCTTCCCCGCCTCAATCAATCCATCCTTCCCCTCCTCAATCAATCAATCCATCCTTCCCCGCCTCAATCAATCCATCCATCCTTCCCCGCCTCAATCCATCCATCCATCCTTCCCCGCCTCAATCCATCCATCCATCCTTCCCCGCCTCAATCCATCCATCCATCCTTCCCCGCCTCAATCCATCCATCCATCCTTCCCCGCCTCAATCCATCCATCCATCCTTCCCCGCCTCAATCAATCCATCCTTCCCCGCCTCAATCAATCCATCCTTCCCCGCCTCAATCAATCCATCCTTCCCCGCCTCAATCAATCCATCCTTCCCCTCCTCAATCAATCAATCCTTCCCCTCCTCAATCAATCCATCCTTCCCCTCCTCAATCAATCCATCCTTCCCCTCCTCAATCAATCCATCCTTCCTTCCCCTCCTCAATCAATCCATCCTTCCTTCCCCTCCTCAATCAATCAATCCATCCATCCTTCCCCTCCTCAATCAATCAATCCATCCTTCCCCGCCTCAATCAATCAATCCATCCTTCCCGGCCTCAATCAATCAATCCATCCTTCCCGGCCTCAATCAATCCATCCATCCTTCCCGGCCTCAATCAATCCATCCATCCTTCCCCGCCTCAATCAATCCAACAACCTTCTATGTGAAGAAATTTCTCCCAACTTCGCTCTTCCCTTTCTCTGATAATTTTGAATTGATGAACTCCCCAACCAAGGGAAATAATCTTTCCTTATTCATTCTATCAAAATGTTTCAAAAGTTTAAAAACTGCTATTAAATTTGATATATATTAATGGCCTGGACTCAGTATGCAGGGCATAATTTCAAAGTTTGCAGATGACACAAAGCTTGAAAATGTAGAAAACAGTGAGGAGGATAGTAGCAGACCTCAGGAGGACATAGGCAGACTGGAGAAATGGGCAGACACATAGTAGATGAAATCTAATGCAGAGAAATGTGAAGTGATGCAATTTGGCAGGGAAAATGAAGAGGCATAGGAACACAGGAACAGGAGTAGGCCATTTAGCCCCTCAAACCTGTTCCGCCATTCAATGAGATCATGGCTGATCTGTGACCTAACTCCATATACCTGCTATAGCCCCATATCCCTTAATACCTTTGGTTAACAAAAATCTATCAATCTCAGATTTAAAATTAACAACTGAGCTAGCATCAACTGAGGTTTGTGGAAGACAGTTCCAAACTTCACTCCTGGAAGTCCTGGCTCTAATTTTTAAGCTATGTCCTCTATTCCTAGACTCCCCAACCAGCGGAAATAGTTTCTCTCTATCTACCCTATCAGTTCCCCTTAATATCTTGAAAATTTCCATCCCATCACCCCTTAATCTTCTAAATTCCAGGGAATACAACTTTAGTTTGTGTAATCTCGCCTCGGAGTCCAGGTAACCCTTGGAGTCCAGGTATAATTCTAGTAAATCTACGCTGCACTCCCTCCAAGGCCAATATATCCTTCCTAAGGTGCAGTGTCCAGAACTGAACACAGTACTCCAGATGTAGTCTAACCAGGGCTTTGCTTAGCTGCAGCATAACTTCTATCCCCTTGCAGCATAAACTAATTGGTACAATTTTAAAAGGAGTGCAGGAACAGAGAGCACTGGGGGCATATGTACATGTATCTTTGAAGGTGGCAGAACAAGTTGATGAAGTTTTTCAAAAAGCATATGGTATCCTTGGCTTTTTAACAGAGGCATAGAGTACAAAAGCAAAGAAATTATGCTAAAACTTTATAAATCACTGGTTAGACCTCAGCTAGAGTATTGTGTCCAATTCTGGGCACCACACTTTAGAAAGGACATCAAGGCCTTGGAGAGAGTGCAGAGGAAATTTATTTGAATGGTAACATGGATAAGGGACTTCAGTTATGTCCAGAGACTGAAGAAGCTTGGATTGTCCTTATAACAGAGAAGGTTAAAGGGAGATTTAATTAAGGTGTTCAAAATTATGAGGGATTTTGATAGTAGATGGGGAGAAACTGTTTTCACTGGCAGGAGGGTTAGTAACTAGAGGAGACAGATCTAAAATAATTGGCAAAAGGGCCAGGGGAAATATGAGGAGAATTTTATTTCCACTCAGCGAATTGTTATGATCTGGAATGCAATGCCTGAAAGGGTGGTGGAAGCAGATCCAATGGTAACTTTCAAAAGGGAATTGAATCTCTACTTAAAAATGAAACATTTGCAGAGCTATGGGGAAAGAGCAGGGGAATGGGTCTAATTGGTAGCTCTTTCAGAGAGCCGGCACAGGCATGATGGGCCGAATGGCCTCCTTCCCTGCTGTATGATTACTTGCATTCTCCTCTTAGCCTCCTCTGATCCAGTGAGAATAGTCCCAATATCTCAAGACTCTCCTTGTAAGTATAGTTTCCCATCCCTGGCATCAGCCTGGTGAATCTATACTGGACACTTATTATAGCCATGTTAGCAGTGGCTCAATGGTAGCACTCTCACTTCTAAGTCAGAAGGTTGTGAGTTCAAGTCCCACTCCAGAGACTTGAGCACATAGTCCAGGCTGACTTTCCAGTGCAGTACTGAGGGAGTCAGATGAGATGCTAAACCGAGGCCCCATCTGCAAAAGGGTGGAGTGAACCTTCACTTCCAAGTTGCACGATTACAAGTTTTAGTCTGCTCATGGTCATGTGCACCTTTAACATATTAGCTGTGGTTCAGTGGTAGCACACTCACTTCTCAGTCAGAAGGTTGTAGGCTCCCACTCCAGAGGCTTGAGCACAAAATCTAGGCTGATATTTCAGTGATGTTCTGAGAGACTGCTGCACTGTCACAGGTGCCGTCTTTCGAATGAGACGTTAACCAAAGCCTCAGGTGGACATAAAAGATCCCAGGGTACTATTTCGAAGAAGAGCAGGGGAGTTCTCCCTGATGTCCTGGCCAATATTTATCCCTCTACCAAATCCTAACACAGATGATCTGGTCATTTATCATGATGTCATTTGCAGGTGCTTGCTGTGCGCAAATTGGCTGCCGCGTTTCCTGCATTACAGCAGTGACCACACTTCAAAAGTACTTAATTGACTGTGAAGCACTTTGGGCCATCCTGAGGTCTTGAAAGGTGCTATATAAAGGCAAGTCTTTTTTTTAAAAACTAGCCTGTCCTAAACTTTGCCCATCACCCCTGTCCTCACTGATCTACATCAGCTCCAGGACTCCAATTTAAAATTCTCATCCTCATGTTTAAATTTCTTCACAGAATTGGCCCTACCCCTTTAACATCCTCCAGCCCTACGACACCCACAAACTCTCCGTTCCTTTTACTCTGCCTCTTGTGCATCTGCCCTCCCTTCACGCCACCAGTGGCTGCCTAGGCCCCACACTCTGGAATTCACCCCGAGTCTCTCTACCTGCCAACTCCCTCTCCTCCTTTAAGATCCTCCTTAAAATCCAATTTTTTAAACCAAGCTTTTGGTTGCATCTCCTTCCATGGCTCGGCATTCAATTTTTTGATTACCCCTCTGATATTTTCTAAGTTAATGGCACAATATAAATGCAAGTCATTGTCAGACATCTGGTGCAGCTTTTGTTTTGTATTCTAAAAAATGTAGTAGGTGCATTAAACAGTGCATCTTTCCTCTTGCTAATGTTAATCGAATTTTCAAAAAAGGTTGAATTTTGAAGTCACCTAATTAGTGCACCTGCGCTTTAAGGACAGTTAGAAAAGGTAAATGTCCTAATTGCTAACACCTATGAAACAGAAAGACACACAAATAAAGAGAGAGGAGTGTCTTTCCTCATTCTAATTTGACTATTTCTAAAACAATTTGAATTTTGAAAGTAAACAAAGCCTATTTGAGGGAAACAGATAGGAAGGAAGGAAACAAGTTGCAGGTGAGACCTCTGCATTGCACTACCTGCCTTCAGGAGCAATGGTGGGGGGGGGGGGGGCAGGAAGAGGGAGGAAGATTACGGGTGATGACAGAGCAAGGAGGCAGGAAGAATGCAGGGATTGAGTGGATGGTTCAAAGCAAAAGAAGTAGGCCAGTGAGATGGTGGTAGGAAGGAGGTATTGGGAAAGTGAAGTGGTGGGGCATAATGGGAGTAAAGGCATGGGGTGGAGAAGCATAACTGACTAGGGAGGGGATGGGAAGCGAGCTCCTGAGGGACACATTTTCTCAAATGTAGCCTGCAACCATTAGTAGTTCCTTTCCCTATCACACCAGCCACTACCTCCATCCAAAATGAAGAAGCAAAAGACGAGAGAAGAGGACAGAGAGAGAATCAAAGAGAGTTAGGGATAGAGAAGAGAAAGAGGCAAAGAAATAAACAGCAATACAAAGACAACAAAAACAGGGAAAAGAGACACCATATTCTCCGACTTACAACAACTTGCATTTATATAGCACCTTTAACATAGTAAAACGTCCCAAGGTACTTCACAGGAGCGTTATCAGACAAAATTTGACACTGAGCCACAAAGAGATATTAGGACAGAGTCAAAGAGGTAGTTTTTAAAAGGTGTCTTAAAAGACAGAGGTAGAAAGGCGGAGACGTTTGGGGGGGGAATTCCAGACCTTGGGGCCTAGGCAACTGAAGGTATGACCACCAATGGTGGAGAGAAGGAAATTGGGGATGCACAAGAGGCCAGAATTGAAGGAACGCAGAGATCTCGGAGGGTTGTAGGGCTGGAGGAGATTACAGAGATAGGGAGGGGCGAGGCCATGGAGGGGTTTGAACATTAGGATGAGAATTTTAAATTCGAGATGAAGCGGGACCGGTAGCCAATGTAGGTCAGTGAGCAGAGGAACGGGACATGGTGTGTTAGGATACGGGCAGCAGAGTTCTGAATGAGCTGAAGTTTTGGAAGGCCGGCAGAGAGCGCACTGGAATTGACTTTGCACATTTGTATATTTTGCATGAGACTGACCATAGCTGATCTAGTCACTTTGAAACAGTAATCAAAGTTGCTAATACTGATTATTCATCAGTGTTACCACTAACATTTCTAGCATTAACTCTGGAAGGCAAAAGAAAATCTCAACCAATGCTTTCCTTAGGTGTTGCACAAACACAAAACCAGTTTTCACAAATGAAGTTTTGCCCCATTGTTTTACTGTAGGTGCTAAGGAACTGCTTAATTAGTATAAACTGCTGAGTATAAAAACTAGATGCAATGAGTTTTTCAATGAGATGGGATTCTATAAATTAGTCAGAATCATTCAATTCAGAATTAGGAATTGTTTATATGAATTTGATCATTGTGTAAATGTAGCTTGTTACAGTTCAGGCTTGCACTCAATACTTCCTCTCATTCTCACTGCAAAAAGCAGCTACCATAGGTAAGCCTGAATTCCCTTTGATCAGAAACTTAACCTTACCCATTTTGTGTATGGGAAATAATACACCACCAGGCAAACTATTTGTTGTAAATATGCTGTCAACCACCTCAGAAGGCACATATTATCTATCCCAGACACTTTTCATAACAGACTAAACCATTAAATAGGTTTATTCATGAATAGAGTTATTTATAGAAAAAAACAGTATAGAGGAGATATTGTTCAATTCAAAGTAGAACCCAAAGTATAGAAAAAGTTCACAACCAGTCAGGTAACTGCCTCTGAATTTCAGATGAAGTACTTCAGAAAAAACATAAGCAATTTTTTCCTCAGCAAAAGCAGAACATAATCTTTGTTGGAAATCTGTAAATGCAAGGTTACAAAGTGTAATTAGTTGCAGTGTTTCACAGTAACACAAACCAAACTGCTGGCATACAAAAATGTTTTTACAAATTTTTATATTCGTATAATCCATTTGCAGAATAGACAAACGCCACAATATTTACAAGCAATAAACAGCCTGGCATGTGGATTACCACGTTGGGTGTTTGATAAGGAACGAAAATATATATCGTTTGGGTTTGGCAAATTGACAAATAACTCTCACTAAGCACATTTTGTTCACACCTAGTTCAAAACGCCTTTAGTTTAATTGATTTTTGCTTCATAGAAGAAGCAAGCAGCCTTCTTCCTGCAGCTCACCCTAATCAATACATTAGCACATTGCTATCCTTTCAAAATTCAGACCTTGTCCAACAGCAAATATGCAAGTAGAACTGCAACCTCCATTCTGACTGTGATATTTTTAAACTGTTATGTTTAAAACTAAAATGAAAACCAAAGAAGCTATGAACAAAATGTCATCGTTATCACAGTTTTGTTGTGGTTGAATGTCAAAATGGTCAAACCTTTAAGCATGAAAATAACTCTGGATTGTCCTAAAGCTACAAAGTGTCGTTCTGCTTTATTTTTGTTTGAAAATGCCTTTAAAATTCACTTCATTCCCTTTTTTGAAGAAATTAGGCACATAAATGCAGGCTTTATCAGTTGATTTCTTAAGAGCTACATGAATATTTACCTTACATAGTCCATATGAAGTTCCCTACCGGAGAGATTCTGTTTGAGAGAACACTGTTGCCAAGGGACACAAAATGTCTGACAGTGCCAGAGACGTTTGTTTGATTCCAACAGACTTGTTTTAAGTGCTTGAAAGGGCTGCTCAGAGCTCCAACGCAACAGGTTACAAATTATTGTTACCCCGTACTTTACTACCTTTTGTATTTTGTAATTGTCCGATTTTGAAAATAAATTTGATTAGCTATTTTAGCCTGTCAAATCTGATCCGTTTAACATTTTTTACCTATCTAAAATGAATGTGGGAACACAGCATAGCAGTACCATATTTGGGATAACTGCTAATCACTGGGCCCAGGTAGTTTGAAGGTTAAAAAGCAAAGATATAGATTTTGGATGTAAGGAATGCAGTTTTCTAGTACAGAGCAGTGAAAAATTTGCAGCTACTTTTCTTTCCAATCAATGGAAGAGCACAAAGTTGGGGAAGTCAGAATGGGAACAATGCTTCAAGAGAACTTATGGAATATCAGTCAGACTTGAGGAAGTGGAGCATACTGAGTGCAGCTTCTGAAGTTCAGAACATGGTTGTCCCAGGAACAAAAGCAAAGGCCTTGATGAGGTAGGAGCGTCTGTGGTTGAAAATGAATAACAAAAGCACAGAATGGTATGAGATGAGTTACAAAAAATTAAAGGCAGCCAATGCATTTCCAGAACTAAGCAATAACCTGGATTTACAGCAATAACCTGAGTTTACTGGATGCATGGTGAGGAATTCATCACCTCCACAAACCCACACAAGGAATACTCCAGAATAGATTACTTTTTCCTGAAGCAACCACACCTACCTCCAGTCAATGGAGTGAATTAAGAGAATGTTAACATATTCAGAAATGGAATAAACTCCAACAACTGCATTCTACATCCACAATGTGCACAAATAACTTCAACTGCACAGTATTCCCCCTCTAACGAGGAGCCAGACATAGTAAAGACCCTCTCAGGGAGCAAAAACATACGGGATCAATAATATCATTTTTTATCCATTACCACCAATAAATTCCAACATTTTTTGGGACAGTGAATCAGTAAAAAAGTTATTTCCTCCCAAATTTGAAAGAAAAAAATACAGTTTTGTTACCAGGTCTGCAGTTGCATGTAAACACATCGGAGACATGCCCTGCTCACGTCATGAATGCACTATGTGCATTTCTCTGGACCTGATTTTTAGCAGGTAAAAATATGATGGGTGTGTAATTTGAATTTTTTTTTTAAGGGGGCCTGGATTTTCTTAGGTACTGCTGCGAGGAATGTATTCTTCATACTGCAGCAAACGGCAGTTTTTTCATTCCTGGATAGGTATGGAGCAAGAACAGCAATGCACAGTGTAAATAATTGTGGGTCAAATAGCTTGACTGTGCCTTTTTCTAAAAAAAAGTCATTTGTTGTTTACTTCAATTTTAGTAAAAATAACTTTCTTCCTGATTTTCTCTGAATTTGCCTGGATTTTTTGCTCCCACTGATTTTCTGCCTTTTTAAACCCAAAATAAAAACTGAAAATACCCAGAAAAGAAATTGGTAAAAAAACAGACTTCAACGATTCTCCATAATGCCCCACATTTCTAATGTTATTACTGGACAACCTAGCACAGGGGACCTGGCATCTCCACAAAGCCCACAGCTAGGAACAGAAATTTTAACCCCCCCCCCCCCCACCCAAACTTCTACACAACTGTCCTTCAAAGATCCTAAGAAACGACCCAAAATCACCTCATACTAAGTTTATTAACTACTCGAATAAAACTATAAATAAAAAGGGGAAGGAGCTGATTGGCTGGTAGCTTTGAGCGTTTCTTATTCTGTTGAGTGTTTTTTTTAAGGCTTCATTTATTTTTGTTAAGTTTAGTAAACAATCTAATAAATCGAGGTACGGCAGGGCAGCTCACACCGGTGGAATGCACAGCCTGTGCCATGTGGGAACTCCAGGACACTTCACGTGTCCTGGACAACCACAGGTGCAGGAAGCGCGTCAGCTTGAGGAGCCGGAGCTTGAGCAGCAGCAGCTGGCATCACTGCAGTGTATCAGTGAGGCTGAGAGCTACGGGGATAGCATGTTTCAGGAGGTGGTCACCCCACAGCTTAAGACAGTGCAAGCAGAGAGGGACTAGGTGACTGCCAGACACACAAGGAGGACCAGGCAGATAGTGCAGGAGTCCCGAGTGCATCTCACTCTCCAACCAGTATTCAGTTCTGAATACTGGCGAGGGAGAGGGTCCCTCTGGGGAGTGCAACCAGAGCCAAGTCCACAGCACCGTGGATGGCTCAGCTGTACAGGGGGGAGGGAGGAGAAAGGTCAGGAAAGCAATAGTGAAAGAGGATTCTATAGTTAGGGGAGCAGTCAGGCATTTCTGCAGCCACAGACGTGATTCCAGGATGGTATGTTGCCTCCCTGGTGCCAGGGTCAAGGATGTCACTGAGTAGCTGTAGAACATGGAGGGGGGAGGGTGAGCAGGCAGAGGTCATGGTCCATATCGGTACCAACAACATAGGCAGAAAGAGGGATGAGGTCCTGCAGGCAGATTTTAGGGAGGTAGGATTAAGAAGCAGGACCTCAAAAGGGAGTAATCTCCGCATTACTCCTGGCGCCACGCGCTAGTCAGTATAGAAATAGGAGGATAGAGCAGACGAATGCGTGGCTGGAAAGGTGGTGCAGGAGGGAGGGCTTTAGATTCCTGGGGCATTGGAACCTGTTCTGGGGAAGGTGGGACTTGTACAAGCCGGATGGGTTGCACCTCAACGGAGCTGGGACCAATGCCCTCGCGGTAAGTTTAAACTAATTTGGCAGGGAGATGGGCATCAGGATGTAGCAATAGAAAGGAGAAACAAGGGGCACAAAGGATCAGGGGAGAAAGATAGCCCTAGAGCAAGTAATAGTACAGTATTAGGTGGGATCAGACTAAGAGAGTACAAGAAAGTCTAAGACTGGTTTGCAGTGCATGTGTGTAAACAGACAAAGCGTGGTAAACAAGATCGGTGAGCTGCAGACGCAAATAGCCACATGGGAATACGATGTCGTGGCGATAATGGAGACCTGGCTCAAAAAAGGGCAGGATTGGGTACTAAATATTCCTGGATACAAGGTGTTCAGGAAAGATAGGGAAGGAAAGAAAGTGGCAGTATTGATTAAGGAGAATATTGTAGTACTGGAGAGGATGCCCTGGAGGGGGTCAAGGACAGAATCTATTTGGTTAGAGTTAAGAAATAAAAGAGGTGCCATTACACTACTCGGTGTATTCTATAGGCCACCAACTAGTGGGAAGGATGTAGAGGAGCAAATTCGCAGGGAAATGAGAGAGAGGCGCAAAAGCTATAGAGTAGTGGTAACTGGGGACTTCAACTATCCTAATATAGACTGGGTAACAGTAGTAAGGGGCAAAGAGGGGGAGGAATTTTTGAAATGCATTCAGGATAACTTTCTTAACCAGTACGTTTCCGGCCCAACGAGGGAGAAGGCATTGCTGGACTTGGTTCTAGGGAATGAGGTGGGCCAAGTGGAGCAAGTGTCAGTGAGGGAGCATTTGGGGAGCAGCGATCATTGTATCATAAGGTTTAGAATAGCTATGGAGAAAGACACGGACCACTCTAAAGTAAAAATACTCAATTGGTGGAGGGCCAATTTCAATGGGAATGAGAACAGATCTGGCCCGGGCAAATTGGAATCAAAGATTGGCAGGCAAAACTGTAATTGAACAGTGGGTGGCCTTTAAGGAGGAGATGGTTCAGGTACAGTCTAGGCACATTTCCAAGGGGCAGAAAGGTAGGGCAACTAAAGCCAGAGTTCCCTAGATGACAAAAGAGATAGTGAATAAGATGAAATGGAAAAAAGGGGATTATGACAGATGTCAGGTTGATAACACAAGTGAGAACCAGGCTGAATATAGAAAGTTCAGAGGGGAAGTGAGAAAAGAAATAAGAGGGACAAAGCAAAAGTATGAGAATAGACAGGAGGCCAACATAAAAGGGAATCCAAAAGTCTTCTACAGGCATATAAACAGTAAACGGGTAGTAAAAGAAGGGGTGGGGCCGATTAGGGACCATAAAGGGGATCTACTCCTGGAGGCAGAAGGGATGGCTGAGGTATTAAATGAGTACTTTGCATCTGTCTTTAACAAGGAAGAAGATGCTGCCGTAGTCTCAGTAAAGGAAGATATAGTTGAGATACTGGATGGGCTAAAAATTGATGAAGAGGAGGTACTTGAAAGACTAGCTCTACTTAAAAGTAGATAAGTCACCTGGTCTAGATGGGATGCATCCTAGGATGAAGAAAGGGTGGAAATTGCAAGGGTACTGGTCATAATCTTCCAAACATCCGTAGATACAGGGGTGGTGCCAGAGGGCTGGAGAATTGCAAATGTTACACCCTTGTTCAAAAAAGGGTGTAAGGATAAACACAGCAACTATAGGCCAGTTTAACCTCAGTGGTGGGGAAACTTTTAGAAACGATAATCCGGGACAGAATTAACAGTTACTTGGATGAGTGTGGATTGATTAGGGAAAGCCAGCATGGATTTGTTAAAGGCAAATTGTGTTTAACTAAATTGATACAGTTTTTTGATGAGCTAACAGAGGGTAGATGACGGCAATGCAGTAGATGTGGTGTATATGGATTTTCAAAAGGCGTTTGATAAAGTGCCGCATGGTAGGCTTATCAAGTTTGAGGCCCATGGAATAAAGGGGGCAGTAGCAACATGGATATAGAATTGGCTAAGTGACAGGAAACAGAGAGTAGTGGTGAATGGTTATTTTTCAGACTGGAGGGAGGTATACAGTGGTGTTCCCCAGGGGTCAGTGCTGGGATCACTGCTTTTCTTGATATATATTAATGACTTGGACTTGGGTATACAGGGAACAATTTCAAAATTTGCAGATGACACAAAACTTGGAAAGGTAGTAAACCGTGAGGAGGATAGTGATAGACTTCAAGAGGACACAGACAGGCTGGTGACATGGGCGGACACATGGCAGATGAAATTTAACACAGAAAAATGTGAAGATACATTTTGGCAGGAAGAACAAGGAGAAGCAATATAAACTAGGGGGCACAACTCTAAATGGGGTAGAAGAACAGAGAGATCTGGGGGTCTATACGCACTGATCGGTGAAGGGCAGGTTGAGAAAGCGGTTACAAAAGCATACAGGATCCTGGGCTTTATAAATAGAGGCATAGAGTACAAAAGTATGGAAGTCATAATCAACCTTTATAAAACACTGGTTCAGCCACAACTGGATTATTGTGTCCAGTTCGGGGCACTGCAGGAAAGATGTGAAGGCCTTAGAGAGGGTGCAGAAGAGATTTACTGGAATGATTCCAGGGATAAGGGACTTTAGTTTCATGCATAGACTGGAGAAGCTGGGGTTGTTCTCCTTGGAACAGACAAAGTTGCAAGGAGATTTGATAGAGGTATACAAAATCATGAAGGGTCTAGACAGAGTAGATAGAGAGAAACCCATTGGCGGAAGGGGTCAAGAACCCGAGGACAGAGATTTAAGGTGATTGGCAAAAGAACCAAAAGGTGACTAGGAAAAACTTCTTTTTTTTTTTTACACAGCGCGTGGTTAGGATCTGGAATGCAATGCCCGAGGGGTTGGTGGAAGCAAATTCAACCATGGCCTTCAAAAGGGAATTGGATAAGTACTTGAAAGGCAAAAATTTGCAGGGCTACTAGGATAGGGTAGGGAAGTGGGACTAGCTGGATTGCTCTTGCATAGAGCCGGCACGGACTCGATGGTCCAAATGGCCTCCTTCCGTGCTGTAACCTTTTTATGATTCCATGAAAGCTCATCAGCTTGGAAGAAAGCTTCTGCCAACCGAAGGATCTGCCTTAGCTTTCTACCCTAAAACAGAGCTCCCATACACATTCAACAAAAGCCACAATCAGATTTATGGCCTGAGAAGAAAGTTACCACAAGCCTACACCTATTTCCTTCACAAGGGCCCTTACATCCCAGTCATTCTGACACCTGGGACGATAATGCCACAAAGACCATTACTGGCCTTGCAATATCCTGCAGACCCAGCCCCATACTTGAAGGGTCTACTCACTAGAAGCAGGTCTCCTCCTGCAGTGTACAGGCACATCTCTTATCTGCATCCCCAACTCTAGCAGAACGCAGCCTACCCTTCTCATCCCCAAATATGATTAAAACAACTATGGGCATATTAGTTAAAACACACAATGTATGGCCTCCAAAGCACAAGCCCCCATCCCCAAAATCCAAACTACCTCCCGTAAGAATGCAACAAGCAGAGGAAGAATATATAGATCACAATTAGCATCCTGCCCAAGTCTACCTCAGTACAGCAACCTACTTCCAGCATGACTTTTTTTTTATTCGTTCATGGGATGTGGGCGTCGCTGCAAGGCCAGCATTTATTGTCCATCCCTAATTGCCCTCGAGAAGGTGGTGGTAAGTCGCCTTCTTGAACCGTGTAAGATTCTCAAAATTCACAGATCCCCCAAAACTCGGAGGAAAACCCTAAAGAAAAGGACTTTGGTCTCTGTTCTAACCATTTCAGGGTGATGAAATATTGGGCCGACTCACACTTGTCGCACCAGGAAGCATCAACCAGGGAAAAGTACTTTGAGGAATCCACGTCCTTTAAGGGACTCGCTTCCTCGTAAGGGCAGCTGTAAGAATTCTGGGAATTCACCTTTTCCCTGAGTATGGAAAACTTTGGCCATTGACTAAAATCCTAAGATGGAAGGATAGGTGAGAGGTCACCAGACGAATCAACAACACACACAGTGGAATGTGGGAGAATTACTGCTTCAGACATGTCTGTTTTAATGCAAAACCTACAGCAGGTGATCAACACTCAGCACTAATTCGAAAGGCAGTAGGCCATTGAAAGAGGCAACTGCTCCAGACATGGTGGGACCATGTCTTTGTTTTAAAGCAAAACCGATCAACACCTAGGACGTTGGATACAAAAGGAAGCCTGTATACCAGGTGATCAGCAAATCGGAATTAAAACAATGACCCATTGGGAAAAGCAATTGCAACATGATGAGGGGCCATCAAAAGCCATCAAAGATTCTTAAGGACTTTGTAAGAACTGTTTAAACAGACATGAAGTGCTTTTTTTTTAAAGTGACAAAGATCATTGTAAGAGAGGGATATAGAAGTGGAAACTCGAAACCTCTCTCGCTTTTGCATTCTGCTGCTCTTGTTCTGCCTGTCTCTGGAAGGAGAGCAGCTTCCAGCGAAACCAACAAACCCTACGTGAGAGAACCGGTCAGCCAGACCTGCAAGTGCAAAGGATTGTTCAGTTCAGCCAGGAGTTCGACAGCTCGGGAGACGACAGTTCAACAAGGCGAGGGGGCAACAGAGAGGTGGTCAGCAGCTCCAGAAGCAGGCCGACACACAAGACGAAACCAGAGCAACAGCCCCAGTGACCATCAGACACCTCGTGGCAACAAGGGCCGTACGAAACAACCAACCGAATATTACCATCAACCAACCAGGTAATAGCGCACCACCGCGACCAAAGAAAACCAACTCTGGAGAAAACCGAAGATCCGCAAAGTTTCCACTCTACAACCTATTCCTGACTTACCTCTGAGTGAGTTACTGTCAAGGATTCGTTTGGTGAGCATTATCTCTGGTCCTTTAGAGTCCAACTTAGCTAGTAAAGTGGGATTGGGAGGGGTGAGGTATCTTTCTACTGTAATTTCCCTCGTGTGTACTGAAGTGTTCCCCATTTTATTAGAGTGTTAAGATTGTTGTTGTATTTTCTCTCTTGAATAAAGATCAAAGTTTCTTGCACCAAAACCAGTTGTCTGCTGCACTTTGTCACAACCCCCAAATAAGTCCAAGGTCTAGAACCCAGGGAGTGGGAGCGATTCAAACCGCTCAGAAGTCAGAGGTGAAGCTGACACACCACCACCACCACCCCCTACAACTGCTGCAGTCCGTATGGTGAAGGTTCTCCCACAGTGCTGTTAGGTAGGGAGTTTCAGGATTTTGACCCAGCGACGATGAAGGAACGGTGATATACTTCCAAGTCGGGATGGTGTGTGACTTGGAGGGGAACGTGCAGGTGGTGTTGTTCCCATGTACCTGCTGCCCTTGTCCTTCCAGGTGGTAGAGGTCGTGGGTTTGGAAGGTGCTTTGAAGAAGCCTTGGCGAGTTGCTGCAGTGCATCCTGTGGATGGTACACACTGCAGCCAAGGTGTGCTGGTGGTGAAGGGAATGAATGTTTAGGGTGGTGGATGGGGTGCCAATCAAGCGGGCTGCTTTGCCCTGGATGGTGTCGAGCTTCTTGAGTGTTGTTGGAGCTGAACTCATCCAGGCAAGTGGAGAGTATTCCATCACACTCCTGACTTGTGCCTTGTAGATGGTGGAAAGGCTTTGGGGAGTCAGGAGGTGAGTCATTCGCAGCAGAATACCCAATCTCTGACCTGCTCTTGTAGCCACAGTATTTATATGGCTGGTCCAGTTAAGTTTCTGGTCAATGGTGACCCCCAGGATGTTAATGGTGGGGGATTCGGTGATGGTAATGCCATTGGATGTCAACGGGAGGTGGTTGGACTCTCTCTTGTTGGAGACGGTCATTGTCTGGCGCGAATGTTACTTGCCACTTATCAGTCCAAGCCTGGATGTTGTCCAGGTCTTGCTGCATGCGGGCACGGACTGCTTCATTATCTTAGGGGCTGCGAATGGAACTGAACACCACAATCGTCGGCGAACATCCCCATTTCTGACCTTATGATGGAGGGAAGGTCATTGATGAAGCAGCTGAAGATGGTTGGGCCTAGGACACTGCCCTGAGGAACTCCTGCAGCAATGTCCTGGGGCTGAGATGGTTGGCCTCCAACAACCACTACCATCTTCCTCTGTGCTAGGTACGACACCAACCACTGGAGAGTTTGCCCGATTCCCATTGACTTCAATTTTACTAGGGCTCCTTGGTGCCACACTCGGTCAAATGCTGCCTTGATGTCAAGGATAGTCACTCATGCTGTTGATGAGTTTAGGGAAGACGTTTATGTCCCCCAGCCCAACAGCCAAATTGTTTTGACCCTTAAGCACACTGTGCTGGTAGCATCCAAACAGCCACATCAGCAAAACCAAGCTTCTAGTGTATCCAATGTATTCTACCAAAGCACTGTGCAAATTGTAAAATGATCCTCCAAAATATGAATATATGCAACTTCCTGAAATATGTATGTATGTAATTTATTTAAACTTGTTAACAAAAATTGAATAAGACCTCAGACCAATGAAGTACACAAATTCCATAGGAAAAAGTGGCTAAGCACATTTTAGAAGAAAATAACATTGCTCCTTGCGTCAGTTTTGATAGCTTGCCGACACCTGCAAACTTGAAAGTATGAAAATCTACTTAAAATCATATACTGTGTAAACAGTACGACATACATTGTGTGGATGTCCTTTGAGAGATTGTACAAAGCAGCACGGCTAGGTTCTAAAAGCCCTTTCCGGTGCATTGGGGGGTGGGGGGGGCAGCTGAGTAATTGCAAACAGCAGGTTGAGGAGTATAAAAACTCCTAGTTAAATCCAATTTATCACTGAGTGGCACAGTGATGGTAAAACCAGTCAGGCCTAAAAAGTCACATGAACCCTCGGAACATGAAATCACACAAAAGAACTTGTATGTATATTGATGATTAACACATCCTGAGGGTGTCCCAAAGTCATTTATAACCAATAGATTACTTTTAAATTGCAATTACTGTTGTTATCTAGGCAAACAAAACCCGAAATCAGACAATCATCTTAGTAGAAATAACCTGGCTCTGCAAAACAGTCTCTGGTGAGTAAACCAATGATTAGTATTATCCCTTGGGAGGAGCACATGTAAAAGGCCAAATAAGAGGAAGCTGAAATGATAGTAGACTATAATTGATAATGGAGTCTGAGAGTAGACTATAATGCATGAAAGAAAAACTTGGATTTATATAGCACCTTTCACATCCGCAGGATATCCCAAAGCACTTCAAAGACAATTAATTACTTTTAAAGTGTCATCATTGTTCTTTTGTAGGAAAATGTAGTAGCCAAATTGTGCACAGCAAGGTCCCACAAACAGCAATGAGATAAATGACCAGTTAATCTGTTTTTAGTGACATTGGTTGAGATGTACTGTTGAGCTATATACTGTTGACACCCCACATGGGGGAACCCAAGTTTCAGATCAAAATCCCCAGTGAAAGGCAACCCTGAATTAATGACCCTACTGGTCAGCATGTCTGTTGGTCAACGGCATTGCTCTGATGATACACACTCCATTTCTAAATCTTTACAACCTGGAAGGTCAATAGCTGCAATTTTTTTTAAAAAGTGAGTTTTCTTCCTGATGTTATGTAAGGAGTCACACAACACCAGGTTATAGTCCAACAGCTTTATTTGAAATCACAAGCTTTCGGAGCTTTGCTCCTTCGTCAGGTGAAGTGAGGAGGAGTTGCATAAAGGCACAGCATATATAGTCAGAGAACAATGCCAGGCATTGTTCTCTGACTATATATGCTGTGCCTATATGCATCTCTTCACTTCACCTGACGAAGGAGCAAAGCTCCGAAAGCTTGTGATTTCAAATAAAGCTGTTGGACTATAACCTGGTGTTGTGTGACTCCTTACATTTGTCCACCCCAGTCCATCACTGGCATCTCCACATCGCTTCCTGATGTTAGCCTGCTTTGGTACAACATTGTCCAATCTCTCAAATGTTATAACTCATTCATATGCTACACCACCTAACTGTACAGTATCCATTGGACTTTTAATGCTTTGTGTTCAAAGTGAAGATTGATAGTGCTAGGGAATTAAATACTGTATGCACCCACTGACAAGATCAAGCATTCCCAAGTCAAATGTACTATGGCTCAAAAGCAACAGCACATCCACACCATTAGACCAAAACAGAAACACCTTCTGCACACTGAGAATGTAAAGGTCTGTAAACACACTTCATAAAATAATTTTACAATTCCCTAGAACCTCTCACCTGTCATCTCACCTTTATTTGCCTATGTTATAATCCTCGTCTCACCCTTGTCCTGTTGGTAAGACTCAGCAGCAGTAACAGCACACAAATCTGCAATGGCTGCATTTTACAGAAGATATGAAACTGCAGGGCAAAACTTAAGAGCAAAGACACAACCCACACTGTAGAACATGGTGAATTGTATAGCAACGTTCAGATTTTTTTTCCTTTTGAAACACAAAACAGAAAACTGCATTCTCAACTGGAAGACTTCCTTCAATTTTGGTCAGGTCCAAGCATTTGAGTAAAATAACATACAATTCAGCAAACTTACATGTTTACTAAAATTCATAACAGTCCTCTGTAACAGTGAGACACTGACATTGTACAGATTATTTTAAAGCACTTTAAGTCATGCAGAAAATATAATTTTTGAAGTGGTCACAATAAACTGCTACTTTAATAAAATTATTTCAAATTGTCTGTCTTATTTTTGCTGCTGTGTAATGCATTCTCTAAGAGTGGATTTTTAAATATCGGAGTTATTCCCCCCTCTGACTATTTCTATATCTCCACACTACTGCCCTAATCTCCTCAAACTCTCCATTTCCTCAAATTAATATTTCCATTCCACTATTAAAGGCTGGTGGCTTTTATTTCTATTGGTAATCAGGTAGTCTAGAAACTTTTCACATAGTATGCCTGAATAACATACCCAATGCAATACCTAATCCAAGTGGAATCTGCTGCAATTTCTACGTAACTAACTCCTCTTGATCCTACATTTCCATGCCTGTCAAAAGTCAGTTTAACAAGGCACACAATGTATCTACCAGGGTGCAACCCTACAGAAGAATTTCCTCAATAAAATTTTAATTGAAACGGGCAAAGTGTGTCCCCTTTCAGTCAGCAGCACGAGATTTACTAAGGAGAGGGAGACACACAAAATGGCAAGATGGAGAATCTCACACCTCCTAATGTGTACCAGAACAGAGCTAGGTCAGGTGTAGGTGAACTGTGATGTCTTCAAATTTATACAATGCTTTGTGTGTGCTTCACATAAGCCCTGAAAATAAATATAGCAAAATATAAATAGCAGCATTTCAAATTGTAACACAATCTTAATAACACACTACGGTAACACACATCTCCAAACCTAACTTTGTTGGACTTCCAATGGCCTTTCAGCGGGATTGCTCGATTTGTGCCAATTCTGAAAAATGTAGGAGCACCATACAATGGTCTCTGAAAGAACAACTGCACATAAAAGCCCACACTCCAAATACAATCTGATTTGGAATGGTTTTCTTCTTCTGGTGGGAAATTACAAGTGAAAACATGGAACTTGTATGCTTGTGGTGCTGATAGATCTTTATCAAGAACCAATGGTAAAGCATGGAAGTTGAGGCTCCCCAAATTATTCAGTTGGCAAAGGCGGTGTAGTGGAGCCATATATACCAGAAAGAAAAGAACTTTGATTTATAAAACGCCTTTCACATCCTTAGGACATCTCAAAGCATTTTACAGCCAATTAAGTACTTCTGAAGTGCACTTGTTTTAGGTAAACGTAACAGCCAATTTGCACACAGCACGATCGCACAAACAGCAAATTAGATAAATGACCAATTAATCTGGTGGTGTTGGTGGAAGGATAATTCTTGTTAATTGTATCCATATGCTTTATATCAATTAGTGTTAATTGTATTCAGGTGGTGCATATCAATTGGACACTCTTGTATCCTTTATATGAGAGCTGATCTGGGGTATGGGGAGAGTAATGTTGATCTCTGGGAATAAAGGCTTGGAAGCAACTGAAGACCAGGCTCTAGTATTCTATCCTTCACCACCTGGCTATCCAGTTTATTACAAATGTTGCCCAGGATACCTGAATAACACCCTGCTCTTTGAATAGTGCCATGGAATTTTTAAATCCTCCTGAACAGGCAGATGGGGCTTTGTCCAAAAGACAGCACCTTCAACAATGTATTTGGTATTCCACTGAAGTGTGAGCTTAGATTATGTGTTCAAGTCGTGGAGTCGGGCTTGAACTCATCACCTTCTGACTCAGAAGCATCAGTGCCACCACTGAAAGCTACCGAGCTGCCACTCATGTTCAATTCCCTGTCTGTGCTAATACCAACCAAGATGGTAGTAGAAGCTACACTTGTCCTCAGCATCCCTGCGCCAAGAAAGAAAAAAAACAAGCCAGATTTGCCACTCCTGATGACTGTCTAACAATCCTTGCTGGAAAGGGAGTGACAGTGTTAGAGTCTGAGTGAGAGAGTCTGAGCGTGAGTGTGCGCGAGCGAGCGAGCGTCCGTCCGTGCGAGTGAGCGTAAGACAAGGATTGGATTAGGTTCAGCTGCAATTCCCTCACGGTCTAACATGTAGGCAATGCTCACCGTGAATAGGACCACTCAGACTGGTATTGGGAAGCACCGACTGAACTGTACTCCTACAAGTCAGTGACTTCAAGAGAAATGTGACTACATTTGAGGGAGAATTTTTTTTTAAAATGAGTATGTTTGCATTGTAAAAATACAAACCATGGGTTCAGATTATAGATCCCAGTTAATAAAATAGTTACATGAAAATGCATAATTTGTATAATATTTCCACCAAGGTGATCATTCTGTACCAAAGACATGACCACAAAAGTGGAAAACAGAACCACAAGTATACAAAGCATAAGCTTGCTGAGGTTAGTACATGCTAGAAAATGCATAAATTATACTTCAGAACAAAATGCATTCGGAATGTAATTTTGTACAGGTATTTTAGAGCAAAAAAAATAGGATTTAAAGTAAGTAATAAAATATTCAAAAAAGCAAAGTAACCTATAGTTGTAGGAGGAGTTGCATACTCATTTCAGATCACTGTGGTCAGGACTTTCAGATCGTAAGCCACAATTAAAGGGAGACAGAGAAGATACGGGAAGAGGGGAAAATAGGAGAAGGGACAAACAGGGAAGGGGATGGGGGTAACAAGGAACAATAGGGAGGGGAGGACAGAGATCCAGCTCCCAACCCAGGAGCAAAGGAATGGCAAAGCAGGACGAGCAACTATCACTGTGACTTCTGTGATCCTGACATTCAGCTGCACTGAACAAGTACAGCAAGAAAACCCAGAATCATCAATCACATCCCAACCCATCCTCAATTACAGTGACCGCCACCACCCCAGCCTCAAAAAGACCCCCCTCAATTATAGTGATCCACCCGCTCAGGTACAGCGAGACCATCCCCGAGTTATTGACCTCTCCATTACAGTGAAACTCCTCAGTTACAGAGAGAAGCCCCCGACCCGCAGTAACAGTGACCCCAGTTGGAGCTACCTCCTCAGTTAGTGACCCCCTCAGGTAGTGATCCCTAGTTACAGTGTGATGACTCTCAGGTGATCCCCCTAGTTACAGTGTGACCTTCCTCAGGTAGTGAGACCCCTGGTTAGTGTGATCCTCCTCAGGTAGTAAGCACCCTAGTTACAGTATGACACCCCCACCCCCCTTCAAGTAGTGAGTCCAAGTTATAGTGTGACCACCCCCCCCTCCCAGGTAATGAGCCCCCTAGTTAAAGTGTGAACCCCCTCAGGTAGTGAGCTCCCTAGTTACAATGCAATCCCCATCAGGTAGTGAGCACCTTGTTATTGTGACATTCCCCCCACTCAGGTAGTGACCCCCAAAAATTACAATATGACCCCCTCAAGAAGAGAGCCCCCTAGTTACCATGACCCCCCGAGGTAGTAAGCCCCCTAGTTAGAGTGTGATCCCCCTCACACAGTGAGCCCCCTAGTTACAATGAGACCCCCTCAGGTTGTGAGCTCCCCAGTTACCGTGATCCCCCTCAGGTAGCAAGCCCTCTTGTTAGACTGTGACCTCCCCCTTTCAGGTAGTGAGCCCCCTCCTCAGGTAGTGAGCCCCTAGTTACAGTGAGCCCCCCCATCAAGTAGTGAGCCCCTAGTTACAGTGTTACCCCCCCCCCCAATCAGGTAGTGAGCCCCTAGTTACAGTGTGACCCCCTCAGGTTGTGAGCCCCCTAGTTACTGTGATTCCCCCTCAGGTAGTGAGCCCTCTAGTTAGAGTGTAACTCCCCCCTTTCAGGTAGTGAGCCCCCTAGTTACAGTGTGACAACTCCCCCCCCTCAGGTAGTGAGCCCCCCCTCAGGTAGTGAGCTCCCCCCTCAGGTAGTGAGCCCCCTAGTTACAGTAACCCCCCCTCAGCAAGTGAGCCCCCTAGTTACAGTAACCCTCCCCTCAGCTAGTGAGCCCCCTAGTTACAGTAACCCCCCCCTCAGCTAGTGAGTCCCCTAGTTACAGTAACCCCCCCCCCCCTCAGCTAGTGAGCCCCCTAGTTACAGTGACCCCCCCCCCCTCAGGTAGTGAGCCCCCTAGTTACAGTGACCCCCCCCTCAGGTAGTGAGCCCCCTCGTTACAGTGAACCCCCCCCCCTCAGATAGTGAGGGCCCTAGTTACAGTGACCCCCCTAGTTACAGTGACCCCCCCCTCAGGTGGTGAGCCCCCTAGTTACAGTGACCCCCCTCTCAGGTGGTGAGCCCCCTAGTTACAGTGACCCCCCTCAGGTAGTGAGCCCCCTAGTTAGTGACCCCCCCCCTCAGGTGGTGAGCCTCCTAGTTACAGTGACCCCCCCCTCAGCTAGTGAGTCCCCTAGTTACAGTAACCCCCCCCCCCCTCAGCTAGTGAGCCCCCTAGTTACAGTGACCCCCCCCCTCAGGTAGTGAGCCCCCTAGTTACAGTGACCCCCCCCTCAGGTAGTGAGCCCCCTCGTTACAGTGAACCCCCCCCCCCCCTCAGATAGTGAGGGCCCTAGTTACAGTGACCCCCCTAGTTACAGTGACCCCCCCCTCAGGTGGTGAGCCCCCTAGTTACAGTGACCCCCCTCTCAGGTGGTGAGCCCCCTAGTTACAGTGACCCCCCTCAGGTAGTGAGCCCCCTAGTTAGTGACCCCCCCCCTCAGGTGGTGAGCCTCCTAGTTACAGTGACCCCCCCCTCAGGTGGTGAGCCCCCTAGTTACAGTGACCCTCCCCCCCCTCAGGTGGTGAGCCCCCTAGTTACAGTGACACCCGCCCCCCCCCCCAGGTGGTGAGCCCCCTAGTTACAGTGACCCCCCCCCCAGGTGGTGAGCCTCCTAGTTAGTGACCCCCGCTCAGGTGGTGAGCCCCCCCTCAGGTGGTGAGCCTCCTAGTTACAGTGACCCCCCCCCTCAGGTGGTGAGCCCCCTAGTTACAGTGACCCCCCCTCAGGTGGTGAGCCCCCTAGTTACAGTGACCCTCCCCCCCCCTCAGGTGGGGAGCCCCCTAGTTACAGTGACCCTCCCCCCCCCCCTCAGGTGGTGAGCCCCCTAGTTACAGTGACACCCACCCCCCCAGGTGGTGAGCCCCCTAGTTACGGTGACCCTCCCCCCTCAGGTGGTGAGCCCCCTAGTTACGGTGACACCCCCCCCTCAGGTGGTGAGCCCCCTAGTTACGGTGACACCCACCCCCCCAGGTGGTGAGCCCCCTAGTTACGGTGACCCTCCCCCCTCAGGTGGTGAGCCCCCTAGTTACGGTGACACCCCCCCCTCAGGTGGTGAGCCCCCTAGTTACGGTGACACCCCCCCCTCAGGTGGTGAGCCCCCTAGTTACGGTGACACCCCCCCTCAGGTGGTGAGCCCCCTAGTTACAGTGACCCCCCCCCCCTCAGGTGGTGAGCCCCCCCTCAGGTGGTGAGCCCCCCCTCAGGTGGTGAGCCCCCCCTCCTAATTCTGGCCATGGCCGCCGTTAGCCCCTGTCCCGATCTCGGTGTTTAAACGGATCTGGGAGCTGACGCCGCGGAGATTGTAAAGCTCTTACCCCGACCGCCGCTTCCCTCCGCGGGCAGGTACCGCTCCTATCACCCTCACCTGCCCGGGGCCTGGTGTCACCGGGTTGGTCGGTGCTGTCAGAGCGACCGGTTCGGGAACATCCGAGCTCATCTCGGCGGCCATGAGGAGCGCGCGCAGACTGGCGGCAGCGCGAGCGGCCCCACACAATGAGCCGCACTCAGTGCGCAGGCGCGGGCCTGCAGCCGCGTTCCCGGATGGGAGGGGGCGGGGCCTCAGGCTGTTATTGCCCGCTGGGGTTGCCAACCCTCCAGGATTGCCCTGGAGTCTTCACTAATTGGAGATCAATCTCCAGGGCACAGCTGGGGGCAACCCAGGAGTAAAAAAAAACCTTTGAGCCATTAAAAAAAATTCTTTAGACGGTTTTGTTTGTTAATTTTAAAAGTGTTTGGAAGTTGGGAAAGAAAAGGTTGCTTGACTGACAGTTAAGCATCATCCAATCTGGTAATGAAGAGTCTGTTTGCTTTCCAATTGGTGTAGGAAGGCATTGTGCGGGGAGAATGGACATGTTTGGCAACCAACGGAGGGAGCATGGGGGGGGGGGCAGTTAGAGGGAGGATATCATGTGATGAAACCTCTCGGATTCCATCCAGACAGAGTTTACAACCCAATTGTCAATTTATGGAGTGAGACTCCTTTTACGTTAATCTCTTCTAGTTTTAAGGTAGCTCCTTCTGAAGAATGTGTATCACTCTATGTGTGTGAATTGGTTTAGAATCTCACTCCTTTTGATCCCTGGTAAACTTATAAAGTGAATTCACCGATGCAATACTCCAGACAGAGAGCCTCACCATATGGGAGCACAGGCCAGAGACTGGGCTGTAACACTAAGGCATGATACTCTGTTCTGCACTCTCATCTGGCAAGGCTTTGTATCAGGAGCGGAGCTTCGTTGAATTTACCCTGATATCCCTAACGTTGACAGCTCTATCTATCTGATTAAAAATGTTCAGATCTGGTCATCTGATTGGTCCATTCAATCCGTGTCGCCTTCTAGTGATCTGATTGCTTAATGGGAATTACCTGATCTATAACTCAAATGCTTTTTTTCAGCAATTTGGGTGGTTCTTGGGAATCACCTGACCAGAAGGGATGGGGACTCCTAAGAGCTGTTTTATTTAGCACTGGCATCTGCTCTTTCGCCTCGCTTCACATCTTCAAGACCCACTCCCAATCTGAAACTCACCAGCCAGGAGTCAAAGTTTTGCCTCTCATGTCTCCATTTTCATGCTTCCAACCTCTTAGATGTATCAACATCGAAAAGGTCAAGATAGTGAGATAATCGTGATAAAAATGGGGGTGTGGGGTGACAGCCTCCGAGTAGGGGATGTTTTTTCAAAACCTTTCATCTTTCAATACATTTTTCTGTGATATTTTATAAAGAAAATTAATTTAGCCAAAAACCACTAGCCCTTTGCTGTGTCCTCCTCTGTGCCGAACTTGTGCTTCCTCATACCTTGGCTTCAAAGCAGGAGCCATATTCCTCTTATGAGAAAAATGAATACTTATAAAACCAAGCCAAGCCTCACAAAACTCCATCCTTTAAGGCCAACCATGAAATGCAAATCGGGTGGGTTCTATAAAGGACAGGCGATTGGGGTTCTGCCACATTTCCGCTCATGGGGTGAGGGTGAAAATTTATCCCATAATCTAGCCAGTTCTCCACCCATTTTGCTCCCCATGCAATTTTCAAGCAGCATTTCCTTCCAGCACTCAGTGTGACAGTTTCATAGAATCATAGAAAAGTTACAGCACGGAAAGAGGCCAGTCAGCCCAACGAGTTGGCGCCAGCACTATGCAAGAGCAATCCAGCTAGTCCCACTATCCCGCCCTTTCCCCGTAGCCCTGCAAATGTTTGCCTTGCAAGTACTTATCCAGTTCCCTTTTGAAGGCCATGATTGAATCTGCCTCCACCATCCCCTCGGGCAGTGGGTTCCAGATCCTAACCACTCGCTGTGTAAAAAAAAAAGTTTTTCCTCATGTCACCTTTGGTTCTTTTGCCAGTCACCTTAAATCTATATCCTTTGGTTCTTGACCCTTCCGCCAATGGGAACAGTTTCTCTCTATCTATTCTGTTTAGTCCCTTCATGATTTTGAATATCTCTATCAAATCTCCTCGCAGCCATCTCTGATCCAAGGAGAACAATCCCAGCTTCTCCAGTTTATCCATGTAACTAAAGTCCCTGACCCCTGGAATCTTTCCAGTAAATCTCTTCTGCACCCTCTCTAAGGCCTTCACAACTTTCCTGAAGTGCAGTGCCCAGAACTGGACACAATACTCCAGTTGTGGCCGAACCAGTGTTTTATAAAGGTTCATCATGACTTCTATACTTTTGTACTCTATACCTCTATTTATAAAGCTCAAGATCCCATATGCTTTTTTAACCGCTTTCTCGACCTGCCCTGCCACCTTCAATGATGTATGCCCATATACCCCCAGATCTCTCTGTTCCTGTACCCTTTTAGAGTTGTGCCCTCTAGTTTATATTGCCTCTCCTCGTTCTTCCTACCGAAATGTATCACTTCGCATTTTTCTGCATTAAATTTCATCTGCCACGTGTCCGCCCATGCCACCAGTCTGTCTATATCCTCTTGAAATCTATCACTATTCTCCTCACTGTTTACTACTCTTCCAAGTTTTGTGTCAAGTGCAAATTTTGAAATTATGCCTTGTACACCCAAGTCCAAGTCATTAATATATATCAAGAAAAGCAGTGGTCCAAGCACCGATCCCTGGGGAACACCACTGTACACCTCCCTCCAGTCCGAAAAACAACCGGTCACCACTACTCTCTGCTTCCAGTCCCTTGGCCAATTCTGTATCCATGTTGCTACTGCTCCTTTATTCCATGGGCCGCAATCTTGATGATAAGCCTACCATGCGGCACTTTATCAAACGCCTTTTGAAAATCCGTATACACCACATCAAGCCTATTTCCCTCATCTACCTCTGTTACCTCATCAAAAAACTCTATCAAGTTAGTTAAACACGATTTGCCTTTAACAAATCTGTGTTGGCTTTCCTTAATCAATCCACACTCATCTAAGTGACTGTTGATTCTGTCCCAGACTATCATTTCTAAAAGTTTCCCCATCACTGAGGTTAAACTGACTGACCTATAGTTGCTGGGTTTATCCTTACACCTTTTTTTGAACAAGGGTGTAACATTTGCAATTCTCCAGCCCTCTGGCACCACCCCTCATATCTACGGATGTTTGGAAGATTATGGCCAATACCTCCATAATTTCCACCCTTACTTCCCTCAGCAGCCTAGGATGCATCCCATCCGGACCGGTTGACTTATCTACTTTAAGTACAGCTAGCCTTTCAAGTAACTTGTTATCAATTTTTAGCCCATTCATTATCTCAACTATATCTTCCTTTACTGAGACTGTGGCAGCATCTTCTTCCTTGGTAAAGACGGATGAAAAGTACTCATTTAGTACCTCAGCCATCCCCTCTGCCTCCATGAGTAGATCTCCTTTATGGTCCCTAATCGGACCCACCCCTCCTCTTACCACCCTTTCACTGTTTACATGCCTGTAGAAGACTTTGGATTCCCTTTTATGTTGGCCACCAGTCTATACCCATACCCTCTCATTAGTTATTGTTGATATGTTGATGGCAGTACCTTTGAAAAGCATTGTCGGAATTTTGTAAAGAGAATTTACATCTCATTTTATTTTGTGTCTGTGTTTCTTGTTGTCACTCTGCTGTTGAGGTAATCTCGTGTTAACTGTTCGACAACTGCCATTTTTATCCCATCCTAATTTATAGTAACATAATGGGTTTCCCCAAGGGAATCTTGCTGTACTTGTACTTTTTGGAGGAAGAGAAGGAGTTTGAATGGAGGGATGCAACATATGTCAGGCTGCACCTATCCACTGATACCTTTGCATCCATATTTACAGAATAAGGTGAACATACTGCAATATAATTAAAATTCTCGTGCTTGTGTTAAAATCCCTCCATGGCCTCGCCGCTCCCTAACTCTGTAGTCTTCTCCAGCCCTACAACCCTCCGAGATCTCTGCGCTCCTCCAATTCTGGATTCTTGTGCATCCCCGATTGTCATCGCTCCACCATTGGCAGCCGTGCCATCACCTACCTAGGTCCTAAGCTCTGGAATTCCCTCCCTAAACCTCTCCGCCTCTCTACCTCTCTCTCCTCCTTCAAGATGCTCCTTAAAATCCACCTCTTTGACCATGCTTTTGGTCACCTGTCCTAAAACCTCCTTATGCGTCTTGGTGTCAAATTTTGTTTGATAACGCTCCTGTGAAGCGCCTTGGGCGTTTTACAATGTTAAAGGCGCTATATAAATGCAAGTTGTTGTATATCAGAGGAGTAGCACTTGTGCAGGCTGCATGTCACAAGGGAGGCTATGCCTGAGTTGTGTCACATCCTGCTTAGTGACCTATAGCCAAACTCATTCACAGGTATGTCATTGCCAGTGACTGAACAGCTCTTAATTTCTATGCCTGTGGATCATTCCAAATTACCACAGGTGGCATCAGTCCCATTTGTGAATTTGCATAACTTAGATATATAAAGCAAGTGATGGACGCTTTATTTGCTTGTGCCAGTAATTTCATTTTCCCCATGAACAACCAGCAGTAATGTGTCACGTCTATGCAGCTGTCACAATGCCTTCATTTTAAGGCAATCCACTGTCCCACCAATATTTGACCCATAGAGGCACGTAGTAAGGTGGCTTCTGTCTGATAAAGGCTATTGTTTGCACCATGACTGATAATACCTTTGTGACACCCAAGGACATCAGCTGAAAACAGATATGATGAGCTGCATGCTTGCATCGGAGTAATCATACAGCACGCCATTGCTTGGACAGGTCTGGATGCAGTCTGGCTAAGGTTTCAAGGATATTGATAGCTTGCTGCATGCTAACAACTTCATCCTGCAGAGCGACAGGATCATAGAGTCCCTGAGGAGGTCAACTGGTGCAAGGTAACCAGCTCAAAGAGCAGGTGGAGCATGAAGAGACTGCAGAAGAGAATCCATTGCAGAGCTTTTAATTAAGACCTAATATAGAAGACTTTCTCCTAATCTGAAAAGCTACCTATCACATGAACAGCCCTCTCTACTTCTTCCCAATGCCTCAACTAAGCAGCCATTACCTACAAACAGTGTCTACACTCTCCCACTGGACTCCTATTCCTACCAGCTGCTGAAACAAGATTGAAAACCTCAGAAAGAACATTCTGTTTATAAAATCAACGGCAGTGCAACCAACTCTAATTATTACCCTACCCGTGTGAACAGGTAGGGTAATAATTGCACAGCAAGATCCCACAAACAGCAATGAGATAATGACCAGATAATCTGTTTTAATGATGTTGGTTGGAGGATAAATATTGGCCAGGACACTGGGGAGAACTCCTCTGCTCTTCTTCGAAATTGTGGCCGTGGGATCTTTTATGGTCCACCTGAGAGGACAGGCGGGGCCTGATAAATCTGAAAGATGACACCTCCAACAATGCAGCACTTGGTGACAGCATGTGACATATGTCCTCCTAAACCTAATCTGGTGCTTAATCTAGCTCCTGCCTCAGAGACAGGAATAGGTGAGGTGACTAGCTGTTGTGTGCCTACAAGAGCTTCTTGGAATTGAGGTATCCCTTGACCCCAGTAGCTGGACCCGGAACAGGGTGATCACCCGGCCCTGAATGTTTTCTGGCATTGGACAGGGCTGGTGAGAGAGTCGTTACATGTTGCTGTAATGAGGGACAGAACCATCACTTTGCTCATTCCAGTCACACCTCTGCTGCTGGGCGCTCCCTCACCAGAGCCACTGATTAGTGTAACCACAGAACTAAAGACATCAATGGGATCAGTAAAGTCCTGGCTCATAGTTCTCGCTGGTCAATCCCCAAGCCTGCCCCATGGCTCTATGACAGCAGTCTGAGCATCGGCAGGAAAAGCACAGACTGCCATTAGAGCCTCTGACTTGGAGCCTTCACTGCAGATGTCCCTGGAGTTGCCACAAACTCCACCATATAAGGCTGCACACATGTGGCTAGTGGTCTACACCATCCAAACCATCATCTGTAGTATACTGCTCGACACAGTGTCCAATGCCTGTGTGACAAAAATAAGCATTTCAGTCTAAGTTTTAGTCACCTTCCTCCTCCATATCCTCAAGAGAAGGTTCTTGAGGAAGCTTTAAAACAAGGCAAAGGTACTGAGGAGAGAGTTCCAGAGAACAGGATCATAGCTATCGAGGAGCCGATGGTGGAGTGGGGAATGATGAGTAGACAGCTGTCAGAGAAGTAGACGATGTGTATGGGGACTTCTGCCTGGAGGATAATGCTGAGTATGTTGGGGTGATTTGAAGACAAGGGCAAAGATCTTAAAGTCAATTTGTTGGGACACAGGGAGCCAGTGAAGCTTGGCAAGGACATGGGGTGCAAGTGAGGACAAGGGTTGAAGAGTTTCAATGAGTAGTAATTTGTGGAGGGTGACAGTGGAGATGCCATCAAGAAGAGCCTCAAGATAATAAAAGCATGAATAAGGGTTTCGCCGGCAGAGGAGAGGTGGGGCAGAGACAGGGTAATGTTTTAGAAGTGAAAGGAAGTGATCTTGGTAACGGATTGGATGTGGAGGATAAAGCTGAGCTCAAGGTGGAACAGTACACCTAACTTCTCCACTAGCCTGAGTAGGTTGAGTGGTACATAAGTAGTTGTAAGAGTCAAAGATGAAGAGAGTGTTTTGGCTCATCTAGGCCTTAATTTAAGATATGCAGTTGTAGAAAGTTGCAATGCCATGGTGTCAGTGCATAAAGCAGAGAGTTAGAGCTGAATGTCTTCGGTGTATGTGTGGAAATTGACCCTATGCCTCCAGATGACATCACCAACAGGTAGCATGTAAGTGACGAAAAGTGAATGGTTGATGGTGTCAAAGCCAGGAGACAGGTCAAGCAAAAGAAGGAGGACAGCAAACATTGAGCACAGAGACATGGGGTGTCATATGTAACTTTGATCAGCGTGGTCTTATTGTTAGGGGAAGGGTCGAAGCTTGATTGGAGGGTCTCAAACAAGGAATGGTGGGAGAGCTGGAAGCGCAATTGTGAGGAAAGAATATATTCCAAGACTTTAAAGACAAAGGCAGATTGGAGATAAGATTGGAGATAGGGGAATAGTTGGATACAGGTTTTTGCAGGTTTTTGTGGTTAGGAGCTGGAATGGGATAAGATTGAGAAACTAGTTGATGGATTTTGTGACAGATCAGAGATCTATCCTGTTTCTAATCTTAAAAGTCCCCATGTTTTGAATATTTCTTTATTAGCGTTTGGTAGCTGGCCAGCTAATGGCCACATTGATTAGATTACTGCTTCCTGGAAGAAACCTATCAGTAGGTAAATGAAATGCACATCATCTGTCTTGTGTGCAGCTGCTGTTTGAAGGCCAGATGAATCAACTCATTACACAAGATAAGGGTTCATGGGGTTGGGGGTAACATATTAGCATGGATAGGGGATTGGTTAACAGACAGAAAACAGAAAGAAGAGATAAACAGAGCATTTTCAGGTTGACAGGCTGTAACTAGTGGGGTACTGCATGGATCAGTGCTTGGGGCTCAGCTATTTACAATCTATATTAATGACTTAGATGAAGGGACCGAGTGTAATGTATCCAAGTTTGTTGACGATACAAATCCAGGTGGGAAAGTAAGCTGTGAGGAGGACACAAAGAGTCTGCAAAGGGATATAGACAGGTTAAGAGGATGGGCAAGAAGGCGGCAGATGGAGTATAATGTGGGGAAATGTGAGGTTATTCACTTTGGTAGGAAGAATAGAAAAAACAGAATATTTTTTAAATGGTGAGAAACTATTAAATGTTGGTGTTCAGAGAGATGTGGGTGTCCTCGTACAAGAAACACAAAAAGTTAACATGCAGGTACAGCAAGCAATTAGGAAAGCAAATGGCATGTTGGCCTTTATTGCAAGGGGGTTGGAGTACAAGAGTAAGGAAGTCTTACTACAATTGTACAGGGCTTTGGTGAGACCTCACCTGAAGTACTGCGTGCAGTTTTGGTCTCCTTACCTAAGGAAGGATATACTTGCCTTAGAGGTGGTGCAAGGAAGGTTCACTAGATTAGTTCCTGGGATGAGAGGGTTGTCCTATGAAGAGAGGTTGAGTAGAATGGGTCTATACTCTCTGGAGTTTAGAAGAATGAGAGGTGATCTCGTCGAAACATATAAGATTATGAGGGGGCTTGACAGGGTAGATGCTGAGAGGTTGTTTCCCCTTGCTGGAGAGTCTAGAACTAGGAGGCATAGTCGCCATTTAAGACTGAGATGAAGAGGAATTTCTTCACTCAGAGGGTTGTGAATCTTTGGAATTCTCTACCCCAGAGGGTTGTGGATGGTGAGTCGTTGAATATATTCAAGGCTGAGATACATAGATTTTTGGACTCTAGGGGAATCAAGGGCTACGGGGATTGGGCGGGAAAGTGGAGTTGAGGTCAAAGATCAGCCATGATCTTATTGAATGGTGGAGCAGGCTCGAGGGGCCATGTGGTCTATTCCTGCTCCTATTTCTTATGTTCTTATGTAACTTTGTCTCGATAGACTGGTTAATAAAGGAAAGTCCATTCAGGTTAAATCAGATATTATTGATTGCTGATCCATTAAATGGTTATATGTTCCCACGTTCTTGGAAATTGTCCTACTAGCCAGGAAAACTATCAATCTCTTTTCGACAGGTGTAAACATTGGCTTTTAAAACGTGAACCCACTCAACTGCTATAACAATGGTGGAGTGGGAATTCCATTGCACCCCAGAGTAAAGTAGCTGACCCCCTCTGATTTCCCAGGATCAAGCCATCTGAATATTGCTGGGAAGCACTGCGTCAGTATTGGTACAGCTGGGGCACCCGCTAGGTGGAGGGTGGGTTTCAGGAAATGTGATGCTGGCCAGGGGCAGGGCTCGCAGGCCTGGCTAAAGAACAAAATAAGCAGAATTTGAACCTTTTACCTTACCTAGTGCCATAAACTCCTTTCCAAGGTGTTTCATACCAGGAAACTGACCTGGAACAGTGTTGTGGGCCTCAGTTCCACCTAAGGTTGGGTGGAGCTACTGCAAGCTTGCTTCTTGCAAGTGTATGGTATGTTGAGGGCACTGGAGGTGGGACTAGAAGGAATTCCAATGAATTACACCATCCCGCCAGTCCCACCTCCATTTATGATGTCAGGCTGCAATGGAGCGGATGCAACAACAAGCACCCGCCCCACCCTCACAGGAAATCCCAGTACAAATTCCAACAGGGGTGGAGACCAGGCATGACCGGGTCCTGCCCCATTACGGCCTGTATCAAATGTGCCCTGAATCTGTTGCTAAGTTCATGGATTTTTAGGGGCCATTATATCAAGAAAGCTCGGCAGGCCATTTCTGCGTGACTTTTGAAAGCTATTTGTAATTGAAATCTTTATTTAACAGTGAAAGGTACCATTTTGATATTCCTGTTTCAATTCAGACTTCAATACAAGTAGGGGTTATAACTGTTGCCCAATATCAGATCTTTTCAGTGAGTCCCTGATTTGTCAGGATAAGGATACTGACATGGATCTATCGTGAAATATTTCATAGAATATCCAACTTCATGTGTAAACTTTACCTCATGAAAATTAGTCCAAAGTAAAAGTTTAATACTGTAGTGAGTGAGCAGAACTTTGAGATGTTTTATGTATTGAAACAAGGACTATGAATTAAATAAACTTCCGTAATCTAGTGAAATCAGCTGTGTTTGCTCTTGCTTCTGTTTGATCTTACTTCTTAATATATTTGTAGTTTGTAGTCTAAGATACATGGCCTGTAGGAATGTCATATGTCCATTAAGTGTCAGCTTGGCTCAATGGTAGCACTCTTAAGTCAGAAGATTGTGGGTTCAAATCCCATTTCAGACTTGAGCATATAATCTAGGCTTACATTTCAGTGCAGTACTGTGGGACTATTGCATTATTGGAAGTTGACATCTTTCAAATGAGATGTTAAACTGAGAAGAGCAAGGAGCTCTCCTGGTGTATTGGTCGACATTCATCCCTCAACCAACACTACCCAAAACAGATTTAACTAGTCATTTACCTCATTTGCTGTTTGCAAGACCTTGGTGTGATGCAGACTGGCTGCTGCATTTCCCTACAAAACGGTATCTACACGTCAAAAGTAATTAATTGACTGGGGCATCCTCAGGATCTGATAGGAACTATATAGATAGAAGTTCAATCTCAATCCGATTCCGGTTCCCACATCCAAGCCAGTACATATTGGCTGGCACCTTTCTTCAGGTCCTGGGCTTTATGAAAGAGAAGATATAGAAATTAAGTAGCTCAGGAAATGAAACTCCAAACATTTTTGGTCCCTCATTTATTCTAAAAGTACAGTTCCTACTACAAATGGAACAAGATTTTTTTTTTAAAGTTGCTGTGTGCAAAAATACCCTCCCTTGCTATAAGAGAGGCCTGTGCCTACTAGTAACAGAAGTATTATTAATGGTGAATAAAAATGTAATTGAACCATTGTAAATATGGTAAACAGTAACTTCCATCAATTACCCAGTAGTGAATTGTGTTACTTTGATAGCACACTTCCCCTAGTTCACACTGGTGAGACAAAGGTGGGTGGATGGACCAAATGTGCAGTGATATAAATGACAAAACAAATTAAACTCCACACATGCAGGATGGCCAGGGGTGGGGGTGGGGGCAGAAAGGGATTTAAGTAACTAAGTTACTGTTTTTTAAAAAACAATAACTAGCAAACAGAATCAAACTTGTGGATGTTCTGTCAACACTCTGACTAAACCTTGGAAAACATGTAGCCACTAATTAAAATCGGGTCACAGAGAACCTGTTCAGCCCTGATGGAGCCTTTCTGAAAGAATTGTTTAAGCATAATAGTGCAGTTACACGAGACGGTTACAGTCCCTTAACAGAAGCATAGCAGCCCGATAATCTTGCAAAATTAGGACATAGGTGTTGCTGCTGGATCTTTTCTTCTTCGAAGCGATTATCTGCGAGCCTGTTTCTTCGCAGGCTGCATGGCATCCAGTGCTGATCCAACGTCGCACTCCTTGGTCTGCAAGAGTCTGGTCAACCACCATCCTTCGTCATGAAATCCCATCGACAGCATCTGGGACTGGGCTTCTATCAGGCGGGGCTCTGCATCTGGAAGAGAACACGCGTTACGTTGAGATCCTTATCTCAGAATTACATCACTGCAAAATTCTAGCAAGAGGCGAAGTGTTAGTCGGCACCCATAGGAGGAAATTAGTCCGTGGGCTCTTACTTATGGAGATTCTTTTGTTATATTAGAGGGGTGAACCCATTTAAAATAAAACTGGTACAAACTATTCAAATGCACCTCCTAAACCCATGCCCTCCACCACCTAGAAGGACAGGGGCAGGTGCATGGAAACACCACCTGCACGTTCCCCATCAAGACACCATTCTGACTTAGACATATATCGGCCGTTCCTTCATGATCACTAGGTCGAAATCCTGGAACTCCCTTCCTAACAGCACTGTGGGAGAACCTTCACCACACGGACTGCAGCGGTTCAAGAAGGCGGCTCACCACCACCTTCTCAAGGGCAATTAGGGATGGGCAATAAATGCTGGCCTCGCCAGCGACGCCCACATCCCATGAACGAATATAAAAAAAAATTTGCACACCGAGAGACACAGGCACCACACAATGAGAAAAAGGTGTAAAGATCATATAGAAAGAGAAAGAGTGAAATACAACAGAAAGGGGGAGAAAGGGGCACAGGTGGACTCAAACAGTGGGAAAGAAACAGATGAGTAGTCACAGCAAGAGTAACATAATTTTTTTTATGCTGAGATCAACTCATAAAATAACACACTGACTGTTCCTGGATATAGCTGTCCTGTATATATAAATATACATAATATGCCTGTACATTACATAGTATGTCGATATAAAGCAGAATACCCATCAGCTAATTATTAAGTGTCAAAGGAGATCTTCTAGTTATATGTAAGAAATAAAAGTGAAAAAAATGCCTAAATTGTTGATTTATTTTCCATTTGAGTTTAATTACATATTCATATTTAATTATCCCATCTAAACTTGTGTTACTGATGTCGTTGCAATTTAGCACCTGAATTTCAGTTCTGCTGCATGAAAGTACAATTAAAAGTATCAGTGGTCTGATCTGTATAATACATTCAACATGTTTAGTACTTTTTTGCAAGGTTAATAAATAGAATTGGAAAATTTAGATCATAATTTTTTATGTAGGACTTTTAAAATTATTTTTGTTGCACACAGCATGTTGGAGAATATAGTCTTTCTCTTACCTGCCTCTGTTGTCTTTATGTTGCTGTTTCTCCGTCTCTCCTCTTCTACATTTGTCTTTCTCTTCTGCTGCTTCTCTCTCTCTAAATCTATTTGCTTCCTTCTCTGTCCTCTTCTGCCTGTCATGGTTTTTCTTTTCTTCCTTGCTTTCAGGTGGAGCTGATGGTTGGTGTGTTTGAGGTGGTGGAGAAAAAGACCTGGCTTGGACTGCAGGCCTCATTTTCCTTTAGGGGTTGTAGGGAAAATGCAACCTGCAACTTTGAATGACTCCCTTTCCATCCTCTCCCCATCACTTATGCTCCCTTCAACCCCTCACTCCTATCATGTTCCCTACCCCTTTGCCGTCCCATTATCCCTTCCCTTTCCTGACTACTCCTACCCAGAGTCATTTCCATCCCTGCCTCTTACCCTTTGAACTTCCCGCTCAACCCCTATATGCTCCCCTCTCCCTCACTCTGCTGTCACTCATCTCACCCTTAACCATCCTCCCATTCCTTCCCTGATTATCACTTCCTTCCCGCAAGGGCGGCTAACAAGAGGCCAAAGGCACCCTCATCCAGAACCTATTTCCTTCCTCCCCTCCTATTCATTTCCCTCACATTGGCTTAGTTTGCTTTCAAAATTCAACTTTAAAAAAAAACACAACTCAAATTAAGGTGAAGAAATATACTCCGTCTACCTTTCTCCCTCCATCTGTGTCTGTGTCTATCTCAGAGGTGTCAGTAATGAGAAAGTTTACATTTTCTGTTAATGAAATATGATTAAATTCCTTAAATTCCTCCTTCTGGCCGAAGCTATCAATCATTCCGTGATTGATTGGCCAGGCTTTCTGTCCGTGAAAAAATTGGTGACGGGCGTGTAGTGGTTATGTTACTAGACTAATAATTTAGAGACTTGGATTAATAATCCAGAGAATTTGAGCTCAAATTCCACCATGGCTGTTTGAGAATTTGAATTCAGTTTTAAAAATTTGGAAATAAGAAGTTCTCAGTAAAAACTATCGTAAAAACCCAACTAGTTCACTAGTTCTGGTGTAGTTGTTATATTACTGGATTATTAATCTAGAGACTGTGAGTTTAAATCCAACCATGGTAGTTTGAAAGTTTACATTCAATTTTTTTTTAATGTAATTGGCAAAAAAACCAGAGGGGATGTTAGGTGAATTTTATTTTATGCAGCGAGTTGTTATGATCTGGCACTGCCTGAAAGGGCAGTGGAAGCAGATTCATTGGTAACTTTAAAAAGGAAATTGGATATATACTTGAAAAGGAAAAATTTGCAGGGCTGTAGGGAAAGAGCAGGGGAATGGGACTAATTGGATAGCTCTTTCAATGAGCTGGCACAGGCACGATGGGCTGATTGGCCTCCTTCTGTGTGGAGGTAGAGAAGTTTGGGGAGGAAATTTCAGAAAGTGATTCTATGAAACCCCACCATAGTAACGTTGGATTCCAGGGACCAATAGGACTCCTTGACATTCAGCATTACAATGGTGGAAAGGACAAGAAATTCGTCAGAGGATGTATGTCATTTGCATCTGCTTACCATATGCCTGCTCATATATGGTATAGTGTACTCTACGCTAATGTGTCTGGCCTGTGGGAACTCGGGGGTACATAAAAATGGGCTGGGTCGTGGGAAAGTGAGTCCCTGATTCATTTATGCCCCCACCCATCCCGAGTTCCTTGTTGGAGTTAGGGTGGGCGGTCCCAGCCAACTCCTGTGGACAGGGGACAGGGGAATGTCTATGGATAATGTTTATATGTACTTCTAGAAGGCATTCAATAAAGTCCCTCATAAGAGATTGTTAGCTGAAGTTGTAGCTCTTGGAATTGAGGGCAAATTATTGACCTAGCTAGGAAATTGGCTGAGCGGAAGGAGGCATAGAGTAGGGATAATGGGCAGATACTCAAATTGGCAGGATGTGACTAGAGGTGTCTCACAGGGATCTGTGTTGGGGCCTCATTTATTTATGTGTTTATTAACGACTTAGATGACGGGACAGAGAATCACATCTCCAGGCTTGCTGATGACACAAAAATAGGCAGCATTGTAAGCAGTGTAGATAGAATCATAGAATCATAGAAGGTTACAGCACGGAAGGAGGCCATTCGGCCCATCGAGTCAGCACGGCTCTATGCATGAGCAATCCAGTTAGTCCCACTGCCCCGCCCTATCCCCGTAGCCCTGCACATTTTTTAGTTTCAAGTACTTATCCAGTTCCCTTTTGAAGGCCATGATTGAATCTGCCTTCACTACTACCTCGGTGCATTCCAGATCCTAACCACTCGCTGTGTAAAAAAATGTTTCCTCATATCACCTTTGGTTCTTTTGCCAATCACCTTAAATCTATGCCCTCTAGTTCTTGACCCTTCCGTCAATGGGAACAGTTTCTCTCTATCCACTCTGTCTAGACCCTTCACGATTTTGAATGCCTCCATCAAATCTTCTCTCAGCCGTCTTTGTTCCAAGGAGAACAATAGATGGAAGCATGAAATTACAGAGAGATACTAATAGATTAAGTGAATGGACAAAACTGTGGCAAACAGATTTAATTGTAGGCAAGTGTGAGGTCATCCATTTTTGGACCTAAAAAGGATGGATCAGAGTGCTTTCTAAATGGTGAAAAGCTCGAAACAGCGGAGGTCCAAAGAGACTTAGGGGTCCATGTACATAGATCATTAAAATGTCCTGGACAGGTACAGAAAATAATCAAAAAGGCTAATGGAATGCTGGCCTTTATATTTAGAGGACTAGAATACAAGGGGTAGAAGTTATGCTACAGCTATACAAAACCTTGATTAGACCACACCTGGAGTACTGTGTACAGTTCTGGGCACCGCACCTTCGGATATATTGGCTTTGGAGGGAGTGCAATGTAGATTTACTAGAATGATACCTGGACTCCAGGGTTAAATTACGAGGCGAGATTACACAAACTAGGGTTGTATTCCCCAGAATTTAGAAGATTAAGGCGTGATTTGATCAAATCTTTCAAGATATTAAGGGGAACTGATAGTGTAGATAGAGAGAAACTATTTGCGTTGGTTGGAGAGTGTAGATCTCGGGTGTTTATACTCCACATGAACCTCTTCCCACATTACTTCATCTCACCCTTTCAGCATATCCTTCTATTTCTTTCTCCCTCATGTACTTATCTAGCTTCCCCTTAAATGCATCTATGATATTCGCCTCAACCATTCCACGTGGTAGCAAGTTTCACATTCTCACCACTCTGAAATGCACCTGCTGTGCATTTCCAACATTTTATGATTATTTTTCAGATTTCAAACACTTGCATTTCCTTTTATATCAATAACTGCAGTGATATTTCTCAGGTATACTAATTGGTTCATTGACTGTAAAACACATAGAGTATACGCTATTTTCTATTTTTATTATGGTGTTGCACCCGATTATTTCATATGTGTAATCCAGCTCTAAAAGGACGTTTGAAAAGGACCCCATTACTCACGCTGAAATCAATGGGATTTGTGGACCCGTTGAGGGAGATTTTCCTGGGTTAGTGCCCAGATGAACTGCACCATCAGGGCACAGGGTTCCTATACAGACATGCACACCCACACGTCCGATTCACCAGTATTCGCTACGCCCCGGTCACAGTCCCAGGAAAATCTCCTCTATTGTTTTTCAGTTCATGTAGCACAGTCCCCACCACTTATAGTGGGCGTGTGGTGTTAATATGATTTTCCCGCTATACACGGAGGACGGTAAAACCAAAAAGTGAAGTAACCAACATATTTTTTTTAAAACAGGAAGTGTCCACTTAGCAACTACCCCTTCTAATTGCTAGCAGTTGCATCCAGAATCTCATCACTAACGTAATTGCACTTTAACGAGGTTTGAAAAGTTGATTCCAGCTACTTGAAGACCCAACTTTGCCTGAAATCAGCACAGCCTTTTAAATAGAATTACATACAATTTTACCTGTGTTGCTACTTTTAATGATTTTGTGTATCTGTACCCCTAGATCCCTTTGCGCCTTTACCCCATTTGGACTCTGATTTTCCAAGGAATATGTGACCTCCTTATTCCTCTTACCAAAATACCCCCTCACACTTACCTATATTGAAATTCATTCACCATTTACATGCCTATTCTGCAAGTTTGTTAACGTCGTCTTGTGTTTTGTTGTCATCTACATTACATAGAATTTACACCACAGAAACAGGCCATTCGGCCCAACTGGTCGATGCCAGTGTTTATGCTCCACATGAACCTCTTCCCACATTACTTCATCTCACCCTATCAACATATCCTTCTATTTCTTTCTCCCTCATGTACTTATCTAGCTTCCCCTTAAATGCATCTATGATATTCGCCTCAACCACTCCACGTGGTAGTGAGTTCCACATTTTCACCACTCTGAATAAAGAAGTTTTAAATTGATAAGTATAGGTACTTATAAGTATTTACTGAAGTGCCCAAAATAGTTGGCGTGCTTAATGTGTCATAGCAGTGCCTTTATAATTGACGCCTATGATGATGTAAAGTGGTTAGCGCTATTTGCCCGATATAGACGTCTGCCCATGGACAATGTAAATGGTGAGGACTGTAACTGGTTTTTAAGACTCATTTTAATAATCTAAAATGTACTAACCACGCAAATCCTTAATTTCCATTTTTCTTGTTTACCTATTATTTACTAATGAACTTTGCTTTTTAAAAAAGCGTTCAGCAACAGAGATAAAACTCTGGTTTAACAGATTTCACGAGGTATTAAGAATAAGCCACATTTAATGCACACCAGTCACTTCTTTTGTATCCTTCTTACATTAAAATTTGCATTTTTCTCAAGAACTTGATGAGTTTTATTGACAGAATACTAATTTGTACTTAAGGCACCAGTGCCTAAATGACTCAGCTGTCTCAATGCCACTTAATTCTTGATTCCACTGTAGAACAAACATTACATCAAGATTGCTTCTCCAATGAGAGGCAACATCCTGTGCCTTTTTCTGACCCTTGGGATTAAACCTGCTTGGAGGTCCATTAATACTAACTGTTACCATGGTATCGGGACCTAGCAATTTGCGAGGCAAAGGAACACTGTATTCTTGAATATGAAATGATGTCACCCGATGCAGACAAGTCACCGATGCCTATTGAGTGGTGAGTTAAAAAAAAGAGATAATGTTTAAAAGGCATTTCCATTATTTAATAAAGGGATCCATGGAAAAGAAATTTCAATTGCTTGACATTTATTGGTTAGGAACCCACACACAAATTCCAGGTGGAAATGATGCTCGTTGGAGTGCACAGTTTTAGCCAATGACATTCTGTTCAGCAACATGTTCCATTGTGTGGATTTGTAAATCGACTCTCACCCACCCCTCTGTTGTGCTTCCGTGTATGGCCCGTGCACTGGTGAGAGAATGGGTTCACCCTGTCAGCCACTTCTCTCCTACTCCCTCCACGAACCTGATCTTATCTCTCTCCACCCCCACAATGTGTAATAAAGGCAAATAAGCTTCTGGGCAACATTAGCAGAGGAATGATAAAGTTCAAGTGAAAGATGTTGTATTGATGTATGAGGCATGGCCAGACCTTGTCTGGAGCACTGGTGCAGTTTTGGTCACCCGATTTGCCTCCTGAGAGGTTACAGAGGGGCAATAAAAATTATTCCACCGATCAGAAATTTTTCGGCGGCTGAACAGCCTACTAACTCCCCAGTATGGTGGGCGAGAGTGCACCAGCCATCATATTGGTACAGGAGGTCGTTTTGGCATCAGGAACGCATGCCGGCAGCATTCTAAGTGCAAAGTAATATACTTAAATGCTTGCAAGACCCGATTTCCATTTTCGACTGCCCCAGCGATTCACTCGCCACTTGCTGACTTTCCCAGGTACAATGTGGCCCTAACTGGCTTGGAGGGTCCTTCCACGGCGATATTTCAAGACCTCATACAGGACTTACAGGTTAGCTGCTGGTGTAGTATTTCTGGCTACTGCTTGACCTCTGGCTGTTTTTTTACCATGTTCTATCACTCTTGAAAGTTCACTTTGTCTGCATAGGGAGAGGTTTTGCTGCTTTTGCTCTGTTATTACTCTTTGCCTCACAGATAGTCTGGCTCCAGACATGGGTGGTCTGATATGGCTGCCTTTGGGAATAGAGGACGAGGGAGAGCAGCAAGGAAGACACCACAGAGCAGGGGAAGCTGCCAGAAGAGGAAAAGAAAAGAAAGATTTGCATTTATAAAGTACTTTTCATGATCTCAGGGCGTCACAAAGCACTTTATAGCTAATGAAGTGTAGACGGAGTTGCAATGTAGGAAACGCAGCAGCCAATTTGCGCACAGCAAGCTCCCACAAACAGCAATGTGATAATGACCAGATAATCTGTTTTTAGGTTTTGGTTGAGGGATAAATATTGGCCAGGATACCAGGAAGAACCTGAGAGGGCAGATGGGGCCTTAGATTAATCATTGAAAAGACAGCACCACTGAACAGTACAGCACTCCCTCAGTACTGCATAGGAGTGTCAGTCTAGATTGTGTGCTTAAGTTTCTGGAGTGGGACTTGAACCCACGACTATCTGACTCAGAGGTGAGAGTGCTACCCACTGAGCCATGGCTCACGCATACGTGTAGATGATAAATGGAACTTCACTCCCCCAGCATGCATGGGCAAGATGAAAAATTAGCAGCTCTTTAATTCCATTTTATTCATTAATATTTATATGAGAGGGCTGGGACTGAGTCTTGCCTCCAGGCTGGCCTTGCTGTGTGAGTGAGCTGATCATAATCAGCTCCAAGGAAATGAAGCAGCACAGTCTATCGGTTTTAATTAAAGAACATTAACTCAGAGTCACAGTTCATGTGCATCTCTTAAAGTACTGACCGTGCAGAACAGATTCCTCCCCGTGTTTAACCCAGATACCATTGCAGATGTATAGAAGATACACTTGCGAAGAATTGCTCCGATGTTTTATCGTACAGATTAAACATAGCAATTGCTAAATGAAAAAAGACCAAGGTCCATCTACTTCACTTTCTACCACCCTGGTAGTCGCATGATACAACAATAATGTTGACTAATCGTACAATCAATCTCTATCAATGAGTCTACAATACACCCAGACATGAGGCGAGGAAAACCCCCAGTGGTGGAGAGCTTTGGAAACCATAGATCCAAGGATCACTGAAGGATCATATGAGGAGAGATTGGGTCGACTAGGCCTATATTCACTAGAGTTTAGAAGAATGAGAGGTAATCTCATCGAAACATATAAAATTCCAACAGGACTAGACAGACTAGATGCAGGGAGGATGTTCCCGATGGCTGAGAAGTCCAGAACCAGGGGTCATAGTCTCAGGGTACGGGGTATGCCATTTAGAACCAAGATGAGGAGAAATTTCTTCACTCTGAGGGTGGTGCACCTGTGGAATTCTCTACCACAGAAGGCAGTGGAGGCCACCAGAGCACAGGAGCATAATATTGGCCCCATTGTCTCAAGTTGGCTGTGGATTGTCTGCAAATCCATAAGGAATTTAATACATGTCCATAATTCAAGCCAATATCAGATTTGCTCAGGCACAGCTCCACATTAGTCAATACCCACATGCCCACATACCCCAGATATCATTTTCAGGGATGGGAATTATTTGAAGGAATTGTCCAATGGGATTGGCAACATGGATAACAACATTGCTTGGTTACAGGGGCATTTAATTTGTACTGAGGAGGGTGGGATGGTTTCACTTTTTAAAAATGCCCAAGTAACTGCCTCACTGAGAAGCATAATGCACTATTCCAGGGCAGAATTTGGAGCAGGCAACTAAGGGAGACGTGAGGCGGAGAAGAGAGGAGAATAGGTTACAAGTACTTATCAAGGCCTCAACAGTAACCTTCAGACATGTGCTCACAGTTGCAAATAATTAATTTGTCCCAATCACTTTAATTATAAGCTTTAATTAGAGATTCAACCTAGAAAATGAGTAAAAGTCGACCAACAGCTTTCAAAAAGCTGACAACTCAAAACCAGCACTGAATAATAAGTCTATGTTGTATAGTTCCACTGAAAGTACAGCACGACATGGGCTTGTCATAACTTAAGCTTCAGGTGAAGCCAAAATTCCATTACTTGAATAATGAAAGGTTGTGGCAAAAATTGCAGGGAATTTCTCTCATTGCTTGTGAACACATTGCATACTCCTGTGGATATGTATTGGTCCTCTCTCCCCCATGCTGGTACTTGCCCCCATCTCCTCCAGTTCATGCTGGGACTCTTCTCCAGTTCATGCTGGGACAGACCCACCCCCTCCCTCCCCCAGTTCATTCTGGCACTCTCTCCCTCCCTTTCCCAGTTTATGCTGACAATTTTCTCACCCCTTAATTCCCAGTTGATGTCACTCTTCACAGCCTACTGCCCCACTATGATGTCTGGCCCTGCTCCTGACTTTGGTGCTGTTTTTATTTGTGGCCCTGCTCTTCTGCTGGCTGTTCATCTGGGCCATATGGGTGACATTGAACACTCCCTGTGGCCAAGTGGAAGTGGGTAGTACTGTCATGTTGCTGATGCTGTTCAATTTGGAAAATAGAATAATGGGCCAAAAATTGCTCGTAAAATAATGGTGAGCCTAACAGCACTCATCGTTGTTAATGGGCAAATCGAAAAGCAAGTTCCAGTGACCGCACATGTGCAGTCAAACGTGGAAATCCGGAACTTGCTCATCCTGATTCTCTGCTAATCTGGCAGCTTCGTGTTAAAGAAATATCACCGGTACAAATCAATGGACCAGCGCGAACTTGCTCTCCAGCCCAGCTGGAAACTAACTAATGTCGCTGACAAACAACCTCCCTGGTACTAAAAATTAACTTTTAAAAATGTGGAGTCTCATTACTCCCAATTTTAATCGTTTCTGAATGTCTTTTAAAAAATTGATTAAAAAAATTAAGAATTTTAATTTTTGTTACTTTTTTCTATCTCTTTTATCTCAGACTTTTAAACTTACCCTCTTTTTATTTTGCTTTCTCTATCTGATTTTATAGTACATTTACTAATCTCATTTGACACTTCCTCGTTCTTAGTTTGCACGGTTTATGAATGAGCTTCACTTCCTGGTTCTCACTGCGTGGCATGTTTCAAGTTGATTGGTGGAGGGGACAGAGGGATCCTTTCCTCCTCTCACAGCTCAGAGAAGCCCAGGAACGATCGCTGCACTTCCTGCAACTCTCAATGAAAGCAAATTGGCGGCAAGAGGCCCACAAAAAGATTTGTGGGTGAGTTAGTTACTTCCGGGCACTGGGCGACATGTGTTCGCCACTCAACGCAATTTCTGGCCCATTGTGTTGGCTGTCCTGAATAAAGCATCAGTCAGCTGCTTGATACATCTATGGACGGCGAATTGGCTGATACCACTGATGTTCCCTGTGTTAGCCTAGAAGGAGCCAGAGACAAAATTGAGGCCGTGGTCACCTTGAAGGCCACTGGAAGTACTGTCCCTTTATTTGACGTTTGTTGGCCTTCCTTCAGCAGATCGCACAGATTTGTAACATTTTTTTAAAGGCTGCATTTATTACCCATCCTCAGTTGCCCTGAGAAGATGATGGAGGGCCTTCTTAAAGTGTTACAGCTCTTGTGGTGCTGGTGCTCCCACAATCGTGTTAGGTGAGGAATTCCAGGATATTGACCCAGCAACGTTGAAAAAACAGCAATAAATATTCAAGCCAGGATGGTGTGTGACTTGGAGGAAAATTTGGAAGTGATGGTGTTCCCATTGCTACTCTTGTTCTTCTCAGTGTTAGTGGTCACAGAGGAGGGAGGTGCTGTTTAAGTAATATTAATGAGTTGCTGTGGTGCATCCTGTAGATTGTACACACTGCAGTCTCAGTGCGCCCGTGATGGAAGGGGTGGATTTTGATTCCAGTGATAAGAGCAACAATCAAGAGAACAGTATCAACCTCATGTAAGAGTTACGTAAACATTATTGGGGTTATTTTACAAGCCTCCTCCACAAGCAGTGCCAAACAGAAAGCTGAAGTTCCAATTTGTGGTGGGATCTCAGAAAATGACCCCCATCATTCTATGACTTATAACATTAACATACATTATTTTATAGAGATGTACGTTCGTTTTTACAGCTATTCTGTTAGCTTCTATTTTTAAAATGGATGCTAAAAATGCACAACGAAATGGGAAGTGGTACTAGCATTGAGAAGCAAGCAGATACCCCACATACTCAGGACGCATCCATCAAGTAGCAGGCACATTAACACATCTCAGTATTTTACTCTAGTTGTCATCCTTGGCTCAGTGAGCACTCTCATCTCTGAGTCTGAAGGTTGCGTTTAAGCCCCACTCCAGAGACTTGAGCACAAAGTCTAGGCTGACACTCCAGTGCAGTACTGAGGGAGTGCTGCACTGTTGGAGGTGCTATCCTTCAGATAGCACCTCCATTAAACTGAGGCTCCGTCTGCCCTCTCAGGTGGATGTAAAAAGACTCATGGCACTATTTGAAGAACAGGGATGTTGGTGTCCAGAGGGTTCGCCTGTGGCAGCACCTGACACTCGGGCATCACTACACTGTTCCTGCTCATCTCCTCCACTAGGTTAAGTGGAGGCCAGAGGAGCACTGGAAGCATTCTCCATTGTAGTGAGCTTTCTGTTAACAGAAACCTACCAAAACAGCAGTTCTTGACAGGTGAAGAGATGGCTCAGCTGCAACACCCAATAAATATGGGCAACTGGAAAGCATTACACATGTGATGCATTAAGCTTGTAATTTGTCATGTTGGACCCTTAAAAGAGCAATTACGCCGGCAGCAACTACTGCAACAAGCCTATCAGACGCCTTGGTACATGTGACCCTCAGTGCCTTCCCACCTGACCGGACGGTAAGCATGTGCTGCTCCCCATGTTACTGGCCACTATCACTGCTGGTATAAAGGTTGAACCAGTAGCAAGGCTGAGATGCAAAATTACAAGAAACTCTGCACGTTCTGATGTGAGATTGGTGTACCGACAGATATCATTTTAAGAAAATACAAGAGGATAAAGCATCATTAATATCTTTTGTTCACCACAGCACATCATCATTACATTAAGACTAAAAGTGAAATCAGATTGCATTCTGCAAATTCTGGTTATTCAGATCTGTAGCTAATTATACGATGTTGAAGTACAGGCTGTAAAGCTACTGCCCATTAATTTCTTTACATTCATTTCTCATAACCATTATAGTGAGACTTAATGGCATTTCAGGATGAATGTGTGTTTCAGTTGATGTATAATGCTACCTAAAGAATCCTTCCAATTATACCAAGCACTGTAAGGTCAGATGTAGGCATTAGTGGCAGTGATGTGTGTCGCCAATGCATTGCTTTAATGGAAACGGCTGGGGATTGCCCTCTGCAGTAAAAGAAGACTATTCCTCCCCCACCCATACTACATTAAACACGTCTATTTAGAAATACAAATAGTCTCGTGCTAATGGAGTCATTACAATTGGAACGGCACGGACTCAAGTTGTGACCTTTCAGAATTCCAACTCTGCAGCAATCTTTGTCATTCATTGATACATCTGCCTTTGTGGACGGCTATTCCACCAACTGCAAATCCTGATTCACTGAGATGAAAATCAAAGAGCCTCATCTCAGGAATGCTTGAGGGAGGAAGCAAAACACTCAATTCAAATACAAACATGCTATACTATCTGTTCAGATATGTGCCTGATACAAGATTTTGATTTTTCAGACAGTTATTCAAGTTCTGCTTGACTCCAGTGACTTTCAGAGATACTTATCAGCATGCCTCGTTCAAATCAATGGATTTCATCTGGAGCCTTTGAAGAGAAGACAGTTTGGAATTTCTTCAGTTAATTGAGGTAGATAACTTCTGTAGTTGATAAGAAAAGGGAAAAAAAATCATTACCCTATAGCACAGTTTTTAGCACAAGTGTTGTGAACTATTTATTATTTTCTACTATACGATGATCTGGCGATGATTAACAACTACTGCAGGTAATTTTCACCATCACAGCTTGGGTAGCAAACTAACGCAGTGAATCACCCACCCATTATAGAACCTTGGGCACCATCTCTGTAGATGAGGTGACCTGTTTGTCAATTATGTGAAAATATGCTCAGGTCGGTAAAACCTTATAGAAATCTGTTACTTAATGGTAATAAATAAGATACATGGCTCAGTACCATCTTCCTGCATATTCAAGCTGGTTATTTATCATTCTTTCCTGGTGAGTTGAATTTAGACTGGTTTGAAGGCCTTTTCACTTGAAGGATGCAAAATATTTAATTGTAAAAGCGAGTGGACATTTCGCTCCGTCAGCTAATGGTGATGGTGTAAATTACACCCACTGTAAAAAAAATGTCATTATTGTTCTATTTTCTTATTATAAATTATGTTTGGCAGTTAAAACCTGAATTATGTCTATTGCTCTGTTATTTTGTCACACTTCAAAGACAAGGAGATGTGGAACACAACCAATAGCTAAAGCAGGGGTGTCAAATATACAGCCTGTGGGCTGGATCCGGTCTGCAATACAGTTTCATCGTGCCCACAGCGTGTACAAGATGGTCTTGTGACCTGAAATGGGAGACAAGTTTCCCGGGCGCTGCTTCAAACAGCCCGGAAGAACTGCGTCTTTTAAACTCCAGGCTGAGATTGGGAAAAGGAGGGGTTAGGAGACTGAGATTGGGAGGGGGAGACCAGGAGACTGAGATTGGGAGGGGGAGGCCAGGAGACTGAGATTGGGAGAGTGGGGGCAGGAGATTGAGATTGGGAGGGGGGGTGGTTAGGAGGCTGAGATTGGGAGGGGGGGGTCAGGAGACTGAGATTGGGAGGGGGGGTGGTTAGGAGGCTGAGATTGGGAGGGGGGGTCAGGAGACTGAGATTGGGAGGGGGGGGGTCGGGAGACTGAAATTGGGAGAGGAGGCCAGGAGACTGAGATTGGGAGGGGGTGGGGATGGTTAGGAGGCTGAGATTGGGAGGGGGGGTCAGGAGACTGAGATTGGGAGGGGGGGATGGTTAGGAGGCTGAGATTGGGAGGGGGAGGCCAGGAGACTGAGATTGGGAGGGGGGGGGTCGGGAGACTGAGATTGGGAGGGGGGGATGGTTAGGAGGCTGAGATTGGGAGGGGGGGGTCGGGAGACTGAGATTGGGAGGGGGGGGGGGGTCGGGAGACTGAGATTGGGAGGGGGGAGTCAGGAGACTGCGAATGGGAGGGAGCCAAATTCCTCGTTTCAAGCTTCACTGCAGGATTTGAGCACATAACCTAGTGTGGCATTGGAGTGCAGTACTGAGGGAGTGCTGCACTGTCAGAGATGGACGCAAAAGATCCCATGGCTCTATTCAAAGAAGAGCAGGATATTACTTCCAGTGCCCTGGCCAATATTTATGCCTCAACCAATGCTTATCCGTCAACCAAAACAGATCAACTGGTCATTTATCTTATTTGCTTTTTGTTGAACTTTGCAGTTGCATTTGTATTTATAATACTTCAAAAAATAATTCATTTGTTATGAATCACTTTGGCAAAGCCTGAGGTTGTGATGATGCATTGTATATTTCTTTTCTAAATTCAATGACTTCTATTTCTAGTCATTGATTTTCTGCAGTCCTTTGTGAGGATTTCACTAATGTTCATCAAACCTAATACAGGGATATTTCCAATGGATGCAATTACCTTGCGTCACTGAGACCGTAGTGAATACAGAAGGATTCTAGACCAACGCTTCGTGACAGGAATGATTGACTTGATGATCAATACTGCTCATGCATGGTTTAAAAACGGCCTTGGTGCAGATCAGCAGACTTCCCTTGAGTGTTTGTGTTCGAAAGCTGTTCTGCTTCAGTTGCTGCTACTTTTGCTACTTAATGAAGAAATCTCATCCTCTAAAGCTCTAAAGCCAGGGCTCAATTTTAACCCTGATTTAACTGGCAGAAATCAGGCGTGGGGGGGCCAGTTAAAATGGAGTGGGGGATTTATCCACTCCTTTCCTGCCCTGATCTGGCCGACTACAATTTTAAGTTGCAGGTGGCAAGGGCATCTGCCCCAAGCTGGCAGGGTCCTCTTTAAATATGCAGATTGGGCTCCGATGATGTACCAGGGTTTGATCTACTATTTTAACCTGAGGCCTGAGTGGGTTAGCAGTGGTGGATTCCCCGCCAGGCCAATCCTGCTGGGAGCTGGATCGAATGCCAGAGGAGGCTCAGTAAGGTAAGTTTTCACATTTTTTTCAGAATTTCCCTGTGGGCCTGGAGGAGCAGGAGTGTTCTTCCGGGCACCGCAAGGAAACCTTGGGCCTTCCCTACCCCGGGCGTCCCCTTCCCTCCCTGACCATTGACCGTTCCTCTCGATCCTCAGCGGCCACCCTCTGTTGCCCGATTTTAACGGCCAGGCAGCTGCTTCATGCCAACTTCCCAGTTGTTTTGGTCGGTGGGTCGGCCCTTAAAATTGGCCCCGGCTTCCTGCTCCCGCTCCCGGACGGAGTGGCCGCTCGCTTTGCTGCTTTGCCGCATTCCTACCCGGGAGTTACAATCAAGCCCAGTATTTCTGGACACCCCCAAAATACAAGAAGCTAATAGTTGGTCCTAATCAATATCATCAACAGAACAAACTTGCTATAAACCCACACTTTAAAGTTCTTTCTTCTTTAACTGTCTTCTTTCCCTGGGATAAAATCTGACGTTATGTACAAATGTAATTATATTTACCTTGCTATATTTATTGGACAGTGGGTGTGTCTATGGCCTAGAAATTCAGCTGCACAGTGCCCATTTTGCAGGCACTTATTGGCCTCCTAAACCTCCAATATTGCGGGCAGGAAGCGCACGCTCATTTTCGAGCGAGACGTGCACCATCCGCCATATTGGTAAAGGCCAAAAAAATCAGCATCCAGGCCCCATGCCTGAAGCAGGTGTTAGGCCCTTTGCCTATGGAGTAATTAACTCACCTACCTGTAGAAATTCACAACCTTACAACAACGCAGCCATAAAGAGGCAGCAATTATCAATATAACCACAACGGTCACAGCGGTATTGTAAAGCCTAATACTGCTCAGCATAGACAAACCTTGGGCTGTCTATAAGCCTTAATGTAATGCTCATGCTCTCTCACTATGCATCATGTACACTGAACCAAGGTCTCTCTATCCTGTGCCAACGATATATAAATGCATCACTCTGTGACTGAGAATAACTGCAATTAAAAGACAATAAAATTGGTTTTGTCTATAGTGGTCTTCAAGTACTGAACTTTAATTTATGATTAATGTTACTCTTTCGGGGAAAGAGGTTCGTAGAATCAGAGAATGGTTAAGCACAGAAGGAGGCCATTTGGCCCGTCGAGCCCGTGCCGGCTCTATGTAAGGGCAATCCAGATAGTCCCATGCCCCCACTCTTTTCCCATAGACCTGCAAATTTCTTCCCTTCAAGTATTTATCCAATTCCTTTTTGAAAGCCATAATTGAATCTGCTTCCACCACCTTTTCAGGCAGCGCATTCCAGATCATAACTACTTGCTGCGTAAAAAAGATTTTCCTCATGTCACCTTTGGTTCTTTTGCCAATCACCTTAAATCTGTGTCCTCTGGTTACCGACCTTCTGCCAATGGGAACAGTTTCTCTTTATTTACTTTATTTAAACCATTCATGATTTTGAATACCTCTATCAAATCTCCTCTCAACCTTCTCTGCTCTAAGGAGAACAACCCCAGCTTCTCCAGTCTATCTACGTAACTGAAGTCTCTCATCCCTGGAACCATTCTAATAAATCTTTTCTGCACCCTCTCTAAGGCCTTCACATCCTTCCTAAAGTGCGGTGCCAAGAATTGGACACAATACTCCAGTTGTGGCCGAACCAGCATTTTATAAAGGTTCATCATAACATTTTGCTTTTGTACTCTATGCGTCTATTTATAAAACCCAGGATCCCGTATGCTTTTTTAACCACTTTCTCAACTTGTCCTGCCACCTTCAACGATTTGTGCACATGTACCCCCAGGTCTCTCCGTTCCTGCAACCCCTTTAGAATTGTACCATTTAGTTTATATTGCCTCTCCTCATTCTTCCTGCCATAATGTATCACTTTGCACTTCTCTGCGTTAAATTTCATCTGCCATGTGCCCACCCATTCCACCAGCTTGTCTCTATCCTCTTGAAGTCTATCACTATCCTCCTCACTGTTTACTACCCTTCCAAGTTTTGTGTCATCTGCAAATTTTGAAATTGTGCCCTGTACACCCAAGTCCAAGTCATTAATATATATCAAAAAAAGCAGTGGTTCATTGACCATAGGATTAATATTTCACTTATGAAGTAAAGGCCAATAAAATGAGTGCGAAAAGATGAATTGTTCAGTCTCAGTCAAACCGGGAAAATGTTCCCGACTGCAACATTCACTTAGATCTCCTAGTGGGTCACCGAAGGGCCGTATTAATGGTGGCCCTGGAGTTATCTATAGGTGAGACTATGGCCCTGAAAATCCATGGGGCAGCATCCTGCTGGAAGTGCTGGGATGGGCCAACGGGAGTGCACCAGAATGGGCGCAGATTTTCAGCCTCTAGCTTTTACTTATGTACAAAGCAGCTTATCAAAAGGATGCAGATGGGATTGGAGGTTGTCATTGTCAACCAGTCAGATCAGTTGGAAGACAGGTCTGGAGCCTTTCAGAAGCAATCAGATGTTACTTTCTCCCACTGTTGGTTGCACATGAATTTAAGGCTGAAGTTTTAAGATGGGCTGATGGTTTCTGAAAGTCATGGTTGCAAGCGTGCTTATTTAATATTTGGTCCCAACAAAATTCTCTGTAACAGATGAGCTGCTGAAAGACATAAGTTAAAAATATTTCATTTTCAGTAAAGGAACTTTTTGGTACATGCCCAGCTTTTATCTTACGTGAGGATTTATTTTCTTCAGGACTAGTTCTAGCCACATTTTTGAGGTAAGAAGGATGTTTGCTGGTGTCAATGCATTAATTAGCTTTACTTCAGCAATTCCACCATTGCAGTTGCAGAATAACCAGGATTTGGATACAAAATAGGGATTGCAGTTGGACTGGTAATGAGTTTCACTTAATTGCAAAAATTGCACTGAGACTCCCATATTCAGGATTTTACCAGAGTACGACTATGATGTGTAATGCTGATTGTTGGACTGTTTGAAGTGGATTTTCAACTTGCTGCCCGGGTGTAAAACTGACATTACGGATCGGAACCTGTTATAGAAACCGCTCGATTTTCATTTCCATTGATTTCAACCCCTTTGTGTATGAGTGGAGCACCCCCATTATGTGCTGCAATTTTGAACGTTGTTTTGTGTGTTACAAACCTGTATTGGAGGTCTCTTTGTTACCCTATATTACTAGTCAACGTCCACATGAAAATGTGAGGAATGACATTAATGATAACCGTATGACAGATTGCAAACCCCAGAATGCAGGCAGTCGGGTGCACCATGGAGCATAAATTCAGCACCCTGCTCCTGTAGGAACATAGGAACAGAAGTAGGCCATTTAGCCCCTCGAGCATGTTCCACCATTCAATGAGATCATGGCTGATCTGTGACCTGACTCCAGATACCCGCCTTAACCCCCATATCCCTTAATACCTTTGGTCAACAAAAAAACCTATCAATCTCAGATTTAAAATTAACAATTGAGCTAGCATCAACTGCCGTTTGCAGAAGAGAGTTCCAAACTTCTACCACCCTTTGTGTGTAGAAGTGTTTCCTAACTTCACTCCTGAAAGTCCTGGCTCTAATTTTTAGGCTATATCCCCTGGTTCTAGATTCCCCAACCAGCGGAAATAGTTTCTCTCTATCTACCCTATCAGTTCCCCTTAATATCTTGAAAACTTCGATCATGGAGTAGGCCATTCAGCCCCTCCAGCCTGTTCCGCCATTCAACTAGATCATGGCTGATCTGTTTCTTAACTCCATCTACCCGCCTTAGTTCCGTAACCCTTAATACCCTTACCTAACAAAAATCTATCATTCTCTGTTTCGGAATTTTCAATTGACCCCCAGCCTCAACAGCTTTTTGTATCTGCAAGTTATGTTTTCCTGTACTTGATATTTTTGAATGATTACAACATGCCATGATTTTTTTTCCAGTACAAGAAAATAAAACGTTTTGATTGGTCAAAAGGATGATGGCGACTAAAAGTGGCTGTTGGTGATAATAATGGATGACATTCATAAAATTTCTTTATTCACGTTTATCGGAGGTGTTAATCCATTTATCTTAAATGTACCTTATTGTAGCAGCGCCTGCCATTTTCCAGTTCACAGCAGAACACCTGTCCCTGAATTCCACATTAGGGCCAACTCAAAAAAGCTGCGATTTAGGAGCGTAGGAATTGCAAGACGAAAAAAGACCAAGGTCCATCTAGCTCATCATCGACCATCCTGGTAGTCGCACGATACAACAATAACAATTAATCTCTATCGATTAGTCTACAACAGACCTAGACATGAGGTGAGGAAAACCCCAAGTGGTGGAGAGCTTTGGGAACCATAGGTCCAAAGTCACTTTTTTCTTCCCAAGCCTGCTACACTTTCCACATGTCATGTCTCAAATTACTCGTATACTGTGTCCCAAAATGTTATTTTCTGAACACAGCTTTCAACAGGACATCTGTTGGTAACCCTGACTTGCTGTTTTTTGGGCAGGAGTATATGTTCCTTTAAGTGATAGCTTTGGCTTGCTAATGTCTCACAGCCGTATTAAAGTGTTGGGAGTACCACTGCATTAAAGAACTTCAGCTCTGTCTTCAAGCTGATGCCGTGCTGACTTTGTAAGTGTTCATGTAGATATCTGTGTGACAAGCTTGCCTTCTTGAGCAGTGCGCATACTTTCTGATCAATGATCCCATTGTTAGACAGTAAACCTCCCCTTCCCCCCCTCCCCCCCAGATAGATATAGATGAACTGGGCCAGGCAGTCAGCTCCATGCTGTTCACTATTCAGACACAAAACTGCATGAGCCTGTTTAACCCCGTTAAGCATTTTGTGTTGAATGGTCACTCTACAGCTGTGCAACATCAGCAAAGCAGTGAACAGGCTATAGTGCCCAAAATAACATCAACCAAGAATGTCTTTCACATAATAAGGTATATGTTCCAAAGTACTTCACAAACATCAGTCTTTGTTGCTACATGGGCAAACATTGCTGCTATTTTACACATAGCAGGACCCCACAAGCAACAGTGAGCTGAGAGCTTGTATTCTTTTGATGGTGTCATTTGAAGGGGGAGTATGGCTAGGACACCATAAGAACACCTTGCTGTTCTCCAAATAATGCTATGGTTTGGAATTTCCTTGGAACTGTTCATGCTCTGCCACCATAACTTTGTCGGAAGTACGGCGTAAACCTCATTCACACACACAAACGGGGGTTCAGCCACACTTCCGGAAGAGTTACAGCAGTGCAATGGGAGTAGCTCCAAGGAAATTCCAGGTTATAGAATCTTTACCATCCAATTGAACCAGCGGAACGGACAGATTGGGCCTCTTAAAGTTATTATCGCGTGGCCTTCTCCAATTTATCATCTCATCTGAAGAGCAGAACCTCCTACAATGCAACACTTTCTTGTTATGGCACTGAACAGCCTGGGTTAAGCACTCAGGTCCCGGAGTGGGCTTGAAACTACAACCGTCTGACTCAGGGATGAGGGTGTGACCAATTGAGTAAAGCATAAACTCTGGACTTTAAAGGTTCTGTTCACATTGCTGCAACTGAAACCATCTGTGTTGGCACCAAGCTGATTTGACGCAAGTGTCCTGGAAGTCAATCTGCTCCTTTCCAAAAAAAATGCCCAAAAGTTTCTGTCTGAGTTTTTCAGGATTTCAAACTGAAAAGCAGAGCTGTGTATTTGTCTTTATTGTCATACTTGATGCCATGAGGAGTCTATTCACGTCTGAAAAAAACAGCAGGTTCCACAAGAAGAACAGGTTGCCCTCATTCACCAGGGTAGTAGGAACTCTCATCCTTTTTGCAAGAGGCCAGGATGCTATAGTTTACCTAAGTTTCTATGAGAGTCAAGCCGTGCTACTCTAACATGCTGGCCCTTGAGGGAATCGGTTCATTTCTGGACAATGATATTGAGAGTTTCACCAGTTGATCAACTTGCTATGAAGCCAAATCGGTGACTGGAGAGCATGTTGTTATGGTTGAGCGATTTCAGCAGCTTGCTTCCATGAACTTTGGCACAATAGACAATAGGGATATTAATCCATAGTTTTGTGATTGAATTTTGGCCTCTTCTTATTGATGGCCCCAGTGTTTGCTGCAATCTGACTAAAGATCTTACAGTTTGAGGCCAATCTTAGATTTGTAACTTTGATGAGTTGGAGATTGGATTTCTTTATGTAGGAACTTCAAATGGAAATACTTCTCCCTACAATTTTGATTGCCAAACCGTCCCAGTTATCAAAGCTTTTCCATTTTTTGGTTAGTGTCCCATTACACCTTCATTAAACTAGGAACACGGGAATTGCTCGACGACAAAAGACCAAAGTCCACCTACTAGTTCACCTGCTACCAGCCTGGCAGTCATATGATACAACAATAATGGAGCTGTTGACTAATCATGGTAATCAATCTCTTTCAATTAGTCTACAACAGACCCAGTCATGAGGCGAGGAACAACCCCAAATGGTGGAGAGCTTTGGGTCCAAAGTCACCTGTTCCTCCCAGGCATGCTACACTTACCACACGTCATGTTCAAATTACTTATATACTGTTTCAGAAAATATTATTTTCTAAAAGAAATCTATCTAATTTGCATTTGAATTAATCAACACTATCTGCTTCCACCGTCTCCCCAGGGCTAATATTTAGCCGTCATATTCAATTAAATGTGGGTGCAGAAACAGAAGGACAAACAGGGATTTTTCTGACCAATGGAAAAGCAGTATGCTAAACATATCAGTTATGTTCTATGGCTATTGATTTAGATTTTGTTATATACAAGTCAATAAGGCAATAACAAGGCGGCACAAATTCTAGATAGACATCAAAAGAATAATCAGGAGATTGAAACAAATGTCTTTATACAGAGGATGGTTACAATGTGGAATTCTCTTCCACAAACCCTTGTTGAAGCAAAATCCATAATTTCTTTTAAAAAGAAATTAGATCATTTCTTGAAAAAGAGGGTATGGGGAGCGAGCAGAAGAATACGATGAGGCAATGAGGCTCATATGGAGAAAACACTGGTTTAGAGACTTGGTGGGCTGAATGACCTGTTTCTGTGCTGGAACATTCTAGATTTTATAATTGGTGTTATTTTACCGATGACATCAAAAGCAACATCAATTGGAAAATCTAAGCTTTTATGTTGACCTGAAACAATACCGGATAAATCTGCTGATCTAAGGATCTATGTTTTATAAACAGGAAGAAGGAGCATGTTGCTATTTTTAAACTACTTCATTTCTGTTGCTAAATGTTAGAGAAACTCACTTTGTTGACTTACTGTTATAAACAGCAGTCTCTTCTCTGGCACTTTATTATTCTCCATGATATCAACTTGATCTCACAAGAGCAAAAATGAATTGCTCAGTATTAATTAATCAGATCTCTGTTTTTGCATGTGGGTTGCAGCAATCCATCAGCAAGCAGCAAGTGAATTATGGTGAAGTTAATCAAGTCAGTGTACTCTCATTTATGGATCATAGGAATAGGAGTAATCCATTCAATCCCTCGAGGCTGTTCCGCCATTCAATTGGATCATGGCTGATCTGTACCTCAACTCCATTTGCTTGCCTTTGCTCCATATCACCTTGAGACCCCTACCTAACAAAAATCTATCAATCTCAGTCTTGAAAGCTCCAATTGTCCCAGCTTCCACAGCCTTTTGTTGGAGAGAGTTCCAGATTTCTACTGCCCTTTGAGTAAAAAAATGCTTCCTGATTTCCCTCCTGAATGGCCTAACTCTAATTTCAAGATTGTGTCCCCTTGTTCTTGATTCTCCCACCAGGAAACAGTTTCTCTGTATCTATCCTATCAATTCTTTAAACATTTTAAACACCTTGATTAGATCAACCTCAATCTTCTAAACTCAAGGGAATACAAGCCAAGTTTATGCAAACTGTCCCCATAATTTAACCCTTTAAGCCCCGGTATCATTCTGGTGAATCTGTGTGATCACTCCCAGCTCCCTCCCTTCTGCACCAACAATGTGCCTCAACACCAGCTCAGAGACAAACCAACTACGTCAATGTGGTTGACTCTTAACTGACCTCCGAAGCGGCCTAGCAAGCCAATCAGATGTATCAAAACTGCTATAAAGAATAATAATATGAAAACTGAATGGACCACTCAGCTGTGACCTAGGCATTGAATCAAGACAGGACGAAAGCACACCCAGCCCAGTCGACCCTGCAAAGTCCTCCTCACTAACATCTGAGGACTGGTACCAAAGTTGGTGACACTGTCCCACACAATAGTCAAGCAACAGCCTGACGTAGTTCTACTCACAGAATCATACCTATCAGTCAATGTGCCATCAGCATCCCAGGGTATGTCCTGTCCCATCGCAGGATAGACCCAACAGGATTGAGGTGGGGGCACAGTGATATACAGTAAGGGGGAAGTTGCCCTGGGACTCCTAAACATTGACTCCGGACCCCATGATTACCACCTACCGCCCTCCCTCAGCTGATGAATCAGTCCTCCTCCATGTTGAACACCACCCGGTGGAAGCACTGAGGGTAGCAAGGGCACAGAATGTACTCTGGGTGGGGGACTTCAATGTCCATCACCAACAGTGGCTCGGTGCTAACATCACTAACTGAGCTGGTTGAATCTTGAAGGAGAAAGTTGCCAGACTGGGCTTGCGGCAGGTAGTGAGAGAACCAACATAACAGAATAACCCACTTGACCTTGTCCTCACCAATCTACCTGTCACAGATGCATCTGTCCATGACAGTATTGGTAGGAGTGACCACTGCACAGTTCTTGTGGAGACCAAGTCCCATCTTCACACTGAGGACACCATCCATCGTGTTGTGTGGTACTACCACCGTGCTAAATGGGATTGATTAAGAACAGAGCTGACAGCTTAAAGCTTTGCATCCATGAGGCATTATGGGCCATCAGCAGCAGCAGAATTGTATTCCACCACAATCTGTAACCTCATGGCCCAGCATATCCCTCGTTCCTCCATCATCATCAAGCAAGATGACCAACCCTGGTTCAATGAGGAGTATAGAAGAGCAGCACCAAGCATATCTGAAAATAAGGTGCCAGCCTGGTGAAGCTACACACAGGACTATATGCAATGCTAAACAGCAGAAGCAGCATGCTATAGTCAGGGCTAAGCAATCTCATAACCAATGGATCAAATCAAAGCTCTGCAGTCCTGCCACATCCAGTCGTGAATGATGGTGGACAATGAAGCAAGTAACAAGAGGAGGAGGCTCCATTAACATCCCCATCCTCGATGATGGTAGAGACCAGCACGAGTGTAAGCGTTTGCAACCATCTTCAGCCAGAAGTGTCGAGTGGATGATTCATCTTGGCGTCCCCCTGAAGTCCCCACCATCTTTAGCCAATTTGATTCACTGCACATGACATCAAGAAACAGCTGAGCGCACTGGCCACAGCAAAGGCTACGAGTCCAGACAACATCCCGGCTGTAGTGCTGAAGACTTGTGCTCCAGAACTTGCCACGCCTCTAGCCAAGCTGTTCCAGTACAGCTACAATACTGGCATCTATCTGGCCAAGTGGAAAATTTCTCAGGTATGTCCCATCTACAAAAAGCAGAACAAATCCAATCCGGCCAATTACCGCCCCATCAGTCTACTCTCAATCATCAGTAAAGTGATGGAAGGTGTCGTCGACAATGCCATCAAGCAGCAATTACTCACCAATAACCTGCTCACCAATGCTCAGTTTGGGACCCGTCAGGACCACTCGGCTCCAGACCTCATTACAGCCTTGGTTCAAAGATAGTTATAAGAGCTGAATTTTGAGGTGAAGTGCGACAGACCGCCCTTGACATCAAGGCAGTATGTGACCAAGTGTGGCACCAAAGAGTCCTGGTAAAACTGAACTCAATGGGAATCAGGGGGAAAACTCTAGCAGCTGGAGTCATACCTAGCACAAAGGAAGATAGTTGTGGTTTCTGGAGGCCAATCATCTCAGCCCGAGAACATTGTTGCAGGAGTTCCTCCGTGCAATGTTCTAGGCCCAATCATCTTCAGTTGCTCCATTAATGGCCTTCCCCCCATCATAAGGTCAGAAGTGGGGCTGTTTGCTAATGATTGCATAGTGTTCAGCTGCATTCAATAGTGAAGAAGCCCATGGCTGCATGCAGAGTAAGACCTGGACAACATCCAGGTGGCTGATAAGTGGCAAGTAACATTTGTGCTACCCAACTGCCAGGTAATGACCATCTCCAACAAGAGAGAGTCTAACCACCTCCCCTTGACATTCAACGGCATTACCATCGTCAAGTCCCCCACCATCAACATCGTTGAGGGCACTATTGACCAGAAATTCAATTGGACCAACCAGATAAATGCTGTGGCGACTAGAGCAGGTCAGAGTCTGGGTATTCTGCAGCAAGTGACTCACCATCTGACTCCCCTAAGCCTCTCCACCATCTACAAGGCACAAGTCAGGAGTGTGAAGGAATACTCTTCACTTGCCCGGATGAGTGCAGCTCCAACAACACTCAAGAAACTCGACATCATCCAGGACAAAGCAGTCCCCTTGATTAGTACCCCATCCACCACCCTAAACATTCACTCCCTTCACCACTGGCGCACCGTGGCTGCAGTATGTACTCTCTATAGGATGCACTGTAGGAAGTCGGCCAATCTTGTTCAGAAGCATGTCCCAAACCCTTGAACGGCAAGGGCAGCAGGCGCATGGGAACACCACCACCTCCAAGTTCCCCTCCAAGTCACACACCATCCCGACTTGTACATATATCGGCCGTTCCTTCATTGTCACTGGGTCAAAATCCTGGAGCTCCCTACCTAATAGCATGGTAGGAGAACCTTCACCACACGGACTGCAGGGGTTCAAGAAGGCGGCTCACCACCACCTTCTCAAGGCCAACTAGGGATGGGCAATAAATGCTGGCCTTGCCAGCCCACTTCCTGAGAATGAATTAAAAAAAAGTACTATTAGGTACACATTTTACAATATATAAGGTTGTTATTGGCAACAGTTTCGAGCATTAACAACTGTTTCCAAGGAAGACTTAAAAAATGCTGAATAAAACTGACAAGGGAAAAGCAAAATAAATAAATTCCAACCGACCTCCTGTGGTGTTGCTCATGGTGAGTTAGATTTTAAAAATTAATTCTCGGGTGTTGGCGTCACTGGCAAGGCCGTCATTTATTGCCCATCCCAGGTCGTTTTGTAAGTACAGGAGTGTTATGTCCAATAGGAAGACTGACTCATCAGCATGGGGGGAGGTGCTGAGATCTGGGAGCACAGGCACGGAGACCTGAGGCCTGACAGAAACGGGATGGGGATCAGGTCTTAGTAGAATTTTGAACAGTGGTCTGGGAGCACTGGGAATTGGGTCTCATAGTTCCAGGAACACTGGAGGAGGGAGGGGGCTGGGAACGGTAGGCTGATCCTGAGATCTGAGGTCACTCAAACAGGACGGTCTTGGGGTTTGGAAGCAGTGACGATGACCTTAGGATCAGGCACTACTGGGAATGCCGCCTACTGATTTGTGAGCACTGAGAAGGGGTCCTGGGATTTGGGAATGGGGGAGGAATCTAGGGAGGGACATCCTGGGGTCCACCAGGACTGAGGACATGGTTTCAAAGATGGGGAGGCCACAGTCTGGCAGTTTTAGGGATTGCAGTGATTTGGCAGTATTGTGGGGGGGCGGGTGCAGGGGAGCAGCGTCCAGCAGCCACGAGAATGCGCCCTAAACTGCCTACGGCCTCTTTCATACCATGAGGCCTCAAACCCCCACCATATTCCCATATGTCTGCAGCCTCTTTTGCATCCTCATGTACCCCTCCAGCTTTTCCCCATCACCAGCTGGCTCCTGTAGTTGCATTCCTGTCTTAAAGCATTTAAAGATCAATTTTCTGCTTCTTAAAATTATTGAACAGAAAATCAACTTAAGGGTGTCAAAATGAATAAGAAATTTAAGCAGTATTTTTAAAAAACAGTGCAAAATGATACAAAGGAAGGAGTATGGCCTATTAGAGACCAAAATTATACCCTATGTGTGGAGGCAGAAGATGTTGGTATGGTTCTTAAATACTTTGCATCTGTCTTCACAAAAGAGGGGGACGATGCTGACATTGTAGTTAAGGAGGAGGAGTGTGAAATATTGGATGGGATAAACATAGTGAGAGAGGAAGTATTAAGGGGATTAGCATCTTTGAAAGTAGATAAATCACCAGGCCCGGATGAAATGTATCCCAGGCTGTTAAAAGAAGCAAGGGAGGAAATAGCGGAGGCTCTAGCTATACAAAACCCTGGTTAGACCGCACCTGGAGTACTGTGAGCAGTTCTGGGCACTGCACCTTCGGAAGGACATATTGGCTTTGGAGGGAGTGCAGCGTAGGTTTACTAGAATGATACCCGGACTTCAAAGATTATGTTACGAGGAGAGATTACACAAATTGGGGTTGTATTCTCTGGAGTTTCGAAGGTTAAGGGGTGATCTGATCGAAGTTTATAAGATATTAAGGGGAACAGATAGGGTGGATAGAGAGAAACTATTTCCGCTAGTTGGGGATTCTAGGAGTAGGGGGCACAGTCTAAAAATTAGAGCCAGACCTTTCAGCAGCGAGATTAGAAAACATTTCTACGCACAAAGGGTGGTAGAAGTTTGGAACTCTCTTCCGCAAACGGCAATTGATACTAGCTCAATTGCTAAATTTAAATCTGAGATAGATAGCTTTTTGGCAACCAAAGGTATTAAGGGATATAGGCCTAAGGCAGGTATATGGAGTTAGATCACAGATCAGCCATGATCTTATTAAATGGAGGAGCAGGCACGAGGGGCTGAATGGCCTACTCCTGTTTCTATGTTCCTATATTCTCTGACCATCATTTTCCAATCCTCCCTGGATACAGGTGTGGTGCCAGAGGATTGGAGGACTACTAATGTTGTACCATTGTTTAAAAAGGGAGCGAGGGATAGACTGAGTAATTACAGGCCAGTCAGTCTAACCTCGGTGGTGGGCAAATTATTGGAATCAATTCTGAGGGACGGGATAAACAGTCACTTAGAAAGGCATGGATTAATCAAGGACAGTCAGCATAGATTTGTTAAGGGAAGGTCGTGTCTGACTAACTTGATTGAATTTTTTGAGGAGGTAACAAGGAGGGTCGACGAGGGTAGCCCGTTTGATGTAATCTAAATGGATTTTAGCAAGGCTTTTGATAAAGGTCCCACATGGTAGACTGGTCAAAAAAGTACAAGCTCATGGGATCCAAGGGAGAGTGGCAAGTTGGATCCAAAATTGGCTCAGTGGCAGGAAGCACAGGGTAATGGTCGACAGGTGTTTTTGTGACTGGAAGGCTGTTTCCAGTGGGGTTCCCCAGGGCTCAGTACGAGGTCCCTTGCTTTTTGTGGTGTATATTAATGATTTGGACTTAGATGTAGGGGGCATGGTTAAGAAGTTTGCAGATGATACAAAAATTAGCCGTGTGGTTGATAGTGAGGAGGAAAGCTGTAGACTGCAGGAAGATATCAATGGACTGGTCAGATGGGCAGAAAAGCGGCAAATGGAATTCAATCCAGAGAAGTGTGAGGTAATGCATTTGGGGAAGCAAATAAGGCAAAGGAATACACAATAAATGGGAGGATGCTGAGAGGTGTAGAGGAAGTGAAGGACCTTGGAGTGCATGTCCACAGATCTCTGAAGGTAGCAGGACCGGTAGATAAGAAGGCATATGGAACACTTTCCTTTATTAGCCGAGGCACAGAATATAAGAGCAGGGAGGTTATGCTGGAACTGTATAAAACATTATTTAGGCCACAGCTTGAGTACTGCATACAGTTCTGGTCACCACATTATAGGAAGGATGTAATTGCACTAGAGAGGTGCAGAGGAGATTTACAATGATGTTGCCAGGACTGCAGAATTTTAGCTCTGAGGAAAGATTGGAACAGAGGAGGGTGGGGGGTGATTTAATTGAGGTGTACAAAATTATGAGCGGCTTAGATAGAGTGGATAGGAAGGACCTATCTCCCTTATCAGAGAGGTCAACAACCAGGGGGCATAGATTTAAAGTAATTGGTAGAAGGATTAGAGGAGAGCTGAAGAAAAATTTTTTCACCCAGAGGGTGGTGGGGGTCTGGAACTCACTGCCTGAAAGGGTAGTAGAGGCAGAAACCCTCAAACTCATTTAAAAAGTAGCTGGATGTGCACCTGATGTGCCGTAACCTACAGGGCTATGGACTAAGTGCTGGAAAGTGGTATTAGGCTGGGTGGCTCATTTTCAGCCGGCATGGACACGATGGGCCGAATGGCCTCCTTTTGTGCCGTAAACTTTCTATGATTCCAAGAGATTACCAGCAAGGGTAGTGGAACAGAAACTGTGGCAGGGTTGTAAAAAAAGAACTGAATGAATTCCTGTTAGTAAATATGATTCAATGACATTAAGAAAAGAAAGCGTTTGCATTGATATTGCACCTTATCATATCCTCAGGACATTCCAAAGTATTTCACAGCCAATAAGTTAGTATTGAATTGAAGTGTAGTCACTGTGCTTGTATAAGCAGAAACTGCAGCCTGTTGGCACACAGCAAGATCCCACAAACAGCAATGAGACGAGTGACAGTTAACCTGTTTTGGCAGTGTTCGTTCCAGAATCACAGTACAGAAACTGATGGGAGGTTTGTGAGGTTAGGCAAGATTAACCAATCATATTGTGCTTTCCAAATCATCACTGTGTCACTCCGTTCTGTGAGATTGTATCAGCTCAAAGACTTAAATGCATCAATTTTCAAGTCAAAAAGGATGCACCATCTGAAGTGGTGTGCAGGCGTCAGTGAGAATTTGAGGGTCTAGAAAAGCTACCTAGAGAAAATTATTTAAATGGTATGGGTATTTGGAAAGAAATGTAATGCATCCTCACCACCTAATTTAGAAAAGAAATAGATGCGTCTGTTTAAATATTCTATCAGATAAAGAGAGGGGGTTTTCAGGTTGTCCAGGTTACAGGCCTGTGCTGACAGTCGGCTCGTTCAAGGCCGCAGAAAGTAGAACGGGCGCCTCCTGCAGGCAGCAGAGAGTAATGGACAAGCATGGAGTTATATGCGCAGCGGAACACTCCTTTTGGATTATCAACGTTCACTTGTTATTGCTCCAAAGGGTAAATTCAACAAACCCACACTTCCAGTGAGGAGCCAGGCTCGAAGAGAGCATTGGAGGCCGCGTTGGGCCTATTTTACGCCCATAAAACAGACGCAAAGAGGCCCAATCTCTACCCCGCCATGGGTTGGTGAACCCTCGCCATAGGGCTGTTGCTCCATTTCCAACCCAAGCTCGTGGTTGTAGAATTTACCCTCACGTGTCTGAGTTTGACTTAAATAACCCACAACATCACCTGGAGGAGGGGGGGGGGGTCACGAAAGCCTAAGAAAAATGAAAGCTATTAAAGAAAATAATAAAAATCAAGGAAATAACAATGGACAGAAGATGAGAAACAACAAAAACAATTCCCCTGAACAATGGGCCTCACCCTCAATAAGTGGAATTGAGTCAGCAATCGATCGTGGTGTAGAGCTTGCCAAAGGAAATTAATCAATCAAATGCCTTTCCAACAGTTGCACACGGGCACCTGTCACCATGTTACAGTGGAATAGTTGATCTCGGTCACAGGCAGCTTCCCACGTCTCAACTGTTAGTGTAATTGACGATGGTCAGAACGGACTCTGTTTCAGAATGCAAAGATTGTTCAAGGGACCACCTTTAGAATGAAGATGAACCAAGTTATTGATCCGAACTATTCATAGAATCATAGAATCATAGAATCATAGAAGTTACAACATGGAAACAGGCCCTTCGGCCCAACATGTCCATGTCGCCCAGTTTATACCACTAAGCTAGTCCCAATTGCCTGCACTTGGCCCATATCCCTCGATACCCATCTTACCCATGTAACTGTCCAAATGCTTTTTAAAAGACAAAATTGTACCCGCCTCTACTACTGCCTCTGGCAGCTCGTTCCAGACACTCACCACCCTTTGAGTGAAAAACTTGCCCCTCTGGATCCTTTTGTATCTCTCCCCTCTCACCTTAAATCTGTGCCCCCTCGTTATAGACTCCCCTACCTTTGGGAAAAGATTTTGACTATCGACCTTATCTATGCCCCTCATTATTTTATAGACTTCTATAAGATCACCCCTTAACCTCCTACTCTCCAGGGAATAAAGTCCCAGTCTGTCTAACCTCTCCCTGTAAGTCAAACCATCAAGTCCCGGTAGCATCCTAGTAAATCTTTTCTGCACTCTTTCTAGTTTAATAATATCCTTTCTATAATAGGGTGACCAGAACTGTACACAGTACTCCAAGTGTGGCCTCACCAATGCCCTGTACAACTTCAACAAGACATCCCAACTCCTGCATTCAATGTTCTGACCAATGAAACCAAGCATGCTGAATGCCTTCTTCACCACCCTATCCACCTGTGACTCCACTTTCAAGGAGCTATGAATCTGTACTCCTAGATCTCTTTGTTCTATAACTCTCCCCAACGCCCTACCATTAACGGAGTAGGTCCTGGCCCGATTCGATCTACCAAAATGCATCACCTCACATTTATCTAAATTAAACTCCATCTGCCATTCATCGGCCCACTGGCCCAATTTATCAAGATCCCGTTGCAATCCTAGATAACCTTCTTCACTGTCCACAATGCCACCAATCTTGGTGTCATCTGCAAACTTACTAACCATGCCTCCTAAATTCTCATCCAAATCATTAATATAAATAACAAATAACAGCGGACCCAGCACCGATCCCTGAGGCACACCGCTGGACACAGGCATCCAGTTTGAAAAACAACCCTCGACAACCACCCTCTGTCTTCTGTCGTCAAGCCAATTTTGTATCCAATTGGCTACCTCACCTTGGATCCCATGAGATTTAACCTTATGTAACAACCTACCATGCGGTACCTTGTCAAATGCTTTGCTGAAGTCCATGTAGACCACGTCTACTGCACAGCCCTCATCTATCTTCTTGGTTACCCCTTCAAAAAACTCAATCAAATTCGTGAGACATGATTTTCCTCTCACAAAACCATGCTGACTGTTCCTAATTAGTCCCTGCCTCTCCAAATGCCTGTAGATTCTGTCCCTCAGAATACCCTCTAACAACTTACCCACTACAGATGTCAGGCTCACTGGTCTGTAGTTCCCAGGCTTTTCCCTGCCGCCCTTCTTAAACAAAGGCACAACATTTGCTACCCTCCAATCTTCAGGCACCTCACCTGTAGCGGTGGATGATTCAAATATCTCTGCTAGGGGACCCGCAATTTCCTCCCTAACCTCCCATAACGTCCTGGGATACATTTCATCAGGTCCCGGAGATTTATCTACCTTGATGCGCGTTAAGACTTCCAGCACCTCCCTCTCTGTAATATGTACACTCCTCAAGACATCACTATTTATTTCCCCAAGTTCCCTAACATCCATGCCTTTCTCAACCGTAAATACCGATGTGAAATATTCATTCAGGATCTCACCCATCTCTTGTGGTTCCGCACATAGATGACCTTGTTGATCCTTAAGAGGCCCTACTCTCTCCCTAGTTACCCTTTTGCCCTTTATGTATTTGTAGAAGCTCTTTGGATTCACCTTTGCCTGATCTGCCAAAGCAATCTCATATCCCCTTTTTGCCCTCCTGATTTCTCTCTTAACTCTACTCCGGCAATCTCTATACTCTTCAAGGGATCCACTTGATCCCAGCTGCCTATGCATGTCATATGCCTCCTTCTTATTTTTGACTAGTGCCTCAATCTCCCGAGTCATCCAAGGTTCCCTACTTCTACCAGCCTTGCCCTTCACTTTATAAGGAATGTGCTTACCCTGAACCCTGGTTAACACACTTTTGAAAGCCTCCCACTTACCAGACGTCCCTTTGCCTGCCAACAGACTCTCCCAATCAACTTCTGAAAGTTCCTGTCTAATACCATCAAAATTGGCCTTTCCCCAATTTAGAATTTTAACTTTTGGGCCAGACCTATCCTTCTCCATAGCTATCTTAAAACTAATGGAATTATGATCACTGGTCCCAAAGTGATCCCTCACTAACACTTCTGTCACCTGCCCTTCCTTATTTCCCAAGAGGAGGTCAAGTTTTGCCCCCTCTCTAGTCGGGCCATCCACATACTGAATGAGAAATTCCTCCTGAATACACTCAACAAATTTCTCTCCATCCAAGCCCCTAATGCTATGGCTGTCCCAGTCAATGTTGGGAAAGTTAAAGTCCCCTACTATTACCACCCTATTTTTCTTGCAGCTGTCTGTAATCTCCTTACATATTTGCTCCTCAATTTCCCGTTGACTATTTGGGGGTCTGTAGTACAATCCTATCAAAGTGATCTCTCCCTTCTTATTTTTCAGTTCTACCCATATGGACTCAGTGGGCGAACCCTCGGATATATCCCCTCTCACTACTGCCGTGATGTTCTCCCTAATCAAGAACGCAACTCCCCCTCCTCTCTTACCTCCTGCTCTATCTTTCCTATAGCATCTGTACCCTGGAACATTGAGCTGCCAGTCCTGCCCCTCCCTTAGCCATGTTTCAGTAATAGCTATAACATCCCAGTCCCATGTACCCATCCATGCCCTGAGTTCATCTGCCTTGCCCATCAGACTTCTTGCATTGAAATAAATGCAGTTTAATCTAGTCTTCCCTTGGTCTTTGCCCTGCTTTCTCAGACCATCTGTCCGGTCATGTTCTGTACACTCTCCCTTACTGCCTTTTGTTTCTGTCACCACTTTATTTCCCACTGACTTCCTGCATCGGTTCCCATCCCCCTGCCACATTAGTTTAAACCCTCCCCAACAGCACTAGCAAACACTCCCCCTAGGACATTGGTTCCAGTCCTGCCCAGATGCAGACCGTCCAATTTGTACTGGTCCCACCTCCCCCAGAACCGGTTCCAATGGCCCAGGAATTTGAATCCCTCCCTCTTGCACCATCTCTCAAGCCACGTATTCATCTTAGCTATCCTGTCATTCCTACTCTGACTAGCCCGTGGCACTGGTAGCAATCCTGAGATTACTACCTTTGAGGTCCTACTCTTTAGTTTAACTCCTAACTCCCTAAATTCAGCTTGTAGGACCTCATCCTGTTTTTTACCTATATCGTTGGTGCCTATATGCACCACGACAACTGGCTGTTCACCCTCCCCCTCCAGAATGTCCTGCAGCCGCTCCGAGACATCCTTGACCCTTGCACCAGGGAGGCAACATACCATCCTGGAGTCTCGGTTGCGTCCGCAGAAACGCCTGTCTATTCCCCTTACAATCGAGTCCCCTATCACTATAGCTCTGCCACTCTTTTTCCTGCCCTCCTGTGCAGCAGAGCCAGCCACGGTGCCATGAACCTGGCCACTGCCACCTTCCCCTGGTGAGCCATCTCCGCCAACAGTATCCAAAACGGTATACCTGTTTTGGAGGGAGATGACCGCAGGGGACCCCTGCACTGCCTTCCTACTCTTCCTCTGTCTGTTGGTCACCCATTCACTATCTCCCTCAGTAATTTTTATCTGCGGTGTGACCAACTCACTGAACGTGCTATCCACGACTTTCTCAGCATCGCGGATGCTCCAAAGTGAGTCCATCCGCAGCTCCAGAGCCGTCAAGCGGTCAAACAATAGCTGCAGCTGGACACACTTCCCGCAGGTGAAGGAATCAGGGATACAGGAAGGAGCCCTGAATTCCCACATCCCACAAGAGGAACATGACACGGCGCTGGGATCTCCTGCCATGACTTAACCCTTAAATTAGCTTAAGAACAACTACAATGTCAAGAGAAAAAAAAAAAGGAAAGAAAAACTACTTACCACTCCCTTTAAGGAGTTTACTCCTTTAAATTGTTCTCAATTTAGAGAATGTTAACTACACTAGGGACCTTGATTCACTAAAAAATAAACGCTACTTCCTATAAGACCTGCAGACCTTCCCTTTCCTTTTACTTCAGTTACTGCAGATAAGGAGAAATACTCACATGAACCTACTCACCAATCAGGTGCCTCCCCTGTGTCGCGTCCCGATCTGATTCCTGACGTCACTTCGAACTCGGTCGCAGCTCCGCTCGGCTCCTCTCAGCTGTTCTCAGCGCTCTGAAATCCCGCCTTTTATCGGACGCTCCCTCCGCTCGGCTCGGCTCCTCTCAGCGCTCTGAAATCCCGCCTTTTATCGGACGCTCCCTCCGCTCGGCTCGGCTCCTCTCAGCTGTTCTCAGCGCTCTGAAATCCCGCCTTTTATCGGACGCTCCCTCCGCTCGGCTCGGCTCCTCTCAGCTGAGTTCTGATAAAACAAACCAAAAGTGAACAAGGTCATTTATTAATTTTAAAGAACAGATGGCGAAGGAGAGGGTGGCACAGTCAGGTAGAACATTCTCCTTTCATGTCTAAGGCTTATCTTTGAGGCCGAGATTAATAGGACGAAAGCCTCCTCCTTCTGCCAGCCAAAAGAGTCCCAAGTAAAATGAGTTTGGGCACTCTCACACCAGCTGCTTATGGGTGTGAGCCCACAGGACAAATTTAGCACTAATTGGCGCACTAATTGGCGCACTAATTGGCCGACTCAATTCACCAATCATAGCAGTGCAGTTGGTGGATCTCTGAATTTAGAGTTAGGGTCCATTACTTGGGCAGGGTAGGGGAAGCTTTGTTCTGTCTCTAACCTATTCTATATTGTAATGAGTCGCACAACACCAGGTTATAGTCCAACAGCTTTATTTGAAATCACAAGCTTTCGGAGCTTTGCTCCTTCACCTGACGAAGGAGGAAGCCTCCGAAAGCTTGTGATTTCAAATAAAGCTGTTGGACTATAACCTGGTGTTGTGCGACTCCTTACATTTGTCCACCCCAGTCCATCACTGGCATCTCCACATCACATCTATTCTATATTGAACATGGAAGTGTTTAATGCTGACACTGATTGCCAAAAAATCTTTTTCTGAACTGATTTGATAAGGTAGCATAAAGAGAATTATGGGAAAAGGAAAATGGTACATGGAATTAAGGGAAATGTGACCACATGGTTAGACAGATGGTTGGAGTAATGAGTGGTGTTCCATAGGGGTCTGTGTTGGTGCCATCCTCATTTGCTAAATATACAAATGATATGGACTTGGAATTGAGGGAACTATACTGAGATTTGCTGATGACACCAAATTGAGAGAAGAGTAAATTGTGATGAGGATTGTAAAAGGCAGCAAAAGGGCATAGATCAGCTGGCAGGATGGGCAGATACAGTTCGATATAGAAAAATGGGAAGTAATGGGCCAGAAATAGCTGCAATGGTGGGTTTGGCAGCGAACAACGTTAATTGGTACAACAGGCAATTAGGAAGGCGAATGGCATGTTGGCCTTTATTGCAAGAAGGTTGGAGTACAAAAGTAAGAAAGCTTTACTACAATTGTACAGGGTTTTGTTGAGATCTCACCTTTGGAGTACTGTGTACAGTTTTGGTCTCCTTATCTAAGGAAGGATGTACTTGCCTTAGAGGTGATGCAATGATGATTTGCTAGATTAATTCCTGGAATAAGAGGGTTGTCCTCTGAGGAGAGGTTGAATAGAATGAGCCTATACTCTCTGGAGTTTAGAAGAATGAGAGGTGATCCCATTGAAACATGTAAGATTCTGAGGGGGCTTGACAGGGTAGATGCTGAGAGGTTGTTTCCCCGGCCAGAGAGTCTAGAACTAAAGGGCATAGTCGCAGGATAAGGGGTCGGCCATTTAAGACTGAGATGAGGAGGAATTTCTTTACTCAGAGGATTGTGAATCTTTGGAATTCTCTACCCCAGAGGGCTGTGATTGCTGAGTTGTTGAGTTTATTCAAGGCTGAGATAGATAGATTTTTGGACTCTAAGGGAATCAAGGGATATGGTGTTCGGAGTTGAGGTTGAAGATCAGCCATGATCTGATTGAATGGCGGAGCAGGCTTGAGCGGCCGTATGGTCTAATCCTGCTTCTATTTCTTATTTTCTTATGTAATTGGACTTTTATGCTCACCATTTATATCACACTATATTTGCACTGCAAATTGCTGGAACGTCGATCCAATAACAGCGCAGCGATGTCAATATCGTATCTGGGACCTCATGATTGTCGCGCCCAATAACTTAACTCCCTAAACAAAGAAAAAGGATAGAGAAAGAAACAAACTAAATGACAGAGAAGAAAATAGGAGAAATTAGAGTCAAACAAAATATAGAGACAGAAAGAGGAATAAAGAAAGGGAAAGAAAAAGAATGGATTAAGAGAGAGAAAAAATGCAACAAAGGAAAAGTAAGAAAAAAGTTACAAAGGACGAGTAGAAGAAGAGGACATTGTAACCCAGTTGTGTTTGGGAATTGCTGTATTGGTCCTTGAGAGTGAATTGCAGCGTAGGTTTGTAAAATGTACAAACATTCTTGGCCTATGAAGTATAGAACCAACGGCCCTGTCCTTCATGATCAGGAACAGTGGAACACCCAGTGGGTACGCCATTGTACTGCTTTCACAGGAACATCGGAATCGCTAGACGAAGAAAGACAAAGGTCCATCTAGTTCGCCTTCTACCATCCTGGTAGTCGCACGATACAACGATAATGGATTTGTTGAATAATCATAGCAATCAATCTCTATCAATTAGTCTACAACAGACCCAGAAATGACACGAGGAAAACCCCAGTGGTGGAGAGCTTTGGGAACCATAGGTCCAAAGTCACCTGTTCCTCCCAAGGATGCTACACTTACCACATGTCATGTCTTAAATTACTCATATACTGTATCCCAAAATGTTATTTTCAGAAAGAAACCCCTCTAATTTGGATTTGAATGAGTGACCCTCTTCTGAATGTTGAAGCAGCTTTATGTCTTGGAAATTATTGCCTTCCAACACTAACAGGAGTGTAGATGGAAAGACTGGCACAAAAATACTGACAAGACAGCTGAAAACATGAATAAACCTCAAGGAACAATCTGCTGGAGTGAGACTCTACAGTTTCATTGGTCCCTTTACTGGCCTCCAAGGTTGAGTGTCATGTCAGGACCATAAATCATGTCATTATCAGCGTCCTTTACGACATTAATTACCAACCCTGAATGGCTGCGGTGGGAATAATTTATAACTCCAGCAATTTCATGATTGCCACTAAGTTCAATGGTGAGGTTAACAGCGGAGTGGTGCAAGTTGTCCAGCAACTTGTGGAGAACCAGAACTCATGACGTCTCTATTTTACTTTGCAAATTGCTGGATTTTTTACGAATTAATAATATCGAGTGTTGTTAATGCGTCATTCTAACGATTCGACTACCCAGCAATTTCTGGCTAAACATATTTTGGAAGTAAGAATAGGAAAAGGATGATGGTAAGATTTTAAATAGAGTAGAGGAGCAGAGGGACCTTGGTATGCAGATACACAGGTTATTAAAGATGGCAGCATAAGTGGATGAGGCCATAAATAGCGCAAACAAATCCTTGGTATCCAAACATATGAAACAAGGACGGGAAAAGACCAGCCCATCAAGCCTGCCCTATCCAGACATGTTGCAGCCACATGCACCACTGACTCAGTCCCCTCATCATGCAGTCTCCTGGGAAATGCAAATAACAGAAGAAGCAGGCCAGTTTAGGAAAATCTCCAGGAAATTCCTCTCCAACTCCCTAAGGCGATCGAGCAAAGCTCCTTCTAACCCCAGCTGAACCACAACTTACCCTCTATAACTGAAAGTGTCCTCCTCTCTCAGGAGCATGTCCAGCTTCCTCTAGAAGGGCCGTAGGGAATTCAGACTCACTGCATGCTTCAGTAATCTGTGGCCGCATTAAAACTTGGTACAACCCAAGTATAGTGTTCATAGTTTTATATTCTATCATCCTACCAATGCAATCTAAAACACTATTTGCCTTCCCAATGGCCTTGCCACATTACTTGTGCACCCTTAATAACCCATGAAGAGCGTCTCCCTCTTGATCTGTAACCTTTAGTGGTTACTCCTGCACAGAATTTCTGATGAGTTGTCCAAATTAAAGCAACTTAAATGCCCAATAATAAATTATTCAGCATTTTTTTCAACCAGATGTCCTCTCCGTGTGGCTCTTCTGGTGTTCTGCAGCCAATCATTCACTTTTAAAATGGTTGACTCGATCATGTCATCCATAACGGTTTGCATCATGTCCTTCTTGATGAGGTAAAGCTCAGGTCTGGTATGAACAACTGTCTTAAAGTTTGTAATAGTCCATTTCTAATGCCTCACTAGGTTGGCAATCTCACATGTTTACCAACCTTTGATTGAAGATGGTAGACCTTAACTGTGTATCCACCTTTTCTCATCTAAGTCCATGTCCCCTGGTTTAATAGTTTGTGTTAATACGTAACATCGTTCTGCGATCCAGTTTATCTATTCCCTTAAAGACCTTAAACAAGATTTGGTCTTATTCATCATCCAAATATCAGACTCAACTTCACGCTGCTACCAAGTGCTTTCCAAGTGCTGGAATTTCTCTGCAAGTTTTAGAAAAGAAGCATTCTAGCCAAAGCTGTTCATAACAGATTTTTTGGAAGACAGGGTTATTGGAACGTATTCAAGATAAAGTGGAGTAAGAAGTCTGTGCTGGAGTTGATCATTCCCCATCCTGTATAATCCTTTGTTCCAAAGGAAAGTTTGTTACGTTGATGGAGAGGGAGGTGGTTCATTGAAGCACGTCTAGTGTTGTGTCATGGGTAACCATGGTTTCCTAGAGGTTGCTTGATTGCCGTGGGAAGTTGGGGAGGAACATCCCATTGATTTCCCTGAACTTGGCCATAAATAGCAATACTAGCAGTCGAAGAGGATGGTCCTGTTCCGAAGACCACGGCAGACCACTTGATTTGCCAAACTCTGAAGACAGAAGATGGGACATTATTGGTATCTAAGCTCAGTTACCCTTTTGATTGTTATTTTTTCTACACACAGCCTATGAAACATGTGTGCACACTTGAACAGGTGGAGACATTGCTGGAACACACACTGGGGTAAATATTAATCCTCAGCTGGCTCAAAGCCCCAATATGTGCTTCCACGCACTGCCCCAGGAGCACTGAAGGTAAAATATACCCCTGGTAATCACAGAATTTATATTTAAGGTTGTATTTATCTATTGATTGAGTAGCAAGCCCGAGGACCGGTGGCTTTCAGTGCTCGCTGCCTATGTATTACACCGTTCTATGTTCATGAGTAGTTGCTTTCACAATACAGCCCACCACCTGCTCCTCTCCTACCCCTCTTGTTGGCCTCAAAACAAAACAGCAGTGTGAATTAATAAGACAGCTTGATCAAAACTTCAATCGTAACCTACCAAATGTGGCCTTCATGTCCATATTAGGAGCATCTATTCTTTGAATTATACTTTCAAGTATTTGATTGTTACAATATCTTGTTCAAAAATTGATGGTACTGTCACTTAAATAGTCATCTGCCAAATATGTCCTTCAGGCCCTTATTGGAAAAGGGGAATTTTCTTGCCTTTTTGAGGTCACAGAATGTTTGTTGGATCTACATGGGTAGATGGTGGTGGACATGGTGTCTACATGGTGTCTACATGGTGGTGGACCTCAGGGCTCAGTGTTGGGATCACTACTGTTTCTAATTTAAACAAATGAATTGGATTCAGAAACTCAATGCAAATTGGTCACATTTGCAGATGACAGCAAACTAAGAGAACAGAGGAATCGGATGAGGCAGATCAGAAATTACAGAATGACTTGGACAAAATATGTAATTGGACGGAACAATGGCAGATGGAACTTAATGAAGGAAAATGAAGGTTCTACACATAAAAAGAAAAAATATTTGATGGTGAGAGACCTAGGAGTCTTAGTCCGACTAACGCAGAGCAGCGAACAACAAAGCCAATGGGACGTTGGACTATGTACTACAACAACAACAACAACAACTTGCATTTATATAGCACCTTTGACATAGTAAAACATCCCAAGGCGCTTCACAGGAGCATTATCAAACAAAATTTGACACCAAACCATATAAGGAGATATTAGGACAAGTGAGAGGTAGGTTTTAATGAGCATCTTAAAGGAGGAGAGGTAGTGAGGCAGAGGGGTTTAGGGAGGGAATTCCTGAGCTTAGGGCCTAGGCAGCTGAAGGCATGGCCGCCAACACTGGAGCGATTAAAATCGGGGATGCATGAGAGTCAAGAATTGGAGGAGCACAGAGATCTCGGAGGGTTGGAGGGCTGGAGGAGGTTACAGAGATAGGAATTTGAAAACATGGATGAGAATTTTAAAACCGAGGTGTTGCTGGACCGGGAGCTAATGTAGATCAGCGAACACAGTAGACTGTAAGTTAGAGGAGGTGATAATCAAACATTATCGGGCTCCAGTCAGACCGCACCTTGAGTACGGCATCCAGCTCTGGTCGCCAAGAAATAAGAGAGACATTCAAACACTGGAGGCAGTGCAGAGAAGAGCCACAAGTCTGATTCCCGGTATCAGGGGTCTGAGTTATGATGAAAGACTAGAGAAACTTCAGCTTTTCAGCCTTGAAAGGAGGTGTCTGATAGGTGATCTTATAGAGGGATATATAATTGTTAAGGTTATAAAAATGTTAATCCGGAATTTTACTTTAAATTAAACTGCAGAAGTGGAACTAGGGGACACATGTTCAAACCAGTAAAAGGTAATTTTAGGACTAATTCAGGAAATTCCTCTTCACACAAAGAGTAATCAATATGTGGAATAAACGTCCAGAGGCAAAAACCGTAGAATCATTCAAGAACCAATTGGATGCTACAGTGGGAAGAGGTGGAAGGGTGAAGGGTTAGTTCAGATTTCCCGCATCCACAGTATTTTGTTTTTGTGTTAGAATCTCTCTGGATGGATAAGTTAAGATGGGCTGAATGGCTTTCCTAACCCGTAATTATCTTGTGAATTTGTGATTCACAAATCATGGAGAGAATACAAGCTAAATGACACGTGGTGGGCGTTTTATAATTGCTTCTTCAAATTCCACAAGGCTTGAGTCATTAACCATAATCTTCTAGAAGGGAAGATAGCCCAGTAAATACAGCCTCGACACTTCTATGACATCCCAGTTACTCTCTCAGGCTGAATACACTAACACTTATACATTTTGTATAATCCAGGGTAGGAATGTGCCAGTATTTAATGATGGTTATACTAACCCAAGTCATTTACTGGAATCCTTTTATAACATATGGAAAAGTTTCACTGTCACCTGTAGCTACCATTAACTCGACTTTCTCTGTTTCCAGAAATATCTTATATGAAAATCAGCTTTTCACAAAGCAGTTCTTAATATCTTGCAGTTATAATACATCATCCAAATGAAAAGCTAGGTAGTGAACAGAATGAGAGAGTCTTTTAAATAGAAGCATTGGCCTAGAAATTGGATTGCGCCTGTATTGGGGTGCGATCTGGGTGCAGCGGACATTAACCGCGCCTAATGAGGCCGGCCCAGGGCCTTGAATCTGGGGGGTCGGGGAGGAACGAGTGGTGATCGGCAGCGGCCTGTAGGTTTAGCATGGAGTAAATGTTGAAATTTTTTTATGGAGTAGATTTGTCCCCAACTATAGTAATGAAAAGGAGCTGAATGAATGGATCATTTGTCTACTGTGTGTCGAAACAAACTGTATGATCTTCCATAATCTGACTTTTTGGAAAACTTGCTCTTGCAGGAGGTCAGAGAAGTGAATGTGGATCCTTGTCTTTGCTTGGTGCCAGCTGGAGACGTCAGATATGGTTGCCACATTTGGAAGTGTTCCTGATTCCCTGTCATAGTGTGAGTTAGGTGATCCATTGGTTTTATCAGTCTCTGTGATTGATTAGTTCTCTTTGTAAATAAAGTAGGGCGCTGCCTGTTGTGATGTCACTGAAACCAGAAAAGGTTACATTTTGACAATGAGGCGGGACGTCCCCTCAGTGGGGGCAGGGGTCAATCAGTGGGTGGAAAACCCGGAAAAAATTTACGTCCGATGTTCCCAAGCGATCGCTTAACTGAACCTCCGGGTTTCGCGACCTCAAACCGCGCAGTGGGCGTACAGTGCACTCGCGTTTAAAGCCCACTATTTAAAGGGCCATGCCAACGATGCATTTTGAAGGAGAAAGGAGTCAGAATGAGTATGGAATGTTCTAGAGCAAAGCCAATACCCAGATTCTCAGACGCCGCCCTGGAGACATTAGTGGGCGCTGTGAGAAACAGGAGGGAGGTCCTAAACCCACTGGACAGGAGGAAGAAACTGACTCTGCCACAAAGAAAGCACGGCTGGAGGTGGCAGACCAGGTGAGCAGCAGCAGCACAGTGTCCCAGTCGGGGCTGCAATGCAGGAAGTGACTTAATGACCTAACCAGGTCAGGAAAAGTGAGTCTTGTTACCGATCGACCTGCATTCTGTGGTGAACATTACTCCCTCCGCACCCCCCTCACACTGTCCTGCGAAGCCTACTCCATCTCATCACTCATCACAGCCACTTAAGGCTTAGTGTCAAGTTGCCTTCACTTTCTGTGCACTTCTTCACCCCCCCCCCCCTTTAGACCATAAGACCATAAGAGATAGAGCCATTCGGCCCCTCGAGCCTGCTTCGCCATTCAATGAGATCATGGCTGATCCGATTTTTACCTCAACTCCACTTTCCCGCCTTTTCCCAATATCCTTTTGACTCCCTTGCTGATCAAAAATTTGTCTAACTCAGCCTTGAATGTATTCAATGACTCAGCCTCCACAGCTTTTTGGGGTAAAGAATTCCAAAGATTCACAGCCCTCTGGGAGAAGCCTTTGTGCACACACCACTCCCACTCACCCCAATCCTAATCCAAAATGATCAATCTGTCTGATAGTCACCCTCTGATGCATCTGCTTCATTGTCATCCTGAACCAAAGCAACGCATCCATCAGGTGACCCCGTCACCCTCACTCACACGTCTGTGCTTTCTCCTTTTGTAGGAGAAGAGAGCAAAATTCAAGGGAGAGGGTGAGGACTGGAGGTGGGCCTCCACAAATAGTGGCCCTCACAGAAGCGGAAGCAGACAAATACATTAGCACTGGCCTTACAGATCATCACACATGTCCTGGAAACCATTGTCCAGCAGAATGGTAGGAGTGATGTGGCCGTAGTCCAGGAAAGGGATGATGGCAAAGTTCTCCCACGTCTCACACGTTGCCCCCCCCCCCACCTCAACCAGTACCCACAATGCTGTCTCTTCTCCAGACGGCTGAGCCTGCCCCTGCACAGGAGCAGGTGAAGCAGTCTTTGGAGGAGCCCCCATGGGCTCCAAAACACAGAGGTCATAGGCCAAAAGCATCCAAGCAGTCTGGGCATGAATCTGAGCAAACTACCACTACCTCTGCTCCAGCCATAGGGATGCAGAACGAAGAGGCTGTAGGAAGAGGAAGTGGAATGTTTTGTGATCACCAAGGGTATGCACAAGGGTGTCTGACAGACTGTCACATTTTTCATTTATTTTTGGTTTTTGTTAAATTCACTTTAAACCTTATAGTTGTCACCACCACTGCCACGTCTTGCCCACTCTTGAGTCCCTTTTGTGAAAGTGCCCTTTCATGTGGTTCATCATGAACAGTGAGACGTGATACCACCCATTGGGTGTGTTTACAATGGCTGTATGTGTGGTTGTATGACTGTTTTGTGCAACCGGTGGGGGGTGGGGGGGGGTGGAGTGTTGGTGGTCATTACAGGTGGTCTGAGTACTTGACTATAGCACTTGCAGATTTCCCAATGAGAATCTACCAAATATGAGTGACTCCCAGGCATGACGAGCAGCCAGGTGAGGCGCTGCTCTGCCAATGGTTCACCCATCATCGTCCTCCTCCTCCTCCTCATTTTCTTCTTCAATATTGCTGGCAGGTGCGGATGCTTCTTGAACATATGGCACCTCATCCACTGGTAACCCTCTCTGTTAAGCGATGTTGTGCAACACACAACTATTATTCTGTACATCCTTACTGGTGAGTACTGAAGGGCTCCCCCAGATCAATCCAGGCACCTGAAGTGTCAGACCTGGTGGTGATGTGACTGTCGTTGTACCGCTGCTGTACCTTGCTGGTGGGGCTTTTCAGAGGTGTCATGAGCCACGTCTGCAGGGGGTATCCGTTGTCTCAAAGGAGCCAGCCCTTAAGTCTATTTTGTGCGTGGAAGAGGGCCGGGATGCTGGTTTAGCGCAAAATGAAGGAATTATGGCAGCTGCCAGGGAATTTGGCACACACCCACAGAAACCTCTTCCTGTGGTTGCAAACCAACTGTGCATCGATGGAGTGATATCCCTTTCGGTTGATGAACAGTCCTGGCTCATGTGCAGGTCCTTGGATTGCTAAGTGTGTGCAATCAACTGCACCCTGTACCCGTAGGAATCCAGCCAGAGAGTGGAAACCCATTGCCCTCTTAGTCTGGCTGATGTCGTCGATGGGGAAGTTGACGTAGGTGGATGCCCTGGCAAACAAGTCATCTGTGACCTGTCATATACACTTATGTGCAGACGACTGAGAGACCCTGGTCATGTCACTGGTGGTGCTCTGGAAGGATCTGGAAGAGAAGAAATTGAGGGCAGTGGTGACTTTAACTGCGATGGGAAATGTGTGCCCACCAGGCCCAGCCGGGAGCAGCTCTGCATGAAGGAGCCTGCAGATGTCTACGACCACCTCGCGACTCAATCTGAGCCTTCGTAGGCTCTGCTCCTCAGAGAGGTCCAGGAAGCTCAGCCTCTGCCTGTAGACCCTCTCACGAGGGTAGTGCCTCCTGTGATGTCGGGCCCTCTGTTGGTCCCCTCTCTGCTCTTCTCCAGGTCCTGGTGGCGCACCTCTGTCGTGTGTACCTGCAACTCTCAGAACTGCACGCCGTGCCTGCTGTGGATGGTGATGTGCCTCCTCCTCGAATGAACTGCTGAATAAATCCATTGCACCGCCCCCACCCCTGATCCTGATGGTGTCAGTTTGAGGGGGTCCAAAATGTAGGTAAATATGTGTGAACACAAAAATTCTGAGTGTGAACAAAGAAATCTCAGTCTAAACACAAAGAACTCCCAGCCAAAGGTTTGTCTGTGAGAACTCATTACCCTGCCGCAAAATCTCACCTTTTCTTCACATGTGTCAATCGCTGGTTTAAAGGTCCTAATGGGTGCCGGCTGCAACTCACCTCCGTTTCCATGGCGTCTTTCAGAGGCCACGGCAGACACGTTCAGGTAGAGTTAGAATCATTTGTCTGCCTCAATCCACAAAAATGTAATTGAGTTAATTACTTGAAATATCTTAATTGCCCTTTAAATGTAAAGGCAGAACTTCTGGATTTCTGAAATATGCGCGCCCTGATAGGTCTGAGTGAAATACGTTTCTTGGTGGGTTGGAGCTGGGATTCGTTCCCGCTCCAAACTTTTATAATTTTTACAGCTCCCCACTGGCCCCAACCTACCTGTTCTTCCAGGTTAAAATTTAGGCCACGGTGTCAGACGTCAGATTGTAACTACTGAAAACAAATGGAAGCTGTTTGTTTAAACCTTCTGAAATATTCTCAGTGAGCAAGGAATAAAACAGGCTCGAGGAAGAACTGAACAGGAAGAATGCGAAATCCGAAAACTTGAAAAGAGCCGCAGAGACGGAAGAATAATTGAGTTTAGGTGATGTCAGTTTATTTAAGTGAAGAATGGAAATGCAATGGACCCATCAGTATGAATCTGTGTCTCGGTGATCCATTGATTTTACTTGTTTGTGATCGATTTGTTTTCCTTGTAAATAAAGTTATGAAAATACAAAATTGACCGGCAGAAAAGACCAGCTGGTCCATCAGGCCTGCCCCACACACACGATGGATGGAACATTGTGATTAAACACTTCCTTACGCCAGCCCCACCCGCCCCACCACCAGAACCCACCACTGCCGCCCCCTGCACCCCCGCCCGCCCCCACCCATGCAATCTCCTGGGAGAGGCAAAAAATCACAGAAAAACCCAGGGCCAATAAGGGAAAAAATACCCTGTAAAATTCCTCTCCGACCCCCTCAGGTGATCGAAACCATTCCAGGTGATTACATGGACCAAGTGTTATCTATAAAGACACTTACCTTCTATATGATGCGATCTCTGTCCCAGTCATGAACCGGTCCAGCTCCCTCTTGAAGGCAGAGAGTCGGCACCCACCACACCAGCCGGTAACACATTCCGAGGCTCACTGCTCCCTGGGAAAAGTAGAACCGCCCAACATCCAGTCTATTCCTACTCTTCCATAGTCTGAACTCATGTCCCCTGGTCCTCCCCAATCTGTCAAACTGAAATAATCTATCAACAGGGATAATCAATCATCCATTCAGCCCTTTCATTATTTTATAGACCTCTATCAGGTCCCCTCTTAAGTCGACCCTGCTCTACAATAAATAGAATCATAGAAAGGTTACAGCACAGAAGGAGGCCATTCGGCCCATCCAGTCCACGCCGGCTCTATGCAAGAGCAATCTAGCAAGTCCCACTTCCCCGCCCTATCCCTGTAGCCCTGCAAATTTTTTCCTTTCAAGTACTTATCCAGTTCCCATTTGAAGGCCATGATTGAATCTGCCTCCACCACCCCCTCGGGCAGTGCATTCCAGATCCTAACCACTCACTGTGTAAAAAGGTTTCCTCATGTCACTTTTGGTTCTTTTGCCAATCACCTTAAATCTATGTCCTCTGGTTCTTGACCCTTCTGCCAATAGGAACAGTTTTTCTCTATCCGCTCTGTCTAGACCCTTCATGATTTTGAATACCTCCATCAAATCTCCTCGCAACCGTCTCTGTTCCAAGGAGAACAACCCCAGCTTCTCCAGTCTATCCACGTAACTAAAGTCCCTAATCCCTGGAATCATTCTAGTAGATCTCTTCTGCACCCTCTCTAAGGCCTTCACGTCTTGCCCGCGGTGCCCCGAACTGGACACAATACTCCAGTTGTGGCCGAACCAGTGTTTTATAAAGGTTCATTATGACTTACATACTTTTGTACTCTATGCCTCTATTTATAAAGCCCAGGATCCTGTATGCTTTTGTAACCACTTTCGCAACCTGCCCTGCCATCTTCAATGATTTGTGCACATATACCCCCAGATCTCTCTGTTCCTGTACCACGTTTAGAGTTGTGCCCTCTAGTTTATATTGCCTCTCATCGTTCATCCTACCGAAATGTATCACTTCCCATTTTTCTGCGTTAAATTTCATCTGCCACGTGTCTGCCCATGTCACCAGCCTGTCTATATCCTCTTGAAGTCTATCACTATCCTCCTCATTGTTCACTACACTTCCAAGTTTTGTGTCATCTGCAAATTTGGAAATTGTGCCCTGTACACCCAAGTCCAAGTCATTAATATATATCAAGAAAAGCAGTGATCCCAGCACCGACCCCTGGGGAACACCACTGTACACCTCCCTCCAGTCCGAAAAACAACCGTTCACCACTTCTCTCTGTTTCCTGTCCTTGAGCCAATTCTGTATCCATGTTGCTATTACCCACTTTATTCCATGGGCCTCAATCTTGATGATAAGCCTACAATACGAAGCAGCTCTTTATGCCTATCTGAGTAACCAAGGTTCTTTAAGCTAGGAATCATTCTCGTAGCTTTCCTTTGAACCTTTTCCAAGGCCACTACATCACCCACCATGTGAGGGGACCAAAACTGGGCGCAGTACTCCAGATGTGGTCCAACCAGCGACCTGTATAATGACCGAATGGTGTAGTGGAAATTCTTATCCAATCAACAGGTCAGTGTGGTTCAGTGAAATCAGAAAATCTTTTTCTCTCCCATTTAGCATCTGCCCGTTGTTGGAGAACTAGTGAGGTTTAGTGAAAATATCTCAGCACCATCAGGAGCGGAGGAGACGGGAGGCAGGGTTGGGAGCAGTGGGTGGGGGCGGTGGTTGGTGGCTGGTGAAGGAAAGAAAGGCTTTGGTGGGCCAGACTGGTGGCAGCCACGTTTTTTTTGGCCACCACTTCTGTCGCCCTACTGGTAACACTGAGCTGGCAAGCACTGAAGGAGGGATATTCTCACTCAACCCCAAGGGTTCGATCCTGTAATTGGGGTGTTAATTTAGCAGAGAGCAAGGCCCTGTCAGTTAGTATTTCCATCTTCCACCATGTTCCCCTCATGGAATGTTATAAGAACATAAGAACATAAGAAATAGGAGCAGGAGTAGGCCAATCGGCCCCTCGAGCCTATATTTTGGGGACGCAGTATCCCATCCTGTAGGCCATTTAGAGAATTAGAAAACCGTGCAGCATTATTCCATTTCCATGGTTACTGACAGTTGAAAGTCTTCGCATCTATGCTCAGTTCTTTTCCTCCAGCCGTACAACCCTCCGAGATCTCTGCGCTTCTCCAATTCTGGCCTCTTGCGCATCTACGATTTTCATCGCTCCACCACTGGCGTCTGTGCCTTCAGCTGCCTAGGCCCTAAGCTCTAGAATTACCGCCTCTTTAGCTCTTTCTCCTCCTTTAAGATGCTCCTTAAAACCTACCTCTTTGACCAAGCTTTTGGTCACCTGTCCAAATACCTCCTTATATGGGTCGGTGTCAAATTTTGTTTGATAATTGCTCCTGTGAAGCACTTTGGGACGTTTTACTATGTTAAAGGCGCTATATAAATGCAAGTTGTTGTTGTTAGGATAATCTTAGCAACAATCACAACTAAATACATGGATTACTCCAAACTAAACATAGGTAGGAAAAAGGGTTGAGGTCCTACAAGCAGAGTTTCAGGAGCTAGGAAAAAGATTAAAGAAGAGGACCTCAAAGGTGACAATCTCTGGATTATTCCCAATGCCACATGCTAGTAAGTACAGATACAGGAAAATAGTGTAGGTGAATGTGTGACTGGATAAGTGGTGCAGGAGGGAGTGCTTCAGATTCCTGGGTCATTGGGACCAGTTCTGGGGTAGGTGGGGCCGGGTGGGTTGCACCTGAACAGGGCGCGGACCAATGTCCTCACGAGGAGGTTAACTAGTGCTGTGGGAGAGGATTTAAACCAATATGGCAGGGGAAGGGGAACCAGAATGTAGAAGCAGAGAGGAGAGACAAGGTGCACAGAAAATTAGGAAGGACAAATAGCAACAGAATAAAAAATAGATTAGAAAGAGCAGGAATTAGATGGAGGAAAAAAGCAAAGCAGATTAGCATGGTGTTGTATTAATGCGAGGAGTATTACAGATAAGGTTGATGAACTGCAGACACAAGTTGTCACATGGGGTTATGATATAGTGGCTATAACAGAGACCTGACCTGAACTTGGGCAGGAATGGGAATTCAACATTCCTGGCTACAGTATATTCAGGAGGTATAGGGAAGAAAAAAGAAAGGAGGGGAGGAGATGGCAGTATTGATCAAGGATAATATTACTGTTCTACAGAGGGATGATATACTAGAGGGTTCAAAGACTGACTCTACCTGGTTAGAGTTAAGGAACAGAACAGGAGCTGTTACATTGCTGGGGGTTTACTATAGACCCCCAAATAGTGAGAAGGAGAAAGGGGAGCAAATCTGTAGGCAAATTTCAGAGAAATCAAAAATAATAGAGCAGTAATAGTAGTGGACTTTAATTATCCGAATATAGACTGGGAAAAAAACTGTGTAAAGGGCAAGGAGGATAAAGAATTCCTAAAATGTGAACAGGAGAACTTTCCTAATATGTATGTTTCTGGCCAAATGAAAAAGGAAGCAGTGCTGGATCTAGCTCTGGGGAACGAGGTGGAGAAGTTGAGTGTGTTTCAGTGGGAGAACATCTGGGTAATATTGATCATATGGGGGCTCGGGGAGAGAGGAAGACTGGGAATGGGGGCTCGGGGCTAGACTAGAGATTATATTAACTAGGCTTGTATGGGCTGGAATATCAAAGGTCACGGGGTGATTTGATAGAGGTTTTTCGGATTGTGAAAGAAATTGACAGCGTAGTTAGAGAGAAACTTTGGTGGGGGAGTCTAGAACAAAGGGACATAACCTTAAAATCAGAGCCAGGCCATGCAGGAGGGAAGTTAGGAAATATTTCTTCTTGTAAAGGGTGGTAGAAGTGTGGAAATCTCTCTCACAAAAAGCAGTAGGTGCTAGCGCAATTAATAATTTTAAATCTGAGATCGATAGATTTTTGCTAGTCAAGGGTATTAAGGGATATGGAACCAAGGCAGGTGGATAGAGTTAGGATACAGATCAGCTATGATCTCAGGCGCGAGGGGCTGAATGGCCTCTTCCTGTTCCTATGATCTAATTAGGTTTAAAGTAGTTTCGGAAAGGGACAAAGAAAAATCAAAGGTGAAAATACCCAACTGGAAGAGAAGGGATCGAGCACAGGTGGACTGGAAACAAAGATTGGCCAAGAAAACAGTAAATGAGCAATGGCAGGCCTTCAAGGTGGAGATAGTTCGGGTACAAACCAAGCATATTCCCATAAGGAGGAAAGATGGGGCTAGAGCTAGAGCTCCCTGGATGACAAAGGAAATAGAGGTTAAAATAAAACAGAAAAAGGAGGTTTATGACAAATATCAGTTACAGAATACAATTGAAAATCAGGCAGAAACAAAGAGTGCAGGAGGAAATTGAAAAAGGATATAAGAAGGGCAAAGAGAGAATATGAGAAAAGATTACCGGGTGACATAAAGAGGAACCCAAAAATCATTTATAAACTTATAAAAAGTAAAAGGATAGTTAAAAGGATGTTGGGGCTAATTAGGAACCAAGAAGGAAATCTTCTTGTGGAGGCAGAGGGCATGGCTGAGGTACTGAATGAGGACTTTGAATCTGTCTTCACAAAAGAAGAGGATAAAGTTAATGTTGCAATAGAGGAGAAGGGATTAGAGATATTGGATAGGATAAAAATAGATAGAAAGGAGGTGCTAAATAGGTTGCCATCACTCAAAGTTAACAAGTCACCCGGTCCAGATGGGATGCACTCTAGGTTGGGGTCATAATGGCAGGTAACATTTGTGCCAGACAATTGCCAGGCAATGACCATCTCCAACAAGAGAGAGTCTAACCACCTCCCCTTGACATTCAACGGCATTACAATCGCCGAATCCCCCACCATCAACATCCTGGGGGTCACCATTGACCAGAAACTTAACTGGACCAGCCATATAAATACTGTGGCTGCAAGAGCAGGTCAGAGGCTGGGTATTCTGCAGAAAGTGACTCACCTTCTGACTCCCCAAAGCCTCTCCACCATCTACAAGGCACAAGTCAGGAGTGTGATGGAATACTCTCCACTTGCCTGGATGAGTGTAGCTCCAACAACACTCAAGAAGCTCGACACTATCCAGGACAAAGCAGCCCGCTTGATTGGCACCCCATCCACCACCTTAAACATTCACTCCCTTCACCACCAGCGCACAGTGGCTGCAGTGTGTACCATCCACAGGATGCACTGCAGCAACTCGCCAAGGCTTCTTCAACAGCACCTCCCAAACCCGCGACCTCTACCACCTAGAAGGACAAGAGCAGCAGGCACATGGGAACAACACCACCTGCACGTTCCCCTCCAAGTCACACACCATCCCGACTTGGAAATATATCGCCGTTCCTTCATCGTCGCTGGGTCAAAATCCTGGAACTCCCTTCCTAACAGCACTGTGGGAGAACCTTCACCACACGGACTGCAGCAGTTCAAGAAGGCGACTCACCACCACCTTCTCAAGGGCAATTACGAATGGGCAATAAATGCTGGCCTTGCCAGCGATGGTTTAGGGTTAGACCTAATAGAGGTAATCAAAACTATGAGGGGTTTTGATCGAACAAGTAGGGAGAAACTGTTTCCTTTGGCAAGTGAGTCAGTAACCAGAGGTCATAGATTTAAAATAATTGGCAAAAGAACTAGAGGGGAAATGTGGAAGAAAAATTTCACACAGAGTGTTATTAAGATTGGAACGCACTGCCTGAAAGGGTGATGGAAGCAGATTCCATTGGAACTTTCAAAAGGCAATTGGACATGTACTGGAAGAGGACTAAATTGCAGGGTTTTGGGGAAAAAGTTGGGATGTGGGCCTGTCAAGGAGCCCGCACAGGCTGAAAGGCCTCCTTCTGTGCTGTAAGATTCTATGATTCAGCCTGAAAACTACCACCCCTGTCATTTTCACATCGTTCACCTGACGAAGGAGGAAGCCTCCGAAAGCTTGTGAATTTAAAATAAAATTGCTGGACTATAACTTGGTGTTGTAAAATTGTTTACAATTGTCAACCCCAGTCCATCACCGGCATCTCCACATTCTGATAAACTCCACATTCTGATGGAAATGAGCTCTTCTGATTCCTCACTGGTCTTTTGACTTATGATGACAACAAAATAATTATTCTTGTAAGAGGAGTATATTATTGCAACCAATCGAAGGTTAAAGCGCCCATCACTGAACGATTTTTTTTCTGAGCAATCAAAATGACATTAGTCATTCGAGGCTCCCATTAAAGGAAAAGTATAAGCTGAAGGCTTGGCATTGGCTAACTGCCAAATGATCGTGCAGTTTCTCTCTGAATATTGGCTTCGCTGAAGCTAATCATTCATTCATTTAGACATTCAGGAAAATTACACATCACTCAAAGATCTGTGGGCCAACATACTCTTATTTTTGGAACATTTACTTGTGGTAAAAGAAACCTAATTTTAACAGCCCTTAGTGACCCTTCTTACATAAATCCCTTTTGTATTTTGTAGAAACAGCCGGCGAGGAGGGCATCCCCTGACCTGAAGGCTCTACCTCCTGGTTGTTTCATTGTAGAAACCCCCTCCAAGTGCTTACCCAGCAGATGCAAAAGGCTATGGATAGGTCGACGTGGATCTGCAACCAAAGCCCCCGGTACTGAGGCTGCAGCCTCCCTCAGAGCTGCAGACACCAGGTGGATGGGAATTGCTGAATGAAACCCTTCGGTTAATAGCAGCATGTGGGGCTGGATGGGACGGTCACTGCGGAGTGCACGGAGGAGACAATGCAGTAAGTAATAATGATAATAAGGCGGCTTTAGCCGAGCGAGTGGAGAGATTTAACCCGCTGGTGAAAGAGTTGGACCCGTGACTGAGACAAGCGGGGCTGTGTCCGGGAGAATCCGCTCTTACTCCTGCAGTGTGTAGCCTGAAGGGGACGAATTAGTTCTGGGTGAACTGATCAGACAGCACCTGATTCTCATCGTTGGGAATAAAATCTAATGCTCGCAGTCACATATAAACTTTCCACAGATAGTTTAGTTGACTTTTATTTCTGATTTTCTATTTTAATTGGGAAGAAATCAGAGAAAAGATTATCTGGAGACGGGATTCAGACTATATGAATAATTTATATTTAGCCTGCATCAGAAGTCTTAGAACATTGTTTTGTTGTAGTCAGATTTACCCAGTAATTGATTTCTGGAAAGAAGCAGTGTAATTTTCTGCAGCTTTAAAGTTTGGAGTAAGTTTGGAGGATTGAGTACCAAGTCCGCTACTAGTCACTGGTGAGAAAGCAGCTGTTAATATGAGAGTTCTGTGAAGCAGCGGTCGGGTTGTTCTGACTAGTGCTGAGTCGCTTAAACTCCGGTAAAAAATAACGGATCGATCCGACATGCGCCGGTTAACGAATGGTTTCGGGTGAGTTTTTGTCCTTCTCGCAGGCTGAAAAGCCGCAGCGTGTTTGAGGATTGAAAGAACCATTCTGTCTCGGATGTTCTAGGGGACAGTGGGAGAGAGGGGTGACAGTGGGAGAGAGGGGTGACAGTGGGAGAGAGGGGTGACAGTGGGAGAGAGGGGTGACAGTGGGAGAGAGGGGTGACAGTGGGAGAGAGGGGTGACAGTGGGTGGGGATCCTGGGTGCACAATGTGAGACCGAATCAGCAACCCATTCTTTACAGACAGGTCTGTTACCACAGCACTCAGGGAATCAGCTCCCACTCACCTGTTCATCATTATCCAAACATTGATTTTGATTTAGCAGAGGGTCAAAGGGGGCACAGAATAATTGGCCTGTAAAGAGGTAATGAGGACATATTTATTAAGCGGCGAATGTAAAATATTGTCGTTTAATATAATGGACCTCAGGAGGGAAATAGAGCAGGCTGTAAACATGGATTTCAGTTATTTCTCCATTGATTAAACAAAACAAAACTTTCGAACGACCCGTTGTTGTTTAGAAAACCTCTGTTATATAACATGAAACACAAACCAAAGATGAATCAGAATTGTTTTTTTCGAGTTAATTCCATATTAAATGTATTTTTACTGGGCAATTGTAGAAGGATCATTATTTAAAGCTGGAGGGTTTCTCAGGATTACACTTAGTATAAATTCAATGCTCAGTCACCACTTTAATTGGATACTTTGGGCCAGTGGCTTCTCGATCTGAAGTTATTTGAACTGCTGTATTTCACCTCCTGAAATCCTACTCCCTCATTAGTCCCGGCCGTGGAAATCTCTGCTTCACCGATTTTCAATTTATTAAAGCAAGTAAGTAGACTTGGAGAAACGGGGAACTGCACCTTTAGTGTATCATCCGGGCTGAGCGTTTTGGAGTTTCATTACTGAAATTAGAATTAGCGAATGAGAGATTCCCTCAGCTGGCGCAGATTACTTTTGCGGTGATTTGTCAAGATGTCAGACTAGTTCTTGGTTATTCCTGATATGAAGGTTTGAGGTATTCTCAGCACAGTAGGGCCTGAGGTCTATCGCATTCACAGTTATTACCAGAGAGCTACAAAGGGGAGTGTGCAGACTCCGCTGGTGTAACATTACTGATCCTGGTACAGCCGGTGAGTAGAAATAAAGACAGAAAATGCCGGAGAAGCTGAGCAAGTGAGGCAGCATCTGTGGAGAAAGAGACAGAGTTAATGTTTCAGGTTGAGGACCTTTCATCAGAACTGGAAGATGTTAAAAGTTCAAGTTTACTTCGACCTGAAACATTAACTCTGTTTCCCTCTCCACAGATGCTGCCTCACTTGCTCAGCTTCTCCGGCACTTTCTGTCTTTATTTTAAATTTCCAGCATCTGCAGTATTTTGATACAGTGGGTAGAATCTTGTTAGACTTTAGAAGGTGATGTGGACAATTGAATCAACAGTCTGTGTTTAATGTTAAATTATGGGGAATATTTAATTGCTATAAATTTATGGTTAAATATTAACAAGATTGTCCAACTGCATTTTTCAAAAATTAATTTCTCCCACTACCTTATGTCCCCTCCTTCTATACACAATTCCCGACCAACAGGCTAAGCAAGTGCTCTGCTCCTCTGCCTACCCCCTGAGCTGGATCATGAGTGTGCAACAGCAGTATCATCCGGCCCCTCCAATTTCAATCCTCCTTTGGCCCCTGTTGATCAGCCTGGCTGAGATAGGGAACTCAGTGGGTGGAATCCCTGGAGAGAGCTAGTGTCCTTCCATTCTGAGGATCATCAAACTAGTGCAATACCTAACACACTGTATCACCACCAGGGATAGATCTTTTGTTAAAAAGAGTGCTTAGATACTTAACCAATAGAATGGAATATTTTCTGAAATATGATTTTCTTGGTTATGTTGCTGCACTCTGGTATGTTGTTGAAAGAGCAAAACGTGCCCAGCAGGTTATACAGAAATACTGGCTCGTCTAGGCTGCAGACATGGTAAATATTGTGGAGTAAAACATAATTCACTTAACGTGCATTTTATTGTTAACTGTCTGCAAGTACAGCACTGAGCTCCCATGCTGACATTTCCATCTTTGACTTTCTACACTGTTCCAATGAAGTTCATCGCAAATTCCACACCTAAAATGTTAACTGGTCTGTTCTCTCTACAAGTTAGGCCTCAGGCCTTACTATTGACTTTAATAATGTCAGACTTTAACTTTAATATTCAATTTCTTGTTGATGAGAAATGCTGCTTCTGTGGAATCAGTATTTTTGGGGAGAGGGAGTTTGGAGATGGGTTGGGGAACACTATGCTGGGGGGACAATGTGAACTCTTGGTGTCAGGCTGCTAGCTGGTGTATTGAGCCGGCGCGGACTCGATGGGCTGAATGGCCTCCTTCCGTGCTGTAACCTTTCTGTGATTCTTCCCCTGAGCTGTTGGATTCTGTTCCGCTTTTCCTGTTTCCATTTCAGATCTGCCCAATCGCCAGCTCAGATGTTTGCTTCTCCATTACTCTTAACTGTCTTTAATTTCTTTCATTATCCTTTCTGTTTTCTCGTGTTAATATCACTTCAGCCATTTAACCATCTCCTGTTTTCCATTTAAGCTCTTTACAGCTCATTCTACTTCCTCTCTCTCATTTATTTCCCCTCCCTTCTGTTGTTCCTCTAATATCCTCCAGTTCTGAAGGAGGGTTCATACCTGGAACATCAACGTAGAAGCTGACTGACCTGCTGAGTGTTTCTAGAATTCTCTGCTTTTGTTAGAGCTAATTGTAATTGTCCCTTGATATCAGGAGCGAGAATAATAACTGGAGCTGGTGAATCTGAGAGATTTTTAATATTTAGTTATCAGCCACTCACTGAAGTTCAGTTGACTGTGAACATGTGTTGATAAATGTGGTTTTGTGACTATTGTTTAATTTTGGGCCAATAACAAGAGCAAGGTTTTAACGTCAAAATTTAAATTAAGTGTGGAATTTACCAGTTGTCCAGATTAGGAAGATACACTTGTTCAGTTCGAAGAGATACAATTTGATTAGTTTGATCTGATTGTGAAGGATAGGAATTGACCTTTTATATTAGAAAGAATTTGCATTTATATAGCGCCTTTCATGGATGTCCCAAAGTGCTTCACAGCCAATGAAGTACTTTTGAAGCGTAGTTACTGTTGTAATGTGGGTAACACGGCAGCCAATTTGTGCACAGCATGATCCCACAAACATCAGATGAGAGAAATTATTCCTTAGTCTGTTTTAATGATGTTGGTTGAGGGATAAATGTTGTCCTGGACACCAGAAGAACACTCCTGTTATTAAAATAATGCCATGGGATCGTTTATGTCCACTTGAATAGGCAGGCCTGGTTTTAACATCTCATCAGAAAGACGGCACGTCTGATAGTGTAGCACTCCCTCAGTACTGCACTGGAGTGCCAGCTAAATTATGTGCTGAAGTCTCTGGAGTGGGGCTTGAACCCACAACCTTCAGATTCAAAGGGGGAGTATGCTACCCACTGAGCCACGGCTACACTTTTCATCTGAACCTTGCAGAATGTTGTTCAATTTACTCTCAACCCAATTAAAATACTTCAAAGTATTGAAGTTATGAAGAGGGATTTGAGAAATCAGGGCTTGTCTTTTTACTAGACGTGAGAAGATTAAAAGTACCTGAGGGTTAGAACATTAAATTCTCTGCACAAACTGTTGCTGAAGCAGAGTCCATTACAATTTCTTTTAAAAAGATATATTCAAGGTTATGGGGAGCAAGCAGCAGGAGAGTGAGATTACAGTCTGTTTCTATGCTGTAACCACCTACTCTTCCTATTCTTCCTCACTTTCTTCTGAAGGGTGAAGATGGCAAATCTTTGGTGAATTTCAATATTCACCAAAGTGCAGTCAGCTGTTGATAAATTTGGTTTTGTGATTAAGGAGTGAAATTAATATTTTTATCAACTGGCGTGGGTCTAAGAACATTCCTGATTTTAAATAGAAACTGCCTGGATGGCTGTTACTAATGTTTGTGTCTGTGTGCTGCTGACCGAGAAACCCAGAAAGACAGCAGTTTATTCCCTGCTTTGTCCACATTTAGTTTCTTGGGCTGGCTCAGGCTCTGTCTCTAGTCGAAAGGTTCAAGCCCCACTCCAGTCCTTGAGCACGTAAGAGAGGCCTGCATTGTCAGAGGTGGTATTATACAAAGGCCTCGCTATCTGTTCAGGTGGACATTCGAGTTGTGATGCTAAGATGTGAGGTTTTGCAACCTGAAAGGATGAGATGACATTGGTGAACAGGTTTTCTACATCTGAACCTATCCTGAGATTTTTTTTTGGGGGGGTGGGTGGTAGAGGAGGAGAAACCCAGCAAAATGTTCCAACCAACTTCTATCCCCTCATCATGCCCAGACACTGCAGGCTGTCTTGGTTCAGCACATTGGGCTGGATTTTACTGTGAGCCATTCGTTGGACTTGCACATGCCCACAGACTTTCTATGGGGTTTTGCTCGGCAAGTTCCTGTAAGTTAGAGATGTAACAGCGCGGCCCCCTCTACAGGGCATCTGGGACCTGTGTGAACAGGGCAAGCAGCTGTATATCTCCTTAACCAATCAGATCGAAGAATCGTTACTGAGCCGTGCACAGTCTGAACCAGGAAGTTAGAATAGTGAATTCAATGTCAAATTGGGTACAGAAAGCGAAATAGAGAGGGAAAGAAAAGGGTTAAGAAAGAGAAAAGAAAAAGTTTTAAAAAAATATTATTTATATTTTTTTTAAAAATCTCCAACAATAATTAAAAGCTAAAGGAATGAGATTCCACACTTGTAAAAGTTAATTTTCAGTGCCAGAGAGGTTGTTTGGCAGTAATTAAGACTTACCACGCCTTTAAAAGGGTAATTAGACTGGAATGGACAAGCCCTAACCTTTTGTGGCGAGTTTAGTCTGTATCTACCACGTCAGTACAGGAACTTCACGCCGTTCAATACATTTGAATAGGGAGCCAGACAGCGAGATGCCATTTTCACGCAGATTATGCAGGGGCAGCGCATCTTGGACAGCAACTTCGGATTTTCGCGTTTAACTGCGTGTGTGTTCGCCGAAATTTGCGGTCCGATTTGCGCATAAATAACGGTGAGGCTAACAGCAAAATCTGGCCCCATTTGTAAAAGGGGAGGGTCTCAAAGCCCAACGGGAATCTGAAAAATGCCAGGTGCAGTCGCAAAGCTCGAGATAAGCCGCTGTTATTAATGCACTGAAGCAAATCTGTGAACAGACAAATTGCCACAATTTCAATTAATGCTCGGACAGGCTGAGGGCAGAGCTGGCGTAACATTTCAGGAGGTACTGCTACTGTTCAAAAAGCTCAAACTCAGCACTTGTGTTCTATGTCCTGTAAAGGACATGCCTTTTATTAAGGAAATATTACAACCTTCAAAACTAATGTAACCCCAGTGACTGGGTTTGCACAGCTCCTTCAGAAACTTTTGCCATCTGGGAATTTCTTGTTACTTGTTTGTTTTGATAGAGTAAATCAGGAGAAACTGTTTCCACTGGCAGAAGGGTCGGTAACCAGAGGACACAGATTTCAAATAATTGGCAAAAAAGCCAGGGGGAGATGAGTTTTTTTACACAGCGAGTTGTTATGATCTGGAATGCGCTGCCTGAAAGGGTGGTGGAAGCAGATTCAATAGTAACTCTCAAAAGGGAATTGGACCTCTACTTAAAAAAGGAAAAATTTGCAGGGTTATGGGGAAAGAGCGGGGGAGTGGGACTAATTGTTAGCTCTTTCAAAGAGCCAGCACAGGCACAATGGGACGAATGGCCTCCTTCTGTGCTTAATGATTCTGTTTCCAAGTGTTTTTTTGCAGTTTATTTTCTTGTCTTCTGCCTCTCCCTGAAGATACGGACTCCAGCTATGGTCTGGCTCCATATCCCTCCGCTACATCACCCAGGTGTCAATTCATCACATGGGTAGCCTATTCAACCATGGAGGTCATCACAGCCTGTCCTCACCGGACACCCACACACATGCCCTTTGCAGCAGTGGTAGCTAGATAGCAATCGAGCACAGTACTCTCATTGGTTTTTCTTTTCCTAAGTCAGGGTGAGTGAAGACGTCGTATTGTCCTGGGTGAGGTCAGCTAACATTAGACAAGCCAGGAATAAACCTGGGCTCTTCTGGTCTACATTTGCCCACAAGGCCAATCTGGGAGTGTGAGAAAGTTTCCTTAAAGTGCGTATGCTGTCCGTTTAGTCTGTGCTATTTATTGCTTATCCTTTGCTCGGACTGCTCTGCTCTTCTGCACCCCCACCCCCTCACCACCCCGGGATATTGTGCTTGTTTAAAGTTTACGTAACTGTGACTCAATGCAGAGCAATTTAAACTGAGCCAGAAATGTAAATTCAAATCAATGCTTTTGAGCCCAATGCAAGCTGCGAGACAAACCGATCCTGTTTGTTTAATGCACTGCTTGTTTTAAAATCACATGGGCGCTTTTGAAGTGTTTTTAGAAGCTTCTGAAATCTGATCACGTTTTCTTAATATATGTGGAGGACATTGAGTAGATGGTAATTAGAATAGAACCAAACCTCGGAGACTAATGGATTCTGGTAGACAGATCACAAATACTAACTGGCAATCTCGTGAGCTGAGCCAAGTCTGATGTGGGCCAAGTTATTCCCCCTCCCCCCGCTCCTTTCCCTATTGCAGTGTGTTGGGTTGCCAAACTTGAAATTCATTATTGCTGATTTTTAAAAAAAGACGACCAGATTTTTTTTTTAATGAGAATTATTTTCTAGACATTGATTCCTTTTAGTAGCTATAACTAGAGTCCCATTGTGTAACATATTTAGCTGAATAAACAAATGTGACCTCTTTCATTCTTCGAGCCTGCAGATCACGATGGGAAGAAATTGGACATCATTTGTGCAAGTAGCCAAATGGATTGGTCCAATGAGGCAGCGGTTTATCTTTGCCCAATATGTAAATCAGATGGTTAGTACTTTCCTTTGGCTATTGTTTTACAAATTATATTCAATGTTATTTGTCCCAAACTCTGCACGCTAAGCAAAAGCAGAGACGGGTCGAGGGGAAACTGATGTAATATGTCACACAGGAAGACTTGGCACTAGGCTGTTAATTTGACTCGATCTAATGGATGAATTGCGGTAAATTCCTCTAATGGTAAGTTCTCACAAACATCCTGAAGGATATTAATTGAAATACAATGTATTCAGGAATTTATCTTTCCACTGGTCCAAAGAAATAAAATGCTTGCAAACCACTTGAGCACGTAATCCAGACTGACACTCCAGTGCAGTACTGAAGATGTGCTGCAATGTTGGAGGTTCCATCTTTCAGATGAGACGTTAAACCATGGCCCTCATTGCTGTTTGTGGGACCTTGCTGTGCGCAAATTGGCTGCCGTGTTTCCTTACGTTATAACAGCGACTGCACTTCTAAGGTACTTCATTGGCTTTAAAGTGCTTTGGGCCATCCTGAGGTCATAAAAGTCTTTTTAATTACATTGCTCGACAATAATGTAGCAATAATGGCTGACTTTTCAATCAAGTCAAGTTGAACTGGGAACTCCTTTTAAAGAAAGTGTGGTGACATTTCTATGTAAATGTGGAAAAGGTTGCTTCAGTACATATTGGGTTATAGAATGCACTGGGGCTAAAATAGGCACTGAAGAGATTCTAATTAATACCTATGGGACAGAGAGAGACAAAGTGAATGATACAAAATCATGAGCAGTTTCTTCCCTTATTCTAATTTGATTTCTTTTTGTTTAAATAAAGCAAATTGAATTTTGAAAGCAAAGAAAGATTCTGTGCAGGAACCAGGAAGAGAAAATAGGAGGAGGAATACCAATTAACGGTGAGGAGGCCTCTGGTCTCTCAATACCTGCCATTGGGAGTTGTGAATGGGGAGATTGAATAGTGGAGCAAAGAGGGAAGGGAAGATAAAGAGGTTGAACAGGTAGTTCATAGAGGAAACAATAGTAGTGAGGGTGTGTTAGGAAGGGTAATGGATAGTGAGAAGGTGATGGGGCAGGGGACACAATGGGAGCGAGGAGGTGATGGGGCAGGGGACACAATGGGAGCGAGGAGGTGATGGGGTAGGGGACACAATGGGAGCGAGGAGGTGATGGGGTAGGGGACACAATGGGAGCGAGGAGGTGATGGGGTAGGGGACACAATGGGAGCGAGGAGGTGATGGGGTAAGGGACACAATGGGAGCGAGGAGGTGATGGGGTAAGGGACACAATGGGAGCGAGAAGGTGATGGGGTAAGGGACACAATGGGAGCGAGGAGGTGATGGGGTAAGGGACACAATGGGAGCGAGGAGGTGATGGGGTAGGGGACACAATGGGAGCGAGGAGGTGATGGGGTAGGGGACACAATGGGAGCGAGGAGGTGATGGGGTAGGGGACACAATGGGAGCGAGGAGGTGATGGGGAAGTATAATTGATTGAGGAGGGGGTCGGAAGTGATCCACTGAAAGCCATATTTTCCCTGCAGTCCCCACCTTCCCACACCACCCACTACCTCACACCCAAAAGGACAGAGGGGGAATCTTTTCAATGTTTTAAATGAGGCAAATAAGGAGCGAATGGCAATGCCAGGGGTGAGACTCTCAACGTCTGGCACTTCCTCTCCTGCTCCTCAGCTGGTGTTGTGCTGAGTGAATGGACATATGGGCGGAGCATGGAGCTCTGAACCCATTTTTGTGAAAACGTTTGGCGAATGACCCCCCTCAAAGAGGTAATCACTGGGCCTGGGGGGGCCGAGACAATTCCTTCCTTCCCCACCCCCACCACCAAATGGGTGGGTGAGCGCCAGAGATTCTGGCAGAATGAATGAACGGACCAAGTTGCACGCAAAGTGTTCGCCTGGCCCATGCAAATGAGATGCCCTTCCCCTGACCCCACAAACTGCACAGGGGCAGTGTTAAATGGGCATGGCTGGAGGAATTTCAGGGTCCTTGTCACTGCATACACTTCCTGTTAACCTTTTCTATTATAAATTCCTACATCGACATTTACAATGGAAGCTGGTCATGCTGTAATTACAACCTTCTCCCAGTGAAGGTGCTGCAGTGTCACTAATGGAAGGAGGGTGTAAGACTGAATCTATCTTTTTGGTCTGCCACATAAGGACTGGACTGAGTGAAATCCTGGTGTCCTGTTCACCCCAGAGCTGAGCTTCAACTCCACGTCCTGTTCATCACCATGACCAGATATTTCCACCTCTGAAAGATGGCCTATCTCCACACCCTCTGCACTGAAACCATATCCATACGCATGTCACCTGCAAACTTGGTTTCTCCTATGTCCTCCCTATCACTTCCCACTCTCCCTAAACTCAACTTGTCCAAAACTCAGCCAGCTATATCCTGTCCTGCATTATGGCCTGCTCACCCATCTCCCTTAACCTATACTGACTCCCTATACCCCAAGGCATTAAATTGAAAACACTCATTTTTGCCTTCAAGCTAATTTCTATTAAATGTCTACAGTTGCTTCAGCCCTGAGATATCAGCCATGGTTCAGTGGTAGCACACTCTTGCCTCTGAGTCAGAAGGTCGTGGGTTCAAGCTGCACTCCAGAGACTGGAGCACAAATTCTAGGCGGACCTGTCAGTGCAGTGCCTGGACACCAGGGAGAACTCCCCTGCTCTTCTTCGAAATTGTGCCATGGGACCTTTACGTCCCCACTAGAGGGTAGACAGGGCCTCGGTTTAAGGACTCATCTGTAAGACAGCACCTCTGACAATGCAGCACTCCCTCAGTATTGCACTGGAGTGTCAGCCTAGATTTTGTGCTTGGGTCTCTGTGGGACTTGAACCCTTAACCTTCTGATTTCAAGGTGAGAGTGCTACCAACTGAGCCACAAAATCATTTTGTTTACTTTATATCCATCCAGCTGCATCCCTCTCTTCCCCTTGCCAACAAAGCCAAACTTCCCCCCCCTCCCCCCCCACCACCAGGCTCTCCACACCCTAGTCCTGATCTAATTTCTTTCTTTAGATTCTCTCCTATCTACCCCTCATCCCCTCTCTGAGCTCATCTTGTCCATGAGATCCACTTCTTGCTCCCTTGACCCTATTCCCACAGAACTACTGACCACCCAACTTCCCTTGCTGGCTCTTGGGTAGCTGACATTGTAAATAATTCCCTCTCCTTCACTACTGCCCCCCTCCCTTTCAAAACCACCACCATCACCCTCTCCTCAGAAAAACCAGCCGTGACCCCTCTGTCACTTAATGTGGACGAGGATGGGAGCAACAGGTTTTGAATGAGTTGCAGTTTGTGAAGTGGGGGCCAGCAAACAAAGTGTTGGGGATGATAAGGATGTGGAGGAGGGGTTTCAGCAGCAGTAGGGGTGAACCTGGGGTGGAAGCACAGTGCTGCGGAGCTGGAAGTAGCTGCTGGTGGCTGGAATATGGGGCGTGCTCAGCTCAGGATCAAACAGGACACTGAGTTTGTGCACCATTGGCCCAGCCCAAGTGGTCAACCAAGGAGATGGATAGAATCAAGGCCTAAGGCTTTGGTGGCTGCTGAACAGGATGTCTTTAGTCTTGTCGGTGTTGTACCGAAGGAAGTTTTTGCTCATTTTAATACTTAAGCAGTTAGATGGTGGTTGAGGAATCAAGGTTGGGGTTGGAGAGCTAGATCTGGCCATCATATGAAAGCTTATCCCACGTCTACAAGCGATGATACCAAGGGGCAGAATGTAGACCAGAAGAAAGGTGGCTGAGAATTGAAGCATTGGACACACCCAGGATGACCGTGTAAGGATGGAAGAAGCCATTGCCAGAGATGTGATGTGAGGTTATGCACTTTGGCAGGAAAAATCAGAGAGCAAGTTATTTTCTTAATGGCGAGAGACTGGAAAGTACTGCAGTACAAAGGGATCTGGGGGTCCTAGTGCAAGAAAATCAAAAAGTTGGTATGCAGGTGCAGCAGGTGATCAAGAAAGCCAACGGAATGTTGGCTTTTATTGCTAGGGGGATAGAATATAAAAACAAGGAGGTATTGCTGCAGTTATATAAGGTATTGGTGAGACCGCACCTGGAATACTGCATACAGTTTTGGTCTCCATACTTAAGAAAAGACATACTTGCTCTCGAGGCAGTACAAAGAAGGTTCACTCGGTTAATCCCGGGGATGAGGGGGCGGACATATGAGGAGAGGTTGAGTAGATTGGGACTCTACTCATTGGAGTTCAGAAGAATGAGAGGCGATCTTATTGAAACATATAAGATTGTGAAGGGTCTTGATCGGGTGGATGCAGTAAGGATGTTCCCAAAGATGGGTGAAACTAGAACTAGGGGGCATAATCTTAGAATAAGGGGCTGCTCTTTCAAAACTGAGATGAGGAGAAACTTCTTCACTCAGAGGGAGGTAGGTCTGTGGAATTTGCTGCCCCAGGAAGCTGTGGAAGCTACATCATTAGATAAATTTAAAACAGAAATAGACAGTTTCCTAGAAGTAAAGGGAATTAGGGGTTATGGGGAGCGGGCAGGAAATTGGACATGAAGCTGAGTTCGGATCGGTCAATGCCCTGTGGGTGGCGGAGAGGGCCCAGGGGCTATGTGGCCGGGTCCTGCTCCGACTTCTTGTGTTCTTTAGATTTGTGGTTGGGATCAGATCAGCCATGATCTTATTGAATGGCGGAGCAGGCTCGAGGGGCCGATTGGCCTACTCCTGCTCCAATTTCTTATGTTCTTATGTTCACTGGAACAGGGAGAGATGAGCTAAAAGTAGAGCAGGGTGGAGTGATTGACTGTCAGACGTGAGAGAGGCCAAGGAAAAGGAGGAGGTAAACCCACTGCAATCGCATTAACAAAGTGCGAAGGATGTCGTTGGTGACTTTGATCAGGGCCGTCTCAGTGCTGTGGGGGGGAAGGTGGAGAGGGTTTGATGGATGAGTTGGGCATGGAGCTGGATGGTGAGAGCACATTTGAGGATTTTAGAGAAGGTAGAAGCACGTTTAATAATTAAACGCTCAAATGATCGCAATGTTGATCTGAGAGCCACAAAAACCTTTGGTACTTTCTGAAAAATAAGGAAAGATAAAAATACATTTAGTTTGATTGTTAGTGGAAGAGGAAAAGGTACATTTTGATTGTTATGACTAAGTGCTGTCATATGTTGAGTACAATAATCCATTTATTGAAATCAGTGTTCCAACAGCATGGCCAATCTTATAATTCCCTGCATGCAAGTTAATTATTGATTTAAAATTCAGAATTTTGATTATTCAGTTTTTTTAAAAAACTGTTCAACTTTACATTTACTGCCGACAGAAATGAAGGAAATGAATTAAAGATGAAACTGAGGGCACGATCCTTTCTGGTAAAATGCCTCCTTTCATTGTAGGCTACCATCCTCTTACATGTAATGATACTCACCACTATTCCCAAAATGGAGTATTTTATTTTATGATTATTTATCATAAAGTTTCTTTGAGCAGTTTGAATTCTCTAGGATTTTAGAGCGCTTGTTTTGTGTTCACATCAAGACCAGAAAAAACTTATAAAACAAAACCAGAAAATGTGGAGAGAACGGATGAGTTAATGTTTCAGGTTTGGATCCTCCTTCTTCCAAACTGGAAGAAATTATAGACGAACAGCATTTATAAAGGAACGAAGGGGGGAGGGGGAAACGGGGCCGGGAACTGAGGGGGAGGGGGATTGTCCAATATCAGTCACCTGAGGAAGGATGGGTTTGTTATCGTGACAATTCTGATAATTATAATGTGACAATTATCATTATAATTTGCACAGGTGTTTGATGCACCGGTGCTCGGTGCTCCACGAGTCAGTTCATCATCATCCTCCTGCTGTGCCACGCGTTGGCCTCCTCCATGGACAAGGCTCTCTCCAGAGCAAAACTATCCCCTCGGGGTGTGTAACTGCTGCTACTGGTTAAAATCCATAACACACGCTGCTCTTGTACTTCCTGATTTCAAATATTGCAATGAATGAAATTATCAAATGTTCTCTAGTTCACGAACTGGGCCCAGTGGCGCAATGAATTAATCAAGAGACAGTTTAGTATGTGTTAGAGTTTGTAATGTTTGTTATGTTCAGTTGGTAATAAATTAGGAAAAAAAATTCAGAGCTCATAATTGCTCGACCAACTCCACTCAAATGACCTGCAGCTTTCCAGGTCATAGAAACAAGTCCAGGTCACACTAAACAGTTAGGAAGCTTCCTGTACTTGAGTATGGACCCAGGGTTGCACCTATGATACTCCCCTGATTCACTCCTTTCCCTCTGAGCTGACCGACTGCAATTTAAAATTGCAAGCAGCAAGGACACCTGCCCCAAGCCACCGGGGTCCTTTTTTAAATATGCAGGTCAGGCTCCGATCACGTCCTTGGGCCCGATCTACTATTTTAGCCTGGGTGGGGGTGGCTTCCCCCAAGGCCAAACCATCTGGATCAAGGGCCAGAAGAGGTCCAGCGGGAATCAGATGATGGCTATGGGAATGGGGCCCAGGAGTTAAACTCTCTCCGGACCTTGACATGCAAGTTTGTTGCCCTCCCCTTGCACGAACCGATCCCGCACTGAGTGATAATCGAGGGCAGAGTCGTCCTGCTATTGTTGCAGAGTTCTTTTGGTTAAAGGTGTACAGTTCAAGTCCAACAATATACAAAGAACACAGACTCATTCATCTGGAATCTCTGCGGGGGTTTCCCGATTTTCCTGCCATTTATGAGGTTTCTCCGGCATTTCTACTGATTTTTTTTCCACCAAAAAATAAGGGGAACTCCTTCGGAATTCTTCCCCCTTAGTTTCCCCTCCAGTGTCGTGTTGTAAAACCGATCACTCCCCATTCATAGTTTCCTAATTCTGTTGTACAATGTCCTGTAAGACAGCATTGGTTGACTGGATACCATTATAAAGTCAGCACCAGGTCACTGTGAATACTGGTATTCCAAAATAAGAACAGAAAACACCAGAAAGGCGCAGCAGGTTGATTAGCACCTGAAAGGAATAACCCACCTTTCTCTTCTCGATGCTGACCAATGTTCTGTGTATTTCCAGCACGGAGCAACAAAGGAAAGTATTGGAAAACACTCTGCAATCCATCTGGATAATCTCACAAATATCTATCCAGTTCTCCCTTAGATTTTCTCAAACTCTCTCCTTCTGCTGTAATGATCTTCCTACAGGTTCAGCTGTGGTGGCCTTGCTTCCTCATGATAGTTAAGTTTGATTGTTTTCTCTGTGTTCTGCCAGGGCCACTGCCATCTCTGGGGGGCCTTATCTGAGGACCTCGCTGAAGCAGCCAATCTTTGACCGAGCTTTTGGTCACCTGTTCTAATATCTCTTTATGTGGCTCGGTGTCAACTTTTGTCTGATCACTCCTGTGAAGCTCCTTGGGCTGCTTTACTACGTTAGAGGTGCTATATAAATTGTAGTATCACTACATTGTTGATTGCTGCAATCTCGATCCATAAAATGGGTATTGGATTCAATGCTACTCCACAGGGTCTCCCAAGATCTTCATTGTCTGCTGCACAAATTTACCATCCAGAGAGGCCTAATCATGGAATAGTTGGAGGAGGAGGCCCATCCACAGCCTGGGGCAGAGCTGACCCTGAAAATAACCCTGAAGATATCACTGCTGAAATGGCCAGGTTGTCATAGACGAGACCTTCACCTGAATCCTGTCCACATGTGCAACATGCATGGCCTACTACACCTTTAACACTGTCCTCTGCATTATCCAAACTACCTTGGATCCCCTTTTGATCTGCTGCTACCTTATTCTGCAGTGTCAGAAAGAAACTCTCTGGACAAAGAAGAAATCGGGGGTAATTTTAACTTTGTGATTGTGTAAAACGAGTGATGTTGGATCAGCTGCCCGTTCTACATCTTGCTTGATTTTTTGTTTTACATTTGACTTCAATGTTTGATGACGGGCAGCTAATTCAATATCACCCAAAGTTAAAATTACCCCTGCTAAGTGTATCAGCTCAGGGTGTTGAGAAGATTGGGTTTCATTAGTCCAATCCACCAATCTGTTGAAGCTGGTTGAGAGAGCCTGCTGTACGTTTGAGTCCAAGACCTTCAGCAGTGGGGAGCATTCAGGAGAAGCATTCCGGATGTGTGATGGACCTCTCCCGCTGGGGGCTATGCTGCAGGAGCCCACGCAGTTGGCACGTGCTCCCTGGGTGGACTGCAGCTCCAATAAGGCTATAATGCACGACTGCACGGATTCCACTCCAATCACTGCCAGGGCACACCATGTTTCTGGAAAGTGTTAAATGGCTGTGGAAAACCCTTGTGCTCTTCTAAATAAAGCCCCAAGAGGTCTGAATCCCTGGGCTCTGGAGCTGAGGAAGGATGTAGGCTGACCCTCCGAAAAGCAGATTCCTGCTCTTCCACTGCCACCATCAGTTGCTCCTGCTCACTTGTGATCTGTGATTTACCTGGTGCTCACTCCTCAAGCCACAAATCCCCCTGGAGTGAGTGACATTGGGTGCTGTGCGGTTCTAGCTTTTTCCATTCAGCTTGGAGCTTGAGTTGGTTCTTGAGGGATTCCTATAGAAATAAGAGTGGTATATGTTACAGTGCTAGCTGCAAAACACCCGTTCAAACAATGCTTACATAGTTTGTACTGTGTGTTGTGCTTCACTGTGTGCTTAAGAGTTGGGGAGAAAGAATAATAGGAAAAGAATGATACTGACCTTGAAATTAGGGATCTCCACCTTCATCCCTAGTTATTCCCTCTGTGTTCTCAATCTCTAGAAATTCAAAGCGACTTGAGGGTTTAGCACTGAGGGCTATGGATCAGATAGGAATGGCATCCCCAAAGTGCACTATTTGCCCAGGCCAAGCTGCAGCTTTGGTAGCTATCAACATGCTCTGGGGGACTCCGGCACAGGCTTGCCCTCTGGCTGGGTCTAGCACTGGAAAACAGGGCAGAAAACTAGAACTCCGCTGCAGGCCTATGGGGCAGGCCTATGCCCGCTGGAGAGCAGCAGTCAGAAGGCCCCACAGCTCTAGGATCTGGTGGGCGCAGCTAAAAAAGCTTTCAACTTGCCTTGGTATGGCTCTTTAGCTCACTGCCAGGCCCTCTCTGATCCTCTGGCCTGAGAAGAGATGCCCCAGTGCCAGGTGTATGGGGCAGCCCAGGACTGTACTACAACAACAACTTGCATTTATATAGCACCTTCGCAGGTGTGTAATCAGACAAAATTTGACACCGAGCCAGGTGGCCAAAAGCTTGGCCAAAGAGGTAGGTTTTAAGGAGCAACTTAAAGGTAGAGAGAGAGGCAGAGAGGCGGAGAGGTTTCAGGAGGGAATTCCGGAGCGTGGAGCCTAGGCAGCTGAGGGCACGGCCGCCAATGGTGGAGCGATGAGCAAGAAATTGGTGGAACAATTGGGAACGCCCTTTCTGCTTCCTTAACATGACAACATTGTTGGGCCTACATTGCCTTATCACCCCGTGGAGATCCAGTAACAAGTTGCTGACACTGACCATTCTTGTCTGGTTTAGGATTTATTTATCAATGAAGCAACAGCTCTAAAGGCAGTGCAGTGTAAACTTCTAGGCTCACAGCATCGAAACAGCAAATAAGAAACGTGCCACAAATAGGACAGAGTTCAAGGGTTTGATTGCTAGGGTTCAGGAGTTTCATGTGACCTTGGAGTTGAAGGTTAACCTCTCCCCGCCCCCCCCAAATGTACATTTTGCAGTTTTCAACGAACAGACGACCGATCTGAGAATGGAGTGACACTGGGCTAGATTTTCCTGGAGACCTGCATCATGAGAATGGCGTATCTATGGCATAGGGTTCGACTGGCACCATTGAAAACCCAGGAAATGATGGCCTAAGTGAATTACGCCATTATTTGCGTTGTGGCAAAATGTCCTCCGCTCGCGGTAAAGTCAACGGCGCTGGCGGTTTTGCTGAATGAAGGTCACTTTTGATCAACGCTGCCACTTAAACCGTTAAACAATGCGCTGATGGGCTCTGGTTAAAAAGACAGTTCGGTGAGTTTATACATGGCCCTGCTTAACTTTAAGCGAAAAGCTTCAGTTTAAAGTAGGAGAGATCTGGAATTAAACTCAATAAAAGCCTGGTCCAAACTGATTTAAATTTATTGTCACTTTTTTTAATGCATTTCCAGGTTATGGAGCGGTTTAAGGTTCTCCCTGGACTTCTTTGTATGGCATTAAATTGAAAGGCGATCCCTTTGTCCAGAAGGGTTGACTCCCAGTAATAAATCTCTTTGGCCGCTGATCCTATTGTCCAGACCCTGGATCTGCTGCCGAGACAAACACTTTGACCCTGATCGATCTGAACAAGCTGTTTGTTGAAAAGAGTCTGATAGAATTCCTTCCATAATATCCTTGTCCTTATCCGAAGAAATTACTGTAACTTGACAAATACCAAGTTCATTAGATTCTTAGATCTCCCTTTCATGTTGGGACATGTCAAATCCAAACTGGTTGAACAGTTGCATTTTTCAGCTCCCACAGTGACCAAGTGCGGGAGACCCTCTCCACCTAAAATAGGTACTGATCTCTGACACCAAAGTGTGTGCGGTGGGAAACGCTGGTCTCCACCTCCCTGTGGATACGGGTCTTTGGCTGTGTCGTTTCCGATTTGCCGCTACAGCTTATTCTAATTAGAAATGCAGGGAAATATCGGCCCAAAAATTGCTAGGAAAATAATAGTGAGTTCATGGTGCCCACCGTTATTGTGTTTTTAAAAAAAAAACAGCGATTCATGGTGAGGAAGAGATGTCACGAATCGCCACAAGTTGTTGGATGATTTGTGCCGTTCCACCTTTAGCCTGGCAAAAATAACATCTCTCCGTCAACCTCCCCGTGAGTGTTCAGAAATTGCTGGATTTGCACCGTAAAAATGAATTCATCTCGCTGCAGATCTTTAGGGCTGGTTGTAAGGACCCTATTAATGATTTATGTTCCTGCAATGCCATTCAACCTCTCCAGCCCAGAAAAGGAACAATTGAAACTGTAGAGTCTCATTCCTAGAGGTTTTTTAAAAAAAAAATTCTCTCAACCCAATCTTTCTTTCTCTCCTTTATTTCTCTTTCTGTAGATAATTTGGCTCTAATTCACCCTATTTCCTTCTCCGTCCTTCCTCTCTTTCTTTTTCTAGCCTTAAATCTCATTGTTGGTCCCGTCATTCACCAAGGCCCCAGATGCCCCGATGCCCTTGCTGAAGGGTGAGGAAAAGAATCCAACTCATGGCCCTCACCATGCGATGCCCCGTCCAGCAAGGTATCCACGGCGAGATTGCCGGGCTAGACGGCAAAATTTACTGTGTACGTCTCCAGTCTTTCCGTTGCAGGAAAATTTGGGTCAATATCTTGGAAGTAGACTGAATATAAACTTCAGAACATAAGCCTTAGATCTGTCAAAAGACAGGACTGGGTGAGAATACAGGTTGATGCAGTTTAAATTATTTGTCCACTTAATGTAGAATCGTCAAGAAATATGAAAGCCATCACTACCAAATCATCATTAAATCACCATCATGAAGTCTGTACGTTTACATGATACAATAACACATTGCCTTAGAATAATTTTACCTGATGACAGGTTAATGGGTGTCAAATATAATTTCCCATTAAAATGCTAATGATGTTGCCATGGTTACAATCTCTAAGGGACCACACTAGCATTCCAATTATAACTACAGCTATGAGCTAATAGCCAGGGAAATCGCAAACTTAGAGAAACAGAATTGAAGAAGGAATGACTTATGGGTTTGATCAATGTGGAGCTTTGTCAAAATGCTGATATAAGCAAAGTTTACAGGAGCCGGGTGATGGAGCATTGGTTCGATATGCAGTACAGATCCGCACAAATCTAAACAAGAGGAACACTCAAAGGCACGTTTCGAAATCCCTGTCTGTATTTTGCATTACTCATTTGCATTTTCTGTTTTATACTGAGCATCTTCCTATGAAGAGTGATTGTGTGTGTGTGTTCATACTGCCAGCCCGGTATCACTGGGAAGTGTTTTTGACGTAAATTTGGAGGGGAATAGAGTAAGACCCCCTTGAAAGAGGCAGCCTCACACTGCTTGATTTTGACACTGCACATAGTATAACTCGTGTATCAGGTTTAATAAGTGCTCAGGGAGATCCTTTTAATTAGCATTTTTATAATCTCACACAGAACTGTTTTAAATACATTGAGAAAATTAGCAGTGCCATGCACACTCTGAAAACACTCTGAGCTCTGTGTACATACGGGTAAGTACGCGTATAAAGCTGCCATGGCCGGGAGAGTTCGATGTGAAGCCTGGAGAGGCCAACACATAAACAAGCCAGTCCGTTTGATCAACACCCCACCTACTGACTTAAACATTCACTCCCTCCACCACCGGCACACCGTGGCTGCAGTATCTACTCTCTAAGGCACCTCCAAAACCCGCGATCTCTACCACCTAGAAGGACAAGGGCAGCAAACACATGGGAACACCACCACCTGCACGTTCTCCTCCAAGTCACATACCACCCCGACTTGGAAATATATCGGCTGTTCCTTTGTCATCTCTGGGTCAAAATCCTGGAACTCCCTTCCTAACAGCACTGTGGGAGAGCCTTCACCACATGGGCTGCAGCGGTTCAGGAAGGCGGCTCACCACCACCTTCTCAAGGGCAATTAGGGATGGGCAATAAATGCCGGCCTTGCCAGAGACGCCCATATCCCAAAAATGAATTTTTAAAAATGGGGCATTGTTTGAGGCTCAGACTGGGAGCTGCATCCCTCGGCTAGTTTAAAATAAAAATTGTAATTTTCCCCACTCTTCAGTTCCAAAAACCTATGGGTTCATGGGATTTACATCATGAGATTTTACAAATAACTGAGATTTCTGTGCTTTCTATCACTGATTCATGTTTAAAATACCCTCAATTCACCAGCCCATTTTGGTGAATTACACAAATTCCGAATTAGATCACTTTGCGATTTCTAAACAGATTCTACATTTTTTTTGAAGGAAAGTCAATTATTTAGAAATTCAAGGAGAATTATTTAATTACAGGATCCCTGTATACTGACCCTGAAATGATCGGGTAACCTTTGTTGCAAAACAAGGGACATTTACAATCTCCTTTGCCAAAACACTCTTGTTTACAGGCACTGGACCAAATCCCTGTGTGGCTCCATCGTTTTTCATTCTCCTCTATAGATGATAAATGAATGTGTTCATCAGTTTCCACTTCATTGCTGCCTCTCTCCACAACTTGTAGACTTTTCAAAGTTTGGCTTAAAAACATTCGGGTGATGCTTTATGACTGGAGAGGGTATCAGAAATTCAGACGCAAAGGTCAACCTACTTGATTCACATGATTTTCTACCCAATTAATGGATGGAAAATCATGAGGGCTGCAAATCAGGCTCGCTGACCTTCGTACCAGAATCCCCGATATGAGATTCTGTAATTTAAAAAAAAATCTTGGGCAGTGGGTGTCGCTGATGAGGTTGGCATTTATTGCCCATTCCTTGTTGCCCATGGCGGTGGTGGACTGCAGTGGTTCAAGAAGGCCCACCATGTGGTGAAGGTACTCCCACAATGCTGTTTGGTGGGGCGTTCTAGGATTTTGACCAAGCGACGATGAAGGAACTGAGATATATGCCCAAGTCGGGATGGTGTGTGACTTGGAGGGGAACTTGGAGGTGATGGTGTGATGATATTCCCAAGCATCTGCTGCCCTTGTCCGTCTGGGTGGTGGAGGTCGCAGGCGTGGAAAGTACTGTCGGAGAAAGCACCCATTGAACTCTGCACCAACAGCACCCTGTGGTAAAATATAACCCCCATTGTGTAATGAATTAAAGTAACAGTATCGTAGGTACAGCACAGAAGGAGTCATTCAGCCCATCGTGCCTGTGCTGGCTCTTTGTAAGAGCTATCCAATTAGTCCCACTCCCCTGCTCTTTCCCCATAGCCCTGTAATTTTTTCCCTTCAAGTATTTATCTAATTCCCTTTTGAAAGTCATTGTTAAATCTGCTTCCATCACTCTTTCAGGCAGTGCGTTCCAGATCATTATAATTCACTGCATGAAAAAAAAGGTTTCTTTTTGTCGCCTCTGGTTCTATTGCTAATCACCTTAAACCTGTGTCCTTTGGTTGCTGACCCTTCTGCCACTGGAAGCAGTTTCTCCTTATTTCCTCTATCAAAACCGTTCTGATTTTGAATACCTTTACCAAATCTCCCCTTAACCTTCTCTGTTCTAAGGAGAACAATCCCAGTTTCTCCAGTCTCTCCACATAACTGAAGTCCCTCATCCCTGATATCATTCCAGTAAATCTCTTCTGCCCCCTCTCTAAGGCCTTGGCATCCTTCCTAATGTATAGTGCCCAGAATTGAACACAATACTCCAGCTGCAGCCCAATCAATGTTTTATAAAGGTTTAGCATAACCTCCTTGCTTTTGTACTCTATACCTGTATTAATAAAACCCCAAGGATCCCATATGCTTTTTTAACAGCCTTCTCAACTTGTCCTGTCACCTTCAAAGATTTGTGTACGTGCACCCCCAGGTCTCTCCGTTCCTGCACTCCCTTTAAAATTGTACCATTTAGTTTATATTGCCTCTCTTCATTCTTCCTCCCAAAATGTACCACTTCACAGCGTTAAATTTCATCTGCCACGTGTCTGTCCATTTAATCAGTCTGTTACTATCCACATTGTTTACTAAGTTTCCGAGTTACAAGTTATCTGCAAACTTTGAAATTATACTCTTTGTACCCAAGTCCATGTCATTAATATTTATCAAAAAGAGCAGTGGTCCTAATACTGACCCTTGGGGAGCACCACTGTATATGTCCCTCTGGTCTGAAAAACAACCGTTCACCACTACTCTCTGCTTTGTCACTGAGCCAATTTTGTATCCATGCTGCCACTGTCCCTTTAATCCCATGGGCTTTAATTTTATTAACAAGTCTATGGAGTTAGTTCACAGATCAGCCATGATCTCAGTGAATGGTGGAACAGGCTCAAGGGGCTAAATATCCGACTCCTATTCCTATCATATGGTACTTTATCAAATGGACTTTCAAAAGGCATGTACACACCAACCCCACCATCCACCTCAACCCTCTCCGTTACTTTATCAAAGGACTCAAATCAAGTTAGTCAAACACGATTTTCCTTTAACAAATCCATGCTGACTGTCATTTTATTAGTCCATACTTTTCCAAGTATCAATTAATTTTGTCCTGGATTATTGTCTCCAAAAGTTTCCCCACCACCGGCGTTAGGCTGACTGGCCTGTAATTGCTGGGTTTATCCCTCTCCAATTTGTTGAACAGGGGTGTAATGTTTGCAATCCTCAATTATAAATGTGAAGATTGTGAAAAATTGTCAGCAACTAGTTATGTTGCTTAGTTTTTCATTGAAAACCTCAATCCATTTCAGAAAGTTCTCTCTGGATGAATTAAGATGGCTGAATTGCTTTCTCATCTGTAATTTGTGATATACTGGACCAGTATATCAGCGCCATGGTTAAAGGTGCAGGGCAGACGCTGGGTACTCTGAGGGGCTCACCTCCTGACCCTTGAAAGCCTCTCCACTTTTGGAAGTCCCAAAGCATTTCATAACCAATGAAGTACTCTTTGAAGTGTAGTCACTGTTGTAATGTAGGAAACACAGCAGCCAATTTGCGCACAGCAAGATCCCACAAACAGCAATGTGATAGATGACCAATTAATTTGTTTTTTGTGGTATTGGCTGAGAGATAAATGTTGGCCAGGACACCAGTAGAACTCCCCTGCTTTTCTTTGAACAGTGCCATGGGCATTTTTATGTCCGCCTGAGAGAGCAGATGGGACCTTGGTTTAATATCTCATCCAAAAAACACCACCTCTAACACCTCTGCACAGCACTGAAGTGTCAGCTGAGATTATGTGCTTAAGAGTAACAAGGTGGACACATTAGAAGAAGAGATCAAAAAAGAAATGAAGTCATTTACGATAGGGGGGGATAAAAATTGATAAACTAATCAAATTTCGAGAAGTCAAAACCCCTGGTCTGGATGGATTGCATCCGTGCATATTAAAAGAAATTAGGGAAGAGATAGCAGAGGCACTAGTGAGTTGGAACAAGTCCAGAGAACTATGGACTAGTTAGCTTAATGTTGGTGGTAGGAAAGATAATGGAATCTTTACTCAAAGATGTAATAGAAAAACATTTGGAAATCAAAAATATAATGAAGAATAGTCAGCACGGATTTCAAAAGAGAAAGTCATGCTTGACCAACCTTAATTTTTCAGAGTTCAGTAACAGAGGAGATAAGAGTAATTCAGTAGATGTGATTTACTTCGATTTTCAATAAGACCTTCGATAAGGTACCGCATTGTAGACTCACAATTAAGGTCAGAGCATGTGGAGTTAGGGGATAAGTAGCAGAATGGATAGCAAGCTGGCTACAAAACAGAAACAGAGAGTAGGGGTTAAAGGTAGTCATTCAGACTGGTGGAAGGTAGGATGCCCCACAGAGATTGGTGCTGGAACCATTTGTTCACCATTTACATAAATGATTTGGACACTGGAATCGGAAGTGCAATATCAAATTTTGTGCATGACATCAAATTGGGGGGTATAGTTAAAACTGAGAAAGACTGCGACAAAATACAAGAAGACGTTAACAAATGTGCAGAATGGGCATGTAATTGGCAAATGAATTTCAGTATACAGTAGATAAGTGTGAAGTGGTGCATTTTGGTAGGAGCATTAAGAAGGCCACCTACTCCTTGGAAAATAAGAGTCTTAATGGGGTAAAGGTGCAAAGGGATCTAGGGGTACAGATACACAAATCATTAAAAGTAGTGACGCAGGTTAATAAAGGCCATAAAACATGCAAACAAAGCAATGAGGTTCATTTCTAGAGGGATAGAATTCAAAAGCAGAGAAGTTATGTTAAACTTGTATAGAACCTTGGTTAGACCACACTTGGAGTACTGTGCACACTTCTGGTCTCCATATTACAAACAGGATATAGAGGGCACGAGAGAAGGTGCAAAAACAATTTGCAAGGCTGATACCAGAACTGAGATGTTATAATTATCCGGAAAGATTGAACAGGTTGGGGCTTTTTACTCTAGAAAAGAGAGGCTGAGAGATGATCTGATCACGGCCATTAAAATTATGAAGAGGTTCGATAGGGTAGATGTAGAGATGTTTCCACTTGTGGGGAGTCCAAAACTAGAGGCCATAAATATAAGATACTCACTAATAAATCCAATAAAGAACTCAGGAGAAACTTCTTTACCCAGAGAGTGGTTAGAATATGGAACCTGCTACTGTATGGAGCAGTTGAGACGAATAGTATAGATGTATTAGGGGAAGCTAAGTAAGTACAAATCCCTGGTTAGACCACACCTGAGTACTGTGTTCAGTTCTGGACTCTGCACCTTGGGAAGAATATATTGGCCTTGGAGGGAGTGCAGTGTACATTTGCTAGAATGGTACTTGGACTCAAAGGGTTCAATTACAAGGGGAGATTACACAAACTAGGGGTGTATTCCCTGGAATTTAGAAGATTAAGGGGTGATTTCATAGAATTATAGAATGGTTACAGCACAAAAGGAGGCCATTCAGCCCGTCGAGCCCGTGCCGACTCTCTGCAAGAGCAACCCAGCTAGTCCCACTCCCCTGCCCTTTTCCCATACCCCTGCAAGTTTTTTCCCTTGAAGTACTTATCCAGTTCCCTTTTGAAAGCCATGATTGAATCTACCTCCACCACCACCTCAAGCAATGCATTCCAGATCATAACCACTCGCTGTGTAAAGTTTCTCCTCATGTCGCCTTTTTGATTTTTTTTTCGTCAATCACCTTAGATCTCTGTCCTTTGGTTCTTGACCCTTCCGCCAATGGGAACAGTTTCTCTCTATCTACTCTGTCTAAACTCCATGTGATTTTGAATACCTCTTTCAAATCTCCTCTCAACCTTCTCTGCTCTAAGGCCTTCACATCCTTCCTAAAGTGCTGTGCCCAGAATTGGACACAATTCTCCAGCTCCAGTTATAATGGTTCATCATAACTTCCTTGCTTCTGTACTCAGTACATACACTTTTTAACCGCTTTCTCAACCTGCCCTGCCACCTTCAACGATTTGTGCACATATACCCCCAGGTCTCTCTGTTCCTGCACCCCCTTTAGAATTGTACCATTTAGTTTATATTGCCTCTCCTTGTTCTTCCTACCAAAATGTATCACTTCGCACTTCTCTGCGTTAAATTTCATCTGCCGTGTATCCACCCATTCCACCAGCCTGTCTATGTCCTCTTGAAGTCTATCACTATCCTCTTCGCTGTTCACTACCCTTCCAAGTCTTGTCATCTGCAAATTTTGAAATTGTGCCCTGTACACCCAAGTCCAAGTCATTAATATATATCTAGAAAGGCAGCGTTCCTTGTACTGACCCCTGGGGAACACCACTGTACACCTCCCCCCAGTCCGAAAAACAACCGTTCACCACTACTCTCTATTTCCTCTCACTTAGCCAATTTTGTATCCATGCTGCCACTGTCCCTTTTTATTCCATGGACTTCAGCTTTGCTGACAAGCCTATTATGTGACACTTTATCAAACGGTTTTTGGAAGTCCACATTCACCACATCAACCGTATTGCCCTCATCAACCCTCTCTGTTCCTCATCAAAAAACTTAATCAAGTTAGTTAAACATGATTTGCCTTTAACAAATCCGTGCTGGTTTTCCTTAACTAATCCACACTTGTCCAAGTGACTCTTAGAAACGATAATCCGGGACAAAATTAAAAGTTTCCACACTACCGAGGTTAAACTGACTGGCCTGTAGTTGCTGGGTTTATCCTTACACTTTTTTTTGAACAAGGGTGTAACATTTGCAATTCTCTAGTCCTCTGGGAGCACCCCCCCGTATCTAAGGATGATTGAAAGATTATGGCCATTACCTCCGCAATTTCCACCCTTACTTCACTCAGCAACCTAGGATGCATCCCATCCGGACCGGGTGACTTATCTACTTTAAGTACAGCTAGCCTTTCTAGTACCTCCTCCATCACTTTTTAGCCCATCCAGTATCTCAACTACCTCCTTTAACTGTGACTTTGGCAGCATCTTCCTTGGTAAAGATAGATGCAAAGTACTCATTTAGTACCTCAGCCATGCCCTCTGCCTCCATGTGTAGGTCTCCTTTTTGGTCCCTGATTGGCCCCACTCCTCCTCTTGCTACCTGTTTACTATTTATATGCCTATAGAAGACTTTTGGATTCACTTTTATGTTAGCAACCATTCTATTCTCATACTCTCTTTGCCCCTCTTATTTCCTTTTTCACTTCCCCTCCTGAACTTTCTATATTGAGCACAGTTCTCACTTGTATTATCAATCTGACATCTGTCACATGTCCCCTTTTTCTGCTTCATCTTACTCTCTATCTCTTTCATCATCCAGGGACCTCTGGCTATGGTTGCCCTACCTTTCCCCCTCATGGGAATGTACTTAGACTGTACGTGACCCATCTCCTCTTTAAAGGCCGCCCGTTGTTTGATTACAGTTTTGCCTGCCAATTTGATCAAAGTTTTCAAGATGTAAAGGGGAACTGATAGGGTAGATAGAGAGAAACTATTTCCGCTGGTTGGGGAAATTAGGACTAGGGGACATAGCCTAAAAATTAGAGCCAGGACTTTCAGGAGTGAAATTAGAAAACACTTCTACACGCAAAGTATGGTAGAAGTTTGGAACTCTTCTGCAAACAGCAGTTGATGCTAGCTCAATTATTAATTTTAAATCTGAGATTGATAGGTTTTTGTTAACCAAAGGTATTAAGGGATATTTGGCTGAGGAGGGTATATGAAGAGAAGTCACATGATCTCATTGAATGGAGGAACAGGCTCAAGCGGCTAAATGGCCTCCTCCTGTTCCTAGGTATATGAGGGAGAAAGGAATAGAAGGATATGTTGATGGGGTGGGAGGAGGCTCGTGTGGAGCATAAACACCAGCCTAGATATGTTGGGCTGAATGGCCTGTTTCTGTGCTTTAAATTCTATGTAAAGCCTTTGGAATGGGGCTTGAACTCACAACCTTCTGGCTCAGAAGCAAGACTGCTACCACTGAGCCATGGCTGACACAGGGTCAAACAAACATCTGATAGAAGTGTTCATGGTCTATAGCATCATTTAAAAAGGAAGTGTTTTGAATCTCCTCTCAACCTTCTCTGCTCTAAGGAGAACAACCCCAGCTTCTCCAGTCTATCCACGTAACTGAAGTCCTTCATCCCTGGAACCATCCCACTAAATTTTTTCTGCACCCTCTCTAAGGCCTTCATATCCTTCCTAAAGTGTGGTGCCCAGAATTGGACACAATACTCCAGTGTTTTATAACAGTTCATTATAACTTCTTTGCTTTTGTACTTTATATAACGTATCCTTTTTTTAACCGCTTTCTCAACCTGCCCTGCCACCTTCAATGATTTGTGCACATATACCCCCAGGTATCTCTGTTCCTCTAACCCTTTTAGAATTGTGCCCTCTAGTTTATATTGCCTCTCCTCTTTTTTCCTACCGAAATGCATCACCTCGCATTTTTCTGCACGTGTCTGCCCATTCCACCAGCCTGTCTATATCCTCTTGTAGTCTATCACTATCCCCTCACTGTTCACTACCCTTCCAAGTTTTGTGTCATCTGTAAGTTTTGAAATTGTGCCCTGTACTCCCAAGTCCAAGTCATTAATATATATCTAGAAAAGCAGTGGTCCCAGCACCGACCCCTGGGGAACACCACTGTACACCTCCCTCCAGTCTGAAAAACAACCATTCACCACTACTCTGTTTCCTCTCACTTAGCCAATTCTGTATCCATTTTGCTACTGTCACCTTTATTCCATGGGCTGCAATCTTAATAGCAAGGCTACCATGTGGCACTTTATCAAATGCTTTTTGAAAATCCCTATACACTGCATTCATAGAATTATAGAAAATAGGAGCAAGAGTAGGCCATTCGGCCCTTCGGGTCTGCTCCAACATTCAAAATGATCATGGCTGATCATCTAACTCAATACCATGTTCCCGCTTTTTCCCCACATCCCTTAATCCCTTTAGCATTAAGAAATATATCTATCTCCTTATTGAATATATTTAATGACTTGGCCTCCACTGCCTTCTGTGGTAGAGAATTCCAGAGGTTCACCACCCTCTGAGTGAAGAAATTTCTCCTCATCTCGATTCTAAATGGCGTACCCCGTATCCTGAGACTGTGACCCCTGGCTCTGGACTCCCCAGCCATCGGAAACATCCTCCCTGCATCTGGTCTGTCTAGTCCTGTTAGAATTTTATATGTTTTGATGAGATCACCTCTCATTCTTCTAAACTCTAGTGAATATAGGCCTAGTCGACCCAATCTCTCCTCATACCTCAGTCCTGCCATCCCAGGAATCAGTCTGGTAAACCTTTGTTGCACTCCCTCCATGGCAAGGACATCCTTCCTCAGATAAGGAGACCAAAACTGCACACAACACTCCAGATGTGGTCTCATCAAGGCCCTGTACAACTGCAGTAAGACATACCTGTTCCTGTACTCAAATCCTCTTGCAATGAAGGCCAACATACCATTCGCCTTCCTAACTGCTTGCTGCATCTGAATGCTCGCTTTCAGCGACTGGTGTACAAGGACACCCAGGTCTCATTGCACCTCCCTTTTCCCAATCTATCACCATTCAGATAATCTGTCTTTCTGTTTTTACAACAAAAGTGGATAACCTCACATTTATCCATGTTATACTGCACCTGCCATGTTTGCCCACTCACCTAACTTGTCTAAATCGCATTGGAGCCTCTTTGCATCCTCCTCACAGCTCACATTCCACCCCAGCTTTGTGTCGCCTGCAAACTTGGAAATGTTACATTTGATTCCCTCATCCAAATCATTGATATATACTGTGAATAGCTGGGCCCCAAGCACTGATCCCTGCGGTACCCCACCAGTCACTGCCTGCCTCCCAGAAAAAGACCCGTTTATTCCTATTCTCTGTTTCCTGTCTATCAACCAATTTTCAATCCATGCCAGTATATTCCCCCCAATCCTATGTGCTTTAATTTTGCACGCTAACCTCTTGTGTGGGACCTTATCAGAAGCCTTCTGAAAATCCAAATACACCACATCCACTGGTTCTCCCCTATCTATTCTACTAGTTACATCCTCAAAAAACTCCAGTAGATTTGTTAAGCATGACTTCCCTTTTGTAAACCCATGCTGACTTTGTCCAATCCAGTCAATGCCTTCCAAGTGTTCTGTTATCACATCCTTTATAAAAACTCTAGCATTTTCCCCACTACTGATGTTAGGCTAACTGGTCTGTAATTCCCTGTTTTTTCTCCCTCCTTTTTTAAATAGTGGGGTTACATTGCCCTCATCGACCCCATCAAAAAACTCTATCATGTTGGTTAAACACGATTGGTCTTCAACAAATCCGTGCCTGCTTTCCCTTATCAATCCACACTTGTAAACTTGGAATTGTGCAAATGTTGCTCCCTTTGCACTTTTCCGTGGTTTTGAATCACTTTTAACACCAACTTCCGTGGTTGTGAACAATGGAACATGTAACTGTTGCTTTAAAGAAAAATGACATTGGAAAGACTTTGACCATTTAGCAGTCTTGAGATAGAATCTGTAGAAAATAGAAAGTACAAACCCCGTCACTCACATCACCCATGCTTACGATGGACAATCGTCTATACCGGACAATTAATGATAACCATTTTCCATCACCATAGAAGTCAATTATAGAGGTGCCTCTTACAATGTCGACTATTTCGGGCAGTTCAATAACCTTTTCACACCTCATTAAAGTGCGAGTACTTTAATTATCTTAATCCTCTCTCTTTACCATTTTAAAAGCTCTGCTGGTTTCAGGCAAATTGAAGTATTAATTAAATGTCTTTCAGCTTGTCCTGCTAACTGGTATGTAGGAGCTGAGCGCCTCAGTACTACAGTGTAGTCAGACGTGGCCAGTGTTTGTATCGGGAGCCTGTGCAAGATCGTAGCTGAGCGATGGGATCTGCTCATTTTCGAGGCTTAAATTTTATTGTCCAGACTCTTTAGGATGTTGCTGTTGTTGGAAAATTGTGCCATGATGTAATTTTGAGCCAGGTACTAGAGCACGACCGACACTGTCTTTATTCCACACCTCTTGATTTTATTGTCCACCACGTGTGGCAGACAGATCACGTTAGCACCAACACTCCTGCTATTAGCGGTAGGCACTGTACCTGAGATATGAGAGTAGATTTTCTTCTTTACTGCCTGGGTTTAGCCATCACCTGAGCCGAGAATAGAGAGGGCAATCAGGCAGAAAGGATCACGCACTCACAATGGGCGTTCAGCCCTATCTGCCTGATGTTCCTCTCTGTGCTCAGCCCAGGCCTTAACCAAGAAAATCTACCTCAGAGTGGAGTGTAAGGTATTATAGATTCAGGAGGAAAGCCTGCAAATAAAATGATTGAGATTCAGGCTGAATGGAGGGGGTTAGGGAAGCAATGTCATCAGATGATGCGACAATACCTTAAAACTGGCAATAATAGCAACACGAACCAATAAATACAAGAGTAATACTTTAATTTAGTGTTCATAAATATGAAATCAATGAAGCTTCCGAATGTACTAAAATATGTTTAATTATAATTGCTTTCCATTATAGTCAAGCACGGAGGTTATTGCAGGAAGTCAAGGAGTCTGATTTACTGTGTTATATTTGGCTTAATGTACAAAGTTTCAGTGCCAGTAATGATCCAATGGAAGTGACATGATGCTGCAACATTCTGCAGCCTGACACAAAAGGATATCTTTTAATGTGATGTGGAGAGTTTGGAATGGATGTGGAAATGGCAGAGAAATTAAACAAATACTTTGTCTATCTTCATGGAAGAAGACACAAAAAACCTCCCAGAAATACTAGAGAACCAAGGGTTACTGGCGAGAATGAGGAACTGAAGGAAATTTAGAATTAGTAAGAAAAGAGTACGAGAGAAATTAATGGGACTGAAAGTCGATAAATCCCAAGGACCTGATGATCTACATCCCAGGGTTTTGAAAGAGGTGGCTATAGAGATAGTGGATGCATTGGTGGTCATCTTCCAAAATTCCTGCAGATTGGAGGGTAGCAAATGTAACCCCACTATTTAAGAAAGGAGGGAGAGAGAAAACAGGGACCGACAGACCAGTTAGCCTGACATCAGTAGTAGGGGAAATGCTAGAATCTATTATAAAGGATGTGATAACAGGACACTTAGAAAATAATAATAGGATTTGGCAGAGTCAACATGGATTTATGAAAGGGAAATCATGGGCTCGATATTAGCACCCGCTATCGGGTGCGTTCCTGGCGGGGGGGGGGGGGGGGGCTCCGAAAATCGGGGAATCCCGGAGCGGGTCGGGAGCCCGGCTCCAACCCGCCCACTTCCGGGTTCCCCACAGACGCGCCGGCGTGCGCGCGCAGCCCCCCGCGTGTGAGACTCCTGCAGACAATTAAAGCCAGCGGGGTGTCGCTTAACAGTATTTATTCTGGCATTTCAGGTCGTTAACAGACCTGATTAAGGGAATATTTCAGGAGGGGTGGGATTTTACAAACAACTGGGACTGTTTCCCGTACTGGGGGAAACACTCCCAGTTGAAATGGACGTGTTTCAGCCATCAGCCTGTGGTGGGGGGAGACCCTCACTCATTGCAGGAGGCCACTCTGTCACTTGGGACAAAGTTTGGCCTCCACCACCCTCCTCCTATCAATCAAATTCACCAACTTGCACACTTACCCCGGGGTCCAGAGACATGTACCTACCTTACGGACCCCCTCAGGTGTACATCTTCCGGATGGGGGCCGCCGTATGACTCATAGCTGCAGTCATGACCTCGGAGGGCGAACAGCATCACCAGCCTCGCCGGCCACGCTGTCCACCTCTGACACGTGGAGCTCCACAACACAGTGCTGTGACACATCCACCTGCACAGCAGGAGGGAGGGCAAAGGCAGAGAGAGATGCGTCGCAGAGGGCACTACCCTCGTCACAGGGTCCACAGGCCGAGGCTCAGCTTCCTGGACCTCTCTGAGCAGCAGTTCACACGGAGGCTCAGAGTCACTCGACATGTAGTCGTGGACATCTGCAGCCTCTTTCATGCCGAGCTGCTCCCGGCTGGCCCGAGCACCATCTTCTTACCTGTCGCTGTCAAAGTCACCACAGCCCTCAACAACTTCTCCTCCGCATCCTTCCAGGGTGCCACCGGGGACATCGCCGACGTCTCTCAGTCGTCTGCACAAAAGAGCCCTGCAAATACACCTACACCCACTCTGCAGTGACACAATGGGTGGCATCAGTTGTGGGTCTTCATTGTGATCCTCAGGAAAGGGCATTATTGCACAAACCAGACAAGATTCGCAAAGACGTGGCAGTAATGGTGCCAGTATAATATGTGATGTGAGTTGGTCAGAAATTAAATATGTTAAAAACCATGACAAACCCTCAAACACCCTTGTGCATCCCCTTCATGCTCACAACACGTTTGCCGTCTGCTGCCCACTGCATATATGTGATGCATGCCCTGAGGCTGCAGCACAGGTAGTGGCAGGTTGAGTGAGGCTGACCGTGACAGAGATGCACGAGTGGGTGAGTATGAGATAGAGCCATGAGATTGTATGAGGATTGGGTTGAGTGGTAGTGGCGGGATGAGTACTGGCGAGGTGAGTAGGTGCAGGTACGATGAGGATGAGGTTTGAGTGGGTGTGAGGGGTGATGTGACAGAGTAGTGTTGGCAGTGCAGAAGGAGATGTGGGGTGGGGGCGGTGATGTGGCAGACGGAGTGTAGGGGAATGAGTAAGTGTACTCACTTTGGCTGACCATTGAAGCGCCTCTTGCACTGTATGCAGGTGGGCGATATGTTGGTGGTGCAAGTGACCTCCTCTGCCACCTGGACCCAGGCTTTGGTGGCAGAGGCAGGCCGCTTCCTCCCGCCCGCTGGGGGGGATGATCTCTGTCCTCCCCCTCCTCCTCACCCCATCCAATAAGAGCTGGAGTGAGGCATCATTAAACTGGGAGCAGCCTTCCCCCTGGGCTGCTCCATGCTGTAATTTTTCCTATTTCTTGCAGCATCAGTCTGTGGAGGACTGCCCCTTTAAATAGAGCTCCTCCAGCTGACAGACCTTACTGCGCATGCGCAGCCCGCCCACCGAACAGGAAGAACAGGTAATTGGATCCAATTAGGCTGCGATCGCGCGCGGGGCAGACTGATTTCACCGGGCGTGTTACCCACGCGCCCAATAGACCCACCGCCGCAAACCCGCCACCCTCCTAATATCGAGCCCCATGTTTGACAAACCTATTGGAGTTCTTTGAGGATGTAACTAGTAGTATAGATGAGGGGGAACCAGTGGATGTGGTGAATTTGGATTTTCAGAAGGCTTTCGTTAAGGTCCCACACAGGAGGCTGGTGAACAAAGTTAGAGCACATGGAATTGGAGGTAATATACTGGCATGGATTGAGAATTGGTTATCAGACAGAAAAGAGAGTAGGAATAAATAGGTCTGTTTCAGGTTGGCAGACTGTGACTAGTGGGGTACCGCAGGGATCAGTGCTTGGGCCCCAGCTATTCACAATATATATCAATGATTTGGATGAGGGAACCAAATGTAATATTTCCAAGTTTGCTGATGACACAAAACTAGGTGGGAATGTGAGTTGTGAGGAGGATGCAAAGAGGCTTCAAGGGGATATAGACAGGCTAAGTGAGTGGGCAAGAACATGGCAGATGGAATATAATGTGGATAAATGTGAAGTTATCTACTTTGGTAGGAAAAACAGAAATGCAGAGTATTTTAAATTGTGAGAGATGTTCAAAGGGACCTGGGTGTCCTTGTACATGAGTCACTGAAAGCTAACATACAGGTGCAGCAAGCATTTAGGAAGGCAAATGGTATGTTTGCCTTTATTACAAGAGGATTTGAGTACAGGAGTAAAGATGGCTTACTGTAATTATAGGGCCTTGGTGAGACCACACCTGGAGTATTGTGTACAATTTTGGTCTCCTTATCTAAGAAAGGATATACTTGCCATAGAGGGAGTGCAATGAAGGTTCACCAGACTGATTCCTGGGATGGCGGGATTGTCATATGAGGAGAGATTGAGTCGACTAGGCCTGAATTCTCTGGAGTTTAGAAGAATGAGAGGTGATCTCATTGAAACATATAAAATTCTTACAGGGCTCGACAGGGTAGATGCAGGGAGGATGTTTCCCCTGTCTGGGGAGTCTAGAACCAGGATCACAGTCTCAGAATGAAGGGGTCGGCCATTTAGGACTGAGATGAGGAGAAATGTCTTCTCTCAGAGGGTGGTGAATCTTTTGGAATTCTCTACCCCAGAGGGCTGTGGCAGCTCAGTCATTGAATACACTCAAAACAGAGATCGATAGATTTCTAGATAATAAAGGCATCAAGGAATTTGGGGATAGTGCAGGAAAATCAGCCATGATCTTGTTGAATGGCGGAGCAGATTCGAGGGGCTGAATGGCCTACTCTTGCTCCTGTTTCTTATGTTCTTATGTTCAATCGATCGCACTATTGATTATTCCGAATGTGTTTGGCGCCAATGACTCTACAGTTTGCAGGAAACTAAGTGTATCCTTGAGCTCCAGAGAGCCCGGTTTTTGTTTTGTGCGCTCTTGGTGGGGAGCCTTGCCCACTGGTACGAGTATGGTTTCTGTGCTGGGGCAGGGGTGTGATTCCCTGATACACACCCCTGGTGGGTGCGGCTCTGTCAGAAACACCGATTCGAAAACTTAGGTACAGGTCTTTAAATCTTTATATTCCATAAATGAACATTTAATTATTGGTAATGTATTACTCATACTACAACATTCATTTAAAGAGAGTACTTTATTAAACGTCACTGACTGCCTGTTTATTTATGCAATACTGTTGCAGTATGCAGCCACGGGCACTTTCCCCTCTGATTTATTCACTATGCAATTTTTTTTGTTCATTCTGGGGATGTGGGCGTTGTTGGCAAGGCCGGCATTTATTGCTCATCCCTGGTTGTCCTTGAGAAGGTGGTGGTGAGCCGCCGCCTTGAACCGCTGCAGTCCGTGTGGGGAAGGTTCTCCCACAGTGCTGTTCGGTAGGGAGATCCAGGATTTTGATCCAGCGACGATGAAAGGTTGCTGTATATTGTGATTGATTGTGTACACTAGCTGTATATTGTGAGTGTATGTTATAATTGTGTACACGAGCAATTTGGGATGGGGTTTGGCTCACCCAAAACGAGGCACTTATGATGAGCTCTGCCGTTCGAGCTGGTCCATTCGAATTTTGCACCCATGACATCTTAGAGCAGAGAAGGAGGCCATTTGGCCCATCACACCAGTGCTGGATTTCAAAGATCTATCTACTTGGTCCCATTCTCTTGCCCTGTCCCCTTACCACTTAAATTTTTGCAAAAGAAGAATTATCCCCATCCCTTTTTGAAAGGTACTATGGATTCTACTTCCAGCATTATTTCTGGTTGAGCATTCCATGTCCCAACAACCCTCTGCATTGGGGAAAAAAAATCTCCTTACAGCTCCCATCATTTCTCCATTTTAAATGAAGGGGAGGAAAACAGGCAGGCTCCCTATCGGGATTTTCCTCCACTTGCTACATATACGATGCCCAGGTACAAAAACAGGAAAATCTGCCCCAAATTTAAAGCTAGCAGCAGTAAAAGAACAAACAAATCCACATTGCAGCTGAGTTCAATTCATAAGTTGCAAGGTTGTTTCAAATTGATCAAGTTGCACTTGTCAGTGTTTGTTCGTTAATTATTTTTGACTGAGGATCAGCTTCAACAAAGAAACAAGCCATGGCAAACTGATGTGGAGATGCCGGTGATGGACTGGGGTTGACAAATGTAAAGAATCTTACAACACCAGGTTATAGTCCAACAATTTTATTTGAAAATCACAAGCTTTCGGAGGCTTTCTCCTTCGTCAGGTGAATGTGGGACTCCTTGAACGTTTCGCATTTATATTCAGAGAACAATACCTGGTGATTACAGATAATCTTTCCAACTGCCCGTTGTCAAGGCAATCAAAGTGTTCAGACAGAGAGGTATTACCTACAGGACCACCAAATATACAAACGGCCAGAACACAAGACAGAGAGAGAGAGGGAGAAACATCCGAAAGGAAGAGAAAGACAGAGAATGACCCGTTGTATGAATTCAGCCACCAATCTTCAGGTAAGCGTTCTCCAAGGTGGCCTTCGAGACACACAACGCAAAATCGTTGAGCAGAAATTGATAGCCAAGTTCCGCATCCATGAGGACGGCCTCAACCGGGATCTTGGGTTCATGTCACGCTACACGTAACCCCACCAGCGAATAGAAGTTATCTGTTTTTAATACAACGGGTCATTCTCTGTCTTTCTCTTCCTTTCGGATGTTTCTCCCTCTCTCTCTCTTTTGTGTTCTGGCCGTTTGTATATTCGGTGGTCCTGTAGGTAACACCTCTCTGTCTGAACGCTTTGATTGCCTTGACAACGGGCAGTTGGAAAGATTATCTGTAATCACCAGGTATTGTTCTCTGAATATAAATGCGAAACGTTCAAGGATTCCCACATTCACCTGACGAAGGAGATAATCTCCGAAAACTTGTGATTTTCAAATAAAATTGTTGGACTATAACCTGGTGTTGTAAGATGGCAAACTGAGAGATTATATAAATAAATGGACTTGTTCATTAAGTGGAGTTAATAGATGCCTACCCTGATTTCCCCCCCCCCCCCAAGCCCTGACCTTCCCTCGCTAGTTGTGTGCTGCATTGTTCTGGAAGCGCACAAAATTTATGGACAGGTTACAAATTGCCTGAGCACCTCAAACAAACACCCCTGTGATAATGACCGGATAATTTGTTTTAGATGTTGGTTGAGAGTTAAATATTGGCCCAGGACACCGGGGAGAACTTCCCTGCTCTTCTTCGAATAGTGCCATGTGATCTTTTATATCCATCTGAGAGAGCAGACAGGGCCTTGATTTAGCATCTCATCCAAAGGATGGCACTTCCATCAGTGCAGCACTCCCTCAGCCTAGATTATGTGTTCAAGTCTCTAGAGTGGGACTTGAACCCAAGGAATATATCTATACAATACTAGCTGCCCTCAACACACTACCATACCTTCTTAATACACTCCAACTGTGCACTTCTAGTTCCAGCTTAACCTAGCAAAATCACATTTACATCAGATACCAACCCTGACTATGCTTCTGCATCCAGACACCAGTCTTACTAAATCAAGTACAAGCAGACCAGAGAAAGGAATAACTTTAAATTACAGAGCAGTTGTACCTTAACACCTCAAGACTCATCCCATCCGACATCCTCACCTCTTGTGCAATCATTTCATCTGAACTTTCTTGGCAGCTGTGCAAAGACCAGCCAAAGAAACCTTGAACAAACTGTTCAAGTATGATGCATGCAAATTAGTCAGCGTCTCCAACTAGTCTAGAGTGGATTTGAGCCAATTCAAAGTTGAGGATTTTAGAAGCAGGGGCAAGTTTTGCAATTTGAACATTCCACCCAGTGCTTCACCCTAAGGGAACACATTTGAAGAATTTGAGTCGAGCGGTCAGTGTGCTAGATTCATCACTCATGATTTTCCATCCATTAATTTGACACAGATTGTAAATTAACCATACTGACAGCATTTGAATTCCCAATACGCATTCCCATCGCATGAAACTCTGTACCAGAATCATCGAATCATCAAATGTAATCCTCATTTCCAAAATGTCATTGACCAATTGAGCTATGTATTTGACCTCACTTTCAAACTCTAAACAAAGTATGATTGAGTGATCGCTTTGCTGAACACCTCCGTTTAGTCCGCAAGCCTGACCCTGACCTGCCGGTCGCTTGCCGTCTTAATTCTCCGTCCCACTCCCACTCTGTCCTCTGCCTCTTACACAGTTCCAATAAAGCTCTAACAGAAGCTCAAGGAACAGCACCTCATCTTTTAATTAGACACTTTACAACCTTCTAGACTCAACATTGATTTCAATAACTTCAGACCATAACCACTGCTCCCATTTTTTTCGGACAGCAAGTGTTGGTAATGGTTCTGCTGTTGCCATTTACAGCTCTTCTAGACCCATCTTTTGTTTTTTTTTTTATTCGTTCATGGGATCTGGGCTTCGCTGGCGAGGCCGGCATTTATTGCCTATCCCTAATTGCCCTTGAGAAGGTGGTGGTGAGCCGCCTTCTTGAACCGCTGCAGTCCATGTGGTGAAGGTTCTCCCACAGTGCTGTTAGGAAGGGAGTTCCAGGATTTTGACCCAGCGATGATGAAGGAACGGCGATATATTTCCAAGTCGGGATGGTGTGTGACTTAGAGGGGAACGTGCAGGTGGTGTTGTTCCCATGTACCTGCTGCTCTTGTCCTTCTAGGTGGTAGAGGTCGTGGGTTTGGGAGGTGCTGTCGAAGAAGCCTTGGCGAGTTGCTGCAGTGCATCCTGCGGATGGTACACACTGCAGCCACTGTGCGCTGGTGGTGAAGGGAGTGAATGTTTAGGGTGGTGGATGGGGTGCCAATCAAGCAGGCTGCTTTATCTTGGATGGTGTCGAGCTTCTTGAGTGTTGTTGGAGCTGCACTCATCCAGGCAAGTGGAGAGTATTCCATCACACTCCTGACTTGTGCCTTGTAGATGGTGCAAAGGCTTTGGGGAGTCAGGAGGTGAGTCACTCGCCGCAGAATACCCAGCCTCTGACCTGCTCTTGTAGCCACAGTATTTATGTGGCTGGTCCAGTTAAGTTTCTGGTCAATGGTGACCCCCAGGATGTTGATGGTGGGGATTCGGCGATGGTAATGCCGTTGAATGTCAAGGGGAGGTGGTTAGACTCTCTCTTGTTGGAGATGGTCATTGCCTGGCACATGTCTGGCGCGAATGTTACTTGCCACTTATCAGACCAAGCCTGGATGTTGTCCAGGTCTTGCTGCATGCAGGCTCGGACTGCTTCATTATCTGAGGGGTTGCGAATGGAACTGAACACTGTGCAATCATCAGCGAACATCCCCATTTCTGACCTTATGATGGAGGGAAGGTCATTGATGAAGCAGCTGAAGATGGTTGGACCCAGGACACTGACCTGAGGAACTCCTGCAGCAATGCCCTGGGGCTGAGATGATTGGCCTCCAACAACCACCACCATCTTCCTTTGTGCTAGGTATGACTCCAGCCACTGGAGAGTTTTCCCCCTGATTCCCATTGATTTCAATTTTACTGGGGCTCCTTGGTCCCTCATTACAGCCTTGGTCCAAACATTGTCAAAAGAGCTGAATTCCAGAGGTAAGGTGAGAGTGACTGCCCTTGACATCAAGGCAGCATTTGACCATCTTTTGTTTCTTTACTTGTCCCCATTGCCTTGCACCATTATCCCTTTTTTTGTTATTTAATCACTCCTGCCCTCCACCCTATCACAGACCTTCCCTTTTTGTTTTGCTCTTTCCTCCCCTCTCCCATCCCCCCCCCCCACCCCCTCCCCGCCACAAGCTCTGTACTTGCTTAAAAACTGTTAAATCTTCAACTTCTTCCAGTTCTGATGAAAGGTCATTGACCTGAAACATTGGGGTCAATTTTAGGATGGCCGAGTGGGGGCGGCGGGGGGGGGCTCGTAAAATCGGGGAATCCCGGAGTGGGTCCGGAGCCCGGCTCCAACCCGCCGAGTTCCCCAGTGATGTGTTCGGGTGCACGCGCAGCTCCTGCATGCAGGACTCCCACCGGCAATTAAAGCCGGCGGGATGACAATTTAAATACTTAGTTACCTTGTTGAGGTACTTGACAGACCTCATTGACAGGAGATTTTGGCAGGGGTGCAATTTGCATGGATCCTCAGCGTGTTTCCCGTGCTGTGGGAAACACTCCCTGTTGGAGCAGACGTGTTTCAGCCAGCAGCCAGTGGGAGATGCAAATGATTTTTTGACAGTTGGGGGGATTACCTCATTTATTGCAGCAGGGCACTCTGTCACATCAGACAAAGTTTTGGCTGCAACACCTTTGTCTTTCCACTCAAAATCATTAATTGATACCCTAAACTCTGCCCTGCAAACACATTTACCTACTTTGCGGACCCCCCTCAAACTCACACCGTCAGGATGGGGGGCACCATAGCTGCATTCATCACTTCATCCGAGGACGAGCAACATCACCAGCCTCGCCAGGCACGCCGTCCACCTCCGCCACGTGGAGCTCCACAACACAGTGCTGCACCACAGGTACCTGCACAAAATAGTCGTACAACTACACATACACCCACTGTAGGGTGACCCAATGGGTGGCATCAAGTGTGGGTGTGCATGGAGAACCTCATGAAAGGGACTTATTACACAAGCCAGTCAAGAATGGCCAAGACGTGGCAGTAATGTTGACAATATAATATTTAATGTGAGTTGAACCAAAATCAAATATAAATAAAAAAACATGACAAACCGTCAAACACCCTTGTGCATCCCCTTTGTGCTCACAAAAGCTTTGCCTTACACTTCCTACTATTCATACGTGATGCATCCCCTGTTGCTGCAGCAGAGGTAGTGGCAGGTTGGGTGAGGGTGACCGTGAAAGAGATGCATCAGAGGGTGAGTATGAGACAGAGCCATGAGATTGTATGAGGATTGGGTTGAGTGGTAGTGGTGGGATGAGTACGGGGGAGGTGAGTAAGTGCAGGTAAGTTGAGGATGAGCTTTGAGTGGGTGCGAGGAGTGATGCGATAGAGTAGTGTTGGCAGTGCAGAAGGAGTTATGGGGTGGGGGCGGTGATGTGGAAGACGGAGTGTAGGAGAATGAGTAAGTGTTCTCGCTTTGGCTGACCTAGTTAGGTCATTGAAGCGCTTCCTGCACTGTATCCAGGTGGGCGATATGTTGCTGGTGCTGCTGACCTCCTCTGCCACCTCGAGCCAGGCCTTCTCGGTGGTAGAGGCAGGCCACTTCCTCCCGTCCGCCAGGTAGAAGATATCTCCCCTCCTCCTCACCCCATCCAGTGAGACCTGGAGTGAGGCATTATTAAACTTGGGAGCAGCCTTTCCCCTGGGCTGCTCCATTCTATAATTTTGGTTGTTTGCTGCAGCATCAGTCATTGGAGGACTGCCCCTTTAAATAGGACTACTCCAGTTGACAGCCTGTGATGGGGGTGCGCAATCCGCCCACTGCGCAGATTTCCAATGGAAAACCCGGAAGCTAAGGTAAGTGGCTTCAATTTACTCGCGATTCTGTGGGGAACGCACCGATTTTACTGGGCGAGTTACCCACGCGCCCCCCCCCCCCCCCTGCTGCTAACCCGCCTCCCTGGTAATATCTGGACCGTTAACTCTGTTTCTCTCTTCACAGATGCTGCCTGACTTGCTGAGTATTTCCAGCATTTTCTGTTTTCATTTCAGATTTCCAGCATCCACAGTATTTTGCTTATGTTTTAAAGTCAATATTGTGCTCGGTCCACGTGATGTGAGGTGATTCTGGTGGTGCGATTTACTTCCTTGAAGTAGGATAGGTTTCTGGTCATTTGATGGGAATCTCTTTAAGCGAATCACGGTGGAGATAAGTGGTTTGTCTGTGGGGATTTGTTTTCCTTGCTCATTATCTCTCCATGGGATGAGGTCACCAACTCTAGTTTCACATGGTTGGTGTTGCTCGTTTCTGCCTTAACATTGCGATCTTTCTTCATGACATTATCATTCTGCTTAGAAGTGAAGGTGTGCAGCACTGCAATGCTCAATTAAAATTATTGCCAGTGCTTCACCCGTGGTGGAGTGAGGCGTAGCATGTTAATTAGGCAGGAATGGCCAAAGTTGTCGCTGCCAAGATAAACATCCAATTGAGCAGTGTGGAAATTCTTGTTGGTTCTCATGAATCTTTCGGCCTCAGGGTTGGCTATTGTAGTGTGATCCAATGATGACATCAATATAGATGTTTGTTGGCCTCAAAATAAGCCATCACTGTATGACCAGCTAGCAATTGTTTGAGTTGAAATAGGGCGTAATCATGCTTGTCGTCCCAATTGAAACTGATACCCTTTTGGTGTTAGTTTTTGCAATGGCTCTGTAATTGTAACCAAATTGGGGATAAAATAGTAACCAGACAGACAAGGAGGCTCAGGCAGGTAGTTCAGGAGTCCCCTGAGTGCATCTCGCTCTCTAACCGGTGTTCACTTCTGAATACTGGTGAGGGCGATGGTTTCCCCCAGGGAGTGCAGCCAGATCCAAGTCCACAGCACCATGGGTGGCTCAGCTGTACAGAGGGGTTGGAGAAAGGTCAGGAGAGTAACAGTGATCGGGGATTCTATAGGTAGGGGAGCAGACAGGCGTTTCTGCGGCCACAGACGTGATTCCAGGATGGTACGTTGCCTCCCTGGTGCCAGGGTCAAGGATGTCACTGAGCGGCTGCAGAACATTCTGAAGGGGGAGGGTGAGCAGCCAGAGGTCGTGGTCCATATCGGTACAAACGACATAGGTACAAAGAGGGATGAGGTCCTACAGGCAGATTTTAAGGAGCTAGGAAAGAAATTAATGAGCAGGACCTCAAAGGTAGAAATCTCTGGATTACTCCCAGTGCCACGCACTAGTGAGTATAGAAATAGGAGGATAGAGCAGATGAATGCGTGGTTGGAGAGATGGTGCAGGAGGGAGGGCTTTAGATTCCTGGGGCATGGGAACCGGTTCTGGGTGAGGTGAGACCTGTACAGGCTGGACAGGTTGCTCCTCAACAGGGCCGGGACCAATATCCTCACGGGGAGGTTTGCTAGTGCAATTAGGGAGGGTTTAAACTAGCTTGGCTGGGGGATGGGAACCTGAGCGTAGATTCAGAAGGGAGAGAAACAGAGCTGGAAATGGAAGAGGAAAAAATTAGTAAGCGCGTTTGGAAGGCAGAGGAAACAAAGATTAGAAAATACAAAAGAGTTTGGCAGTGCTTAATGATATATACTTCAATGCAAGGAGTCTACTGAATAAGGCAGATGAGCTGAGGGCACAGATAGTTACATGGAAGTACAATATCATAGCTATTACTGAAACATGGCTTAAAGAGGGGCAGGAATGGCAGCTCAACATTCCTGGTTACAGGGTTTTCAGATGCGATAGAGAGGGGGATAAAAAAGTCGGGGGGTGGCAATATTGGTTAAAAGAATAATTAAAGCTGTGAGGAGGGATGATATGTTAGAAGGATCATCAAATGAGGCTGTATGGGTTGAGCTGAAGAACAAAAAAGGGGCAATCACATTGCTGGGAGTGTACTATAGACCCCCAAACAGTCAGAGGGAGATAGAAGAGCAAACATGTAGGCAAATTTCTGAGAAGTGCAAAAACAGTAGGGCAGTAATAGTGGGGGATTTCAACTACCCTAATATTAACTGAGATACAATCAGTGTAAAAGGGATAGAGGGTGCAGAATTCTTAAATTGCATTCAGGAGAACTTTTTTAGCCCAACAAGAGAGGGGGCAGTTCTGGACTTAGTTTTAAGGAATGAAGCTGGGCAGGTGGAAGGAGTATCAGTGGGGAGAGTATTTTGGTGATAGTGATCATAATTCAGTTAGATTTAGCATAGTTATGGAAAAGGACAAAGATAGAACAGGAGTAAAAGTTCTAAATTGGAGAAAAGCCAATTTTACTAAGCTGAGAAGTGATTTAGCAAAAGTGGACTGGAAACAGCTACTTGAAGGTAAATCAGTGTCAGAGCAGTGAGAGGCATTCATGGAGGAGATTGTGAGGGTTCAGAACAAACATGTCCCCACAAAGAAAAAGGGTGGGGCTCCCAAATCTAGAGCCCCCTGGGTGACCAGGAGCTTACAGGGTAACATAAGGCAAAAAAGGGAAGCTTATGTCAGATACCGAGAGCTCAATACTGCAGAAAGCCTAGAGGAGTATAGAAAGTGCAGGGGTGAAATTAAAAAGGAAATTAGGAAAGCAAAGAGAGGGCATGAAAAAATATTGGCAAGTAAAATCAAGGAAAACCCAAAGATGCTTTATAAATACATAAAGAGCAAGAGGATAACTAAGGAAAGAATAGGGCCTATGTGTGGAGGCAGAAGATTTTGGTATGGCTCTTAATAAATACTTTGCATCTGTCTTCACAAAAAAGAGGGGGACGATGCAGAGATTGTAGTTGAGGAGGTGGAGTGTGAAATATTGGATGGGATAAACTTAGTGAGGCAGTATTAAAGGGTTTAGCATCTTTGAAAATAGATAAATAGATAAATGTATCCAGATGAAATGTATCCCAGGCTGTTAAGAGAAGCAAGGGAGGACCATCATTTTCTAATCCTCTCTGGCTACAGGCATGGTGCCAGAGGATTGGAGGACTGCTAACGTTGTACCGTTGTTTAAAAAGGAAGAAAGAGATAAACCGAGTAATTACAGGCCAGTCAGTCTGAATTCGGTGGTGGGCAAATTATCGAAATCATCATTTAGAAAGGCACTGGTTAATTAAGGACAGTCAGCATGGATTTGTTAAGGGAAAGTTGTGTCTGACTAGCTTGATTGAATTTTTTGAGGAGGTAACAAGGAGGGTCGATGAGGGTAACACGTTTGATGTAGTATACATGGATTTTAGCAAGGTTTTTGACAAGGTCGCACATGGCAGACTGGTCAAAAAAGTAAAAGCCCATGGGATCCAAGGGAAAGTGGCTGGTTGGATCCAAAATTGGCTCTGTGGCAGGAAGCACAGGGTAATGGTTGACGAGTGTTTTTGTGACTGGAAGGCTGTATCCAGTGGGGTTCCACAAGGCTCAGTACGAGCTCCCTTGCTTTTTGTGTTCGATATTAATGATTTGAACTTGAATGTTGCGGGCTTGATCAAGAAGTTTGCAAATGATATAAAATTTGGCTGTGTGCTTGATAGTGAGGAGGAAAGCTGCAGACTGCAGGAATATGTCAACGAACTGGTCAGGTGGGCAGAAAAGTGGCTTGGGTACGGTAGCATAGTGGTTATGTTACTGGGCTAGTAATCCAGAGGCCTGGACTAAAATCCAGAGTCATGAGTTCAAATCCCGCCACGGCAGCTGGCGAATTTAAATTCAATTAATTAATTAAATTCAATTAATTAAATAAAAATCTGGAATTAAAATACTAGTATCAGTAATGATGGCCATGAAACTACCGGATTGTCGTAAAAACCCATCTGGTTCACTAATGTCCTTTAGGGAAGGAAGCCTGCCGCCCTTACCCGGTCTGGCCTATATGTGACTCCAGACCCACAGCAATGTGGTTGATTCTTAATTGCCCTCTGAAATGGCCTAGCAAGCCACTCAGTTGTAAAATCTCGCTACGAAAAGTCATAATAAGAATAAAACCGGACGGACCACCCGGCATCGGACCACTAAGCACCGGACACGACAACGGCAAAACACCAAGCCCAGTCGACCCTGCAAGGTCCTCCTTACTAACATCTGGGGACTTGTGCCAAAATTGGGAGAGCTGTCCCACAGACTAGTCAAGCAACAGCCTGACATAGCCATACTCACAGAATCATATTTCTCAGCCAACGTCCCAGACTCTTCCATCACCATCCCTGGGTATGTCCTGTCCCACCGGCAGGACAGACCCACCAGAGGTGGCGGTACAGTGATATACAGTCAGGAGGGAGTGGCCCTGGGAGTCCTCAACATTGACTCTGGACCCCATGAAATCTCATGGCATCAGGTCAAACATGGGCAAGCAAACCTCCTGCTGATTACCACCTACCGTCCTCCCTCAGCTGATGAATCAGTCCTCCTCCATGTTGAACACCACTTGGAGGAAGCACTGAGGGTAGCAAGGGCACAAAATGTACTCTGGGTGGGGGACTTCAATGTCCATCACCAAGAGTGGCTCGGTAGCACCACTACTGACCAAGCTGGCCGAGTCCTGAAGGACATAGCTGCTAGACTGGGCCTGCGGCAGGTGGTGAGCGAACCAACACAAGGGAGAAACTTACTTGACCTCGTCCTCACCAATCTACCTGTCGCAAATGCATCTGTCCATGACAGTATTGGTAGGAGTGACCACCGCACAGTCCTCGTGGAGATGAAATCCCGTCTTCGCACTGAGGACACCATCCAACGTGTTGTGTGGCACTACCACCATGCTAAATGGGATAGATTCAGAACAGATCTAGCAGCTCAAAACTGGGCATCCATGAGGCGCTGTGGGCCATCAGCAGCAGCAGAATTGTATTCCAGCACAATCTGTAACCTCATGGCCCGGCATATTCCTCACTCTACCATTACCAACAAGCCAGGGGATCAACCCTGGTTCAATGAGGAGTGCAGAAGAGCATGCCAGGAGCAGCACCAGGCGTACCTAAAAATGAGGTGCCAACCTGGTGAAGCTACAACTCAGGACTACATGCATGCTAAACAGCGGAAGCAACATGCTATAGACAGAGCTAAGCGATTCCACAACCAACGGATCAGATCAAAGCTCTGCAGTCCTGCCACATCCAGTCGTGAATGGTGGTGGACAATTAAACAACTAACGGGAGGAGGAGGCTCTGCAAACATCCCCATTCTCAATGATGGCGGAGTCCAGCACGTGAGTGCAAAAGACAAGGCTGAAGCGTTTGCAACCATCTTCAGCCAGAAGTGCCGAGTGGATAATCCATCTCAGCCTCCTCCCGATATCCCCACCATCACGGAAGCCAGTCTTCGGCCAATTCGATTCACTCCACGTGATATCAAGAAACGGCTGAGTGCACTGGATACAGCAAAGGCTATGGGGCCCCGAAAACATCCCAGCTGTAGTGCTGAAGACTTGTGCTCCAGAACCAGCTGCGCCTCTAGCCAAGCTGTTCCAGTACAGCTACAACACTGGCATCCACCCGACAATGTGGAAAATTGCCCAGGTATGTCCTGTCCACAAAAAGCAGGACAAATCCAATCCGGCCAATTACCGCCCCATCAGTCTACTCTCAATCATCAGCAAAGTGATGGAAGGTGTCGTCGACAGTGCTATCAAGCGGCACTTACTCACCAATAACCTGCTCACCGATGCTCAGTTTGGGTTCCGCCAGGACCACTCGGCTCCAGACCTCATTACAGCCTTGGTCCAAACATGGACAAAAGAGCTGAATTCCAGAGGTGAGGTGAGAGTGACTGCCCTTGACTTCAAGGCAGCATTTGACCGAGTGTGGCACCAAGGAGCCCTAGTAAAATTGAAGTCAATGGGAATCAGGGGGAAAACTCTCCAGTGGCTGGAGTCATACCTAGCACAAAGGAAGATGGTAGTGGTTGTTGGAGGCCAATCATCTCAGCCCCAGGGCATTGCTGCAGGAGTTCCTCAGGGCAGTGTCCTAGGCTCAACCATCTTCAGCTGCTTTATCAATGACCTTCCCTCCATCATAAGGTCAGAAATGGGGATGTTCACTGATGACTGCACAGTGTTCAGTTCCATTCGCAACCCCTCCGATAATGAAGCAGTCCGAGCCTGCATGCAGCAAGACCTGGACAACATCCAGGCTTGGGCTCATAAGTGGCCAGTAACATTCGCGCCAGATAAGTGCCAGGCAATGACCATCTCCAACAAGAGAGAGTCTAACCACCTCCCCTTGACATTCAACGGCATTACCATCGCCGAATCCCCCACCATCAACATCCTGGGGGTCACCATTGACCAGAAACTTAACTGGACCAGCCATATAAATACCGTGGCTACGAGAGCAGGTCAGAGGCTGGGTATTCTGCGGTGAGTGACTCACCTCCTGACTCCCCAAAGCCTTTCCACCATCTACAAGGCACAAGTCAGGAGTGTGATGGAATACTCTCCACTTGCCTGGATGAGTGCAGCTCCAACAACACTCAAGAAGCTCGACACCATCCAAGATAAAGCAGCCCGCTTGATTGGCACCCCATCCACCACCCTTAACATTCACTCCCTTCACCACCGGCGCACTGTGGCTGCAGTGTGCACCATCCACAGGATGCACTGCAGCAACTCGCCAAGGCTTCTTCGACAGCACCTCCCAAACCCGCGACCTCTACCACCTAGAAGGACAAGGGCAGCAGGCGCATGGGAACAACACCACCTGCACGTTCCCCTCCAAGTCACACATCATCCCGACTTGGAAATATATCGCCGTTCCTTCATTGTCGCTGGGTCAAAATCCTGGAACTCCCTTCCTAACAGCACTGTGGGAGAACCGTCACCACACGGACTGCAGTGGTTCAAGAAGGCGGCTCACCACCACCTTCTCGAGGGCAATTAGGGATGGGCAATAAATGCCGGCCTCGCCAGCGACGCCCACATCCCGTGAACGAATTTAAAAAAAAAATGGAATTGAATCCAGAGAAGTGTGAGTTAATGGATTTGGGGAGGGCAAACAAGGCAAGGGAGTACACAATAAATGGGAGGATACTGAGAAGTGTCGAGGAAGTGAGGAACCTTGGAGTGCATGTCCACAGATCCCTGAAGGTAGCAGGACAGGTCGATAAGGTGGTTTTAAAAAGTCATATGGGATACTTTCCTTTATTAGCCGAGGCATAGAATATAAGAGCAGGGAGGTTATGCTAGAACTGTTTCAAACATTGGTTAGGCCACAGCTTGAATACTGCGTACAGTTCTGGTCACCACATTACAGGACAGATGTGATTGCACTAGAGAGGGTACAGAGGAGATTTACGAGGATGTTGCCAGCGCTGGAGAATTTTAGCTTGAGGAAAGATTGGATAGGCTGGAGTTGTTTTCTTTGGGACAAAGGAGATTGAGGGGAGATTTAATTGAGGTGTATAAAATTAAGACGGGACTAGATAGAGTGGATAGGGAGGACCTATTTCCCTTAGCAGAGGGTCAGTGATGAGAGGGCATAGATTTAATGTAATTGGTAGAAGGATTAGAGGGGAGCTGAGGAGAAATGTTTTCCCCCAGAGGGTGGTGGGGGTCTGGAACTCACTGTCTGAAAGGGTGGTAGAGGCAGAAACCCTCAACTCATTTAAAAAGTACTTGGATGTGCACCTGAAGTGCCGTAACCTACAGGGGTATGGACCAAGTGCTGGAAAGTGGGTTTAAGCTGGATAGCACTTTTTCGGCCAGCATGGACACAATGGGCGGAATGGCCTCTTTCTGTGCCGTAACTTTCTATGATTCTATTTTTGAAAAAAAGAACCATAAGGAAACAATGTAGAAGACTGTAGAGTGCATTGACCTTCTCGTGGGTTTGGTAACATCTCCAGCTTTGTGAAGACTAGTCCAAAATATTTAAGGCATTTCTTACCGAATTCACACTTCTGGGTGAGTGTACGGCCTTTACCTTGTAGTCTGTGGAAAAAAATCTCCCAAGGTGCTGGGCTGGTTGCATGTATCTGAATGCACAGTCAACCTGAAATTCCTTTGATAACTTGTCAGATGGTATGTTGAGATACCTCTGCTGCTGAAGATATACCGAAAATTAACCTTTTATATTGCTTCAGCACAACATATGGTGCAAACTTTGTAATATCACTACTCTCCTCGTCGAAGTTTAGCCGGTGACCCCAGATCTAGCTTTGAAAAAAATACATGATCAGTTTACCTCATCTAGGATTGGAATATCACATCATTCACACTTAATTCCTTTATTTGTTGTTCGTTTATCGACACGAGGTTGCATATCATTAGGATTGGGCTTGGGGACAATTACTGGAGGTGAGGCCCAAGGTGTCTTCAATTATTCTCCAATTGTTTTAGCTGCACCACAACTTTCTTCTGTAGAGGAGGTGGTGAGTAACAAAACTTGTCAACATGCAGTTTGACTTGCACGTCCTTCGGTTTACCAATATCGCTGGATACTTAAAGGAATTCACTGCAGATAGCATCCTCCGATGTTGCTGTATTGATTCTACATCCTGCTGAATGTAGGTAATGAGACACAGATCTTGAGCTGCATGTTTTTTTATTCAATCATGAGTTGTGGGCGTAACTGGCAAGGCCAGCATTTATTGCCCATCCCTAATTGCCCTTGAGAAGGTGGTGGTGAGCCGCCTTCTTGAACTGCTGCAGTCCGTGTGGTGACTGTTCTCCCACAGCGCTGTTAGGAAGGGAGTTCCAGGATTTTGACCCAGCGACGATGAAGGAATGGCGATATATTTCCAAGTCTGGATGGTGCGTGACTTGGAGGGGAACGTGCAGGTGGTGTTGTTCCCATGCGCCTGCTGCCCTCCTCCTTCTAGGAGCTAGAGGTCGCAGGTTTGGGAGTTGCACTCGAAGAAGCCTTGGCGAGTTGCTGCAGTGGATCTTGTAGATGGTACACACTGCAGCCACGGTACGCCAGTGGTGAAGGGAGTGAATGTTTAAAGTGGTGGATGGGGTGCCAATCAAAGCGGGCTGCTTTGTCCTGGATGGCGTCAAGTTTCTTCAGTGTTGTTGGAGCTGCACTCATCCAGGCAAGTGAGAGTATTCCATCACACTCCTGACTTGTGCCTTGTAGATGGTGGAAAGGCTTTGGGGAGTCTGGAGGTGAGTCATTCCCCACAGAATACCCAGCCTCTGACCTGCTCTTGTAGCCACAGTATTTATGTGGCTGGTCCAGTTAAGATTCTGGTCAATTGTGACCCCCAGGATGTTGATGGTGGGGGATTCGGCGATGGTAATGCCGTTGAATGTCAAGAGGAGGTGGTTAGACTCTCTCTTGTTGGAGATGGCCATTGCCTGGCACTTGTCTGGCATGAATGTTTCTTGCCACTTATCAGACCAAGCCTGGATGTTGTCCAGGTCTTGCTGTATGTGGGCTCGGACTGCTTCATTACCTGAGGGGTTGCGAATGGAACTGAACACTGTGCAATCATCAGCAAACATCCCCACTTCTGACCATTTTGATGGAGGGAAGGTCATTGATGAAGCAGCTGAAGATGCTTGGGCCTCGGACACTACCCTGAGGAACACGAGCAGCAATGTCCTGGGGCTGAGATGATTGACCTCCAACAACCATTACCATCTTCCTTTGTGCTAGGTATAACTCCAGCCACTGGAGAGTTTTCCCTCTGATTCCCATTGACTTCCATGTTACTAGGGCTTCTTGATGCCACATTGCGTCAACTGCTGCCTTGATGTCAAGGGCAGTCACTCTCACCTCTGGAATTCTACTCTTTTGGCCATGTTTGGACCAAGGCTGTAATGTGGTCTGGAGCTGAGTGGTCCTGGCAGAACCCAAACTGAGCATTGGTGAGTAAATGCTGCTTGATAGCACTGTCGACGACACCTTCCATCACTTTGCTGATTAAGAGTAGACTGATGGGGCGGTAATTGGCCGGATTGGATTTGTCCTGCTTTTTGTGGACAGGTCATACCTGGGCAATTTTCCACATTGTCGGGTAGATGCCAGTGTTGTTGTAGCTGTACTGGAACAGCTTGGCTAGAGGTGCGGCTAGTTCTGGAGCACAAGTCTTCAGCACTACAGCCGGGATGTTGTCGGGGCCCATAGCCTTTGCTGTATCCAGTGCACTCAGCCGTTTCTTGATATCACGTGGAGTGAATCGAATTGGCTGAAGACTGGCTTCTGTGATGGTGGGGATATCGAGAGGAGGCCGAGATGGATCATCCACTCGACACTTCTGGCTGAAGATGGTTGCAAACGCTTCAGCCTTGTCTTTTGCACTCACGTGCTGGACTCCGCCATCATTGAGGATGGGGATTTTTACAGAGCCTCCTCCTCCCATTAGTTGTTTAATTGTCCACCATCATTTCACAACTGGATGTGGCAGGATTGCAGAGCTTTGATCTGATCCGTTGGTTGTGGAATCGCTTAGCTCTGTCTATAGCATGCTGTTTAGCATGCATGTAGTCCTGTGTTGTAGCTTCACCAGGTTGGCACCTCCTGGTGCTGCTCCTGGCATGCTTTTCTACACTGCTCATTGAACCAGGGTTGATCCCTGGCTCGTTGGTAATGTAGAATGAGGGATATGCCGGGTCATGAGTTTACAGATTGTGATGGAATACAGTTCTGCTCCTGCTGATCATAGAACGGTTACAGCATAGAAGGAGGCCATTCAGCCCATCGAGTCTGCGCTGGCTCTATGCAAGAGCAATACAGCTAGTCCCACTCCCCCACCCTATCCCTGTAGCCCTGCAAATTTTTTCCCTTCAAGTATTTATCCAGTTCCCTTTTAAAGGCCATGATTGAATCTGCCTCCACCACCCCCTCGGGCAGTGCATTCCAGATCCTAACCACTCGCTGAGTTTATAAAAAAAAAAGTTTTTCTTTATGTCACCTTTGGTTCTTTTGCCAATCACCTTAAATCTGTGCCCTTTGGTTCTTGACCCTTCTGCCAATGGGAACAGTTTATCTCTATCTACTCTGTCTGGACCCTCCATGATTTTGAATACCTCTATCAAATCTCCTTGCAATCTTCTATGTTCCAAAGAGAACAACCCCAGCTTCTCCAGTATATCCACATAACTAAAGTCCCTCATCCCTGGAATCATTCTGGTAAATCTCTTCTGCACCCTCTCTAAGGCCTTCACATCTTTCCTGAAGTGCGGTGCCCAGAACTGGACACAATACTCCAGTTGTGGCTGAACCAGTGCTTTATGAAGGTTCATCATGACTTCCATACTTTTGTACTCTATGCCTCTATTTATAAAGCCCTGGATCCTGTATGCTTTTTTTAACCGCTTTCTCAACCTGCCCTGCCACCTTCAATGATTTGTGCACATATACCCCAAGGTCTCTCTGTTCCTGCACCCCTTTTAGAGTTGTGCCCTCTAGTTTATATTGCCTCTCCTCGTTCTTCCTACCGAAATGTATCACTTCGCATTTTTCTGCATGAATTTCATCTGCCATGTGTCTGCCCATGCCACCAGCCTGTCTATATCCTCTTGAAGTCTATCACTATCCTCCTCACTGTTTACTAACCTTCCAAGTTTTGTGTCATCTGCAAATTTTAAAATTGTGTCCTGTACACCCAAGTCAGGCTCCAGCACCATCCAAGACAAAGCAGCCCATTTGATTGGCACCCCATCCACCACCTTAAACATTCACTCCCTCCATAACCAGCACACCGTGGCTGCAGTGTGTACCATCTACAGGATGCACTGCAGCAACTCACCAAGGCTTCTTCGACAGCACCTCCCAAACCCGCAACCTCTACCACCTAGAAGGACAAGGGCAGCAGGAACATGGGAACAACGGCACCTGCACGTTCCCCTCCAAGTCACACACCATCCCAACTTGGAAATATATCGCCATTCCTTCATCTGGGTCGTAATCCTGGAGCTTCCTTCCTAACAGCACTGTGGGATAACCTTCACCACACTGACTGCAGCGGTTCAAGAAGGCGGCTCACCACCACCTTCTCAAGGGCAATTAGGGATGGGCAATAAATGCCGGCCTCGCCAGCGACGCCCACATCCCATGAACGAATAAAAAAAAAAGTCATTGATATAATCAAGAAAAGCAGTGGTCCCAGCACCGACCCCTGGGGAACACCACTGCACACCTCCCTCGAGTCTAAAAAAACAAACGTTCACCACTACTCTATTTCCTGTCACTCAGACAATTTTGTATCCATGTTGCTACTGCCCCCTTTATTCCATGGGCCGCAATCTTGAAGACATGCCTATTATCAGATGCCTTTTGAAAGTCCATATACACCACATCAACTGCATTGCCCTCATCAACCCTCTCTGTTACCTCATCTAAAAACTCTATCAAGTTAGTTGAACACGATTTGCCTTCAACAAATCTGTGCTGCCTTTCCCTAATCAATCCACACTTGTCCAAATGACTGTTAATTCTGTCCCAGATTATCGTTTCTAAAAGTTTCCCCACCACTTAGGTTAAACTGACTGGCCTGTAGTTGCTGGGTTTATCGGGTGTAACATTTGCAATTCTTCAGTCCTCTGGCACCACCCCTGTATCTAAGGATGTTTGGATACGCTATCTAAGGATGGCTCACAGCGCCTCATGGATGCCCAGTTTTGAGCTGTTAGATCTGTTCTGAATCTATCCCATTTAGCACGTTGGTAGTGCCACACAACACAATGGACCGTCTCCACAAGGACTGTGGTGGTCACTCCTGCCAATGCTGTCATGGACAGATGCTTCTGTGACAGGTAGATTGAGGACGAAATCATATAGGTTTTCTCCTCGTGTTGGTTCTCTCACCACCTGCTGCAGGTCCAGTCTGGCAGCTGTTTCCTTCAGGATTCGGCCAGCTTGGTCAGTAGTGGTGCTACTGAGCCACTCTTGGTGATGGACATTGAAGTCCCCCACCCAGAGTATATCCTGTGCCCTTGCTACCCTCAGTGCTTCCTCCAAGTGATGCTCAACATGGAAGAGGACTGATTCATCAGCTGAAGAAGGATGGTAGGTGGTAATCAGCAGGAGATTTCGTTGTTTGACCTGATGCCATGAGATTTCATGGGGTCCCGAGTCAATGTTGAGGACTCCCAGGGCCACTCCCGGTGGTGGGATAGGACATACGCCGGGATGGTGATCGAGGAGTCTGGGACATTGGATGAAAGGTATGATGCTGTGAGTATGGCTATGTCAGGCTGTTGCTTGACTAGTCTGTGGGACAGCTCTCCCAATTTTGGCACAAGTCCCCAGATGTTAGTGAGGAGGACTTTGCAGGGGTGTCGTGTCCAGTGCCAAGTGGTCCGTCCGGTTTTATTCTTATGACTTTTTGTAGCGAAATTGTACAACTGAGTGGCTTGCTGGGCCATTTCAGAGGGCAGTTAAAAATCAACCACATTGCTGTAGGTCTGGGGTCACATTATAGGCCAGACTGGGTAAGGTTTCCTTCCCTAAAGGACATTAGTGAACCAGATTGGTTTTTACGACAATCCAGTAGTTTCATGGTTACCATTACTGATACTAGTTTTTTATTCCAGATTTTTATTCAACAATTCAAATTCCTTAGCTGCTGTAGCAGGATTTGAACCCATGACTCCAGATTATTGGTCCAAACCTCTGCAATACTAGTCCAGTAACATAACCACTATGCTACTGTACCCTATTATGTATGTAGGAATAGTAGACAACTAGACTTTCCTTTCATGACAAACACACCCAAACACAAAAAGATGCTTGCTTGCTCGTCTTGAAATGCGCACAAGATTTACTGAGAATTGGAAGAAGTGTCTTTGTACCAAATGGAAAAAGTTGGGTCTGTGTGTGCTCGAGCTCCACTTCAGATTCAGAACCAGCAACGATGGACTGGTAACTGGATTCATTAATGATTACACTTAAAAAGTACTTCACTGGCTGTAAAGCTCTTTGAGACATCCTGACGTTGTGAAAGTTTCCTTTCTAATATTCTGGAATCAACTATGCTGTGAATAGGCACAACGCGCTGGTTACTGTATTGTGTGCTACCATCACTGGGTGACCACTGATTGTCCTGGAATGTGAAGTGCACATGCTGCCACGACTATAGGAATATGCTCAGTGAATATGACACTGCAGTGGGGATGACCTTTCATCATCATCATCAACAACAACGCATTTATATAGTGCCTTTAATATAATAAAACATCCAAAGGTGCTTCATAGGAGTGTTATCAGACAACATTTGACACCGAGCTAAATAAGGAGATATTAGGACAGGTGACCAAAAGCTTGGTCAAAGAGAGAGGTTTTAAGGAGGGTAGAGAGGCGGAGGGGTTTAGGGAGGGAATTCCAGAGCTTGGGGCTTACACAGCTGGAGGCCTCCTCCCTCCCAGCCTCCTGTGCCAATGTTGCATTGCCTTCATCTGTTGAGAGTGCAGAGGAACAAAATAAGCCAGGGCATTCCTATTGCAGTCATTATGCTGCTGCTGATGCTTATAAGGAGTGTCCGTGCATTTAAAAACTGGATAGATCTCTTCTCCGACAACATTACAATGGAAACTCATCGCTGTTTGGTGTTGATGACTCTTCCTTTCGCTCATCACTGGGGACCATTGAAAGTTTCCTGCCCAATAATTTTGAGCATCTGCTCTGCCAGTGATTTCTCCTATCCTCTGGAAGTGTACACCACCTCGATCTGCAACAAGCAAGATCACCATACTTCACATTAGGTACCCAGATTGTACTTTATGATCCAGCCACATATCTGCCATTTAGGCAAACCATCTTGCAACGTCATTGTATTTTGGTATTTAGAATTCTCAGCAAGTCATACAGCCGTGCAATAGAATAGTTGCACCTTTGCCAATTTTCAAATTGCGCCCAAATCTGCAGCTCTTTCCTGAAACAGTGCCTAACTAAAAGGGAAGTCTGTACAATGTACTTTTAAATTCTTTCCAAATTCAGGATTATATCCAATTAATACCCCAATTCCAAAGTTAGGATTAAACTCAATAGCAGCTGAAGGTGTCTATGTCCACATGCTGGATTCTAGTGTGACATGCAGTCACTTTCTCCGTTTGAAGCAGGCTGCAGTTCAACTCCTCCTCTCTGTGCCAACGGGCAGCGTTGCTGTAAAACTTGTCTTCAGTCGCCTGCCTCACATGTAAGGCAAGGCATCTCCACATCATCACATGTAAGGGTGAATTCAGCGAGGCGAGGCTTCTGGTGCGGGGGCTTGGTAAATGGGAGTGCAGATTGGAGATAGGGGAATCCCTAATCTGCTGCATTAGTGAAGCTGGGATCAGGACCACCTTTAATTCACTCTATAGGACTGACCTTCCAAGCCTCGCCTGCCAGCCGCATATCCCAGGAGGTGGTGTGCACACTGCCCTCAATTCTCTTGGGACAGAAATCGCACAGAGTGGCGAGACAACACTCACCGCAGCTCCTGCAAATTAAATTAACAAAAATACTTGCTATGGTGTTGAATTGCTTGATTTTGAACTTTAAAAAAAAATTATGCGCTATCAACCCAGCCTCTGAGTAGCGTGAGTTGCCGTGCATGGAACAGACTGTGAAGAGAAGTCCCGCACAGATTCAGGCTGCATTGCTCAAGCAGGCGAGCAGACTTCATTCATTGAAAGTCAATCTTGATATAATTGCAAATAATAATTTAAATTTTTTATAAAAAGCCAAAAACTATTAAAATAAGTAGTAATATGAGACTCCACATTTTTAAAAGTTAATATTTAGTTGTTTGGCAGTCATTAAGACTAACTGCACTTTTAAAACTTAGTTTAGACCTGGTATTTTTAACCGTACCTGGGCAGATGAGCAAGTTTGTGATTTTTCAGTGATTTCTCTGATTGCAGCGTGCGATGTCCCTTTAATTCAAAGCTGTCAAATCACCGGCGAACCAGTAGGAGCAAGTTCACTATTTCCGTGTTTCACTGCGCGTGTGCGAACCCGGGAACTTGCTCCTTCAATTCACCACCAACAACGGAGAGCGCTGCTGAGCTCCTCCGTTACTTCAGGAGCGATTTCTGGCCCATCATAGATGGCGAGTTCTGGGCAGACCCCTCCCCCCATGGGTTCCTGTTATACGTATCTCTTGTAGCTCAACGAGGGGGTGTTAAGAACAAAGCTGATGATGCATATCAGCTCTGGTTAGTATTACATTTTGTGAATGTCGTCGTTTATTGTTAACTTATTATTTTGGTAGTTCCTTCTGAAATGGTTTTTATCGATTACACTCGAAGTTATCTGGTTAATAACATTCAGATATTTTTTGACCTGCGAATGATTTTTGATGTTTTCAGGGGAAAAAAATAACTCCCAAAATTCAGGCTAACCTTTAACCACCTCCCCCAGGGGTAAAATATATCACAATCATCGTATACAAAGCAGCTGTAACAAAAAGTATTTAAAATTGTTATTTTCTGATCAGCTGGCTGTCTGATATACACAGAAACATTGTGCTCTCTGAATCTTTCTCCCTAACCCCCTTCACTGTGCTATTTCTCTCCCCACCTTCAAAAGCCTCTTCAAAACACATCTCTTTGATCACATTTTCTATTACTTTTATTAACCCTGTGGTTTCTGCTCTACAGAGTGCCCTGGAAGGTTTAAAGATGCTACATAAATGCAAATTGGTGGCGTTTGATGTCTTCAAACCAAACTACCATCCACATAAGTCGAGCTTCTGCTTCCTGAAGTGAAGGCACACTTTCCCCCAACAAAGACACCCCCCACTTACCTAAACCCAAACACTTTAGATGCAGGTTGATAAGAGCTAAAACTTAAGAACTGCCAAGGGAGTAGGACTACAGATAAATCCTCACAACTTATTGGCATTGGATTGTATGTTACCTGGAGTTGAGGGACAGTGTCTGATCTACCACTCTAGTTCCTGTCAATGGGCTAGGCTGGCTGGTCTATCATCAACGATGCCTGGATAACTACTTGGCTCAGCTATTGGATCATTGAGTTGGCCACAGAGGATTGACTTGGTTCCAATCTCCTATTACCAAGCTTGTCATCTTGGAGCCAACTTGATGCTGATGAGTCCACACTTGCCTCCCTCCCCCAGGAAGATACTCACTAGATAATCATTGGAAAACTGACAAGTGCCGGTTTGGACCCTAACTGGATGGAACACAAACTCCTTCTGAGCATAACTTAGGATATGACGTGCGAGTAAATTTCCTCCCTCCTCCTGACCACGGCATGGACACACATCGTACCCCCTCAAACAGCTGAAGGTTCAGAACTTCAACAGCAACTATTCACCTCTCTGCTGTCCATCCTGGATGGGGGTGAGGGGTGGGCGAGAGTGTGGGGTGAGGGGTTTCTCGCCTACCTGGCTTCGTGGACCACCTTCCAGCCGTTGGAGTTTTCTTATCGGTTATTTGAGTGCTGGCTGCCTTCACTGCGATGGAAGGACCTACAGCTTGTGATTTGTCAACAATCTTGATGTTCTAGCCATCCAAATCTAGTGCTGTCTAGTAGGCTTTCCCATCACCAACTGCTGAATCAAAGTCTTCATGTGAGGGACTTTAGCAAAGAGATCTGGCCCCTGGGAGGCTGGCTCTCTCTACAGGATCTGCGTGCCAGGCGAGTGGAGGCCAGTGTCCATCCGCCTTATTTCCTCTTGTTACAAATCTACAATAGAAACAAGAAAGAAAGAGAGACTCGCAATTATATAGCGCTCTTCATGACCTCGGGACGTCCTGAAGCACTTTACAGCCAATGAAGCACTTTTGAAGTGTAGTCACTTTTAATGTAGGAAAAGTGGCAGCTAATTTGCACACAGCAAGATCCCACAAACAGCAATGAATTAATGACCAGATCATCTCTTTTAGCCATTGGTTGAGGGATAAATGTTTGCCAGGACACTGGCGAGAACTCCCCTGCTCTTAGGAACATAGGAACAGGAGTAGGCCATTCAGCCCCTCGTGCCTGCTCCGCCATTTGATAAGATCATGGCTGATCTGTGATCTAACTCCATATACCTGCCTTTGGCCCATATCCCTTAATACCTTTGGTTGCCAAAAAGCTATCTAGCTCAGATTTAAATTTAGCAATTGAGCTAGTATCAATTGCCGTTTGCGGAAGATAGTTCCAAACTTCTACTACCCTTTGTGTGTAGAAATATTTTCTAATCTTGCTCCTGAAAAGTCTGGCTCTAATTTTTAGACTGTGCCCCCTACTCCTAAAATCCCCAACCAGTGGAAATAGTTTCTCTCTATCCACCCTATCTGTTCCCCTTAATATCTTATAAACTTCGATCAGATCACCCCTTAACCTTCGAAACTCTAGAGAATACAACCCCAATTTGTGTACTCTCTCCTCGTAACTTAACCCTTGAAGTCCAGGTATCATTCTAGTAAACTTACGCTGCACTCCCTCCAAGGCCAATATGTCCTTCCGAAGGTGCGGTGCCCAGAACTGCTCACAGTACTCCAGATGCGGTCTAACCAGGGTTTTGTATAGCTGCAGCATAACTTCTGCCCCCTTGCACTCTAGTCCTCTAGATATAAAGGCCAACATTCTTCGAATACTGCCATGGGATCTTTTACACATCTACCTCTACCTAAGAGGGCAGACGGTTTAATGTCTCATCCGAAAGATGGCACCTCCCTCAGTACTGGAGTGTCTCCTAGACCATGTGCTCAAGTCTCTGGAGTGGGACTTGCACCCACAACCTTCTGACTCCGAGAAAGAGTCTTAATCATCAGCAGTTCAAGAAAATTCTTGGAGCACTATGAATTTTTTCTTCATTCTATATAAAAGCGAATCATAATGTTTGCAAAACACGTGCTGCATTAATACATCTTTCATTCAAGACAAGAGATAACACATTTTTGGGTTGAAACCACTTTAGCTTCATGAATGAAATAAAATCAAATCGCAAGGACCCGGCTGACAAGTAACAGTCAGCCAAAGGTAACAAGTAGTGGATGTGAATTTCAATCCGTTACTTCAAATAATGATGCCTGCAGCCTCTGTAAAATACAATCAGCTGGGATCCTCCTGCAGAGGCCAGGTCCCATTGAATGAATTGGTTTGAGATCACAATGGCATGTTCTCTGAAGAATGTAACGAATAATATTCCAAATGCTTTTCCCCAAGACATTCAGTGCTACATATAAATGTAATTATAAAGTCACCTCCAGCCCAGTGTATGACCAAATCCCTTTGAGCTTTTATGTTCTGAGACAGTGTTTGGGAGTAGAAAGGATAACTGAAGCACTGATGTTTAATTGATTTTGACTCTTTCCCAAATGAATAAAAACCTCAGTCCTCTGCAGATGTACCAGCTGATACAACAGTGAACATGCGAGCACTAACTACATTTGTTTAAACCCTATAGGTTTATCTGCTGCTTCCTTGGCTGGCTGAATTCATCAAAAGCTGTACATATTCGTAGCTCTTTGCAGAGCTGTGGGGGATAATTTTAACCCCAAAGGGTTGTGGGTGGGTGGGAGGTTAAAAACTAACAGATTTTTGGAGCGGGACCGCATCCCGGCTCCCACCCGCCCACTTCTGGGTTTAACCTGGGCGCGTTTGGATGCTCTGCCGAAACCAGGAGGCCCGCCCCCACTTAGTGCCGGCGGCCTGGATTGTTAAAGGGGCAATGGAACTGATCCAAATAGTTGAGGTACTTAATTTTTTGTTGGTTCTAAGCCTGAAAATAATTTAACCTCAGCTGCACGGGTTTCCCTTCGCTTCTGAATCTCGTCAGGTGAAAGCAGCCGGGAAGGGCCAGATCCATGAGGTGAGTGAATGCCTTTATTGCACTGCTTGTGGGCCCGGAAGAGCAGGAGTGCTTCATCCAGGCCCAACGAGCTCATCTGGTGTGTTCAGACCCCCGCGATCGGCCAACCCCTCCCCCACCCGATGGTAATCTGCCCTCCGACCCCTCCCGCCCTCCGACCTTCTCCACAGTACAGAAGATGAATCTGATGTTTAATTTTCTGATACTTGCAGCTGACGAGTTTACCAGTTCACAACGTGCTACTTGGTGATTCTTCACATTCACGGCCCGGGTTCAGCTTTGCTGTGACAACACCAAACTTCATAATCAAAGCTTTTTTTTACAAACTGCAAAGTTGAGCTTAAAACCGCTTTTTAGCCAAAGGATACTCTTTTTGGTGGCTTCTAAGGATTGCATCCCAAGTTGTCACTTTAAGCAACTCTTTAAAATAATTCCTGGGTCTGCTTTTTCTGTTGGGTTCTAAACACATTCAGAAGTCACCTTCAGGTGCCTCAGGCTATGTATGATAAGTTCTGCAAACAGTACCACACTGTCCTCTCCCTTGCTCCCCCCACCCCTCCAACCCCACAATCCGGGAAATGGCTTAAGCCCAAATTGTCATGTTTGTATTTTGTTGGGCCTTCCAGAAAGGCTTGATTATGGAGCCCCTCACAAGGACACTAAAGATTCTGATGTGGCCTTCAGGTTGATTCGTATACAGTCGCCAGCTTCCTGCCAAGTGTGCGACCTCTACCAGGCAGTCACAATACTCCGAATTGACTAGTTGATTTAGAGGGGTTAATAATGCCCCCACGTCTGTTAGTAAGATATTTCATTTCTGCTGGAATCTCTTCAATTGTTGTACAGTTCACGATTGTCTAATGGTGAGAGTCTCCCAAGGACATGTAATGGTTTGTGACTCTTGCCAAAATCTTCTGTCACTGGTAGGGTACTAAACTGGTCAAGTTAATAAATTTCATCAGTCTGCCTGGCACAGGAAACTGATTTGAACGCTGCATGAGCAGCATTCCCTGGAAGACCCGAACTTCTGCCCAGATGTGCAGGGAAGAGCTTTGCAATCTTTGATGCTGGAGAAATCCTGCTGAATCTTTATGATTGACAACCCGATTATTAAGAAGGAACACGGATCTTTTTGGCATTACCCACTCATGTCATTGCACTGCTGATTTTCTAGGAGTCCTCCAAACAAAAGATGTAGCTGACAGCTTTGAAAAGTGTATACTGTGGAGTCTGGATTAGAATGTAGACTCCACTGTCTGTAAAATAGTAAAATTCCTGTCCTGCAAGTGCTGGTATTGCTCCAGTCTCTGGAGTGGGACTTGAGCCTTCTGACTCCAAGGCGAGAATGCACCCACTGAACCATGGCTGCCACTTGTATGGTAACTATGCAATTACAGTGTATTGCATGCACAGGTTTATTTATTTATGCATCTGTGGTATGTGAGGCGACAAAACTTAATTCCTTGTTCATCTACCTGCAATGGGTGGGACAAACACTGTTATTATCATTAAATGATCTGGAGCTAGGAGTCACGAGCACAGTGACTATAAATGTGCAGATGATACTAATGCTAATGAAGATGGTAGACTCCAAAACGGAACAGGGAAAGCTGCAGAAGGATTTGAATATTCATGGAAATTGGGCAAACAGGTGAAATTCAATGTAGAGAAATGAAAAGTGCTTCACATGGGGACAAAAAATCCAGGAAGGACCTATTACTTAAACGGAAAGAAAATAATTTGCATGGAAAATTAAAGGGACCTGGGGGTCCTGTTACCAATAAATTGAAGCTAACACGACAATGCTCGGTGGCAGTGAATAAAACAAATCAGATGTTGAGATGTGTTTAAACGTTAATATTGAGCTGAAATAGTGAGATAATCCTGCCACTTTATAAATCATTGGTGCGTCTGCACTTGGAATACTGTGTACAGTTCTAGTCGCCATAGTACACAAAGGATATCACAGCTATTGAAAGGATACAGAAGAGAGCTACCAAAATGATTGAGAGGATGGAGGGATTGAATTATGAGGAGCAATTATGTAAATTGGACATGTTCTCACTGAAAAAGAGAAGTTTGAGAAGTGATACGATTGTTATTTTTAGGATTCTTAAGGATCTAGATAATGTCGGCCATTACAAGCTGTTTCACCTTGTCCAGAACAGTAGAACCAGAGGACATGGCCTGTGCTTGAAGGGGGTGAATTCAAAACAAATCTGCAGAAACAATATCTCAGTGAGCGAGTGGTCAATCTATGAACAGGCTCCCTAGGGAGACGATGGAAGCAGTTAGTATTGATTCACTCAAATGCAAATTAGATTACTTTCAGAAAATAATGAGTTACAGTACATGAGTAATTTGAGACATGACATGTGGTGAGTGTAACAGGCTTGGGAGGAACAGATGACTTTGGACCTATGGTTCCCAAAGCTCTCCCCCACTGGGGGTTTTCCCCGCCTCATGTCTGGGTCTGTTGTAGACTCATTGATAGAGATTGATTGTGGACAACAACTCCATTATCGTCGTATCGTGTGATTACCTGGATGGTAGAAAGCGAACTGGATGGACCTGAATCTTTTTTGGTTAAGCAATTCCTATGTTTATATAATTACTTTTTAAAAAATTTATATTCATGAGCAATACCATAAAAAGTCTATATTAAAAGTCTTTTGCATGGTGCAATCTTCCTGTAATTTACACACCTATTTCTTAAAACTTTCCCCATCACTCTGTCCACATTATACTTTGTCGATAACAGTGCGACAGGTCCTTGATCGGAAGTGAGGAGTCAAAGGAGGCTGAACCTTGACATAATGTGGAGGATAGTCAGCACCTGCCTCAGGAACCCGGGTGGGCGGGCAGCTAAGACGGAGTGCGTGAAATACCCGCCCCATTCCCGCACCTTTCTGATTGTTTAAAATACCTGATTTTTCAGTATGATTTTTCAGCTGAGCAATCATACTCCCTGTCGGGTACAACCAGGTCTGAAGGCCGAAGAGGCCTTTCCAGGCAAGTTCAAAACTTTCCTTTTTGTAGCCAGGAGGAAAGTGTAAGCCTCCCCTAATGCAGACTCACCACCCCCCTGCCCCCACCCCATGAACTGCTGACTGCCCCAGAACCCCCTCCCGTGTTGTCCCTGCACTTATCTTGGACCCGGCGGGCCGCCTGACTTTCTGCTGCTTCCATTTTGGGCAGGAAGTCGGCCAGCAACCCGTGACTGAGGCCTGGCTGTTAAAATCGGCTGTGCCCCGCCCCCCCGACGGCTGCTCCTGGGCCAGCTGCTCGCCATGCCGTTCTCTCACCTGAGAGTTAAAATTCCCACCGATGGTTCTGAATGTTGGTTTTTAATCTATTGATAGTTCAACCCCTAACCTTATCTAGGTAGCTAATAGGTTCTGGTATTTCTACATCAGGTGACTTGATGGACCATCACACTGGCGGGGAGGGGGTATTGCTTCGCCAGATAACCAAATCCAGGAAACACTTTGATGTTCCAGCAGTCAGTTCGTCCTCTCTCCCGAGTGGGAAAGGATTGGAGAACTTGTGAGAAATGAGAGGACCATAATGTCAGTCATGATTCGGTGGGTAGCACTCTCACCTCCTAGTCAGAAGGTTGTGCGTTCAAGTCCTACTCCAGAAAACTGAGCACAAAATCTAGGCTGACGCTCCAGTACTGAGGGAGTGCCGCAGTGCCGGAAGTGCCATCTTTTGGACGAGATGTTAAACCAAGGCCCCGTCTGCCCCCTCAGGTGGACGAAAAAGATCCCATGGCACTATTTTGAGGAAGAGCAGGAGAGTTCTCCCGGTGTCCTGGCCAACATCACTAAAACATGTGGGGGGTGATTTTAGGAGGCAAATGCGGGTGCGTTGGGTGGGGGCGGGGGTTATCGCGCAATTCCCGTTCGGGTTCAGAAGCCGGCTCCAACCCGCCGGCTTCTGAGTTTCCTGGGGACCCACCTGTGTGCGCGCGGGTGACCCAAAACCGGAAGTCCCGCCGGCAATTAAAGCTGGCGGGATAATAGTTAAAAAGCCAAATGTACCTCATTGAGGTATTTAAGGCACTTTACCTGTGACAGATTAAGTGATTAGAAAGATTTTTAACTTACCTGGGCAGCTTGCCCACCACTTCTGATTCACGCCTGGTGAAACCAGGCATGAAGGGCCACATCAGGGAACAAGAAACTAAATAAATTAAATAAAAAAACATGCAATGAAGTGAAAACACTAAATGCACCTACCTTTGAAACCTGCTCCATTGTCCGATGTTTCCCGCTCCGATGTCCCCCTCTTCTCCATTCCGATCTTCCCCCATTTCCCCGATCTTCCCCTCTCCTTCCCCCCCCCCCCCCCCAGACTTCTAGTCCAGCGCTGGATGACGTCTGGTTCTCTCTCCTTCTCGTCGCCCCCCCACTGCAGCTTCTGACGGCAGCCAGCCTGTCAATCAGACCAGCTGCCGAGCGCAAAACCCGGACAGGACGTTAATCATCGACAATCAACGTGCGATCGCGTTGGAAACGTTAAGTTTGGTTCATGCAGGTTACCCACGTGCTCAATCGCCCCCCCTGCTGCCAACCCCCCTCCCCGCTAATATCGGGGCCATGATCTAGTCATTATCCCATTGCTGTTTGTGGGATCTTGTGTGAAAATTGGCTGCCGTGTTTCCCACATTACAAAGGTGACTACACTTTTTTTTAAAAAAGTACTTTAATTGGCTGTGAATGGCGTTGGGCCGTCCTGAGATTGCGATAGGCGCTATGTAAATGCAAGCCTTTTTCTTTTTTATAATCCTGAATAAAATCAACTTGCTTACCTGTTTTTTTTCCAGGAATTTCAGGATGGTAGCAGTGACAACAAAGCCTGATGAAGAAAGTCCAAAGCAATGGAGAATGCGACCCCAGAACCAGTGTATGTTGATGTGGACAAAGGGTTGACCTTGGCCTGCTTTGTCCTCCTGTGCGTCTTCCTGATTGTGATGATTATCCGTTGTGCTAAGGTGATAATGGACCCGTACAGTGCCATCCCCACATCCACCTGGGAGGAGCAGCACCTGGATGATTGAATGCAATGTTGGAGCAGAGGAAAGTAAACGCTGGAACTGACGAGTCCGCTCGAACAAATCGGATTTATTCCAACTCCCGAACCTAAGATTACAATTCTGTGAAAGTGTTTACTGAAATCTGCATGTGAATAAGTGCCTCAGCAAAACATTGTTTGTCTTAAATGACCTTTTTGTTGATACTGTACAATGCACTGGATTGACAGAACCATATATCTGAATGACATCGATTGTAGTCTTAGGGTGACATAGGATAAATAAAGTCAATTATCTGCTATTAAACATAAAAACAACATATAATGAAGCCTTGGCCTGTGCCTGCTAAATCCTATGTTACATGATTCCTAATTCATCTATAAGCAATATATAGCAATGACATCTGTTTGAAAGGGATTGTGGGAGATGTACTTACCTTGAGATGGGTGAGACAAAGGAATGTAATGAGAATCTGGGCCGGTCAGTGAAAAATGTTTACAACAGTTGGTGCTTCCCCTGGCTTGTAACCTTGCAATCTCTCATTACGGCCACAATCGCTAATCTTTTTTTTAAAAAAAATAACTTTCTGATGCTTTTTGTTTACAGCAGTAAGTCTCACCGGATGATTGGTTGAATGATATATTCCACAATAGTTCATTCAATGTTTGGCCCAGTTAAATCAATCATTGACAGTACGGTCATCGTTCATTTGTGCCTGGACCAAATCACATGAACTGAGAATAATGCACATCAAATTAGACATTGATTGTGTGGAATGAAGAGTCAGTTGGGCCTTAATGTCAGGACTGCAAGGTTTCTCTGGCCTGACACCGATGGCAGCCTATAGCCAATGGTGAAACTGCAAGGAGGAGGAGCTAATGGCCATATCTATATATAACAAACTTAAAAATAAAGTTACATTTTTAAAAACTTCAATATGACTCACTTATTATATCCGGAATACTGATTGTATTTTTCCAGGTGTCCAATGATTTCAGTGGGCTTGTTCTTAAGTTTTCCATTTACGTTTAATGGCCTCTTTGAGATGGTTATGAAATTTGGGGAATCAAGCACTCCCTCTTAGAGAAATGTTTTAATTGTCTATCCCCATGCCTATCATTTTAAAATTATTATCTATGGATTACACCATCAGAACATATTTAGCAGAAATTCTTCAATAATCAGCATTATCACCATGAACACAAAGGCACTATCGCAATTGTATAAATACCCCTGGAGTAATAATAAAACAAAATGGGAGTCTGTGGCTGAACCAACAAAATCCGGCTCTTCCCGGGGGCTTTAATTCAGTTCCGAACTTTATCTTTAATGCAGAGTTTGACCATGAGGAGCATTCTGACATCACTTCCACTTTATACCTGGACAACTGTTTCCGCTGCTCCTGACCCAGAATGAAGATCACCAGAGGGCATTCACTAATATTCATTTATAAAACCTGAGTCATAGAGTCATAGAGTTATACAGCACGGATAGAGGCCCTTCGGCCCATCGTGTCCGCGCCAGCCATCAGCCCTGTCTACTCTAATCCCATATTCCAGCATTTGGTCCGTAGCCTTGTATGCTATGGCATTTCAAGTGCTCATCCAAATGCTTCTTGAATGTTGTGAGGGTTCCTGCCTCCACAACCCTTTCAGGCAGTGAGTTCCAGACTCCAACCACCCTCTGGGTGAAAAAGTTCTTTCTCAAATCCCCTCTAAACCTCCCGCCTTTTACCTTGAGACAGGTGAAAGAAAAATTTCTTCTGGTTGGGGAGTTAATAACAATTTAAAATAATCACTGAGAGTGAGGAAAGAAGTTGGGAGAAGTATCTTTACACAGAGGGCTGTTGGTCCATGCAATGCTTTGCCACAGGGAGTGGTTGAGGCAGAGACTGCGTCTTTTAAAGGGAAATTGGATAAATATTTGAAGTAGAGGAATATGGGGAGAGTGCGGGACAGACACAATGGGCCGAATGGCCTCCTTCTGTGCTGTAAACATCTGTGGTTCTGTGGAAAAGTTAGCATTTACATGGTGCCGTATCATATTTCTAAGAACCATGTCAACATAATTCACACAAATTACTTTTGAATTGAAGTCACTGTTTTGTAGGTGAAGGATTCTCTGAGGAACAGTTTGGAGGCTCAGATATTTTTATATCACTGACCCAATGCATCAGGTTTATAAGCAATGAATCCTGTTTCATGCAATATTTAAATAAGATAGATTTAATCCGGGGAACGCAAGTTTAAAATGAGGTTTCATTCTCTTCGTTTATTCTTGTGAATGAGTTTGAAAGCACTCTAGTCCACTTTGATTGTAACGAGGATACCACACAACAGGGCTCCTTGAATCCCCATAAAGGAATACTAATCAAACTTCTACATTTAGTTGCTTTGGTGGATAAAGTTTACTTATCTTTGCAATTGGTAAGTCGTGTTTTAGTTGCTTAAAGCATACATGGTTGAGAAGCAGTAAAAAATAATTCAGCAGAAGACCAATCCTGAATGGTATTTGCATTCCTGTTACTAGGGTTCACCAATCAACAATGAGTTTAATATATACCTTGTAAATCTGACACTGGTATAAAGGTCCAACAGTAATGTTAGAGTGAGTGTTATTTTCTAAACTAGAACTGAAATTGAGCCAGTCTTCAGTAATATTAAGTCAAGGCATTTATTTTAAGAGTTTCCCCACAGATCTCTAATAATGCTAACTGCATCTTGTGTTCCTGTTGTTACTGACTTGTCTCAGATATTGGTTTCCAGTTTGATTAATGATTTATCAATCTGGATTGACACTCCATCAGCAATGATAGTTTTTTTTCAGCCACTGAACTGAAGTTTTAGCCTATTAGTTTGAGCTGACCACTTCACCAGAGGCTGCCATCTGATGAATTAACTTCATACTGTGCCTTTGAAAGTAGGCCAATGAAATCATGGTGCAGATCACATTAGATAGATGGTCCTTCAAAAAAAAGACACAAAAAGGGAACCATTTGAATATGGGTAAAGATGTTTAACATTAGTATGAAAAAACCTACCTCTTTGACTAAACTTTTGGTCACCTGTCCTAATATCTCCATGTGGCTCAGTGTCAAATTTTGTCTGATAACTGTCCTGTGAAGTGCCTTGGGACGTTTTTACTACGTTAAAGGTGCTATATAAATGCAAGTTGTTGCTGTTGAGATGAATCAAAAAGTTCAATAAAATACAAGCCAGTCTATTACCGTCCCTTAAAATAAAGAAAGAAACTGCAAGTGTTGGAAATACACAGCAGGTCAGTCAGCACATGGAAAGAGAAAGGCAACAGATGAAGGATACAAACAAAGAACATCGTAAGATGCCTTTTGTCTTTACAGATTGCTGATTGACCTGCTGTGTGTTGCCAGCATTTTCTGTGTGCACTGCTTTCCCCTTTATTTCCAGGCAAAATGGAACATGTCCACTCACCTCGACTTAGACTATCAGGAAACAGATCGATAGATTGCCAATGATGGGCAGCACCTCTCTACCAGATCACCTCATACAATGGGGTCCGTGGGTAGAAGAATAGGAATATAGGAACATAGGAACAGTAGTAGGCCGTTCAGCCCCTCGTGCCTGCTCCGCCATTTGATAAGATCATGGCTGATCTGTGATCTAACTCCATATACCTGCCTTTGGCCCATATCCCTCAATACCTTTGGTTGCCAAAAAGCTATCTATCTCAGATTTAAATTTAGCAATTGAGCTAGCATCAATTGCCGTTTGCGGAAGAGAGTTCCAAATTTCTACCATCCTTTGTGTGTAGAAATGTTTTCTAATCTCGCTCCTGAAAAGTCTGGCTCTAATTTTTAGACTGTGCCCCCTACTCCTAAAATCCCCAACAAGCGGAAATAATTTCCCTCTATCCACCCTATCCGGTCCCCTTAATATCTTATAAACTTCGATCAGATCACCCCTTAACCTTCGAAACTCCAGAGAATACAACCCCAATTTGTATAATCTCTCCTCGTAACTTAATCCTTGAAGTCCGGGTATCATTCTAGTAAACCTACGCTGCACTCCCTCCAAGGCCAACATGTCCTTCCGAAGGTGCGGTGCCCAGAACTGCTCACAGTACTCCAGGTGCGGTCTAACCAGGGTTTTGTATAGCTGCAGCATAACTTCTGCCCCCTTGCACTCTAGTCCTCTAGATATAAAGGCCAGCATTCCATTAGCCTTATTGATTATTTTCTGCACCTGTTCATGACACTTCAATGATCTTTGTACCTGAACCCCTAAGTCCCTTTGGGCATCCACTGTTTTTAACTTTTTACCATTTAGAAAGTACCCTGTTCTATCCTTTCTTGATCCAAAGTGGATGACCTCACATTTGTCTACATTGAATTCCATTTGCCACAGTTTTGCCCATTCACCTAATCGATCAATATCGCTTTGTAATTTTATGTTTTCATCTACACTGCTTACAATGCCACCAATCTTTGTGTCATCGGCAAACTTTGATATGAGACTTTCTATGCCTTCATCTAAGTCGTGAATAAATATTGTGAATAATTGAGGCCTCAAGAAATTCACTACCTTTCTGACTGTTGCTAGTCTGCTTTTCCCAATCTATTTGAAGGTTAAAGTCAGGAAATAAGCCAGGCGCCCGCCTCCTCCCTCATTCCTTCAATAAAATGATGTGTGACGAAAAGCATTTTTCTTGACTTGAAAAACAACACTATGCATATGCAGAAAGGATTGAAATTGCCATAGTGTCTATCTGCAACCATTGGCACCATTTATTTATAAAAAAACAATTAGGGCTGATTTTCCTCATGGCCCGCATTCGATGGGGCAGGACTTTCCCCTGGGGTCAGGCTGATTGGAGAGCCCACCTCCGAGGGGGGAGGGAAGTTGTTGCTGCCAATGCTTTGAGCTGGCAGCAGTATAGTCTGGCGGAATGTCTCTGGGCAGCAGGGGAGGAGGAAACGCAATTGATCAAACTCCCCTGGAGTCATTTCAAATTTAAATCCCCGCTACTTACCATAGCAACACTGTACACCAGGAATATGATCATTTCTAGTGTCTGGTATTGCTATGATTCCGGGCGGGAAGTTGTCCGGCAGTATATTAATGAGGCCCAATCGTGAAAAACACTATGGCCTCAATCTGCCACGGGTGTCATCATAGAATCATAGAAAGTTACGGCACAGAAGGAGGCCATTCAGCCCATCGTGTCCGTGCCGGCCAAAAAAGTGCTATCCAGCTTAATCCCACTTTCCAGCCCTGTAGGTTACAGCACTTCAGGTGCACATCCAAGTACTTTTTAAATGAGTTGAGGGTTTCTGCCTCTACCACCCTTTCAGGCAGTGAGTTCCAGACCCCCACCACCCTTTGGGTGAAAACATTTCTCCTCAGCTCCCGTCTAATCCTTCTACCAATTACTTTAAATCTATGCCCCCTGGTCACTGACCCCTCTGCTAAGGGAAATAGGTCCTCCCTATCCACTCTATCTAGTCCCATCATAATTTTATATACCTCAATTAAATCTCTCCTCAGCCTCCTCGGTTCCAAAGAAAACAACCCCAGCCTATCCAATCTTTTCTCATAGCTAAAATTCTCCAGTCCTGGCAACATCCTCGTAAATCTCCTCTGTACCCTCTCTAGTGCAATCACATCTTTCCTGCAATGTGGTGGCCAGAACTGTACACAGTATTCAAGCTGTGGCCGAACCAATGTTTTATACAGTTCTAGCATAACCTCCCTGCTCTTATAATCTATTATGCCTCAGCTAATAAAGGAAAGTATCCCTTATCTACCTTATCTACCTGTCCTGCTACCTTCAGGGATCTGTGGACATGCACTCCGAGGTCCCTTTGTTCCTTTACACCTCTCAGAATCATCCCATTTATTGTGATCTCCCTTGCCTTATTTGCTCTCCCCAAATGCATTACCTCACACTTGTCTGGATGAATTCCATTTGCCACTTTTCTGCCCACCTGACCAGTCCATTAATATCTTCCTGCAGTCTACGAATTCCTCCTTACTGTCAACCACACGGCCAATTTTTGTATCATCTGCAAACTTTTTGATCAAGCCCTCCACATTCAAGTCCAAATCATTAATATGCACCACAAAAAGCAAGGGATCTAGTACTGAGCCTTGCGGAAACCCTCTGGACACAGCCTTCCAGTCGCAAAAACAACCATTACCCTTTGCTTCCTGCCACTGAGCCAATTTTGGACCCAACTAGCTACTTTCCCTTGGAGCCCATGGGCTTTTACTTTTTTGACCAGTCTGCCATGTGGGACCTTATCAAACGTCTTGCTAAAATCCATGTACAGTAGATCAAATGCATTGCCCTCATCGACCCTCCTTTTTACCTCCTCAAAAAATTCAATCAAGTTAGCCAGGCACGACCTTCCCTTAACAATCCATGCTGACTGTCCTTGATTAACCCGTGCCTTTCTAAATGACAATTAATGCTGTCCCTCAGAATTGATTTCAATAATTTGCCCACTACTGAGGTTAGACTGACTGGCCTATATAATTACTCGGTCTATCTCTTTCTCCCTTTATAAACAACGGTACAACGTTAGCAGTCCTCTAATCCTCCGGCATCACGCCTGTAGAGAGGGAGGATCGGAAAATGATGGTCAGAGCCTCTGCTATTTCCTCCCTCGCTTCTTTTAACAGCCTGGGATACATTTCATCTGGGCCTGGCGATTTATCTACTTTCAAAGATGCTAATCCCCTTAATACTTCCTCTCTCACTATATTTATCCCATCCAATATTTCACACTCCTTCTCCTTCTTAACTACAATGTCTGCATCGCCCCCCTCTTTTGTGAAGACAGATGCACAGTATTCATTAAGAACCATCTTCTGCCACCACACATAGGTTACCTTTTTGGTCTCTAATAGGCCCTACTCTTTCCTTAGTTATCCTCTTGCTCTTTATGAATTTATAAAACATTTTTGGGTTTTCCTTGATTTTACTTGCCAGTATTTTCATGCATTCTCTTTGCTTTCATAATTTCCTTTTTAGTTTCACCCCTGCACTTTTTATACTCCTCTAGGCTTTCTGCAGTATTGAGCTCTCAGTATCTGACATAAGCTTTCTTTTTTTGCCTTATCTTATCCTGTATGTTCCTTGTCATCCACGGGGCTCTTGATTTGGGAGTCCCACCCTTTTTCTTGTTTGTTCTGAAGTCCCACTATCTCCCCCTTGAATGCCTCCCACTGCTCTGACACTGATTTATCTTCAAGTAGCTGTTTCCTGTCCACTTTTGATAAATGACTTCTTAGCTTAGTAAAATTGGCCTTTCCCCAATTTAGAACTTTTACTCCTGTTCTGCCTTTGTCCTTTCCCATAGCTATACTAAATCTAACTGAATTATGATCACTATCACCAAAATGCTCTCCCACTGATACCCCTTCCACTTGCCCAGCTTCATTCCCTAAAACAAAATCCAGAACTGCCCTCCCTCTTGTTGGGCTTGCCACGTACTGACTAAAAAGGTTCTCTTAGATTCAGAGAATCATAGAAAGGTTCAGCACGGAAGGAGGCCATACGGGCCATCGAGTCCATGCTGGCTCTTTGCAAGAGCAATCCAGCTCGTCCCACTCCCTCGCCCTTTCCCCGTAGCCCTGTAAATTTTTTCCTTTCAAGTACTTACCCAATTCCCTTTTGAAGGCCGTGATTGAATCTGCCTCCATCACCCCCTCAGGCAGTGCGTTCCAGATCCTAACCACTCGCTGTGTAAAAAGTTTTTCCTCATGTCCCCTTTGGGTTCTTTTGCCAATCACTTTAAATCTATGTCCTGTGGTTCTTGACCCTTCTGCCAATGGGAACAGTTTCTCTCTATCTACACTGTCTGGACCTTTCTTGATTTTGAATATCTCTATCAAATCTCCTTGCAACCGTCTCTGTTCCAAGGAGAACAACCCCAGTTTCTCCAGTCTATCCACATAACTAAAGTCCCTCATCCCTGGAATCATTCTGGTAAATCTCTTCTGCACCCTCTCTAAGGCCTTCACATCTTTCCTGAAGTGCGGTGCCCAGAACTGGACACAATACTCCAGTTGTGGTCGAATCAGTATTTTATAAAGGTTCATCATGACTTCCATACTTTTGTACTCTATACCTCTATTTATAAAGCCCAGGATCCTGTATGCTTTTTTAACCACTTTCTCAACCTGCCCTGCCACCTTCAACAATTTGTGCACATATACCTCCAGATCACTCTGTTCCTGCACCCCTTTTCGAGTTGTGCCCTCTAGTTTATATTGCCTCTCCTCGTTCTATGCGTTAAATTTCATCCGCCACGTGTCCGCCATGCCACCAGCCTGTCTATATCCTCTTGAAGTCTATCACTATCCTCCTCACTTTTACTACTCTTCCAAGTTTTGTTTCATCTGCAAATTTTGAAATTGTGCCCTGTACACCCAAGTCCACATCATTAATATATATCAAGAAAAGCAGTGGTCCCAGCACTGACCCCTGGGGAACACCACTGTACACCTCCCTCCAGTCCGAAAAACAATCGTTCACCACTACTCTCTGTTCCCTGTCCCTTAGCCAATTCTGTATCCATGTTGCTACTGCCCCCTTTATTCCATGGGCTGCAATCTTGATGATAAGCCTACCATGCGGCACTTTATCAAATGCCTTTTGAAAATCCATATACACCACATCAACTACACTGCCCTTATCTACCCTCTCTGTTGCCTCATCAAAAAACTCTATCAGATTAGTTAAACACTATTTGCCTTTAACAAATCTGTGCTGGCTTTCCCTAATCAACCTACCCTCGTCCAAGTGACTATTAATTCTGTCCCGGATTATCGTTTCTAAAAGTCTCACCACCACTGAGGTTAAACAGACTGGCCTATTGTTGCTGGGTTTATCCTTACACCCTTTTTTGAACAAGGGTGTAACATTTGCAATTCTCCAGTCCTCTGGCACCACCCCCGTATCTACAGATGTTTGGAAGATTATGGCCAGTACCTCCGCAATTTCCACCCTTGACTTCCATCCGCATCCCATCCGGACCGGGTGGCTTATCTACTTTAAGTACAGCTAGCCTTTCAAGTACCTCTTCTTTATCAATTTTTAGCCCATCCAGTATCTCAACTATATCTTCCTATACTGAGACTGTGGCAGCATCTTCTTCCTTGGTAAAGACAGATGCAAAGTACTCATTTAGTACCTCGACCATCCCCTCAGCCTCCATGAGTAGATCTCTTTATGGTCCCTAATCGGCCCCACCCCTTCTCTTACTACCCGTTTACTGTTTACATGCCTGTAGAAGACTTTTAGATTCCCTTTTATGTTGGCCGTCAGTCTATTCTCATACTCTCTCTTTGCCCCTCCTATTTCCTTTTTCCCTTCCCCTCTGAACTTTCTATATTCTGCCTGGTTCTCACTTGTGTTATCAACCTGACATCTGTCAAACGTCCCTTTTTTCCGTTTCATCTTACTCACTATCTCTTTTGTTATCCAGGGAGCTCTGGCTTTAGTTGCCCTACCTTTCTCCCTCGTGGGAATGTGCCTAGACTGTACCTGAACCATCTCCTCCTTAAAGGCCGCCCACTGTTCAATTACAGTTTTGCCTGCCAATCTTTGATTCCAATTTACCCGGGCCAGATCTGTTCTTATCCCACTGAAATTGGTCCTCCTCCAATTGAGTATTTTTACTTTAGAGTGGTCCTTGTCCTTATCCAAAGCTGTTCTAAACCTTATGATACTATGATCGCTGCTCCCTAAATGCTCTCCCACTGACACTTGCTCCAATTGGCCCACCTCATTCCCTAGAACCAAATCTAGCAATGCCTCCTTCCTCATTGGGCCGGCATTGTACTGGTTAAGAAAGTTATTCTGGACATGTTTCAAAAATTCCTCCCCCTCTTTGCCTCTTATATTATTATTGTTATCCCAGTCTATATTAGGACAGTTGAAGTCCCCAGCTTTCACCATTTAATCTGCTTTTGCACCTCTCTGTAATTTCCCTGCAAATTTGCTCCTTTATATCCTTCCCACTAGTTGGTGGCCTATAAAATGCTCCCAGTAGTGTAATGGAACTTCTTTTATTTCTTAACTCTAACCAAATAGATTGAATGTAATTTAAGAATTCTGCTCCCTCTATACCTTTTGCACTCCCCAGTTATTATTAGGCTAGATGAAATCCCCTTCCAATACTGCCCTATTGTTTTTGCACTTCTCAAAAATTCGCCTACATATTTGCTCTTCTAGCTCCCTCTGACTGTTTGGGGGTTTATAATACACTCCCTTTTTTGTGCTTTAGCTCAATCCATGTGGCCTCATTTGATGATCCTTCTAACATATCATCCCTCCTCACAGCCGTAATTGTTTCCTTAACCAAGTGGGTGAGTAGGAATCTAACCTGAACTCCACTGGCAGTTATAATCCCTTCATATATATAGAATGTTTTTTAATTAAAGAGAGTGTGTGTGTGTGTGTGTGTGTGTACACAAGACAGAAAAAATGATTAGATTATACCAATTACAATTCTTCTGTAACTTTTGTTTTGTGATATACAAATTTCAGAAAGTATATTTAATTGAGAAAGAAATAATGTCTTTCCTCAACTTAATTTGAGTTCATTAATCAAAGAAAAACACACTCAAATTGAATTCTGAAGGAAACATGTAGCCTTTGTAATCTATGAACAATTAGAAAATATAAACATTCTAATTAGTGATATCTCTGAGATAGTGGAGGTAATTTTGACGAGACGATAGTGTAAATCGTGCAATATTAGTTCCACCGCCTGTTAAAACCTCTCCCAATTTTCATTTCCATTGTAGTCAATGGGAACGAAAATCAGTAGAGGCATTTAACAGATGGTGGAGCAGATATATCATGTATTTTACTCTATCGTCTTGTCAAAATTACCCCCAGTGTATGTGAGAGAGTTAGAAGGAGGGATACAGAGACAGAGGCAGAGGTAGGGGCTTTCACTGGGAACCAGGAGTGGAAACAGGGATTCAGCTAAAGTTCTGAGAAGCCTGCAGCTCTGCTCTTGGCCACTGGGGCATTCCATCTGCGGTTGGACACAGCAGCCAGAAGGCTCTGAGACTCAAAGATGAGGAAATAACATTACCTGAAGCTTCCTTCCATCAGGTTGCCAACAGGTCCCCCTCAAACCCCTTGGGTTGAGGAAAATCCTGGCACAGGTTCCACCACCAGCTTTTTTGAGCACCCTTCAGAGTGGGTGAGTATTAAATTATGTTTTAAATTTTCTAAAGCTTCATAGGAATAGGAGTAGGCCATTCAGCCCCTCGAGCCTGCTGCACCATTCAATCAGTTCATAGCTATCCCAGAGTCAAGTCAACACTAATGGGCCAGTTTCTTTCTTTTTAGTTTTACTCGGCATGGATGTTTTCGGGTGGTGTGTACTGGGCCTATTTATGGATTGTGTGAGTAATATTGTCAAAAGACAGACCATTATTCCTTACAGTAAGTCAATTAGGAGAGTGGTCCCTCTTGGGATAACCAACATAATCTGTCTTGAACCCAGAGCAAAATGAAATCCGAAACTCCATGACTGAATGACCCAGTGTTTAGTGAAGGCTACAGCAATCTCAAACTGATATCAGAGCCTTTGTGGTAGATTTTGACTTTGTGCAATAGTGTAAGATGGGCGATAGTGAATCGGCAGGCCGTTTCACATCTCTCTCCATTGAAATCAAAGGAAATAAAAATGGTGAGAGATGTGAAACGGGCGTCCGACACATTACCACCCGTTTTACACTGTCGCACAAAGTCAAGATCCGCCCCCTTTGTCTACTTTCCTGCTCAATTAAATCCCAGAGTTGAGATGCTCTCCTTTTTTACTATACTTTATACCCTTTAGATGAAACTAAAGGGCCACATCGGGAAAATTAAAAATAGCTGGCACCCGTTCATCGTTTGTTTGGGCAGGTAAACTTGTTGTCTGAAGATCACTGCCACAGATATTAACACTGGGCCATATTCAGGGAGCACAGACAGACCTACTGTGGAGAGTCACCAGAGTGAGACCTCCCCACATCATTGGTCGAAAGTTAATCTCCCCTTGTCACTGGTCAAAAGATAAGATGGGAATTGAAAGTTTATCATGTTAGCTGGGATGTTAGGTTACTTCACTCATAGCATGTCCCCAAAGGCTACAATCTCATGGGTTGTAGGTGGACAACATAGAACATGATTTGAATCCTCATTCATTATATTCGCAAAAACACAATATCCTGGATTCATAGGCTGGGTTGAGTTAATTGAGTTAATGAAAATATTTAATAATAATTAATAGAATAGCCGTAAAACAATTGTCTTCTTCAATACCTACTTGGTCAATAGAAATTGCATTGGAAACATAACAAGATTCCTCTGTTACTAAACCTTTGAATATGAGGAATCTCATCCAACTGCAGCCCTAATCTGACAGCCGCACTGGGCTGAAAATGAATCTAAATAATAGTGCCAGAAAAATATCAGTTTGTGAAATGAAACAAATTACTCCATGAAACTCTGGAGAATAACTCACAGAAAGTTGAACATTTAAGTGATTATCTATTAGATTCATTCTTCACCTTGGTAATTATCCAATCATTTATTGGCTTTGCCAAAATATCAAAAAACATGTGCTTTCCTTGCTCTAAAAACTAATGAGTGAAGACACGCAGCACATCCCATTTAGTTCTCTGAATTTATATTGAAAACAGTGAAAAGGTTTACAAGATGTTATAGAGTGAAAATATTTACAGCTGTACTTTTTTCCAAGGTACCAATGAATCTGTGTCTCTGTGATCCATCAGTTTTACCTCTCTTGATCAATTATTTTTCCTTGTAAATAAAGTTCCTGTTGTGTAGATATGCGCAATTAGCCTATCCGTGTGGCTCACTGAAACTGGAAAACAGTATAGTATATCAGATAGGGTTGCCAACCCTCCAAGATTGTCCTGGAGTCACCAAGAATTAAAGATTAATCTCATGGGGGCAACCCGGGAGAAAAATCATAGGGGCGTTAAATAAACTCTGTTTCTTTCATTTATCAGTTATAAAAATATTGGAGATGGAAAAAGAGGTTGTTTGACATGGTGGGTGCTAGGAGGCAGGAGGTCATGTGATGAAACCTCCAGGAGTACATCCAACCAGAGTTGGCAACCCTAAAGGATAATACACATTTACAAATTCTGCAGGGTGCCCACTATCAACATTATGACATCTACCCAGCTGACATCCAGCCTTCATATTATTGCATTCTACCCTTTCCCAGTGTGGGTATTCGTTCTGTAAGGGAAGGGACAATGCGATGTCCACCTTGGTCAAAGCTGTAAGAAAGTGTAAACAATTTTACAACACCAAGTTATAGTCCAGCAATTTTATTTTAAATTCACAAGCTTTCGGAGGCTTCCTCCTTCCTCAGGTAAATGTTCAGGAGCTCCTCGAAGCCTACGCATTTATACATATAGAACAATACATGGTGTTTACAGAATGCCCCTGCAACTGCCCGTTGCCAAGGCAATCACCGTGTTCAGACAGAGAGGTGTCACCTGCAGAACCCCCGAATACACATTCAACAAAAAAACAAACAGGAAAAAAAACAGAGAGAGGCAGAAACATCCGGAAGGCAGAGAAAGCCAGCAAATGACCCATTATATTAAAAACAGATAACATTTGTTCGCTGGTGGGGTAACGTGTAGCGTGACATGAACCCAAGATCCCGGTTGAGGCCGTCCTCATGGGTGCGGAACTTGGCTATCAATTTCTGCTCGACGATTTTGCGTTGTCGTGTGTCTGCAGGTGACACCTCTCTGTCTGAACACGGTGATTGCCTTGGCAACGGGCAGTTGCAGGGGCATTCTGTAAACACCATGTATTGTTCTATATGTATAAATGCGTAGGCTTCGAGGAGCTCCTGAACATTTACCTGAGGAAGGAGGAAGCCTCCGAAAGCTTGTGAATTTAAAATAAAATTGCTGGACTATAACTTGGTGTTGTAAAATTGTTTACAATTGTCAACCCCAGTCCATCACCGGCATCTCCACATCGTAAGAAAGTGTGGCAGACCGTCCCAGTGAAATGTGAATTGTCTCACGCAGGGTACTTGTAGACTCTAATGGAGCAGAGGGGTAAAGAGAAGAAATGGAGGTGGGTCCCCGAATGGCAGAAGAAGTGAAGAAATCGGTCCCTCTGATCTCATCTTAGCGACCCCCCCCCTCCAACTCCCTGGACTGACTTATTTCAACCAGATGTGGTCACCAAATATTGTTCAACCATAGGATAAGTCCCGAATGTATGGAATAGTGTCCCATCTCCAGGGGTCGTTAAATACTTGTGAGTTCTGTTGAGGTAGGGGAGAGAATGTAGTGAGATTGACGCAGTGCCTCCGGTTATGACTCCTTCAACCTCCACAGATGGCACCTCGGGAAGAGCAGAAACTTGGTGCACTACTAAACCCTGAGCTCAGCTTTCATCCCCAAATCTGCACATTATCAAGATCACCTTCACCCCTAGTTCTCTCGTAGGAACAGAAGCAGGCCATTCGAGCCTGTTCCAGCATTCTATTAGATTATGGCTGATCTGTTTCTTAACTTCATAGGAACATAGGAACAGGAGTAGGCCATTCAGCCCCTCGTGCCTGCTCCGCCATTTGATAAGATCATGGCTGATCTGTGACCTAACTCCATATACCTGCCTTTGGCCCATATCCCTTAATACCTTTGGTTGCCAAAAAGCTATCTATCTCAGATTTAAATTTAGCAATTGAGCTAGTATCAATTGCCGTTTGCGGAAGATAGTTCCAAACTTCTACCACCCTTTGTGTGTAGAAATGTTTTCTAATCTCGCTCCTGAAAGGTCTGGCTCTAATTTTTAGACTGTGCCCCCTACTCCTAAAATCCCCAACCAGCGGAAATAGTTTCTCTCTATGCACCCTATCTGTTCCCCTTAATATCTTATAAACTTCGATCAGATCACCCCTTAACCTTCGAAACTCGAGAGAATACAACCCCAATTTGTGTAATCTCTCCTCGTAACTTAACCCTCGAAGTCCGGGTATCATTCTAGTAAACCTACGCTGCACTCCCTCCAAGGCCAATATGTCCTTCTGAAGGTGCGGTGCCCAGAACTGCTCACAGTACTCCGGGTGCGGTCTAACCAGGGTTTTGTATAGCTGCAGCATAACTTCTGCCCCCTTGAACTCTAGTCCTCTAGATATAAAGGCCAGCATTCCATTAGCCTTCTTGATTATTTTCTGCACCTGTTCATGACACTTCAATGATCTATGTACCTGAACCCCTAAGTCCCTTTGGACATCCACTGTTTTTAACTTTTTACCATTTAGAAAGTACCCTGTTCTATCCTTTTTTGATCCAAAGTGGATGACCTCACATTTGTCTACATTGAATTCCATTTGCCGCAGTTTTGTCCATTCACCTAATCTATCAATATCGCTTTGTAATTTTATGTTTTCATTTACACTGCTTACAATGCCACCAATCTTCGTGTCATCGGCAAACTTAGATATGAGACTTTCTATGCCTTCATCTAAGTCGTTAATAAATATTGTGAATAATTGAGGCCCCAAGACAGATCCCTGCGGGACTCCACTAGTCACATCCTGCCAATGTGAGTACCTTCCCATTATCCCTACTCTCTGTCGCCTTTCGCTCAGCCAACCTCTTAACCAAGTCCGTACTTTTCCCTCGATTCCATGGGCTTCTATCTTAGCTAACAGTCTCTTATGTGGTTAGACCCCATCTAGAATACTGCATTCAGTTCTGGGCACTGCACCTCAGGAAGGATATATATTAGCCTCAGAGGGTGTGCAGAATGATATCTGGGCTAGAAGGGTTAAGTTATAAGGACAGGTTGCATAGACTAGGCTTGTTTTCCTTTGAGTTGAGAAGATTAAGGGGTGATCTAACTGAGGTGTTTAAGATGATTAAAGGATTTGATAGGGTAGAGAGAGAGAAACTATTTCCTCTGGTGGGAGAGTCCAGATCAAGGGGACATAACCTTAAAATTAGATCTAGGCCGTTCAGGGTGATGTCAGAAAGCACTTCTTCACACAAAAGGTAGTGGAAATCTGGAACTCTCTCCTAAGGGGACAATTTCTGAATCGAGAGAGTTTTGGAAGATCATGACTGGAGCATCAACAATTTCCTCACCTGCTTCTTTTAATACCCTGAGGGGGAAACCATCAGGTCCTGGAGATTTTTCTATCTTTAATCTCATTAGTTTCTTCATCACCATCTTGTTTACTTATATTGAACCTATTTAGTTCCTCCCCTTGATTTATTTTTACTTTTCCTTGTATCTCTGGAATTTTATCCTCATCCTCTACTACGTAGACCAATACAAGGTAACTATTTAGTAAGTCTGCCATTTCCTGACTCAGAGGCAGGAATACTACCACTGAGCCAAAGGCTCGGTCCAGCCCACGGAGTTAAACAATGAAACATCTTCCTGCCCTAGAAGAGTGCTAGAGAATTGTTGTTATTGAGTTGGGCTGACCCGCCCTCGGACAGTTGCTGGTTACCCTGTATGGCCAGGCCAGTGGTCACTCATCGCCTCGCCACAAGGTCATTGCTGAAATCTGTCTGCCTCGTACCTTCCAATTGATGGCCATCCATTGAGTTTGGAGAAAATAAGCTAATATAACAATGCCAGCGTGCCAGGGACGATAGATTGTTTGGTGCCCTAGTGTAGAGAGTGGCAGCATTCCTCCTCCACTATGACCCACTAGCCGGCTGGAGGTCCATTGATGCACTCACACCTGGAGCTGTGCAGTTTAGCGGTGGAAAAAGCAAAGGGCAAACATATACCACCTCTCCCCACCCCCCCCCTCCTCATTCTAGCACAACTGGAGGACTTTGAGGCTTACTTGTCGTTCATAGAAATTGGGTATTTCCAATCCAGCTGTTTGAAGGTGCACATTGGATGTGGAATGGGAGCACCCGACAGATGACAGTAATTGAGGGAATATGTTCATTTTAAGCACATTCTCGAGGTCACAGATTGATGACAGTGTGCTAGTCCCTCACAGATTGCACGTATGTTGGAGAGGGGGCAAATTTGGCCACCTGCAGGGAGCTCAGATCTGAATTCCGAGATACTGGAAATAATTACTGATCCACTGTGTGTGGAGATGCCGGTGATCGACTGGGGTTGACAATTGTAAACAATTTTACAACACCAAGTTATAGTCCAGCAATTTTATTTTAAATTCACAAGCTTTCGGAGGCTACCTCCTTCCTCAGGTGAACGATGTGGAAAAAAGAGTCACGGAGCACCAGGGAATAAGAGGCCCTTGTGCCATGGTCTCCATTTTGGCCCAAAATGGCTTTGTATTCTGACAGAAGCCTATATTCCTGGATGCACACTAGCATACAAAAATGGCCCATGGAATAATCTGTGTGCAGCGATGTTTTGTGATTGACCTCAGCTACAGTGAATTTATGTATATCTGAACACAACATAGGACTGCAGCAAGACACAACTTAAAACAACGTGACTCAGGCCTGGTACTATCCAGTTATGTTACATACAAAAAGAAAGGTGAGAAAGGCCCATCATCCCCATCAATGATCACACTTTCCATGGACAATGAAACCTCATGCACTCCGCTCCCCAAGTTAACTCCAGCAGCTCAATACCACATAACTATCCCCAGGTGTCTGTCTGCAAATTACGCAAATATTGTCACAGTAGACATGGACAAGTTTAGTGACACTTCCATTCAAATGTGTGGCCAGGATTTCAGAGCAGCATTTTAAGAGGGATGTTGATCTGTAGAATCATAGAATCTTACAGCAAAGAAGAAGGCCATTCAGTCCATCGTGCCTGTGCCAGCTCTTTGAAAGAGCTATCCAATTAGTCCCACTACCCCACTGTTGCCCCAGAGCCCTGCAATTTTTTCCTTTTCAAGTATTTATCCAATTCCCATTTGAAAGTTACTATCGAATCTGCTTCAATCACCCTTTCAGGTCGGACACTCCAGATCATAACAACTTGCTCTGTAAAAGCATTTCTCCTCATCTCCACTCTTTTGTCAATTATTTTAAGCCTGTGTCCTCTGATTACCGACTCTCCTGCCAGTGGAAACCATTTCTCCCTATCTACTCTATCAAAATTCCTCATAATTTTGAACACCTCCATTAAATCTCTCCTTAACCTGCTTTGCTCTAAGGAGAACAACCCCAGCTTCTCCAGTCTCTCCACATAACTGAAGTCCCTCATCCCTGGTACCATTCTAATAAATCTCTCCTGCACCCTCTCCAAGGCCTTGACATCCTTCCTAAAGTGTGGTGCCTGGAACTGGATACAATACTCCAGCTGAGATCCAACCAGTGATTTATAAAGGTTCTTGACCTGCAATTCGAGGAGTCTTTGCACTATTTCACTATTAAGTAAACTGCTGCAGCATCCGTGTGTCTGGGGTGGATCTCAAAGTAAATAAAAATAAAGCAAAAGACTAGCATTTAGTTCTGACAAAGTCGCATTGGTGTCCTATTAATTGCATAGGACGAGACCAAAACACCAGCCTGGTTTGAGACCATGACTGGGACAAGTGATTTTCTACACTTACTACATTAGTGCCCGTGTATCGTACCTTGCATGATAATGCCAGCGGATTCAAGCAACTTGGTGCAACAAGTCCCTTGCACTAACCACAGGAATCACCATCTTCTGAATGCCCTCTCACGTAAGCAATCCCACGGCACTATTTCAGAGAAGAGCAAGAGAGTTCTCCTGGTGTCCTGGCCAAAATTTATCCCTCAACCAACACCTAAAAACAGACGTTCGGGTCATTTCTTTCATTGCTGTTTGTGGGATCTTGCTGTGCGCAAATTGGCTGCTGCCTTTGCTACATTACAACAGTGACAACACTACAAAAGTATTCAATTGATTGTAAAGTGCTTTGGGATGTCCTGAGGTCGTGAAAGGCGCTGTGTAAATTTATTTTTCTTTTTGATGTGGCCTACGCTTGTTGAGAGAAAAGTTCAGATCTCTTCGAGCCTGCCCTAGAACCTCCTTAGTATCTGGTCTACTGTGCTTTAGGCTGACAATCCTCCCCTCAAGGGTTTACTGGGAGACAAGGGCCTCCCTTCTTTTTGGAGGTGAGTGGTATAACGGGGGGGGGTGGGGGAGGGGGGTGAATTTCCAAGAGGTCCCTCCTAACTGTCCACTGTAACTTCAGCAGAAGAGCTGCGGAAACCATAGAAAAATAGCGTAAGTGTGAAGGGTGAGGCAAGTCCAAACATTTGCTGGTGACCTGACCCGGTGACAGGCAAGTCCAGGTGTCTGTAGACAGAATGGCAGAAAAAACCTACTTTAAAAAGCATTTCTCAGCTGCAGAAATCTGCATTCAAAATCTCCGGACTCTTCAGGAACTCCTCACTTCCGTCTGTCTCAGCTGATTCTGGCAACTGCTGTACCTCAGGAATTACCCAGCGTGCAATAGGAGTGCAAGCCCAGGAAACTCTCGGCGAATGGCCCTCACTCTGACATATGCAAATGAGGCCAGTGGGGACTCGACGGGAAGGGCACAGGATGGCTCAAAAAACGTGGGGAAAGTTGAGGGAAGCATGTTGAAGACACGCAAGTGGAATAAACAATGACTTCCACCCGAATTTCCTCCCAAAAAAAAAATCCTACAGGCTGTTGATGTGCTGAAAATGGTGAGGAAATTCACTCCCAGCGTTTTTCGTGGTGTTAGTTGAGGGAGGAATATTGGTGGGGAGATTGGAAGAATTCCAACTCTTCTTTGAATAGTGTCATTACAGATAGATGGGGCTTTGGTTTAATATCTCATCTGAAAGACGACACCTCGGACAGTGCAGTGCTCCCTTCTTTCTTTTCACCAAAACCATGGACTGTTGATTTGAAGAAGTGTCTCACTGGGAGGGTGGCCGATTGTCACTCAGAAACACGTCTCATGTGAGCTCTCTGGGGCATTCTATACTTGTAAGAAATCAGCAGCAATTAATCGCTCACGCTGCTGTGAGCTCGGTGTAAGAACGAGATTCTCAGATCGAGGCGCACAGTCAGCAAATAAAAACTGCTCTTGGAAGGATTATAAACTTTAACGCAAGTAGTCTTCAATTAGAAAAAGTCAAACAAATAGCAGTTTAATGTTTTATTGTCCTGTCTGAAGTATATTACAGAGTTTACACAGGGTGGGATGCATTTTACATTAAATACTGTATTAACTAAGATACATTTTAGCAGTATGTAATTAATTGTTTGACTTAAACATATTATTAATACTTTAAGACTCATGTAAGCACCTACAGAGCCTTCAACACAGATGTAAACACAGGTATGTATTAAAACAGGGTGAATTTAATAATAGCCAGTAACATTGATACAAGCCAGTAACTGCATAGCACTTTGCCTTCTGTCTGTCTTTCTCTCTACAGAACATTTTGTGTTTTATCCAACTATATACCCAACTTCCCCTCCCCTTTCCCACGATGGAGGGAACCACAAACTCAACCTTCTCATGGCCCAATCCCTCAGGATTGTTGGAATTTATAGAAGACTGGTAATATTTCATTAACCAATTCTGACACAAAATAACCTGAAGCACCAGCAACGCATGGAAGCAAATTCTTTAAGAATATTAACCCTTTCATGAGAACTGTGCGATAGCAATGGGGATTGCTCCTGTCCGTGTCAGCCGTGACTCAGTGGTAGCACTCCTGCCTGTGAGACAAAACGTTCTGGGTTTAAGTCCCACTTCAGAGACTTGAGTGCATAATCCAGGCTGACACTCCCAGTGCAGTACTGAGGGAGTGCTGCACTGTTGGAGGTGCTGTCTCTCAGATGAGATGTTTATTTAAAGGATCCCATAGCACTGTTCGAAGAAGAGCTGGGGAGTTCTCCCCGGTGTCCTGGCCAACATTCATCCCTCAATCAACATCTAAAGCAGTTTTTCTGGTCATTATCACATTGCTGTTTGTGGGATCTTGCTGTGTGCAAATTGGCTGCTGCCTTTCCCACATTACAACAGTGACTTCACTTCAAAAGTACTTCATTGGCTGTAAAATGCTTTGGGACGTCCTGAGGTTGTGAAAGGCGCTATATAAATGCAAGTCTTTCTCTTCTTTAATAGGCTGCAGGGATGATTATTTGGTTACCTTTGAAGAAATGTGATCATTTTATTTTAAAAAGGTATAAACTGCTTTCATATTACAGAATACAGGAAGGCACTTCCCCATCTTCCAACATATAATTTCAAATATTTCAGGGTGATTCCACAATCTGATTCTTCCAGCAACCCATCAAATTTCCAAGATGCGCTCCCAGTGAGTGCTGCCCCCTGCTGGGAGTGCCGGACTGTGCCGTCACCCTCGCGGTGTCCCAGGAGATCTGGTCACATCAGCACAATCCTCTGAACCATCAGCAGGTAGTGAAAAGCTCAGGTGTAGAAGCAGCCTCAAGGCTGTACTGAAGATCAATCACAGCGTTAAAAAATTTAAAAATTCTCATCATAAAATAAACACAGAAAATGCCGGAGAAGCTCAGCAAGTGAGGCAGCATCTGTGGAGAAAGAGACAGAGTTAATGTTTCAGGTTAAAGACCTTTCGTCAGAACTGGAAGATGTTAAAGAGTTAAAGTTTTTGAGCAAATACAGAGCTGGGGAAAGTGGGGGGAGGGAAGGAAGAACAAAAGGGAAGGTCTGTGATTGGGTGGAGGGCAGGAGTGATTAAATGACAAAGGGATGATGGTGCAAGGCAAGGAAGGTGGTGATGGGGCAGGTAAAGAAACAAAAGATTGATCAGGAGTAACTGTAAATGGCAGCAGCAGAGCCGTTACCAGCACTCGCTGACCAAAAAAATGGGAGCAGTGTTTATGATCTGAAGTTATTGAAATCAATGTTGAGTCCGGAAGGTTGTAAAGGGCCTAAACAAAAGATAAGATGCTGCTTCTCAAGCTTACGTTGAGCTTCATTGGAACAGTGTAAGAGGCCGAGGATAGAGAGGTCAGAGTGGGAGTGGGACGGGGAATTAAAATGGCAAAGTGACCGGCAGGTCAGGGTCACACTTGCGGACAGAGCGGAGGTGTTCAGCAAAGTGATCACCCAGTCTGCCTACCTCTTTGAACAAGCTTTTGGTCACCTGTCCTAATATCTCGTGTGGCTCGTTGTCAATTTTTGTTTGGTAACGCGCCTGTGAAACGCCTTGGGATGTTTTACTACATTAAAGGCGCTGTATAAATGCGAGTTTGTTATTGTGCCTTGCCCCAGTTTAATGCAGTGTTGCTGATAGTTGTTCACAGGTTTCCAGGACAGGAGAGTTGAAAGTAAATTGACTTGTAAGCCACCGAATAGAATGGACCTATGAAAAGACAGCAGCTTGAACAGAGGATGAGATGGGTCTCTGAGAGGCTCTGCAGCGGAGGACAATTCAATTCCAGAGGGATTCACATTGATTTCAGAAAATTAAATGAGGCGGCAACAGCTCTTAGTTAAAATGTATCTGATGTAAGGAATGTTACAACACCAGGTTATAGTCCAGGTTGGACTATAACCTGGTGTTGTAAGATTCCTTACATTTGTACACTCCAGTCCATCACTGGCATCTCCACATCAAAATATATCTGAAGTGACCGACACTCTCTCTGCCAACCCCAGCACCTCAAACAACCATTGACTGCAGGAATCATGGATATTGTAGGGTTTTTAACTCTGTCTTTAGATTACCCAGAGGTAAGAATCAATCGAGGTCAAAAATCTTTCTAAATAATTGGTTTTACTGATACTAAAACATAACTGTTTTACAGATAGAGATGCTTACAACCTTAGTCAGTAGTACAACTCGAAACTCAGAATGGTTAAATTATTCTGCTTTGGGAGACTAAGGGGTTAATTGTTCATTGATGCCCTTCTTGGACTCCTTCTGATCTGTCTCCTCGAACTTACTAAAATGGCTGTCTTTATATTGTTTATGCTGGTCCAAATCCAGCTTCTGATGTGTTTGATAGTTTCTCACAGTCTGTCAAGGCCTAGCTAGGCAGCTCTCTTATCTTTAACCTCGTCACTTTCCATAAAAGTACATCAAGTCTCAGTTAGCCTTCGACAATCTGAAGCAACAATAATACAGTTCGAACGTAGTAGTAATCCAGGGTTTCCCTTAAAACTGGTATTAAACATCCATAGGTGTCAGCCGTGGCTCAGTGATAGCACTCTTGGCTCTGAGTCAGTGGTCATGGGTTCATGTCCCACCCCAGAGACTTGGGCACAAAATCTAGGCTGACACTCCAGTCAGTACTGAGGGAGTGCTGCATTGTCGGAGGAGCCATCATTCAGATGAACGACGTCTGCTCTTTCAGTTGGGCGTAAAAGATCCCACGGCACTGTTTTGAAGATGGTCCTCAACCAACATCACTAAAAGATTATCTGGTCATTTATTTCATTGTTGTTTGTGGGATCTTGCTGTGCACAAATTAGCTGTCGCGTTTCCTACATTACAACAGTGACTACACTTCAAAAGTACTTCATTGGCTGTAAAGCACTTTGGGACGACCTGAGGCCGTGAAAGGCACTATATAAATGCAAGCTCTCTCTTTTCATATTGAAAAGTCCAAAATCCTTCACTATGATGACAATCCTTCCCTCAGGACCAGTGCTTGATCAGGATTCTGTAGTACTCCAGTAATACTGTACTCAACACCACAGCGATCTTACACATTTTCAGGGCATATCCTACTTTCATATAATTCAATAAGATTCTACAAGGAAAGTCCACCACCTAATATGGTAAAGGCATGCCCGATCGTACAGAAAGAACGAACTTGCATTCATTTAGCACCTTTCACATCCTCAGCAAGGTCCCACAGACAGAAATGAAATGACCGACTGGTTAATCTGTTTTAGTGATGTTAGTTGAAGGATAAATGTTGGCCAGGACATCAGGGAGAACGCCCCTGTTCCTCTTCAAATAGTGCTGGAGGATCTTTATGTCCATCTGAGAAGCAGACGGGGCCTCGGTTTAATGCTTGATCCAAAAGACAAGGCAGGAAACCCCTGTATTTCACTGGAGTGGCAGCCTGGATTACAAGCTCAAATACTGGAATGGGGATTGACCATCTGACTCAGAGGTGAGAGTGTTACCACTATGGCTGAAGTCTGCATTAAGGTTACTAAAGTTTTTGGATGATGATTGAAACTACAGAGATAAAATGGCTGCTTTGAGTGCAAAGTAAAGGACAAAGAAGTGTTAGCTTGGCACAGTGCAATACAGAGAGATGCCAACTTCCAGATGAGAAAGAAAGGCTTGCATTTATACAGCACCTTTCATGACCTCAGGCCATCCTAAAGCGCTTTACAAACAATGAAATACTTTTGAAGTGTAGTCGCTGTTGTAATGTAGGAAAAGCAGCAGCCAATTTGCGCACAGCAAGCTCCCACAAACAGCAATGAGATAATGACCAGATAATCTGTTTTTTTGGTTGAGGGATAAATATTGGCCAGGACACCAGGGAGAACTCCACTGCTCTTCTCCAAAATGGTACCATGGGATCTTTTACGTCCACCCAAGAGGACAGACAGGGCCTTGGGTTAACGTCTCATCCAAAGACTGTACCTCTGATGGTGCAGCATTCCCTCAGTACTGTACTGACAGTCTAGATTTTGTGCTCAAGTCTCTGTAGTGTGACTTGAACCCACGACCTATCTGACTCAGAGGCGAGAGTGCTACCCACTGAGCCCCTACTGAGCCACCGCTGACACCTGGCACTCTGGCTGCTCTCTAAGGTGAACATAAAAGATCCCATGACATTATTCAGAGTTCTCTCGGTCTCCTGGCCAGCATTTATCCCTCAACAAACACCACCAAAAAAGAGATTACCTGGTCATTTAATTCATTGCTGTTTGTGGGATCTTGCTGTGTGCAATTGTATGCTGCATTTCCCTACATTGCAACAAGGACTTCAAAAGTACTTTATTGGCTGTGAAGTGCATTGCACATGCTGTGGATGTGAAAGGTGCTATATAAATGCAAATTCTTTCTTTCATCTTTCAAACACCAATATCAATTACATCACAAATCTTACACTAGGTGGGACTAACTTCCATCGAATGCTGTAGCTTGCAGTGAAGATTCTGCCCTGATTCTCCATGACAAGTCAGTGTTTTCATTTCTATTGCATTCACACTGCACTGAGGTCAGATTTGGAGCCACCATCTCATACGATTGCCAGTGTCTACACTTCAAAAGTACTTCATTGACTGTAAAGCGCTTTGGGACGGCCTGAGGTTGTGAAAGGTGGTATATAAATGCAAGTCTTTCTTTCAGTTCTTTCAATATTAACTTACTGGCAGAGAGTAGAATGACCTCTAAATTAGAATCATAGAAGGTTACAGCACAGAAGGAGGCCATTCGGCCCATCGAGTCTGCGTCGGCTCCTTGCACAAGCAATCCAGTTAGTCCCACTGCCCCGCCCCATCCCCGTAGCCCTGCACATTCCGTCATTTCAAGTATCCATCCAATTCCCTTTTGAAGGCCATGATTGAATTTGCCTTCATCACTCCCTCGGGCAGTGCATTCCAGATCCTAACCACTCGCTGTGTAAAAAAGTTTTTCCTCATGTCACCTTTGGTTCTTTTGCCAATCACTTTAAATCTATGCCCTCTGGTTCTTGACCCTTCTGCCAATGGGAACAGTTTCTCTCTATCCACTCTGTCTCGGCCCTTCATGATTTTGAATACCTCGATCAAATCTCCTCTCAACCTTCTCTGTTCCAAGGAGAACAATCCCAGCCTCTCCAGTCTATCCACATAATTTAAATCCCTCATCCCTGGAACCATTCTAGTAAATCTTTTCTGCACCCTCTCTAAGGCCTTCACATCCTTCCTAAAGTGCAGTGCCCAGAACTGGACACAATACTCCAGTTGTGGCCGAACCAGTATTTTATAAAGGTTCATCATGACTTCCGGGCTTTTGTACTGTATGGGCTCGATGTTACCAGGGCTGCGGGTTTGCGGCGGGGGGGGCTAGTGGGTAACGCGCCCGGCGAAATCAGTCTGCCCCGTGCGCGATCGCAGCCTAATTGGATTCACTTACCTGGTCTTCCGGGTTCCCCACTGCTGATCTGCGCGTCGGGCGGGCTGCGCATGCGCAGTAAGGTCTGTCAGCTGGAGGAGCTCTATTTAAAGGGGCAGTCCTCCACTGACTGATGCTGCAACAAATAGCAAAAATTACAGCATGGAGCAGCCCAGGGGGAAGGCTGCTCCCAGTTTAATGATGCCTCACTCCAGGTATCATTAGATGGGGTGAGGAGGAGGGGGAGGACAGAGATCTTTCCCCCGGCGGGCGGGAGGAAGTGGCCTGCCTCTGCCACCAGGAAGGCCTGGCTCGAGGTGGCAGAGGAGGTCACCTGCACCACCAACATATCGCCCACCTGCATACAGTGCAGGAGGCGCTGCAATGACCTAAGTAGGTCAGCCGAAGTGAGTACACTTACTCATTCCCCTACACTCCGTCTGCCACATCACCGCCCCCACCCCACATCTCCTTCAGCACTGCCAACACTACTCTGTCACATCACCCCTCATACCTCATCCTCATCTTACCTGCACCTACTCACCTCGCCAGTACTCATCCCGCCACTACCACTCAACCCAATCCTCATACAATCTCATGGCTCTATCTCATACTCACCCACTCGTGCATCTCTTTCATGGCCAGCCTCACTCAACCTGCCACCACCTGTGCTGCAGCCACAGGGCATGCATCACATATGTGCAGTAGGCAGCGTAAGGCAAACGTGTCGTGAGCATGAAGGGGATGCACAAGGGTGTTTGAGGGTTTGTCATGGTTTTTACTTATATTGAATTTCTGACCAACTCACATTACATATTATATTGGCACCACTACTGCCACGTCTTTGCGAATCTTGTCTGGTTTGTGCAATAATGCCCTTTCCTGAGGATCACAATGAAGACCCACAACTGATGCCACCCATTGTGTCACTGCAGAGTGGGTGTAGGTGTATTTGCAGGGCTCTTTTGTGCAGACGGCTGAGAGACGTCGGCGATGTCCCCGGTGGCGCCCTGGAAGGATGCGGAGGAGAAGTTGTTGAGGGCAGTGGTGACTTTGACAGTGACAGCGACAGGTAAGAAGATGGTGCTCGGGCCAGCCGGGAGCAGCTCGGCATGAAAGAGGCTGCAGATGTCCACGACTACATGTCGAGTGACTCTGAGCCTCCGTGCGCACTGCTGCTGAGAGAGGTCCAGGAAGCTGAACCTCGGTCTGTGGACCCTGTGGCGAGGGTAGTGCCCTCTGCGACGCATCTCTCTCTGCGGTTGCCCTCCCTCCTGCTGTGCAGGATGTTTCACAGCACTCTGTTGTGGAGCTCCACGTGTCAGAGGTGGACGGCGTGGCCGGCGAGGCTGGTGAGGCTGGTGATGCTGTTCGCCCTCCGAGGAGGTCATGACTGCAGCTACAGCGGCCCCCATCCAGAAGATGTATATCTGAGGGTGTCCGCAAGGTAGGTTCATGTCTCTGGACCCCGGGGTAAGTGTGCAAGTTGGTGAATTTTCTTGTCAGGAGGAGGGTGGTGGAGGTCAAACTTTGTCCCAAGTGACAGAGTGGCCTCCTGCAATGAGTGAGGGTCTCCCCCCAACCTGTCAAATGGACCTTTGCAGCTGCCACAGGCTGACAGCTGCAACACGTCCATTACAACTGGGAGTGTTTCCCCCAGTGTGGGAAACAGTCCCAGTTGTCTCTAAAATCCCACCCCTCCTCACATATTCCCTTAATCAGGTCTGTTAACGACCTGAAATACCTAAGTAAATATTGTCAAGTGGCACCCGCCGGCTTTAATTGCCTGCGGGAGTCCCACATGTGGGGGCTGCTCATGCACATCGGTGCGTCTGTGGGGAACCCGGAAGTGGGCGGGTTGGAGCCGGGCTCCCGACCCGCTCCGGGATTCCCCGATTTTCGGAGCCCCCCCGCCAGGAACGCACCCTTTTACGGATGCTAAAATGAAGCCCACTGTCTCTATTTATAAAGCCCAGGACCCCGTATGCTTTTTTAACCGCTTTTCCACCCTGCCACCTTCAATGATTTGTGCACATAAACCCCCAGGTCTCTCTGTTCCTCCACCCGTTTTAAAATTGTGCCCTTTAGTTTATATTGCCTCTCCTCATTTTTCGTGCCGAAATGTATCACTTTGCATTTTTCCGTGTTAAACTTCATCTGCCACGTGTCGGCCCATGCCACCAGCCTGTCTATATCCTCTTGAAGTCTATCACTATCCTCCTCACTGTTCACTACACTTTCAAGTTTTGTGTCATCTGCAAATTTGGAAATTGTGCCCTGTACGCCCAAGTCCAAGTCATTGAAATATTTCAAGGAAAGAAGTGGTCCCAGCACCGACCCCTGGGGAACACCACTGTACACCTCCCTCCAGTCTGAAAAACAACCTCTCACCACTACTCTCTGTTTCCTGTCACTTAGCTAATTCTGTATCCATGTTACTATTGTCCCCTTTATTCCATGGGCTGCAATCTTAATAGCAAGGCTACCATGTGGCATTTTATCAAACAATTTTTGAAAATCCATATACACCACATCAACTGCATTGCCCTCTGTTACCTCATCAAAAAACTCTATCAAGTTGGTTAAACACGATTTGCCTTTAACAAATCCATGCTGGCTTTCCCTAATCAATCCACACTCATCCAAGTGACTGTTAATTCTGTCCCAGATTATCGTTTCCAAAAGTTTCCCCACCACTGAGGTTATACTGTATAGTTGCTGGGTTTATCCTTACATCCTTTTTTGAACAAGGGTGTAACATTTGCAATTCTCCAGTCCTCTGGCACCACCCCCGTGTCTACGGATGTTTGGAAGATTATGGCCAGTACCTCCGCTATTTCCATCCTTACTTCCCTCAGCAACCTCGGATGTATTCCATCTGGACCGGGTGACTTATCTACTTTAAGTACAGCCAGCCTTTCTAGTACCTCTTCTTTATCAATTTTTAGCCCATCCAGTACCTTAACTATATCTTCCTTTATCGAAACTCTGGCAGCATCTTCTTCCTTGGTAAAGACAGATGCAAAGTATTTATTTAGTACCTCGGCCATCCCCTCTGCCTCCATGAGTAGATCTCCTTTATGGTCCTTAATCGGCCCCACACCTCCTCTTACTACTCGTTTACTGTTAGCATGTCTGTAGAAGACTTTTGGATTCCCTTTTATGTTGGCCGCCAGTCTATTCTCATACATACTCTCTCTTTGCCCCTCTTATTTCCTTTGTCACTTCCCCTCTGAACTTTCTATATTCTGCCTGGTTCTTACTTGTGTTATCAACCTGATATCTGTCATACGCCCCTTTTTTCTGTTTCGTCTTACTCTCTATCTCCTTTGTCATCCAAGGAGCTCTGGCTTTAGTTGCCCTACCTTTCTCCCACGTTGGAATGTATCTTGTCTGTACCTGAACCATCTCTTTTTTAAAGGCTGTCCACTGTTCAGTTACAGTTTTACCTGCCAATCTTTGAGTCCAATTTACCCGGGTCAGATCGGTTTTCATCCCACTGAAATTGGCCCTCCTCCAATTGAGCATTTTTACTTTAGAGTGGACAGAGTCCTTTTCCATAGCTATTCTAAACCTTATGATACAATGATCGTTGCTCCCGAAATGCTCTCCCACTGACACTTGCTCCACTTGGCCCGCCTCATTCCCTAGAACCAAGTCCAGCAATGCCTCCTTCTTCGTTGGGCCAGAAACGTACTGGTTAAGAAAGTTATCCTGAACACGTTTCAAAAATTCCTCCCCCTCTTTGCCCCTTCTGTTATTATTATCCCAGTCTATATTAGGATAGTTGAAATCCTCCGTTATCACTACTCTATGGCTTTTGCACCTCTCTGTAATTTTCTTGCCAATTTGCTCCTCTATATCCTTCCCACTTGGTGGCCTATAGAATACACCCAGTAGTGTAATGGCACCTCTATTGATCCTTAACTCTAACCAAATAGATTCTGTCCTTGACCCCTCCAAGACATCCTCTCTCTCCAGTACTGTAATATTCTCCTTAATCAATACTGCCACCCCCCCCCCCCCCTCCTTTCTTTCCTTCCCTATCTTTCCCGAACACTTTGTATCCAGGAATATTTAGTACCCAATCCTGCCCTTTTTTGAGCCAGGTCTCCGTTATCGCCACAACATCATATTCCCATGTGGCTATTTGCGTCTGCAGCTCACCAACCTTGTTTACCACACTTCGTGCGTTTATACACATGCACTGTAAACCAGTCTTAGACCTTCTTGTACTCTCTCTTGGTCTCACCCCATCTAATACCTTACTATTTTTTACTCTAGGGCTATCCTTCTCTCCTGATCCTTTGTGCCCCTTGTTTCCCCTTTCCAATGCTACATCCTGGTGGCCATCCCCCTACTAAATTAGTTTATACCCCCCACCCCCCCAACAGCATTAGTGAACCTCCTCACGAGGACATTGGTCCCAGCTCTGTTGAGGTGCAACCTGTCTGGCCTGCACAGGTTCCACCTCCCCCAGAACGGGTCCCAATGCCCCAGGAATCGGAAGCCCTCCCTCCTGCACCATCTCTCCAGCCACGCATTCATCTGCTCTATCCTCCTATTTCTATACTTGCTGGCACGTGGCACTGGGAGTAATCCGGAGATTACTACCTTTGAGGTCCTGCTTGTTAAACTCTTTCCTAACTCCTTAAACTCTGCCTGCAGGACCTCATCCCTCTTTCCACCTATGTAGGGGCTGGAAACCTGCAATCCTTGCGATGCACTCTGGGGAGTGTGCGGTGGAAGGACTCCAGGCTTGGTGGGGCCTCTGGGGCCAGAGTCTTTTCCCAATCCAAACAAGACCAGCAGTGTTGGTGGGAGGGGGGAGGCATGGGTGGGGACCCCAGGACTGGGGGACCTCGCACTCCAGCCTGGGATGGGCCAGGCAGCATTGGGGCAAAAATAATACATATAGTCCCAATTATCGAAGCAATCTTCTATCTTTTCTGTGCAGTAACCATCATTAATAACCAAACAACAATCCATTGTTACATAAAAAATGGGGCAGAATCTGTATTGACCATTTTTGAAAAAGTTTCTAAAAGGTGAGAATGAGATGAGTCACCTCCCCTTGGTGTGAGCACGGCCTAGAACTTTCTTCACCAACGTTTCTTTCAGCTTATCTAAAACGTTATCTAATTCTGTCCCCACTTTAGCCCACAGCGTATTCCCCGGAATGTAGGATAGAGTGGCATGGACATTGCTACGGCTGTTGCAGTCATTTCTTGGTTGCCTGATCCAAAGTCATAACGGAACATGCAAGAAGCCAGCTCCGGCCAGCAACTTTTCTTCAGACATATTGTGACCGCAGGGCCATGACAGTTTGGTTAAGATAGAAAGGACAAACTTTCAATAACAAAACACCTCAGCTGTCTTTAGGGTGGCCCAAAGCCTTGCACAGCCATTGAAGTAGAGTCACTGTTTGTATGTCCAGCAAACAAAACAGGTGGAGTGAACCTTTGGCTTAGTGGTAGCATTCTTAGCTCTGAGCTAGCAGGTGTAGGGTTCAAACCTCACTCCAGACAGTCCTGGTGAGTGGAGACTAGAGCTCCGGCTCCAAATTCTGGGTTGACATCCAGTTGACTTTCTCCTGATGGGTGTGAGTGGCCTCCCCTTATTGACAGGTTATGGGATTCCTAAAGCCCTCCTGCTACTAGGGCTAATCATCCAATTGGTCAGTATAATTTGGTTGCAAAGCTGGTAACAGTTATATAAACTCTAATCAGGATATACCCCCCCAAAAAACAAAACAGCCAATTTGCTCACAGGAAGATCCCACAAACAGTGAATGAATAACCAGATTTTAGTGGTGTTGGTTGAGGGAGACATGCTAATCAAGACACCTCCTCACTCTTCTTCAAACACTATCGCCTCTGACAGGGCAGCACTCCCTTGGCACTGCGCTGAAACATTAGGTTAGATTATGGGCTGAAGTCCAGCAGTGGGACTTTGAACCCACAACATCCCCCCTCAGCAGTGAGTGCACTTCCTACCGAGCCAAGCTGACACTCTTAGGCTCGGGATGTTTTAGCAGCCTTGTTTTCGAAAGGTTGCCGTGTTACAGATTCCTTTATGTGAAAGAAACATCCCGATAAATCATTTAAAAAGCACATGAAAATCAGCTGTGATGGGGCTGAGAGCTGAACCCTGCTAATTTCTCTGTGGCTAAATAAGCAATGTGGTTCTGGGTGTAGATCCCATGATCAATGAATCTCAGCAAAATTTGACTTATTTCCTTTTCAAACTTTGAATTTTGGTAACTTTCTTATTTCTCAAACCACAAAAACAGATTAAAAACTGTACAACAATGCAGCAACTCCAATTCTGGCCTTGAATTCAGACGCAGGGTCTCTAGCTGAAACATTAACCTGTCTCATTCCTTTGCAGATCCCGATGGGCCTGTTGTACATTAACAGCTTTTTCTAGTTTTATTATGTCATTTCTGGTCTACCTCAGGAAGTGTTTCAAAAAAAAATTCCCAGGCAGACTTAAAAAAAAAGTCTCAAGGAGTTGGGAGGCTCCAGTATTTACACAAACCCAAAGAGAAACCTGCAATGGGAAAAATCAAACAAAAATAACACAGCATTCGGTCAATATTCCAACTGGCGAAGTTCACGTCCGAAACTTGGTCAAAATCTAGACTGATTCTCCCAGTGCAGTACAGAGGGAGTGTTGCACTGTCAGTGGTGCCGTCTTTTGGATGAGATGATAAACTTAGGTAATGTCTGCTCTCTCGGGTGGACGTAAAAGATTCCATGGCACTATTGAAAGAAGAGCAGGGGAGTTCTCCCGGTGTCCTGGCCAATATTTATCCCTCAACTAACATGGGATCCAAGGGAAAGTGGCTAGTTGGATCCAAAATTAGCTCAGTGGCAGGAAGCAAAGGGTAATGGTTGACGGGTGTTTTTGCGACTGCAAGGCTGTTTCCAGTGGGGTCCCGCAAGGCTGAGTACTAGGTCCCTTGCTTTTTGTGGTATATATTACTGATTTGGACTTGAATGTGGAGGGCTTCATCAAGAAGTTTGCAGATAATACAAAAATTGGCTGTGTGGTTGATAGTGAGGAGGAAAGCTGTAGTCTGCAGGAAGATATCAATGGACTGGTCAGGTGGGCAGGAAAGTGGCAAATGAAATTCAATCCAGAGAAGCGTGAGGTAATGCATTTGGGGAGGGCAAACAAGGCAAGGGAGTACACAATAAATGGGAGGATACTGAGAGGCGTAGAGGAACAAAGGGACCTCGGAGTGCATGTCCACAGATCCCTGAAGGTAGCAGGACAGGTAGATAAGGTGTTTAAAAAGGCATATGGAATACTTTCCTTTATTAGCCGAGGCATAGAAAATAAGAGCAGGGAGGTTATGCTAGAACTATATAAAACATTGGTTAGGCCACAGCTTGAGTACTGCGTATAGACCTGGTCACCACATTAAAGGAAAGATATGATTGCATTAGAGAGGGTACAGAGGAGATTTACGAGGATGTTGCCAGGACTGGAGAATTTTAGCTATGACAATAGATTGGATAGGCTGGGGATGTTTTCTATGGAACAAAGGAGGCTGAGGGGAGATTTAATTGAGGTATATAAAATTATGACGGGACTAGATAGAGTGGATAGGGAGGACCTATTTCCCTTAGCAGAGGGGTCAGTGACCAGGGAGCATAGATTTAAAGTAATTGGTAGGATTAGAGGGGAGCTGAGGAGAATTTTTTTCACCCAGAGGGTGGTGGGGGTCTGGAACTCACTGCCTGAAAGGGTGGTAGAGGCAGAAACCCTCAACTCATTTAAAAAGTACTGGATGAACACTTGAAGTGTCGTAACCCACAGGGCTACGGACCAAGTGCTGGAAAGTGGGATTAAGCTGGATAGCTCTTTTCCGGCCGGCATAGACACGATGGGCCGAATGGCCTCCTTCTATGCCATAACTTTCTATGACTCTATGATCACTAAAACAGGTTATCTGGTCATTTATTTCATTGCTGATTGTGGGACCTTGCTGTGCGCAAATTGACTGTCGTGTTTCACTACATTACAACAATGACTACACTTCGAAAGTGCTTAATTGGCCGTAAAGCGCTTTGTGACATCCCGAGGTTGTGAAAGGCGCCATATAAATGCAAGTCCTTTCTTTTCTCTTTATTATTTGCTCCCGGCCTGAGCTGCCGGCACATGAGCAGGTCATTGACTTTTTAATGACAACTTTTATTGAAATGTTATGTTTTCACAGCAGTTAATTCTGAAATATTTGTTGAATGTTTCGCTCAGAGTCCAGCAGCAAGTGCCTTACCCACAATACAATTATTAAGGCGTAGTTACGTTTTAAAAGGCAATAAAAGTTCCCACGCTGATTTATGAGATGAACTGTGCTATTGCAGCCTGATTGCTAATTGGACACTCGGGACCGAGGGAACATTCAGTTAAGGTCAGTTACACTGGGTGGTTACTGCTAGAGAAACTTGGTCACATTCCTCATTCCCCATTCAGAGCGTGCTTGGTGCATTACATCTGAATTGCTGGGAGCACTTTTCCAGCACATTCGCCAAAGCCTATTCGATAGCCGTTGCCCTGGCAATAACCTAGAAATTAAAATAAAATTAAATTAACATTGTTTTTTAAATGAGTTAAGTGCAGTTAAAAATCGAGACCTCCTGCAGATTGTAGTTACAGTTAAGCCCACTTATACGCAAGGAGACTTTGCTGAGCAGATGACGCATGCTTCATTCACCATTCTATCTGTTCCCCACCCCGCCCAGCCTACCCTCTCTGGCTCTGCTCTTCTCCCTTGGACACCCAGTGCTGATGCCAGCTGTGAAATTTAGTGTCATTTCTTCCCTCACTCTCCAGTAAGTAGAAGTGGAGCTAACCCATCTGTAGCACGGGTGGAAAAAAGAACCTCTAAAGATGCTGAAAGCACCATAGTTTCAACAGGCTGCTTCGCTCCTGCTCTGCATGATGGGGGTGCCTCACCTGCTTCCTCGTCCTGTATCTCAGCATCAGAAACGGACACTGGCAGCCCGTCAAGCCATAGGAACAGAGCACAGTCACAAGGGAGCCAATCAGCTACTTGTAAATGACTCAGATACAGATGAGCAGCATTGTCTCGTAGTTATAATTGGTTTGGGAATTGCTGATACTCCAATGAGGGAGTGCTCCACCGTCCGAAGTGCCGTCTTTCGGATGAGACGTTAAACCGAGGTCCCATCTCCCCTCTCAGGTGGACGCAAAAGATCCCATGGTACTATTTCGAAAAAGAGAAGGGGAGTTCTCCCCGGTGTCCTGGACAATATTTATCCCTCAACCAACATCACTAAAAACAGATTATCTGGTCATTATCACATTGCTGTTTGTGGGATCTTGCTGTGCTCAAATTGACTGCCTCGTTTCCTACATTACAACAGTGACTACACTTTTAAAAAGTACTTCATTGACTGTAAAGCACTTGGGACGTCCTGAGATTGTAAAAGGCGCTATATAAATGCACAATCTTTCTTTACCAGAGAATTGAAGAGATATGGGATTCACTGCTTCCTCAAATCATGGCAAAATATTACAAACTTAGCATTTTCACCATTTCTAGAAGGCGATAGTGGCCTTTGTACACTATCTGAATCGATAGTGAAGAAATACTTTTGCTCAATTCAAGTGCTAGGTATTTGTTTGCAGATTTGTGGAGTCCAGAAAGGCATTGGGCAGTTCCTAGCAACTGAACGTTGCAGGCACCTGGAATAGGACAAAGGAAATGGTGAGTGCAGATAATGACTAGACTTTGCTCAAGTGTCCCATGACAAAAAAGTCCCCCGAACATTGAGTGTAAGTGTAGCTTGTGAAAACCGCTACTCATCCAAGTGTGTAAGCAAAGCTGAACAAAAAGCAAAATGCTGGAAATCTGAAACAAAAAGAGGAAAAGCTGGGAATGCTCAGCGGGTCGGGCAGTGTCTGAGGAGAGGGTGGACAAGACGTTTCAGGTATGGACCATTGATCACAACTGGAAGATCATAAAGATAAACAGCTTTAAAAAGGAACAGGACAAGGGGAAGGAGAAAAGAAGAGGAAGAAAGACAGAAATTGCATTTATTTAGTGATTTTCACAACCTCAGAACATCCCAAAGCACTTCACAAACAATTAAGTATTTTTGAAGTGTAGTCATTGTTGTAACGCAGGGAAACACAGCAGTCAATTTGCACACAGCAAGATCCCACAATAAGTAATGAGATAAATGATTCTTCCGGACTCAACATTGATTTCAATAACTTCAGACCATAACCACTGCTCCCATTTTTTCGGTCAACTAGTGCTGGTAATGGTTCTGCTGTTGCCATTTTCAGCTCCTCTAAACCCATCTTTTGTTTCTTTACCTGTCCCATTCCCACCCTCCTTGCCTTGCACCATCATCCCTTTCGTCATTTAATCACTCCTGCCCTCCACCCTATCAGAGACCCTCCCTTTTGTTCTTTCCTCCCCATCTCTCCTCCCCCCCCCCCCTTTCCCTGGCTCTGTATTTCTTTAAAAACTGTTTGATCTTCAACATCTTCCGGTTCTGATGAAGGGGCATCGATCTGAAACGTTAACTCTGTTTCTTTCTCCACAGATGCTGCCTGACTTGCTGAGTATTTCCAGCATTTTCGGTTTTTATTATAAATGATATGATCATCTGTTTTAGTGAGGTTGGTTGAGGGATAAATGAACTCCCCTGCTCTTCTTCAAATAGTGCCCTGGGATCTTTTACATCCACCGGGGCATCAGTTCAACATCTCATCCACTCCCTAACCGCTGCACTAAAGTGTCAGCTCAAGTGTGCTCAAGTTTCTGGAGTGGGGTTTGAACCTCACACCTTCTGGTTGAGTGGTGAGAGTGCTTCCACTGAGTCAAGGCTGACCCAGGAAGAACATATTACTACTGCCATTTAACCACCTCCTGTTTTCCACTCAAGCACTCATTCTATTTATTTTCCTGTGTGTGTAATTGTCTTGTTTTTTCCCCTTCCCTGTACTCTGTTCTTTTTAAAATGCTGTTCAACTGTAAGTTCTGATGAAGGATCTACACCCAAAATGTCACCTCCTCCGTCCTCGCCACAGAAGCTGCCTGACCCACTCAGTGTTTCCAGTGTTTTATGTCAGGAAAAACTAGCCAGGATCCTCAAGTTTCTTCCCCCTATTCCAAAGCTTGAATTTTTAATTGAAGAACTTGCTGACTCATATATGGGTGGGAGTTGGGTTCTGGTCTCTTCTCCAGCACTATTTTGGTTGGAATGTGAGACTGGGAGTTAAGATTTGGACCGATGAGAGATGATTGTAATGAATTTGAGTTCCTGTACAGAGACTCACACACTAGGAGGGTGTATCAGGAATTCAGGCACAGAATCCAGCAAGTCTGTAACACACTGACTTACAGCTTGGTAGGAAATGGGCTCGCTCTCTGCACCTGAGACACACCTGCACTGGGTGCACAGCCCCACAGAGGTTGCCCCTGTAGGGACTGCTTACTCAGTTAAAACGTACAAGAACCAATGTCATGTTATCTGATTTGGTTAGAAGTGGCCTCACCAGTCAAGATGACCTCATCACCATCTTGAAGGAATTTGCGTGTCTGTCCATTGCCGAGGTCAATGACTTTCGTTCCCTTCCATGACAGCTCCAGCAGTGAGCCAAAACTCTCTGGGGTCTGTAAAGAATGATCACATATTACACACTCCTTTCAAACTTCAAACCTACACATGAAATGAACTCTCAGCCAAAAACCAGTAATATGATCAAAGGTTAGAAAATATCAATGTTAAAAACTGTGCCCATCACACTTTGACTACGCAGTTGCTTTCATAATCGATAACTGAATTGGATTACTCCCTGTAGGAGTTTTAGGAACATTGGCAAAATTATGTCAATTCTCTATTATTGCTAATGCACCAAACTACTACACATCAGCGCTCCCTCAGCCTGTACCCTAGTTCCGACCTGGTGCTCTATTCTCTTTTAGGCAGGGCGGTTGTTGCTGAAAGCATTGGCTTAAACCCCCAGTTTTGGGGGACACACCATCTCCAGCAGCACTTAGTACAACGTGTTTGCAATTATCAGAATGATAACAGGGCTAAAAGGGTTAAATTATGAGGACAGGTTGCAGAGACGAGGCTTGTACATTGACGACACCCAACTCTACCTCTCTCGACTCCTCCACTGCCTCTGATTTGTCACACTGTTTGTCTGCCATCCTATATTGGATGAGCAGAAATTTCCTCCAACTAAATATTGGGAAGACCAAAGCCATTGTCCTCGGTCCCTGGCACAATCTCCGTTCCCGAGCCACCGACTCCATCCCTCTCCCCGGCCACTGTCTGAGGCTGAACCAGTCCGTTCACAATCTTGCCGTCCTATTTGACCCTGAGATGAGCTTCCGACCACATATCCTCTCCATCACCAAGACCGCCTACTTCCACCTCCGTAACATCATCCGTCTCCATCCCTGCCTCAGCTCATTTGCTGATGAAACCCTCATCCATGCCTTTGTTACTTCTAGACTCGACCATTCCAATGTTCTCCTGGTCGGCCTCCCATCTTGCACCCTCCATAAACTTGAGCTCATCCAAAACTCTGCTGCCTGTATCCTAACTCGCACCAAGTCCCATTCACCAATCACCGCTGTGCTCGCTGACCAACTTTGGCTCCCGATACATAGAGAGAAGCTATTTTCTCTGGTGGGGAGTCCAGAACAAGGGGGCATAACCTTAAAATTAGAGCTAGGCCGTTCAGGATGTCAGGAAGCACTTCTTCACACAAGGGAAATGAAAATCTGGAGCTCTCTCCCCCAAAAACTGTTGAGGCTGGGGGTCAATTGAAAATTTCAAAACTAAGATTGATAGATTTTTGTTAGGCAAGAGTTAGGGATTATGGAACCAAGGTGGGTAGATGGAGTTAAGATACAAATCAGCCAGGATCTAATTGAATGGTGGAACAGGCTCGAGGGGCTGAATGGCCTACTCCTGTTCCTCTGTTCCTTGTTTGCATTGCATGTAGCAAAGTGGGAAAATAGTTGGACTTAAGGTAGTAGGTAAACTCCCAGTGTTTGTTTTAAACCACCACGAGTGTCAGTCACTGTTAAACTGGCGGATTAGCAAATGTGCTGATTTCCATCAGTATTACGGTCAGTCTCTGCTGCAAACTCCGGGAGAAAGTGGGACATCTCCTCAATCCTCTTCCAATAATCAAGATGTGGATTTCCTACAGAAATCCTGCGGAGATCGCGTGCCTGGTCTCCTTCAGGTAAATCGCATCCCACCAGAAACTGCAGTCAGACATAGCTTGTTAAAACTACTGAGACTACAAGGAATCAGCTTGGATTCATTTGAGTCAAAGAATTTTGCAACAAGCGAAATCATGGGAATGGTGGATAAGTTAAACTGTATGAAATGACCATCCAGGACTCAGCTAATGGGATACCACCACTCCCAACAGGAAGTAATGGGTTTTCTATTCTCAAGATAGATTGCTGTGAACTGGAGACCAAAGCACAGAAAAATACTTTCTTTGATATATATATTAATTCTTTGGCAGTGGGCATCGCTGGCAAGGCCGGCATTTATTGCCCGTCCTTAGTTGCCCCTTGAGAAGGTGGTGCTGGGCCTTCTTCTTGAACCACTGCTGTTAGGATTTTGACCCAGCGACGATGAAGGAAGGGAGATATATTTCCAAGTCGGTATGGAGGGGAACTTGGTGATCCCATGCATCTGCTGTCCTTGTCCTTCTAGGTGGAGGAAGTCACAGGTTTGGGAGGTGCTGTCAAAGAAAAATACCCCCAATCTACCATTGAGAGGCACAACTCTACATCTCATTGTATGGGTGCTGGGGCAGGAGGGGAAATGGGGGGAGGGAGTAGACCTCTTTAGAGCAGCATTTACTGGGTGTGCTAGTTACATTTTCTTTCTGTTTTCCAGCTCTGTCATCCAAGCACAAAGAAATACCAAACTCTGAATTCACCTTAGTGAATCTTTCTTTGATCCTCATTGCAGCAGGCTGGGGAGATCACTGATTGACCCAGAGGGACTTTCATGAGGGGGATAGATCTTCCTCCAAGGGTTGGAATGACAATGAGGTGTTTCTGGATCCCTGTTGGTCCTTTCTGAAGGTCTCTGATGGGTAAGCTTTCAGGGCAGTAGGAAGAACCTCAAGATGTGATTGTCCCGGACAGTGAGTAGTTGGGTTGGGGGCATGACAAGTAGCACGTGGAATAGATAGAGGAGACGAGAAGGATTTTCCTAACCCAGGAGTGATATGGATAGATTGCTCCAACTAGTTAGCTTAGTGCAAATGCTGGTTGGATGGAGGAGAATTCCTTTTGTACAGGGTGGTGAGCCTCAGTCTGGCATGCACATCCAGATATCTAAAATGTTTTTGTTCAAAGGGGTAGGACTCCTGGATGTGTGAGGATGGCAGGTGTGAGCATCATGCCCTCTGTTTGGAATAGTTGAGCTCGAATCCAGAGAATCTCCCAAATTCTCTGAGGTTTGAAAGAAGCTCGTTATGTAGAGTCTTTCCATCTTGTACTCTGTGAATGCCTGATGGAGGTCACCAGGGCTCTATGGGCAAGGTGAAGAGGAGGGGAGATAAGACGTCTCCCTGCTTGGTTCTCTAATAGAAGGAGACTGTGAGGCAGTGGAGGCCATTTGTGTGTACAGTGATTGTAGTCTGTGATCTTAATCCATCGCTTAAGTGTGTCACCAAAGCCCATTCTCTTGAGGTAAGGTAGAATTTGCACTACACCTAGTCGAGTGCCATATCTTCACCTATAGAGAGTAGCAGAGCCGATGAGTTGGTGGGTTTCAGTGCTACACCAGATTAAACAGTGGCCTGATGTCACCCCTCACCATGCAGGCCTGCTTAACCTGCACGGACCACCAGGGGAGTAACTCTATCCAGAGGCCAGGATCTTGGCCTAAATCTTAGAGTCAGTATGAAGCGGATATGCCTTCTTCATGCATTAATATAATTGTGGCTGAATCTGGTGCAATGCGAAGCTCCCAGGAGGACTCAGAGCCTGGCACGAGAATGGGGTCATTAGACCAGGCTGGCTCCTTCACAAGGCCTAGATCATGCTCTGTTGGCCGACAAATTTCACTTCTCAACACAACCAGTGTCTCTACCTCTAGTTGAGGCACTACCTCAGCAGCCAACAGCCAATCCCACCCCTGGAGTTTTTCCTCCAATCCCCAACAGATTCCCGCAGACCACAGATTCCCGCAGACCACAGATTCCCGCAGACCACAGATTCCCGCAGACCACAGATTCCCGCAGACCACAGATTCCCACAGACCACAGATTCCCGCAGATTCCCACAGACCACAGATTCCCGCAGACCACAGATTCCCGCAGACCACAGATTCCCACCTTTGCATCACATTCACCTCAACAATAATAAAAAAATAAAGAAAATCTGAAGAAGAGCTGGGAATGTCCTGTTAATTGTTTGATTTATATAAATTAGTGTTAATTGTATCCAGATGGTGGGTATCAATTGGGGACTCTCCTGCATCTTTTTAAAGGAGAGGTTAGCTAGGGTGTGGTGTGTGTGTGTGTAAGGGGAATCTCTGTGAATAAAGTTTGGAAGCAGCTAAAGACCAGGCTCTAGTATTCTGTCCTTCACCACGTGGCTATCTAATTTTAACATGTCCAAGGTCGTTGGTTATTGGAAGAGGTACGATGAGAGGTAAAAAGATGCACATTCAGCATCACTTGCGGCAAAATGTGCAGTGGGACAACTCAAGATCATACACTGCATATCTCCAGCTCCGCAGGTTCCGCCCTCTATACTGCATCACTGTTGTAGGGGCTGCAGCCAGATACACACTCTCCTACACATCTTCTGGTCACCTTGACACAGTCAGAACTCTGACTGCTATCTGGGAGACCAGAAGGACCATGACCAGAAGAAGATCAAGAATAAACTGTCCCAACCCCCAAATCCAAATTGGTTGCAGTGCAAATACAGCCATGCCCAAAACCTTAACGTATCAATTGACCTCTTCAATAAGAATGAAAATCTATTTTGGCTTCACAAAATGTATATAGTGATACACAGGCCTCGAAGTTGGTTTAGGCCAGTTTTCGGGCACCAAGCAGGTGCATTGAACGATCCCTGAAGCAAAAGACAAAGGCACTAGGATTGTGAGAAATTGGTCTTTGGCCCTCAGTGTAATAGTCGCGGTGAGCTGCCAGTGCATGTCGCGCCTCCCAAGGCAGCTCACTGGTGTGGCAGTCTCCAATTTGGGCCACCTGCGATGCCCTACTAAGTCCTGCGGGGGAAGAACATGAGGGGAGTTATTGTGGGCCAACAGCGGCCTGCAGTAATGCTCTGGAGCCGGGGGGGGAGCACTCCTGCTCCTCCCAACTCCACATGAAGGTAAGTATAGAAGTAAATACTTATATTTTTGTTGGGGCCTCAGGTAGATGAATTTCCGGCAGGGGTCCTCAAACACCTGGAATGCCGCCTTCATCAATATGGCAGCAGACGTACCACAGGCGCGGATCCGGCATTGGACACTGCAACCAACATTGGTCCTTTATGGCCCAGTTTTCTGCTGGAAAATGGGTGCAACAAGGACCAATTTCTGCCCCAATAAATCTTAATTAGTCAGATAGGTTTAGAAAACTGGGTCTATTTGAGATGTGTAGACTCCGGGGCGATTTCATAGAATCATAGAATGGTTAAGGCACAGAAGGAGGCCACTCGGCCCATCGAGCCTGCGCTGGTTCTTTGCAAGAGCAATCCAGCTAGTCCCAATCCCCTGCTCTTTCCCCATAGCTCTGCAAATTTTTCTCCTTCAGGTACCTAACCAATTCCTTTTTGAAGGCCACAGTTGACCCTGCTTTCACCACCCCCTCGGGCAGTGCATTCCAGATTATAACCACTCGCTGCGTAAAAAAGATTTTGCTCATGTCGCCTTTGGTTCTTTTGCCAATCACCTTAAACCTGTGTCCTCCGGTTCGCGACCCTTCCACGAGTGGGAACAGTTATTCACTCTGTCTGAACACTTCATGATTTTGAATACCTCTATCAAATCTCCTCTCAAATCTGCTCTAAGGAGAACAATCCCAACTTCTCCAGTCTATCCACATAACTGTGGTCCCTCATCCCTGGAACCATTCCAGTAACGTTTTTCTGCACCCTCTCTAAGGCCTTCACATCCTTCCTGGACTGCAGTGCCCAGAATTGGACACAATACTTCAGTTATGGCCGAACCAGTGTTTTATAAAGGTTCAAAATAACATCCTCATTTTTGTACTGTAAGCCTCCATTTATAAAGCCCCGGATCCCGTATTCTTTCTCAACCTGTCCTCCCACCTTCAATGACCTGTATGCATATACTCCCAGGTCTCTCTGTTTCTGCACCCCCTGTGGAGTTGCACCCTTTAGTTTATATTGCCTCCCCTCGTTCTTCCTACCAAAATGTATCACCTCACACTTCTCTGCGTTAAATTTAATCTGCCAAGAGCCCGCCCATTCCACCAGCCTGTCTGTGACCTCTTGAAGTCTATCACTATCCTCCTCACTGTTCACTACACTTCCGAGTTTTGTGTCATCTGCAAATTTTGAAATTGTGCCCTGTACACCCAAGTCCAAGTCATTAATATATATCAAGGAAAGCAGTGTCCCACCCCTGGGAAACACCACTATATACCTTCCTCCAGTCCGAAAAACAGCTGTTCACCACTACTCTCTGTTTCCTGTCACTTTTTATCCATGCTGCCACTGCCCCTTTTATTCTGTGGGCTTCAATTTTATTGACAAGCCTATAATGTGGCACTTTATCAAACGCCTTTTGGAAGTCCATATAGACCACATCAACTACATTGACCTCATCAACCCTCTCTGTTACCTCATCAAAAAACTCAATCAAGTTAGTCAAACACGACTTGCCTTTAACAAATCCATACTGGCTTTCCTTTATTAATCCACATTTGTCCAAGTGACTATTAATTTTGTCCAGGATTATTGTTTCTAAAAGCTTCCCCACCACCGAGGTTAAACTGACTGGCCTGTAGTTGCTGGGTTTATCCTTAAACCCTTTTTTGAACAAGGGTGTAATATTTGCAATTCTCCAGTCCTCTGGCACCACTCCTGTGTCTAAGGAGGATTGCTGCAATTTCCACCCTTACTTCCCTCAGCACCATGGAAAGGGTTCTGAAAAAATTATTGGAACTAAAAGCTGACAAGTCCCCAGGTCCTGACGGACTTCATCCTAGGGTCTTAAAAGAAGTGGCTGCAGAGATAGTAGATGCATTGGTATTAAGTTTCCAAAATTCCCTAGATTCTGGAAGGGTCCCATCAGATTGGAAAATAACGAATGTAGCTCCTCTATTCAAGAAAAGGAGGGAGACAGAAAGCAGGAAACTACAGGCCAGTTAGCTTAACATCTGTCATAGGGAAAATGCTAGAATCTATTATTAAGGAGGTTATAGCAGGGCACTTAGAAAATCTCAATGCAATCAGGCAGAGTCAACACGGCTTTGTGAAAAGGAAATCGTGTTTGACTAATTTGTTAGAGTTCTTTGAGGAAGTAACAAGCAATGTGGATAAAGGGGATCCTGTGGATGTGGTGGACTTGGATTTCCAGAAGGCTTTTGACAAGGTGCCACATCAAAGGCTACTACACAAAATAAGAGCTCATGGTGTAGGGGGTAACATATTAGCATGGATAAAGGATTGGTTAGCCAATGGGAAACAGAGTAGGAATTAATGGGTCATTTTCAGGTTGGCAAGATGTAATTAGTGGAGTGCCACAGGGATCAGTGCTTGGGCCTCAACTATTTACAATTTATATCAATGACTTGGATGAAGGGACTGAATGTATGGTTGCTAAATTTGCTGATGACACAAAGGTAGGTAGGAAAGTAAGTTGTGAAGAGAACATAAGGAGTCTGTAAAGGGATATAGATAGGTTAAGTGAGTGGGCAAAAATTTGGCAGATGGAGTATAATGTGGGAAAATGTGATCTTGTCCACTTTGGCAGGAGGAATAGAAAAACAGTAGATTATTTAAATGGAGAGAGATTGCAGAACTCTGAGGTACAGAGGGATCTGGGTGTGCTAGTACATGAATCACAAAAAGTTAGTATGCAGGTACAGCAAGTGATTAGGAAGGCAAATGGAATGTTGTCATTTATTGCAAGGGGAATGGAATATAAAAGTAGAGATGTTTTGCTACAGTTGTACAGGGCATTGGTGAGACCACACCTAGAATACTGTGTGCAGTTTTGGTCTCCTTATTTAAGAAAGGACATAATTGCTTTGGAGGCGGTTCAGGGAAGGTTCACTCGACTGATTCCTGGGATGAGGGGATTATGTTATGAGGAGAGGTTGGACAAGTTGGGCCTGTATACAATGGAGTTTAGAAGAATGAGAGGTGATCTTAATGAAACATATAAGATCCTGAGAGGACTAGAAGGGGTAGATGCTGAGGGATGTTTCCCCTTGTGGGAGAGACTAGAACTAGGGGCCACAGTTTAAAAATAAGGGGTCTCCCATTTCAGACAGAGATGAGGAGAATTTTTTTCACTCAGAGGGTCGTGAGTCTGTGGAACTCCCTTCCCCAGAGAGCAGTGGAGGCAGGGTCATTGAATATTTTTAAGGCTGAGTTAGATAGATTCCTGATTAACAAGGGAGTCAAAGGTAGACGGGAAAGTAGGGTTGAGGTCACAATCGGATCAGCCATGACCTTATCAAATGGCAGAGCAGGCTCGAGGGGTCGAATGGCCTCTTAATTCGTATGTTCGTAAGCAACCTAGGATGCATCCCATCCGGACCTGGTGATTTATCTGTTTTAAGTACAGCCAGCCTTTCTAGTACCTCCTCTTTATCAATTTTTAGCCCATCCAGTATCTCAACTACCTCCTCTGTTACTGTGGCTTTGGCCGTTTCTTCTTCCTTGGTACAGACAGATGCAAAGTACTCATTTAGTACCTCAACCATGCCCTCTGCCTCCATGGGTAGATCCCCTTTTTGGTCCCTAATCGGCACCACCCCTCCTCTTACTACCCCTTTACTATTTATATGCCTATAGAAGACTTTTGGATTCCCCTTTATGTTGGCTGCCAGTCTATTCTCATACTCTCTCTCTGGCCCTCTTATTTCTTTTTTCACTTCCCCTCTGTACTTTCGATATTCAGCCTGGTTCTCACTTGTATTATCAACCTGACATTGGTCATACTTCCCTTTTTCTACTTCATCTTATTCACTATCTCTTTCGTCATCCAGGGGCTCTGGCTTTAGTTGCCCTACCTTTCCCCCTCGTGGGAATGTACCTAGGCTGTACCCGAACCATCACTTCTTTAAAGGCCGCCCACTGTTCGATTACAGTTTTGCCTGACAATCTTTGATTCCAATTTACCCGGGCCAGATCTGTTCTCATCCCATTGAAATTGGCTCTCCTCCAATTAAGTATTTTTACTCTAGATTGCTCTGTGTCCTTTTCCATAGCTAATTTAAACCTTATGATACTATGATCACTATTCTCTAAATGTTCCCCCACTGACACTGATTTGATAGAGGTTTATAAAATAGTTAAAGCACTAGATTTTGTTCCTATAATATTTCAATTTGATAGATTGGGGAAGACCAGGAGTCATTGTGTATATAAAAGGGTAGGGCTCGTTTAGATGTTAGGAGGCTCTTTTTACCCCCAGAGGAGAGTAGGCCCATGGAATAAGTTGCCAGCTCATGCGCTGACTCTCTGCAAACCTTCAAAAGAGAACTGGACCAGTTCCTGGCTGGGGTGGAGATCACTTCTGATGAAAGGTAGGTGAAAAAACAGATAATATAACTATGGTCAACGTGATCTCCTGGACTTGTTTTAATTGCCTAAGGAGGTTAGAGAGGAATTTTCTAGATTCTTTCCCCCTAATTTATCTTGGGTTTTTATCAGGATTGTTGTCTCTCCCAGGAGATGACATGGGTGCTGATGGGTAAGGCAGGTCTAATCATGATGGTTCAGGCATCATGACAGTGGGACAGGCTTGATGGACCAGATGGTCTTTTCTTGTCCAGATGTTATATTTACACATCTGTACCAACATGTCCGCCACGTTCTAGGGAAAGGGTTGCTGCAGCACCACCCAGTGGCCAAAATTAGAAACTGCACTAAGGTTTCACAGAAGGGGCTTAAGGTAAGTTGATTGACAGGCACATAACGAACGAGTTACATCGAGTCTACAGCACAGAAACAGGCCATTCGGCCCAAATGGTTTTTGCCAGCATTTATGCTCCAGATGAGCCTCCTCATACCCTCGTCATCTACCCCTATCAGAATACCCTTCTATTCCTTTCTCCCTCATGTGTTTATCTAGCTTCCCCTTAAATTCATCTATGCTATTTGACTCAACTACTCCATGTGGTAGTGCCTTCCAACTTCTAACCACTCTTTGGGTAAAGACGTTTCTCCTGAATTCCCTATTGGATTTATTAGTGACTATCTTATATTTATGATCTCTAGTTTTGGACGCCCCCACTTGTGGGGGCGTCCAAAACTAGAGATCATAAATATAAGATAGTCACTTTACGTCCACCCTATCAAATGCTTTTGTTATCTTAAAGGCATCTATCTTCTAGAGAAAAGAGCCGCAGCCTGTTCAGCCTTTCCTGATAACGAAATCCTCTCAGTTCTGGTGTCATCCTTGTGAATCTTTTTTGTACCTTCTCTAATGCCTCTACATCCTTTTTATAATATGGAGACTAGAACTGTGCACACAGTTCTCCAACATAACATTAGGTCGTGAAGTTAATGAGTCACATAATTTTAGTCTAACAGTGCCACATACAGGACAATACTGTTAGTGATCACGTGCCATTTAAAAAATATAATAGTTATGTATTAAACAGACATATTTAAATGTAAACTCAATTTTAAATACATAGAAATAAATATAATCATAAAAAAAGTTATATAATTATTATTCAAAAGGTGCCAAGTTTGGTCCACAAAGATCCTATTTTCTGTATATTTCACTTCCATCAGGTAATGAAAAGGCAAAATCCAGCTGATACTCACAGGGCCACTGATAGTTCCAGAGGCCAGCAAGTCTCCAGGTCTTACATTGCACCCGTTAACAGTGTGATGAGCCAGCTGTTGCTTCACGGTCCAGTACATGTGCTGAAGAGGGAAGAAAAAGCACAGTGAATGAGAACATAAGAACATAAGAAATAGGAGCAGGAGTAGGCCAATCGGCCCCTCAACGCCTCAATTTTAAAATTCTCATCCTTGTTTTCAAATCCCTCAATGGCCTCGCCTCTCCCTATCTCTGTAACCTCCTCCAGCCCTACAACCCTCCAAGATCTCTGCACTCCATTAATTCTGGTCTCTTGTGCATCCCCGATTTTCTTCGCTCCACCATTGGCGGCCGTGCCCTCAGCTGCCTCGGCCCTAAGCTCTGGAATGAGGGTTTGTTTGTTGAAGAATACATTCATCAACAAATTGTTGGAATTACCATGGAACACTGGGAAACCCCCTGTGCAATATCGGGCCATGAGCTCTGAGGGTTCAGAGTATGGAATGGTTTTGGGTCAGCACTCTCAGTGCAGTGCTTCAAGTAACAGGAGCACAGATAAGGACTTCAGGGGCAGAGAGCAATGCACCTGATACACGGCCTGGTGACTTTCCATTGGATGATAGAACAGAAAATCACGTGGCTGCGAATCGAGCACGCTGAGTCGCTGATACTGCCCGTATCCTATCTCACACCAAGTCCCGTTCACCCATCGCCCCTGTGCTCGTTGACCTACATTGGCTCCCGGTCCAACAATGCCTCAATTTTAAAATTCTCATCCTTGCTTTCAAATCCCTCAATGGCCTCGCCCCTCCCTATCTCTGTAACCTCCTCCAGCCCTACAACCCTCCAAGATCTCTGCACTCCATTAATTCTGGTCTCTTGTGCATCCCCGATTTTATTCGCTCCACCATTGGTGGCCGTGCCCTCAGCTGCCTCGGCCCTAAGCTCTGGAATTCCCTCCCTAAACCTCTCTACCTCTCTCTCCTCCTTTAAGAAGCTCCTTGAAAACTGCCTCTTTGACCAAGTTTTTGGTCACCTGTCCTAATATCTTATGTGGCTCGGTGAAATTTTGTTTGGTAACGCCTTGGGGATGTTTTACTATGTTAAAGGTGCTTTATAAATGCAAGTTGTTGTTGTTCTCCTAGAGCAGAGAAGGTTATGGGAAAATTTAATAGAGGTGTTCAAAATTATGAGGGAATTTGATTTCCACTGGCAGGAGGTCGATAAGCAGAGGACATAAGTTTAAGATAATTGGGAAAAGAACCAGACAGTGGGTTGAGGAGATTATTTTTACGCAGCGAGTTGTTATGATCTGGAATGTACTGCCTGATAGGGTGGAAATGGAAGCAGATTCAATAATAACTTTCAAAAGGGAATTGGATAAATATTTGAAAAGGAAACATGTGCAGGGCCATGAGGAAAGAGATGGGGAGTGGGACTAATTGGACAGCTCTTTCAAAGATGTGGCACAGGCACGATGGGCTGAATGGCCTCCTTCTGTGTTGTAAGATTTAATGATTCTAACAGATATTAGAAAAGGAAAATGATAGGGCACCGATCTCACCTTGAAGTTGGACCGACAGATTGTTGCCTTTTCAGTCATCGCTTCACCTGCCATCAAACACATGGGATGTCAGAGATCAACATTTTAAACAGTCGTGAAATGGCAATAAAAGATACAATGAATCTTGTTCACATTTATTTTTATCTAATTTTTAAACAGAATCTATTACGCCAATGGGCTGGACCCAAAACCCTACTGTATTGACTGCCAGTCCATGAAATATACCCTCCTAAACAATCATCAGTCTCAGTATTATTAGAAGAGAGATAGATTGTTCCATTAAAATGTTTAGTGCTGATTCCCAGAGGCACTGAACATGGAGTCCAGGTTTTACCTGGACCTCCCCTTCCCATCTCAGCAAGAACATCCAATGAAACAAAAGTCTATTTGCTGGTGTGTGAATGCTAAAATATAAATGGCTTCTCAAGAATCATAGAAATTGCAGCACAGAAGGAGGCCATTCAGCCCATCGAGCCCATGCCTGGGATAGCTCTTTAACTGGAACTGTCTACCTTAAACCCATTTCCCTGCCCTTCCCCGTATCCCCTTATATTCCTTCTTTTCAAATATTTATCCGATACCCCTTTAAATGATGTTATAATTCCTGTGGTAAAACATTCCACGTTCATAGAACCCTCTGTGTATGAAAACATTTATTCCAACATCTCCCTCAATTATTCCAGTGATAATCCTGAGACTTTGCTACAATCCCAGCAAAGTTTCGGCAGGATCTAAGGGCTGATTTTACAAATAGTGGAAAGCCCCACTTCATAGAATCATAGAAAGTTACAGCACAGAAGGAGGCCATTCAGCCCATCGTGTCCGTGCCGGCCGAAAAAGTGCGATCCAGCTTAATCCCACTTTCCAGCCCTGTAGGTTATGGAACTTCAGGTGCACATCCAAGTACTTTTTAAATGAGTTGAGGGTTTCTGCCTCTCCCACCCTTTCAGGCAGTGAGTTCCAGACCCCCACCACCCTCTGGGTGAAAAAAATTTTCCTCAGTTCCTGTCTAATCCTTCTACCAATTACTTTAAATCTATGCCCCCTGGTCACTGAGCCCCTTGCTAAGGGAAATAGGTCCTCCCTATCCACTCTATCTAGGCCCCTCATGATTTTATACTCCTCAATTAAATCTCCCCTCAGCCTCCTTTGTTCCAAAGAAAACAACCCCAGCCTATCCAATCTATTCTCATAGCTAAAATTCTCCAGTCCTGGCAACATCCTCGTAAATCTCCTCTGTACCCTCTCTAGTGCAATCACATCTTTCCTGCAATGTGGTGACCAGAACTGTATGCAGTACTCAAGCTGTGGCCTAACTAGTGTTTTATACAGTTCTAGCATAACCTCCCTGCTCTTACATTCTATGCCTCGGCTAATAAAGGGAAGTATTCCATATGCCGCCTTAACCATCTTATCTACCTGTCCTGCTACCTTCAGGGATCTGTGGACTGGTGTGTACCAGAAAACCATGGGCAGTGCACTTGTAATTTCCCGCCAGTAACTCTCATTCATAAAATCAGCCCCCTTGTGTGAAAAGCTAGGGTAGGTTTTCCTTCTGCACTGATCCCCAAATAGCCCCTGAGAAATGGGGTGTAATTACAGAAGGAAAATGGGAGTCAACCATCTTTAAAAAAATACCTTTGTAAATTTTTGCTCTTGAATTAAAGAAGTGTCACACACACACGCTGAAAGTTGCCGTTTGTAACTCACCTTTAATGGAAACAAAGAGGTTGATGTCAAAGGTGTACGGATCATCGCTGCACAGGTACGGCAAGGGCTTGGGATCCTACACAACCGAAAGATCACAGAACGAAGGTTAACCAAAGGCATTCCTGCAATCCAGGCGGCATCAAATGCTTAAAGCTCAATGTTCACTCTTCTAGAATCATTGATATTCACCACAAACCGACCAGACACATTATACACAACTTCAATTTCTGAAATTAGGAAACTAAGCCAGCAGACTTTTCTACTCTGAAATAAAAACAACCCAACCCAGCCGAGAGGCTGTTTCCTCCCCCTTCCTGTGCCTCCCTCATTTCAGCACAACCCCTTAACAGAGCCTGAATTTAAAAATATTTTAATATAGAAAACAGGCCAGCGTCTGTTTTAGATAAGTGACATTAAAATGAAATTCAGTTCGACTTTGAGAAAACAATTAAAATGTCTTAAGCAGATTGAAATATAATGAAACACACGGAACGTTGGACAGTTGAGGTCTCCGTCTGTCCCTGATCGTCATCAGTTAGCCTTCGATTAAAATTCACGTCACAGTACCTATAGCCCCGATTTTAACTCGGGCCATGAATCGGGCGGGCAAGAGGAGTGGGCCAAGCGGGAAATCCCAGGATGTGGCGAGAGTGAGGCCTGGGAAATGTTAACTCCCGGGCCTCGTTTCAATAAGATTAACGGGCTGCCCTGCCGATCATACCGGGAATCACGCCCACTTTAAGCCCACAATTTCCAGCATCATTCCCGAGGACTATTTAAATAGGGGATGCACCTCTTAAAGCAAGGTCGCACTTCCTGAAGACAGAATGGCTTTCCTGACTGCGCACACATTTCTTGTGGGACTAACGAGTCGTAAAGCTGTCCCCAGCTTTTCTGACGCGTCTTTCTGGAGGAGGTCAGGGAAAGGAGGGAGGTACCATTTCCCAACAGGAGTATCCCCAAGGCCATTATTCAGAAGCCTGGACAGAGGTGGCTGTGTGGCAGTCCACCCTGTAGCCGAGCCCTCACAGCTGGAGTCCATGTTAATATGATTTGCAGCTTTGATGGAAGCTCAGGCGGCTGCCATGAGGACTCTGGACTCAAACCTGCTTTGAAGAGACAGACACCCACCTTGGACAGGTTGGTGGATCGATGGATAGGGGCTTCATGGGAGTCGCTCATCTGCTGCAGTCTGCTCATTGCTGGAAGTGCTGAGCCCCAGCCCCACGGGAGTGTCAATGACGCAATGGGAGCAGTACGTGTCGCCTTCTCTTAGGATGTCAGCACATCTGCTCCCTCGCCCCCCACCACCCCCCCTCCCCCCCCCAACCAATACCGCCAACTATGACACCAAGCCGACTGAGCCAGACTGTCCCGGCAACAACCGAGGAGCTGCAATCTACAGCCGGGCCCTCACCGGCTCCCAGAAATCACCAGCCATTAGCACCTCAAAGGTCCCAACGTGCTTCCTCATCATCCCCTTGCTCTTCCATCATCTCCCTCATCTGCTGCACTGCTGCTGTTATTGTGCCACCTCCAAATGCAGGGCCCAGACCTGTTGAGATACCTGAACCTCTGCCTTAGCATCTCACTGTGTTTTTTTTTCATTCGTTCATGGGATGTGGGCGTCGCTGGCGAGGCCGGCATTTATTGCCCATCCCTAATTGCCCTTGAGAAGGTGGTGGTGAGCCGCCTTCTTGAACCGCTGCAGTCCGTGTGGTGAAGGTTCTCCCACAGTGTTATTAGGAAGGGAGTTCCAGGATTTTGACCCAGCGATGATGAAGGAACGGCAATATATTTCCAAGTCGGGATGGTGCGTGACTTGGAGGGGAACGTGCAGGTGGTGTTGTTCCCATGTACCTGCTGCCCTTGTCCTTCTAGGTGGTAGAGGTCGTGGGTTTGGGAGGTGCTGTCAAAGAAGCCTTGGCGAGTTGCTGCAGTGCATCCTGTGGATGGTACACACTGCAGCCACTGTGCGCCGGTGGTGAAGGGAGTGAATGTTTAGAGTGGAGGATGGGGTGCCAATAATAATCCTGGTGGTCCCTTGGCATTTATTGTACCTGTGTTTTATTACACCATTGGGGGCAGTGCCTTCAGCTGCCTGGGCCCTAAGCTCTGGAATTCCCTCCCTAAGCCCCCTCGTCTCTCCACATCTCTCCTCCTTTAAGACCTCTCTTAAAACCTACCTCTTTGACCAAGCCTGTCCTAATATCTCCTTATGTGACTCGGTATAATGCTCTTGTGAGTGCCTTAGGACATTTTACTACGTTAAAGATGCTATGTAAATGCAAGTTAGTGTTGTTGTATTGCTCGGGCGTGGTGAGGCTGCGTAGGGGAGTCATGACCCAGGTCTGTAGGGGGTTTCCCTTGTCCCCCAGGATCCATCCTGCCACGGAGGGTTGAGTATTGGGAGGATGGGAGACTGGGACAGGATGAATGCATCACAACAGCTGCCTGGGTACTTTGCAGAAACTTGCATGGTCCTGTTTCTGTGATCGGACACTAGCTGGACGTCAATGGGGTGGTAGTCTTTTCTATTGATGAGTGCGGCTGTCTGGTGTCCTGATAACAACGTATGCAGTCAATGATACCCTGGACATGAGGGAAGCCAGTCCCTGCTGCAGATCCCCGAGCTCTCTCCTGTTGATTGTTGAGGTCAATGGGGCTGGTGATGAACTGGTTAGCCCTGGGGAGCAGGGCGTCGGTGACCTGCTTAATGCAGACTGGGAAATACAGGAGATGTCCCCCGGAGCAGACTGGAATGAGACAGTGGCGAGGAAGTTAAGAGCTGTGGTAACTTTGAGGGTCACTGGCAGAGCGTAGCCCCCCGGTCCAGCAATCAGGAGGTCCTGTTACAGGAGGCTGCAGAGGCCTGAGACAGCCTGTCTGGAGAAACGCAGCCTCCTGATGCACTGCTCTACAGATAAATCCAAGAGAGTGACACTCGGTCTGTAGACCCTGTGTGCTGGGCATGGCCTCCTACGAGCAGCCTCCCCTCATCCGCAGTCTTCGGATAGGTCCAACTACTGCTTCTCTTCCTCCCGCTGTTCCTCCATTCAAATGAAACTGGCAATAATAGGACCCGTGAGAAGAAAGTGAAGCTTAATGCGGGCGATAAGGCAGAAAAGGTGAGAAAGAAGCGATCTGGAAGCTGGAAACTCTCCTGGCAATCCAAATAGTACAAAGATCGCCTGGTCCAATTACCTGCAGGTGATTTAAATACTGCTTCAGTGGCTGGAAGAGACCAATCCTGAGAGGCTTTACTGGCGGGTTGGGCATTGGGTGGGGATTTCACGTTAAAATGGCGTCAGGATCCTACTTGCGTTAAAGGAACCCGGTTTAAATAGATTCAGGAGGCCCCACCCACCCACCCACCTGTGACAGGCACCTCGACCGTCTCCGGAAAGCGTGCGGTTAAAATGGCGGCGGGCGGCAGCACGTTGGGAAAGCAGCAGTAAGTATTCTACCACCATTTTAACCGCCCCGCCCATCCCATTCCCGTCGGACAGACAGGGTTAAAATCAGGCCTTATGCCTGTGATCTATCACTAACATTGTGTGAATTATAGGGTAAAGTCGGGGCAGAATCCTCGTCGACTGGAAGTTCACACTGAACAGCAACACCAGATTCACAGCGCTCACCGATAGGAAAATCGGGAGCGCTGAGCCCCACGCCAGATTCTCCGGTTCACGTTCCGGTTCACCGAGAGTCTGTGCCCAGAGCCCAGCCTCGAACACCTCTCGCTGTATCCCAGTGTGCCTCTTAGTAGTGTGTTTGGTCAGGAACGGTATACGTGTGCAGAATGCAGAGTCTGATTCTACGTGCTTTGTGCTCTCCTCTCATTTGTTCTGCCTTCAGCAGTGAGTTAATAAAGTCAAGCCCTAATCAGCGTGCTGCAATACAACATGACACTTGTGATGGAACAGATGAAGCTGGGATGAAGGAATACAGAGCTGAGTTAAAAATACAATCACAGTTCTAACTACCACAGATGGTGGCAAAATAAGGGAAAATCTATGTTAAGCCATCTTGATCAGGAAGACACTGATGCGCTATGGAGGCAGCTTGTTGAATCTGATCCCCAGCTCCAATTAAATGAGAACTTTAAATATTTAAATGACAGAGACCATTGCATCTTTTAGGGGAAAAGTGGATAAATATTTAAAGCAGAAGAAGATACAGTGCTATGGGGAGAGAGTGGGGCAGTGGGATTAGTTTGGGGATTGATACAGGGCTATGGGAAGAGAGTGGGGCAGTGGGATTAGTTTGGGGATTGATACAGGGCTATGGGGAGAGAGCGGGGCAGTGGGATTAGTTTGGGATTGATACAGTGCTATGGGGAGAGAGTGGGGCAGTGGGATTAGTTTGGGGATTGATACAGGGCTATGGGGAGAGAGTGGGGCAGTGGGATTAGTTTGGGGATTGATACAGGGCTATGGGGAGAGAGCGGGGCAGTGGGATTAGTTTGGGATTGATACAGGGCTATGGGGAGAGAGTGGGGCAGTGGGATTAGTTTGGGATTGATACAGGGCTATGGGGAGAGCGGGGCAGTGGGATTAGTTTTGGATTGTTCTAACACAGATACGATGGGCCGAAAGGCCTCCTTCAACTGATATGAGGTTATATGGCTCTATGAGTTTGTGTTCCCTCCATCAGCACATTGTCATGTCCTTTCATGGCTCATGGTAAGGACAGTGATTCATTATTTCTCAGATTCCACCAGTATCATGGCCTCTGGGACTTTATACGTAAAACTGCAATACTTAAGCAATCAATGACTTGATGGGACCCAATTTAGGGATTTGTGGGATTTGTCCCATTCATGGGTCTGGATTTTGGATAGAAAATGGCTGGGCCGATAACAGCCAACTGGTGTGACCGTCATATCTGTGCTCCTGTTCACAAATACTAGTGAATAGAACAGTAGGAATGAGTATAAGAGTGACACATGTTGCCAATCCATTTAAACGTGTGGAGATGGGGTTTTAAGCTGAGCTTACATCAAAATAGGCAGCACTTTTAAACCTAAACTGCTTGAAACTACAATAGTGCTCCACAAACAGATCACTTGACAGTTTTCGTTCTAATTTCAAGTCCAGAACCTTGTAATTAAAGCACAGCTTCCTGTTCCAGTACCAGTGGTTCTGATATTATAATAGATGGAAGGTTAAGTGTGTCGTGCCCACGATACACTCACCGTCAGCAGTGCATATTGAGAAATCATGGGTGCATTACCCCCATTGACTGACTCAGTGGGGCAATACAGCAAGTGAAGGGAACCTGCTCTCCACAGACATGAGACTGTCTGCCAGCATTCGTTCTTTGTGACATTTTCAGACCAAGCTGGGGAAGCAATTTAACAGGTCAATTGTCCGACTGTGACCGTCATATCAGTGCTCCCGTTCACAAACACTAGTGAGTAACAGGTGACTGCTCTACACTAAGTGAAGTGCTTTGAGTAATGCCACCTCACTCATACTGGCAGAGCAATAATTATCCGATTAGCGGCATGTTAGCTTCCTACGGGGCTCGAGTCCCACTCTGTCCGTGCATTACACACATGTACAGTGGTCCTCCCAGTTCCTCAGGGAATCTGAATGCGAGGATGTGAATCACCTGGGTTTTGACTCCAGCTCTGATTGGCAGATAAGATGAAAATCTCACTGTCGGATGTGTGAAATAAGTTCAGATTTACTTCACAAAACCAGCTATAGTTTGGAGTCAAATTCTTGGCAGTCTCAGCAACAGATGCTGCAAGGTTGGCTAGTGTGGGCAGTGGAGCCCTGATTCTCCAACTTGTGCTGGCATCAAAGCTTCATTATGTTAACTTGATCTTGTGTCAGCTGTGGCTCAGTTGGTCGCACTCTTGCCCCTAAGTCAGAAGGCTGTGGGTTCAAGTCCCAATCCATGGACATGAGCCCATAGTCCTGGCTGACACTCCCAGTGCAGTACTGAGGGAGTGCTGCACTGTTGGAAGTGCTGTCTTTCAGATGAGATGTTAAACTAAGGCCCCATCTACCCTGTCAAGTGAGTGTAAAAGATCCTGTGGCACTATTCACAGAAAAGCAGGGGAATTCTCCCTGGTGTCCTAGCCAATATTTGACCCTCAATCAACATCAATAAATAGATTATCTGGTCATTTATCTCATTGCTGCATGTGGGATCTTGCTGTGTAGCAATTGGCTGCCATATTTCCTATACAGCAACAGAGACCACACTTCAAAAGTACTTCATTGGCTGTGAGGTGCTTTGGGACATCCTGAGGTTGTGAAAGGTGCTATATAAATGCAAGTCTTTCATTCTAATCAACTAATGACAGCAGATGCTACAGTGTTAATTATTTCACTTTTAAGTTTACATTCACACAAAACATGTCAAGTAACTTTGCCACCTCCCAATTTACCTGTACAGGATTGGCCACTACAAATGGCAGTAGAGCTTCCATTGGTACAACCCATGGTGAAATGGTGGTTCCAAAACTCTTCCCTAGAAACGGTCCCAAGGGAACATATTCCCATTTCTGAATATCTCGAGCTGCAAAAGACCAAAATGATGTAAGGCAGGAGCCTGACATACAGTGCTTGCCAATAATACTGTGCAACCAGTTAATATAGAGTTACTCACAAACACAACTCTATCCTGCATCATGCTTCTTTTGATTGGATAAGTTAAGCTTTAACACTGAAACTTTCACACAGGACATGTACCATCTTAGCAGTGAAGCTGGAGCTTTGCTCATAGCGGAGGTTCCATCATCAGTTGGGACAGGAGTATGATGGGTAAAATGGGCAAAAATCGGGCCGGGTGTGTAATGGGCAATATCGCCCGTATATTTCAGGCTATATCAAGTGTGCCGGAGGACCAGAAAGTGGCCAATGTTGTACCCATTTTTAAGAAGGGGAACAGAGCTAATCCAGGTAATTACAGGCCAGTTACCTTAACATCTGTGGCAGGAAACGTTTTAGAGTCTGTAATGGAGGATGAAATTCCCACGTATCTCAATCAAGAGAAAATAGTTAGGATTAGTTAGGGTTAGCCAGCATGGCTTTCAAAAGAGATGATCTCGCTTGACAAATTGCAGAGAATTCTTTGAGAAGGTAACAGAAATAGTAGATAGGGGAAATGTAGTTTACATGGATTTTGACAAGGTACCACATGGGAGATTACTAGAGATGATTAAGGGGTGTGGAATTAGATGGAGGAGAGAAGACTGGATGAAAATTGGTTCGAAGGGAGAAAACAGAGGATAGGAATTAAGGGCAGTTTTTCAGAGTAGTTGGAAGTGGGTAGCGGTGTCCCACAGAGCTCAGTTCAGGGGCCACTTCTGTTCATTGTGTATATCAATGATTTGGATATAGGCCCAGAGGGAGTGGTTTTCAGATGATACCAAAATAGGAGGAATAATACATTTTTTTTTGTAAGACCAAAGGAAACTGCAGAGGGATATTTGATAAGATGGGGAATGAGCTAAAAATTGCAGATTGAATTCAAAGTCAGTAAGTGTGAGATGATGTATTTTGGTAAAAAAATAACAGCAGTAATGATACTGTGAATGGGAGCAGGCTCGGTCTGTGGAAGAGCAGAGGGATTTGGGGACACAGGTTCACAGGGCATTAGAGGCAGCACCTCATGTTGATAAAGCCATAAAAAAATGAATAGAATTCCAGGTTTTATCACAAGGGGTATAGAATATAAAAGCCAAGAGGTAACGAAGAGCCTACATAAAATCTTATTAAGACCTCAGTTAGAGCACTGTGTGCAGTATTGGGCTCCACACTGTAGGGAGGATATTAAGGTTTTAGAGAGGGTACATCGCAGATTCACTGGGATGCTGCCTGTTACGAGGAAATACAAATACGAAGGAAGACTTGAAAAATTGGACCATTTTGCATTAGAATAACTCAGATTATGGGGCGATGTGATAGAAGTGTTTAAAATGATGAAAGGATGGAATGGGGTAGATAGAAACAGACCGTTTCCAGTAGTTGAGGGTCCAGAGTGAGGGGCCATCGATACACGATTAAATATAAAAGATTTCAAACAGAGAGAACAGGAGAAACTTCATCACACCGAGAGTCGTGAGTCGGTGGAATTCACTTCCCGGGTTAGTGGTTGAGGCAGAAACTATGTCACTATTCAAGGTTAGATTGGATTGGTGGATGAAGGAATGAGTGATGATGGGATATGGGGATGGGTAAATGTGATTATGACTATTTGCTCATGTGGAGGATAAAGGCCGACACGGACTGGTGGGGCCGAATGGCCTGTTTCCGTGTTATAAATTCTGTATATTTCTAGGCAGAACAGGAAGAAGAAAACGATGACCTGTCCTTTCTCTTTCCAGATGTTGACTGACCTGCTGCGTATTTCCAGCATCTTCTGGTTTTATTTTAAGTAGAAGGAACACTCCTCCCTGGTACAGCAACATGAGCAGAGTGAGACAGGAAACTACGCTGGTGGTCGCAATTAGCCGCCAAAATGTTTGCTTTTCAGCAAAGCTCTTTGTTTCACATGGGCAGTGACATTTCCTACGCTAAACTTGACCAGTGAGGTAATGATTAGAAATACATAGAGGGGAGTTTTAAACCCCCCTCCCCCACACGACAGGTGGGAGGGGTCGGGGGGCAGTTAAATCGGCAAATATACGAAACCCGACCCCAACCTATTTCTGGTTTAACCGTGGCGGGTTTGGGGACGGCCGAGTAACCTGCTCTGGAGAGGCAGGTCAGTGATTATAATATGTTAATGAGGCTCTATTGCTGAGATTTTGGCGGCCATTTAAATTTAACGGCTCCGGTCCGTGTTTTCCACACCTCAGGAATCCCGACAACTGAAGGGAGGAGAGAACGGCCGGATCCTGCAGACAAGTGCTTTTGCAGCACTGCTTGTTGGCCAGGAGGAGCAGGAGAGCTTCCCCCCTGGACCCCCAAACAAACCTTCGGCTGGAAGACTCCCCTCCCACCACCAACCCCGCGATGTCTCCCGGTCCCCCCCCCCTCCCGATTGCCGGTCTGAAACCCCCCCCCCCGCCACAGCCTGCAATGTTTCCCAGTTACCGCAGACTGTCCCCAAGGCTCCCCGGCTGCGGCCTCCTGACGCTGGCTTTCCTGCCCAGCAGTCAGCCGGTCAATGTGGTCAGCAGGCTGGCTGAGAAATGGCCTTCCCTGCATTTCCAGGTTTCTCCACCGCTAATACACGCTATTACAGGCTAATACACACAGGCTAATACACGCTATTACAGGCTAATACACACAGGCTAATACACGCTAGTACAGGCTAATACACACAGGCTAATACATGCTATTACAGGCTAATACACACAGGCTAATACACGCTAGTACAGGCTAATACACACTAATACGTGCTAATACAGGCTAATATACGCTAATACAGGCTAATACACGCTAATACAGGCTAATATACGCTAATACAGGCTAATACACGCTAATACAGGCTAATATACGCTAGTACAGGCTAATACACACTAATACGCGCTAATACAGGCTAATATACGCTAATACAGGCTAATACACGCTAATACACAGGCTAATACACACTAATACGCGCTAATACAGGCTAATACACACTAATACGCGCTAATACAGGCTAATATACGCTAATACAGGCTAATACACGCTAGTACAGGCTAATACACGCTAGTACAGGCTAATACACACTAATACGCGCTAATACAGGCTAATATACGCTAATACAGGCTAATACACGCTAATACACAGGCTAATACACACTAATACAAGCTAATAGAGGCTTATACACGCTAATACAAGGTAATACATGCTAATACAGGGTAATACACGCTAATATACGCTAATACACGACCCCGCTCCCTCCCTGTGAATAGTCTTACCGCTCCAGTCATTCATAAGAACCATGCCAAAGATATGCTCATGGGCTCGGGACACTTTGATAGGCTCTCCTAATTTGTTGCCTGGTCCGATGAAGAAGGCCTAGTTTAGGAAGAAAGGTGCAGAAAAAGTTGGCGTATATTTTCTTTCAGATAATTACCAGCCAGAGTTCAACTGAGCTGTATTGATGGCACCGCGCCTATAGATACTGAATGAGAGCGGCAGTTTGTGCTGGCTGGAGCACAGTAAGATTCACTTACCCTCTGACCGTTGAAATCTTTGTTTTAGAAATAAATTCTTAAAATGATTGTCCAGGACACCGGGAGAACGCGAATGGATTTACAAAAGAACTTCCCCGCTCTACTTTGAATAGTTCCTTGGGATCTTTCACGTCACCTGAACAGGTAGACGGGGCCTCGGTTTAACGTCTCATTCGAAAGACGGCACGTCCGGCAGTGCAGCACTCCCTCAGTACTGTGCTGAAGTGTCAGCCTGGATTATGTTCTCAAGTCCCTGGAGTGGGACTTGAACCCACAACCTTCGGACTCTGAGTTCTGCCATCTGAGCCAAGCTGGCACTTTGTGCAAAGCTTACCTGAGTTTGAAGGAGGATAGATAAATCATACGGATCGCAAATATTGTTATAGAATCATAGAATCTTACAGCACAGCAGGAGGTCGGCGGTCCATCGTGCCTGTGCTGGCTCTTTGAAAGACCTATCCAATTAGCCCCACTCCCCTGCTCTTTCCCCATAGTCCTGCAACTTTCTCCCCTTCAAGTGTTTATCCAAATCCCTTTTCAGGCAGTGCATTCTGGATCATAATAACTCGCTGCGTAAAATAAATTCTCCTCATCTCACCTCTGGCTCTTTTGCCAATTACCTTAAATCAGTGTCCTCTGGTCACTGACCCTTCTGTCAGTGGAAATAGTTTCTCCTTATTTACTCTATCAAAACCTTCATGTTTTTGAACACCTCTATTAAATCTCCCCTTAAACTTCTCTGTTCTAATGAGAACAATCCCAGCTTCTCCAGTTTCTCCACATAACTGAAGTCCCTCATCCCTGGCACCATTCTAGTAAATCTCCTTTGCACTCTCTCTGAAGCCTTGACATCTTTCCAAAGTGTGGTGCCCAGAATTGAACACAATATTCCAGCTGGGGCCTAACCAGTGTTTTATAAAGGTTTAGCATAACTTCCTTGCTTTTGTACTCTGTGCCTCTATTAATAAAGCTCAGAATCCCATATGCTTTTTTAACAGCCTTATCAATTTTTCCTGCAACCTTCAAAGATTTGTGATGTGTGCACCCCCAGGTCTCTCTGTTCCTGCACCCCCTTTAAAATTGTCCCATTTAGTTTATATTGCCTCTCCTCATTCTTCCTTCCAAAATGTATCACTTCACACTTCTCTGCATTAAATTTTATCTGCCATGTGTCTGCCCATTTCACCAGTCTGTCTCTGTCCTCCTGAACTCTGTTACTATTCTTCTCATTGTTTACTACTTTTCTGAATTTCGTGTCATCTGCAAACTTTGAAATTCTGCCTCTATACCCAGGTCCAGGCCATTAATTTATATCAAAAAGAGCAGTGGTCCTAATACCGACCCCTGGGGAACACCACTGTATACTTCCCTCTACTACTACTCTCTGCTTGTCCCTTAGCCAATTTCATATCTATGCAGCCACTTTCCCTTTAATCCCATGGGCTTCAATTTAGCTAACAAGTCTTATTATGTGATACTTTATCAAACGCCTTTTGAAAGTCCATATACACAACATCAACCGCACTACCCTCATCAATCCTCTCCGTTACTTCATCAAAGAATTCAATCACAATTTTCCTTTAGCAAATCCTTTCTGGCTTTCATTTATTGGCCCATATTTTTCCAAGTGCCAATTAATTTTGTCCTGGATCATTGTCTCTAAAAGTTTCCCCAGCACCGACGTTAAGCTGACTGGCCTGTAGTTGCCTGGTTTATCCCTCTCTCCTTTTTTGAACAGGGGTGTAACATTTACAATCCTCCAGTCCTCTGGCACCACTCCCATATCTAGGGAGGATTGGAAGATTGTGGCCAGGGCCTCTGCAATTTCCACCCTTTATTCCCTCAGTAACCGAGGATGCATCCCATCCGGACCGGGTGACTTTTCTACTTTGAGCTCTGCCAATCTTTTTAGTACCTGCTCTTTATTTTTATCCTATCCAATTTCTGTATTACCTCCTCCTTTATTGTGAATTGGCAGCGTCCTCTTTATTTAAAGACCGATGCGAAGTATTCATTCAGTACCTCAGCCGTGCCCTCTGCCTCCACAAGAATGATCTCCTTTTTGGTCCCTAATCGGCCCCACCCTTCCTTTGACTACCCTTTTATTATTTTTATATGTTTATAAAAGACTTTAGTGTTCCCTTGTATGTTACCCACTAATCTATTCTCATACATTCTCTTTGCCCGTCTATTTCCTTTTCAATTCCCCCTTCGCTTTATCTCGAATTCTGTCAAATTAGTAAAATGCTGTATCAGCTTTTGAAATATTATATTGTGCACAAGTTTGAAAAGTTGTGTTTTTGTGCGACTTCTCTCCAATAGGGGCCGAGCCAGCGGGGGTCAGGAGGCCACGACTCCCTCGAACGTTTTGAGGTTGGCCAATTGTGTGTGTCAGGACTCGGCCAAAACTGACTGCAAATAATTTACTCGATGAACTTTTGGATTCCCGATCACGGTCGAGTTGCCGTTTTGAGTTTGAGGCGAATGGTTACGTGGCACTGGAGTCCTCACCGTGCTGTGCCAAGGGGAGAACTGAAAAAAGGAAATAAGAGGGGCAAGTCTCCAAACTGAATTGGAACAGCTGCCTGCTCGCAGAAAGCTCGCCGGACCGGGGGGATGGGCGAAAATCTTGAGCGAAGGGCAGAGCACCTGCTCCTCATGGCCCCACAAAAATATTCCAGACAGGTTTGTGAGCGGCCCCCGCCGATCCCTTTAAGAACCGTTGTTCGGGAACTCACCGCATGGTAGGAAAAGTCAGAGTTTCGTGGCGCACTCAGTGCATAGCTCCCCCCTTCCCGTTTCAGGCGGGAATGCCGGGCACCCGTTTACAGGCCTGCTTGACAATCGCATCCGGTGGGCCTTGCGCATCCGAGGAGCAGCCGCTGCTTCCGAACCATTTGCGACTGCTGGATGCCTCGCAAAAGGGGCAGGCAGAGGTTCAAAATCGCTCTCATCGTGGACATGAATTCCTGCTGAATCAGCTCGACCACCATCAGACTCTTAAATACTGAACACTTTGCAACATGCAGCAGGCACATGGGAACACCATCACCTGCACGTTCCCCTCCAAGTCACACACCATCCCGTCTTGGAAATATATCGGCCGTTCCTTCATCGTCGCTGGGTCAAAATCCTGGACCTCCCTCCCTAACAGCACTGTGGGAGAACCTTCGCTACACGGACTGCAGCGGTTCAAGAAGGCGGCTCACCACCACCTTCTCAAGGGCAAATAGGGATGGGCAATAAATGCCAGCCTTGCCAGCGACACCCACATCTCAAAAATGAATTTTTAAAAACGTACCATTTCCAACTCAATGTCCAGAAGTTTGCAAGCTCCAAATACAGGCGGCTTTGCTGTAATAAAAAAGGTTTGCAGCAAACGGTTAAATATTTCCACGGCAACCATTATGCAATGTATTCTTCTTAATTTTAGTTAGAATTTCTAACATCAAACAGCGTAATAATTATTCAGCCATGTTGAGCAAGCTTCTAATAATAAAATTACTAATACTAAAGTACAAACATTATACATTAAATATTTTACTGGGCTCCAATTCAGCCGGGACATGACAGGGCCTCTACAATCATCAGGAGCTGCCTGTGGTCTAATTTTCATGATTAAGCCATTTCAGCGTAAAGTTATGCCTGACGGGAGTGTACACGGGAGGTTGGTGTACAGTCTGATTCCTAGCCCCCTCGATTTTCCATCCATTGGTAGTTGGGTTGGTAGTAGCTGGAGGCATTCCTGGAGGTTTGATCACATGACATTCTGACAATGTGATGCCTGATCATGTGACATCTGATCACATGACTTCTACAAATGTTATTGCATTTACCTTATAAAGGTTGGGCCCCCTATAGTTGAGTATTTTTGCTTGTGATTTCGGGCCAGCAGCTGTTGTGTGAGAGGTTCCAAGAAACAGGAGGCCGCTCGTGAGCAGGTGAAGAGGGGGAAACCGAGGGTGGGGAAGAGGGGAAACCGAGGGTGGGGAAGAGGGGAAACCGAGGGTGGGGAAGAGGGGAAACCGAGGGTGGGGAAGAGGGGAAACCGAGGGTGGGGAAGAGGGGAAACCTGAGGGTGGGGAAGAGGGGAAACCGAGGGTGGGGAAGAGGGGAAACCGAGGGTGGGAAAGAGGGGAAACCGAGGGTGGGGAAGAGGGGAAACCGAGGGTGGGGAAGAGGGGAAACCGAGGGTGGGGAAGAGGGGAAACCGAGGGTGGGGAAGAGGGGAAACCGAGGGTGGGGAAGAGGGGAAACCGAGGAACCCCCCCATTTCAGATCCGCCCATTTAAGAGCCCCTCCACCAATTTTCGACTCCCCAATTCCCGACTCTTCAGCCCCCTCCCGACCACACTCCACGCGGTCCTGGCTCCCTGCGGGTGACCGAGCTGGAGACTTCTCTAACAGCAGCCGGGGGGGGGGGGGGGGGGGGGGGGGGGGGAGAGGAGGAGGAGGGGGGGGGGGGGGGAGAGGAGGAGGAGGAGGGGGGGAGGAGGAGGAGGGGGGAGGAGGAGGAGGGGGGGAGGAGGAGGAGGGGGGGAGGAGGAGGAGGAGGGAGGAGGAGGGGGGAGGGGGGGGGAGGGGGAGGGGGGGAGGGGGAGGGGAGGGGGGGGAGGGGGAGGGGGGGGAGGGGGAGGAGGAGGAGGAGGGGGAGGGGGAGGAGGAGGGGGAGGGAGGAGAGGGAGGGGGAGGAGGAGGGGGAGGAGGAGGGGGAGGGGAGGAGAGGGAGGGGGGGAGGGAGAGGGGGAGGGGAGGAGAGGAGGAGGAGGAGGGGGAGGAGGGGAGGGAGGGAGGGGGAGGAGGGGAGGGAGGGAGGGGGAGGGAGGGAGGGGGGGGAGGGAGGGGGGGGGGGAGGGAGGGGGGGGGGGAGGGAGGGGGGGGGGAGGGAGGTGGGGGGGGAGGGAGGTGGGGGGGGAGGGAGGGGGGGGGGGGGAGGGGAGGGGAGGGTGGAGGAGGGGGGGGGGGGATGGGGGGGGGGGGGAGGGGAGGGTGGAGGAGGGGGAGGGGGGGGGGGGAGGGTGGAGGAGGGGGGGAGGGGTGGAGGAGGGGAGGGGGGGGGGGGAGGGGAGGGTGGAGGAGGGTGGGGGAGGGGGGGCGCACTGCGGCAGGAAATTTAAATGGCTGATCTCCCAGGCTGTTGGAGGCTGTGCTCAGGAGAGGTGTCCTCGATTCTGGAAAACTCCGGGTCATTCCGGGAGGGTAGGGAACCCTATTGGTAGCGGATGATGTGGATAGAAAACTGAGCAGGCCAAACTCCGCTGCATCGGCCTCGACATTGAAACACACTCCTGTCACAGAGAGCAGAGAGCCGGGTATCGGCAGCACCAACTCCTTAAATAACTTGCGTGAAATCAGATTGTGCAGTCTTAATCTCCCTCTGGGTGGTGTGATTTATGGAGAAAACCTCCTCACAAATTGAGAGCCTCGCTCTACGAGGCACAAGAATAATCGGAGTGGGACTGAAAACTGACTGGTTGGATTGAGGTTAAGGCTCATTATTGGAGTTCGAGAGAAGCAGTGGGACTCTGCGTGTAGAAACGTGCTCCATTAACCAAAACCGACAGCCCTCACTTTAATGAGGTGAAAAGACACATGGGCTGGAAGGGGAGGGATTAACGGGTAGATCGGGACTTTGTGCGACAGTGTAAGCCGGTGATAGTGAGTCAGCCGTCCATTTTTACATCTCTCCCCATTTATATTCCCGTTGAAGTCAATGGGAATAAAAATCGAGAGAGAGATGAAACCAGCGGCCGACTCGCCAACACCCTTAACACTGTCGCACAAAGTCCTGATCTATGTGTCCAAACTCTCTGAATTTCAATAAACTCATGCACCATTTCAAAATCCCGGACATCTTAGTAAATATTATCCATGGTAAATGAACAAGCTGGTGAAATTCCTCCTTGTGGGAGATCTTGCACAAACACTAAATGTGATTTAACATCATAGTTTGGTGCGTTACCATTAACAGAGTGTTTTTGCCCTGGTTCTTAAAATTCTTCCTGAGAATAGTCTGTTTTAAGGCACTTTGCCATCAGAGACAGCGTGAAGAACTTTTTAACTCATTAAGGGCTTGGTAAGCACCAATTAACAGAGAATGTGCACATTTCCTAAAGATTGCCATTCAGTGCCTATCATGATGAAGGTGCCTGCTGTAGAGGTGATGTTAAATAGTGAAGAGAGTCAATGGGGCACCAGAGGCTGGAAGGACCAACCCCACCGTGCCAGTTAACACAGCGGAGTAGATATATCAGCAGGTCTCAATACACGGGACAGATTGGATGATGAGGAGGCAGAGTTTCAGTGAGTGCAGCTGCGATGGCTGGCTCCATATATGGCCTGCTCCGTATAAGGCTGGCACTGTTTATGACCGGCTCTGATTATGGCCTGCTCCGTATATGGCCTGCTCTGTATACGGCCTGCTCTGTATACGGCCTGCTCTGTATACGGCCTGCTCTGAATATGGCCTGCCCTGTATTTGGCCTGCTCTGTATACGGCCTGCTCCGTATACGGCCAACTATGTTTTTCACATTTCTCATCTTAATTTTTTTTCTTCAAATCAGACAGCTTCTTCTGGATATCCTCTTGTTTCTCTGGGAGTGTGACCCTGTGGTCTTGATGGACCCTGCCCTGCCCTCTGTTTATCAGTGCACTGCCCATCTGTTCTCCTTACCCTCACACAGACAACCTGCAGATCTTTGTCTATTAAGAATGGTTTCTGCTATTTGTTCTGCAATTCCATTTCAGCCAGAAATGGAGCCCCCCCATAATTTCAGTGACCTACAAAGCACTATCTGTACCAGAGAGGTAGCTGTGTGGCTTGTTAAGCAGCATTGCTGGAGGTACTTTTGATTGGCTGCTCATGGCGTGTTAATTATATACCCACTTTCCAGAAAAGGCACTGAGTAAAGTTATACATCCTGTGTACACAAATAAAGTTATACATCCTGTGTACACACCGAGTAAAGTTATACATCCTGTGTACACACCGAGTAAAGTTATACATCCTGTGTACACACCGAGTAAAGTTATACATCCTGTGTACACACCGAGTAAAGTTATACATCCTGTGTACACGAATAAAGTTATACATCCTGTGTACACACCGAGTAAAGTTATACATCCTGTGTACACACCGAGTAAAGTTATACATCCTGTGTACACACCGAGTAAAGTTATACATCCTGTGTACACACCGAGTAAAGTTATACATCCTGTGTACACGAATAAAGTTATACATCCTGTGTACACACCGAGTAAAGTTATACATCCTGTGTACACACCGAGTAAAGTTATACATCCTGTGTACACACCGAGTAAAGTTATACATCCTGTGTACACACCGAGTAAAGTTATACATCCTGTGTACACGAATAAAGTTATACATCCTGTGTACACACCGAGTAAAGTTATACATCCTGTGTACACACCGAGTAAAGTTATACATCCTGTGTACACACCGAGTAAAGTTATACATCCTGTGTACACACCGAGTAAAGTTATACATCCTGTGTACACGAATAAAGTTATACATCCTGTGTACACACCGAGTAAAGTTATACGTCCTGTGTACACACCGAGTAAAGTTATACATCCTGTGTACACACCGAGTAAAGTTATACATCCTGAGTACACGAATAAAGTTATACGTCCTGTGTACACACCGAGTAAAGTTATACATCCTGTGTACACACCGAGTAAAGTTATACATCCTGAGTACACACCGAGTAAAGTAATACATCCTGAGTACACACCGAGTAAAGTTATACATCCTGTGTACACACCGAGTAAAGTTATACATCCTGTGTACACACCGAGTAAAGTTATACATCCTGTGTACATACCGTGTGCCCTCATACTTACTCTCGTCTGGTCTCATCTGTCCCATGGGTCTTGTGATGGGGGTCCCAGACACAATGACAGACGACGCACGACCATTGTAAGCAACAGGTAAATGCAACCTGGAAGTGTCACACAGAGCAGTCATGGTTCAAACTCTGGCTATCTGCATCGGAAAACTTAATTCTGTGGTCATACATAACAAGAGGAATGGTTCTTGTTCTATTAAGCTGAACTTACCTCAGACGTGTACATGTCCCAAGTAAGATTCACAAGTTAAATATGCATGAGAGAGGCCACTCGGCCCATGTTAGCTCATCTATCCAGAAAGACCCTACAGTCCCCATCAAAGCAACTGTTTCACCTTCACTACGAGGAGCCTGTTCCATGTGTCGATCACTCTCTGTGTGAAGAACTTCCTGATATCAGTCCTGTCTTTTACTTGTTTAAACCTGTGTCCCCATTTCCAATTGTCATGGTTGAGTTTAAGCTACTTTTCCAGATTTACCGTCGCCATAATGTAACCATTTTATAAACCTCCATCGGGACATCTCTCAGTCGCCTCCTTTCAAGGCTGAAAATCCCAAGTTTCCTCAATCTTTTCTTCTACACTAGTGATTACTCCTCTTACACCAGTGATTACTTTTCTTACACTAGTGATCACTCCTCTTACACTAGTGATCACCCCTCCTACTCTAGTGAACACTCCTCTTGCTCTAGAGATCACTTCTCCAATACTAGTGACCACTCTTATATTAGAAATCACTCCGCTACACTAGTGATCACTCCTCATCCTAGAGACCACTCCTCTTACACTGGTGATCACTCTTCCTACACTAGTGATCACTCTTCCTACACTAGTGATCACTCTTCCTACACTAGTGATCACTCTTCCTACACTAGTGATCACTCTGCTACACTAGTGATCACTCCTCATCCTAGAGACCACTCCTCTTACACTGGTGATCACTCTTCCTACACTAGTGATCACTCTGCTACACTAGTGATCTCTCCTCTACACTAGAGATCACACCTCTTATACTAGTGATCACTTCTAATAAAACTATAATAAAAAGGGGAAGGAGCTGATTGGCTGATAGCTGGTGAGCGTTTCTTATTCTGTTGAGTGTTTTTTTTAAGACTTAATTTATTTTTGTTAAGTTTAGTAAACAATCCAATAAATCGAGGTACAGCAGGGCAGCTCACACCCATCAAATGCACAGCCTGTACCATGTGGGAACTCCAGGATGCTTCCCGTATCCTGGACAACCACAGGTGCAGGAAGTGTCGTCAGCTGGAGGAGCTCGAGCTCCGGATTTCAGAGTTTGAGCAGCAGCTGGTGTCACTGCAGTGTATCCGCGAGGCTGAGAGCTACGGGGATAGCATAGGAAAAAATGTTAAAAAGGCAAAATTAAAGGCACTTTATCTGAATGCACACAGCATTCGCAACAAGGTAGATGAATTGAGGGCACAAGTAGAAGTAAATAGGTATGATCTAATTGCTAGTACAGAGACGTGGCTGCAGGGTGACCAAGACTGGGAACTGAATATTCAAGAATATTCGACATTTAGGAAGGACAAGCAAAAAGGAGAAGGAGGTGGGGTAGCACAGTTAATAAGGAATGAGATCAGTACAATTGTGAGAAAGGATCTTGGCTCAGAAGCTCAAGATGTAGAATCAGTTTGGGTGGAGCTAAGAAACAGCAAGGGGCAGAAAACACTGGTGGGAGTTGTTTATAGGCCACCAAACAGTAGTGGTAATGTAGGGCACGGTATAAAGCAGGAAATTAGAAGTGCATGTAACAAGGGTAATACAGTAATCATGGGGGACTTCAATCTGCATATAGATTGGGCAAACCAAATTAGCATTAATACTGTGGAGGACGAATTCCGGGGCTGTATACAAGATGGTTTTCTAGATCAGTATGTTGAGGAACCAACTAGGGAACAGGCTATTTTAGATCTAGTATTGTGCAATGAGAAAGGGTTAATTAATAATCTTGTTGTAAAGGAGCCCTTAGGGAAGAGTGACCATAATAGGATAGAATTCTTCGTTAAGTTTGAAAGTGATGTAGTTCAATCCGAAACTAGGGTCTTAAATCTAAACAAAGGAAACTACGAAGGTATGAGGTGCAAGTTGGCTGTGGTTGATTGGGGAACTACATTAAAAGGTCTGACGTAGATAGGCAATGGCTAGCATTTAAAGAATTAATACATAATTTGCAACAAATATGTATTCCTTTAAGGCACAAAAACCCAACAGGAAAAGTGATCCAATTGTGGCTAACAAGAGAAATTAAAGATAATATTAAGTCAAAGGAAGAGGCATATAAAGTTGCCAGAAAAAGTAGTAAGCCTGGGGATTGGGAGCATTTTAGAATTCAGCAAAGGAGGACCAAGAAATTGATAAAGAGGGAAAATAGAACATGAGAGTAAACCAGCGAGAAACATAAAAACAGACTGTAGAAGCTTCTGTCGGTATGTAAAAAGGAAAAGACTGGCGAAGGCAAATGTGGGTCCCTTACAGGCAGAGACAGGAGAATTTATAATGGGGAATAAGGAAATGGCAGAGAAATTAAACAAATACTTTGTGTCTGTTTTCATGGAAGAAAACACAAAAAACCTCCCAGAAATACTAGAGAACCAAGGGTCTGGCGAGAATGAGGAACTGAAAGAAATTAGTATTAGTAAAAAAAGAGTACGAGAGAAATTAATGGGACTGAAAGTTAATAAATCCCAAGGACCTGATGATCTACATCCCAGGGTTTTGAAAGAGGTGGCTATAGAGATAGTGGATGCATTGGTTATGATCTTCCAAAATTCTATAGATTCTGGAATGGTTCCTGCAGATTGGAGGGTAACAAATGTAACCCCACTATTTAAGAAAGGAGGGAGAGAGAAAACAGGGAACTACAGACCTGTTAGCCTGACATCAGTAGTAGGGAAAATGCTAGAATCTATTATAAAGGATGTGATAACAGGACACTTAGAAAATAATAATAGGATTTGGCAGAGTCAACATGGATTTATGAAAGGGAAATCATGTTTGACAAACCTATTGGAGTTCTTTGAGGATGTAACCAGTAGAATAGATAAGGGGGAACCAGTGGATGTGATGTACTTGGATTTTCAGAAAGCTTTCCATAAGGTCCCACACAGGAGGTTGATGAACAAAGTTAGAGCACATGGAATTGGGGGTAATATACTGGCAGGGATTGAGAATTGGTTAACAGAGAGTAGGAATAAACAGGTCTTTTTCAGGTTGGCAGACTGTGACTAGTGGGGTACTGCAGGGGTCGGTGCATGGGCCCCAGCTATTCACAATCTATATCAATGATTTGGATGAGGGAACCAAATGTAATATTTCCCAAGTTTGCTGATGACACAAAACTAGTTGGGAATGTGAGTTGTGAGGAGGATGCAAAGAGGCTTCAAGGGGATATAGACAGGCTAATTGAGTGGGCAAGAACATGGCAGATGGAATATAATGTGGAAAAATGTGAAGTTATCCACTGGTAGGAAAAACAGAAATGCAGAGTATTTTTTAAATGGTAAGAGATTGGAAAATGTTGCTGTTCAAAGGGACCTTGTACCTGAGTCACTGAAAGCTAACATGCAGGTGCAGCAAGCAATTAGGAAGGCAAATGGTATGTTGGCATTTATTACAAGAGGATTTGAGTACAGGAGTAAAGGTGTCTTACTGCAATTATATAGGCATGATGTGGAGATGCCGGTGATGGACTGGGGTGGACAAATGTAAGGAGTCTTACAACACCAGCTTATAGTCCAACAGCTTTATTTGGAATCACAAGCTTTCGGAGCTTTCCTCCTTCATCAGGTGACGAAGGAGGAAGGAGGAAAGCTCCGAAAGCTTGTGATTCCAAATAAAGCTGTTGGGCTATAACCTGGTGTTGTAAGACTCCTTGCAATTATATAGGGCCTTGGTGAGACCGCACCTGGAGTATTGTGTACAATTTTAGTCTCCTTACCTAAGAAAGGATATACTTGCCATAGAGGGAGTGCAATGAAGGTTCACCAGACTGAATCCTGGGATGCGGGATTGTCGTATGAGGAGAGATTGAGTAGACTAGGCCTGTATAGTTTAGAAGAATGAGAGGTGATCTCATTGAAACATACAAAATTCTTACAGGGCTCGACAGGGTAGATGCAGGGAGGATGTTTCCCCTGGCTGGGGAGTCTAGAACCAGGGGTCACAGTCTCAGAATAAAGGCTAGGCCATTTAGGACTGAGAAGAGGAGAAATTTCTTCACTCAGAGGGTGGTGAATCTTTGGAATTCTCTACCCCAGAGGGCTGTGGAGGCTCAGTCATTGACTAGATTCAAAACAGAGATTGATAGATTTCTAGATATTAAAGGCATCAAGGGATGTGGGGATAGTGCAGGAAAATGGCGTTGAGGTAGACGATCAGCCATGATCTTGTTGAATGGCGGAGCAGGCTCGAGGGGCTGGATGGCCTACTCCTGCTCCTATTTCTTATATTCTTATGTTCTCCTCACCCCTCCTACACTAGTGATCACACCTCTGATACTCATGATCAGCCTTGTGGCTCTTCTCTGAATTGTCTCCAGCGTTTAACCATCAATGACCAGAACTGGACACGCTCAGGGTATGGCCTTGACCACAGCTCTGAACGATTCTCTCACTTGCTCTGACCATGTAGCTCATTCATAAAAACATAATAACTGAGCCACATTATATTCTATCTGATAAACAAGGACACTTTCCCCCTCCCCCACTCCGACTCCCCCTCCCCCACTCCGACTCCGACTCCCCCACTCCGACTCCGACTCCCCCCTCCGACTCCCCCCTCCCCCACTCCCCCCTCCCACTCCCCCCTCCCCCACTCCCCCCTCCCCCACTCCCCCCTCCCCCTCCCCCACTCCGACTCCCCCCTCCCCTGCGCATAAACAGGGTTTCTGCTGTACTTCTGCCAAAGTTGCACTGGCGGAGCAGCTCTGAGGAAGTTCCTGGCCACAGTCATGTGGAGGGGTGGTGGAGGGCGGGGGAGCTAATTTTACATTCTGCTAGAAGAGGAATTTTGGGGCTAGTATCAGCTGGCAGCACGATGGGCTGTTAAATCAACGATGTTTATGGTCAATTCTGTGGGGTTTGTGGTCAATTCTGTGAGATTCACACTGAAAAAAATTGCAAGTCTCATCGACCATGGGGGGCATCACTGGCATAAAGTTAAATTATGAGGTCAGGTCGCATAAACTTGGCTTGTATTCCCTCAAGTACAGAAGATTGAGGGGTGATCTGATCATGGTGTTTAAAATGTTGAAAGGAATCGATAGGGTAGATACGGAGAAACTATTTCCTCTGGTGGGGGAATCAAGAACAAGGGGACATAATCTTAAAATTAGAGCGACGCCATTTAGGAGTGAAATCAGGAAACACTTTTCACACAAACGGTAGAAGAAATCTGGAACTCTGTCCCCCAAAAGGCTGTGGATGCTAGGGAACAATTGGAGCTTTCAAGACTGAGATCGATAGATTTTTGTTGGGTAAGGGTATCGAGATATGGAACAAAGGCAGGTAAATGGAGTTGAGATACAGATCAGCCATGATCGAATTGAATGGCGGAACAGGCCCGAGGGGCTGAATGGCCTCCTGTTCCTACGCAGCGCAAAGTGGAGATTGAGGAGCGCACTGCCCATGATCGTCTGCCTGCCACAGCGGGATAATTAGCCGCGGTGAGCACTCGAAGGTCTGACTTCCGCTGCAGGCACCTCAAACCCGTGGAATCGCAAATTTAGCGTCTAAGCTGAAGATTACAGAGTCGGCACTAACCAGTTGGGCATGAGAGCATTGTCCTTTCCTCGAAACATTACTCCAAAATTCGTGGCATGCTGACGGGACGAATAGAAGTCCGTATAATCCCCTAGATATAAAAAAAAACATAATGCAGAATAACTGGTGATCCTATTGAAATTTAAAACCATTCCTAGTCTCAGGTACTCTTTTATAATAAGCCTTACACAGAGAAAGTGCCTTTATGAACTTGTATCTCTCTGACAGTACAAGCTGCCATGTTAGGAGCAGAAAGTCCAGGAATACCTTTCATACCAAAACGTGTCCCACAGTCTTGGCCCAGAATTTGTTGGGAAATTAACGGTGAGTTTAATGGCGCTCGTCGTTATTAGTGTGTGAATAACCCAGCAATTTGTGGCAAGGAAGAGATGCCCCGTGAGTTGCAAATCGCCACAAATTGCTGGACGATTTGCGCTGCTCCTCCATTAACCTCGCGGAAATCGGCAGCTCGCCCTCAACCTCCCGTGAGTTTCCTGAAGTTGCTGCGTTTGGGCGTTAATTGCCGATTAAACTCGCCGCAGAAAGTTAGGGCCAGCACTTAACAGTGTAATTACCCTTTTAATGAGGAGAGTTATGTGCCTGCAATGCCACTCAAACTCTCCAGCCCAGAAAGAGAACAACTGAAACTGTTGCAGATTTTAAAAATTTAACATTTACAATTTACATTTTTTTTTTCTTATTTTTCCTTTCTGTCCCTTTACTTTCTCTCTCTTAATCTAATCTTTCTTTCCCTCTCTTTATTTCTCTTTCTAGACCTGATTTGATTCTAATTCACCCTATTTCCTTCTCCGTCCTTCTCTATCCTCACATCTCATTGTTTATGGAGTTAGACTGTTGGTCCCGTCATTCACTGAGGTCCCAGATGATCCCCCTTGTCCTCGCCGTTATCAGCTCGCACTTCCGGCAATTTACGCCGCGAGAAATGTTCGAGCTGAAAGATGAGGGAAGAAGTCGAACTCCCGGGGTGTGCTGCGAGGTGTCCCATTCCAGCAAATTCTGGGCCATTGGTTTACTGATGGTTGAGCTAAGATTCCTGGGCAGAGTGAGCACTCCCTCTGCTCGCTGCTCTCTGCTGCCCCCTTGCGTACAACAACTGAAGCAACTTCCAATTGCACGCTCGCTCCCAGGAAAATTGGAGAAAGGGAGAGGCAGCTTACTGGCAATAACTGGGACAAAAGCTACAAAGTACAGCAAGGTTCGACAAGATTAGTCGGGGAAAATATTTGACGTGTTGAGTTTGTAAAGCTAGAGGTATCAACGTGAGGCGGACAAAACCTCACAGATTGACAAGGAGCGCCTTGTGGGTGAGAGCTCTAACTGTCCATCTCGCTGCTGAATGGTCTAACCTTGAAATTCCTCTTCTCGTCTTCAGGAGGTGGATTTCGGGGGGAGGTGAATCTCGGCCCGTCCCGTGGACCTGCCCCTGTCCTAAATCCCAGGCCTGGGGCATGTGCGTACCATGGGTGGGGGCCTGTGCTCTGGGGGACAGGGGTGGAGAGTAGGGACCAAAATGGTGCTCAGTTGGGAGGTGGGGAGGGGGGGGAACAGGAAAACAACCTCAGCGTTGAGGGGCATCTGAGTGGGGGAGGGGCAGTGGCGAGGGACAGGAAAGTGGAGTTGAGGTCGAAGATCAGCCATGATCTGATTGAATGGTGGAGCAGGCCCGAGGGGCCGTATGGCCTACTCCTGCTCCTATTTCTTATATTCTTATTTAATTTTCAGTGTGGGGGGGGGCGAAGCTAAGCCTTCCCTCATATCTCAGAGGGAGGGGCAGAACAAACTGCCCCTTCCACCCACTCAGGACACTACTGGGGGGAGTGCAAGGGGATCCCCAATTCTCCCTAGGGAACGTGGTCTTAGTAGGAGAAGGGGGCATGGGGAGGGATTACAAGCCTCGCAAATGGGACGGTCGGGGTGGGGGGCTTATAAAGAACTCTTTCTGTGCGGTAACCCTTCCAGCTGTGGAGTGGGGCCATTTCCTAGTTGGGGGAGGGGGCGGTTTCATGGAAGGGAAGGGCAAAGGATATGGGGATGGAGAGGAGGAGGGGAGAAGAGAGGAGGAGGGGAGAAGAGAGGAGGAGGGGAGAAGAGAGGAGGAGGGGAGAAGAGAGGGGAGGGGAAGAGGAGCAGGAGGTCAGGGGAATTGGAAAGGAGAGGAGCAAACTGTTGCTCGATGTGGTGTAGCGGGGGAATGGCAGCCAGTGGGAGGGTTGTGGTGCTCAGATTTGGGGAGGGCGATGAGGCAGAAATTTTCAGCATGGGGCAGCAGGGGCCGATACGTGGCTGTGTGGAGTGGGGGGAGACATTATGCTAGGTGTCCAGATAAAGGTTGAGAGTGACTGAGCTGCTTCCCTGTCCATTGATCGAGGATCCACACTGAGAATTCAGGATCACTGAATCCACAGGTCTTGGAACTATCTGGGATTAGATTCTTTGTTATAACGTTGAAGATAGAGTTTTCATGCCAAAAAAAAGCCACCTCAGTTATTGTGGCCGACTCTAGCTGTTAAGGTCAATAGTAATTACGCCGTTACCAGGCAACCATGAGGATGCCGTTCTCTGCTTTTTTACACTTTGTTTTGCCTCTGACATTGGGAGGGATTTTAACCCAACTGCACAGCGGAAACCGGGAGAGGGGGCAGTTAAAATGGAGCAGTGGAATTTACCTTCTCTGCTCCCAGCCCGATCAGCCTGTCATTTAAAATTTCAGGCAGCTAGGACACCCGCCCCAACCAGCGGGGTCCTCTTTAAATAGGCAGGAGGGGCTCAATGATGGCACCGGGGCCTAATCTGCTATTTTAACCTAAGCCAGGGAAGCAGTAATGGCCAAAGCTGCCGAGACCCAGAAGGGGCTCAGTAAGGAGTAACATTTTTTTGAAGTTTTCTTTGCAGGGCAGGAGTGCACCTCTGGGACCCAGAAAGAAACCTTGGCCTCCCCTTCCCCGGGATTCCCCCATTCCCCTCCCTGGGATTCCCCCACTCCCCTCCCCCGGGTTCCCCCCACTCCCCTCCCCCGGGATTCCCCCCACTCCCCTGCCCCGGGTTTCCCCCCACTCCCCTGCCCCGGGTTTCCCCCCACTCCCCTGCCCCGGGATTCCCCCCACTCCCCTGCCCCGGGTTTCCCCCCACTCCCCTCCCCCTGGGTTTCCCCCACTCCCCTGCCCTGGGAATCCCCCCACTCCCCTCCCCCTGGGTTTCCCCCACCTGGAGCAATTACCTTGTGTCAGGGACCGTTTCCATGGGTCCCTGGCTGAGGCCTCCTGCCACCAATCGGGCAGTGGGTTCAGCCAGAAGGCTATGTGTAAATGAGGCCGAGCCTCATATCAATGCCCATGGTCAGTCTGTCGCCCGACACCACCTCCCACCCTCCCACACCACCTCCCACCCTCCCCCACCATGACCCACCCTCTTCCACCCTCCCCCACAACCCCCAACCCTCCCCTACTATCCTCCACCATGACCCACCCTCCTCTGCTGTCCCCCACAACCCCCAACCCTCCCCTACCATTCCCCACCATGACCCACCCTCCTCCGCTCTCCCCCACAACCCCCAACCCTCCCCTACCATTTCCCACCATGACCCACCCTCCTCCGCTCTCCCCCACAACCCCCAACCCTCCCCTACCATCCCCCACCGACGCCGTCCTGTCCCGAGTTAAACCAACCCCGTTAAGGCATTGACTGGAATGAAAGACATTATATTAACCGCTGACCTGGGAATAAAGTGCTGCACTATTTTTTACAACAAGCACAACTTATTAATATTAACGGGTTGACTGTCAGTTGAGCTAATCCCTGCACCCAAATTCCCGGTATACCCTCCCGTTTCACAAAGCTCCGCGCTACATTGTAAAGTCTACTCCATTGTGTCATACCGAACACTTCAACAACTCTTTGGCCTGTAATTAGGCAGAGGGGGGACCAGTGTTCGGAATCTTAGCATATTTGTCTAAAAATTGTCTCTCCATTATTTTAGTGGAGACCAATTTATTTTAAACAGGACACTAACTGCTAAAGTGGAGAGAGATATTTCAGATGAACACATTAATACGTGTTTCTACTCTTTAATCCACAGTGAAATTATGGGCTATCAACTCTTTACAAAGCCCAAACCCATCCAAGGCTCCCATAAGTTCTCCTTGCGTTCCTGCCAATTTTCTGCACTTCCCTCCTCCTCTCTTGGAGACGTTGATCCTCCTTTGTTATCTTGGTCAAGTGGCTATAACTCGTGTGTGAGCCGGGATAGTGATCCTGTCCCCAGCCCGCATGTTTCCAGCGGGGGTCAGTGGATAGCGACCATGAGCAAGAATCCTGGCCAATTCTCCCCTCCCTAACCGAAGCCCAATTGCCGTGTCCCCCAGTTCTGGTCCCACTGGGATCAGTTAACTCTGCATAAAAAGGAGAATTCAACTTCCCAACTTCTCAGTCTATGAGTCAGCTGCTCACTACCCTAATCAGGTGAACTATCGAGGTGCCCCCAACCTCTCTCATATTCCCAGTACAATTTTGTCATCCCACAACTCTACCTTTCAAACTCTGTCTCTGTAACAGAATTTCTTTCTATTTTATCGATACTCCTAAGTATCGATACTCCTCAGTGCTGCTCTGAACTTTCCTCTCCTGTTTCTCTGTAAATACTATGTCCTGAGTTAAGCTACTCTGGAAGGCCAGTCAGAAATGATTAAGGTGAGTTTCGGGTGTAGTTTCTGAGTGTTTGAGTCCCTATCATGCACAGACGTTGTTTGGAGATCCTTGATGTGGGATCCTGGATCAGATCCAAAGGTTGTCCACGATGGGACTGGTGAGATCTGAGGGCCTGGAGGGGTTCTGAGGTTCATCCCTGCCTGTGGGCCTGGACACTAGTAACTCCTCCATTTCAGCCTGGTTGACACTCCCCTTGCCCCTTCCTTTGTTTCTCGTCCTGATGAAATGATCTGGTTTTAGATCTCTGCCTGTTGCTGGAGTGTTGGTGGGTTGACTGTAAGCTTGTTCCTGCTCTTGTTCATTATTTCATGGTTACTGCCAATCAAAGACTCCTGTGGCTTGAGCTGGACTTAGGGGTTTGTCTTGATCCAAGGGCCAGGTTTAACCCCCATTTGGACTCTGGATATCTCTCCCACAGCACTTTTCACTTTATATAATTTACTGCTTCCACTACTCCAGTCTCTGGGATTGTTTGTCCTGTATTTGTCATACGGTTTCCTTTATTACAGTCCTTCTGTTTCTGTATTTTCTGTTGTGTTTGTTACACTCATGAAATCGCTTATAAATAGATTTAAGTGGAGGGAAACATGAGGTGGATAGCTCGTGCAGTGAACATTGATTCACTGTAAACCTTCTAGAGAGAGCTGGACCTGTTTCTGGCTGGGGTGCAGGTCACCTTTTACAAGAGATGGTGACCTGTAATATAACGCAGGGACAATATGATTTCCTGGACTAGTTTCGCTTGCCCAAAGAAATTATCCAGATTTTTTTTAATGCATAATTGGCCTGGGTTTTTACCTGGTTTTTCACCTCTCCCAGGAGATCACATGGTGGGTGGGGAGTGTTTGTATCATGATGCATTAGGCATCACGACTCTATGGGACAGGCTAGATGGACCAGTGGGTCCTTTCCTGCCCAACATTTCCGTACGTTCGAACGTACGTAAATTCAGTCATTACGTAGAATCTACAGCAAAGAAACAGGCCATTTGGCCCATCAGGTCTATGCTGGTGTTTAAACCCCACACGAGCCTCCTCCTAGTCGACTGAATTGAAATGTTATTGTACTGATGGATCCAACCTACCGATTTCAGCAGGGAGATGCATGGTGGCTGAAGACTGTGGGACAAATGCTCTGCAAATAAAGAAAGCAAAACTTGCATTTAATGAAGCAATGAAGAGAGAGTTTGTGGAAACATACAATTGTCCTCAGTGTCATTGCTCTAGGAGTCTGAATCTTTGTGCATTTGTTTCACAAATACCGCCCTATATTCAATTTAAAAGCAATGTTTATAAATAAGAATAATTGGTTGGTGATTGGAGCAACCACCTGCTTTCGAAGGCTGGACCAGTATTTTTCTGGGGCCCATCAGTTCCTTTGGGAACGGTTTCCGAGAAATCCAGGCCTGGATCCCCAAATGGACTTCACTTCCACCAGCCAGGAGGCCGGTTTGCCTCCTTTCACCGAGCTCACCGGCCACTCAGAGGATCCCAGGCCAGGGGCTGAGAAACTCTGGGCCTGGGTGTTCCCTTCCCCCTAGCTACGCCTCCCCCGATGCACGGCCCTGTATTTGGGACGTTCCACCCCAAACAGGCTCTCGAAGAGACTCTCAGCGGAGTCTGGGACCTGCCGTAATCGGCGGGCCTTCCACCGGACTCTCGCCCGACTGACAGCAGGAGTGCTCCCGGAGGATGGTGAATTAATCGGATCCATCCGGGGTCACCTTGAAAGGAAGACTTGACACGAGAGGCTCTGTTTGACATGAAGGCGCCACCATTGCAGATCTTCAAATCAGTGCTCAAGGTCAGCGTTCAGCATTAACCCCATATCAGTTTCTGTATTTGATGTTAGCGACAGTCTGCTTTCCCTCTGCTTTGCCCCCAGGGTTGGCCGATTTCATGGGGCAAAGCAGAGAGAGAAATGACTGAGCCTTTTCTGAGTAACACTGGGTTTCCGCCCCTTTCCTCTTTACATCCATTTCTGGGGGTTTCCCGGGAGGGGGGGTGCCTTTAGTCAGGAACAGGCAACATTGTTGGAATGGAATGGGAATGAGGTGGGAGTGATGCCTCCCGACCTATTTTCCTGTGTCTGCACTTGGCTGTGGTGCCCATAGGAAGTGGACCTTTGTTCTTGTGTCCAGTGCCCAGAGAATGCGGGAGGTGAACAGAAAACTCCTGGCGGCTCCAAATGGTAAGTTCCGTTCTTTTCTGGGCCAAACCTCTTCGAAGGAACGTTCATGCACCATGGTGACATCAGCACCTTTATACTGACCTAAACCTACAAATATGGACGGGTGCAGGTCCTGTCGAGTGGGGCACAGTTTGAAAGCGTCCCATTTATCTTGCACTCAATGGGGAGAGGAGTATCAGCCCCTCAGGCGCTATGTGGTGGGTGAAATCATGGCTTCACCCGTGTACAAACATTACATTCAGGGAGTCGATGAAAGATTGTTTTCTCCAAAACTCTTGCAGATCATGGGGCATGGTGTTAGCCTTCCCAAACCTCCAAGATCCCCTCTGTCTCTGTGCTTCCAATTTCCTGGAATTCCCTCCCTGCCTTCTGAAGTCTCCTAAAGACCCTATTCTTTGACTGTACATTTGCTCCCACCTAACCAGTCTTTCCTGTCTCCCTCCCTGCCCAGATTCCATTTTGTTGTCCACTGCCATGCAAAATGGTCTACAATATCCCTCCGTACATAAGGAGCCATACAAAATCAGAAGTTGTTGTTTCTGTGAACAAACGTTGGGGAAAAAGCCTGAGTTTTAATGGGATCTCATCTCCCAGCACCCTGTTTCTCATCTTCTTTGGACAAGATCCACCTCATCTTGAGATAAAACTTTTTATTTTTGGGCTGTATTTATACACCAATGTACCCAAGAAGATTATTCTTCCATCCTCCGTAAACTTGAGCTTATCCAAAGCTCTGCTGCCCGTATCCTAACTCGCACCAAGTCCTGTTCTCCCATCACCCCTCTGCTCGCTGACCTACATTGGCTCCTGGTCCGGCAACGCCTCAACCTTAAAATTCTCATCCTTGTTTTCAAATCCCTCCATGACCTCCCCCCTCCCTATCTCTGTAACCTCCTCCAGTCCTACAACCCTCCGAGATCTCTGCGCTCCTCCAATTCTGGCCTCTTGCGCATCCCCAATTTTCATCGCTCCACCATTGGCGGCCGTGCCTGCAGCTGCCTCGGCCCTAAGCTCTGGAATTCGCTCCCTAAACCTCTCCGCCTCTCTACCTTGCTCTCCTCCTTTAAGACGCTCCTTAAAACCTATCTCTTTGACCGAGCTTTTGGTCACCTGTCCTAATATCTCCTTACATGGCTCGGAGTCAAATTTTGTCTGATTACGCTCCAGTGAAGGGCCTTGGTATTACTACGTTAAAAGCACTATATAAATGCAAGTTGTTGTTGTTATCGGGATTTATTCTGGGAATGCTCTTTTTTTTTTACTCTACTTGCTGGAGAATAAGATTCAGACCAATCAGTAGAAGTTCCAGTAATGTGCATTTTTTGTCAACAGATACTGTCCAAGCTCCAGGGGCTAGAGGTGACTCGACATTAAATTCAAATATTAGTTTTAACAGCATTAAAACAAAACTATCGTGGTCAGGTCCTTTACCACATTCTTACTTTTTCCTCAGTTCTTTGTTATCCCGCAGCGTCGATTCCTCAGCTGACAGGAGTTGTTGTAGAAAGGCTCGAGCTTCCTTCCAGGCCTCACAGCCCAGGGCCATGTAGGAGTTGAGAGTCGGCTGGAAGACAAACCCGGGCAAATTTTAAAAACCGTCAGTCTCATGACATTGCTGGAACTCGTGCCGCAAATCACGTTATCTTTGCAAGTAACTAATTCAATGGCATTTTCAAAGGCTGACCCAGCGTACAGAAGGCTGGGAGAGGATATTCGATAAAGTCCCTCAGAAGAGACTGTTAGCTAAAGTTGAAGCAAGTATTTCGATTTTCAGAAGGCCTTTGATAAAGTCCCACATAAGAGGTTGGTGTGCAAAATTAAAGCACATGGGATTGGGGATAATATACTGGCATGGATTGAAAATTGGTTAACAGACAGGAAACAGAGAGTAGGAATAAATGGATCTTTTTCCGGGTGGCAGGCAGTGACTAGTGGGGTACCGCAGGGATCGGTGCTTGGGCCCCAGCTATTCACAATATATATCAATGATTTGGATGAGGGAACCAAATGTAATATTTCCAAGTTTGCTGACAACACGAAACTAGGTGAGATCGTGAGTTGTGAGGAGGATGCAAAGAGGCTTCTAGGCGATTTAGACAAGTTGAGTGAGTGGGCAAATACATGGCAGATGCAGTATAATGTGGTTAAATGTGAAGTTATCCACTTCAGAAGGAAAAACAGAAAGGCAGAGTATTATTTAAATGGTGGTAGATTGGGAAATGTTGATGTACAAAGGGACCTGGGTATCCTTGCACACCAGTCACTGAAAGCAAACATGCAGGTGCAGCAAGCAGTTAGGAAGGCAAATGGTATGTTGGCCTTCATTGCAAGAGGATTTGAGTACAGGAGCAGGGATGTCTTACTGCAGTTATACAGGGCACTGGTGAGACCACACCTGGAGTATTGTGTGCAGTTCTGGTCTCCTTACCTAAGAAAGGATATATTTGCCATAGAGGGAGTGCAGCGAAGGTTCACCAGACTGATTCCTGGGATGGCAGGGCTGTCGTATGAGGAGAGATTGGGTCGACTCGGCCTGTATTCACTCGAGTTCAGAAGAATGAGAGGGGATCTCATTGAAACGTATAAAATTCTGACAGGGCTAGACAGACTGGATGCAGGGAGGATGTTTCCCCTGACTGGGGGGTCCAGAACGAGGGGTCACAGTCTCAGGATACGGGGTAGGACATTTAGGACTGAGATGAGGAGAAATTTCTTCACTCGGGGAGGTGAACCTATGGAATTCTCTACCACAGAAGGCTGAGGAGGCCAAGTCACTGAATATATTTAAGAAGGAGCTAGATAGATTTCTAGACACAAAAGGCATCAAGGGGTATGGGGAGAGAGCGGGAATATGGTATTGAGATAGAGAATCAGCCATGATCATATTGAATGGCGGAGCAGGCTCAAAGGGCCGAATGGCCTACTCCTGCTCCTATTTTCTATGTTTGTACGTTTCATGTAATTAAGGGCAAATTATTGACCTGGTTAGGAAATTGGCTGAGCGCCAGGAGACAGAGAGTAGGTATAATGGTCAGGTACTCAATTTGGCAGGATGTGACTGGTGGTATTTTTTTTATTCGTTCTTGGCATGTGGGCGTCGCTGGGCGAGGCCAGCATTTATTGCCCATCCCTAATTGCCCTTGAGAAGGTGGTGGTGAGCCGCCTTCTTGAAGCTCTGCATCCGTGTGGTGAAGGTTCTCCCACAGTGTTGTTAGGAAGGGAGTTCCAGGATTTTGACCCAGCGACGATGAAGGAACGGCGATATATTTCCAAGTCGGGATGGTTTGTGCAGGTGGTGTTGCTCCCATGTGCCTGCTGCTCTTGTCCTTCTAGGTGGTAGAGGTCGTGGGTTTGGGAGATGCTGTTGAAGAAGCCTTGGCGAGTTGCTGCAGTGCATCCTGTGGATGGTACACACTGCAGCCACTGTGCACCGGTGGTGAAAGGAGTGAATGTTTAGGGTGGTGGATAGGGTGCCAATCAAGTAGGCTGCTTTGTCCTGGATGGTGTCGAGCTTCTTGAGTGTTGTTGGAGCTGCACTCATCCAGGCAAGTGGAGAGTATTCCATCACACTCCTGACTTGTGCCTTGTAGATGGTGGAAAGGCTTTGGGGAGTCAGGAGGTGAGATAATTTAGGAGTGAGAGAAAAATAATCTGAGTGTGTTGATTGAATTATTTAACGGACACCTCGGAAAAAATATCACCTACAAAAGACACAAACGCAAGAGTACAAGGCAGATCATAAAATTAAGGTCAGTATATCCCTGTGTCAACCCAAGCCTTACAACTCAGAACACAGCAACTTACTCAATTGTACAAAATGAAAACTTGTGACTCTTTCTTTGTGGGGGATCATCCAGTCATTGAGGTTAATCGATGAAACAATTGAGGACATCTTCCCCAGGCTAAACGTTGAGATCGCCAAGACAGTTTGAAGAGGAATAGGATTGCACATGGCATCAGCCCCAGTACCATGAAGTGAAAAGGTTCTGATGTAATATTAAATAGAACCCCGGGTGTACGCAGAGCTGAGCAAACCACAGAGCTTCGGGGAAGTTTTCAGGAAGATCCAAGGGTGCAGCCAATGAGAGCCAGGCCAAAGCCGAGGACTCAGAAGTCGAACGAGCAGGTTCCCGAGTACGTGCGGTCTGGGTCAACACGAACAACGCTCCAATCACAGCCAGGCTTGGGGGTTGGGGGGGGGGGGTGGGGAGATGGTGTAACAGAGGTCTTTAAAATGATGACAGGGTTTGATAGGGTAGATGTGGAGAAGATGTTTCCACTTGTGGGGGAGTCCAAAATTAGGGGCCTTAAATATAAGATAGTCACTAATAAATTCAATAAAGAATTCAGGAGAAACTTTTTTACTCAGAGAGTGATGAGAATGTGGAACTTGCTACCATAAGGAGTAGTTGAGGCGAATAGCATAGGTGCATTTAGGGGGAAGCCAGATAGGTACATGAGGGAGAAAGGAATAGAAGACTATGTAGATAGGTTGAGATGAAGTAGGGTAGGGAGGATGCTTGTGTGGAGCATAGGCCAGTTGGGCCGAATGGCCTGTTTCTGTGTTGTAAATTCTATGTAATTCTATGTAAATTGGCAAAGAAATATCACATTACAAAGGTGTGCTTCATTGTATAAGTGGGACAGCAAATAATACTTCTAAAGGCTTCTTTGTAGATATAAAATAGAAGGCTGACTGCACTAAAGAGAGGCCTACACCAGAGGGGAAAACAATATTAACTAAAGACAAGATTCATCACTGGAGAAATCAAACAATTAAATCGACAAAGAATACACCAAACTCTGAGCTTTGAATTCCAGTCGGCCTAAACAGACTCAAAGTCACCCCCATCACATTGAAGTTCACAGCTGTTTACTTGTTTTTCTCAATTCTCATTAACTTTTGAAAATTTAAATAAATTATAATTTTCCTAATAAGAATTCCCTATTTGTTAGTCTGTACTGGTCCATACGGGCCGAATGGCCTCCTTCTGTGCTGTAACCACTCTATGATTCTGTGATACTAGGTGATGCTCTAAATAAATGCATGCCAAAGGATTTCACACCTTCTCAGCTGCCGGCCGTGGCTCAATTGGTAAAACTCTCACCTCTGAGTCAGAAAGTCGTTAGTTCGAGACCCACCCCAGAGACCTGAGCACAAAATCTAAGCTGACACTCCAGTGCAGTACTGAGGGAGTGCTGCACTGTCGGAGGTGCCGTCTTTCAGATGAGATGTTAAACTGAGGCCCCGTCTGCCCTCTCATGTGGACGTAAAAGATTCCATGGCACTACTTCGAAGAAGAGCAGGGGAGTTTTCCCCGGAATCCTGGTTATTATTTATCCCTCAACCAACATCACTAAAAAACAGATTAGCACTTTATTGTCAGGTTGCCTTCGTGGGATTTGGCTGCTGTGTTTCCTACATTTCAACAGTGACTACACTTCTAAAGATTGGCTGTAAAGCACTTTGGGACGTCCTGTGGTTGTGAAAGGCACTATATAAATGCAAATCTTTCTTTCAGTGAGGAGCAGCTCGATAATTATCAAGGTTTTAAATGGGCTCAAAGGAACTAGAAATTACTTCACAGCAAGAAAACAGAAAGAGCAGTACTGTTCAGTCCCAGATGGAACTAATTACAGTAACCGGTGCGTGTTACCTGGGCGAATACATGTTGATGTTTGGAAAGAACCGAGCCAGTAAAGAGATGCTTAACAACGTTGAGGTCTAAGATCTGGTCTCCAATGGCAACACCGATTCTGTGGGTAGGCTGGAGAGAGAAAAAGAGAGCACAGGTTAATCAAAATAGAACTAGATAAGTATTTGAAAAGGAAGTATATAAAAATACAGGGAAAGGGCAGAGGAATGGGATTAGAGTAGACAGCTCCAGTTGAAGAGTTAGCACTGGGACAGGCACAATGGGCCGAATGGCCTCTTCCTATATTGTAATTTCTAATATTATACAAATTTCTGCTGTTGAGCATTTCACACATTAGTTTGGAGGCCCCTCAGCCATTCAGTATAAGGGAGCAAAGGGACTTGGATGTTCTTGTACACAAGTCATTTAAAGCTAGTGGAAAGGTACAAAAAGAATTCAAAAAGGCTAATGGAATGTTGGCCTTTATCTCAATGGGGCTGGAATACAAAGGGGAGGAATTGATGCTTCAGTTGTAGAGCTTTGGTCAGACCCCATCTGGAGATACTATGCTCAGTTTTTGGCACAACACCTCAGGAAGGATATATTGGCCTCGGAGGGGGTGCAGCCCAGATTCACCAAAACGATACCGGGGCTAAAAGAGTTAAATTATGAGGACAGGTTGCAGAGACTTGGATTTTATTCCCTCGAGTTTACAAGATAGAGGGTGATCTACTCGAGGAGTTTAAAATGATAAAAGAATTCGATAGGATAGATAAAGAGAAACTATTTCCTTTGATTGGGGGAATGAAGAACGAGGGGACATAATCTTAAAATTCGAGCCAGGCCGTTTAGGAAGAAATCAGGAAGCACTTCTTCACACAAAGAGTAGTGAAAATCTGGAACTCTCTCCCAAAAGGCTGTTGATGCTGGGGGTTAATTGGAGCTTTCAAGCCTGAGATTGATAGATTTTTGTTGGACGAGGGTATCAAGGGATATGGAGTTAAGGTGGTAAATGGAGTTGAGGTAAAAATTAGCCATGAACTAACTGAATGGCGGAACAGGCTCGAGGGGCTGAATGGCCCACTCCTGTTCCTGATGTTCCTAAGGTGATTGATCCCATCCACGGTGTGTGCTGAGTTACTTAATAGCAGCCAGGATGGTCGTGTGGTCCACAATTGAATTAGGAAGGACAGAGGGTGGGAGCCAGAGTTCCTGATCACAATCCAATGAACCCTGTTGCAAAGTGCACATTTGAAGGCCAGATGAGAACAGGATGGCACTGGGCTGGGCTGGGCTGGGCTGCAGTATATCACAGATACGCTGCTATATTCATTAACCAGGTTCACACACAAAATCTGACGAGGTAACAGAGTGACACAGCCAACTGCGGAATTGTGGCCACATCAATGAGCACTTTAGGGGAGTCTTACTAAACAAAAAAACAGGTGGGAGGAGAGGAAGCACTTTAGCAGCTGTCTGAAGTCTCCTAAAAAAAAACAGAAATGACTCAATTCTACCCGACTGTACTCTGTGATTTATATGTTGTGCAATTTTCTGTAGTGCCAAGTAGAGTTGATGAAATGTGGCACACTTTAAAACTGTGCATATGCAAATCACCTTTATGTACAGCTACAATTCGATTAGTTAGTTATGAGCCGTGAAATGCATGATGTAGATTTTCTGCTCAAGTTACGCCAGCTCCCTGGGGAGAATGTGACAGAAATATCTTCGGAGAGCGCTCTGCTGACCCCATGCCCTGCACCGCCAATTCCAGAATGTTCCACCAGAGGTGATGCGGGAAGGCCTGACATACCATGTTGTTATGGCAGTGGGGGAATTAAAAAATGAAAGGGTTGTCTTTCAGTGTGTAATTAATTAATTAATTTGCTCTTGGGATGTGGATGGCACTGGCAAGGCAAGGCAGTGCCAACCCTAGCAGGTCTGACTCAATACCCTCAAATCAACTCATGGACGGCCAATGAACAGTGTTGCTCAAGGACCAAGTTACCAAGAACCAATAAGTAAAGCCTGGTAGGGTCTGACTGTAGGTGTGGGGAGCACGGGTCCTAACTGATAAAAGGCAAATGTAGGACCAATGTCAGGAAGTTGTTTTTTTATACAAACTTGGAATTATACTTCGACATATAAAACCCTGGAACCATTAGAATCTTTCCAGATGGATGAGCCAGGAGAGACCAAATGGCCTTTCTCACCTGTATTGATCTATTTGGATGAGACGTTAAACAGAGGCCCCATCTGCCCTCTCAGGTGGACGTAAAAGATCCCATGGCACTATTCGAAGAAGAGCAGGGAAGTTCTCCCCGGTGTCCTGGCCAAAATTTACCCCTCAACCAACATCACTAAAATACAGATTATCTTGTCATTATCACATTGCTGTTTGTGGGACCTTGCTGTGCTCAAATTGGCTGCCACATTTCCTACATTACAACAGCGACTACACTTCGAAAGTACGTCATCGGCTGTAAAGGGCTTTGGGACGTCCTGAGGTCATGAGAGGCACTGTATAAATGCAAGACTTCCTTTCTATTGATCTGATATTGTGCAGTGTTCTGAGTGGGCGCTTTACAAAGGTTTACAATTGTACCATCATTATTGAGGAAATAATCTATGTATGAAGTGGTACATACTAATCAATGAATAAATTAAGGAAACCAGGACCCGGGGATCGAAGGGCATCATATGATTGAATTACAAAAGTTGTATGAACTCCGACACAGTGTGTCAACACACCACAAGGTATTCCTCTGCATATGAAACAGGAATGAAGCAGACTTTTAAAAAGGCCCTGGACACAGAAGTGATATAAAAGAAACCATTTTATTCTAATAAACCCATAAAATTTTGGATAAACAAAAAACTTCTGTGTTTAGATATTTTGAAAAATGAAGTACTGCATAGCTAACTTCACCACACTATTCTCTGCAAAGAAATGAATAGAGAAAACAATTATAAGCACATACTTCTCTAAGGTTCCTTTATAAGTACGGATGAATCTCTTGTGGTATTGTTCAGAGTGAGTCAGAGCATATGCAGCTTTGTAACAGGAGCCTGTACCATGTAACACACAATAGATTATTATAAACTAGCTGATCTTCTCTGGGGTTGTAATGGTTAGTCTGGTGTCATCTAATCATATTCCTCCTTGATTTACTTCACCTCTCTTTTCAGCCTGTACTGGACAAAAAAAAAGAGATTCTTCACAGAGCCATTTCTGTCACTTGCGCAGATGTGGGACGGTGGGCATTGGTGAGTGGGCATCGAGCACCTTTCATGTAGCCTGATCTGCCTGGCATCCCTCTCCTTCGAAACAGCTCAGATAACGGATTCCTCCCCTTAGCACCATGCCCATCTTGAATGAGACCATGCCAAACATTACAATCTCACTCAGAACCCAGACTGACCATGAGCAACGCCAGAGATCACTCTCTGTGTCATCACCTATTAAAAAAATTAAACAAAAATAAACATTTTCTAGGATTAGAAATTTAGGAGTGCTGCTTCCTTCACCCAAGAGATTGAACAGTTTAGCAGTTAGATTCTATGACTGTGTTAGGTATATTTGGGATGAGTAGCTGTAAATCATTAACATAATTTCTGCAGTCCTCTTTATTTTCAACAATTTGAGACACCCTGTTGACTTTTCTAACAATGATTGCTGATGATGTGGACCTCCTGATAACAATCCAAGGGGATCAATCATAGAACAGTTACAGCACAGAAGGAGGCCATTCGGCCCATCGAGTCCACGCCGGCTCTATGCAAAGCAATCCAGCTAATCCCACTCTCCCGCCTTTTCCCCGTAGCTCTGCAAATTTTTTCCTTTCAAGTACTTATCCAGTTCCCTTTTGAAGGCCATGATTGAATCTGCCTCCACCACCCCCTCGGGCAGTGCATTCCAGATCTTAACCACTCGCTGCGTAAAAAAGTTTTTCCTCATGTCACCTTTGGTTCTTTTGCCAATCACCTTAAATCTATGTCCTCTGGTTCTTGACCCTTCCGCCAATGGCAACAGTTTCTCTCTATCTACTCTGTCTGGACCCTTCATGATTTTGAATACCTCTACCAAATCTCTTCGCAACCGTCTCTGTTCCGAGGAGAACAACCCCAGCTTCTCCAGTCTATCCACGTAACTAATGTCCCTCATCCCTGGAATCATTCTAGTAAATCTCTTCTGCACCCTCTCTAAGGTCTTCACATCTTTCCTAAAGTGCAGTGCCTAGAACTGGACACAATATTCCAGTTGTGGCCGAACCAGTGTTTTATAAAGGTTCATCATGACTTCCTTGCTTTTGTACTCTATGCCTCTATTTATAAAGCCCAGAATCCTGTATGCTTTTTTAACCGCTTTCTCAACCTGCTCTGCCACCTTCAACGATTTGTGCACATATACCCCCAGATCTCTCTGTTCCTGTACCCCTTTTAGAGTTGTGCCCTCTAGTTTATATTGCCTCTCCTCGTTCTTCCTACCGAAGTGTATCACTTCGCATTTTTCTGCATTAAATTTCATCTGCCACGTGTCCGCCCATTCCACCAGCCTGTCTATATCCTTTTGAAGTCTATCACTATCCTCCTCACTGTTCACTACCCTTCCACGTTTTGTGTCATCTGCAAATTTGGAAATTGTGCCCTGTACACCCAGGTCCAAGTCATTAATATATATCAAGAAAAGCAGTGGTCCCAGCACTGACCCCTGGGGAACACCACTGTACACCTCCCTCCAGTCCGAAAAACAACCGTTCACAACTACTCTCTGTTTCCTGTCCCTTGTGTATTCATGTTGCTACTGCCCCCTTTATTCCATGGGCCGCAATCTTGATAAGCCTATCACTTGGAACTTTATCAAATGCCTTTTGAAAGTCCATATCAACCGCATTGCCCTCATCTACCCTCTCTGTTACCTCAACAAAAAACTCTATCAAGTTAGTTAAACACGATTTGCGTTTAACAAATCCGAGCTGGCTTTCCCTAATCAATCCACGCTCGTCCAAGTGATTGTTAATTCTGTCCCGGATTATCGTTTCTAAAAGTTTACCCACCACTGAGGTTAAACTGACTGGCCTATAGTTGCTGGGTTTATCCTTACACCCTTTTTTGAACAAGGGTGTAACATTTGCAATTCTCCAGTCCTCTGGCACCACCCCCGTATCTACAGATGTTTGGAAGATTATGGACAGTACCTCCGCAATTTCCACCCTTACTTCCCTCAGCAACTTATGAGTGGTGACCAGTATCAGTAGTGTCAAAATCCTACTTCACAGCAGCAGGATTGTGAAACTACTGATACTGGTCTCAGACCGATGGCTGTGCAGCGCAATGCAGGGCTGGCAGACACAAGTTAGCCCTGTGTATAGCATGCAAGTGGATTCACTTGATCCATACAATGGGATCTTCCTTTAAATTGCTTTAAATTAAATTTACATTTCTTTAAATAACAAGGGGGATTAAATTACTCCCTCTTGATCACATTGCTATAAGTTTCTGTCTTATAAGCTTCTAGTACGGATTGTGGGTATGAAAAGGGCAGCCTCGCAAAATCCCTGGCCAACTGATAATGTTGCTATTGCACCTTGAGAAGTCAATATCCTGCAACTAGATTTACTTCTCGAAAATAATCACTACAGTCACCCGAGGTGTCTCTTCACATCATATAAGTTATTATACAATGGTAATCAGCAGATATGTATCTTTGTACCTGAGTGCATGCCCTCCCTCTCCACCCCACCAGCCTTACCCTGGCTCAGATCTCTGTGCCACTTCCAGACGTGGCCAATTGGACGACGGTGGCACTGGTAGGGAATCTGCAGAACAGAAGTTCAGGGCTAGATTGGCTCAGCGGTAGCACCCCCGCCTAGGCTAACACTCCAGTGCAGTAATGAGGGAGTGCTGCACTGTCAGAGGTGCCTTCTTTCGGATGAGACATTAAACCGAGGCCCCGTCTGCCCTCTCAGGTGGATACAAAAGATCCCACTGCACTATTTCGAAGAGGAGCAGTGGAGTGCTCCCGTTGTCCTGGCCAACATTTATCCCTCAATCAATGTCACTTAAAAAAATAGATTATCATTTATCTCATTGCTGTTTCTGGGATCTTGCAGTGCACTTCAGAAATATTTCACTGGCTGAAATATCTCACTTTGGGAGGTCCTGAGAATGTGAAAGGCGCTATATAAATGCTCAATAGCTGACGGACACCATGCGCATTGTACATCAGGGAAGTCACTTTTTAAAACATATTTCCAAACAAAAACAAAGCAAACTGATCAGAAAAAAAACCCATCCACTAGGAGCGCACGGGCCCAAGGGGGTTTCTTCCGCCATCTCAGGGTTTTGATGTTTCAATTTTACGGACGAGAGTTTATAAGAACAATCGTTTTATCTCCAGTCCTGCACTGGGTGTTAAAGTTAAAATTGCCCCCGAGCCATTCACAGCCCAGGCGCTAAAGTTTGTCAATTTCAGCCACTTTGCCGCGCTGATTGAAACTGACAGCTCTCCTCGTCACATCTGCTGCTCGTATGAACGATTCTGAAATCCATTCTCGCCCCTTTGCAAGAAATACATTTCGATTCACTTACGTCGTTTGCGGTGGAAAATACACCGAAAGGCAGGTTCTGGATCGGGAAATCCGAGTGTTCTGCTACTTTCACGAAGGACATGGTTAGAGTTGAGAAACGGACCGAATGACCACGGTTCACTTCCTTGTTAAAGTTTAACAGTCACCCGAACCAATGCAAGCATCTGTGCAGCTGCAACGCCCAGTGTGAGGAGATGCTCAGGTTCTCTCCTTGCTCAATCTGTGTGATCTGTGCCGCGTTTAATATTAGTTAGGTTGAAAAGATAAAGAGCGCGACCCAGATCAAATGGTTAAATGGCATTGGAACTCTCCACCGGACTCTAAAGCGTGGAGTTATATTTTTTCTTAATTTTACACTTCTGACATAACGATAGGGTATAAATATTTTAGAGGTGATTTTCTTTTCCATCAGTCCCGCCTGTGGCATTTTTAAAAATATTCATTCTTGGGATATGGGCATCGTTGGCAAGGTCAGCATTTAATGCTCATCCCTAGTTGCCCTGGAGAAGGTGGTGGAGAGCTGCCTTCCTGAACCGTTGGAGTCCATGTGGTGAAGGTGCTGTTGGGTAGGAAGTTCCAGGATTTTGACCCAGCCTCCATGAAGGAGCAGCCATATATTTCCAAGTCAGGATGATGCGTGACTGGGAAGGGAACTTGGAGATGATGGTGTTCCCAAGCGAACTGCTTTGTCCTGGATGGTGTCGAGTTTCTTGAGTGTTGTTGGAGCTGCACTCATCCAGACAAGTGGAGAGTATTCCATCACACTCCTGACTTGTGCCTTGTTGGTGGTGAAGAGGCTTTGGAGAGTCAGGAGGTGAGCCACTCGCCTCTGAATATGCAGCCTCTGACCTGCTGAAGAAGCCATGGCATTTATGTGGCTGGTCCAGTTGAGTTTCTAGTCAATGGTGACCCCCAAGATGTTGATGGTGGGGGATTTGGCGATGGTAATGCCATTGAATGTCTTGTGAAGGTGATTAGATTCTCTCTTGTTGGAGATGGTCATTGCCTGGCACTTGTCTGGTGCAAATGTTACTTGCCACTTATCAGCCCAAGCCTGGATGTTGTCCAGATCTTGCTGCATGCGGGCTCGGACTGCTTCAATATCTGAGGAATTGCTGAACACTGTAATCATCAGCGATGGTTGAAGATGTTTGTGAACTATTGAGCCTTGTCTTTTGCACTCACGTGCTGGGTTCCACCGTCATTGAGGATGGGGATGTTCATGGAGCCTCCTCCTCCCGTTAATTGTCCACCATCATTTGCAACTGGATATGGTAGGACTGCAGAGCTTTGATCTGATTCGTTCATTGTGGGATCGCTTAGCTCTGTCTATAGAACGCTGCTTCCGCTGTTTAGCATGCATATAGTCCTGTGTTGCAACTTCACCAGGTTGGCACCACATTATTAGATACGCCTGGTGCTGCTCCTGGCTTGCTTTTCTATACTCTTCATTGAACCAGGGTTGATCATCTGTCTTGATGGTGATGGAGGAGTGAAGGATATGCCGGGCCACGAGGTTACAGATTGTGGTGGAATACAATTCTGCTGCTGCTGATGGCCCACTGCACCTCATGGAAACCAGTTTTGAGCTGCTATTTCTGTTCTTAATATATCCCACTTAGCACAGTGTTAGTATCACACCAATGGAGGGTATCCTCAGTGTGAAGATGGGAATTGGTCTTCGCAAGGACTGTGCAGTGGTCACTTCTACCAATACTGTCATGGACAGATGCATTTGCGACAGGTATTTTTTTTTTATTCGTTCATGGGATGTGGGTGTCGCTGCAAGGACAGAATTTATTGCCCTTGAGAAAGTGGTGGTGAGCCGCCTTCTTGAACCGCTGCAGTCCGTGCAGTGAAGGTTCTCCCACAGTGCTGTTCGGAAGGGAGTTCCAGGATTTTGACCCAGCGACGATGAAGGAACGGCGATATATTTCCAAGTCGGGATGGTTGTGACTTGGAGGGGAACGTGCAGGTGGTGTTGTTCCCATGTGCCTGCTGCTGTTGTCCTTCTAGGTGGTAGAGGTCGTGGGTTTTCTGGCGCAAATGTTACTTGCCACTTATGAGCCCAAGCCTGGATGTTGTCCAGGTCTTGCTGCATGCGGGCTCGGACTGCTTCATTATCTGAGGGGTTGCGAATGGAATTGAACACTGTGCCAGGCAATGACCATCTCCAACAAGAGAGAATCTAACCACCTTCCCTTGACATTCAACGGCATTACCATCACCGAATCCCCCACCATCAACATCCTGGGGGTCACCATTGACCAGAAACTTAACTGGATCAGCCATATAAATACTGTGGCTACAAGAGCAGGTCAGAGGCTGGGTATTCTGCAGCGAGTGACTCACCTCCTGACTCCCCAAAGCCTTTCCACCATCTACAAGGCACAAGTCAAGAGTGTGATGGAATACTCTCCACTTGCCTGGATGAGTGCAGCCCTCAAGAAACAGCCCACTTGATTGGCACCCCATCCACCACCTTAACCATTCACTCCCTTTACCACATTATATGTTTGCAGTGTCCAACAGCAATGTAGAAGTAAAAGTATTTAGCCTGGTCATAGCCTGTCCATTAGACCCTGCATCCGTGCTCAGAAATTGAATCATTTTCTTCCTTGTAGCCTGTCCGTTGTTTCTCCCAGCTTAAGCACAGATGCAAAGTGCAGGACAACCCATGGAAACCTTCCTTTTGTGTAGTAAAAGGTGCTGACCACAAAAAGCTTTCGGAATTAGTAATCAATTTTTCTGAACTTCACTCGTGCCAGTGGAAGAAAACAGGCACAAGAACAGCGATAGTTTGGTTATATTTAAAAGAGGCACCAACTGACAAAAAAAATGTAGATGGGATTGCACCAAAATAAATAGTAATCAAAAAGAACTTGCATTAAAATAGTCCCTTTCACAACCACAGGAGGTCCCAAAGCACTTTACAACCATTGAAGTAATTTTGGTAGTTACTGTTTTAATGTAGGGAAATACAGCAGCCAAATTGTGCACAGCAAGGTTCCACAAACAGCAATTAAATCTGTTTGCAAACCGATTATCTACACTAGATGTTTTTTATTTTAAAAAATGTTGGTTGAGGGATAAACGTTCGGCAGGACACAAGTAGAAGTTCCCTGTTCTTCGAAATCTCTAAATTTATGTGGCACTGTGGAGATGATCGGGTAATCCTATATACTGCAGACAGGAGAAGGTAATTGTGACACAATGGAAGGGAGATAATCATACTGTGTGGAGAGGAAGGAGGAAGAGATCATAATTCAGTACAACATAGAAAGGATGAAGCATGGAGGGAATGGTCACACTGGGTTGTGGTAAACATCGCGAACCATGTTCCAGATCCCAGCCTATCCACGAGCAATGCCATGAAAGCGCCACTAGCATACACAAAATATTGTAGGGTTAAGATAAATTATTTCATTTGATGGCCATCTTTAATATTCTCACTCAAGATAGCAGCTTCCCTGAAAATATCTTGCTAGATATTAATCACTCAACAGGTAGCAGCATACAAAGTTGTTTTAAAAGACACCCAAATAAATAGCCTATTGGACAGTTGATTTTGTATTAGGTAGACATTTCATTTACTATTTTCCCCATAGCATTCACATTTAGAGAAAGTTCAAAGCACAAGAACATTGCATTAGAAAAGGAGAAAAGGTGGGAAAGAGGAAAGAGAAAAAAAGGGAAGAAAGCAAACAAAAGGGATGAAATGCAAAGAAAAAGATGGCCCTAAATTCTGATCTCAACACACAATTTGCACTGCTTTTTGCTGCCCTGCAACCAAACTATAATGGAATAGAATTCCTCCATTTGATGGAATGCAGAGTGTATCAAGACTATGGCAAATGTCCTTTTATGTCAATCAATGCAGTGTCATGTATAAGGTTGGGAAATTCCAGCTTAAAGGTTTGGCTGCAAATCCTACCTGCCTTAAGTCCTGCCCCACCACCAACTCATTGGCTGACACAGTAGTATCGATAGATACGCCAAAGTTTAAGAGCAACAAATCAAGAATTGGACCTGAACACTCAAAAGGTACACAATCAATGGAAGGTGGTTATAGGAGTAGGGGTCTAGAATATTTAGCTAAAATCATAGGGCTACCCTTGAGGAGTTGTTTCCCATTTTGGTTTCTGCAGATGAAGGATAGAGGGGCTGGAGGAGGTGACCAGAACAATACCTAGCCCAAGAGCTAGGCTCCATGAGTTAGGGCTATTTACAGAAGCAAAGGCTTGGATGTAGTAGTGATTAGAGCTTGGAGAGTTTATTCAAGATGGATAGGGAGGATTTGACTAGAGAACATGAATACAAGATATGTAAGGCAGCACATTAAGATGGCTGGAAGTATTCCTTTTTGCAGACTCAACATCCTCTCGAATAAATCACCTGAACATAGATACTCTAATCTCCTGGTAAAGGCAAAAAACCATCGTTTTCATTTGGGGGGGGGGGGGGAGGGGGGAGGAGGAGGAGAGAGATGTTGCACCACAGCTTGGTCAGGGCGGAACCCATGGTCTTTTCCTACCTGTGTCGTATGCATTCTCCAAAGCCCCTCCTTCGTCATCCAGATGGATGGGACCGCATTCGCCTGGTTCTATTCTTATCTATCCAGTCGTAGCCAGAGAATCCCCTACAATGGCTTCTCTTCCCGCCCCATTACCTCTGGAGTCCAAAGATCTATTCTTGGCCCTCTCCCATTTCACATCTACATGCTGCCCCTCAGCGACATCATCCGAAAACACGTCAGGTTCTACATGTACGCTGACGACACCCAGCTCTACCTCACCACCACTTCCCTCGATCCCTCCACTGTCTTTGATTTGTCACACTGCTTGTCCAACATCCAATACTGGATGAGCAAAAATTTCCTCCAACTAAATATTGGGAAGACTGAAGCCATCGTCTTCGGTCCCTGCCACAAACTCTGTTCACTAGCCACTGACTCCATCCGTCTCCCTGGCCAGTGTCTGAAGCTGAACCAGACCATTTGCAACCTTGCCGTCCTATTTGATCCAGAGATGAGCTTCCGACCACATATCTGCTCCATCACCAAGACCGCCTATTTTCACCTCTAACATCGCCCACCTCCGCCCTGCCTTAGCTGCTCTGCATCTGAAATCCTCATCTATGCCTTTGTTACCTTTAGACTGGACTATTCCAATGCTCTCCTGGCTGGCCTCCCATCTTCCACCCTCCATAAACTTAAGCCCATCCATAATTCTGCTGCCCATATCCTAACTCGCACCAAGTCCCGTTCACCCATCACTCCTGAGCTTGCTGACCTACATTGGCTCCCGGTCCGAGAATACGTTGATTTTAAAATCATCATCCTTGTTTTCAAATAGCTCCATGGCCTCACCCGTCCCTCTCTGTAACCTTCTCCAGCCCTATGACGTTCCGAGATCTCTGCAGTCCTCCAATTCTTGCCTCTAGCGCATCCCCCATTTTAATCGCTCCATCATTGGTGGCCATGCCTTCAGCTGCCTAGGCCCCAAGCACTGGAATTCCCTCCCTTAACCTCTCCACCTTTCTTGCCTCCTTTAAGACGCTCCTTAAAACCTACCTCTTTTTGGTCACCTGTCCTAATATCTCCTGAAGTGGCTTGGTGTCAAATTTTGTTTGATAACACTCCTGTAAAGCCCCTTGGGACATTTTACGACATTAATGGCACTATATAAATGCAAGTTGTTGTTGCATCAAACCAGCTGTACACTTACCCAATTAGCAGCATATATCTGGTATAAGAATACATTACAAGATCCAACTGTAGAATTCCTAACTCCCTGCATCACACAAATAAGGTCAGGCTAATTGTGGGATACAAATCATATGGTAAATAATGATTGTTTAAACTGGCTGCTGAGACGATAACCAGAGGGCACAAATTTAGATGAGCACAAAATTAATTAAAGAGGTTACAAAAACTTTTACAGTGCATGGTTATACCAAATTATCTGCAACAAACCATTCTTGAAGCAGACTCCATAAATTCTCAAAAATAATTTAATAGTTGCTTTAAAAAGAGGATTATATTAAAGGGTATGGAGCAAGCAGGAGCGTGGGATTGGATTAGGTTGCTAAGTTTGCAGAAAGCACTGGGGTAGATTTATGGGGCTGAATGGCCTGGTTTTGTGCTGTAGCATTCTAGAACCTTTGGACCTCAATATGTACTTTGGTTCTATGAAAGATCATACATAAAATCACTCAAGCATGTGCCAATCATATGAGTTCTGTCACATTTGGGAAGAGCATACAGCCATCACTATGATGGCCTAAATATTTAATGGCTTCCTTACTAAAAATCTGATGAGCTCATCACTTCAAAATATACTTTAGTGTTACTGGGCCATCTCCTAACAGTTTTGTTCATAGTAAACAGGTGATTTTCCACAAGGCTATGAAGCAAAAGCTGCGCTCCTATACATGCCAGAAGTGGAATGACATGCCACAGAACTGGCAATTACTCCCTGTCGATGGTATGGTGCACAAGACCATGTGGGATATCATGTATTACTGTCTATTGTAAAAGGCAGTAAATCCACAATGCCAGGCCAATAGCAAGGCTAAAACTAAGAATCAAATTTATTTACAAGTATTATACAGAAGCAGAAAGACACAGCAAGAAACTAGTACAATACTTGACTTACACAATACATAAATGTTTGTAAAGCCCAAAGTCCTTTTAGTTCTTTTCAGTAGCTTTCAACGGAGTATCTGATAGACATTACATGGAACATTGACAATCACACAAAGCCTATTAGTCGCCTCTTGTGCTTGAGGCAATGTCTGACTTGACTGATGTTAAAGCAGGTCCATTTGATAATCAAATTCTTCTTTATGGTCAACTGATATTAACCATTTCTAACTTCTAACTAAATAAGAAGTGAATAGTAGACCCTAGCCATCAGATGGTCCAATTTCCTCTTGATACTCTTAATTTTCTTTGAATAAAGTTCCTTTAATGGCACAGCCATTTAGAGAACAGAGTCTGTAAATTCACACATTTGCCAGCAATTAAAACTACTCCTCTGATTAAAATGTCAACTCCAATTATTGGCAGATACCCATTGTCCTTTAAAAGGGCCAATAATTTGATTAGCTGCTAAAACCAAGCTTCTGTATTCTGTAAGCAGCTGGACTCTGGTTTCCAATTTGAAATCTTATAGGAAGACTGTGACCTTAATAGTAATTTCTAAAATACATTTACCCTGGCTATCTACAGTCATATAAAAATATAATACAGAAATCGTAGAGTCAGATAGTCTCACTTTTGGAAACTGAAAGATTACAAAATACATAATCACACATGCTCACCTTCTAGTTGAAATTGACTGCAGAATAATGATACATTCAGTAATTATGGAAAATGGCTATTTAGGCAATGAGAATTTTTCAAAACTCCAATATAAGATCCATATTCAAATCTAATAATTCCAACTGAAACAAACAATGGTAATTTCCATGAAATGTAATTATCCTTATTTGTGAAAGCACCATCTGATATGTTAGAAAATAAAACTTTAAAAAAATCAAATTAGAATTTAGGAAATTGTTCATTGTTTAAGGGCACTATAAAATAGTTTCAGCTTCACGACACAACAGCGAGTTTAATTTGAGCCTGACCTGGTGTTTCCGTGTCATATCAAGCAGTGTTTAAGATGTGCTCAGGGATGGGAGTCCCGTCAGATCTCAACACTATAAACCAAAATAGAATGGATTTAAAGAAAGTTTTGAGAACGTGAGCGCTTTCAGTGCATTTAAATTTTACCGACTGGGAGTGGAGCTTTGCTCATGAATGCAAGCATGCACACACATAGCTCTCTTCTAGCCATCAAAGCTGGATTTGTAACCAAGCAGTAGAAACAAACGGCTGGAGGCTACAAGTCACCATGGTGGTTTACTGATGAGACCTAATTCCCTGTGGTAGAATTGAAGTGTTAGAATGGCCCAATATTGGATACATTTTCCAGAATATAACAAAATGTACTAGGTCACAAGTACAATGTCCTATAGGTTACCATGATACAAAACACCTATACTTTCACAAACAAATATTTTGGTTCAAAAGGTTTTGCTTTGCTTTAGGGTGGCATGGATTCAATTGTTATTTGTCCCCATCTCATTAGAGTTTATCTGTGGGGATGCTACAATTGGCCTGAGTGTCTGGAGCTTGGGGAGGCTCCTGCTCATTACACTCCAGCTGCAAGTGCACATGTGGATGCAGCATGACAACAGGCTTTGCTGTGATGGCCTCTACACTCAAATAGCTCACCATATCTACTGCTCCAGGATCACTAGGCAACAGGCATAGATACCAGCCAGCCATTGCTGATTATGGGACCATGCTTAAACATGAGTCGGCGTCGCCAGAACCAGGGCAAGAGCAGGGAAAAAACGCGCTTGCTGCTTTCATCATGTTCTCCAAGTTTGTTACTTTGTATACTTCTACTTTGCAATCATTTGAATCACTACCGCAGATCCAAGTCAACACTACCACCTGAAAAAATTACTTAATTGCCATTACTTCCTTACGACATTGCAGGTGTTTGGCTCATAGTTATATTCAGTTCTCTGAAAACAAATGTTATGCAGCCAACTGATCCAGTGCTCGGTCAAGATTTCTATGAATAACACCCAAGAATAAAGGCTACACTTTTGCAATTGCAGTTTTTGCCCCTAATTGTTTGAAGAATCATTAGCACAAACCAGTCACAAAAAAACATACTGTAAAGAGTTAGTGAGGAAAACTGTAGTGCTTAAAGCTGAATCCCTCTATAAGCACAACACAATGAAGAACATTTGGCAAAGGATATCGTTTCTAAGAAACTAACATTACCACTTTAAAATACAATCCTCTTTAAATATTTGTATCAACATGAAATGCATCTCACACGGTTATGCCTAGACGATTCTGGACCGCATTTGCAAAATTTAGTGTCACGAGATGAAAAACTGTATTATATAGTTCCTAGCATATACAAGCTGCAAACCTTACTACCTAGTGAAGTGTACTTGCAAGTAAAAGCAATTAGAAATACTTCAGCTAAATGGATATGGGGAGGGGTTGAGAAGAGAACCTTTTGACCAGAGTCCCATATTTATTTCAAGGCACAGGTAGGAGTTCTCTACTATAGATCTTTTAAAAACAATCAGTAGTTTTCCTTTATAACTTTATTTAATCAAAGTTAAGACAGTGAATAAACTAACATAAATACAGCACAATTACCATCCTGTGTTTCATGTACGCTCAGAGTTAAGCATTACTGTATTTTCTGATTAAAGTTGTAGTCAGCATTGAAGTGCATATAGGCTTTTTCCATTCAGGATACATACTATAAAATCATAAACCGCTTACACTTGTTTAAGTACATAAATAATCAATGAGATGGAGCAGCAAACAAGCTATGGTGCCAACACATGGGGCCTTCTCATGAATGAAATGAAGCAGTGATTAGCATACATTCAGTTACTGATGGGCCCATTTGTGACACTGCCATGTTAGAAAATCGTGCTGCAGAGAAAGGCCACATACACAAAGGAAGAAATGCAAATTTGAAACATGCATGTAACATTGGAAAAGCACAGCCCTCCAATACTTGTTTTTTTTAAAAAAAAGCCCGACACTTAACTAAGATTAAAATGCCTGTAAAATGGACTTGCTCCTAAATATGCAGTAATTTTCCAACCACAGAATATTCAAAGAAAAGTGAAAGAACTTTTCAGTCAGTTCTCAAATTCTATTGTTCGTGGCATGCATGATTTAAAGATCTATGCAAGTGCAATGCTCCAAATTCCCAGAATGAACTACAAAGCTCAGCTTATCCTCTCCGCTGTTTAATTAGGTTCACGTGGTTTAAAAGAAAATTTTTTAATGTAAGTAGCAGTTCAAATCTTCTGGATCTTCTCTCCAACTACAACAGGATTTTCTTTCCTTATTTTCTCAGCAGCGTCAGCTTTGTAATCATAAGGACAACTGTGCTTATCAGAATAACGATGTAATCCACAGAACAGGTTTCCACATCTGCAATCAAATCCTGGAAACAAAAACAGAGTTAGAACATGCATCCACAACTCCAGACTTGAGATGGAAGGGCAAACACTCACATCTAACTCACTGTAACCTGCTTTCAAAATGTTGGTTACTTTGTGTCGGTAATCTTTCTCTCTCCCTCCCCAACTGTGTTCTTCCCCAAGTTTCTTACCAAATATTTAAGAATGACTGAACCTGTATTTATACAGTTGCGCTTGTGTCCTGGGGCACCTCAAATGGTCCACAAGCAGTGAATGACTTCTGAAAGGCAGTCACTTATGTAGGCAAATGCGACAATCAATTTGGGCATAGTAAGATCCCACAAACAAACAAGAAGGTTGACCAAGTGATCTGTTTTCTTGTGGGGTTAGCTGATGGAGGCTTGTTGGCCTGGGCACTGAGTGGACTGTCTGCTCCTTGAATAGTGCCATGGGATCTTTTGCACCCACCTAAACAGGCAGCCAAGGACTTGGTTTTAACACCTCGTCTGAAACATAGCACTGCAATGTAGCAATCCCTCAGTACCGCATCAAATTTTACTGGTCTTTGAGACTATGTCTCCAATTGGCTGACTTACAGCCCTGGGGTTGCAGCAGAAGCCATGCTCATGTGGAGAATATCTCCAAACACTGATTAAAGTAACACTGGAGAGAAACATCACAATGCCAAGAATGCTGCATTGCTTAAAAAGTGGATTGTACACTGGGGTTGTACTCTTAATTGTTGCAGAGCTATCCCCAGCTGTATCTGGCAAAAAGCACACTGAATTCCACCTATTGTACTAGTTTAAAAAAACATAAAAACTGCAACTTTCATATAACAAACAGTTCCAAAGTACTTGGGAAGCAGACTACTGAACAGGATGTGAGAGAATGTTACAGAAAGTGGCCAAAAATGCCATCAAGAGAGGCAGGTTTTGATGTTTTTGAAAGTGGGGATAGAGGTAGAGGGGCTTAGGAAGAGAGCTCCAGAGTGCAGGGAAATGGTGCCCGAAAGTTCTGCCATCGATGACGGGGCAGGGGGGTTGGAAAGAAATTTAGGGCAGTGAACAAAAGATAGAGCAGAGTTGGAAGTCTGGAGGGTAGAAGCTAGAATGTAGGGCCGGAGAGGATTGCAGACATAGGTTGGTATGAAATCATGGAGGGATTTGAAAATGAAAATGTGGACTTTAACTTTGATGCATTAGGGGATGGGAAACCAGAGATCAGCATGGACAGGGTGATACTTGTGCAGGTCAGAATTCTGTCCCTTGTCTACTGAATTAGAGTTTATGTAGGATGGAACTGTGGTGGTTAGCAAGGAAAAAATTGGAGAAATCAAGTATTGGGGTGATGAAGGTTTCCATGACAGTGAGGGCAAAGTAGAAATCTAAGTGGCAATATTACCAGCATGAAAGTAGGTAGCCATGTGGCTGTGGGAATTAATGCTCAGCTCAGGGTGAAACAGAACACCAAGGGCGTGAGTTCAGCCTAAGCAAGCAGCCCGAATGGATGGAATCAGTGCCTGAGGTACAAAGTTATTGGCAGGAGCTGAACCGGATCTTGACATTGAGCTGGAAGGTGGTTCTGGCCAATCAAGTATTTGACGCCAGACAGGCAGCCAGCCAAGGCTGGGGAAGAAAGATTAAATTTAGAGTTAAAGGCATACCTATGGAAACTGATCCCATATTTACAGATGATACTTTTTTAAAAATTCGTTCATGGGATGTGGGCGTCGCTTTTATTGCCCATCCCTAATTGCCCTTCAGAAGGTGGTGGTGAGCCGCCTTCTTGAACCGCTGCAGTCCGTGTGGTGAAGGTTCTCCCACTGCCTCAGGTCTGCATGTAGATAAGAATGTGGCCTTGGGGCACACCAGAGACAACTTTGCAGGAGTAAGGGAAACAGCTGATGATGTACTGTGTTGGGATCAGCAAGAGCTAACAGTGAACCACAGAGGTAGTGAAGGAAGATGAAATGATCAACCACAAAGTCCATGAAAGGAAACGGGGCGACAGTGCATGGTTGCAGTCACAAAGCATATAGTTTAATCAGGGCTCTCAGTTTTGTGGGCCAGAGATGGCTGGGGTGGGGTGGGGAAGAGGGGAACAATCAGCACAAGAGTGGGCTTTATGATATCAGAAGCACTGGGTTGGGGAGAGATAATTGAATGGTAAGAAGGTGTTTGAGGGAGCAGGTGGTGAGTCTCTTGGATGAGAAGTTTGATAAGGGCAGGGGTGCGACAGAGGATGGAGAATGCAGGCAGGGACAGCCATATGGACAGCCTCAATTTTGGAAATGAAATTGATGAACGCTTCTCAATTGATGCTGGAGGCAAGAATGGAAGGGCAAAGCAGGAGGTTAAAGGAGCAATTGGTGGTGAAGAGGAGTTAGGGGTTGTCTTTGTTTTTCTTGATGATGCTGGAGTAGTTAGACAGCCAAAGAGGGAGAGTGAGAGTTAAATAGTTTCATATACTTCAGCACTATTTTTATGCAAGCTTGCAGTATACAAATTCAAACACATTGCTGGTTATCAAATTGTTCTGTAATCTAAATGTTATAATGTGCCAGGCACAGTTATTACACCAATGAAATAAAAACAGAAAATGCTGGAGAAGCTCAGTAAGTGAGGCAGCATCTGTGGAGAAAGAAACAGAGTTAATGTTTCAGGTCGAAGATCTTTTGTCAGAACTGGAAGATGTTAAGAGTTAAAATTTTTGAGCAAGTACAGAGCCAAGGGAAATGGGGGGAGGGAGGGGAGGAACGAACAAAAGGGAAGATCTGTGATCGGTGTACTTGTGTCCTTTACCTATGAACTGGGCCATGGAATGAAAATCAAATGAATCATTGTGAATCCCAAGTTTTTAAATCTCAGGGAAGGCTCAGACCAGTGCCAGAATATCTCTGACCCACCCACTCAGAGAAAGAGGGGTGGAAAAATGTTTGGGGCAGGTGGGGCACACCAGGCTGCTCTAGTACACTGCCGAATGCCAATCACCTCCTTGCCCCACCATCCAAGGAATGGTACATGTCACCGGTAGATCAAAAAAAAATAAGCACATGTCTGAAATGAAAAATTCAAATTAAAATACTAGCAAAGGGTTTGTGTCTTGATCCTAACTCAAGCAGACATAACAGTAAATTAATAGGAAGGTGAATAAAACACAAAAAATGCCAAGTCGTAGAGCGATTATCACCTCTGACCAAATAAATTGCCAGGGCTCACTTGATTATTTAGAGATAACCACTGTATTCCAGGCACTAAGACACACTCAGGCAGTCTCTTGGGGTGCCCGCCTCATACGTACATGCCCTACACCTGAATTCCTTCCCTGCAGACTGTACTGACCTGTAAGTCCCACTTTCTTTCGGCAGGTAAAACAACGATTCTTCTTCTGCTTGGGTTTTTCAGGGGACTTGTCCTGTCTATCAGAAGAAGTCTGTGCAATTTCTTCAGATGTGGAAGCTTGAACAGATAATTGTGAACTCAATTAAACATCAAAAACATGCAAGAGTCAGATGTAGTTTTTCTAAGGGGAAGGGTGGGGGAGAGGAGAGGAAAGGAAGAACCGCCACAGTATTATTTGCACACAGCATATATCCCAAAAAGAAAGTTTTACCTAGATCTGTGTATGCCTCCTCTATTTTTCTCTTAGTCCTCCGTGAAACCTCCTCCAGCGGTATGCAGTCATCTGCCTCACTCTCTGTGCTAGCATCATAGCTGTACCCTGTGTCTGTGTTCTTTGACGAGCTGGAGTAATCTGAACTATCCATGGAACAGTCTTCGCCATTATTCCCCATTAATGATCTGTCACAACGGTCCAGCGTTGCTTTCTCTAACTGTTGATTCCCACCCAAATCTGCCACAAGAATCAGACCATTTGAAATTTCAGGCACTTTTTTGTTTCCAATTCCACTGTACCATTTTAATCTGGCTGGAATTTTTAACTAATGGGCTTTTGCTTTGATTTGCAGGTAGGCGCTAAAATTTTATGTATTGTGGGCAAATTTACAGTAGAAAGTTTAATTTTCAGAAGTTAACCTAAAATTTGTAAACAATTTTTGTTTTATTTAATTCTCCCCTCCTGAAGGTGCCATTTCTTTCTTGGCTACAGTTTCACCGCTGTCCGTGACATTTCCTATTCTTCATGTGTGAGCCTAGGCAATGAGTATCAGCAGGCTATTTAACCACAGATGGCCAAACCTGACTGATCCAGCCTTCCCTTGGTATGCAGATAGGGGACACATTCCCGCAAGGGCAAGTTGATGTTATACAGGAGCAGGAACCCTGGATGATTTTCCTCTCTGTAACTCAGGGGTGGCAAGGCCAATGGTGGTAGCCCAGCTGCTGCAATAAGCTAACACAAGAGCGGGTATCATACCTCAGACCTTCAGGTCTGATTGCTTAGCACTACACCATGCGATGCAGAGTTTTACTTTTAATGTGTTATTAGCTATTAAGTCCTGAATTATGCCACTTTGTTCAACACTGGAGCAGGGGCAAAATCCAATTCACTTCCCAAAATCTAACGATCCGAGGAGCAGTTCCTGAAAAACCCGAGAGGTGATCTGCAGACAGGGAACGGGAAATGGATAGCACTGTCGGCTGGGGTGGGGGCAGGGCAGAAAGAGAAAGAGAGCGGGTTTAAAGGAATTCAAAAATACATTCCTACAGCGTAGTAGAACTGCCCCAAGCTATTTTATTTCAAAATAAAATTGCTCTCAAATTAGATTTAGGGTATTTTATTTGGGCTAAATATAAGAGCACGAGATCTCCAGCACGGTTTCAATTCCTGTCAGATGAGGAGAGAGAGAAAGAGCACGAAGAGTGACGAAAGCGTCGCGAAGGGCAAAGAGTGAAAAAGACAGCGAGCAGAGAGCGAGAGAAAAAAAAAGAAAAAGATTTTAAAAAGGGAGATGGATCGATCTTTAATGAAGCTGAGTAGCACAGAATAGATTTGGACTTGGAGGTGATTAATCGAGATTCTGCCGGATTAAAATTGATTACATGTGCCCCATACACTCGATGTAACTGAGGAACTGGTCGGAAAGGTTAGGCATCCTACACTACAGTATTTACTCCCCATTTACAAGCACCTTCAATCATCCCTCTTTTTACAATGATCAATCATAACATGGCTCCCTCTAACAAGTACCTAATGGACTTGTTGTTATTGTGTGTTCAAACAGATCTCAAGGTGTGCCTTTTGTTTTCAGATGGTCTTTAAAATGATATCTGGAAGGAGAATTACCCTGTAACTCTTTTTTAGGCATTTCTTGGTTATCTTCTGTATGGTCCCCATCACTTTGGGGATTTGTTACTGATTCTTGGGATAGTAGCAGCAACTGGTTGGACACAGATCTGAAAAAGCAAGAAAATGTTAAAAAAAAAAAAAAATTCAGCGGGTGTTAAAGCAGAACTATATAGTTTAGTCTATAATTTGCAAGTACAAGAACACCCTATGAATGCCTCAAATACCAAAGTTTAGCTGTTTAAATCCTCAGTATGACACAGAATTTTCTAGGAGCAGGAAACTATTCAGCTCTCTTTGCCTGCAATGAATTTAATCCCCTCAGGGGCTGATTTTACATAGTCTCATTTTCTGCTTTCTCTTCTACTGTTTTATATTATATTCTGCCATACCCTTTAATATTATCCAATACATTTTTGAAAGCTGTAATCAATTTAGCACTAATCACTTGTGGCAAAGCATTCCACATTCCAGTAGCTTTGTTTGAAAACAGGGTAAATTTTCCCCATTATTGTGCATGAGCAATGCTGAGTTCTCAAGCACAGCTTAGAGGAAAAAGGCAGAGAGACCAGTTACATCAGGTATCCTTCCCCTCTGCGCCATGCCAGAATTCCTGCAGTAGATGCAGCCCAATGTTACAATTTAATGAGACAGAAGAGGATGTTCTGATAACGTCAGCCTCAAAATCCTGATCGTCTAACCACTGGGTGTCCCAACAGACGTGTGTCTGAAGCAACTAGCCAAATTGGCAAGGAACTTCTGTCCTGACAGGTGCAGATCATCTCAGGTATGCTGTGCCTGTCAGGTGCCCCTGCAGGGAATCTACCCTCATTTCTTCTAATCGCCCCCTTTATTTCACTGTTCATCCTGAGATCACAGCTTGCCATCTATTTACCCACCAATGGAAATCATCAAATAATGCCCAAATCAGAATTGTAAATGATTGATAGATGCTTTAAGATTGTTGACCAAAACTATTTCTATAATGAAAGTGCCCAAGTATTAAATATTTAAAGTTCTATATTTCTAGCATTAGTAAAAGTATCTATTGTCCCTGATGATATCTCTCAGATGAAAACCACACTTGCTATATGAGATTTGATGACCTTTTGAACAAGAAAAATAAGGGAATCAAGGGATATGGGGATAGGGCGGGAAAGTGGAGTTGAGGTAGATGATCAGCCATGATCTGATTGAATGGCACAGCAGGCTCGAGGGGCCGTATGGCCTACTCCTGCTCCTATTATGTTCTTATCTATGTTTACAAGTACCACTTTGATCATGTCTCATGAATCCCCCCCCATAATCATCCTATAGATCTACATTGCTCCATGTTCAGGGTGACTATAGTCTTCCTTTAGCGAGGAGCCCAAAAACTGCAGTCTTCAAGATATGGCTTAACTGTAGTTTTGTAGTCATAGCAAACCCTCAATACAAACTCCAAAATCCCATTTGCTGCACTTTTAAAAACCTAAATACCCACTTAAGGATTTATGTATCTGCACGCCCTGAACCATTTGATTGAGAAAGTTATTAAGAATAATTTCAGTTCTTGTTCCCACACATTTTGTAATATTAAACTACACTTGTCACTTACTAGCCTCTCTCTCACACTCTTATCACCGTCAAAACCAATCATCTTGAGGCTTAATATATTTAACACTATCCTTGCCTGTTTAAGTTTTCCTTTAGTTTCACTGCATTTGGCAGTAGCAGTTTGCTACTCTCCCCAGTTTGGTATCAGCAATAATCACTCCTTCACATCTGGACCAGAAAATAAACATAGCTAACCACCTGGAGCAATCCCTGCCAGTTTGAGAACGATCCACTCACAGCAATCCCTTTGCTGTATTCCTTTCAGCCATCTCTATCTGTGCCATTACCTTCCCTTTTATGCCACAGACTCTAATTCTCTCCAATTTCTTATTTGGCAATTGCTCAAAGTGTTTTCTGGAAGTCCATGTAAACTTAAATCTACTACACCTCCCGTTTATACTTTGTTATTCTATCAGGCTAGTCAAACATGACCTCCCTTTCACAAATCCCCGTTGACTATCTCCAATCAGCTCATGTCCTTCTAAGTATTGATTTATTTGATCTCTAATCACTGGTCTGATCTCTTAGAGAGGGTGCAGAAGAGATTTACTAGAATGATTCCAGAGATGAGGGACTTTAGTTACGTGGATAGACTGGAGAAGCTGGGGTTGTTCTCCTTGTAACAGACACGGTTGCGAGCGATTTGATAGAGGTATTCAAAATCATGAAGGGTCTAGACAGAGTAGATAGAGAGAAACTGTTCCCATTGGCGGAAGGATCAAGAACCAGAGGACATAGATTTAAGGTGATTAGCAAAAGAACCAAAAGGTGACATAAGGAAAAACTTTTTTTTTTAAAAAACACAGCAAGTGGTTATGATCTGGAATGCACTGCCTAAGGGGGTGGTGGAGACAGATTCAATCATGGCTTTCAAAAGGGAACTGGCTAAGTACTTGAAAGGAAAACATTTTGCAGGGCTAAAGGGATAGGGCGGGGGAGTGGGACCAGCTGGATTGCTCTTGCATAGAGCCAGCGCAGACTAGATGGGCCAAATGGCCTCCTTCTGTGCTGTAACCTATGATTCTAATCATGCACTACTGATACAAGGCCAACTGGTCAATAGTTGTTTGGCTTACAATGTTGTGAACAGAGGTGTAACATCTGTCAAACTCCAGTTCATCTAATGAATTCTGAAAAGATCATTCTTAATCCCTCACTAAACTATGCATATCATCTGGGAGAAGGTGGAAAAAGACTTACTAGGATGATACCAGAAATGAGGGGTTATACCTATCAGGAAAGATTGAGCAGCTGGGGCTCTTTTCTCTTGAAAAGAGATGATTGAGATGTGACATGACAGAGGTCTTTAAGATTATGAAAGGGTAGAAGTGGAGCTGATGTTTCCACTTGCTGGGGAGACCAGAACTAGGGGCCATAAATAGAAGATAGTCACTAACAAATCCAGTAGGGAATTCAGGAGAAACTTTTTCACTCAGAGTGGTAAGAATGTGGAACTCGCTATCACAAGGAGTAGTTGATGTGACTAGCATAGATGCATTTAAGAGAAGCTAGATAAACACTAGAAGGGAATAGAAGGATATGTTGATAGGGTTAGATGAAGGGTGGGAGGAGGCTAACATGGAGCATAAACACCGGCATGGACCTTTGGGCCATATGGCCTGTTTCTGTGCTGTACATTCTTTGTAATTCTTCATAATCTGGAACTGGACACATTAATTTTTACTGCCCTCAGCTCTTTAAGAACCATTTCTTTATTAATTCTTTTTAGTTGCCCTTCTACTACCTCCATTCCCCTCTGTAAATACTGAAGTAAAATATTCCCTAAGCCACTATTTCCTTATCTACAAAAATCTCACCATGATCATTTTGTGGTTCCACCCCTCCTTAATGATGTGTTTATAAAAACCTCTGCTCAGCTGGCAGAAATGCAGCAGGGTAGGACTTCTGCCCACCTTCACCCTGATCCTGTTCCAAATCCCAGGGACGGGATTATTTGAATATTAGGGGCAGGCATCAACATCATTAACAGCACTAATAAGGACACGTGACCCGGGGAGCCAATAGGATTTTGACGCTGCTCAAGTTTTAAACCTTTCTTCAAAGTTGCTCCCTTGCTGCTCTGCCAATATGCTAAAGGCAGATCGATCGCCATTTGGATACGGCTTTATGGAGCCCTTTTATGACAAATACCATTGGGCATAGAATAGATGCAACTAGGGGAGTTCCGGGAAGCTCAGTAGCCCGCCAGTCCTGCCTCAAAGTGACTTCATGATGCAGGGACTGGGAAGGCAATGCACAACCCCCCCATTAATGGAGCAAGAATGGAGTGGAAACTTTGTATAAAATGGGTTCTGCCCCAAATTGTTTCCCTCCAGCACAGATTATACTAATTCCACATCAAAAACAATTTCTAGGCTCTTGCCGCTGTCTTGTTCAATTCAATTTTTAGATTAAGGCATTTCATGCTTTCAAATTTCTTTTGCTCACTAGCTTAGTCTTATATTTTAAGCCTTTATTTTTAGCCTAATCTGCCTGTTCATCCACTGAAGCACAACCCTAGACACAGCCCCTACCTTTCCTTATTAGTGTGTTCCTAGACTGGGCTGAATCAATTTCACACTTCAAATATTTCCCACTGTTTTACTAGGTTACTCTTCCCTCCCGTTTATCCAGGCTAAATCCTCAGCCATCCATCAGTAGTACGCTCTTCTTCATTCAACTTTGTTTTTGACACTCTCTCCCTCTATTTTAACACTAAAACTATGTGCTGATTATGCATCACACATTTTCCCCCCATACCTACCTTTTGCTGACCTGTTCCTTCAGAACCAAAATCAAGTTTTGCATTTTCCTGGTTATGTACTCATGCAGGAAACAGTCTTGAATGCATTTTATAAATCCCTCCCCATTTACTCCTCTCCCAGACATGTTCTTCAATCTAAGGATATTTAAAGTTCTCCATTGCGGTCCTATTTCTACACACCTCCAGTGTCTGCAAATCCTCGCTTTGATTTCTTTAGAATAAGTTGACAATCTGCAAAAGGCCTCCCAATATTGCAGCAATCACTGAAACTTTTAATTCTTTAACTCACCCCAGGGACTACCTGTACATTACTTTCAATATCTTTGCTTTCTAATGCTGAAACCCCATACAACCAATCCCTTTTTGCATTGTCTATCTCTTCTAAATATTATTACCCGGAATGTTTATTTCCCAGTCATACCCTTGCGGAAGCCAAGTTTCAGTTAAAGCAATGTTTTCCTGTTTTTCCAATTGCAATTGTTTCTCATTCCCCAAGTTTACATGTCTTGCATTAGTCTGCACACGCTTGAGCCCTTTGCACCCATTGCTCCTTCATCGCTATTCTTTTTCTTACTGTTATACTTTGTTTGCTCCTCTTCTATCATCTTTAAGTCTCACTATCTCTCCATCCCAACCCCTTCTAGTTTGTGCCATTTTCCCTCACTTCTACACTTGAAGCCTCCTATTTATATCTTGGTAGCAGCAACATTTTTAGTTTTTGGCTAGCCTTGCCTGTCCCTCCCCCACCAATCGATTAATCCGCTCTGTATTTTTTGAGATATTCTTTAGAATGATGAAGATTGCAAAATTACTACAGCTTCAGATTCTTATTACATAAAGAAAAAAAAAACAGTTGAAGCACCACTGAAGAATGATGCTATAAGGATTGAGGAGCTGTTGTTCGGAGAACAGGTTACTAATTATAAGCGACACCTGTTGGACATGTGGAGCAGTCAATATTTTAAATAAAATTAAAAATTGTCTTAGTAAATTAATCTCTGCTCAAAACTGACTAAAAGAAAAAACACAACTCACTAAGAATTCTACTTAAACGAAGGGTCAAAGGGAACATTTAGATTTGTCCAAAACTTGCTTGATGTTTGAAACATTAATAGTAATAGCTAATAAAGCACTACAACCACCTCCTGCAGCTCCTAATTTATTACCAGATTTAAAATATTGGGAGAACGTTAGTCATCGAAGAACCACAATTGTGGCCAAAGAACAATAAAATAGGCAAATGTAGTTTCTCTGAAAAATGGCAAATTCTGTACCATCAGCTAAGCCAGAAATAATAAAGATTCAATAGTTACGGTAGACTACAATGCTTAAATAAATATTCTCCAAATCTTAGAAAAGTCAAGAAAATTTTTTTAAGCTGAAAAGGCAGACTAAGGAAAAAGGGGAACCAATGGATGCAGTATATTTGGATTTCCAAAAGGCATTCGATAAGGTGCTACATAAAAGATTACTGCACAAGAGCTCATGGTGTTGGGAGTAATATACTGGCATGGATAGAGGATTGGCTAACTAACAGAAAACAAGGGTCAGGATAAAAGGGTCATTTTCAAAATGGCAATCTGTAACTAGTGGGGTGCCGCAGCCTCAACTATTTACAATATATATCAATGACTTGGATGAAGGAACAGAGTGTCTTGTGGCCAAATTTGCTGCTGATACAAAGATAGGTGGAAAAGCAAGTTGCGATGAGGACACAAAGTGTCTGCAAAGAGATATTGACAGGTTAAGCAAATGGGCAAAAATTTGGCAGATGGAATATAATGTGGGAAAATGTGAAATCATCCACTTTGGGAGGAAAAATAAAAAGGCAAAATATTATTTGAATGGAGAAATACTACAAAATGCTGTGGTACAGGAGGATCTGGGTGTCCTTGTATATGAAACACAAAAAGTCAACATACAGGTGCAGCAGGTGATCCGGAAGGCAAACGGAATATTGGCCTTTATTTGTAGGGGGATGGAGTATAAAAGCAGGGAAGTCATGCTACAACTGTACAGGGTGCTAGTGAGACCACACCTGGAGTACTGTGTACAATTCTGGTGCTTTTATTTAAGGAAGGACATACTTGCATTGGAGGCAGTTCAGAAAAAGTTCACTAGGTTGATTCCAGGTATGGAAGGGTTGTCTTATGAGAAAACATTGAACAGGTTGGGTCTATACTCATTGGAGTTTAGAAGAATGAGAGGAGATTGTATTGAAACATACAAGGTTCTGAGGGGACTCGATAGGGTAGATGCTGAGAGGATGTTACCCCTCATGGGGAATCTAAAACTAGGGGGCATAGTCTCAGAATAAGGGATCGCCCGTTTAAGATGGAAATGAGGAGGAATTTCTTCTCCCAGAGGGTCGTGAATCTTTGGAATTCTTTACCCCAAAAAGCTGTGGAGGCTGAGTCATTGAATACATTCAAGGTTGAGTTTGACAAATTTTTGATCAGCAAAGGAGTCAAAGGATATGGGAAAAGGGCGGGAAAGTGGAGTTGAGGTAAAAATCAGATCAGCCATGATCTCATTGAATGGTGGAGCAGGCTCGAGGAACCGAATGGTCTACTCCTGCTCCTATCTCTTATGGAAAATAATTTCAACCTCCCTATATTTTCCTTAAAAGTGATGAGCAATGTTTAATGTTGGAAAGGTTGTGATAGAAACCTATTGTATGGGAACCAAGTCCAACAGAATTCTGAATTTTATTCTAATCCTGTATATCTACACTTCCTTGGCTTGTTTAGTTCCCTAACTACCCCAAAGCTTTTGTGAGATAATACTATGTCTTTGTCGTGTGTGTATATGAAAACATGCGAAGGAAGTGTCGCCAGCTGGAGGAGCTCGAGCGCCGGATTTCGGAGCTCGAGCAGCAGCTGGCATGACTGCAGTGTATCCGTGAGGCTGAGAGTTTCATGGATAGCACGTTTCAGGAGGTGGCCACCCTGCGGCTTAAGAGTGTGCAGGCAGAGAGGGAATGGGTGACTGCCAGACACACAAGGAGGACCAGGCAGGTAGTGCAGGAGTCCCGAGTGCATCTCACTCTCTAAGCGGTACTGGTGAGGGCCAAGTCCACAGCACCATGGTGGCTCAGCTGTACAGGAGGAGAAGGGTCAGGAGAGCAATAGTGATAGAGGATTCAATACTTGGGGAACAGACAGGAGTTTCTGCGGTTGCAGACGAGAGTCCAGGATGGTACATTGCCTCCCTGCTGCCAGGGTCAAGGATGTCAGAGTGGCTGCAGAACATTCTGAAGAGGTAGGGTGAACAACCAGAGGTCATGGTCCATATAATTATAAACGACAAAGGTAGAAAGAGGGATGAGTCCTGCAAGAATTTAGGGAGTTAGGAAAGAGATTACTAAACAGGACCTCAAAAAGGTAGTAATCACTGGATCACACGCTAGCGAGCATGGAAATAGGAGGATAGAGCAGATGAATGCGTGGCTGGAGAGATGGTGCAGGAGGGAGGGCTTTAGATTCCTGAGGCATTGGGACCAGTTCTGGGGGAAGTGGGACCTCTACAGGCCAGATGGGTTGCACCTCAACAGAGCAACATGCTTGCGGGGAGCTTCGCTAGTGTTGTGGGGAGGGCTTAAAACTAATTTGGCAGGGGGATGGGCACCAGGATGTAGCACTGGAAAGGAGAAACAACGTGCACAAAGGATTGGGAGAGACAGATAGCACTAGAGTAAGAAATAGTACGGTATTAGATGGGATCAGACTAAGAATACGAGTAGGTCCAAGATAGGTTTACAGTGCATGTGTGTAAACGCACGAAGCGTAGTAAACAAGGTGGGAGAGCTGCAGGCGCAATTAGCCATGTGGGAATTTGATGATGTGGTGATAACAGAGACCTGGATCAAAAAAGGGTGGGATTGGGTACTAAATATTCCTGGATACAAGGTGTTCAGGAAAGAAAGGGAAGGAAAGAAAGGAGGGGTGTGGTGGCAGTATTGATTAAGGAGAACATTGCAGTGCTGGAGAGAGAGGATGTCCGAGAGGGGTCAAGGACAGAATCTATTTGGTTACAGTTAAGAAACAATAAAGGTGCCATTACGCTACTGGGTGTATTCTATAGGCCACCACTAGTGGGAAGGATAGAGAGGAGAAAATTTGCAAGAAAATTACAGAGATGTGCAAGAACCATAAAGTAGTGATAATGGGGGATTTCAACTATCCTAGTATAGACTGGGATAATAGTGTAAGGGGCAGAGGGGGAGGAATTTTTGAAGTGTGTTCGGGAGAACTTTCTTGACCAGTACATTTCCAGCCCAACAGGGAAGGAGGCATTGCTGGATCAGGTTCTAGGGAATGAGGTGGGCCAAGTATCAGTGGGGGAACAATTTAGGGAACAATGATCATATTATCATAAGATTTAGATTAGCTATGGATAAGGACAAGGACCACTCTAAAATAAAAATACTTAATTGGAGGAGGGCCAATTTCAGTGGGATAAGAACAGATCTGGCCAGGGTAAATTGGAATCAAAGATTGGCAGGCAAAACTGTAATTGAACAGTGGGCGGCCTTTAAGGAGGAGATGGTTTGGGTACAGTATAGTACATTCCCACGAGGGAGAAAGGTAGGGCAATTAAAGCCAGAGCTCCCTGGATGACAAAAGAGAGGAAGATGAAGCAGAAAAAAGGGGAGTATGACAGATGTCAGGTTGATAATACAAGTGAGAACCAGGTTGAATATAGAAAGTTCAGAGGGGAAGTGATAAAGGAAATAAGAGGAGCAAAGAGAGAGTACGAGAATAGACTGACGGCAAACATAAAAGGAAATCCAAAAGTCTTCTATATGTATGTAAACAGTAAACGGGTAATAAGGAGGGGTGGGAGCGATTAGGGACCAAAAAGGAGATCTAGCTTGGAGGCAGAGGGTGTGGCTGAGATACTAAATGAGTACTTTGCATCTGTCTTTACCAAGGAAGAAGATGCTGCCAAAGTCATGGTAAAAAATGGAGGGTACATTGCCTACTGGATGGGCTAAAAATTGATAAGAGGAGGTACTAGAAAGGCTAGCTGTGCTTAAAGTAGATAAGTCACCTGGTTCAGATGGGATGCATCCTAGGTTGCTGAGGGAAGTAAGGATGGAAATTGCGGAGCTATTGGTCATAATCTTCCAATCCTCCTTAGATACGGGGGTGGTGCCAGAGGACTGGAGAATTGCAAAGGTTACACTCTTGTTCAAAAAAGGGTGTAATGATAAACCCAGCAACCACAATCCAGTCAGTTTAACCTCGGTAGTGGGGAAACTTTTAGAAATGATAATCTGGGAAAAAATTAATAGTCACTTGGACAAGTGTGGATTAATTAAGGAAAGCCAGCATGGATTTGTTAAAGGCAAATCGTGTTTAACTAACTCGATTGAATTTTTTGGTGAGGTAACAGAAAGGGTAGATGAGGGCAATGAAGTTGATGTGGTGTATATGGACTTCCAAAAGGTGTTTGATAAAGTGCCTAATAGGCTTGTCATCAAAGTTGAAGCCCATGGAATAAAAGGGGCAGTGGCAGCATGGATACAAAATTGGCTAAGTAACAGTAAACAGAGAGTAGTGGTGAATGGTTGTTTTTTGGGAGCGAGGTATACAGTGGTGTTCCCCGGGGGTCGGTACTAGAACCACTGCTTTTCTTGATATATATTAATGACTTGGGTGTACAGGACACAATTTCAAAATTTGCAGATGACACAGAACTTGGAAGGGTAGCGAACAGTGAAGAGGACAGCGATAGACTTCAAGAGGACCTAGACAGGCTGGTGGAATGGGCGGACACACAGCAGATGAAATTTAATGCAGAGAAGTGTGAAGTGATACATTTTGGTAGGAAGAACGAGGAGAGGCAATATAAACTAAATGGTACAATTCTAAAATGGGTGCAGGAACAGAGATCTGGGGGTATATGTGCACAAATCGTTGAAGGTGGCAGGTCAGGTTGAGAAAGCGGTTAAGAATGCATATGGGATCTTGGGCTTCATAAATAGAGCCATAGAATAAAAGCAAAGAGGTTACGATGAACCTTTATAAAACACTGGTTCGACCACAACTGGAGTATTGTGTCCAGTTCTGGGCACCGCACTTTAGGAAGAATGTGAAGGTCTTAGAGAGGGTGCAGAAGAGATTTACTGGAATGATTCCAGGGATAGGGGACTTCAGTTACGTGGATAAACAGGAGAAGCTGGGTTCGTTCTCCTTAGAGCAGAGATGTTTGAGGGGAGATTTGATAGAGGTATTCAAAATCTGAAGGGTCTAGACAGAGTAGAGAGAGCAAAACTGGGAACCAGAGGACACAGATTTAAAGGTGATTGGCAAAAGAACCAAAGGTGACATGAGGAAAAACTTTTTTACACATTGAGTGGTTATGATCTGGAATGCACTGCCTGAGGGGGTGGTGGAGGCAGATTCAATCGTGGCTTTCAAAAGGAAACTGGATAAGTACTTGAAGGGAAAAAATTTGCAGCACTATGGGGATAGGGCAGGGGAGTGGGACTAGCTGGATTGCTCTTGCAGAGAGCTGGCACAGACTCAATGGGCCGAATGGCCTCCTTCCATGCTGTAACCTATGATTCTATTTAAACCCGAAAATATCTGATGGTCATTTTCAATCCTTGCTATATTTAAGTTTTTTAACATTAGTATTTAAAGTTTGTAACACAAAACTAGATTTTTAAGTGTTTCTTTTTAGGTGACCGTTTAATATTAAAAAGTTCAGCTTATGTTTGTAAAAATGACAATTATTTATACTGTTCATAGATAAATAAATTGCGTATAATAACTTTCCCCCTCCCACGATTCCCCCATTTTCATATGTCACTTCCAGACACAAAATAAAAGACAATACTATATTCAAATCTGACACCCACAAACAGAAACCAAGTGGATCATAGTTCCAATTCATTGATGTAAGGAATCTTACAACACCAGATTATAGTCCAACAGTTTTATTTGAAAATCACAAGCTTTTGGAGCTCCGAAAGCTTGTGATTTTCAAATAAAACTGTTGGACCAAAACCTGGTGTTGTAAGATTCCTTACATTTGTCCACCCCAGTCCATCACCAGCATCTCCACATCATGACCAATTCATTGAGACATTGTTTCCCGTAACTATACCAAAATATTTCCTGAATAAACTTTATTAAAGTAATTGTTTCATCAATTTCTTCTATTGTGCACGCTAATGAGATGTTACAAAAAGCCCTCCTTTTATTATTCAATAATTAACCTAACCAAGCAACCTGGGTAGGCTCATCAATTCCAAAGGATAAACATTTCTCAACTTGCAAATAGATTTCTCTTCAGTTGTTTAACAGCTAGGTCAATGCCCTGATATACTGAATGTACCAAGCGCTTTACTTTTCTTGTACTTTGTCCTCTAAATTATAGTCGCAAGTTACAGAAAAAAATATTTATCTCCATTGCATAAATTTTGAATTCTTGCGCCTGTTTTAAACAGATATACATTTAATTATATGGGCCTGTAACTAGTGAAGATCTGCTGTAAGGAGTTTTCTTTGGGGAAATATTCTTACCGTAGGGTAAGAATGCTATTGAAGGTTCTTTCACACATTAGCTGTTTAATACATACAGAAGACTGTTTTAAAATTGTAAAAAGGTCAAGAATCATCTGTTTAAAGATTACTAAAATTCATTTAATGAAGTCATACATTTCATATGAAGGGTTATTGCAAGGGAAGTAACCAAGACTGCATAAATCCCATTAGAAAAAATAGAAGTTAATTGGAGATCCAAAAATGTGACACTGACAATTATCTTCATAAAAAATTGCTTTAAGATGGGCTTATCACTAGTACAGTTCTACTGTTAAAAGCTCACTAATAATCACTGAGGTTAACTTCTTACTGCGAAGATCAACATACACCTTAATGGAGAAAAGCTGAGCCATTCACAAAGTGTTCTAATGCCATAAATTGGTTTCACTCTACACATAATACTCATTTATACCCCGAATCTTATGTTACAGTTTCTAACTTCCTAACATTTTCCTTAATCCTCATTTAATTTTTTCCCTTTCTATTCCCTTTTCTTTTTCTTACCTCTTCCTTCCCTTTCTTCCCTCTCTTTTAATAGATCTTCCCTTCTTCTCTTTTTGCTTTCTTCCCCTTTTCCCTCTTCCCATTATTGGTTGTGGACTGAAGGTTGAGTAAACATACAACAATTCATACATTCCTTCTCCATTTATTACCATACTATATTAACTATATTTTAAAATCAGATTGACAAGAAAAATGCAACAGCAAAAAATACAAATACCTTACTCCGTATTACAAGTTACAGTAGCTCTTAGTTATAAATAGTTATTTGATAATGAGCTAAAAAAGTGTTCTATAACTGGGATTTTCATAAGAGTAGGATCCCTTTAATTTTCATTATTTGCAATGTACTTTTTTTGGAGACTGCGAGTGGGCAAGAATAACTATCGATTGTAGAATTCCCAACTTTGTAAAAATCCATATTAAAGATTGTATTTTAGTGATTGCTATGAGGTCAGATTGACCTGCAGTGTCATTGGCTGCATTCCATCGTCTCTAGGATACAGCAACCAATATCAGTGGCCCCAAAGCAACATCCGGAGGTACTAACCTATGAACATGTTGGCAGAAAATGCTTTGCTCTGCTGTTTTAGTAGATGTGACAAATCAAACACCTCCAGTAAAATAGAGTAAAGAATTTCAAACAAACGTGTTAAAACATTTGTATCCTAGTACCCCATGGATCGAACTTCAGGGCCTTACCTAAGAAAGGATATACTTGCCATAGAGGGAGTGCAGCAAAGGTTCATCAGACTGATTCCTGGGATGGCAGGACTGTCGTATGAGGAGAGATTGGGTCGACTCGGCCTGTATTCACTCGAGTTTAGAAGAATGAGAGGGGATCTCATTGAAACATATAAAATTCTGACAGGGCTAGACAGACTGGATGCAGGGAGGATGTTTCCCCTGGCTTGGGGGGGGTCCAGAACGAGGGGTCACAGTCTCAGGATACGGGGTAGGACATTTAGGACTGAGATGAGGAGAAAGTTCTTCACTCAGAGGATGGTGAACCTGTGGAATTCTCTACCACAGAAGGCTGTGGAGGCCAAGTCACTGAATATTTTTAAGAAGGAGATAGATAGATTTCTAGACACAAAAGGCATCAAGGGACATGGGAAGAGAGCGGGAATATGGTATTGAGATAGAGGATCAGCCATGATCATACTGAATGGCGGAGCAGGCTCGATGGGCCGAATGGCCTACTCCTGCTCCTATTTTCTCTGTTTAATTTGATGAGAACTACAGATCTAAGGAAACACCAAAAAACCCAAGATATTAACTAATGGAAAACATCTGAAAACAAAATAATTGACTAGCTTAAAGTGGTTTTATAAAGGGGCAAAAACATGTACCTGTTATTGTACCGCTTTAATTGGTTTTTACTTTTGACCGTCCTGCACCCAAAGAAGATGAGGAATGGAAATGTGTGAATATGGAGCAATTGTGATGGAACCGACAGACATGGGAGCATTAACAAGTGGTGGGTGGGGTAGGAGGAGAAGCTGTACTCCCAATCACTTAAAGGTAAAGCTCCAACCCAGCAGCATACTTTTGTAATTGAGAGCCAACAGGCTTCCTTGTTAAAATCCTTATTCAGCTGCAGGATGGAACAAAGCAGGAGGCTCCATGAATTCAAGAACAGAAGCTAGGAATGAAAGCAATTGCTATAGCAGCATTGCTAATTTCAGTCATGTGGTTAACTTCAGACGTTTATGACTGGGTATTACTTATGGCACATTGCTACTTTGTAAAAGGTATTGCCCAAGATTTCCTTTACCATCAGATTTAAAGGTTCCAACCCCTTTACGTATTTGCTATTTCAAGATCACATAGGAATAAGGGACCTGGACTCAAAACTGTGCAAAGCATCCTCTGGACAAAAACATTACTGGTTTCTATTTGCCCAATTCTTTCCCATACCATATGTCTACAACATTTTCATTTATGCTGAACTGAACATTTTTAATATTCCTCTCTCTTGCATTCAAACCTTAGGAGTACTGTACAGCATTACTATGCTTTCTTAACCGTCATTCCCATATTGGCACTGTCTTAGATCCAATGGTACCAAGTCATACTTGGGTACTTCAATTGTTCAACTGACTTTTACCTCAACTTACCTGATCAGCAGTTAAGCTACGTTTTTAAAAAAGAAATTCATTCTTGGGATATGGGAGTCACTGGCAAGGCCAGTATTTATTGCCCATCCCTAGTTTCCTTTGAGAAGATGGTGGTGATCCGCCTTCTTGAACAGCAGCAGTCCGTGTGGTGAAGGTGCTCCCATAGTGCTCTCAGATAGGGAGTTTCAGGATTTTGACCCAGCGACAATGAAGGAACAGCAATATATGTCCAAATCAGGGTGGTGCGAGACTTGGAGGTGATTGTGCTCCCACGCGCCTGATGTCTTTGTCCTTCTCGGGGGTAGGGGTCGCGGGTTTTGGAGGTGCTGTCGAAGAAGCCTTGGTGAGTACCTGCAGTGCATCCTGTAGATACTACACACTGCAGCCACAATCGAGGAGTGGATGTTTGAGGTGGTGGATGGGCTGCGGTTTTGTCCTGGATGGTGCCAAGTATCTTGAGCGTTGTTCCAGCTGCACACATCCAGGCAAGTGGAGTATTCCATCGCGCTGCTTACTTGTGCCTAGTCGGTGGCGGGGAGGCTTTGGGGAGTCAGGTGAGCCACAGAACACCCAGCCTCGGACCTGCTCTAGTAGTCACGGCATTTACGTGGCTGGTCCAGTTCAGTTTCTGGTCAATGGTGACCCCCAGAACGTTGATGGTGGGGGATTCGGCGATGGTATTGCCATCGAATGTCATGGGGAGGTGGTTAGACTCTTTTGTTGCAGATGGTCATTGCCTGGCACTTGTGGTGCAAATGTTACTTGCCTCTTATCAGCTCAAGCTTGGATGTTGTCCAGATCTTGCTGCACGCGGGCAGAGGCTGCTTCATTATCTGAAGAATTGTGAATGGAGCTGAACACTGCAATCATCAGCTCCATTTCTGCTCTTATGATGGAGGGAAGGTCATTGATGAAGCACCTGCAGGTGTTTGGGCCTACGACGCTGCCCTGAGGAACTCCTGCAGTGATGCCATGGGGTTGAGATGATTGGCCTCCAAAAACCAACCATCTTCCTTTGTTCCAGGCACAACTCCAGCCACTGGAGATTTTTCCCCAATTCCCACTGACTTTAGTTTTACAAGAGCTCCTTGGAGCCGCGTTGTGTCAAATGTTGCCTTGAGGTCAAGGGCAGTTACTCTGGCCTCACCTCTGGAATTCAGCTCTTTTGTCCATGTTTGGACAAAGACTGTAATGAGGTCAGGAGCTGAGTGGTCCTGGCGGAACCCAAACTGAGCATCTGTGAGCAGGTTATTGGTGAGTAAGTGCCGCTTGATGCTCCTTCCATTGCTTTGCTGATAGGACAATAATTGGCCGTTGGATTTGTACTGCTTTTTGTGGACAGGACAAAGATATCTCTGGATTACTGCCAGTGCCAGGTACTAGAGAGTATAGGAATAGTAGGATAAGACAGGTTAATGCGTGGCTGGAGAAATGGTCAGGAGGGAGGGCTTCACATTCCTGGGGCATTGTGACCAGTTCTGGGGCAGGAGGAATCTGTTCAAGATGGACGGGTTGCACCTCAACAGAGCTGGGACCAATGTCCTCGGTTAACTAGTGCTATGGGGGAGGATTTAAACAAATTTGGCAGGGGCATGGGCACCAGGATGAAACATTAGAAAGGAGAAACAAGGTGCAGAGAAGATTGAGACACAAATAGCACTGGAGTAAAGAATAGTACAGAAATAGGAGGGATCAAAGAGGGAGCAAATGCTAGGCAGTATAAGATGAGTTTGGAGTGCATGTGCATAAATGCACGCAGCGTGGTGAATAAGGTTGGTGAGCTGCAGGCACAAGTCGCTACATAGGACTGATATAGTGGCAACAGAGATCTGGCTCAAAGAAGGGGAGGATTGGGCAATTTTCCACATTGTCGGGTAGATGCCAGTGTTGTAGCTGTACTGGAACAGCTTGGCTAGAGGCATGGCTGGTTCTGGAGCACAAGTCTTTGGCACAACAGCCCAGATGTTGTCGGGACCCCTAGCCTTTGCTGTGTCCAGTGCACTCAGCAGGTGGAGTGAATTGAATTGGCTGAAGACTGGCTTCCGTGATGGTGTGGATATCAGGAGGAGGCTGGAGAAGGATCATTCACTCGGCACTTCTGGCTGAAAGTGGTTGTGAACGCTTCAGCCTTCTCTTTTACACTCACGTGCTGGGTTCCGCCATCATTAAGGATCGGGATGTTCAAGGAACCTCCTCCTCCTGTTAGTTGCTTAAGTGTCCACCATTATTCACGACTGGATGCGCCAGGACTAAAGCTTTGATCTGACCCGTTGGTTGTGGGATTACTTAGCTCAGTCTATAGCATACTGCTTCCGCTGTTTAGCATCGCATGTAGTCCTGTATTGTAGATTCATTAGTTTGGCACCTCATTTTCAGGTACGCCTGGTGCCGTTCCTGGCATGCTCCTCTATGCTCTGCATGGAACCAGGCTTGATGGTGATGGAGGAGTGAGGGGTATGCAGGGCCATGAGGTTACAGATTGTGGTGGAACACAATTCTGCTGCTGCTGATCGCTCAACGTCTCATGGATGCCCAGTTTTGAGCTGCTAGATCTGTTTTTAAATCAATCCCTTTTATCATGGTGGTAGTGTCACATGACACAATGAAGGGTGGCCTCAGTGTGAAGACAGGACTTTGTCTCCACAAGGACTGTGCGGTGGTCTCTCCTAACAATACTGTCATGGACAGATTCATCTGCAGGTAGATTGGCGAGGACGAGGTCAAGTGTTGGTTCTCTCACTATCTGCCGCAAGACCAGTCTGGCAACTATATCCTTCAGGACTCTGCCAGCTTGGTCAGCGGTGGTATTACCAAGCCACTCTCGACGATTGACATTGAAGTCCCCCACCCAGAATACATTCTGTGCCCTTACAACCCTCAGTGCTTTCTCCAAGTGGCATTCAACATGGAGGAGTGCTGATCCATCAGCTGAGGGAGGGCAGTGGGTGGTAACCGGCAGGACATTTCCTTGCCCATGTTTGACCTGAAGCCATAGGGTCCAGAATCAATGTTGACTACTCACAGGGCCACTCCTACCTGATTGGATACCACTGCGCCCCCACCTCTGGTGGGTCTGTCCTGCTGGTGGGACAGGAGATACCCAGGGACGGTGATGGAGGAGTCTGGGACATTTGCTGATAAATACAGTTTTTTGAGAGTATAACTATGTCAGGCTGTTGCTCCACTAGTCTGTAGGACAGCTCTACCAACTTTGGCACCAGTCCCCAGATGTTAGTGAAGCCAGGGTCGACTGGGCTGGGTGTGCCTTCGCCGTGTCCGAATCCAATGGCTAGTTCAAAGCAGCGGTCCATCCAGTTTTTTTGTTCTTATCCATTTCTTTTTAGTGGTTTGATCAACAGCATAGCTTGCTAGGCCATTTCAGAGGTCATTTAAGAGTCAACCACATTGGTGTGGGACTGGAGTCACATATAAGCAGGTTTCCTTCCCTAAAAAGGACATTTGTGAACCAGTTAGGTTTTTACAACAATCCAACAGCTTCATGGTCACTTTTACTGACATCAGCTTTTTATTCCAGATTTATTTAGTTTTTAAAAAACTGAATTCAAATTCACAAACTTCCGTGGTTGGATTTGAACTCACATTAACAGGTACAGCAAGCAATTAGGAAGGCAAATGGAATGTTGGCCTTTATTGCAAGGGGGTTGGAGTACAAGAGCAAGGAAGTCTTGCTGCAATTGTACAGGGGATTTGGTGAGACCACACCTGGAGTACGGTGTACAGTTTTGATCTCCTTACCTTTGGAAGGATATACTTGCCTTAGAGATGGTACAATGAAGGTTCACCAGATTAATTCCTGGGATGAGAGGTTGTCCTATGAGGAGAGATTGAGTAGAATGGGCCTATACTCTCTGGAGTTTAGAAGAATGAGAGGTGATCTCAATGAAACATAAGATTCTGAGGGGGCTTGACAGGGTAAATGCTGAGAGGCTGTTTCCTGTAGCTGGAGAGTCTAGAACCAGGTGGCAGAGTCTCGGGATAAGGGATCGGCCATTTAGGACCGAAATGAGAAGAAATTTCTTCACTTAGAGGGTTGTGAATCTTTGAAATTCTCTACCCCAGAGGGCTGTGGATGCTCAGTCGTAGTGTATTCAAGACTGAGATCAATAGATTTTGGGACTCTAAGGGAACCAAGGGATATGGGGATCGAACAGGAAAGTGAATTTGAGGTCGAAGATCAGCCATGATCTTACTGAATGGCAGAGCAGGCTCGAGGGGCCGTGTGGCCTACTCCTGCTCCTATTTCTTATGTTCATATCTCTGGATTATTAATCCAGGCGTCTGGATTACTAGTCCAGTAACATAACCAATTGTTCCACTCGAACAGATTTGTAAATGAGAAAGGAAACATCTCAGGATTTATAACTTGAGAACATTTGCCAGAACAATATTTCCTACCAAAGGTTTAGCAGCAAAAGACATGAATCCTTTCTATTCGTAATAAATTTTAGAAGCATAGCCTGTTACGGCAGCGTTGAAGCAGAGGTAAAACCTGGGAAAAGAACATGTACACAGCAGTCTGGCTACTCGATGTCTGCAAGAACATACCGCACGAAAGTCAGAAGAACATCTTCAGTTTGCCTTACTGGACAGCAAAGGCTGAACAAACTTTCCACTTATTAAATCTTCAGAGATTCTCTGTTTACATTTTCTTGCTGCAATTTGCAGCTCCAGGGCCAACTTTTATCATTTAAAAGAATCTGAATTTTGCCCAAGATACCCCAATATCCTTTGAACAGCATGGATACTGGGTTGCTAAAGGTTGCTTTCCATTGAAGGTGGTGGCTGGGGAAAGCAATGCTCTTGTTTTTCTTCGTTATTCTCAGTCAATTCCCCTAGTTGGGCAGGAAGTGCTATATTTTGTTATTTTTACACCCAATTGTTAGTGGGTATTGTATTAAAGTCAAAAACATTTTCACATTAAACTTTAAAACTGAAATTGAAAATAAAGATTGCATCGACAATAGCATAAAACAGAACAGATCTCTCTCCATTCCACTTTTGTTCAAGATAATTTCATATGAGGTTTCAAATAGCAATTTTTCAAAAAAACAATTTGTACAAATTCCAATATTAAGGGCTATTTTTAAAAAAATCTAAAATCCACTAAATGAGTCTGCAGAAGAAATAGCTGTCCCATCATTTGCGACAAATCATTTTTAAACTTAGAGCCATGTTATTTGTGCACTATTGAGGGTTCTAATCTAATTAACAGTCAGTGTTCAAAAACACAATTCAGATGCAAAAATGCTTCAAACTGCACAAGAATTCCAGAGTCTATCACTTATCAGGCTGTATTACCCCAATAACTTAGCACTTGCTTAACCACTTCTGTCATCCAGACTGAGAATAATTTGACTTTATTACTGCATAACATTTTGCAAGAATAATGTGAATAAATATTATTCACAAAGCAGTCATCAAATTGGTAGTTGTGTATATATCTATCTTTAAACAGATGAAATTTACAGTTGCAAACCACTACACAAAAGTTTGCAGGATATGAGAGTCTGGGCAGTGACTCGTCCCAATCTTGTTGTCAGCCATCAATACATGCCAGCACGAGTGAGTAGATTGCAATGGGGCAGAAATTTCCCCCCCTCCTGCTTTCTAGCTTGGGGAGACAGGAGAGCAATAGTACCCTTCCCTGTGTCCTGGTTGAGATCAGCTAATTCTATGCAGAATATGGATCAGAGCCAAGGCCTCACTATCAGACCACCAAGTGCTTTTACTCACTTAGGACATGGAGTTGTTTTTTAAAAAATTACCTTAAGTTAGACAAGAAGGAAATTAACAAAATGTCACAAGAAAATGAACTGATTCAGAGATTCCATAAACTTCATAGAGTGCACACCATTTAAAGCTAAATTCTTCAACAGGCAATACAGTTGCTCAGTTTTATCTACGTGGGTTAATTTTGTTAAAAACCTTAATTTAAGATTTAGTAACTAGGTTATATTTAACTTGTGTATACTGCAATACCCCACTCGACAAAAGCAGAATTCTTTACCTAAAGAGATTTGCACATTAAGTTAAAAAGCTTTCAGGAAGGTTTTTTTTAGGGATGAGGATGGGGCAGAATTAAAGGGTAAAAAGCACAAAACTATTGAATTTAGAGAAGCTACGAAAATAAAAGTAGTCATAATTCTTTGGAAAGAGATAGACTCCTATTCCCAGGGTAAAGGCAACATATGGAAATTAGAACAAAACATTGCTCCTGGAAAAGATTTTCAGGCAAAAGCATGTAGCACCAACATTCCATCAGTAGGGCTGATGCTCTGCCACTGATGAAGGAGCAGAGGGAGGGGAGGCAACAGAGAAGTGAAGGGCACAACCCCCAAGGCTGGAGGTAGTTGTAAAGGTATAGCATAAGGCATTGTAAATAAAGGCAATGATTTGATTTTGCTGCACTGGATGACAGGGTGCCAGAAGTTATGGGAACAGTGGCAATGCGTGAGCAGGACTTGGTGTGGGACAGAATGCAGGCTGTGGAATTTTGGACAAGTTAGGAGGTGGCGGAGAGTGAAGTTCAGGAGGACGGTGAACAGGACACTGGAAAAACTGAGCTTTAAAAAAAGATAACCAAAACACACATTAGGGTTTCAGTGGCAGTGAGGGGGAGGTAGGGCAGAAGCATGCAATGTTAGAGGTGGAAACAAGTGGTCTCGATGAATGGAATGAGGTTTGCCTGAGCAAATGCTGGGGAGCGGAATGGAGTCAGGGGGAAAGTTGTGGAGAGGTCAGGTTGAAGGCCCCATATGTATGTGTGGGATTATCCATGTCCTAGGGTGAATCTGGAGAGGGGGAGATAGAAAACTGCTCAACGTGGTCAAGCTAGATCTGACCATACATAAGTAGCCAGTCATTTTCAGATTGGAGGATGTTGGTGAGAATTATACCCACTCAAAGGGCAGGGAGAGAGAGAGAGAATGGCTTGGAGGGATGAGGGGATTAAAGACAGAACCAAAGGAGCTGTTGAGTAACAGCATTGTGGTGAGCAGAGAATCAGATATAGAAAAACATGGGTCGACTATTCAGCCGTTCTGGATAAGGGGCTGGCATACAGATGTTGCATCCCGTGATCTAATGCAAAAGTATCTAAAATATCTGCCCTACTCAACAGTACAAGAACAGAACAGGACCAATAGAAACCAGTAAGTATACACATCTCCCTTTGTAAGAGTCAGGTAACTAATCACTTACTAACTTTTAGAATAAACTGACTTAATACGATTGTTAACAAGCACACTTGCTAATTATGAAAATTTACTAATATAGTTTACTGCATAAATACATACTTGATTTTCATATTTTTGATTAGGTGAAAAACATAGTTCAGTTCCTGACATTCCTTATTGTGACAAACAGTGCCTAGAGTTTCACATAAATTACCCAGTAGCTAAGTTGCTCAATTACCTTGATTGGCCAGATGTGGAGGAGGAGGAGAATGATGATGGTACTTCTCGGGGGTTCCCTTCTGTGCATTGAACAGGATACACTTCTGTTAAACTGCTCAAATTGGCAGATGCTGTACAAGAACAGATAAATAAATTATACTGTGCAGACCTCTTCACATGCAGTATTGTGAAGGAGGTTAATATAGTGTTGCTATTATAATAGCGTCTACTCTTCATACTCGTGATCCCGGTAATCATGAATAAGGGCAGCCGGATGGTTAAATGGTTAGTGTCAGCCTCGGCTCAGTGGCAGCACTCTTGCCTCCGAGCCACAAGGTCGTGGGTTCAAGTCCCACTCGACACTTGAGCACATAATCTAGGCTGACACTTCAGTGCAGTACTGAGGGAGTGCTGCACTGTCTGAGGTGCTGTCTTTCAGATGAGATGTTAAACCGTGGCTTTGCCTGCCCTCTCAGGTGGATGTAAAAGATCCCGTGGCACTACTCAAAAGATAGCAGGGGAGCTCTCCCTGGTGTCCTGGTCAATATTTATCCCTGAACCAACATCATTATCTCATTGCTGCTTGTGGGATCTTGCTGTGCGCATATTGGCTGCCGTGTTTCCTACATTACAACAGTGACTACACTTCATAAGTATTTAATTGGCTGTAAAGCACTTTAGGACATCCTGAAGTTGTGAAAGGTGCTATATAAATTCAAGTTCTTTTTGTTTAAATATACTGATTCTTACTAGTGAGCAAATATATTTTAGAGTAAAGCTAGTGCTAGCTCAGTTAAAAGTGTGTAAATTTCATTACAGAAACACTAATTTTTTTGAAAGCATGCACTTTAAAGTCAGTTGCTGCAATGAAGAATGAACATTTGATGGGATTGGACAGCACAGATGTAGGTACATACTTTCCAACTTCTATTCGGGGAGTTACCAAACTCAATCATGTAGTCAAGAGAAAATACTGAGCAGATGTCACATATTTCACCACAGGAAGCAAGAGAGGCTGGTGGGGAATGGAAGGACCCAAAGTTGGTGTCTTTACACACATCTTCCAATGGCCAGCGACACTGCCAAAAGGCCCACCTGAGAGTCACTCAGCCTCTGGCAAAAAGGCAGAACAAACAGCAACCAATTCTCAAACTGGATGGATCTTTGTCAATTGGTTTTCTTTCTATAATAATAGATTGCTTCACGTAATTTTCTGATTAAACCACAAAAATGGAGTTGTTGAATCCTTTTATATGCTATTGGCCAACCAATTTATTTTTTTAGTAAAGCTAAGAACTAGGGAGATTTAAAAAAAACAAACAGCAAAAAAGGTTAAAAGCTGGAAGTGGTAGTGAAAGTTATAAAAGGATGTTTAATATTACTGCTGGGGATTTGGAAGGCGGCCTAAGAACGCTGCGCTCCCAAATTTATCTTCCGAGTCACACCATTGGTCTCCCTTGAGAACCTGCAAAGTGTTTTCCAAGGTACCCTTAAACTTGAAGACTGCCAGAGCAAATGCATGTCACTGTTGGTAGTGCAGTTGGGATAATAGTGGATTCAAAAGGAGATAAAAGCTCACAGAATTTGTTAATTCAACTACTTTTGCAACCATTGCATAATTTATGGTCAGTGCGTGGTGTATTTTTTGACTGATAATAAAGACGAGTTCTACAGATGTCTCCAGACATCCATCGCATTGGCACCCCAATGGGACCTGCTTTTCCTATTGGGAGACTTTCATGTTGAAGTAGGAGCTAGCAGATCAGACTTGGCTAAGGCCACTGTAGTCTTTGGCCAAGGACAACGAAATGGCAACGGTGAGCGTCTTGTTGACGTCTGTGCTGCCCACGGTCTCAAGATATGGGGTGCCATCTTTCCCAGAAGACATCCACAGATACACATGGTGCAGCAACAACGGAACTACCTAAACAGGAAATAGATCTCATTATCACAAACACTTGTTGGCATGTAGCTAATAATGTCCGGGTCTTCGTAAGCGTGGCAATTCAGACCACTGTCCTTGTGGCTGATGTAGCTCAAATTGAAGAAAACTTCTGATCTCCCCAGAGGCTCAGCAATCAAACAGTTTGATATCGAGAAGCTCAAGTCACCATCAGTAAAATATAATTTTACCGCTTCCAATTCCTGGCAAAGCCTACAGGTGATGTAGAGACAAATTGGGCCATGTTTAGAGGTCAGCTCAGCAGCACTGCACAAACCGTCCCGGGAGGTAGATACTCTAGGCGATCCAAATGAATCAGTGATGAGATGCCCGACCTGTTTGAGCGTTGTAAAAAGGCAAAATTCAACCAGGTTCCACAGCTCAGGGAGCTAAGACGACAGAAAAAGAGACTAGGAGGCCTACCTAACATGACTAAGAGGCAGAAACAGCAGCACAGCGACAACCAAGTCATATGTTATAGTGAAGAGACTCTGGGGGAAAAAAAAAGACACCCAGCCCTCAAGTGGCCCCATAGCAGCCACCAACAGAGACCAATTGCAATGACCATCTAAAGCCAAGGTGGGAGTACATCCATGAGCTGCTCACATCCACACCCAGAGTACCACTATCAGGAGCTCAACGATAGAGCCAAAAATGCAAGAATTGGCACAATATCGAGAAAGACCCCACACTTAAGATTAAAGAAGCCGTAGCCAAATTGAAGAATGGAAAAGCATCCGGCATGTGGGATCACTCTAGAACGCCTGCAAAACTTTGATGAAGCTGCTATCAATTGCCTGCACTAGCTATTTACACAAGTATGGACTGATGAAACTATTCCCCCATCAGTGGTGTCAAGGATCCTTGTGTATTTTTACAAAGGCAAGGGATCCTAAACAGACTGCAGCAACTACAGTGGTATTACCCGAACAGTAACTAAAGTATTCGCTTTGGTGATACTTGCTCGTATCAAGAACCCTCAGAGACCAATGCCACAAACAGGTTGGCTTCAGACAATAGGTTCACCATTGAACAGATATTTACCACGGAAGGGGACAGCCAAACAAAGCGAATACAATGAGCCGCTACATGTTGCCTACAGTGACTCGAAAAAAGCTTTTGATTCAATGAATGGAGAACGCCTATGGCTCCTGTTACAATCTCTAGGTATCCCTACCAAAATTATATGCGAGCTATATGCCCACACAAGCAGCTGGGTCCATACTAACAGCAGCCTTCTGAGCAACGAATTTAATACCAGAGTGCGACAGGGTTATGCTCTCATCCCAACCTTATTCTTGCCAGGTGCTGCCTACATCATGTAGTCAACAACAGAAGAGAGTGGATGTGGGATCGGCCTGTGCGATGACTACATGGACAGATCTGGACATTGCCAATGACAGTGGCCTTGATTGAAACTGTGGACACTCTCATCGAAGCCCTACAAATGTGCGATCAAGAGGCATCTAACCTTGGTTTTCAGGATAGCTGGAATAAGATGAAAGTGCAATCAATAGGATGCAATATCATTCCAGCTACCTTCATAATAGATGACAATCCATCCAAGAGAGTGGAATCAGTGACACAATTCACTTACTTAGGTGGCTTGATTTCCTCCATTGGGAACATTTTCCCGACTGCTGTCGGCGAATTGCACTTGTGAGCTCCGCAATGAACTCTCTCCACATACGGGATATCGAACATAAGTTGCAATCTCAAAGTACAGCTCTACAATGTATTAGTTCTATCCATATTTAAATATGACTCAAACACGGGTACACATCAAAGTAACGAACAGGCGAACTGATGAATTTGATTCTAGATCACTTAAGCCTCAGGACAAAATCTTAAATAAAGACTGTACACATCTTGACTAACCAACCACCGCAGTCCTGTTTGGATGATCGTTACCAACTCCTCTGGTATGGACACCTCTTGCCACCTAGTCTGACCCTGCCAGAGCATTCACCACCACGGAAGAGGTAACTGGGCATACCCAGAACAATATGGGATGACAATATTAAAATGCTCCTTACGAGCATGGGGCTTACTGCCGATGAGGCACAAGTGAGAGCCCTGAACCGTAACGGTTGGAAAAAGCTGGTAGCTGCAACGTCCTCTTATGGATAAGCCTCTAGACGATGACGATGACACACGGTGATTTGGTACTTTGTAATGATGAACATACAAGCAGCCCTACTTAAGTACTGCAAACCAAAGAGAACAGAGATTTTAAAAAGTGAAATTATTTTTTAATGTTAATATCAAAACACAACCTCCATTATGTAACATTATATAAAGCATGCATTTATGTTTCGATAAGCAGGACACCAAGTACACACATTTCGGACTTCTTGTTTAAAGCAACTCGAAGCAAAAGTATGTAGACTCAAAGATGAGGAGAAAGGGAAAAAAAATTACCCCACCTTTCACTCCCAGAACATTTTTCTCCTTCGTCTTTCTCCCCCTCCCCACACACTCTCCTGAAAGCAGTGACTTATGATGGGGGATGGGGAATTCCATAGTTCACCTGTACCTGTCCAAGTGACCATTTTTTACTTAATAGCCTGGACAGTCAGCCTGTGTCAGCAGGCAATGCAACAAGGCAATCAATGTCGTAAATTTCAACTGGGGAGCTGGAATTAATTTATAAACCATCACCTGAATATAGATTAAACATTTGAAATTACTCTGTTATAGTTCCAATTTCATGAGTAAAGAGGCTGGGGCTATCATTTTCTGCTGGCAATGATATATTATGTTCTACGAGACTACATTGTTGGGAGCGTGTTACAGCCTGTGCCAAATCAGACAGCAACAAATTGTGAAAGCAAAACTTTAAATTATCTGAGCCCATTCACTTTTTAAAATGCATAAAAGGAAACAAATACCAAATTAAATTTGAAAGCATAGAAGGTACACGACTTGAGCATTAACTGAGCAGAAGCAAATCGCTCCCCAAGAGGAGAACTTTCGGAATGATCAAATAAAATCACTCGCTGCCTTGTGACTCAAATTAAAGATTCACACGACCATTTGGTGCCAGGGAACATCACAGCTCTTATATACAGGAAATCAATAGTCAGCACCTCTGGAGGACATTGGATTCTGTGATAAAGTGGGATTAGTTTTCAAACTTGAGACAAAACCTCTCCCTCAGCCCAGTGTAGCTTTAAGCAAGAAGACTGCAGTGATTCTGGTGGAGCTGTACCTCATAAGCAATTAAAAAATGAATTCAGTGCAGATTGCTTGAAAAAAACATTAACTTCAATTACATGCTACATTTTTGTTTAGCAAGATGATATTTACCAGGACTGATTCTGCCATTATTGTTTTGCCTTTGAAGAAAATCCTTATAACAAACAGAACACATGCCATTCGTTCGCGGGTTCCCATAAAATCCACAGCCAGTGGTACACAGCATAGGCACTTGAGTCTGATTGGTTTCTTGAGCCATGTTCCTCCAACAGACCTTGCAAAAGAAAGTTAGAAACCGTTAAGAGTCACGGCCACTAGATATGACAGATACAAAGTCAGAAACTACTGCTGTTGTAGGTTGCACTGACCTCAGTACAGACAGGAAAGTGGAAAGAAAATTAGAAAAAAAAGCAACTCTCAAATCAGTGTTCGCAGAACATACATCAGCGCTATACAATTACAATTTTCTTTTCCTTCCCAAGGCCTTAACTCCTTGCGGGAGTAAAGCACCCTCCAATACCTTACACAAGCAGCCATTAGTGGGCAAGCAAGGTTCAACAGCAAATGCCTGTAGGCCATTCAATTCATGGGGTGGAAGGCATTAAAGCCAAGTCCAGTTCTGTACTTAACTGATACATGCAGGGGTAATTAATGATCAGGAGCAGGAATTCTGATTTTACACACTCCAACCCTGGGGCACTGAAGCAAATTGCAAAATTGGCTGAGAGCAGCTAATTTAGTGTTGTCCAATACATTAGTCACTAGACATGTAGCTAACTGGAAATGCAGTTGTGGCTAATTGCATTTCTGATTAGTAAAAAATAAGTAACAGACACTGTCATGGGCATGTGATCTCAAAACTCATTCGCATGGCGTATGCATGTGTATTTTAGTCTGAGTGTTTGCGGGTAAAAATGGAGACACGGAACGTAGAGTGTGTATGTTTTTTAAAAAATTGTTGAGTGCTTTACTTCCTTGGTAACTGAATGGTGGTAGATGTTTGCTGAGTAAATACACACGTGAAGTACATTGTGTGAGTGTATGTAAAGTATCTAAAATTAGTGCATGTGGCTAAAACGGTGTCCCTACAGCCACACCTGTGGCTAGTCAGCAATTTCTATTGGACAACACTGAGCTAACCCATCACAGAAAGGGAACCAAACTTTTGGCCCTTTCTGCCCCATAAGGCTCAGCTATTCTGAATAGGGCTGTATCATCAGGAACCAGAAATTGAATTCTTGCTTTAAATTCACTATTACTTCTCTAAAACATACATTTAAAAATAAATCCACTTTTCTCATTAAAATAAGCACAATTGAGTCAGTGCAACATAGATGAAAGGGTAAAGAGAATAGTTACATAGCAGCCAAGGCATTTGGCATCACATAAGAGCTTTTGGAGTGGGGGGAATGGAAGAGTAAAGAAAGATAGTTGATCACCAGAAAATAAGCTACATGCTGTCATGGTAAGTTATTAATTTACTAATGAAGCTTCATTTATAAATATCAAAAAGATAGTACAGAACAAAAAGGGAGAATTCAATGACCAAAAACAACATGTTTTTCAGTCACTGGGCATCATTTCCACTGTCAGAGTTTACACTGTTGGGAGGTTTGAGATTTATGGTAGCAAACAGTAGACAAAAGCATTCATTTGTCTCCTACCTATAAAAGTTATAAGTGACTACACCAGTTGTTCAGTCATTCATTCAGTAGCAAATAGTACAACTAGCACATGTGTGTAGACTAGCAACTGAACAAATCAGACATCTTGCCACAGTTTCAATACCAACATAGCTTATTGATGTCAGTTAGCTTGTTCTGCTTTTCTAGATTTTAAAGCTGGAAAATTGCAAATTCTAGCCTCCTACAGAGAGTTTGAAGTTTCTTTTTTGGCTCTTGAAAAACTTCAAATAAGCAACTCTGAGTAATAGACTGTACTACACTTGAATCCTCAGTGCCAACTTAATTTCAAAAAGAAATAATTGTGAAACTAACACATTTGTGACTAGGCCACAAATAATTATGACTATCCAGTTAGCCTAACTCATCACAATGGAAATCTCTCAGGAATTCATACAGCAAGCTTTATTTTTAGTGCACAGGAAATAACACCATTACAAAGATGTTACACATCTTACTGGAAAATGCTGCTTCACAAAGCTCAAATAATCCAAGTTTAGTATCAGATTTTGCCGCAGCGGGGTATTTCCTGGCATGCGCCACTAGTTAGACTTTTTCTGCACTGCTCAGCTTGAAAATTATTTGACTTAAGGTGCTAGAAGTGCGAGCTGATAACGGTGCGGCAAGGACAATGGGGCATCTGGGACCTTAGTGAACGGCAGGAGAGATTTAAGGGTTGAGCAAGAAATAGAGGAATGTCTGAGAAGGAGGGTGAATTAATTAAATCAGGTACAGAAAGTAAAATAAGAGGGAAAGAATGATTGGATTGAGAAAAACAAAGGAAAAGAAAGAACATTTTTTAATTTAAAATTTTTTAAATCTCAAAAAACAATTTACTATATGCAGGAATGAGAATCAACAGTTTAAATAGCTCCCTTTCTGGGCTGGAGAAGTTGACTGGCACTGCATTAACAATTATCACGTCATTAAAAGGGTATTTACTCTTAAGTATGATCTCTAACTTTCTGCGGCAAGCTTAATTCGAGTTTAATGTGCAAATCCAGCAAGTTCTTAAAATAACAGGGAAGTTGAGGGCGAGCTGCCATTTTGCAAGGTGGAGCGGCACAAATCGTCCAGCAACTTGCGGCCGTTCACAATTCACAGGGTATCTCTTCCTCACCTCAAGTTCTTGGACGATTTACAACTTAACGGCAAGTACCATTAAAGTCGCCGTTATTTTGTCAGCAGATTCTGGGCCAATTAATTTCAGACAAGTTGTTGACAGCATTTTTAAAAATAAAAATAAAACCAGAAACAAGCAGTGGGGCATTAAATGCTGACTTATTTTACAATTTTAAGAGAGATCATTTAACTTAAAAGAGCCGAAGTAGTTAGAGGACTACAGACATGATTCCACCTGCTACACACAAGCCATGTAAATATAAGCAGCATCTTTCCCCTTCCTCCATGAGGATGCAATAAAATACATTCCTTTCAAGTATACTAGCAGGTTAGTTGTATACCAAAAAGAACTTGGTTGCTGCTAACATGGAAGTTCAGAGCAGGAATTCAAAAGGAAGGGATGCAACTAAAACAGTTTTAACACAAAATTACTAAAATAAGAAAAAAAATAAAACAAGGGAAAAGATTGTGTAGAAGTGAGATAAGGAATTAAAAAAAAAAAAATCTATATTAACAAAAAGGTAGAGAAAGATTCAATAAAGTTAGGTTGGGATGTGAGTCTCTTAACTCACTGATATAAAAAGATATAGGATGATATTTCAGTTGATTAAAAAAACACCAAAATTAGTCCAATTTCTAAAAAGGTGAAGATTTCCATTACAAAAACTTACAGGAATGTTCAGTCACAAGTCCAGAGAAAACATGTTAAAATAAATCTGAGATTTTACTGGATTGTATTTTAAGAACCTCTGGTTAAATTAATTCATTTCAAAACTGTGCAGAACTAGCTTCCAGGCAGGGACCCAAAATTATATGATTCTCTCAGTTAAATAATAGCCAAGCATGGTTTCAGATATTCTAATCAGTGTAGTTTCACACACAAACAGTGTCCTCAATGGAAAGTGTTATTTAACTAGCTCTTCCCACTGTTGAATCAGCTTCTTTTACAGTCCATCATGGATTTTTATCAATATTCATCTCAAAGCTTGGTAAACTATTTCAGCACATATACATATGCAGCTTGCAAAGTATTTCAGCACACACATACAGCTTCCATGAGTTTTATTTATCCAGGAACTCTAGTTTAAAATGGCTTGTGCCTAATTAACTCCTGCTTTGTCAAGTTAAAACTTGTTTTCTTGAAGTCAGCAGGGAAATACTGGCGAGATACCCAAGTAGCCAGTCAACGAGATTTTAGAAAAAAAGCTACTTGCCATTCAAGTAACTATAAAATGTTGCACATTCACTACAACTGAATGGGGTCTGTAAAAAAAAAATCACATTTACATTCAGGTGTCCTGGTTAACTGTGCTCCCAGGTTCAAGCTTATTCTCCACTTTTAAAAGTAAAAATACTATTGTACTGGCAACAAAACAAAAATACTCCATTCATCGTTCAACTCTTAACCGGTTCAGGGAAATTCAAGTTTTCAGCCAGCTGAGTGCCAGAATACTATAGATTGGCTCAGTCACATTACCTAGTTGGTTCAATCTGACACACTGGCCCAGAATTTGCAGGGGCGGGGCATCTCGCAGTGTGCCCCTGTAGTTAGACTTTTTCCTTCGTCCTTCAATCGAAATTTTTTTGCACTGCAAGTGCGAGCTGGTAACGGCGCAATGAGAGCAATGGGGCATCAGGGAGCTTGGTGAACGATGGGACCAACAGTCTATCTCCTTAACCAACGAGACTTAAGGATTGAGAATGAAACGGAGGAACGATGGAGAAGGAAATAGGGTGAATTAGTGTCAAATCAGGTACAGAAAGAAGTGAAATAAAGATTGGATTGAGAGAAAATAGATAAAGGAAAAGTAAGAATTTCTTTTTTAAAAATTTGAATTTTGAAATATTAAAAACAATTTACTACTTATAGGAATAAGACTCCACAGTTTTAATTGTTCCCTTTCTGGGTCGAGAGATTGAGTGGCATTGCAGGAACATAAATCTAGTCAGTGAAAAGGTACTTACACTGTTTAGTACTAGCCCTAACTTCCTGCAGTGCAAATCGTCCAGCGCCTTATGGGATTTGCAATTCATGTGTATCTCTTCCTTGCCACAAGTTGCTGGACAATTCACACATTAATGATGGCGTGCACATTAAACGCGCCGTTATTTTGGCAGTAAATTCTGGCCCAATAAATCTCTGGGAATGGCTACTGGAAGAGCACTTTTATCCCTGGTGCTGTCAGCCAGATTGTGATCATCCACAGCAACATAAAAAGGTTCTAATTAAAATTTCTAAAACTTTTCAAACACATACATGCAACAGCAATGCCATTTGCAAATCCGAAATTCATATTTTTACTTCAACCTAACCATTTCCTGACCCTACTTCAACAAACAAGTGCATCTTTTCTTAGGAAAATAGTTTTTTTTTTAAATTTGAAAAAAAATATTTTAGCCCATGTAAATAAGAAACCCCGACAGGTTTCCGCTAAGTCCAGTGCAGTAGTAAGTACAAATTTATATAAATACAAACCTGGAAGACTAAGTTATTTGTTCTTTTTTTAAAAAAGAAATAACTCTCTTTTAATTAGAAAAAAAGTTAGGGAAAAAAAGTGCTCTTGGCCTTCCAAACGGGCCAGTCAAAGTCACCATGGCTTGACCGAGTTTCTGTAACTACATGTGAATAAAGAACAGATGCAGTAGACTCGGCCAGTATTAGTCACTACTGGTACCTAACCCAGCAGAATCCAAATGTCACCAAGCTGCAATCTAAGGGTAAACTTAATAATGAGTTGAAAAAAGTACAAGAACAGATTTTTTTTTAAAAAGTGTGATCATTTACAAACAAAACAAAGGTCTATTATACATTTAACATAGAAGCAATCAATTCATATAACATCGTAAAAAAATCCTTTCGGATTCAAAATAATTAAAGCCTTAGTCTGAATGGTTGGAGTTTAGACTAGGCTTTTACACATCTATCAGAAACATCCCAAAGTACTTCACCACAATGAATTGCTTTTGAAGTGTAGTACCTACTGCTAGGTTAAGTTAATACAATTAATACTTTAAAATCGGCCAACGGTTGCCATAACTGAGGAAAGCTGCTTCAAATTAAGCTCAGGCCACCTACTAAATCACCATGAAATAGTACAATGTTAAATATACTCAAAAGAAATAGGAGAAAATAAGTTACTCAGTTTACTGAAGGTTGCAAGTATGCTGGATTAATTCAGAGTAGACTGTAGCAGGATTTCATCCTTGGACTGCAAGCCTGAACATCTTCTGCCAAGCAACTAGTCAATTAAAAAAAAATTCAAAAAACCGATTCCCAGCATATACCTCAATTTCTTGATTTTTGCATTATTTGTACCCCTGACTGGATGCCGCTTTCCCCCTCCCCCGGGTTTAATACTTATTGTTTTGTAAGCACAAGATTAGCTGTCAGTCAATGTGATGTCATTTCAGCAAGCCCCACCCACTGCAACACCTTACCCAATGTGGGTAAAAACTGAGTGAAAGTACCAGAAATGCAGCTGATTAATTAAATAGGCTACACCTGACAATTTTCTGAAGACTGTTTTACTTCACCCAGAGGAAGGGTCACTACAGCCACAAAACTGTTTCAAAAGCCATCTTGCTTATGCACTTTGCCATGGCTGTGGAGGGCAATAATACTGCCTCTCATGTCTACGCAGCTTGGTTTGGAGTTGGCATAAATGCAAAAGTGGCCAAGTAACTCAAGATGCGAGACTCCCTTTAGGGAGGCACCTCACGGGATTTTGAATTCGCAAGTGCAATATAACTCCATTGTAAAACAACAGGGCTGAAGTTTCCACTCTGCCTTCTCTGAACATTGGCCAGAGGCAGAAGGCGAAAGATAAAACAAGATCAATCAGCAGCAACCTTTACCAAAAAGAACTATGGAGCAAAACCGTTAGATATACACAGCCGTCTGCCAGCCCTCCTACTTGCAGCACACATTACCCTGGGAAGCCATGCAGGGAATAAAATACATACAAGTTTATCTTAAAAAAAATTACATGATTGCTATCCTAATGTAACCCCTCCTGAACTCTACCATGTCTAATCACTTCCTTGTATCCTTCACCACACTCATCCCCCTAATTTTTCCAATCACGCTTCCTTCCACTTCTGCCCCAACTCACTTACAATTGCATTTTCAAGCGGCCAACTGCCGAGCCTTTGGTCCTCTATTCATCACTATATTTGTCAATCTGCTCAACTAATCCCTTATCTCCACAGGAAAACCATTACTTTCTCCCAGGCCGGTCATTCCCCCGCTATGGCCTCCATTTCCTCCTGGTATGGCTCCCTCAATTCCAAGGGGCATAGATTTGAGCATATCTTGCGCACAACTGGTTTAGCCATCCATCACCAGATGTGGCTATACCACATCAGGCGCCATCAGGTCTCACTCTCCTCTGCCAAAACCACCCATTACTCCAGGATCACCCTGGAGATTAAAGACAATCCTCGGCTTCTTTTCTGCACTACCGACAGTCTCCTTAAACCCCTTTCCCCGCCCCCTCCAAACCTCACCAACAATGTGCAAGAAGTGCATCGACGGTTTTGTCACTAAGATTGCGGCTATCCGTTCAGCTGCTTCTCTTGTTTCCACCCTTCTTCCTTGCCCAAACAAAACCTCCCCCCAGGTCCCCCCTTGCCCTGAACTCGTGTCTTTCTCTAGTGCCTCCCTCCCCTCATGCCCTCTGAGTTCATCTTGTTCGTGAAACCTACCATCTGCTCTCTATATCGCACATTATTGAAATCGGTTTCTCACTAGAGGGAAGTGTGGTGTTCAAGGGATAGTCATGTAGCCAGTGGACAGCTGCGCAGTTAGGCACTTTGAAATGGAAAGTGTTTGGAATTTTAAAATGGTATTTTTAGCACTTCAGGGTTATAATTGGTTTGTTCATGCAGTAACTAGGCTAATGGAACCAGAATAATGAATAACGAAGTAAAACAGCTTCTGGAGACCAGAAGAGCAAACAGAATACAGATGTTGTACTGTACTAATTGTGTCTTTAGCAGACTACTAGAAGGATAGCACATGTAGCAGTTTCTGACCACACCTAACTGAATCCTCAAGATTTAGTTATTATGCTTGTACATTAAAAATTACATTGTGATTTGATCACATTTATTAAGATTGGAACTTAGAGTCAAAGGGACTGGATTTTAAACGTATTTAAAACTAAATGTTATTAACAAACCTCTGAACTGACCCTTCAAGGCTCACTATCTTGATTTAACAGTAAACGAGGATGATGGGGCTGCCTAACACCACCAATCTGTAACCTAACCTGGGTTCCTAGGCAGTGCTTCCTACAAGGGACAATAGGAGAGGCTCACTACCAATGATGCTGCCAACCCAGACGCTTCAGAATGAAAAAGGATGGCTGGGCAATATTTTACCTCAACCATTTACAAACAGATTTCATTAAAGTCTCACAGCAGTATGAGGAAAAGTTTGTTCGCTCTCATCACAAAAACTATGGGGCAATTTTAACTGACAGGATCGGGTGCAACACTGGTTTCACATGAAGTCAATGGAGAATACTATTGGGCAGGTCGTAAAACCGGCATTCCACCCATCCCGTGGGTTTCCCGCCCGGCGAATTAGGTTAAAATCACCCCCTATATTATAAACCTCAAATTATTAAGGACAAGAACAGTTGAAGCTGCACCACACCAATGTATTATAATTATCAATGTATGTTTGTTTTTGTGCAATTTGCACGTATTTTATAAAAACTTTAACACATTTGGAAACACTGCAAGTTTGTAACTCTTTCTAGGTAATCGGACCGTTATAAATAAAGCAACAGAAAATATTTTGCCTGTATTTAGCTCTTTTTTCCACTGCCTCATTTGTCCATGCAAATTTGTACTAAGTTATTTCATGCACCATCAGTGAACTATTCCAGGCATTTTTCCTCATAGAATATACCAAGTTTTACAACTTCAATCTATTCATCCACAACTTTATTAAACTCAACAAAATGTTTCTACACAAATTTTGTTCATAACAAACTGGATTTAATTCTTTATATTGACACATTGCTTTGATGTGTCACCCTTCGAACTAGTTCTTTTGGCACACTCATTCTAGCACATATTCTTACTGCAATCAAAGGGCACTTTGAATGAAAGAAGAACAAACTTGCACATGTAAACCTTTTAAAACCTTAGGACATCCCAAAGTGCTTTACAGGCAATAAAGTACTTTTGAAGTGTAGTCACTTATGTAGGAAAGGCAGCTGCCAATTTGTAAACAGCAAGGACCCACAAACAGCAATGAGATAATCAAATAATCTGTTTCAGTGATGTTGATTGATGGATTAATATTTACCAGGACTCCCCTGCTCTTCGAATAGTACCTTGGGATCTTTTACGTCCACCTGAGGGGGCAGACGGGGCCTCAGTTTAACATCTCATCCAAAGATGGCACCTCCGACAGTGCAGTGCACTCAGTATTGCGCTCAAATGTCAAGCTTGGTCACAAAAGACGAGTCATGGCAAAAATGATCAGAAGATGAAACTTTTGATGCCTAAACGGGAGCTAGGTAACTCAACGGGTGTAATATAAATGTGTCAGTCTTTCAAAAAACATTATCTATCGCACTTGACCTGCACACTGCTATTAATACTGGTCATGGAAAATTCAACACATGCCATCACTCTCACCCCTCACCAAAAGCAGAAGGAGTGTAACTAGTTTAGAAAGAGAGAAAAAATGTTAAAAAGGTCACAGGCCAACTCTGCAAAATACTGCATCCATGAAACGGGACAAAGTTTTGTTCTTTAGATTGGCACCTACAGGAAAACTTGTATTTGATCAATAAAAGTTAAAACAAATGCAATCGCTGTTTCCAATGTTTCAGTTAGTATTTGATTAGGCTGAGCCTGTTTTCTTTCACACTGCAGCGCAAGTGCCACAAGATTTTTTTTGCATGTGGTTAATTCTCTCTTCATTCTGTAAATGTCGACTCTTCCTGGGGTTATCTGGTCACTAAGGCCCTCCCACCTCAGCCAAGGGGCATTTGTCACATCTGAGCCTTCAGATTGTGTCTTCAGAGAGTATGCTGAACCAGGCAACAGTAAGGTGAAGGAAATACTGTTGGTTATAGGTCTGCCACTTTTGTGGGAGCAATTTCAAGTAAAATGGCACTAAATTAAAGCGTACTGGCTACATTGCCACTTGCCCTAAAGTAGCACCAGTACACCAAATAAGTCTAGTGATAAGACTGAATTGCTACTCCACTTTTGGCACTGAGCACTTCCAACACTGGCACAGCACTGGTTATATGTTCTATTAATGTGCCTCAACACCAATTGCACCAGTATAACAGTTCCACTTTTCAGACCATCCATCCTTATGGTCTGAGGGCATTTACCAATTATGCATAGTTTTTTGCCATGCAATCACACTTATAGGAACTGGGTTGAGATTATGCAGTCATTTCATTTCAGATCTTTATCCCAGTAGTCTGCACTCAATTAATGTTCTAAACCCACTGTGCCATCCATGCTTCAGAGTACTTTTTAATGCTACTCGCTGAAATAATTAAAAAAGGAAGCAACTGTTTTCACCGTGCTGCTATCTGCCTCCGACAAATGATTATTCCCAACAACGAATGCCTGTTCTCAGGCTTCTATTACTGTAGTGTGACCAACCACCGGGAAGTGCAAAAGATTTACTTAGCTTGTGCCTGCGCATAATATCTTACACTTTAAATTAAGATCAAAGCCTAGATGGGATTGGTATCACACTATGGGAAATCCTAATCCATGCCTACCAGTCTGCAGTGCAGTGCATGGATATTCTTTGAAAATACAAACCACAACCATGGAAGTTAGATCGCCTGAAATTTCTATGCCTGAACAACAAGCTTGCAGCTTTTTCTCCCCAACATAAAATGATACAGCACAGAAGGCGGCCATTCGGCCCATGCCAGCACTTTGAAAGAGCTATCCAATTAGTCCCACTCTTTCCCCATAACCCTGGAAATTTTTCCCCTTCATATATTCATGCAATTCCCTTTTGAAAGTTACTCTTGAATCTGCTTCCACCACCCTTTCAAGCAGTGCATTCCAGATCATAACTTGCTGTGTAAAAAAAAATCTCATCTGAGATACATATTTCTAGATTGGCGTAAAAGTTTGCATTAGTTCATGCTCTTCAAACATTTCATATTATTCTGTACTTGTGTCCAACTAATTTATCAAACCTGTAATCACTGAGAATGAATAATGTAATTAAAACTTAAATCAAGGATGCTGTAAAGCAGTGGTTTTTGAACTTCTCAAGGTGCAACGTTAAAGGATTATTATTCGTCAGCTGTACTACTAGTGGGAAATTTAAACAATACTGCTCGTGTTTTTACAAAATTCCACGCATACTCTTCAAGTGCAATTACTCCAAATATCCAGCTTCTAGTACATTTATGTCCATCACACCTCAAAGAACCACACTTGAAAATCAACATCATGCTTGCAACCTAATTGTGTCAAATGTTTTCATAAAATATAAATGAATCATAACATATAGAAAACACCAAACACCACAGGAAAAACAGGTACAAAATCTACTAATAGGGAACTACTGAGGATGTAGGATAACAAATTAGGAACAGTTAGCAAAGATAACCAATAAAAGAGGGGAGAGGCCGAGCCAAAGAAATTGCTCCAAATTTATTAAAAATACTTTCAGCCTCCACCTTGATTTCTCAAGAGAACATAAGAAATAGGAGCAGGAGTAGGCCAATCGGCCCCTCGAGCCTGCTCCGCCATTCAATAAGATCATGGCTGATCTGATCCTAACCTCAAATCTAAATTCATGTCCAATTTCGTGCTCGCTCCCCGTAACCCCTAATTCCCTTTACTTCTGGGAAACTGTCTATTTCTGTTTTAAATTTATTTAATGATGTAGCTTCCTGGGGCAGCAAATTCCACAGACCTACTACCCTCTGAGTGAAGAAGTTTCTCCTCATCTCTGTTTTGAAAGAGCAGCCCCTTATTCTAAGATTATGCCCCCTAGTTCTAGTTTCACCCATCCTTGGGAACATCCTTACCACATCCACCCGATCAAGCCCCTTCACAATCATACGTTTCAATAAGATCGTCTCTCATTCTTCTGAACTCCAATGAGTAGAGTCCCAATCTACTCAACCTCTCCTCATATGTCCGCCCCCTCATCCTCGGGATTAACCGAGTGAACCTTCTTTGTATTGCCTCGAGAGCAAGTATGTCTTTTCTTAAGTATGGAGACCAAAACTGTATGCAGTATTCCAGGTGCGGTCTCACCAATACCTTATATAACTGCAGCAATACCTCCCTGTTTTTATATTCTATCCCCCGAGCAATAAACGCCAACATTCCGTTGGCCTTCTTGATCACTTGCTGCACCTGCATACTAACTTTTTGATTTTCTTGCACTAGGACCCCCAGATCCCTTTGTACTGCAGTACTTTCCAGTCTCTTGCCATCAAGATAATAACTTGCTCTCTGATTTTTCCTGCCAAAGTGCATAACCTCACATTTTCCAATATTGTATTGCATCTGCCAAATCTCTGCCCACTCACTCAGCCTGTCTATAATCCCCTTGTAGGTTTTTTATGTCCTCCTCACTCTCTACTTTCCCTCCCATCTTTGTATCATCTGCAAACTTTGATATGTTACACTCGGTCCCCTCCTCCAAATCGTTAATATAGATTGTAAAAAGTTGGGGACCCAGCACCGATCCCTGCGGAACACCACTGGCTACTGGTTGCCAGTCCGAGAATGAACCATTTATCCCAACTCTCTGCTTCCTGTTAGATAACCAATCCTCCACCCATGCCAGAATATTACCCCCAATCCAGTGATTCTTTATCTTGAGCAATAATCTTTTATGTGGCACTTTGTCGAATGCCTTCTGGAAGTCTAAATACACTACGTCCACTGGTTCCCCTTTATCCACCCTGTACATTATGTCCTCAAAGAACTCAAGCAAATTTGTCAGACATGACTTCCCCTTCGTAAAGCCATGCTGACTTTGTCCTATTAAATTATGTTTATCCAAATGTTCCGCTAATGTCTCCTTAATAATAGACTCCAAAATTTTACGCACCACAGATGTTAGGCTAACTGGTCTATAATTTCCAGCCTTCTGCCTACTACCCTTTTTAAATAGGGGTGTTACATTAGCAGTTTTCCAATCTGCCGGGACCTTTGCAGAGTCCAGAGAATTTTGGAAAATTATTACCAAAGCATCCACAATCCCTACTGCCACTTCCTTCAAGACCCCAGGATGTAAGCCATCAGGTCCAGGGGATTTATCCACCTTGAGTCCCATTAATTTACTAAGTACCAATTCCTTAGTGATTTTAATCGTATTTAGCTCCTCCACTAGAGCCCCCTGTTTGTCCAGTGTTGGGATATTCTTAGTGTCCTCTACCGTAAAGACAAACAAAATATTTGTTCAGCATTTTTGCCATCTCCATGTTTCCCACCATTAATTTCCCGGTCTCATCCTCTAAGGGACCTATGTTTGCCTTAGCCACCCTTTTTCTTTTTATATAACTATAGAAACTATCTGTTTTTATATTTTTTGCTAATTTATTTTCATAATCTATCTTCCCTTTCTTAATCAATCCTTTAGTTACTTTTTGCTGTCTTCTGAAGAATTCCCAATCTTCTATCCTCCCACTAAGTTTGGCTACCATATATGTCCTTGTTTTTAGTCGGATACTATCCTTAATTTCTTTACTTAGCCACGGATGGCTGTCATTTCTTTTACACCCTTTTTTCCTCAGTGGAATATATTTTTTTGAAAGTTGCAAAATAACTCCTTAAATGAACACCACTGCTCATGTACCGTCTTACCCTTTAATCTATTTTCCCAGTCCACTTTAATCAATTCCGCTCTCATACCATCATAGTCTCCTTTATTCAAGCTCAGTATGCTATAAATATGGTTTGCAACATAATAAATGCACAAGACAAAAAAAAAAGTACAAAATTTACATAATACGTTTTCCTTCAGAGGCCCGCGCCTAAGAGAACCCAGAATGTTAAGTTAATGGGATCCCCAGAGCCAATACTCTCAGCAGAAACTCAACAAAGTGGCAAGCTGTAGACCAGCGAGGAGTTGTGCTTACAACACCTAGATTTTTAAAAATAAAAAGTTATTGTGGCAAGCGTGGCCATTCAAAGAGGGTGCCAGAAATTGCCACCTCCTCCTCCACTCTTGTGTATCAATAGGAAATTACAGCAGGTTGCAGGAAAACCATTTTTAGGAGTGGTAAAAATAACCAGAATTAAACATCAAAAACCCATAAACTCCAACTTTTTTTTTGAGGTAACTTTGAAAGCAAAAAAAATTAGGCAATATCTACTAGGCAAATCTAATTTGATTAACAGAAATATAACTGAGCAAAATTATGTGTCACAAAGCCAGCTGGTATAAGAACAACCATTAGACCAAAAGCACCTATCCCCTTCTCAGAACCTCATCTATTCACTTCCTCATCATATACCTCAATCTCTTATTTCTCCAAATATGCATCTCATCTCTCGAACCCATTTATACTGTTAGCTTCACTTCCCTGATATTCCACAGCTCTATTACCTTTTGGAATAGGCTCAGTAAAGTAGGGCACACATCCGATCCAGCTGTCACCTCCTATTCTACAGCATTGCTAACAGATGATCATTTGGGTTTTTATTTTATTAGCTAAACAGTAGATTTAATTGGTGGATATCAACCTTATGAGACATTCTCTTATCCAACAACCAATGCCATGTTCCTGAACGGTTGCTGTTTGAATTTATATATATATTTTTTTAAACTTCAGGTTTTTATTTCCTCTCAGCCCGAGGCAGTGAATGGTTTACCAAAGTCACAACAATCTGTATTTGGCTCCAGTAAAAATAAAATTGTGCAATTTCATTTTGTTAGTAACAGATTAAAAGAGTTACGGTGTCAGCTGTGTCTCAGCGGTAGCACTTTCACCTCTGAGTCAGAAGGTTGTGGGTTCAAGTCCCATTCCGGCGACTTGAGCACAAAATCTAGGCTGACACTCCAGTGCAGTACTGATGGCGTGCTGCACTGTCAGAGGTGCAGTCTTTCAGATGAGATGTTAAACAGAGGCCTGACTGCCCCCTCAGGTGGACATAAAATATCCCATAGCACTATTACAAAGAGCAAGGGAGATCTCCCCAGTGTCTTGGCCAATATTTATCCCTCAACCAACATCATTAAAACAGATCTGGTCATTATCACATTGCTGTTTGTGGGACCTTGCTGAAATTGGCTGCCGCATTTCCTACATTACATCAGTGACTACACTTCAAAAGCACTTCATTGGCTGTAAAGTGCTTTGAGACGTCCTGAGGTCTTGACAGGCGCTATATAAATGCAAGTTCTTTCTTAAGGGTTGGATTTGGAGTTTGTCATTTACCTACTTATTCACTTTTTAAAAAAGCTTTTTTTTTTATAAAAGATTTTATTGGTTAAACAATAAAAAGGTAGCAAATCCCAAAATCGAGTTCCTTCAACTGTTCACAAATACTTAGCACCGGCGCACAGTGGCTGCAGTGTGTACCATCCACAGGATGCACTGCAGCAACTCACCAAGACTTCTTTGACAGCACCTCCCAAACCCGCGACCTCTACCACCTAGAAGGGCAAGGGGAGCAGGCACATGAGAACAACACCACCTGCAAGTTCCCCTCCAAGTCACACACCATCCCAACTTGGAAATATATTGCTGTTCCTTCATCGTCGTTGGGTCAAAATCCTGGAACTCCCTACCTAACAGCACTGTGGGAACACCTTCACCACACGGACTGCAGCGGTTTAAGGCGGCGGCTCACCACCACCTTCTCAAGGGCAATTAGGGATGGGCAATAAACGATGGCCTTGCCAGTGACCCCCACATCCAATGAACGAATAGAAAAAGCTAAGGATGTGTCAGTTTGATCATAGTTGTAATTTTTTTGACTATAATGTTAAAGTGATACCCATCACACAGGCCAAGCCCTCAGCTAACAATAATAAACACGCAGCTCTTGTGCATAGAGCTCAATTCATGTCACATGTGGGCATGGGCAATGGTAACAGTGCCATGGTGTCAACAATTTGTATTTATATAGTACCTTTAACGTAGTAAAAACGTCCCAAGGCACTTCACAGGAGCTTTATCAGACAAAATTTGACACCGAGCCACAGAGATATTAGGACAGGTGACCAAAAGCTTGGTCAAAGAGTTTTTGGGAGCAAGGTTTTAAGGAGCAACTCAAAGGAGGAGAGGTTTAGTGACAGGGTGTTAGAATATCTGGGGGACTTCAGAGTCTTTCTTGCTGAACTAAGGGCCTACCTCACCCACATTACTGAGATGCACCCATTGATCCTCGCATTATCTCGTGATCTTGTCAATATGTGAAAAAATAAATTGTGAGGGACTGAAATATGTGGCAATTTCCAGTAATCAACTGAAAAATACAACACTTCTATATAATACACAATTACGTTATTCCCCACACCCAACTTAAAACATTACAAGCCACGGTTATCATAGAATCATACAGCACAGAAGGCGGCCATTCGGCCCATCGTGCCTGCTCTCTGACAGAGCTACCAATTAGTTCCACTCCCCTGCTCTTTCCGCATAGCCCTGCAAATTTTTCCTTTTTAAAATAGAGATCCAATTCTGATTTGAAAGTTATAGAACCTGCTTCCACCGCCCTTTCGGACAATGTATTCCAGATCATTATAACTCGCTGCGTTGAAAAAAATTCTCATCCTTTTGGCTTTTTTTGCAGATTATTTTAAATCTGTGTCCTCTGATTACTGACCCTCCTGCCAGTGGAAAGTTTCTCCCTATCCACTCCATCAAAACCCTTCATAGTTTTGAACACCTCTATTAAATCTCTCCTTAACCTTCTCTGCTCTAAGGAGAACAATCCCAGCTTCTCTAGTCTCTCCACATAACTGAAGTCCCTCATCCCTGGTAACATCCTAGTAAATCTCTTCTGCACCCTCCCCAAGGCCTTGACATCCTTTCTAAAGCGTGGTGCTCAGAATTGGACACAATACCATAGCTGAGGTCTAACCAGTGATTTATACTTACATAAGTTCCACATTGTGCCCATCTTCCTGGCTAATTTACCAAAGCAAATCTGTTAAAAATATGATATTGGGTAGAAAACCTATTCCACTGGTCCTACGTGAAATGAGTTTGGGCAGTCTTGACCCACAGCAAAAAAACTGCCCTTTAACTGACACTAATCTGGAACTTTCAATCAGACCAAGTTGGGAAATGGAATAATGTCACTGGTGCAGTGAAGCTTGTATCACAGGCTGCTGTTATGGCAATTTGTTGAGGCAGAGTCAAGGAAGTTTCAAATTTTATCAAAATTGTTCACTGACTGTTACTCAGTGATATCATTTAAAAGTTAATCAGGATTAATCAAGGTCCCCATTTCATGGAATAAAAAAAAATGAGCTTTGGAACAAGTTATCAGAGAAGGCTTTTTGGGGATAAAGGATTAAAAAGCATGGTGAGAAGGTGGAGTTGAGATCAACCAAATAGGGACAGGGCTTGTTGGTCCAAATAACCTTTGTGTTCCTAAAATCATGCTCCTATGTGCTATAGCGGACACTCCGAAATGAGAAAGTGTTCCATTTCCCATTTTCACGAGCATAACAAAGTCATTTAAAAGAACGAAAACATGAAGCAGCAACAAAAAACATTCTTGTTATGCAGACTTTTTACCTACATGACAGCAACTGCATTTCAAAGTAATTCATTGTGTGAAGAAACACTGAACATTTCTGAATCATGATACGCTGTACATATGCAAATCATATCTCTCCCTCACCCTAAGGCGGGGCAGGTGGAAGGACTATCAGTGGGAGAGCATTTTGGTGGTAGTGATCACAATTCAGTTAGCTTTAGCATAGTTATGGAAAAGGACAAAGACAGAGCGGGAGTTAAAGTTCTCAATTGGGGAAAGGCCAATTTTATTATGATGTGGAGATGCCGGTAATGGACTGGGGTGGACAAATGTAAGGAGTCATACAACACCAGGTTATAGTCCAACAGTTTTATTTGAAATCACAAGCTTTCGGAGCTCTCCTCCTTCATCAGATGAGTTAGCTTTACTAAGCTAAGAAGTAATTTAGCAAAAGTGGACTGGAAACAGCTACTTGAAGGTAAATCAATATCATTCAAGGGGGAGATTCAAGAGGTACAGAGTAAAGATGTTCCCACAAAGAAAAAGGGTGGAGCTGCCAAATCCAGGGCCCCCTGGATGTCAAGCAGCGTACAGGGTAAGATAGGGCAGAAAAGGAAAGCTTATGTCAGATACCGAGAACTCAATACTACAGAAAGCCTAGAGGAGTATAAAAGGTGCAGGGGTGAAATTAAAAAGGAAATTAGGAAAGCAAAGAGAGGGCATGAAAAAATATTGGCAAATAAAATTAAGGAAAACCCAATAATGTTTTATAAATACATTAAGAGCAAGAGGATAACTAAGGAAGGAGTAGGGCCTATTAGAGATCAAAAAGGTACCCTATGTGTGGAAGCAGAAGATGTTGATATGGTTCTTAATGAATACTTTGCATCCTTCTTCACAAAAGAGAGGGACAATGCAGACATTGTAGTTAAGGAGGAGTGTGAAATATTGGATGGGATAAACTTAGTGAGAAAGTATTAAGGGGATTAGCATCTTTGAAAGTAGATAAATCACCAGGGCCAGATGAAATGTATCCCAGGATGTTAAAAGAAGCAAGGGAGCAAAAAGCAGAGACTCTAACCATCATTTTCCAATCCTCATTGGATACAGGCAGGGTGCCGGGGGATTGGAGGACTGCTAATGTTGTGCCATTGTTTAAAAAGGGAGCAAGGGATAGACCGAGTAATTACAGGCCAGTCAGTCTAACCTCGGTGGTGGGCAAATTATTGGAATTAATTCTGAGGGACAGGATAAACAGTCACTTAGAGAGGCACGGAGTAATCAAGGACAGTCAAACATAGATTTGTTAAGGGAAGGTCGTGTCTGAATAACTTGATTGAATTTTTTGAGGCGGTAACAAGGAGGGTCGATGAGGGTAGTACATTTGATGTCGTCTACGTGGATTTTAGGAAGGCTTTTGATGAGGTCCCACATGGCAGTCTCGTCAAAAAAGTACAAGCCCATGGGACCCAAGGGAGAGTGGCAAGTTGGATCCAAAATTGGCTCAATGGCAGGAAGGAAAAAGTAACGGTTGACAGATGTTTTTGGGACTGAAAGGCTATTTCTAGTGGGGTTCCGCAAGGCTCAGTACTAGGTCTCTTGCTTTTTGTGATATATATTAATGATTTGGACTTAAACGAAAGGGGCACGATTAAGAAGTTTGCAGATGATACAAAAATTGGCCATGTGGTTGATAGTGAGGAGGGATGTTGTAGATTGCAGGAAGGTATCAATGGTCAGGTGGGCAGAAAAGTGGCAAATGGAATTCAATCCGGAGGGAGATGTGTGAGGTAATGCATACGGGGAGGGCAAACAAGGCAAGGGAGTACACAATAAAAGGGAGGATACTGAAAGGTGTAGAGGAAGTGAGGGACCTTGGAGTGCTTGTCCACAGATCCCTGAAGGTAGCAGGACAGGTAGATAAGGTGGTTAAGGCGGCATATGGAATACTTTCCTTTATTAGATGAGGCATAGAATATAAGAGCAGGGAGGTTATGCTGGAACTGTATAAAACACTGGTTAGGCCACAGATCGAGAGCTGCGTACAGATCGAGAGCTGCGTACAGATCGAGAGCTGCGTACAGATCGAGAGCTGCGTACAGATCGAGAGCTGCGTACAGATCGAGAGCTGCGTACAGATCGAGAGCTGCGTACAGTTCTGGTCACCACATTACAAGAAGGATGTAATTGCACTAGAGAGGGTACAGAGGAGATTTAAGAGGATGTTGCCAGGACTGGAGAATTTTAGCTATGAGGAAAGGTTGGATAGGCGGGGGTTGTTTTCTTTGGAAGAGGAGGCTGAGGGGTGATTTAATTGAGATGTACAAAATTATGAGGGGCCTAGATAGAGTGGATAGGAAGGACCTATTTCCCTTAGCAGCGAGGTCAATAACCAGGGGGCATTGATTTAAAGTGATTAGTAGAAGGATTAGAGGGGAGCTGAGGAAAAATGTTTTCACCCAGAGGGTGGCGGTGGTCTGGAACTCACTGCCTGAAAGGGTGATAGAGGCAGAAACCCTCAATTTATTTAAAAAGTATCTGGATGTGCACCTGAAGTGCTGTGACCCTAGAAGGCTACGGACCAAGTGCTGGAAAGTGGGATTAGGCTGGGTGGCTCATTTTCGGCCGACGCAGAAATGGTGGGCTGAATGGCCTCCTTCCGTGCCAGAAATTTTCTATGATTCTCTCTACCTATCTCAGCCCAAACACAACATTCGAGGCCAATTTCAAAACCAATCATCAAACCTTCGAGCAAACAGGATGTTGCATCACTGCTCTTTAACTTTTAAGTTATGGTTTTTCACATCCTGAATCACAACTGGTTACCAATGTTCACCCATGAATGTACAAACCATTGTATGCATATAAACAGATCACATGACCACATCTTATCCACCACCATTCAACTAGATCAATTTAAGCCAAATTATGCAACTGAGCTTCAGTTAAATTCATGAATCATCACTTTTTACAGTTAATTATTTACAGCTACACCACCAGGAAATCTCATAAGGCTATAAATCAAAAGGCAAGGTAAGAACACATCAGCACCACAATACTTCCTTTTCTCCTGAAGGGACTGAGTTCAAGTTTAAGCTGGGGAGGGGGTTGGGAGACTGACCAGGAGAGCATTGGAATAGTCGAGTCTGGAGGTAACAATGACATGGATGGAGGTTTCAGCAGCAGGTGAGCCATGACAGGAGCAGAGATCATAGAATCATAGGATGGTTACAGCACAGAAGGAGGCTATTCGGACTATCAAGCCTGTGCCTGCTCTTTGTAAGGGCAATCCAGTTAGTCCCATTCCCTGTAGCCATGCAAATATTTTCCCTTCAAGTATTTATGCAATTCCTTTTTGAAAGCCACGACTGAATCTGCCTCCACCACCCTTTCAGGCAGCGCATTCCAGATTATAACTACTCACTGTGTAAAAAAGATTTTCCTCATGTCGCCTTTGGTTGTTTTGCCAATCACCTTAAATCTGTGTCCTCTGGTTCACAACCCTTCCACCAATGGGAAGTTTCTCTATTTTCTTTATCTAAACCCTTCATGATTTTGAAGACTTCTATCAAAACTCCTCTTAACAATCTCTGCTTTAAAAGGAGAGCAACCCCAGCTTCTCCAGTCTATCCACATAACTGAAGTCCCTCATCCCTGGAACCATTCTAGTAAATCTTTTCTGCACCCTCTCTAAGGCCTTCACATCCTTCCTAAAGTGCGGTGCCCAGAATTGGACACAATACTCCAGTTGTGGCCGAACCAGTGTTCTATAAAGGTTCTACATAACTTCCTTGCTTTTGTACTCTATGCCTCTATTTATAAAGCCCACGATCCTGTATGCTTTTTTTTTAAAAAAATGCTCTCTCAACCTGTCTTGCCACCTTCAAAGATTTGTGCACATATATCCCCAGGTCTCTCTGTTCCTGCACCCCCTTTAGAATTGTACCATTTAGTTTGTATTGCCTCTCCTCGTTCTTCCTGCCAAAACGTATCACTTCCCGCTTCTCTGCGTTAAACTTCATCTGCCCATTCCACCAGCCTGTCTATGTCCCCTTGAAGTCTATTACTATCCTCCTCACTGTTTACTACACTAAAGTTTTGTGTCATCTGCATTAATATATATCAAGAAAAGCAGTGGTCCTAATTCCGACCCGAGGAACATCATTGCACACCTTCCTCCAATCCAAAATACAATCGATGAGCGAAATTAGAGGTGGAAGTAGGCGGTCTTGGTGATTGAGGATTACGGGGTTGGAAAATCAGCTCAGGGTCAAATAGGTCGCCAAGGTTGCGATCAGAATGGTGCAGCCACAGACAGCGGCCAGGGAGGGGGATGGAGTCTGTGGCTACGGAACGGAGTTTGTGGCGGGGATGGAAGACAATCGCTTCGGTTTTCCCAATATTTAATTGAGGGAAATTTCTGCTCGTCCAATAACAGAGAAGTTGCGTGAGAAATCAGAGGTAGTGGAGGGGTCGAGAGAGGTGGTGGTGAGGTAGTGGTGGATGTCATCAGCACACATGGAATCTGACGTGTTTTTGGATGATGTTGCCGAGGGGCAGCATGTAGCTGAGAAATAGGAGGGCCAAGGATAGATCCTTGGGGGACTTCTTTTTTTATTCGTTCATGGGATGCAGGCGTCGCTGGCAAGGCCAGCATTTATTGCCCATCCCTAACTGCCCTTGAGAAGGTGGTGGTGAGCTGCCTTCTTGAACCGCTGCAGTCAGTCTCCTGAAGGTTCTCCCACAGTGCTGTTAGGTAGGGAGTTCCAGGATTTTGACCCAGCGACGATGAAGGAACGGCGAGATATTTCCAAGTCAGGATGGTGTGTGACTTGGAGGGGAACGTGCGGGTGGTGTTGTTCCCATGTGCCTGCTGCTCGTCCTTCTAGGTGGTAGAGGTCGCGGGGTTTGGGCGGTGCTGTCGAAGAAGTCTTGCTGCAGTACATCCTGTGGATGGTACACACTGCAGCCACAGTGCGCCAGTGGTGAAGGGAGTGAATGTTTAGAGTGGTGGATGGGCTGCCAATCAAGCGGGCTGCTTTGTCCTGGATGGTGTCGAGCTTCTTGAGTGTTGTTGGAGCTGCACTCATCCAGGCAAGTGGAGAGTATTTCATCACTCACCTGACTTGTACCTTGTAGATGGTGGAAAGGCTTTGGGGAGTTAGGAGGTGACTCACTCGCCACAGAATACCCAGCCTCTGACCTGCTCTTGTAGCCACAGCATTTATATGGCTGGTCCACTTAAGTTTCTGGTCAATGGTGACCCCCAGGATGTCAAGGGGAGGTGGTTAGACTCTCTCTTGTTGGAGATGGTCATTGCCTGGCACGAATGTTACTTGCCACTTATCAGCCCAAGCCTGGATGTTGTACAGGTCTTGCTGCATGCGGGCACGGACTGCTTCATTATTTGAGGAGTTGCAAATGGAACTGAACACTGTGCAATCATCAGCGAACATCCCCATTTCTGACCTTACGATGGAGGGAAGGTCATTGATGAAGCAGCTGAAGATGGTTGGGCCGAGGACACTGACCTGAGGAACTCCTGCAGCAACGTCCTGGGGTTGAGATGATTGGCCTCCAACAACCACTGCCGTCTTCCTTTGTGCTAGGTATGACTCCAGCCATTGGAGAGTTTTCCTCCTGATTTCCATTGACTTCAATTTTACTAGGGCTCTTTGGTGCCACACTCGGTCAAATGCTGCTTCGATGTCAAGGGCAGTCACTCTCACTTCACTTCTGGAATTCAGCTCTTTTGTCCATGTTTGGACCAAGGCTGTAATGAGGTCTGGAGCCAAGTGGTGCTGGCAAAGCCCAAACTGAGCATCGGTGAGCAGGTTATTGGTGAGTAAGTGCCGCTTGATAGCACTGTTGACAACACCTTCCATCACTTTGCTGATGATTGAGAGTAGACTGATGGGGCGGTAATTGGCCAGATTGGATTTGTCCTGCTTTTTGTGGACAGGACATACCTGGGCAATTTTCCATATTGTCAGGTAGATGCCAGTGTTGTAGCTGTACTGGAACAGCTTGGCTAGAGTCGCAGCTAGTTCTGGAGCACAAGTCTTCAGCACTACAGCTGGGATGTTGTCGGGGCCCATAGCCTTTGTTTTATCCAATGCACTCAGCAGTTTCTTGATATAACGTGGAGTGAATTGAACTGGCTGAAGACTGGCTTCTGTGACTGTGGGGATATCGGGAGGAGGCCGAGATGGATCATCTACTCGGCACTTCTGGCTGAATATGGTTGCAAACGCTTCAGCCTTGTCTTTTGCACTCACGTGAGTGACTAGAGGTCATGGTGCGGGAGCGGGAAGAAAAGCCATTACAGAAGATCCTCATCTGCCCCCTGGTTCTTTTGAATCAATTCTCTTAAATCTGTCCCCTCTGGTTACCGACCCACCCTACAGCAGCATATCCTTACTTACCCTATCAAAACAGTTCATAATTTTGAACATATCAATTAACCTTCTCTGCTCTAAGAAGAACAACCCCGTAACCACCTTAATCCATGCGGCTCTATGCCAGACTATCCTGTCCATCCTTTTATGCTTTTATTAATTGTAAGTCGCTTTTATGATTTTGGGAGAAATAATGACAATTAAGTAACAAAATATACTTGAAACAGAAGAGAAAGTCAAAACTAATGTATGGAACTAAAATAATTAATGGCAATCTAAAGCTATTTTAGAAAAAGAGCTAAATCAGCTGGCTATTATGGAAAGTTAGATTCTTTAAAAATCTAATACAAATTGTACAGTAGCTAATGTACAAGACGATTCATTTGTGCTGCTCACAGCAAATTTCACACATTCAACACAGCCAAGCCTTACACCTTCAGTATCTGTGATATTAAAGCCACTGTACCTGCTTCCCCCAGAACTACTTTATCCTTTTTGTTTTAAAAACCATCCGGATATCTTTAGTTACAATGAACTAATGGCAAAGCTGTGGGGTTTTTTGGGCGCTTTGCATGACATCATCTCCATAAGCATGTTCCACATTTCATCGGAACCATAAGGTGGAGCGTCGGCAGGGAAAAGGCCCCGCCCCCCCACGCGCGTGCTCGTGAGAACCACGCGGGATCCCCGCCCCCTCCCGGGCGCGCGCTCTGGAGACCAGGCGGAGCCCCGCCCCCTCCCATGCGCGCGCTCTGGAGACCAGGCGGAGCCCCGCCCCCTTCCAGGGCGCGCGCTCTCAGGGACCAGGCGGAGCCCCGCCCCCTTCCCGGGCGCGCGCTCTCAGGGACCAGGCGGAGCCCCGCCCCCTTCCCGGGCGCGCGCTCTCAGGGACCAGGCGGAGCCCCGCCCCCTTCCAGGGCGCGCGCTCTCAGGGACCAGGCGGAGCCCCGCCCCCTTCCAGGGCGCGCGCTCTCAGGGACCAGGCGGAGCCCCGCCCCCTTCCAGGGCGCGCGCTCTCAGGGACCAGGCGGAGCCCCGCCCCCTTCCAGGGCGCGCGCTCTCAGGGACCAGGCGGAGCCCCGCCCCCTTCCAGGGCGCGCGCTCTCAGGGACCAGGCGGAGCCCCGCCCCCACTCAGGTTACCACACCGAGTCCCTCATAGATCAAATCGAGCCCCGCCCTCACAAAAAGGACCGGGTGGATCCCGCCCCCCCCCGAGGCCGAGCCCCGCCCGGCCGCCCACTCTGGATCTTGATCGGAACAGAACGAACCGGAAATTCCGTGAGGTAAACCAGGGGCCCCGCACCACAGGCTGACCGTCAGCGGTCAGGTCTTGGCTTGCCGGACGAGGAAATAAATCACCACCCGGGGCTTTCCTCGCCTACCCTTTACCCCCGCCCGCCCGCCCGCATTGAGCCCGAAGCCCGTGGACACCCTAAGGCCTGTTCCCGAGGACCATTACCCACACAGCCCTCCTCCCGCGCAACCTAACCCGCCAGCAGGAAATCCCGCCCAGCGACGCTCTCATTGGCCATTGCCCGCCCACAGCGCTGTCAATCAAAGCCGTCAACGGGCGAACGTCACGTTCCTAATGGTTCGAGAAGCCGTCAATCAAACGCGCGTCGATCCCACCCTCCCCGTAACCACGCCCCCTCCCCCCCATTGCCGGCACTTCCTCTAGCGAGTTAGGCTGAGTGGAGGGTGCGAGGCCTGGCTGACAGGAACCGAGAATAAAAAATAAAACAACCGCAAACAAAAAAGGTAGGGGAGAAAAAATAAATAAATCAATCCCTTCAGCGACAGGGGCCCCGGAGAGGCGGCAGCCCACGGGGCCCGGTACATCCCCACAAAACACCACTTTATGCAGCCGAGACTGACCGGGAAGAACCCGCCCGAAAGCCGGCGGCGACCTACCTACCTCTGTAAATAAAATAACAGGGAGGGGGAAAGGGGGGGGAAGGGGGAAGAAAAAAAAAACAAAAAGGGAAAAGAGCGAGCGGCCTTGTGTCCGCGCCGGCCCGGCCCGCCCGCTCTCCCGGCCCCTGTTTACACCGACAGAGCCGCCCGCTCCGGCCTGCCCCTGACGTCACACACGCCAGCCGCAGCTCCCATTGGCTGCCGGGGGCGCAGGTGACGCGGTTACCGCCGCACGAGGAGCCTGGGCGCCTGTCAATCAAAGGTGCGGCTGGCCCGGGGAGATCCCTGCACCCTGCACCCAAAAAGAACACAAAATCATCGCCTCCTGCAACCCAGCTGTTTAAAGTCTGCGACGTTTTTTTCTCTCTCTCTCTCTCTCTCTCTCCCGTTGCTGGTCAGAGTCCACTGCATTGTCCATCATCAAATGCCAGTCCCTGGATTAGAATGTACTTTATTTGGATGAACTTGAATTCGACAAGCAAAAAAAAAAGGCAGAAATCTGAAATAAAATGTTGGAAACACTCAGCAGGTCAGGCCGCACCTGATGAGGGAGAAACCGATTTAACGTTGAATTCATCTGTTTTGTTAAGATACCAACTAATTCTGGGCGAGCTAGCATATGAATGCCTTTAGTGACTGATCTCACTGGACAATATGTCATAAATGTCCATCATAACTGTTACCTTGAAAGGGTCAGCTTTCTACTCGATTTTTCACGATTAAAGAAGTGACTTTAAGTGCAGTAACGCATATATTTTCTAAAAAAAAGTGTACATCCAAAAATTCTTTCTCTTATATAGTAGTCAACACTCCAGGATTGTCCTGGAGTCTCCAGCAATGAAAGATTAATCTGCTGGACACCACTGCGAGCAACCTAGGAGAAAAATCATTTTTCTAAAAATTGTTTTTTTCCATTTTCTTTGAACACTTTTGTTTATAGTTAATTATTAGTTAGAAAAGAATTGAAGATGGGAGAAAGGCTGTTTGACTGGGTGGGGCAGTTGGAGGTGAGAGGTCAAGTGATGAAACTTCCAGGAATACGTACAACCAGAGTAAGTAACCCTATGAGGAATCAGTGTTGGATATAATTGGACCGGGGTGTGCAGATTTTTTATTTATTCGTTCATGGGATGTGGGCGTCGCTGGCAAGGTCAGCATTTTTTGTCCATCCCTAATTGCCCTTGAGAAAATGTAATTCAATTCCCATTTAAAAGTCATAAGTTGGGTCCTTATTTTTATATAGTGCTTTGACTTTATTTTGATATAATTTGGGAAGCAAAGTAGAGGTGGTTGGAGTGCATGGGATTCCACTGCCAGGGGGCTGTAATTACAGTGTGATAAGAGTTTCCCGTCAAACTGACGGATGAGTCTGAGTTGTTATGGAAGAAGAGCCCAATCCTGGATGCAGATATATGGCCGCACATATTGCATTGGAAGCCAGATGAGGGGTGTAGATGAGTTACCTTGCGTGTCAGGCGCTTGACAGCCAGATCTTGCAGCCTCAAATTAATTCAACCCAACCTGGCAGATGTGCTGTCATTGTGGTCTGTCGGTGGCTGTGCTTACCCCAATGTTGGGGTTAATACCTCAGGATTTCACGGTGGCCTTTAGTGTGTCTTTATAACTTTTCATCTGCCCACCTTTACTGTGATATCTGGACTGCAGCTCGCCGTAGAAGACGGCTTTGGGAATTCCATGATCAAACGATGTGTTTAGACCAATAGAACTGGTCTCGCTTTTCCAGTGATATTGCAGTGCTCGAAGACATCAGTGTTGGGCCGCCTGTCCTCCCACTTGATGCCAGCGATACGTGGCAGATGGCGGAAATGGCCAAGTCACTTATTGTGACGGCGGTAGCAGATCCACAACTCTGGTGCATATAGTAGGGTGGGGAGGACAACAGCTTGGTATAGAGTGACTTTTGTCGTTAGACTAACCCCTCATTCCTGCCAGAGTCTCCACTCGAGTTTGCCAAAGGCGGAGCTGGCGCTGCCAATCCGGTGAGTGACATCATCGCGAATTATGATATTTTGCGAGGGAATGCTACCGAGAACTTGCGTTGCAGTTCTTAACCACCAGGAAGAGGGACAACAATGAGGGTGATTAAGGACCATAATGCAAAGTGGCTCAGAATAGGCTCTATTTCAAAACCACGCTGCTTTGCATTGTGGGTAGTGTATTCATAAAGATAGAAAGACTTGCATTCATGTAGTGCTTTTTGCAACCTCAGGACATCCCAAAGCGCTTCACAACCAGTGAAGTACTTTTGATGCGTGGTCACAGTTGTAGGAAATGCTGTATGGATTTGGAGTTTGCTGGACCCTGGCCTGATCCCTTCCATTCCCATCGCTTCTTAGGCAGTGCTGTCTGCTGCTTCACATTGTCCAGGCTTTTTCAGTACATTGCCCACTGGTCTTTGGGATGCTACACCATCCTCAACTCATTACTGGCCCTCTTTGTCAGACCCCACCTTGCATGCTCTCATCTTTAAGCTGCTTCATGGGCCTACTTTCTCCTCACCCCACAATCTCTCCAGAAGTTATCAAGACAGAGGTATGAAAAACGGGAGGAGAAAAGAAGCAGAATAGAGAAAGCGAGAGAACAGAATAGAGTCAGCAGGAAAGGGATAGAAAGAGCAGTGGGGATAACAAGAGAGACAGAAGCAGGGAGAGCAGGACAGAGAAAGAGTAGAAGAGAGGGAGGAATAAAAATTAAAGGAGAAACAGTGGAGAGAATCAGAAAAGGACAGGGAAACAAACTAGAAAAAGAGAATGAACTAGAAAAAGAGAGAACAAACTGAAAAGGTGAGAGAAAGTGAGACAGCGAACCAAAAAACAAGAGTTAAAAGGAAGAGAGGATTACTCAAAACAAGAGAAAGAAAGAAGAAAGAGTGAATGGGAGGAAGAAACATAGGAAGAAGCACAGAGAAGGAAAAGGAAGTAGGAAGAGAAAAACAGAAGGGAAGAAAGAGAGTGAAGGGAATAAGAACAAGAAAAATGGAGACGGGGAGAAAAGAAGGAGAAAGTAGGAAAAAGAGAGACCCGGGAAGGATGAGAGCGATACACACAAAGGAAGGAGAGAGATGTAGACTCACAAGGGAAGGTGAGAGATATAGAAAGGAAGGTGAGAGTGACAGATGGGAAGATAGTGAGAGAAAGGAAGGAGATGAAACAGACAGAAAGGAAGGAGGCGTGAGAAGGTTAGAAAGTAAAAAGATAACTAAAGGTATGAGAGAAATAAAAGTGAAGGAGAAAAGCGAGGTAGAAACGAGTTAAGAAAAGATTTTTTCAGCCTTTACGATATTAATATAGTTAGAGGCATGAGAGATCTTTTTGTTGAGTTGGTTGTAAAAAAAAAAGTTTTGGGAATTACTGAATTAGAGTTTTTTGATTATTTTCAAGATTGATGTGTGAGTAAGCCATGAGCAAATGAGGGCGTAAAAATACAAAAACAAATTATAATTTTGCTCCAGAATGTCAAGATTTTGCTCCATTTAAATTAGGTGTGCCCATCCCTGAAAGGTATCACTGTTAGTTGACGTGAGCTACCACTGAGTGTGCACTGTGCACAGTTTCCCAGAACGATAAAGTGGATTCTCTCACTACAATTGGAAAGGTCGATCTTCTGATGTAAAAGAATTTATGAATTTTTTTGAGTTTTCCAAATGATTTGTAAAACAAGCTGTAAGCAACAAAACAACATTTGTTATCAATCCATAAATTTCTAGTTCAGTGGGTGAGAGAAAGATGCTTCTTACTCAGAAAATTAGACCAGTGAGAAAAGGGGCTTTAGCATTACCTGTGCTTTATTTTGCTTGAATTCAAAAAACAATTATTATTTACATACAGATACTTAGAATTTATAAAAGAATTAATGTCAATACATTTTTTTCCAGTTTTTATTCATGTTGTAAAATGATTCCTGAGTTTTTTTTCCAAACAAGAATCAAACTGGTATTTTATTCTGAAAGCTTCAGGTTAAAAAAAATCTTTCACAAAGAGGGGAAGGAATTTTTGAAGTGTGTTCAGGATAACTTTCTTGACCAGTACATTCCCGGCCCAACAAGGAAGGAGGCATTGCTGGACTTGGTTCTAGGGAATGATGTGGGCCAAGTGGAGCAAGTGTCAGTGGGGGAACAATTAGGCAACAGCAATCATATTATCATAAGGTTTAGAATAGCTATGGAAAAGGACTCGGACCACTCTAAAATAAAAATATTCAATTAGAGGAGGGCCAATTTCAGTGGGATGAGAACAGATCTGGCCTGGGTAAATTGGAATCAAAGATTGGCAGGCAAAACTGTAATTGAACAGTGGGCGGCCTTTAAGGAGGAGATGGTTCGTGTATACTCTAGGTACATTCCCACGAGGGAGAAAGGTAGGGCAACTAAAGCCAGAGCTCCCTGGATAACAAAAGAGATAACGAGTAAGATGAAACAGAAAAAAGGGGCGTATGACGGATGTCAGGTTGATAACACAAGTAAGAACCAGGCAGAATATAGAACGTTCAGAGGGGAAGTGACAAAGGAAATAAGAGGGGCAAAGAGAGAGAGTGAGAATAGACTGGCGGCCAACATAAAAGGGAATCCAAAAGTCTTCTACAGGCATGTAAACAGTGAATGGGTAGTAAAAGGAGGGGTGGGGCCGATCAGGGACCAAAAAGGAGATCTGCTCATGGAGGCAGAGGGGATGGCCGAGGTACTAAATGAGTACTTTGCGTCTGTCTTTACCAAGGAAGAAGATGCTGCCAGAGTAAAGGAAGATATAGTTGAGATACTGGATGGGCTAAAAATTGATAAAGAAGAGGTACTAGAAAGGCTAGCTGTACTTAAAGTAGATAAGTCACCCGGTCCGGATGGGATGCATCCTCGGTAGCTGATGGAAGTAAGGGTGGAAATTGCGGAGGTACTGGCCATAATCTTCCAAACATCTGTAGATACGGGGGTGGTGCCAGAGGACTGGAGAATTGCAAATGTTACACCCTTGTTCAAAAAAGGGAGTAAGGATAAACCCAGCAACTATAGGCCAGTCAGTTTAACCTCAGTGGTGGGGAAACTTTTAGAAACGATAATCCGGGTCAGAATTAGCAGTCACTTGGACGAGTGTGGATTGATTAGGGAAAGCCAGTATGGATTTGTTAAAGGCAAATCGTGTTTAATTAACTTGATAAGAGTTTTTTGATGAGGTAACAGAGAGGGTAGATGTGGGCAATGCAGTTGATGTGGTGTATATGGACTTTCAAAAGGCGTTTAAGTGCCGTATGGTAGGCTTGTCATCAAGATTGAAGCCCATGGAATAAAGGGGGCAGTAGCAACATGGATACAGAATTGGCTAAGGGACAGGAAACAGAGAGTAGTGGTGAACGGTTGTTTTTCGGACTGGAGGGAGGTGTACAGTGGTGTTCCCCAGGGGTCAGTGCTGTGACCACTGCTTTTCTTGATATATATTAATGACTTGGACTTGGGTATACAGGGCATAATTTCAAAATTTGCAGATGACAAAAACTTGGAAGGGTAGTGAACAGTGAGGAGGATAGTGATAGACTTCGGGAGGATATAGACAGGCTGGTGGCATGGGTGCACACGTGGCAGATGAAATTTAACACAGAGAAATGCAAAGTGATACATTTCGTTAGGAAGAATGAGGAGAGGCAATATAAACTAGAGGGCACAATTCTAAAAGGGGTACAGGAACATAGATCTGGGGATATATGTGCACAAATCGTTGAAGGTGGCAGGGCAGGTTGAGAAAGTGGTTAAAAAAGCATATGGGATCTTGGGCTTTATAAATAGAGGCATAGAGTACAAAAGTAAGGATGTCATGATGAGCCTTTATAAAACACTGGTTCAGCAGCAACTGGAGTATTGTGTCCAGTTCTGGGCACCGCACTTCAGGAAAGATGTGAAGGCCTTTGAGAGGGTGCAGAGGAGATTTACTAGAATGATTCCAGGGATCAGGGACTTCAGTTACTTGCATAGACTGGAGAAGCTGGGGCTTTTCTCCTTGGAACAGAGAAGTTTGCGAGGAGATTTGATAGAGGTATTTAAAAATCATGAAGGGTCTAGAGAGAGTAGATAGAGAGAAACTGTTCCCATTGGCAGAAGGGTGAAGAACCAGAGGACATAGATTTAAGGTGATTGGCAAAAGAACCAAAGGTGACATGAGTAAAAACCTTTTTACACAGCGAGTGGTTAAGATCTGGAATGCACTGCCTGAGGGGGTGGTGGAGGCAGATTCAATCAAGGCTTTCAAAATAGAATCGGATAAGTACTTGAAAAAATTTGCAGGGCTACGGGGATAGGGCAGGGAAGTGGGACTAGATGGATTGCTCTTGCATAGAGCCGATGCGGACTCGATGGGCCGAATGGCCTCCTTCCGTGCTGTAACCATTCTATGATTCTATGAGATTGCTTTGTGTTGCAAATTTTGAGTCTGCCTTAGATATCCTGTCAAGTTGAACAGTGCTGGTCACTCCCTTAAGTGGTCTGAACATCTTGGGCTGGATTTTGCAGTAATAGTAATGGTGAGGCTACCAGCACTCACCGTTAGTCAAATGCAAATCGGTCAGCAACTTCCAGCAACCGCACCTGTGCAGTTAAACGCAGAAATCTGGAAGTTGCTGTTCGAGATGCGATGCTCCTCCAAAAGCTGTGCGAAAACGGCATCTCGCTGTCTGAACGGCGTGAAGTTCCTGCACTTACCTGATAGATACAGGCTAAACTCGCCGAAAAATGTTGTCAAGTCATTTCAAGCCTATTAATGGCGTGGTAATTCTTAATTAGTGCCAAACAACCTCTCTGGCACTGAAACTAACTTTTACAAGTGTGGAGTCTCATTCCTTCAGTTTCTAATTGTTGTTGGACATTTCTTTTAAAAATGTAAATACTTTTATTTACTTTTTCTTTCTGTCTCTTTTATCTCTGTCTCTTAATTCAGTCTTTCTTACCCTCTCTTTATTTTGCTTTCTGTACCTGATTTGACATTGAATTCACTATTCTAACTTACACTTCCTGGTTCAGACTCGGTGCTGTTATTAATGATGCTTCAATCTGATAGGGTTAAGGAGAGACACGGCTGCTGTTCACACAGGTCCCAGATGCCCTGTAGAGGGCGCCGCGCTGACCAGTTCTCTGATTTACATGAACTTGCCATGGAAAACCCCATAGAAAGTCTATGGGCAAGTACAAGTTCAGTGAACGGTGGGCGCTGTTCGTTCGTCGCTCACTGCAAAATCTGAACCCGTATGTTCAGGAATGTGCCCATACTGCCCAATATCCAGTTATACAGTAGTAACCTGGGCTTCTAACAACTGTACCTTCTTGTGATTGGAACTGGATGGCGTATCTTTTTCATGTTCCCTGAACTGCATTTCTCCAATTTCTCAGTAGGCAACTGAAAACTTTTTGGTGAGATGAGGTCAGACAAAAATCATTAAACTGCTTTATTATACAGACAGCAAGTGAACATAAGGAATGACAGTTATAATCACAACTCACTCACTTCACTTAATATTAACCCTTCCTCATCAATGCCACACTATCCCACATTAATTAGCCATACTAACTTTTCCCAGTCAGGTTTTTGGTCTTGACAGGATCTGAGTTAACGATGAGGTGGTTTTCCCTTGCTAAGCGAGGCCTCCTACCTAGACCTGACTGATATCATATGTGCCCCTTTGTTCTTTATTTTCCTGTGTTCACAGAAAATGGGAGAGCTGTTCCGCCTGACTGTTTCCCTGTTCAGTGATTCACCATTAGGCCTGTCGATCAAACCAGCTAGCTTCCTCCCAGGAGTATATTCTGAACATACCCTGCTGGGTACCCAAGGATACCTTCTCCAGTGGTTGGTCCCAATTGTAATCTGAAGGGAGATAAATTACTTATTGCCTGGACATTGTGGAAAAGAGTCAGGATATTTGGCTCAATAACACATCAATCCCCTCCTTCTCTCACTGGCTGCAGCACACGCCTGTAAGGAGAATTCTAAATCTGTACAAACCTTCATTAATTTAAAACACACCACTTAAACATAACTTATTTTGAAATCTTTTCTGTACTGTTGGAGGCGCCATCTTTCAGATGAGATGTTAAACCGAGGCCCAGCCTGCCCTCGGGTGGATGTAAAAGATCCCATGGCACTATTCAAAGAAGAGCAGGGGAGTTCTCCCCGGTGTCCTGGCCGATAGTTATCCCTCAACCAATATCACTAAAACAGATTATCTGATCATTATCACATTGCTGTTTATGGGACCTGCTGTGTGCAAATTGGCTGCTGCTTTTCCTACATTACAACATTGACTACACTTCAAAAGTACTTCATTGGCTGTAAAGCGCTTTGGGACGTCCTGAGGTCATGAAAGCTGTTATGGAAAAGCAAGTCTTTCTTTTCTTTTTCTAGGAAAATGGTCAAAAAAATCCCAAAACATGACATTTACTTTCTTATTGAGGTCCTATTAATTAATTCAGCTATGTGGGTAAGAGCAAAATAGGGGGAGGAAATTTTGGACCCTTTTTTGAGCAAAATATTTCTGACAAAAATATATCAACTCCCATCGCAATGCTGCCAAACTCCAGAATCCCCACCCCAGATCTGCCGAACTCCAGGATTACCCCCTCCCAATGCTGCCAAATCCTCGCACCCTTTCTCATGCTTCCAAACCCTCTGATCCTTTCCCTCCACCAGTGCAGCTAAGTGGCACAGCCTTGAGATTCTGTAGAGTTCCCCGTTGTAACTTGGGTTAGGCCAGGTCTCCGCTGTTTCCCTGGGGATTTACGGTGGGGGAATCCCCAGAATGTTAGGGCCAAACTATCTATCTTCAGCCTAGTATATCTTACCTACATTCTTGCTGTATTTTCTGGGCTTTAATAAAGGGTAGAAATGAAATGAAACATATATGTAAAGGAACATATAATAATCAAAGCCACTGATTTACGGTATTCGTGGACAGAATCGTGGAATTCAGTACCAAAAATACTGGCAGAAATCCCAGATTTTTACATTAGCCTGACATTAGACCAGCTCATGAATTGCTTATTATTTATAGTCTATGGGGAAACAGAAAACTAGCTGATTAGCATCTTAGTTACCTATGTCTCAGAGCCTTTTTTTTTAAACTTGCATGAATACACAATACATTAAAACACCATATTTAAAGGTAATTCTTATCTTTAAAAAAAACCTTTTGGTGGAAAAATAGTCAAAAGAACACAAATCCTGACCCTTGTATTTGCCTAATTAGACCACAGGAAGTACTTGAGCAGTACTCTTAAATGGACAGGCCATTAACAGCTACACGTGATCCAGAGCCCAAAGTATGGAGCCAGGAGAGGTGGTCCATGTAGGGGTTAGTGACATAAGGAGAAATCATAGAGAGGTGTACAAAAACGTATGTCCGAATCACCTCGAAACTTAACAATAGGGTTTGTAAAGAGATGTTCTGAGGGGTAGGTCTGATTGAGTTTACTCAAAGTATAGAATGTAAATAAATGCTGGACAACTGGTGTTGTAACAATAACAATGTCATTTTCTGAGGGAACAGGTTATTTTCAGAATAAATGGAATGGTTTAGAAAAGTCGAATTGTACCTTAACAAAGCAGGAACGTCGAGACTAAAGAGGAACGTAGAGGCAACCACCGCTAAACATTTAAATTAGATGGTGGGTGGAATGCGGCAGGGCAGGATCCTAAATGAGACTAATATAATGTTGGAGGATAGCCAGCAGATCAGTGGGACTTCTCTGCTCAGGGAAAAGAGGAAGAAAAAAATGCATTTATATAGTGCCATGAATAACCTCAGGACGTCCCAAAGTGCTTCGCAGCCAATGAAGTACTTTTTGAAGTGTAGTCACTGTTGTAATGTAGGGAAAAGCAGCAGCCAATTTGTGCACAGCAAGATCCCACAAACAGCAATGTGATACTGACCAGGTAATTTGTTTTTGGTGCTTGAGGAATAAATGTTGGCCAAGACATCAGGAGAACTCCCCTGCTCTTCACATAATGCGCTGGGATCTTTTATGCCCACCTGAGAGGGCAGATGGGGCCTCGGTTTAACGTCACATCCAAAAGAAGACGCCTCCGTCAGTGTAGCACTCCCTTAGTACTGCACTGGAGTGTCAGCCTGGATTATGAATGCATGGGCCCAATATTAGGAGGGAGGCGGGTTGGCAGCGAGGGGTCGACTGGGCGCGTGGGTAACTTACCTTGGCTTCCGGGTTTCGCGCTGGAAAGCTGCGCAGCGGGCGGACTGCGCACCCGCATCATAGGCTGTCAGCTGGAGGAGCCCTATTTAAAGGGGCAGTCCTCCACTGACTGATGCTGCAGAAAATAGGCAAAATTACAGCATGGAGCAGCTCAGGGGGAAGGCTGCTCCCACCAGGTCTTACTGGATGGGGTGAGGAGGAGGAGGAGGGAGATCTTCCACCCGGCGGATGGGAGGAAGTGGCCTGCCTCTGTCACCACGAAGGCCTGGCTCGAAGTGGCAGACGAGGTCACCTGCACCACCAACATATCATGCACCTGCATACAGTGCAAGAGGCGCTTCATTGACCTAATCAGGTCAGCCGAAGTGAGTACTCTTACTCATTCCCCTACACTCCATTTGCCATTTCACTGCCCCCACCCCACGTCTCCTTCTGCACTGCCAACACTACTTTATCACATCAGTCCTCACACCCACTGAACCCTCATCCTCATCTCACCTGCACTTCCTCACCTCCTCAGTACTCATCCCACCACTACCACTCAACCCAATCCTTATACAATCTCATGGCTCTGTCTCATACCCTCTCATGCATCTCTTTCACCGTCAGCCTCACCCAACCTGCCTATACCTGTGCTATAGCCACAGGGCATGCATCACATATTTGTAGTAGGAAGCGTAAAGCAAACGTGTCGTGAGCATGAAGGGGATGCACAAGGGTGTTTGAGGGTTTGTCATGGTTTTTACTTATATTTGATTTCCGATCAACTCATATTACATATTACATTGTCACTACTACTGCCACATCTTGGCCATTCTTGACTGGCTTGTGCAATAAGGCCCCTTCATGAAGTTCTCCATGAACACCCTTGATGCCACCCATTGTGTCACCCTACAGTGGGTGTATGTATAGTTGCACGACTACTTTGTGCAGGTGCCTGTTGCGCAGCACTGTGTTGTGTAGCTCCACGCGGCGGAGGTGGACGGCATGCCTGGCGAGGCTGGTGATGTTGCTCGTCCTCCAATGGAGTAATGAATGCAGCTATGGAACCCCCCCCCCCCCATCCTGACGGTGTGAGTGTGAGGGGGTCTGCAAAGTAGTTAAATGTGTTTGGACAGCAGAGGTTAGGGTATGGTGTAACAATTTTGAGTGTGAGACAACAGTGTGGAATACAGAATTCTCAGGAAGGATAGAATTGATAGGAAAGGAGGGGTTGTCGATCTCTATGCCAAAGACACCTGGGATGTAAAGGGAGTAGATCCTGTAGGAAGGGGAGAAAATGTCTGGTGGAGGTTTTCAAATGCAAAGACTAAAATAACACTTGGGGTTTTTGATTGACCATCAGCTCCTAATAAATGTAAACAATTTTACAACACCAAGTTATAGTCCAGCAATTTTATTTTAAATTCACAAGCTTTCGGAGGCTTCCTCCTTCCTCAGGTGAACGAAATGAAATCCTCGAAATGAAATCGCATTTATAATTCACAGAACAATGCTTGGTGATTACAGACAGTTTTTTCAACTGCCCGTTGCCAAGGCAATCAGTGTGCAGACAGACAGGTGTTACCTGCAAGGTCTCAGAATATACAAATCACCAAAAAAAAACAACAAACAAAAAAAAACAGAGATAGAGAGGTAGAAACATAGATTACAGACAGTTTTTTCAACTGCCCTTGGCAACGGGCAGTTGAAAAAACTGTCTGTAATCACCAAGCATTGTTCTGTGAATTATAAATGCGATTTCATTTCGAGGATTTCATTTCGTTCACCTGAGGAAGGAGGAAGCCTCCGAAAGCTTGTGAATTTAAAATAAAATTGCTGGACTATAACTTGGTGTTGTAAAATTGTTTACAATTGTCAACCCCAGTCCATCACCGGCATCTCCACATCACAGCTCCTAATAAGAGGGAGGAACTGAATACTTTCTGAAGAGATAAGGAGGATATGTGAAAACAAGAAGGCTATATGAATGGGGGATTTCAGTCAACCAAGTATAAACCAGGAAGTGGTCTAGAATCAGACTTGGAAAATGTAATACATGATATCTTCATGACCCAATGTGTCAGAGAAGCCACAAGAGAAAACTTTCAGCCCAATTTGGTAATGGTAGGTGACCCCGAAAGGTTACCGAAAATGGAAGTTGGGCACTTTTGGTAGAAAGTGACCACCACATGATTGAACAACAACAACTTGCATTTATATAGCGCCTTTAACATAGTAAAGCGTCCCAAGGTGCTTCACAGGAGCGATTTTCAAACAAAATTTGATACCAAGCCACATAAGCAGATATTAGGACAGGTGACCAAAAGCTTGGTCAAAGAGGTAGTTTTTAAGGAGTGTCTTAAAGGAGGAGAGCGAGGTAGACAGACGGAGAGGTTTATGGAGGGAATTCCAGAGCTTAGGGCCTAGGCAACTGAAGGTACAGCCACCAGCGGTGGAGCAATTAAAATTGGGGATGCGCATGAGGCCAGAATTGGATGAGCACAGAGATCTCGGAGGGTTGTAAGGCTGGAGGAGGTTACAGAGATAGGGAGGGGCGAGGCCATGAAGGGATTTGAAAACAAGGATGAGAATTTTAAAATCGAGGCTTTGCCGGACCGGGAGCCAATATAGGTCAGTGAGCACAGGGGTGATGAGAGAACGGGACTTGGTGTATGTTAGGATACAGACTGCAGAGTTTTGGATAAGCTCAAGTTTATGGAGGGTGGAACATAGGAACAGGAGTAGGCCATTCAGCCCCTCGTGCCTGATCTAACTCCATATACCCGCCTTTGGCCCATATCCCTTAATACCTTTGGTTGCCAAAAAGCTATCTGTCTCAGATTTAAATTTAGCAATTGAGCTAGTATCAATTGCTGTTTGCGGAAGAGAGTTCCAAACTTCTACAACCCTTTGTGTGTAGAAATGTTTTCTAATCTCGCTCCTGAAAGGTCTGGCTCTAATTTTTAGACTGTGCCCCCTACTCCTAAAATGTCCAACCAGCGGAAATAGTTTCTCTCTCTCCACCCTATCTGTTCCCCTTAATATCTTATAAACTTCGATCGGATCACCCCATAACCTTCGAAACTCTAGAGAATACAACCCCAATTTGTGTAATCTCTCCTCGTAACTTAACCCTTGAAGTCCGGATATCATTCTAGTAAACCTATGCTGCACTCCCTCCAAGGCCAATATGTCCTTCCGAAGGTGCGGTGCCCAGAACTGCTCACAGTACTCCAGGTGCGGTCTAACCAGGGTTTTGTATAGCTGCAGCATAACTTCTGCCCCCTTGTACTCTAGTCCTCTAGAGATAAAGGCCAACATTCCATTTGCCTTCTTGATTATTTTCTGCACCTGTTCATGACACTTCAATGATCTATGTACCTGAACCCCTAAGTCCCTTTGGACATCCACTGTTTTTAACTTTTTACCATTTAGAAAGTACCCTGTTCTATCCTTTTTTGATCCAAAGTGGATGACCTCACATTTGTCTGCATTGAATTCCATTTGCCACAGTTTTGCCCATTCACCTAATCGATCAATATCGCTTTGTAATTTTATGTTTTCATCTACACTGCTTACAATGCCACTCTTTGCAGGTCTTTGTGTCATCGGCAAACTTAGATATGAGACTTTCTATGCCTTCATCTAAGTCGTTAATAAATATTGTGAATAATTGAGGCCCCAAGACAGATCCCTGCGGGACTCCACTAGTCACATCCTGCCAATGTGAGTACCTTCCCATTATCCCTACTCTCTGTCGCCTTTCGCTCAGCCAACTTCCTAACCAAGTCCGTACTTTTCCCTCGATTCCATGGGCTTCTATCCTTCCATCCTGCAAGATGGGAGGCCAGCCAGGAGAGCATTGGAATAGTCGAGTCTAGTGGTAACAAAGGCATGGATGAGGGTTTCAGCAGCAGATGAGCTGAGGCAGGGCCGGAGATGGGTGATGTTACAGAGGTGGAAGTAGGCGGTCTTGGTGATGGAGTGGATATGTGGTCGGAAGCTCATCTAAGGGTCAATTAGGACGCTACGGTTGCGAATGATCTGGTTCAGCCTCAGACAATGGCCAGGGAGAGGGATAAAATCGGTGCCTAGGGAACGGAGTTTGCAGCGGGGACCAAAGACAATGGCTTCGGAGGAAATTTTTGCTCATCGTCAAACAAGCAGTGTGACAAATGGGAGACAGTGGAGGGATCAAGAGAGGTAATGGTGAGGTAGAGCTGGGTGTCATCAGCGTACATTTGGAATCTGAGGTTGTGTTTTTGGATGATGTCGCCAAGGGGTGTTGTGTAGATGACAAATAGGAGGGGGCCCAGGATAGATCCTTGGGGGACTCCAGCAGTAACAGTACGGGAGCGGGAAGAGAACCATTGCAGGTGATTCTCTGGCTATGACTGGATAGATAAGAATGGAACCGGGCGAGCACGGTCCCACTCAGCTGGACGACGGAAAAGAGGTGTTGGAGGAGGATGGTGTGGTCAACCGTGTCAAAGGCTCCAGACAGGTGGAGAAGGATGAGGAGGGATAGTTTACCACGGTCACAGTCACAGAGGATGTCATTTGTGACTTTGATAAAGGCCGTTTCAGTAATGTGGCCGTTTCAGTACTGTTCTGTTCGATATGATTTGGGATTCAACACTGCCATGGTCCAGCACTCGGATACAATGCTAAGAAGGCAAACTACAAAGTGGAAAGCTTATGTCGGTTGACTGGGGGAATTATTTACTAACAACTCAGTAGAGGACCTTAAATGGCCAATACTGAGAAAAATGCATCACACATATGTAGCTAAAATTAAATTGTAAATTGAAATAGCATGACCTGCATGGCTCATTGAGAAAATCAGAAGTGAAATGAGGAAGAAAAATTAATGCCAAAAAGTTTGCAGGAAGAAGGAGGTGGGGGAGCGGGCTCTGGGTAGATGACAGAGATTTCAGAAGCACGTCAAATGCGTGATTTAAAGGAACTGGAAATGAATAAAGCTGCAGATGTTAAACTTAACAGCAAGAAATTCCTCCAGTACTAGAACAGCAAGAGGGCAGTGGGGGAAAAGTAAGAACCTTAAGTGATGCCAATGGAGCTGAAAATATTTGTAATACTCAATGAAAGCTTTTTTGGAGTAGTCATTACCGAAGACTTCAGCAACTACCTCCCCCCCTCCCCCACCTGTGATGAAAATTAAGGACCTCATCATCAACAAGATGGAGGTTCTAGGCAGGCTTAAAGGGCTCAAAATGAACAAATCCCCTATCCCAAGCGATTAAGGGAGATATTTGTGAAGAGCTAGCAATCATCATGAGACAGTCAGTGAATTGGGGGAGGTCCCATTAATGTAGAAACAAGCTAACATAGTACCCATGGACAAGAAAGGGGACAAATCTCAACCAAGCAACTACAGACCCATCTGTGTAACATCACAATACCTGGTAAAATAATGGAATCGATCATCAGGAGTGAACCTACTTAGGCTCTGCATGAGGATAATTTAATAAATAACAGCCAACATGGCTGGAGAAGGGGAAAATCCTGCCTGACTAAACTTGTCTTTAATGAGGAAGTGGTTAGTGGTAAACCTTATTACATGGTGTGCTCCAAAAATCCTGCTACTGAAACTGACAGATGTGTGAATTTAGAGTAAAACCTGTGGGTGGATAAGGAAGCGGCTGAAGGAAAGAAAGCTTGTTTGGGGAATTATGTTACCGAGTGGAATGCCCCAAGGAACGGTGCTGGAACTTCTACTGTTCCTGATCATCTGTTCCTGATCTACGCTAATGAAACCAATGCAAACTGGTGAAGTTCACAGATGATACTAAGCAAGAAGAGCTGTCGAGATGGATGAAGCACGCAGGGACCTACAATGGGAGTTAGATAAAATCTGCAACTGGGCAAGTCAGTAGCAGATGAAATTCAATCCAGACAAATACAAGGTATTACAAAATGGTGAGAAAAACGTATGTCACGAGTATAGCATGGACGGGGTAGATATAGCTCAAGGTGCAGGAGAAAAGGATCTGGGTTATAGTAATTTTGTCATATAGCATAATAATGTGGGGCAACTATACAAACACAAATAGAATGTTGAATTATAATGCTAGGTCAGTTGAGTCTAAACCAGAAGATGTGCTAAAAAAGGGTAAACCTGCAAAAAAGGGTAAACCTGTGCAGGTGTACCAAGGTACACCTGCACAGAGCTGAGCTGAGCTTCCGACCCCATAACCTTTCCACCACAAAGACAGTCTACTTTCACCTTCATAAGTGTGTTTCCAACCCAAACAAGGAAGGAAACAATGCTGGGTTTAGTTCTGGGCAATGAAGTGGGACAGGTGGAGCATGTTTCAGTGGGGGAGCATTTGGGGAGCAGCGATCATAATATCATTAGGTTTAGAATAGTTATAGAAAAGGACAAGGAACAATCAAATGTGAAAATACTTAACTGGAGGAGAGATAATTTCAGTGAGTTAAAAAGGGATCTTGCCCTGGTGGATTGGAATCAAAAATTGGAAGGAAAAACAGTAATTGAACAACGGGAGGCCTTCAAGAAGGAGATGGTTCGGGAACAGAGTAGACACATTCCTATAAGTGGGAAAGGAAGGGTATCCAAAGCTAGAGCTTCCTGGATGACAAAAGATAGAGAGATGAAAATGAAACAGAGAAAGGAGGCTTATGACGAATGTAAGTTTCATAACACAGTAGAGAGCTAGGCTGAATACAGAAAGTACAGAGGAGATCTAAAAAGGGAATAAGAGGGGCAAACAGAGATTATGAGAATAGATTGGCGGCTAATGTAAAAGGGAACCCAAAAGTCTTTTATAAACATATAAATAGCAAAAGGAAGGGTAGGACTGATTAGGGACAAAAAAGATCTTTTTGTGGAGGCAGAGGGCATGGCTGAGGTACTAAATGAATCCTTCGCATCCGTCTTCACTAGAGAAGAGGATACTGCCAGTGTAGCAGTAAAGGAGAAGGAAGTAGTGATATTGGAGAGGATGAAAATAGATAAAGAGTAGGTACTTAAAAGATTGGCAGTACTCAAAAGAAGAAAAGTCACCCGGTCTGGATGGGATGCATCTTAGGTGACTGAGGGAAGTAAGGGTGGAAATTGCAGTGGCTCTGGCCACAATCTTCCAATCCTCCTTAGATATGGGGACGGTGCCAGAGGACTGGAGGATTGCAAATGTTACACCCCTGTTCAAAAAAGGGAAGAGGGATGAACCCAACAATTAAAGGCCAGTCAGCCTAACATTGGTGATGGGAAAACCTTTAGAGACAATAATCCAGGACAAATTTGGAAAAGTATGGGCTAATAAATGAAAGTCAGCATGGATTTGTTAAAGGAAAATTATGTTTGACTAACTTGATTGAGTTCTTTGATGAATTAACTAAGAGGGTTGATGAGGGAAGAGTGGTTGATATTGCGTGTATGGACTTTCAAAAGGCATTTGATAAAGTACCACATAATAGACTTGTTAGCAAAATTAACACCCATAGGATTAAAGGGACAGTGGCAGTGTTGATACAAAATTGACTAAGGGACAGAAAGCAGAGAATAGTGGTGAATGGTTGTTTTTTAGACTGGAGGCAAGTATACAGTGGTGTTCAGGGGTCAGTATTAGGACCACTGCTCTTTTTGATATATATTAATCTCCTGGACTTGGGTATAGGGGGTATAATTTCAAAGTTTACAGATGACAGTAAACTCGGAAATGTAGTAAACAATGAGGAGGAAAGTATCAGACTTCAGGAGGACATAAACAAACTGGTGAAGTGGGCAGACACATATCAGATGAAATTTAATGCAGAGAAGTGTGAAGTGATGCATCTTGGTAGGAAGAATGAGGAGAAGCAATATAAACTAAATGGTACATTTTAAAAGGGGGTGCAGGAACAGAGACCTGGGGATCCACATACACAAATCTTTGAAGGTGGCAGGACAAGTTGAGAACGCTGTTAAAAGAACATAAGAATTGGGGGCAGGAGTAGGCCATACGGCCCCTCGAGCCTGCTCCGCCATTCAATCAGATCATGGCTGATCCCCAACCTCAACTCCACTTTCCTGCCCGATCCCCATATCCCTTGATTCCCCCAGAGTCCAAAAATTTATCTATCTCAATCTTGAATAAACTTAACGAGTATTCACTATGGTAGGAAGAATAGAAAAACAGAATATTTTTTAAATGGTGAGAAACTTAAATGTTGGTGTCCAGAGAGACTTAGGTGTCCTGGTACAAGAAACACAAAAAGTTAGCATGCAGGTACAGCAAGCAATTAGGAAGGCAAATGGCATGTTGGCCTTTATTGCAAAGGGGTTAGAGTACAAGAGTAAGGAAGTCTTACTACAATTGTACAGGGCTTTGGTGAGACCTCAGCATCGACAACCCTCTGGGGTAGAGAATTTCTAAGATTCAACTCTGAGTGAAGAAATTCCTCCTCATCTCAGTCTTAAATGGCTGACCCCTTATCCTGCGACTATGCCCTCTAGTACTAGATTTTCCAGCCAAGGAAAACAACCTCTCAGCCTCTACCCTGTCAAGCCCCCTCAGAATCTTATATGTTTCAATGAGATTACCTCTCATTCTTCTAAACTCCAGAGAGTATAGGCCCATTCTACTCAATCTTCATAGGACAACTTTCTCATCCCAGGAATTAATCTAGTGAACCTTTATTGCACCGCTTCTAAGGCAAGTATATCCTTCCTTAGATAAGGAGACCAAAACTGTACACAGTACTCCAGGTGAGGTCTCACCAAAGCCCTGTACAACTGTAGTAAGACTTCCTTACTCTTATACTCCAACTCCCTTGCAATAAAGGCAACCATGCCATTTGCCTTCCTAATTGCTTGCTGTACCCGCATGTTAACTTTTTGTGTTTCTTTGTATCAGGTCACCCAAATCTCTCTGGACACCAACATTTAATAGTTTCTCACCATTTAAAAAATATTCTGTTTTTCTATTCTTCCTACTAAAATGAATAACCTCACATTTCCCCACATTATACTCCATCTGCCACCTTCTTGCCCACTCACTTAACCTGTTTATATCCCTTTGCAGACTCTTTGTGTCCTCCTCACTGCTTACATTCCCACCTAGCTTTGTATCGTCAGCAAACTTGGATGCACTACACTCAGTCCCTTCTTCCAAGTCATTAATATAGATTGTAAATAGCTGAGGCCCAAGCACTGATCCTTGCGGCACCCCACTAGTTACAGCCTGCCAATGTGAAAATGACCCGTTTATCCTTAATCTCTGTTTTCTGTCCGTTAACCAATCCTCTATCCATGCTAACCCTAACCGCCAACCCCATGAGCACTTATCTTGCGTAACAACCTTTTATGTGGCACCTTATCGAATGGCTTTTGAAAATCCAAATATACTACATCCACTGGTTCCCCTTTAACTACCCTGCCAGTTACATCCTCAAAAAACTCTAATAAATTTGTCAAACACGATTTCCCTTTCATAAAACCATATTGACTCTGCCTAATCATATTATGATGTTCTAAGTGCCCTGTTACCACTTCCTTAATAATGGATTCCAGCATTTTCCCGACGACTGATGTCAGGCTAACTGGCCTGTCGTTCCCTGTTTTCTCTCTCCCTCCTTTCTTGAATAGCGGGGTTACATTTGCTACCTTCCAATCCACTGGGACCGTTCTAGAATCTAGGGAATTTTGGAAGATCACAACCAATGCATCCACTATCTCTGCAGTCACCTCTTTTAGAACCCTAGGTTGTAGGCCATCAGGTCCAGGGGACTTATCGGCTTTTAGTCCCATTAATTTCTCAAGTAATTTTTCTCTACTGATAATAATTACTTTAAGTTTCTCATTCTCATTAGCCCCTTGGTTCCTCACTATTTCTGGTATGCTTTTTGTGTCTTCTACTGTGAAGACAGATACAAAATATTTTTTATCGCATCTGTCTTTCCCTGATTTCCCATTATAATTTCTCCTGTCTCAGCCTCTAGGGGACCAACATTTACTTTTGCTACTCTCTTCCTTTTTACATACTTGTAGAAGCTCTTACAATCTATTTTTATATTTCTTGCTAGTTTACTTTCATATTCTATTTGCTCTTTTTTTATCAATTTTTTGGTTGTCCTTTGCTGGATTCTAAAACTCTCCCAATTCTCAGGCTTACTACTCTTCTTGGCATCATTATAGGCTTCTTCTGTTAATCTAATACTGTCCTTAACTTCTTTAGTTAGCCACAGGTGGATGACTTTTCCCATGGAGTTTTTATTTCTCAATGGAATGTATATTTGTTGAGAATATTGAAATATTTCTTTAAATGTTTGCCATTGCTTTTCAACCGTCACACCCTTTAATTTAATTTCCCAATCTACCTTAGCCAACTCGCCCCTCATACCTATATAATTGGCTTTATTTAAGTTTAAGACTCTAGTTTTGGACTTAAGTATGCCACTCTCAAACTCAATGTGAAAGTTATCATATTATGATCGCTCTTCCCCAGAGGATCCTTTACTGTGAGATTACTAATTAATCCTGCCTCATTACACAATACAAGTTCTAAAATAGCCTGTTCCCTGGTTGGTTCCATGATGTATTGCTCTAGGAAATCATCTCAAATGCATTCCATGAACTCGTCCTCCAAACTACCTTTGCCCAATCTATATGAAGATTAAAGTCCCCCATGATTATTGCATTACCCTTGTTACAAGCTCCTATTATTTCCTGATTAATACTCTGTCCTATGGTGTAGCTACTACTAAGGGGTCTATAAACTACTCCCACCAGTGTTTTCTGCCCCTTGTTATTTCTTATTTCCACCCATAATGATTCTACTTCCCGATCTTCCGAGCCAAGATCCTTTCTCACCACTGTCCTTTATCATCCTTTATTATTAGGGCTACAACCCCTCCTTTTCCACTCTGCCTGTCTTTTCTAAACGTCATGTAATCTGGAATATTTAGTTCCCAATCTTGGTCACTTTGCAACCATGTCTCTGTAATGGCTATTAGGTCAAACCCATTTATCTCTATTTGTGCAACTAATTCATCTATCTTGATACGAATGCTCCGTGCATTCAGATAAAGAATTTTTAATTTTGACTCTTTAACCATTTTTTCCTGCTTTGACCTTACTTGTTGATGCTCTATTATAGGTAAACTCTCTGTCCCTTCCTGCCACACTCTGCTTATCTTTACCCAAATCACTACGCTGCTCTGTTGCCTTGACTTTTCTCATTAGATTTCTAAATTTCCCCTCACCTGAACCCTCCCGCCCCTTTTTAGTTTAAAGCCCTATCTACAGCCCTAGTTATTCGATTCGCCAGGACACTGGTCCCAGCCCAGTTTAATTGGAGCCCATCCCAACGGAACAGCTCTCTCTTTCCCCAGTACTAGTGCCAGTGCCCCATAAATCGAAACTCCTGTCTCCCACACCACTCTTTGAGCGATGTTTAACTCTCTGATTGGTTTGTCCCTATGCCAATTTGCACGTGGCTCAGGTAGTAATCCAGAGATTATTACCTTTGAGGTTCTGCTTATTAATTTGGACCCCAGCTCCTCAAACTGTCTCAGCAGAACTCCATTCTTAGTTCTACCTATGTCGTTGGTTCCTATGTGGACCACGACAACTGGATGCTCCCCCTCAATGATCCAAGTTCTTTTCCAGCCACGAGGGGATGTCCTTAACTCTGGCATCGGGTAGGCAACACAGCCTTCGGGACTCTCGGTCGCGGCTGCAGAGAACAGTGTTTATCCCCCTGAATATACTATCCCCTACCGCTACCACATTCCTCTTTACCCCCCCCCCCCCCCCACTTGAATGGCCCCCTGTACCACAGTGCTGTGGTCAGTTTGCCCATCCTCCCTGAAGTCTTTGCTCTCATCCATACAGGTAGCAAGTACCTCATATCTATTGGACAAGATCAAGGGCTGAGGCTCCTCCATCACTACATCCTGGGTCCCCATACCTGCCTAACTCGCAGTCACACCCTTCTGTCCCTGAGCACTGAACGAATATAAACTACTGCCTAACCTTAGGGGTGCAACTGCCTCCTGGATCAAAGTGTTCAGGTAACTCTCCTCCACCTGGATGCATCGTAATGTCGGCAGCTCGGACTCCAGCTCAACAACTCTGAGCCGAAGTTCCTCGAGCTGCAGACACTTACTGCAGATGTGGTTGCCGGGGATCACGCTGGTCTCCACCAACTCCCACATGCTGCAGTTACCACACAACACCTGCCCTGCCATCGCTTGTCGAACCAGAATTTATTTACTTTATTAGAGTTTTTAATCTCTCACAATTCTTAGTTTTATTAACTAATTAATTGAAGTAGTTTAAGTTATTAATTTAAGCTCTTAGTTAAACCCCTGCCTTAACTTAGAGAGGAAAAAAAACAGTAATACTCACCAACCAATCACCTACCTGCTGTCCTGAGAAGTCACTCTTTCAATTTCTGCCTGTGGTGAGTTGACTCCAACTGTGTCCCAATCTCACTCTCACTCTACTCTCGGGCTTTATCACCTCTCACTCTCACTCTACTCTGAGGCTTTATCACCTCTCACTCTCACTCTACTCTCGGGCTTTATCACCTCTCACTCTCCCTCTACTCTCGGGCTTTATCACCTCTCACTCTCACTCTACTCTCGGGCTTTATCACCTCCCTCTCTCACTCTACTCTCGGGCTTTATCACCTCTCACTCTCACTCTACTCTCGGGCTTTATCACCTCCCTCTCTCACTCTACTCTCGGGCTTTATCACCTCTCACTCTCACTCTACTCTCGGGCTTTATCACCTCTCACTCTCACTCTACTCTCGGGCTTTATCACCTCCCACTCTCATTCTACTCTCGGGCTTTATCACCTCTCACTCTCACTCGACTCTCGGGCTTTATCACCTCTCACTCTCACTCTACTCTCGGGCTTTATCACCTCTCACTCTCACTCTACTCTCGGGCTTTATCACCTCTCACTCTCACTCTACTCTCGGGCTTTATCACCTCTCACTCTCACTCTACTCTCGGGCTTTATCACCTCTCACTCTCACTCTACTCTCGGGCTTTATCACCTCTCACTCTCGCTCTATTCTCGGGTCTTCTGCCAGCCAATCACCTAACTGTATAAGGATTTATTAATGGAGACATAGAGAACAAAAGCAAGGAAGTTATGCCAAACCTTTATAAAACACTGGTTAGGCCTCAGCTGGAGTATTGTGTTCAATTCTGGACACCACACTTTAGGAAAGATGTCAAAACCTTAGAAAGGATGTAGAAGAGATTTACTAGAATGGTACCAGGGTTGAGGGACTTCAGTTATGTGGAGAGACTGGAGAAGCTGGGGTTGTTCACCATAGAACAGAGACGGTTAAGAGGAGATTTGATAGAGATGTTCAAGATGTTTGATAGAGTAAATAAGGAGAAACTGTTTCCAGTGGCAGAAGGATCAGTAACCAGAGGACACAGATTTAAGGTGATCGGCAAAAGAGCCAGATGCGAGATGAGGAAACACTTTTTTATGCAGCTAGTTGTTATGATCTGGAATGCGCTGCCTGAAAGGGCGGTGGAAGCAGATTCAATAGTAACTTGCAAAAGGGAATTGGATAAAAATTTGAAGGGATAAAATTTACAGGGTCACGGGGAAAGACCAGGGGAGTGGAACAAATTGGATAGCTCTTACAAATGGCCTCCTCCTGTGCTGTACCTACTATGATATTATTATACTATGATAACAACGTCCATTTCTACCCCTGCCTTAGCCCATCCGCTGCTTAAACCTCCAGACTAGACTAGACTATTCCAATGCTCTGCTCCTATCCTCCAGCCTCCATAAACTTCAGCTCATCCAAAACTCTGCTGCCTGTATCCTATCCTGCTCCAAGTTCAGTTCACTCATCACTCCCATCCTTGCCGACCTAGATTGGCACTTCAAATTTAAAATTCTCATCCTTGTGTTTGAATCATGGCGTCGACCCTATCTCTGTGACCTCCTCCAGCCCTACGATGCTCAGAAAACTCTGTGTTGCTCGAACTCTGGCCTTTTGTTTATCACCTATTTCCTTCACCCCAAAATTGGTGGACTACTGTGACAAGGCAAATTGTGATAAACAACAGAGCGGAGGAATTCTTTGAAGTTACATCTGAACTGAATTCTCTCCTCACTAAACTGACAATAGCAGCTCAAGAGACGAGGAGCAGATTTACAAAGGTCTTCATTTTGAAAGTGCTTGCGTTTGGGGGGAAAAGTTGATTAACAGCCAATTGAAAGACCTGCAGTCATGATCTCTTAAAGGGAAAGGGAAAGTCCAGGGCTGAGATGTCCAAACTACAGCCTGTAGGCCACATGTGGCTCAGGAGCCTTGGCAAATTGGCCCATGAAGCCTGGGGATCTCAGTCGGCCAGAATTTGCTGGAGCTGGATTTTTTTTTAATCACCATTCAGCTTGAGAAACATTTGCGCCGCAAATTGCTGGAAATGCGAATTGATAACGGGGCAAATGGGACCTTGGTGAACGACGGGACCAACAATCTATCCCCTTAACCAGTGAAATTTAATGATAGAGAAATAGAGTGAATTAGAGTCAAATTAATTACAGAAAGAGAGAAATAAAGAGAGGGAAAGAAAAATGGGATTAAGAAAAAAAAAATTAAATTAAAAATTTAAAAACCTTTAGGAGCAATTTACTACCTTCAGGAATGAGAATCCACAGTTTCGATTGTTTCCTTTCAGGGCCTCTGAGGTTGAAGTGGCATTGCAGAACCATAAATCTCATCATTAAAAGGGTCCTTTTGTCATTAAATACAAGGCCTAACTTTCTGCAGCAAGTTGAATTCGTATTTACGGTTCAAATCCAGCAATTTCTTGAAACCTCCGGGGAGGTTGAGGGCGAGCTCTGGTTTTTGCGAGGCTAACAGTGGAGTGGTGCAAATCGTCCAGCAATTTGTGGCGATTTTCAACTCACAGCGTATCTCTTCCTCGCCAAAGATTGCTGGGTGTTTTTACACACTAATAACAGTCAGCACGTGAACTCGCCGTTATTTTGGCAGCAAATTCTGGGCCATTGTTATTTTTATTTAAATGTTTTATTTGCTGCTTCGTCCTGTTTGAATTTCATGGGACTGAAAATTTGGAAAGGGCTGTCCTTAGTGCAGTTGTCTCATTAGTGGGTAAATCCCAAACCAGAACGTCAAGATCTATTAGTATCAACACCCTGAGATTTGTGCAAATTAAGGGGAACATTTTATACATGGCCCATTAAACAACAAGCGGTTAAAAAAGCATACGGGATCCTGGGCTTTATAAATAGAGTCATAGAGTACAAAAGTAGAGAAGTCATGATGAACCTTTATAAAACACTGGTTCGGCCACAACTGCAATTGTATCCAGTTCTGGGCACCACACTTTAGGAAAGATGTGAAGGCCTTAGAGAGGGTGTAGAAGTGATTTACTAGAACAATTTCAGGGATGAGAGTCTTCCTCAGGCATATAAATAGTAAACGGGTAGTAAGAGGAGGGGTGGGGCCGATTAGGGACCATAAAGGAGATCTATTCATGGAGGCAGAGGGGATAGTTGAGGTACTAAATGAGTACTTTACATTTGTCTTTACCAAGGAAGAAGATGCTGCCAGAGTCTCAGTAAAGGAAGATATAGTTGAGATACTGGATGGGCTAAAAATTGATAAAGAAGAGCTACTTGAAAGGCTAGCTGTACTTAAAGTAGATAAGCCACCCGGTCCGGATGGGATGCATCCTAGCTTGCTGAGAGAAGGGTGGAAATTGCGGAGGTACTGGCCATAAGTACTTGAAAGGAAAATTCACTAGATTCTGGAAAGGTCCCAGCGGATTGGAAAACCACAAACGTAACACCCGTATTCAAGAAGGGAGTGAGACAGAAAGCAGGTAACTATAGTCCAGTTAGCCTAACATCTATCATTGGGAAAATGCTAGAATCCATTATTAAGGAAGTAGTAGCAGGACATTTGGAGACTCATAATACAATCAAGGAGAGTCAACATGGTTTTATGAAGGGAAAATCGTGTCTGACAAATTTATTAGAGTTCTTTGAGGAAGTAACAGGCAGGGTGGACAAAGGGGAACCAATGGATGCAGTATATTTGGATTTCCAAAAGGCATTTGATAAGGTGCCACATAAAAGATTACTGCACAAGATAAGAGCTCATGGTGTTGGGTGTAATATACTGGCATGGATAGAGGATTGGCTAACAAACAGAAAACAAAGAGTCGGGATAAAAGGGTCATTTTCAAAATGGCAATCTGTAACTAGTGGGATGTTGCAGGGCTCAGTGCTGGGACCTCAACTATTTACAATATATATCAATGACTTGGATGAAGGAACAGAGTGTCTTGTGGCCAGATTTGCTGATGATACAAAGATAGGTGGAAAAGCAAGTTGCGATGAGGACACAAAGGGACTGATTTTAGCAGGCCTGCGGGTTTCCGGCGGGTTGGGTTTCGGGTGCGTGGCCTCCGCGCCCGGTGAAATTAGTGGGTTGCCCGCGCGATCGTAGCAGGCAATCCACTAATTGGAGCCACTTACCTGCTCCTCCGGGGTCCGTGCTGCTGGTCTGCGCATCGGGCAGGCTGCGCATGTGCAGTACGATCTGTCAGCTGGATGCTCTCTAGTTAAAGGGGCAGTCCTCCACTGACAGATGCTGCAACCAATAGAACAAATTACAGCATGGAGCAGCCCAGGGGGAAGGCTGCTCCCAGTTTAATGATGCCTCACCCCAGGTATCATCAGATGGGGTGAGGAGGAGGGGGAGGACAGAGATATTCCACCTGGCGGGCGGGAGGAAGCGGCCTGCCTCTGCCACCAAGAAGGCCTGGCTCGAGGTGGCAGAGGGGGTCACCTGCGCCACCAAAATATCGCCCACCTGCATACAGTGCAGGAGGCGCTCCAATGACCGCAGTAGGTCAGCCACAGTGAGAACACGTAGTCTTTCCCCTACACTCCGTCTGCCACAACACTGCCCCCACCCCACATCTCCTTCGGCACCGCCAACACTACTCTGTCACATCACCCCCTCATACCCACTCAAACCCCATCCTCATCTTACCTGCACCTACTCACCGCCACTAACACGCAATCCAATCCTCATACAATCTCATGGCTCTATCCCATACTCACCCTCTCGTGCATCTCCCTCACGGCCAGCCTCACTCAACCTGCCACCACCTGTGCTGCAGCCACAGGGCATGCATCACATATGTGCAGTAGGCAGCGTAAGGCAAACGTGTCGTGAGCATGAAGGGGATGCACAAGGATGTCTGAGAGTTTGTCATGGGTGTTACCTATATTGAATTTCAGAGCAACAAACATCACACATTATATTGGCATCACCACTGCCATGTCTCCGCGAATCCTGTCTGTTGTGTCCAATAATGCCCGCTCCTGGGTATCACTATGAGGACCCACCACTGATGCCACCCATTGTGTTACTGCAGAGTAGGTGCAGGTGTATTTGCAGGGCTCTTCCGCGCAGACGACTGAGAGACATCGGCGGTGTACCCGGCTGCACCCTGGAAGGATGCGGAGGAGAAGTTGTGGAGGACAGTGGTGACTTTGGCAGCGACAGGTAAGCAGATGGTGCTGGGGCCAGCCAGGAGCAGCTCGGCATGAAAGAGCCTGCAGATCTCCACGACTACATGTCGAGTGAATCTGCGCCTCCGTGTGCACTGCTGCTCGGAGAGGTCCGGGGAGCTGCGCCTCGGTCTGTGGACCCTGTGGCGAGGGTAGTGCCCTCTGCGACGCATCTCTCTCTGCGGTTGCCCTCCCTCCTGCTGTGCAGGTGGGCGTGCAACAGCACCGTGTTGGGGGGCTCCACGTCTCTGCGGCGGACGGCGTGGACTGCGAGGCTGCTGGGGCTGGTCATGCTGTTCGTCCTCCGAGGGTGTCCACGCACCACCCATCTGGCAGGTGTTGGTCTAAGGGGTTGTGCAGGGTAGATGGGTGGTTCCTCGGACTGGGGCTGCGGTTTCGCATCGGTCTGTCCTCTGGCTTGGCGGGGGGTGGTGGGGGGCAGGGGTTGCCCTATGTGACGCGGTGGCCTCCTGCGTGGGTGAGGGCTCTCCCCCCCCCCCCCCGGTGGAGTGCACCTTGGCAGCTGCCACAGGCTGCTGGCTGCAACACGCCTGGTTGGAGGGAGACTGTTTCCCCCAGTGTGTAAAACACTCTGCGTTGAAGGTAAAATCCCACACTTCCTGTTTTGACAGCTGATTCAGCTCATTTAATGACCTCAACAAGCAAGGTAAGTACACTCAAGTGGAACCCTGCTGGCTTTAATTGCCTGCGGGATTCCCACCAGCGGGGGCCGCACACGCAGCCCCCGCTGGTGGGAACCCGGAAGTGGTCGGGATCTTGGCGCGATCCGGTCACGTGATTGGATATCGGGATTTTCGGGGCCCCCCCGCTGGAAACCCATCGGAAACCTGACGGTAAAATCGAGCCCAAAGTGTCTGCAAAGGGATATTGACAGGTTAAGCGAATGGGCAAAAATTTGGCAGATGGAATATAATGTGGGAAAATGTGAAATCATCCACTTTGGGAGGAAAAATAAAAAAGCAAAATATTATTTGAATGGAGAAATACTACAAAATGCTGCGGTACAGAGGGATCTGGGTGTCCTCGTACATGAAACACAAAAAGTCAACATACAGGTGCAGCAGGTAATCTGGAAGGCAAATGGAATATCGGCCTTTATTTCTAGGGGATGGAGTATAAAAGCAGGGAAGTCATGCTCCAACTGTACAGGGTGCTGGTGAGACCACACCTGGAATACTGCATACAGTTCTGGTGCCCTTATTTAAGGAAGGATATACTTGCATTGGAGGCAGTTCAGAGAAGGTTCACTAGGTTGATTCCGGGTATGGAAGGGTTGTCTTATGAGGAAAGATTGAACGGGTTGGGTCCATACTCATTGGAGTTTGGAAGAATGAGAGGAGATCTTATTGAAACCTACAAGATCCTGAGGGGACTCGATAGGGTAGATGCTGAGAGGACGTTACCCCTCATGGGGGAATCTAAAACTCGGGGCATAGTCTCAGAATAAGGGGTCGCCCATTTAAGACAGAAATGAGGAGGAATTTCTTCTCCCAGAGGGTCATGAATCTTTGGACTTCTTTACCCCAAAAAGCTGTGGAGGCTGAGTCATTGAATACATTCAAGACTGAGTTAGACAAATTTTTGATCAGCAAGGGTGTCAAAGGATATGGGGAAAAGGCAGGAAAGTGGAGTTGAAGTAAAAATCAGATCAGCTATGATCTCATTAAATGGCGGAGCAGGCTTGAGAGGCCGAATGGCCTACTCCTGCTCCTATCTCTTATGGTCTTATGAAAAAATTTGCAGAGCTATGGGGATAGGGCGGGGGAGTGGGACTAGTTGGATTACTCTTGCAAAGAGCTGGCATGGACTCGATAGGCTGAATGGCCTCCTTCCCTGCTGTGACCTTTCTATGATTCTAATCTTCCAAACACCCGTAGATATGGGGGTGGTGCCAGAGTTGCCAGTATTACAAATGTTACACCCTTGTTCAAAAAAAGTATAAGGATAAACCCAGCAACTATAGGCCAGTCAGTTTAACCTCGGTGGTGGGGAAACTTTTAGAAACGATAATCCGGGACAGAATTAACAGTCACTTGGACGACCGTGGATTGATTAGGGAAAGCCAGCACGGATTTGTTGAAGGCAAATCGTGTTTAACTAACTTGATAGAGTTTTTTGATGAGGTAACAGAGAGGGTAGATGTGGGCAATGCAGTTGATGTGGTGTATATGGACTTTCAAAAGGCATTTGATGAAGTACTACATGCTAGGCTTGTCATCAAAATTGCAGCCCATGGAATAAAGGGGGCAGTGGCAACATGGATACAGAATTGGCTAAGTGATAGGAAACAGAGAGTAGTGGTGAACGGTTGTTTTTTGGAATGGAGGGAGGTGTACAGTGGTGTTCCCCAGGGGTTGGTGCTGGGACGACTGCTTTTCTTGATTATATATTAATGACTAGACTTGGGTATACAGGGCACAATTCCCAAATTTGCAGATGACACAAACTTGGAAGAGTAGTGAACAGTGAGGGGGATAGTGATAAACTTCAGGAGGATATAGACAGGCTGATGGCATGGGCGGACACGTGGCAGATGAAATTTAACGCAGAAAAATGCGAAGTGATACATTTCGGTAGCAAGAACGAGGAGAGGCAATATAAACTAGAGGGCACAACTCTAAAAGAGAGATCTGGGGGTATATGTGCACAAATCGTTGAAGGTGGCAGGGCAGGTTGAGAAAGCGGTTAAAAAAGCATATGGGATCCTGGGCTTTATAAATAGAGGCATAGAGTACAAAAATAAGGAAGTCATGATGAATCTTTATAAAACACTGGTTGAGCCACAACTGGAGTATTGTATCCAGTTCTGGGCACCGCACTTTAGGAAAGATATGAAGGCCTAAGAGAGGGTGCAGAAGAGATTTACTAGAATGATTCCAGGGATGAGGGACTTTAGTTACTTGGATAGACTGGAGAAGCTGGGGTTGTTCTCCTTGGAACAAAGAAGTTTGCGAGGAGATTTGATAGAGATATTCAAAATCATGGAGGGTCTAGACAGAGTAGATAGAGAGAAACTGTTCCCATTGGCGGAAGGGTCAAGAACCATTGTGCTTAGATTTAAGGTGATTGGCAAAAGAACCAAACGTGACATGGGGAAAAACTTTTTTACGCAGCGAGTGGTTAGGATCTGGAATGCACTGCCCGATGGGGTGGTGGAGGCAGATTCATTCATGGCCTTCAAAGGGGAACTGAATAAGTACTTGAAAGCAAAAATTTGCAGGGCAACCGGGATAAGATGTGTGAGTGGGACTAGCTGGAAAGCACTTGCACTGAGCCGGCAAGGACTCGATGGGCCGAATGGCCTCCTTCCGTGCTGTAACCTTTCTATGATTCTAACTCACGAAGACAAAAAGCCTTTTTATAGCGACCAAAATACCCACCATAAATTTCTTTGATGCTTTAGTAAAAATGTTAATTGTATTGCTAGCCTGGAGACACCATCGAAGTCGGGTCTCCCTTCCTTTTACACTGCTTCGGTGAGACCGCAATAACATCTCACCGTGGCTCCATAGTAAACAGCAGGAACACGGCTTCAAACCAGCGCGACAACCCCGGGAGACTACGCTACAAGCCGATAGATATTTAATAACTGCCACCAGTTAGAAAAGGTGCCTGTGGTTTCTGGCTTTTACCGGACACATACTCGCAGCAAGTCAAGGACCCGACTCCCCTCTTGCATCACTGACCAACGAAATGTCCGATTTCTGGCACCTTGTTAGTCCTGGGCACTGGTCTGCGACCGACCCGAAGGACACAGGTTTCACTCAGCCTCATCTTCTCAAAGCCGCAACGTGCTTGCCCGGATTATGAGGCTGAGTCATTTCACAGGCTCGTTTATTTTAACATTTATTTTGTGACATTTTAATCCTACTTACGGTAAATGGTTCTGTACGGGAATGTAGTGTGAGTGGGCCGGGGAGTCTCATGCTGTGGGAGGTGTTTGGGTTCTGACCTTTTCATCGATCCCATAAATAGTTCAGTACTTAAAACCTGAAAGATGATCATATTCTTGTACCTAAGCACTTTATTTCTTTTTTTCATACAATTAATCTTTTTCTTAAAACATTCTTCACTTATACATGAACCAATTGGGAAAACCAATATGTGATGGATAATGAAAACTGGAAATGGTCATTCTTGCTGATATTTGAAAGAAAAAAAACTTGCGTTTATACAGTGTCTTTGACGTCCTTAGAGCATCCCAAAGTGTTTCACAACCAATGAGCTATTTTAAGAGTAGTCACTGTTGTAATGTAAAGAAATTACATTTCTTAAGTTAAAAGCAGCAAGGGAGGAAATAGCGGAGGCTCTGACCATCATTTTCCGATCCTCCCTGACTACAGGCATGGTGCCTGAGGATTGGAGGACTGCTAACATTGTACCGTTGTTTAAAAAGGGAGAAAAAGGGATAGACCGAGTAATTATAGGCCAGTCAGTCTAACGTCGGTGATGGGCAAATTACTGGAATCAATTCTGAGGGACAGTATAAACCGTCATTTATAAAGGCACGGATTAATCAAGGACAGTCAATCATGGATTTGTTAAGGGAAGGTTGTTTCTGACTAACTTGATTGAATTTTTTGAGGCGGTAACAAGGAGAGTCGATGAGGGTAACGCATTTGATGTAGTCTACATGGATTTTAGCAAGGCTTTTGACAAGGTCCCACATGGCAGACTGGTCAAAAAAGTACAAACCCATGGGATCCAAGGGAAAGTGGTCAATTAGATCCAAAATTGGCTCAGTGGCAGGAAGCAAAGGGTAATGGTCGACGGGTGTTTTTGTGACTGGAAGGTTGTTTCCAGTGGGTTCTGCAGGGCTCAGTACTAGGTCCCTTGCTTTTTGTGGTATATAGCAATGATTTAGACTTAAATATAGGGGGCATGATTAAGAAGTTTGCAGACGATACAAAAATTGTCCGTGTGGTTGATAGTGAGGAGGAAAGCTGTGGACTGCAGGAAGATATCAATGGACTGCTCAGGTGGGCAGAAAAGTGGCAAATGGAATTCAATCTGGAGAAGTGTGAGATAATGCATTTGGGGAGGTCAAACAAGGCAAGGGAGTACACAATAAATGGGAGGATACTGAAAGGTGTAGAGGAAGAGAGGGACCTTAGAATGCATGTCCACAGATCCCTGAAGGTGGCAGGACAGGTAGACAAGGTGGTTAAGAAGGTATAGGGGATACTTTCCTTTATTAGCCAAGGCATAGAATATAAGAGCAGGGAGGTTATGCTAGAACTGTATAAAACACTAGTTAGGCCACAGCTTGAGTACTGTGTACAGTTCTGGTCACTACATTACAGGAAAGATGTGATTGCACTAGAGAGGGTACAGACAAGATTTATGAGGATGTTGCCAGGACTGGAGAATTTTAGCTATGAGGAAAGATTGGATAGGCTGGGGTTGTTTCCTTTGGAACAAAGGAGGCTGAGGGGAGTTTTAATTGAGGTATATAAAATTATGAGGGGCCTAGATAGAGTGGATAGGAAGGACCTATTTCCCTTAGCAGACAGGTCAATAACCAGGGGGCATAGATTTAAAGTAATTGGTAGAAGGATTAGAGGGGAGCTGAGGAAAAGTTTTTTCACTCAGAGGGTTGTGGGGATCTGGAACTCACTGCCTGAAAGGGTGGTAGAGGCAGAAACCCTCATCGCATTTAAAAAGTACTTGGATATACACTTGAACTGCCGTAACCTACAAGTGCTGGAAAGTGGGATTAGGCTGGATAGCTCTATTTCAACCGGCACAGTCACGATGGGCTGAATGGCCTCCTTCTGGGCCATAAATTTTCTATGTTTCTAAATGTGGAAGCCAATTTGTGCACAGCAAAAGTCCTACAAACAGCAATGAGATAAATGACCAGATAATCCGTTTTGGTGGTGTTGGTCGAAGGGTCAATATTAGACAAGACACTGTGAGATTTCCCATGTTCTTCTTCATAAAGTGCCATCCGAACAGACATTTCGTGCGACAAAGCAGCATTTGAGTGCTGGCCTAGATTTTGTGTTCAGGTACCTGCAATGGGGTTTGTAGACATTTCACAGCATAAATAGAATGGACCACCTCTTAGATTTAAATACAACTGTGGCCACCTTTGTTGTTTACAATCATTTACTGTACCACATATCCCACATAAAATAAAACAACACACCCTTGTAGTGAGACCATTTTTTGCTGATTACAAGCGGTGAAAAACAGCGAGAAGCTTGATGATATTTGCTGCCGCTGTGGTCTCATTAAAAAACAAGTCAGTTTGGGTGGTATGGCAACAGCATTGTATTGTTGGTTCAACATGCCATGCCACTGAATGGGAGGGTGCCCAAGCACTAACTCTCAAATATGGCTTCATAATGATGGAACGCAAACCTTCCCACTTGGAGAAAAAATATTGTGGACACATCATACTCCACACCACCGTGAGCTTCCCAACAATAACTCAAGACTGGCATTGGGCAAGGCCTGGTAGAAGGTCATTTGACCACCTCCTTGTTAAGAGAGTAGGGTGGGAAGAGTCCTAAAGAGAAAAGAATAAATCGAAACATGTGGTAAGATATGTTTTATATCTATCGTACATATAGGAAAGGTGACAGCTATGGCTCAGTGGGTAGCACTCTTACCTCTGAGTCAGAAGGTTGTGGGTTCATGTCCCATTCCAGGGGCATGAGCACATAACCCAGGCTGACACTCCAGTGCAGTACTGAGGGAGTTCCGCACTGCCAGAGGTGCTGTCCTTTGGATGAGATGTAAACTGAGGCCCCGTCTGCCCTCTCAGATGTACATAAAGGATCCCATGGCATTATTTGGAAGACGAGCAGTCCTGGTCAACATTTATCCCACAACTAACATGACTAAAACAGATGATCGGTTGGATACAAAATTGGCTTGACGACAGAAGACAGAGGGTGGTTGTAGAGGGTTGTTTTTCAAACTGGATGCCTGTGTCCAGCGGTGTGTCTCAGGGATCGGTGCTGGGTCCGCTGTTATTTGTTATTTATATTAATGATTTGGATGAGAATTTAGGAGGCATGGTTAGTAAGTTTGCAGATGACACCAAGATTGGTGGCATTGTGGACAGTGAAGAAGGTTATCTAGGATTGCAACGGGATCTTGATAAATTGGGCCAGTGGGCCGATGAATGGCAGATGGAGTTTAATTTAGATAAATGTGAGGTGATGCATTTTGGTAGATCGAATCGGGCCAGGACCTACTCCGTTAATGGTAGGGCGTTGGGGAGAGTTATAGAACAAAGAGATCTAGGAGTACAGGTTCATAGCTCCTTGAAAGTGGAGTCACAGGTGGATAGAGTGGTGAAGAAGGCATTCAGCATGCTTGGTTTCATTGGTCAGAACATTGAATGCAGGAGTTGGGATGTCTTGTTGAAGTTGTACAGGGCATTGGTGAGGCCACACTTGGAGTACTGTGTACAGTTCTGGTCACCCTATTATAGAAAGGATATTATTAAACTAGAAAGAGTGCAGAAAAGATTTACTAGGATGCTACCGGGACTTGATGGTTTGACTTACAGGGAGAGGTTAGACAGACTGGGACTTTTTTCCCTGGAGAGTAGGAGGTTAAGGGGTGATCTTATAGAAGTCTATAAAATAATGAGGGGCATAGATAAGGTAGATAGTCAAAATCTTTTCCCAAAGGTATGGGAGTCTATAACGAGGGGGCATAGATTTAAGGTGAGAGGGGAGAGATACAAAAGGGTCCAGAGGGGCAATTTTTTCACTCAAAGGGTGGTGAGTGTCTGGAACGAGCTGCCAGAGGCAGTAGTAGAGGCGGGTACAATTTTGTCTTTTAAAAAGCATTTGGACAGTTACATGAGTAAGATGGGTATAGAGGGATATGGGCCAAGTGCAGGCAATTGGGACTAGCTTAGTGGTATAAACTGGGCGACATGGACATGTTGGGCCGAAGGGCCTGTTTCCATGTTGTAACTTCTATGATTCTATGATTCTATGATTATCACATTGCTGTTTGTGGGATCTTGCTGTCCATAAATTGGTTGCCGTGTGACTGCACTTCAAAAAGTACTTCATTGGCTGTAAAGCACTTTGGGACCTCCTGCGTTCCTGAAAGGTGCTATATAAATGCAAGTCTTTCTATATAAAATATTTATTTTTGAATATATCTTCTGTGAATGCAGAATTTATACTAAATAATATCGAAATCGGGGTGCGGCGGAAATAATCAGAAGCTACATTTTGAACATTTCGGTGGTCAAGTGATCTTTTGTGACAGTGGTTTTCAAAGTACAGGTGGGTGGCAGAACATTAATCACTGGGTCGCTCCCCAACTCCGGTTTGGAGTGACCCATTGATGGTTGACTCCAAATCTCTCCCAGCAGCAAGAGGGAACAAAGAGTGTTTCAAAATAGTTTTGCTTTTCCAGGACTCCAGCAGACGGTATGAAATTAGTCTCCTATAACTTTTCAAATTATGATTTGCATAAACATGTTTTATCAGGAGGGGTTGGTGTGAGCTGTGAGCATGTGTTATTCTGTTCTTTCAGTCCTACCACCACCCCCCACCCCCCCCTCCAGTGTGGTCGTTTGCGAAGTGCCGGTTCGGTAAGATGGCGGAGGTTAAGCAGCACGAGGGCCTGCACTCCCAGCGAGGCCGAGTCCCACGTCAAGCTCACCATGAAGAGCTGCCCCGACATGTCGAGTATCAACCAGGACGCGCTCTTCCTCACCGCCAAAGCCACGGTGAGTGGTGCCAGGCGGGGTTTAGGCCCGGTATCACGGGGAAAGGAGTCGGGGGGGCGGCTTAACCATCAAACTTTAATCCTCAAAAATGGATTGTCTTGTAATAAGAAAAAGAAGTTCGGAAACACAGTTATCAAACCCATCTACATCTGAAAATGAAAAAACACGTGTATGTACATTGTCTGCAACAGAAAGTTCAAGTAATGACGGACTTCTGCCATGTCGACCTCGTCTGAACCACCTACTAAGAAGAAAACCAAATCGTGGACGAGGTACTTGAGGTTTTTCGAAATATGGTTTCATCAATTGTACTAAGGCAAACCAAGATCCAAAGCCCCAGTGTGTTATTTGTAGCGAGGTGCTTGCAAACGAGATTTTAAAACTGTCAAAATTAAAAAGACATTTAGAAACCAAAACATGGGGGACATGTTGATAACCCTTTTGAATATTTTCAAAGGAAGCAACGGGAATTAAAGTTATCAGCGCGAGTTGTTAATCGGTCAGCTACTCTGAATGATAAGGCACAACTGGCGTCATATTTGGTCGCATACCGTGTGGAAAAAGAGAAAACTTATTCTTCAGCATCTCTGGATATGGTGCGCACAATCTTCGACGAGAAGTCTGCTGAAAAATTGAGAAGCATTCCTCTCAGTGATAACACAATGTCTCGGTGAATATGTTCTATTGCAGAGCATTTAGAAGCCAAGCTTATTACTCGGTTACAGTCAGCCGGGGATTTTGCAATCCAACTTGACGAGAGTACTGATATTTCAAATTGTGCAACACTGTTAGTTTATGTGAGATATGTCGGGCAAGATGACGTTATGGAAGGTTTGCTGTGTGGTCTAACTTTACCAACAGATACAACAGGAGCACAGATATTCGAAGCACTGCATGACTGTGTAGTTGGAAAATACAAATTGGACTGTGCTAATTGCAAAGGAGTTACAAGTGATGGTGCAGCAAATATGACAGGTAGAAATAGTGGAGTTGTGAGAAGAATACCTGAGGCAGCTGGGAATGATGTTGTTTGGAATCACCGTTTCATTCATCGCAAAGCTTTGGCGTCCAAGGGTATTTCCCCTGATCTTATGGCCGTACTGAAGGAAGTAGTGAAAATTGTTAATTTCATTAAAGAAAGCTCACTGAACTGCAGGATTTTTGAAGTTTTATGTTCAAAATGGGAGTGGAGCGTACTCATTTACTGTTTCACACTGAATTACGATGGCTGTCATGGGGCAGGATGCTTACAAGGGTGTACAACCTCAGGAAAGAGATGCACATTTTTTGGGTAGAGAAACAGTCTAATTTGGCAAATTTGTTTTACAATGACAGTTGGTTAATTAAATTGTCATATCTGGCTGGCATTTTCTCAATTTTAAACTAACTGAATTTGAAGTTACAAGGAAAAGGCAATGATTTGTTTCAACATTGTGAAGAGATACAAACATTCCAAAAGTCATTAGAACTGTGGCAAGCACGACTGAAAAGTAATCGCCCGAGCCATTCCATGTTCCCAATATTGTTACGACACATTGAGGAGGACAGCATCAATGAAGATAAAGGGAATGAAATGAAATGTGTCACACAGTTCCATCTCGCTGCTCTGTCTGACCATTTTAGTCGCTACTTCCCTGCAGAGGGGTTTGAAAATTTGAAAGAAAAGCGTTGGTTTTGCTTTTGAAAATCCTGAATCAATAATGAAGCTAAACTTGAGCAGGAAAATGAGCTGGTGCGACTCACCTGTAATAGCACACTGGAAACACGCTGCAAGCCATTCGGTTTGTCATCTTTTTGGATCAGCGCTTTCAAAGAATACCCCCTGTTAAGATAGATCAGTGTTCTGTTGTTGCTGCCGTTCACAGCAACCTACATGTGCAAACTTGGATTTTCGACTTTGACAAGGTTAAAAACAAGATAAAGGAACTGACTCAACAGCGCACTTGATTTGCGTGTAGCGCTTTCATCCTGTGATCCAGATTGGAATGAGATCATGAACAACAGACCCACCCATCACATTAAGTAAATGAAACTCAACCTGATATTTTCTTTACTGTATTTATATTGTATTTAAAATGTTTTTCAAGTAACTTCGATGTCTAATTTTACTTGTTACTTGAAGTAAAGAGGTTAAAGCTACCATGTTTTTTTTATTCGTTCATGGGATGTGGGCGTCGCTGGGCGAGGCCAGCATTTATTGCCAATCCCTAATTGCCCTTGAGAAGGTGGTGGTGAGTCGCCCTCTTGAGTCGCTGCAGTCCGCGTGGTGAAGGTTCTCCCACAGTGGTGTTAGGAACGGAGTTCCAGGATTTTGACCCAGCGACGATGAAGGAACGACGATATATTTCCAAGTCGGGATGGTGTGTGACTTGGAGGGGAACGTGCAGGTGGTGTTGTTCCCATGTGCCTGCTGCTCTTGTCCTTCAAGGTGGTAGAGGTCGTGGGTTTGGGGTGCTGTCGAAGAAGCCTTGGCGAGTTGCTGCAGTGCATCCTGTGGTGAAGGGAGTGAATGTTTAGGGTGGTGGATGGGGTGCCAATCAAGCGGGCTGCTTTGTTCTGGATGGTGTCAAGCTTCTTGAGTGTTGTTGGAGCTGCACTCATCCAGGCAAGTGGAGAGTATTCCATCACACTCCTGACTTGTGCCTTGTAGATGGTGGAAAGGCTTTGGGGAGTCAGGAAGTGAGTCACTCTGACCTGCTCTTGTAGTCACAGTATTTATGTGGCTGGTCCAGTTAAGTTTCTGGTCAATGGTGACCCCCAGGATGTTGATGGTGGGGGATTCGGCGATGGTAATGCCGTTGAATGTCAAGGGGAGGTGGTTAGACTCTCTCTTGTTGGAGATGGTCATTGCCTGGCACTTGTCTGGCGCGAATGTTACTTGCCACTTATCAGCCCGAGCCTGGATGTTGTCCAGGTCTTGCTGCATGCAGGCACGGACTGCTTCATTATCTGAGGGGTTGCAAATGGAACTGAACACTGTGCAATCATCAGTTAACATCCCCATTTCTGACCTTCTGATGGAGGTAAGGTCATTGATAAGAACATAAGAAATTGGAGCAGGAGTAGGCCAATCGGCCACTCGAGCCTGCTCCGCCATTCAATAAGATCATGGCTGATCTGATCCCAACCACAAATCTAAAGAACACAAGAAGTCGGAGCAGGACCCGGCCACATAGCCCCTGGGCCCTCTCCGCCACCCACAGGGCATTGACCGATCCGAACTCAGCTTCATGTCCAATTTCCTGCCCGCTCCCCATAACCCCTAATTCCCTTTACTTCTAGGAAACTGTCTATTTCTGTTTTAAATTTATCTAATGATGTAGCTTCCACAGCTTCCTGGGGCAGCAAATTCCACAGACCTACCACCCTCTGAGTGAAGAAGTTTCTCCTCATCTCAGTTTTGAAAGAGCAGCCCCTTATTCTAAGATTATGCCCCCTAGTTCTAGTTTCACCCATCTTTGGGAACATCCTTACTGCATCCACCCGATCAAGACCCTTCACAATCTTATATGTTTCAATAAGATCGCCTCTCATTCTTCTGAACTCCAATGATTAGAGTCCCAATCTACTCAACCTCTCCTCATATGTCCGCCCCCTCATCCCCGGGATTAACCGAGTGAACCTTCTTTGTACTGCCTCGAGAGCAAGTATGTCTTTTCTTAAGTATGGAGACCAAAACTGTATGCAGTATTCCAGGTGCGGTCTCACCAATACCTTATATAACTGCAGCAATACCTCCTTGTTTTTATATTCTATCCCCCTAGCAATAAAAGCCAACATTCCGTTGGCTTTCTTGATCACCTGCTGCACCTGCATACCAACTTTTTGATTTTCTTGCACTAGGACCCCCAGATCCCTTTGTACTGCAGTACTTTCCAGTCTCTCGCCATTAAGAAAATAACTTGCTCTCTGATTTTTCCTGCCAAAGTGCATAACCTCACATTTTCCAATATTATATTGCATCTGCCAAATCTCCGCCCACTCACCCAGCCTGTCTATATCCCCTTGCAGGTTTTTTATGTCCTCCTCACTCTCTACTTTCCCTCCAATCTTTGTATCATCTGCAAATTTTGATATGTTGCACTCGGTCCCCTCCTCCAAATCGTTAATATAGATTGTAAAGAGTTGGGGACCCAGCACCGACCCCTGTGGAACACCACTGGTTACTGGTTGCCAGTCCGAAAATGAACCATTTATCCCAACTCTCTGCTTCCTGTTTGATAACCAATCCTCCACCCATGCCAGAATATTACCCCCAATCCCGTGATTTTTTATCTTAAGTAATAATCTTTTATGTGGCACCTTGTCGAATGCCTTCTGGAAGTCTAAATACACTACGTCCACTGGTTCCCCTTTATCCACCCTATACGTTATATCCTCGAAGAACTCAAGCAAATTTGTCAGACATGACTTCCCCTTCATAAAGCCATGCTGACTTTGTCCTATTAAATTATGCTTATCTAAATGTTCCGTTACTGTCTCCTTAATAATAGACTCCAAAATTTTACCCACCACAGATGTTAAGCTAACTGGCCTATAATTTCCAGCCTTCTGCCTACTACCCTTTTTAAATAACGGTGTTACATTAGCAGTTTTCCAATCTGCCGGGACCTCTCCTGAGTCCAGGGAATTTTGGAAAACTATCACCAAAGCATCCACAATCCCTACTGCCACTTCCCTCAAGACCCTAGGATGGAAGCCATCAGGTCCAGGGGATTTATCCGCCTTGAGTCCCATTATTTTACTGAGTACCATCTCTTGAGTGATTTTAATCGTATTTAGCTCCTCCCCCCCGAGAGTCCCCTGTTTGTCCAGTGTTGGGATATTCTTAGTGTCCTCTACTGTAAAGACTGAAACAAAATATTTGTTCAGCATTTTTGCCATCTCCATGTTTCCCACCATTAATTTCCCGGTCTCATCCTCTAAGGGACCTATGTTTGCCTTAGCCACCCTTTTTCTTTTTATATAACTATAGAAACTCTTGCTATCTGTTTTTATATTTTTTGCTAATTTCTTTTCATAATCTAACTTCCCTTTCTTAATCAATCCTTTAGTTACTTTTTGCTGTCTTTTGAAGAATTCCCAATCTTCTATCCTCCCACTAAGTTTGGCTACCTTATATGTCCTTGTTTTTAGTCGGATACTATCCTTGATTTCTTTACTTAGCCACGGGTGGCTGTCATTTCTTTTACTCCCTTTTTTCCTCAGTGGAATATATTTATTTTGAAAGTTGTAAAATAACTCCCTAAATGAACACCACTGCTCATGTACCGTCTTACCCTTTAATCTATTTTCCCAGTCCACTTTAATCAATTCCGCTCTCATACCATCATAGTCTCCTTTATTCAAGCTCAGTACGCCTGTTTGAGAATCAACCTTCTCACCCTCTAATTGGATATGGAATTCAACCATGTTGTGGTCGCTCGTTCCAAGGGGATCCTTAACTAGGACATTATTAATTAATCCTGACTCATTACACAGGACCAGGTCCAAGGTTGCCTGCCCCCTTGTAGGATCAGTTACATACTGCTCAAGAAATCCATCCCTGATGCACTCAATGAACTCGTCCTCAAGGCTGCTCTGCCCAATTTGATTTGTCCAGTTAATATGATAATTAAAATCCCCCATAATTATGGCTGTTCCCTTATTACATGCCCCGACTATCTCCTGATTAATACTTCTTCCAGCAGAGTTGCAACTATTAGGAGGCCTATATACTACGCCCACTAATGTTTTTTTTCCCTTATTATTCCTTATCTCCACCCAAACTGTTTCATTATCTTGATGCTTTGTCCCAATATAATTTCTCTGTATTACAGTGATTCCTTCCTTTATTAACATAGCCACCCCACCTCCCCTTCCTTCCTGCCTGTCCTTCCTGATTGTTAAATACCCTGGCATATTTAATTCCCAGTCGTTGTCACCCTGCAGCCATGTTTCTGTAATGGCCACAAGATCATACCCATACGTAGTTATTTGTGCCGTTAACTCGTCCATTTTATTACGAATGCTACGTGCATTCAGATAAAGAACTTTCAAATCTGTTTTGTGACGCTTAGTTCCTGCTTTTTCCTTTTTTAACACTTTACCTATTACTCCATACCTTCTGTCCCTTCCTGTTACGCTTTCCTCTCTCTCCCTGCTCAGATGAAGCAGATGAAGATGGTTGGGCCTAGGACACTGCCCTGAGGAACTCCTTTATTATGATTAGTCTTTATTGTGATTTTATGAAAATTCTAGTCAGAAAATATTATTGTTTTGGGTCCCTGGGATAAGTGTTTTTCCTCCAGTGGGTGAGGGGAAAAAAGTTTGAAAAACATTGTTGTACCAGGCCTAGAGAGCGAAAGTTTCCTGCAGAACTATTTCCACTTTCCATTTGAGGTGGTGCAGACTGAGATTTGGGGTATTCCGGAGATACGTCTTCAGTTTCAACAATACGCTTTGCAAAAACAAAGTGGGCGGTCGCACGACATGAACAGGCGTATCATGGTGGAAATTTCCAGTATATTGAAGGCATGCTTCCTCTTTCGGTTTTGGTGAGGTCACTGGGGTTTCTGAAACTCGCGATTATGAATTGTATAAAGTGCGAAGCTTTACACAGATTAAACAAAAAGGTCGCGAAGGACTGGGACGCATCATGGGCCATAAAAATCCAGACTCCGAGGCATTCCTCTACTTCTTAACGAAGGATTATTTAGGGTTTGCACTGGAAGGATCCCAGTCAGGACCAGCAACGGACAGCGTGGCTGAAACTCTGCGCAGGACTGGTTCCTCCTTACAGACACACGAGCAGGAATTCGAGCTATTCATCAACAATCTCAACGTGGGCTCGATAGAGGAGGCGAAGCGAGCGATCCCCATTCTAACCAGGGAGATCTACTCAGATGGGACTGATAACTGGGGCAGACTTGTGACTTTGTACGCGTTTTGTGGCGTGTTAGTCAGACACTTGAGAAGGAAAGGCATTCCAGAGGGAGAACTGATTGAGGACATAGCTCAATGCATGGCCCACCACACATGGACTCACAAAGCTGCGTGGATCAAGGAGAATGGTGGCTGGGTAAGAGATATTATTTAAACTTAGTCAAAAGCTAACATGTCAGGTCACTTTTATTTAAATTCTTTTCAAGGCAAGAACATTTATGGACGAACCAACCTGTGCACAGTGCAGACCTTCATTGCTCTGCTTGTGATGAGTCTCTGTGCAGTCATATGGCAGCACCAAATTAAGCCAACACATGCACAGAGCTAACATACATTGCCCAAGGTAATGGGCAAAAAACTCTTGCCAACTTTCTCCTTTTGGTCCTCACTGGGGTATGGTTCTATCATCACTGGGCACCCTCCACTAGCTCACCCGAGCAGCCAAGTGATTCCTTGATAGTGAGTGTTGACGGGCTAATTGACCATTTGGCATAATAGACGTGTGCGATTGTGGCTTCAACAGATGGTCCACACATCTGCATGTCCAGCAAGAGTCACTAAATAGTGATCAGGAGCGGTAACTTAAATGATTCTTCCCCCCCTCCCAACTCAGGGATGCTGCAGTTTTCCTGAGCATCTCTTCCTGCAGAGAAATGTGACAACTTCAGATCAGATCCTTCACTCGATGGTGCTGTTGATGCAACACACAACTAACTGCCCTTATTACAAGTTATTTAAAGGGCACTGTGCTGGAAACAGGAACAGCAGAAAATTACTGGAGCCTCGCAGGATATCGGTGGGTACCTCTCAGTGATGGTACTTACCCGTAGTTACCCTTTTTCCTTACACATCTCCCTCAATGATTATTTTTTAGTTCAAAATGGAATTATAAGGGAATTAAGAACATATTATACAGTATGCACATTGTAATTTCTTGTTGCCTCTGTCACTGTGTGCTGTTCACATTCACCATTGAATGTAGAGAAGCAATTCACAATTGTGCACAAGACATGATGAGTGGGGAAAATTTTTACAATTTAGTGCTCCCGACATAGAGCTACACCCAGCGGGAGCAGATATCGGGAACATGGCCATGGAAGTCACACACAATATTCACAGCCTACATGATTTTCCATCCAATAAAGTAATGTTTGGAAATTCCCGGCCTGCGAATCGGGCGTGCATTGACCTCCTTGCCCAAACTCCCAACATGCACTCCCATCACGTGAAACTGCACCAGGAGCACTCAGTTATAAAACTGACCCCACTGTGTATATATAATAATGTCCTGAAAATATGTAGAATCCATAACTGTACTGCATTTATTCATTAAATTTATGTTTTTTTTTATAGGAAAAAGGGTTTGTGGAATTTTTCCGGCAGAAAAGCCCCCGATTTTCTTATGCAAAGATGGCCATTGTCACTGGGATTGTTGCTGCATTTTCCTTTGTGATTTACCAGCACTGAAAACAAAGAAGTGAACACTACACATCGGAAGCCAGGCCAACCCGTCAACATTGTGCCCTGAAGGGTGAACCTGGTACTGGACTTGCTCTAATTGCTTTTTTGTGAAGCCTGTTGAATCCCAGAACATGTAAAAAGTTGAACCACAGTAAACACTGATTTACATTATAGTAAATAGAATGTATTTAACTAAATTCTTCAATAAAAAAGAAAGACTTGCATTTATTTAGCTTCTTTCACAATCTGTCCCAAAGCACTTTACAGCCAATGAAGTACTTTTGAAGTGTAGTCACTGTTGTAATGTAGGAAATGCAGCAGCCAATTGATGCACAGCAAGATCCCACAAACAGAAATGTGATAATGACTAGATAATCTGTTTTAGCGATGTTGGTTGTGGGATAAATATTGGTCAGGGGGAACTCCACTGCTCATCTTCGAAATAGTGCCATGGGATCTTTTACATCCACAAAAGGATAGATGGACTGTCAGTTTAATGTCTCATCTGAAAGATAGCACCTACCGACAGTGCAGCACTCCCTCAGTACTACATTGGAGTGTCAGCTTAGACTTTGTGCTTCAGCTTCTGGAGCAGAACTTGAACCCACAACCTTCGAACTCAAAGGCAAGAGTGCCAGCACTGAGCCGCAGCTGGATCTTAAAGTCAATGACCTAAAAGGAATTCTGCATCATTGAATGCAATTAATTATGGCAAAAACAAAAAGAAAATCAGAGCACAATTTCTACTATAAAGCACCCAATAAGGACAATGCCAGCTAATTTATTACTGCTTTAATGTCGCATTCCCATGTGCAGCATTAAGTGTAGTAATGTTTTGTCTGTCTCTACTGAAAATTAAGTAACATTTTGCAATTAAAGTCTTAAGTATTTAGTAGTTGAGATTTGATCTTTACTGAAACAAAGAACCTGGGTTATACTTTCTGTGTTGCAAACACAGTCATTCTGAAATTGCACTTTGCGTATGGATGGAATATGGGGATCAGCCATTTTGGACCAGGCAGATCTGTAAAAAACTGCATCTTTTGAGTACCTTTAACATTTTTGTCTATCTTTACACCATCAGTAATTAAATACCGTCAAAATCAAGCTTAAATTTACTCAATAAAAACCCTGTAAGATTAACAAAGCCAGGGCACCAAAGGTGGGCTAATAATGCTTGATCCAGCACCAACGTGAACATAAGAACATAAGAAATAGGAGCAGGAGTAGGCCAATCGGCCCCTCGAGCCTGCTCCGCCATTCAATAAGATCATGGCTGATCTGATCCTAACCTCAAATCTAAATTCATGTCCAATTTCCTGCCCGCTCCCCGTAACCCCTAATTCCCTTTACTTCTAGGAAACTGTCTATTTCTGCTTTGAATTTATTTAATGATGTAGCTTCCACAGCTTCCTGGGGCAGCAAATTCCACAGACCTACCACCCTCTGAGTGAAGAAGTTTCTCCTCATCTCAGTTTTGAAGAAGCAGCCCCTTATTCTAAGATTATGCCCCCTAGTTCTAGTTTCACCCATCCTTGGGAACATCCTCACCGCATCCACCCAATCAAGCCCCTTCACAATCTTATATGTTTCAATAAGATCGCCTCTCACTCTTCTGAACTCCAATGAGTAGAGTCCCAATCTACTCACCCTCTCCTCATACGTCCGCCCCCTCATCCCCGGGATTAACCGAGTGAACCTTCTTTGTACTGCCTCGAGAGCAAGTATGTCTTTTCTTAAGTATGGAGACCAAAACTGTATGCAGTATTCCAGGTGCGGTCTCACCAATACCTTATATAACTGCAGCAATACCTCCCTGTTTTTTATATTCTAACCCCCTAGCAATAAATGCCAACATTCCGTTGGCCTTCTTGATCACCTGTTGCACCTGTATACTAACTTTTTGATTTTCTTGCACTAGGACCCCCAGATCCCTTTGTACTGCAGTACTTTCCAGTCTCTTGCCATTAAGATAATAACTTGCTCTCTGGTTTTTCCTGCCAAAGTGCATAACCTCACATTTTCCAATATTGTATTGCATCTGCCAAATCTCCGCCCACTCACCCAGCCTGTCTATATCCCCCTGCATGTTTTTTATGTCCTCCTCACTCTCTACTTTCCCTCCCATCTTTGTATCATCTGCAAACTTTGATATGTTACACTCGGTCCCCTCCTCCAAATCGTTAATATAGATTGTAAAGAGTTGGGGACCCAGCACCGATCCCTGCGGAACACCACTGGCTATTGGTTGCCAGTCCGAGAATGAACCATTTATCCCAACTCTCTGCTTCCTGTTAGATAACCAATCCTCCACCCATGCCAGAATATTACCCCCAATCCAGTGATTCTTTATCTTGAGCAATAATCTCTTATGTGGCACCTTGTCGAATGCCTTCTGGAAGTCTAAATACACTACGTCCACTGGTTCCCCTTTATCCACCCTGTACGTTATGTCCTCAAAGAACTCAAGCAAATTTGTCAGACATGACTTCCCCTTCGTAAAGCTATGTTGACTTTGTCCTATTAAATTATGTTTATCCATATGTTCTGCTACTGTCTCCCTAATAATAGATTCCAAAATTTTACCCACCACAGATGTTAGGCTAACTGGTCTATACTTTCCAGCCTTCTGCCTACTACCCTTTTTAAATAAGGGTGTTACATTAGCAGTTTTCCAATCTGCCGGGACCTTTGCCGAGTCCAGAGAATTTTGGAAAATTATTACCAAAGCACCCACAATCCCCACTGCAACTTCCCTCAAGACCATAGGATGTAATCCATCAGGTCCAGGGGATTTATCCGCCTTGAGTCCCATTAATTTACTAAGTACCACTTCCTTAGTGATTTTAATCGTATTTAGCTCCTCCCCCCCAGAGCCCCCTGTTTGTCCAGTGTTGGGATATTCTTAGTGTCCTATACCATAAAGACTGAAACAAAATATTTGTTCAGCATTTTTGCCATCTCCATGTTTCCCACCATTAATTTCCCAGTCTCATCCTCTAAGGGACCTACGTTTGCCTTAGCCACCCTTTTTCTTTTTATATAACGATAGAAACTCTTGCTATCTGTTTTTATATTTTTTGCTAATTTATTTTCATAATCTGTCTTCCCTTTCTTAATCAATCCTTTAGTTACTTTTTGCTGTCTTTTGAAGACTTCCCAATCTTCTATCCTCCCACTAAGTTTGGCTACCATATATGTCCTTGTTTTTAGTCGGATACTATCCTTAATTTCTTTACTTAGCCACGGATGGCTGTCATTTCTTTTACACCCCGACAGATGACAGAGGGTGGTTGTAGAGGGTAGTTTTTCAAACTGGAGGCCTGTGACCAGCGGTGTGCCTCGGATCGGTGCTGGGTCCGCTGTTATTTGTTATTTATATTAATGATTTGGATGAGAATTTAGGAGGCATGGTTAGTAAGTTTGCAGATGAAACCAAGATTGGTGGCATTGTGGACAGTGAAGAAGGTTATCTAGGATTGCAACGGGATCTTGATAAATTGGGCCAGTGGGCCGATGAATGGCAGATGGAGTTTAATTTAGATAAATGTGAGGTGATGCATTTTGGTAGATCGAATCAGGCCAGGACCTACTCCGTTAATGGTAGGGCGTTGGGGAGAGTTATAGAACAAAGAGATCTAGGAGTACAGGTTCATAGCTCCTTGAAAGTGGAGTCACAGGTGGATAGGGTGGTGAAGAAGGCATTCAGCATGCTTGGTTTCTTTGGTCAGAACATTGAATACAGGAGTTGGGATGTCTTGTTGAAGTTGTACAAGACATTAGTAAGGCCACACTTGGAGTACTGTGTACAGTTCTGGTCACCCTATTATAGAAAGGATATTATTCAACTAGAAAGAGTGCAGAAAAGATTTACTAGGATGCTACCGGGACTTGATGGTTTGACTTATAGGGAGAGGTTGGATAGACTGAGACTTTTTTCCCTGGAGAGTAGGAGGTTTAGGGGTGATCTTATAGAAGTCTATAAAATAATGAGGGGCATAGATAAGGTAGATAGTCAAAATCTTTTCCCAAAGGTAGGGGAGTCTATAACGAGGGGGCATAGATTTAAGGTGAGAGAGGAGAGATACAAAAGGGTCCAGAGGGGCAATTTTTTCACTCAAAGAGTGGTGAGTGTCTGGAACGAGCTGCCAGAGGCAGTAGTAGAGGCGGGTACAATTTTGTCTTTTAAAAAGCATTTGGACAGTTACATGGGTAAGATGGGTATAGAGGGATATGGGCCAAGTGCAGGCAATTGGGACTAGCTTAGTGGTATAAACTGGGCGACATGGACATGTTGGGCCGAAGGGCCTGTTTCCATGTTGTAAACTTCTATGATTCTATGATTCCTCAGTGGAATATATTTGTTTTGAAAGTTGTAAAATAAGCAGCGTTAGAAATAAAGTTGGGGAACGAGATGCTGACTAGAGTGGGACACTGTCATACACTTGACCGAAACTTGGCTTTAGCCAAGGCAAGACTGGGAACTAAATATTCCCGACTGTAAAATTTTCAGGAGAGATAGAGAAGGAAAAAGTATGTTGAATAATTAATTGAAGGCATAATTAGAAATGATAGTTCTTATTGAATATTCTGCTCAGATGGAGTCTGGGTTGAGTTATGAAATAATAAGGGATCTGTTACCATATTAGGAGTACATTATCGGGCTAGTTTTACAAGAGGAGGCACTGATCCTTGTGTCACCCCACGAGTTACAAACTGTCAACCTGAAAATGACCCATTTATTCCTACTCTGTTTTCTGTCCGTTAACCAATCCTCAATCCACCCTAATATATTACCCCAAATCTCATGAGCCCTAATCTTGTGTAACAACCTCTTGTATGGCACCTTATCGATTGCCTTTTGAAAATCCAAATATACTACACCTCCCTTATCTACCCTGCTAGTTACACCCTTAAAAAACTCTAATAGATTTGTCAAATGCGATTTCCTTTCATAAAACCGTGTTGACTCTGCCTAATCATATTATGATTTTATAAGTGCCTGTTACTACGTCCTTAATAATAAATTCTAGCATTTTCCCTACTATTGATGTCAGGCTAACTGGCCTATAGTTCCCTGTTTTCTCTCTCCTTACTTTCTTGAATAGCGGGGTTACATTTGCTACCTTCCAATCCACAGGAACCGTTCTAGAATCTAGGAAATTTTGGAAGATCAAAACCAGTGCATCCACTTCTCTGCAGCCTCCTCTTTTAAAATCCTAGGATGTAGGCCATCAAGTCCAGGGGATTTGTGAGGGAGTGGTTGGGATTTGAACAACATACGGCCATTGTTAGTGGAACCTTGCATTTGGAAACCCCAAAGCTGGTTTCCTGCCCCGACTCGGTGGTCCCTATTAACCACGTGTGAGTCCCCCGAGAAAGAATAGGATAGATGATTCGGCCCCCAGTGGATGATTTGGGTGGTGTCTTGGAGTCATTGTTGGGGTTACCCCTAGCCCACCCTACCTCACGCCATCCAGCCTGTGCCAAGTAATGTGTTGAGCCAGAGCCATTTGAATCCTGCCTTCAACAAGCCTCATTCTTAGAATCATAGAATCTTACAGCACAGCAGGAGGTTCTATGATTCTTCAACGAGGCCATTCGGCTCATCATGCCTCTGCCGGCTCTTTGAAAGAGCTATCCAATTAGTCCCACTCCCCTGCTATTTCCCCACAGCCCTGCAAATTTTTCCTTTTCAAGTATATATCCAATTTTGAAAGTTACGATTGAATCTGCTTCCACCATCCTTTCAGGCCGTGCATTCCAGATTATAACAACTCGCCGTGTAAAAAAAATTCTCATCATCTTCTCCCTGATTCTTTTGCCAATTATCTTAAATCTGCATCCTCTGTTTATCGACCCTCCTGCCAGTTTCTCCCTATCTACTCCACAAAACCCTTCATAATTTTGAACGCCTCTATTAAATCTCCCCTTAACCTTCTCTGCTCTAAGGAAAACAATTCCAGCTTCTTTAGTCGTTCCACATAACTGCAGTCCCTCATCCCTGTACCATTCTAATAAATCTTCTCTGCACTCATCCATGGCTTTTTTTTCCTCAGGGGACTTAAGTTTGTCCAAGTGCCGTGGCTCTGTCTTGGTTTCACTAGTGATGTGGTCGGACTAATCTTGCTTATGGTGATGGTAGGGACTCAGGCCAGTGAAGGGTTAAGGCTCAGGTTAGGATACCAGGAATAAAGTATTTAGGGTTAACCCGAAAGTTAGAGTTACGTTTAGGGCTTAAGTCAGCACTCGATTTAGAGTTAGGGTTAGTGCTATGGCTCTGGTTAGGGTTGGAACAGCAGTAAGTGAAAACCCCTTCCTGGTCTGGTCTACATGTGACTCCAGTCCCACACTATGTGATTGACTCTTAATGCCCTCAGGGCAATAAATACTGCCTTGCTGGGATAGCCCACATCCCAAGAAGAAATTTTTTAAAAAATTAATAAAATGTTCAGTGGTAACAGCAGAAATTTTTATGTAATCTGGAAAATACCCATAGATGGTTATTTATTGATCTAATGTTTTATTATGGTTAGAGTTAGGATTAGGGTAGGATAGGGCACGTTTAGAGTAAGACTAGGGTAGGTGCAGAGAAGGGTTGGGGATAGATAAGGTGAGCGTTAAGAGTAGGATTAGAGTTGGGGTTACATTAGGGTAGGGTTAGAGTAGAATTAAGGTAGGTTTAGAGTAGAAGAAGAGTAGGGTAAGGGTAGGGTTAGAATAGTAAACAATTTCACAACACCAAGTTATAGTCCAGCAATTTTATTTTAATTTCACAAGCTTTCGGAGGCTTCCTCCTTCCTCAGGTGAATTTTGTGGAATTCACCTGAGGAAGGAGGAAGCAAAATTCACCTGAGGAAGGAGGAAGCCTCCGAAAGCTTGTGAAATTTAAATAAAATTGCTGGACTATAACTTGGTGTTGTGAAATTGTTTACAATTGTCAACCCCAGTCCATCACCGGCATCTCCACATCAGGGTTAGAATAGGGTTAGGGTAGTATTAAGAGTCAGGTGAGAGTTGAGTTAGAGTTAAGAGTAGAGTTAGAGTAAAGTTAGGGTAGGGTTAGAGTAGAGTTAAAAGTAGTTAGGGTAGGGTTAGAGTAGAGTTAGAGTAAAGTTAGGGTAGGGTTAGAGTAGAGTTAAAAGTAGTTAGGGTAGGGTTAGAGTAAGGTTAGAGTAGAGTTAAGAATAGACTCAGGTCTATGTTTGCAGCACCTCTATTGATCACAGATTAGCCGCGGGTTCAGGGGGCGGGGCCGCGGGGTCAAGGTGCACTCGGGGCCCCGCAGGCAGTTGGCGCGCCCCCGACTCTGATGGAGGCCGGGGCCGCGCCGCTCGCTCTCTCCTCGGGGACCATGGCCGCGCTGCAGGCCGCCAAGAAGGCGCTGCGCCTGGACATGAAGCGGAGGGTCGCGGCGCTGAGCGACACCGAGAAACGGAGACAGACGGAGGTCGTGAGCCGGCGGGTGAGTGACAGCACAGCGCGGCCTACCCACCGCCACAGCCTGCCGCTCGGGTAGGCCACCCACCCGGCCTGTGCGCCCGTCAGTAGCGGGGCCGCGGCGGGTTTCGCCTATTGGCCTCGTCACATCGAATCATCAAATGGGCCCCGCCCCTGTCCAGGCCCCTCCCCTTCCAGACCACGCCCCCTTCAAGGCCCCTCCCTTTACAGACCAGACCACGCCCCTCCCAGACCACGCCCCCTTCCAGGCCCCTCCCCTCCCAGACCACGCCCCATTCAAGGCCCCTCCCATTTCCAGACCACGCCCCCTCCCAGGTCCCTCCCCCTCAGTAAATCAGGAAAGGAACCTGCAGGAGAGACACTGAGTGAGTGGAAGTTGGGCTCAAGAAATAAGTGAGGAAAAGAGTCCTTGACAAGAGATGGCATTGGGCGTTCGGAGACAGGAAGGCAGAAAGAGTGGAAGATAAACGGGGAAACGGAAAGAATTAGAGAGGGAGCGAGGCTGAGAGACAGTTGCAGGAAGGGTGCAATTTAAACAAATGTTCTTATCCAAGATTAGCATCATGGAGGATAACAGGCTACAGTAGAGGAGACATCAGTATAACGGTCTCGAACTGAACGGCTCTCTTACTTCAGCACAATTACTGCACTCTGGAACTTTGGCCGTGGCTGTGCACAGTGTTCTGACCTGTCGCTTAAAAATGGTCAGAAAATCAGAGTGCGCCCTGATTTATCTACACGCTGCCCCTCAGCGACATCATCCGAAAACATGACGTCAGATTCCACACGTACTCTGACGACACCTAGCTCTACCTCACCACCACCTTTCTCAACCCCTCCGCTGTCTCTGATTTGTCACCCTGGTTGTCTGTTTCCCTACCTCTCTCCTTTAAGTCCTCCTTGAAACCTACATCTTTGACTAAACCTGTCCTAATATCTCCTTATATGGCTCGGTCTCAAATTTTGTGTGATAACGCTCCTGTGAAGCACCTTGGGACATTTTACTACATTAAAGGTGCTATATAAATGCAAGTTGTTGTTGTTTATTTGTGATACGTACTACTGGCAGGCGAATAAAATGCCCTTTGAATCTGTGAACACAACCGTAAGCAATAAAATAATTGGAACCATCTTGTTTGAAGAGTTGCACTTTCTAATATTTGCTAGACGCTCAGATTTCACAATTGGCTCTCAACTTATTTCGTTTGTTTTAGCCCAGAATTTAGATATTTTGTAAATTATTAGAATCTGACACAGGGAATGAGAAACTAACCATGTCAATATGAAATGCTCACTATATCTATGGACCAGCATAATGCATTGTGTGTCTGCACAATACACCTTACTGGCTTTAAGCGGTGATGAACCTGTGTTTGAGGTATCATTCCTCAATTCGAATCGTTCTCATTCAGATAATGCATTGGGCACCAGTATGCAGCACAGTAGAACAAATTGGCATGCAGTGTTTTGAATATGGAGCAGGGGGATCCAGCTCTCTCATCCAGCCCTGCTTGTTATTTAGAAAGAAGAAAGAAAAATTACATTTTTTTAGCGTCTTTCATGAGCTCAGGACTTTACAGCCAATTAAGTGTTTGTTTTGAAGTGTAGTCACTGTTGTAATGTAGGAAATGCAGCAGCCAATTTGCGCACAGCAAGGTCCCACAAACAGCAACGTGATAATGACCAGATAATCTGTTTTTTAGTAATGTTGGTTGAGGGATAAATATCGGCCAGGACACCGGGGAGAACTCCCCTGCTCTTTGAATAATGCCATGGCATCTTTTACATCCATCTGAAAGGGCAGACGGGGCCTCGGTTTAACATTTCATCCGAAGGACGTCATCTCCGACAGTGCGGCACTCCCTCAGTACTGCACTGGAGTGTCGGCCTGAAATATGTGCTCAAGTCTCTGGAGTGGGACAGGAATCCACAACCTTCTGATTCAGAGGCGAGAGTGATAGCACATTTTGAAGTAGGGGCTGAAATAGCATCATCATTTACTGTCACTCACGGTCCTCCCCGTACTCTCAATTCTCGCAGGTTTTGTGCCCGCCTGGCCCTTTGAAGCTCACTGACCAGCCTGTGTTCAGTATAATCACATGCTGCATTACACTGGGTACAACGTGCATGGCTGAACACTCGGGTCAGTCTCTCTCTCTCTCTCTCTCTCCTCCCATTGGCTGAAGTTCATTTCTCTCCTCCAAGTGGTTGCATTCTGTGCCCTACTCCCCTGAAGTTGGTACAAAAGATGACGGCAAATTCATGCCCATACCGTCAGCGAGACATACTACCCAGAGTATGAAAATTATTAAAATGGTGGTACTCAAAGATTTGCCTCAATCTGCAGGTCATTATCAGGAATGGAAATCTTAGTTTTTTTCTTATCAGCTGATGAGCATCTTCCCAACTTCCTTCTTTATCGGTATGTCCAGTTTGCCTCCCATGCCAATGTTCTCTTTCAGGCAAGGAGAGGCATGCCATGATCATTTCTCCAATTACTGTTCTAAGTTTTGCCAGCTGCAACCCTAAGTTCCTCTCCCGAGTGCTTCTGCTCCCAGGGCCAGACCTCTCTCCTCCTTCCTCTCCCCCCCCCCCCCCAGATATCTCCCAAGTCTAGATCCCTCCATATGGCTTCCAGACTGCATTCCCAGACTCACCAGCATTATCAAACCCAAGGCCCATACTCTAGCGCCTTCAAGTACTCCCCACCCTCTCAGTGGTCTTGGACCCCGGCCCTCCAAAGATCTCCCAGTCCCAAATACTACCCTTCCTGCATTCTACCAGTCCCAACAGCCTAAGCACTCCAAAAGCACAGCACACCCCTCCTGAGTCTCCCAGCCCCACATCCACCAGGACAGTTCCCAGGTCCTCCAGAGCTCATAGTCCTCCTGAGTGCTTCTGGCCCACAGAACTCTGAATGCTCCCAGACTGCAGTACTCCAAACTATCTCCTCCCACCATCCAAGTGCTCACAGACCCCGACCTTGTCATCTCCACTGTCTCTCATTTGTCACACTGCTTGTCCGATGAGCAAAAATTTCCTCCAACTAAATATTGGGAAAACCAGAACCATTGTCTTTGGTCCCCGCTGCAGACTCCGTTCCCTAGCCACCGACTCCATCCCTCTCCCTGGCCACTGTTTGAGGCTGAACCAGACCGTTCTCAACCTTAGCGTCCTCTTTGACTCTGAGATGCGCTTCCGGCCACATATCCGCTCCAACACCAAGACCGCCTACTTCCACCTCTGTAACATCGCCCGTCTCCACCACTGCCTCAGCTGATCTGCTGCTGAAACCCTCATCCATGCTTTTGTTACCTCTAGACTCGACTTTCCTGGCCGGCCTCCCATCTTCCACCCTCCATAAACTTGAGCTCATCCAAAACTCTGCTGCCTGTATCCTAACTCGCACCAAGTCCCGTTCTCCCATCACCCCTTGAGCGCTGACCTACTTTGGCTTCCGGTCCGGGAACACCTTGATTTTAAAATTCTCATCCTTGTTTTCAAATCCCTCCATGGTCTCGCCCCTCCCTATCTCTGTAACCTCCTCCAGCCCTTCAACCCTCCGAGATCGCTGCGCTCCTCCAATTCTGGCCTCTTGCCCAGTTCCGATTTCCATTGCTCCACCATTGGCGGCCGTGCCTTCAGCTGCCTTGGCCTTAAGCTCTGGAATTCCCTCCCTAAACCTCTCCGCCTCTCTACCTCTCTCCTCCTTTAAGACGCTCTTTAAAATCTACCTCTTTAACCAAACTTCTGGCCACTTGTCCTAATATCTCCTTATGTGGCTTGGTGTCAGATTTTGTTTGATAATCGCTCCTGTGAAGCGCCCTGGGGTGTTTTACGACGTTAAGGGTGCTATATCAATGAAAGTAGTTGTTGTTGCTGAAAGTCATTATTGAATCTGCTTCCACCGCCCTTTCAGGCAGTGCATTCCAGATCATAACAACTCGCTGTTAAAAGAATTTCTCCTCGTCTCACCTCTGGCTCTTGTGCCAATTACCTTACCCAATCACTTGTTTTATTTAATTAAAATCTTTTATGTGCCTTTTCTATATGACTCCTACTGACCACATTTGTAATTTTCTTTCAGCTAATAGCTCACCCCAAGTACCAGAATTGCCAAAGAATTGCTGTCTTTTTGAGCATGTCTGATGAAATCCAAACAGAAGACATCATAAAAGATGTTTTCCAGCGTGGAAAAGAGTGCTTCATTCCACGATACAAGTCTCGAAGCAACCACATGGACATGGTGAAGCTTGGATCAGCTGAAGAAATCCACCATCTTCCTCTGACGTCTTGGAATATTCACCAGCCCGCTGAAGATGATTCTCGAGAAGAGGCTTTAGCCTCAGGTTGGTAGTGAGTCTGGTAAATCTGAGTGTTGATATTTATAGGGCTAGCACTTTAAAATGTTCGTAACCTCGGCGTCCTATTTGACCCTGAGCGAAGTTTCCTATCCCATATCATCTCCATCAAATAGACCGTCTACTTCCACCTCCGCAACATTGCCCGTCTCCACCCCTGCCTCAGCCCATCTGCTGCTGCAACCCTCATCTGTGCTTTTGTTACCTCTAGACTCGACCATTCCAATGCTCTCTTGGCCGCCTCCCACCTTGCACTCTCCATAAACTCGAGCTCATCCAAAACTCTGCTGCCCGTATCCTAACTCGCACCAAGTCCCGTTCTCCCATCACCCCTGTGCTCGCTGATCAGTGCCTCAATTTTAAAATTCTCTTCCATGTTTTCAAATCCCTCCTTGGCCTCGCCCCTCCCTATCTCTCTAACCTCCTCCAGCCCAGCATACCTCCAAGATCTCTGCATTCCTCCAACTCAGGCCTCAGTACGTGAGTTCCGGTGCTAAAACTTTTAGCCTAAAAGTACGTGAGTTCCCCCAGTGACAGGCTCACTTACCTCATCAGCCGTGGAAAAATGTGGCTTTATAAAAAGCAGTGGAAATTTATTTTAAACAAAATATGTTGTCAAACTTGACAAGTAACTTATGGTTTTTAACTTTTGGCCCTTTTGGAAATTTACCTGGAAACTTGCGGTGTGTTTCAAGGCAGTAACTTGAACCTCAGCCTTGTTCTGATCACCTCAGCTCAGTTACATTTACACCAAGCGTAGGAAGAGGCTACATGTGGCTTGACTTTTGGCTGCTTCTGAAAATTGGTTAATTGTAAACTGCTTTAGTGTGCAGCCATTATTACTACCTCATCATCCTAATAATCATAAACATTAATATATTAAAATGTATTAATTTTGAGCATATTTACAATATCCTCCTTCCACTGGGAGGGAAGGGTGGATGGCAATCCAGGCTCCTCAGTGACCTGGGTTATCGATGCTGCTTTGTGTTTAGAAACATAGGAACAGGAGTAGGCTATTTAGCCCCTCAAGCAAGTTCTGCCATTCAATGAGATCTGTGACCTAACTCCATATACCCACCTTAGGCCCATATCCGTCAATAACTTTGGTTAACAAAAATCTATCAATCTAGCTTTAAAATTAACAATTGAGCAAGTGTCAACTGCTGTTTGTGGAAGAGAGTTCCAAACTTCTATCACCCTTTGTGTGTAGAAGTGTTTCCTGACTTCACTCCTGAAAGTCCTGGCTCTAATTTTTAGGCTCTGTCCCCGAGTCCTAGACTCCCCAACCAGCGGAAATAGTTTCTCTCCATCTACCCTATCAGCTCCCCTTAATATCGTGAAAACTTCGATCAAATCACCTCTTAATCTTCTAAATTCCAGGGAATACAACTCTAATTTGTGTAATCTCGCCTCGTAATTTAACCCTTGGAGTCCAGCTCTCATTCTAGTAAATCTACGCTGCACTCCCTCCAAGGCCAGTATATCCTTCCTAAGGTGTGGTGCCCAGAACTGAACACAGTACTCCAGGTGTGGTCTAACCAGGGCTTTGTATAGCTGTAGCATAACTTCTACCCCCTTGTATTCTAGTCCTCTAGATATAAAGGCCAGCATTCCATTAGCCTTTTTGATTATTTTCTGTACCTGTCCATGACATTTTAATGATCTATGTACATGGACCCCTAAGTCTCTTTGGACCTCCACTGTTTCGACCTTTTCACCATTTAGAAAGTACTCTGATCTATCCTTATTAGGTCCAAAGTGGATGACCTCACACTTGCCTACATTGCCACAGTTTTGCCCATTCACTTAATCTGTTAATATCGCTCAATAATTTAATGCTTCCATCTACACTGCTTACAATGCTGTCTATCTTTGTGTCATCAGCAAACTTGGATATGTGGCTCTCTATCCCATCATCTAAATCGTTAATAAATACAGTGAATAGATGAGGCCCCATCACAGATCCCTGTGAGACACCACTAGTCACATCCTGCCAATTTGAGTACCTGCCCATTATCCCATTATCCCTACTTTCTGTCTCCTGCCACTCAGCCAATTTCCTAACCAGGTCAATAATTTGCCCTCAGTTCCATGAGCTTCAACTTTAGCTAACAGTCTCTTATGAGGAACTTTATCGAATGCCTCCTGGAAGTCCATACAAACAACATCCATAGACATTCCCCTGTCCACTACTTTAGTCACTGCTTCAAAAAATTCAATCAGGTTCGCCAGGCACGACCTACACTTTACAAATCCATGCTGGCTCCCTCTGATCAGCTGAAAATTGTCAAGGTGTTCAGTCACTCTATCCTTAATTATAGACCCTAGTAATTACCGACAACAGATGTTAGGCTAACTGGTCTATAATTCCCCGGTTTCCCTCTCTCTCCTTTCCTAAATAGTGGAGTGACATGTGCAATTTTCCAATCTAAAGGAACTGTTCCTGAATCGAGAGAACTTTGGAAGATTATAGTTAGGGCTTCTGCAATGTTCTCATCTACTTCCTTTAAAACTCTGGGTTGGAAACCATCTGGTCCTGGGGATTTGTCACTATTTAGTGCCATTATTTCCTTTATTACTGTTAATTTGCTTACATTAATTATGGTGAGTCCTCATCCCTGATTCAAAATTAGTTTCCTTGGGGTGTTTGGCATGCTATCCTTTTCCTCTACTGTAAATACTGACGCAAAGTAATTATTTAACATGACCACCATTTCCTTAAGTTCATTAACAATATCACCATTATTAGTTTCTATGGTACCACGTTGCTCTTGACCACCCTCTTTTCCTAATATAATTGTAAATATTTTTGTGTTGATTTTGATATCCCTTGCAAGTTTCTTTTCATACTCCCTTTTTGTAGCTCTTACTATCTGTTCTGTCACCCTTTAATGCTCTTTGTATCTCTCCCTGTGCAGTTTTTTGCAGTTTTGTATGCTTTTTCTTTTAGTTTTATATTGTCCCTTACCTCTTTTGTCATCCATTGCTGTTTTTTTTTGGCAAGTGGAGCTTTTGCCCCTTAGGGGTATAAACCGGTTCTGTATCAGGTTCAATTCTTTTTTGAACACCTCCCACTGATCTTTTGTCATTTTACCCAGTTTACTGTGGACAGTCTCTGTCTCATCCCGTGGAAGTCGGCCTTACCTAAATTTAGAATCTCAGTAGCTGATACGGGTTTCTCCCTTTCAAGCACAACATTGAACTCGATCATATTATGATCGCTATTAGATAAATGTTCACACACCGTTAGGCTGTTAACTAAATCTGGCTCATTACTCGTTATTAAATTTAACATGGCCTGTTCCCTTGTTGGTTCGAGGACAGAGGAAGGTATTTTTTGTAACTCTGTAATCCCCTTCCAAGATGAGTGCCCTGTTTGTGTGTGATGTTTGCTTTTGTGGTCTGACTGGACTCGGGACAAAACTGAACAACTGACCAGCCTAAGTGTTCACTGAAACTAAGTCTGCACCTCTAACCACACAGCGAGACATTTGTTCAACCTCTATGCCTTTAGTTTGCTTTTAACGCTGTTAGAAGGCTCTGTGATAGGTAGACACTATCTTGATTGAAGTCTGCTTTTTTTCTGGAATCATTAAATGGCCAAATTCCATAAAACCTCTATGTGCATATTTTTCATCCTTAAAAGTACTGGCTGAAGAGAGTTAATGGCAATGTGAATGATCGAAGTCTAAAGGAAGGTGAAATCTACAACTCTGGGTCAGAGGGGAGCCACACATTGGCCTTCTATGTGTCAGCTGAAATGGGAAATAAATTTAATATTGCACAGAGACTGAAAGGTGCCAATTTATTTGTTCATTTCTGGCCGAGTGACAGTGAAATTGAAGAAGGAGGCTGTCCATAGATTGCCTGAGGAACAGGCTCTATGAAAATACACTGCTGCTATCAGTTTACTTTCTTCATAATTGCTTTTTAAATACATTCCAGCTGTATTCTCATGGACAAAATAAAAAAAATTGTATCTATCTCTCTGCCTCTGTCCCACTCTCCAATTCTTTCCGTGTCTCTCTCTTTGTTTTTCTCTTTATCTTTCAATTTGTTTCATAGGATCAGAATGTTCCAGCACAGAATCAGGCCTTTCGGCCCATCATGCCGATGCTGGTGTTTTCCTTCATGTGAGCCAATAGTCTAATCTCACTCTCCTGCTTGCTCCCCATGCCCTTTAATATCCCACCTAGTCTAATCCCATGCTCCCACTCACTCACCATGCCCTTTAATACTGCACCTAGTCTAATCCCACTCTCCTGATCACTCCCCATATTCGTTAATATTCCAACTAGTCTAATCCCACTTTCCTGCTTCCTTCCCATACCCTATAATAGTCGCCTTTTTAAAACAACTGTCCACTTCCCCTTTAAAAAAATATGGACTCTGTTTCAATAGTGGTTTGTAGCAGAGCGTTCCACATTCTACTCACCCTCTGTATTTACTTTATCATAGCCCTTCATAATCTAAAGATCTCTATCAGGTCTGCCATCCTGACTTGGAAATATATCGCTGTTCCTTCATCGTTGCTGGGTCAAAATCCTGGAACTCCCTACCTAACAGCACTGTGGGAGAACCTTCACCACAGGGACTGCAGCAGTTCAAGAAGGCGGCTGACCACCACCTTCTCGAGGACAATTAGGGATGGGCAATAAATGCCGGCCTTGCCAGCAATGCCCACATCCCATGAATGAATAAGAAAAAATGTCAGCGTATAATGTTCCCAGCTCTAGTGAAAAAAGTCCTAACATCTTAAGTGTCTCTTCAAGACTGTAATCCCTCATCCTTGGTAACACGCTTTAGAATCTACAATACAGCTTTTCCATTGCTTTTTTATCCTTACTCTAAAGAGGTGCTCAAAACTGCACATAATACTTTAAATAAGGCTGAACTAAAGTCTTGTACAAATTCCACATTGTCCGCTTGCTTTTCTGTGTTCTATGGATCAAAACCAACCATTCCATTTTCCCTATGGCCTTATCTTACAGCCTTATCTTCTTGCATTGTCACCTTAAACAGCCTGTGTATCTGCACACCAAGGTCTCTCTGCTCCACTAGTGGATTTAAAGGGCAACGGGCAAAGGGCGGGGGAGTGGGACTAGCTGGATTGCTCTTGCAGAGAGCCAGCACGGACTCGATGGGCCGATTGGCCTCCTTCCGTGCTGTAACCATTTTATGATTCTATGACTCTATGATAAAATCTTGGGCCAGAAATCGCTCCGAGCTGCGAGGCAACGCTCACCGCAGCTCCTGCGAATTTCATTAACGAAATTACTTACTGCGGGCTCTGTGGCGTCCAATTGCTTGAGTTTGAACTTTAAACAAATTGTGCGCTATCAACACAGCCTCTGAGCAGCGTGAGTTGCCGCGCAGCTGGAAACATCTGTGAGAAGAAGACACGCCCACAAAACCTGTCAGGAAGAGAAATCCCACCCACAGATTCAGGCTGCATTGCTCAAGCAGACGAGCAGACTTCATTCATTTAAAGTTAGTGTTCTGGATATCATTGTAAATAAAAGTTTTAATTTTTTTAATAAAAAGACAAAGAAATAAATGAATTAAATAAAAGAGACAGAAGGGAAAAGAAACAAAAAAAATTTAATTTTTTAATTTTAATTTTTTTGTTAATGACCAAAATCTATTAAAATAAGGAGTAATATGAGACTCCACATTTTTAAAAGTTAATTTTTAGTTAATTGGCAGTCATTAAGACTAGCCACACTGTTAAAACTTAGTTTAGACCTGGTATTTTTAAGTGTATCTGTTTGGGGTGTAATTAGTTACTTTCCAGCTGGGCAGATGAGCAAGTTTGTGATTTTTCAGTGATTTCTCTGATTGCAGCGTGCGATGTCCCTTTAAATCGAAGCTGTCAAATCACCGGCGAACCAGTAGGAGCAAGTTCACGATTTCCGCGTTTCACTGCGCGTGTGCGAACCCGGGAACTTGCTCCTTCGATTCACCACCGACAACGGAGAGCGCTGCTGAGCTCCTCCGTTACTTCAGGAGCGATTTGTGTCCCCTTATCTTTTAAAATGTATTTCTGTTCTCTGGTCTTGCTTCCTAAATGTATTACTTCACTTTTATCCACACTGAACTGTGTCTGCCAGACCTCCTGGCCTATCAAGGCCCTCCTGCAGCCTTTCACAGTCCTCATCACAATTTACCTCGCCCCCAATTTAGTTTTGTCAGAAAATTTCAAAATTGTTCCTTTTAATTCTTCAGTCCAGATTGTTTATGTATAATCATAAATAAGAGCAGTGGCAGCACAGATCCCCGTGGGGCACCAATCAACACAATCTTTCAGTCTGCAAAACTTCCTTTTATACCTAATCTGTATGTTTATCTGTCTCTCAGTGCCTCTCATACGTTCTCATGTATCAGTCGTGACTCAGAGGTTGAACTCGCCTCTGAGTCAAAAGGTTGTGGGTTCAGGTCCCACTCCAGAGACTTGAGCACAAAATGCAGGCTGACGCTCCAGCGCAGTACTGAGGGAGTGCCGCACTGTCAGAGGTGCCGCCTTTTGAATGATGTGTTATTCCGAGGCCCTGTCTGCCCTCTCGGTGGACGTAAAAGATCCCATGGCACTATTTGAAGAGTGGAGTTCTCCCCAGTTCTCCTGGCCAATATTTATCCATCAACCAACATCACCAAATCAGATTATCTGTTCATTCATAGAATCATAGAATGGTTACAGCCGGAAGGAGGCCGTTCAGCCCGTCGAGTCTGTACTGGCTTTCTGCAAGAGCAATCCAGCTAGTCCCACTCCCCCGCCCTATCCCCGTAGCCCTGCAAATTTTTTCCCTTCAAATACTTATCCAGTTCCCTTTTGAAAGCCACGATTGAATCTGCTTCCACCACCCCCTCGGGCAGTGCATTCCGGATCATAACCACAGGCTGTGTAAAAAAGTTTTTCCTCATGTCGCCTTTGGTTCTTTTGCCAGTCACTTTAAACCTATGTCCTCTGGTTCTGCACCCTCTCTAAGGCCTTTACATCCGTCCTAAAATGCAGTGCCCAGAACTGGACACAATGCTCCATTTGTGGCCGAACCACTGTTTTATAAAGGTTCATCATAACTTCCTTGCTTCTGTACTCTATACCTCTGTTTATAAAGCCCAGGATCCCGTATGCTTTTTTAACCGCTTTCTCAACCTACCCTGCCACCTTCAAAGATTTGTGAACATATACCCTCCGATCTCTCTGTTCCTGTACCCCTTTTAGACTTGTACCCTTTAGCTTATATTGTCTCTCCTCATTCTTCCCACCAAAATGTATCACTTCGTACTTTTCTGCATTAAATTTCATCTGCCACATGTCCGCCCATGCCACCAGCCTGTCTATATCCTCTTGAAGTCTATCACTATCCTCCTCACTGTTCACTACCCTTCCAAGTTTTATGTCATCTGCAAATTTTGAAATTGTGCCCTGTACACCCAAGTCCAAGTCATTAATATATATCAAGAAAAACAGTGGTCCCAGCACTGACCCCAGGGGAACACCCCTGTACACCTCCCTCCAGTCCGAAAAACAACCGTTCACCACTACTCTCAGTTTCCTGTCATTTAGCATTGAGTGCTAATAAACAGCATTATCACATTGCTGTTTGTGGGATTTTGCTGTGCACAAATTGGCTGTCGCGTTTCCTACATTACAACAGTGACTACACTTCAGAAAATACTTCATTGGCTGTAAAGCACTTGGGGACGTCCTGAGGCCGTGAAAGGCGTATGGAAATGCAAATCTTTTTTTTCTTGTCACCTTCGTCTCTCATTCACCAATTCCATTTCTTACTCTTTTGCTGTTCCTCTTTCTGTAATCTCTTTGTCTCCTACTCTCTCTCTCTGTATGCCAATGTTTCTTTCTCGATTAACTCAACTTTTAACTTTTTTTTTAAAGATCAGGGCACACGGTGGGATGGTGGTAAGCCTGAGGGTGGTTACTGGGATGTAGCCGACGGGCTGCGTTATCACCCGTGAAGCCACAGTGTTGAGCTTCTTTAACCAGACTTTACTTTTTCATTCTCACCGTGTTGCAGTTCCAGATAAACCCAACTTCACAGATTTTTTTATTTTGAGTCCCCTTTTCAATTTAAAAAAATTTTTTGAAAACAAGTTCTAACTGGGGACTAAAATTGTATAGACTTGGCTTGTATTCCCTTGAGTATAAAAGATCAAGGGGTGATCTAATTGAGGTGTTTAAGATGATTAAAGGATTTGATAGGGTAGATCGAGAGAAACTATTTCCTCTGGTGGGAGAGTCCAGAACAAGGGGACACAACCTTAAAAGTAGAGCTAGGCCGTTCAAGGGTGATGTCAGGAAGCACTTCTTCACACAAATGGTAGTGGAAATCTGGAATTCTGTCCCCCAGAAAGCTGTTGAGGCTGGGGGTTAATTGAAAATTTCAAAACTGAGATTGTTAGATTTTGTTAGGCAAGGGTATTAATGGATATGGAACCAAGGTGGGTAAATGGAGTTAAGGTACAGATCAGCCATCATCTAATTGAATGGCGGAACAGGCTTGAGGGGCTGAATGGCGAACCCCTGTTCCTATGTTCCTAAACTGTTTAGAAAACAACACTGTTAAAGAATTTCTCTGCGTCCATCTCAATGTAAATAATGTTTTCAAACATCAGATTGTCTACTGATTCAGAGTGCTCACAAATCTTTTCCCCCATCACGAAGCAGCACAAGTTCATTTGCTGGCAGTGCTTAAAACTATCTGTGGAACATTTCAGTTACTTGACTGCTGTATTATGCCGGTGCTCGCCCAAATCCACTTTGCATTGCAACCTCATACTTCAATCTTAACAATTGCATCCTATGGCCGTCTTGGGCAGATCAGCCAGTAAGAAAGAAAGAAAGAAGGACTTACATTTATATAGCACCTTTCACGACCTCAGGATGTCCCAAAGCGCTTTACAGCCAATGACGTACTTTTGAAGTGTAGTCACTGTTGTAATGTAGGAAACGCTGCATTCAGTTTGTGCACAGCAAGATCCCACAAACAGCAATGTGATAATGACCAGAAAATCTGTTTTAGTGATGTTGGTTGAGGAGTAAATATTGGCCAGGACACCGGGGAGAACTCCCCTGCTCTTCTTAGAAATAGTGCCGTGGGATCTTTTATGTCCCACGTAAGAGGGTAGATGGGGCCTCAGTTTAACGTTTCATCCGAAGGACAGCACCTCCAACAATGCAGCACTCCCTCAGTACTACACTGGAGTGTCAGCCTAGATTTTGAGTAGTTCACATAAGCACTCTCTCTGCTGCAGTAATACCCTGGTGAATAACTCCAGGAGGTCCATTTGTTTTCAATTACAGGCTCGAGGGGCTGAATGGCCTACTCCTATTACTATGATCCAAGTCTTCACAATGCTGGAGAGGCATTAATGAGATTAATGGAAGCAGTCTGTTTAACTCGGACTGAAGGCACAGAACTTGAGGACACAGCTTTAAAATGAAGATATCTCGAGTGGACTCCCAGTGAAAGCAGCCAGGGCTGAATTGAGCAATTCCTTTAGGGAAGAGCTGGTTGAACATCTGGTTGGGAACAGGACTGACGAAGGGAGAAGAATTGACTCAGAAGCTCAAATACTTTGAGAGCTGAAGGACCTTCCTCTCATTTCAGCTGAGCACCTCTTTTTTTTTAATAACGAGAGGCTTTATATAGAGTCTTATCGCAGTGATTGTTATTGTACAAGCAAATGTGGCATGAATTCTGCACTGGCAGTGTCCCACAAATAGCAACGAGATGCGGGGTACAGATACACCTCACCCTAAAGACAAAAAAAGATTTGAGCACGTAAGTCTAGATTTTCCGGTTGACATTAGTTTAACTCTGATGGTAACCCATTGTAACTCATATATTATTAAATTAAATTATTTTACAATGAATGTCAGGCGAGTTCATCAGCTTTTTGATAGAATTGGTTGTCCGTGGGACTCTCTGCTCTTCTCTAATAGTGTCAATGGGACCTTTAGAGCCCACCTGAACAGAAAGTCAGGGCCTCAGTTTAAAGTCTCATACGACGGTCAGCACAGCTGACAATGCAACCCTGCCTCAGCGCTGCACTGCAGTGTCAGCCTAGATCATCTGATTGGTGTTGATTTAGCAGCGGTGATGACCCGTTTAAAATTATTGGGTAACCTTCAAAGTTAAACTAACATCAATCGGAAAATCTCGGCTTGTGTGCTCAAGTCCAGGTCAAGTCCTTTCCTGTCTTTAGGCTGATGTGGCTCTTTGACAGAGATGGTACAGTTGATAGGAGTAGATGATTTAAGCACTCTCTCTGCGGCAGTATTACCCTAGTGAATAACTCGGGGAGGTCCATTTGTTTTCAATTACATTTTGTGAGGTCTTTCATTTTCCTTAACGTAAAGCTATAGGAGAGTATATTATACTTTAATGGAGAAGGCAGCTCAGTGTCTGAGGTAACTGATGGCAAAAACACCAATTTATAGAATTGCTGTAACTCTGCTATGTTAAAATTGGATGGCCTGGAGGTGAAGGATAGAATACCAGAGCTTGGTCTTCAGTTGCTTCCAAGCCTTTATTCACAGAGTTTCCTCTTGCACACGCGAGCTAAGCTCTCCTATAAAAAGGATACTAGAGAGTCCCCAATCGATACCCACCACCTGAATACAATTAACCCCAACTGATACAAATCATACAATTAACAAGCAAGACCATTTGTGGACACACTTTTTCCCACTGCAGAATAATTATCAAACTGAAGAATTGCCAAGGATGTGAAGGCCTAAGAGAGGGTGCAGAGGAGATTTACCAGAATGATACCAGGGATGAGAAACTTCAGTTATGTGGAGAGACTGGAGAAGCTGAGAAGGTTAAGGGGTGATTTAATAGAGGTGTTCAAAATTATATGGGGTTTAAGATAATTGACAAAAGAGCCAGATGCAGCGAGTTGTTATGATCTGAAAGGGCGGTGGAAGCAGATGCAAGAGTAACTTTCAAAAGGGAATTGGATGTATACTTGAAAAGGAAATATATTTGCAGGGCTCTGAAGAACGAGTGGGGGAGTGGGATTAATTGGATAGCTCTTTCAAAGAGCCGGCACAGGCACGTTGGACCGAATGGCCTCCTTCTGTGCTGAAAGATTCTGTGATTACAAAGGATCAGTGAATTAAAGTGGGGGATGGATGAATGAAAGAGGGACAATTTTCAATCCACTTTATGCTCCCCTCATGGTTTGTAAAATGTTTCTTTTTAATAATATACGTGCCCCAGGATTCCCCTGATGTCTCAGGTCAGTAACGCACTGTGACTGGAAGGTGTGAGTGAGAGGCCAGTGGTGAATTGATGAAACCCTCCCTAATACCCTGCCTGACACTGGGTTTTCACTGGGTCTGTACTCGGTCCTTCTCTACACCAGCCCTCTTTACAGCATGGATTCCCTCTTTTAATAAGTTTGCCGCTCTGCCTGCTTTCTTATCTTTCCCTCCTGAATACATGATATCCTGTTTATTTTCCATTCTTGTCTGGTTTGCAGCCAGGTTTCTGTTAATGTGACAAAGGCTGGATACGAACATAAGAAATAGGAGCAGGAGTAGGCCATACAGCCCCTCGATCCTGCTCCACCATTCAGTCAGATCATGGCTGATCTTCAACCTCAACTCCACTTTCCCGATCCCCATATCCCTTGATTCCCCTAGAGTCCAAAAATGTATCTATCTCAGCCTTGAATATACTCAACGACTCAGCATCCACAGCCCTCTGGGGTAGAGAATACCAAAGATTCACAACCCACTTCCTGTAAAGTAATTGCTTGTCAGCTTTGGCTCAGTGGGTAGCACTCTCGCCTCTCAATTCGAAGGTTGTGGGTTGAAGTCCCACTCTAGGGACTTGAGCACATAATCTAGGCTAACACTTCAGAACAGTACTCCCTCACTCGGAGCTGCCGTTTTTCAGATGAGACGTTAAACCAAGACCCCATCTGCCCTCTCAGGTGGAATTAAAAGATCCCATGGCACTATTTCGAAGAAGAGCAGGGGAGTTCTCCCCGGTGTCCTGGCCGATATTTATCCCTCAACCAATACCACTTAAAACAGATTATCTGGTCATTATCACATTGCTGTTAGTGGGAGCTTGCTGTGCGCAAATTGGCTGCTGCGTTTCCTACATTACAACAGTGACTACACTTCAAAATACTTCATTGTCTGTAAAGCACTTTGGGTTGTCCTGAGGTTGTGAAAGTCGCTATTTAAATGCAAGTCTTTCTTTTAGTTCCCCCTGTTTATTTCAAGAATTGGCCCTGCCAAGGAGAACAGGGAGCCCCCTCGGGGTGGGAACGAGCAAACCGAAGAGCAAGCATATAGAGTCTGAACTGGAGGGGCTGCTTCAGAGCCAGCTGCGGACACTCTGATGACTAGTGGTGCTGGCGAGAGAGAATGTGGAGGATGGGGTCTCTGGAGATATGGAGGTTCCTCTATACCCTGTAGGGAAGAAGAGGAGACACCGCTCCCTGGAAGTGGAGGACTAGCAGCCCCAAAGGCCAAAGGGCGTACCTCAGTGGACTGAAAACGAGCGCCTCCACCTGGCACCGTGGTCCCCTCGGTTGACCCTGGGTGTTCTCCGACTTCTCTGGTGGGGAAAGGGGGTGAGGGGACATTTCCACCTCCACACCCCGCTGGGATACCTGTACGTTGAGGATCCTCCAGCGGTGGTGATGTCGTTTCTTACGCCAAATGCACAGCCTGAGTTACGACAGGCAGCTCTTCTCCATCATCCCGCAGGGAGTCTCTGCCTCTCCGCCTCGGCTGCCTGTCTTGAACCGGGATGGAGGTCTTGACCTTGGTCGCTTCCGGCAGGGGGGGTCTCTCCCGACCGAGGTGGCAGCGATACAGACGGAGACGCTCCTCCGCAATCCCCAACCGCACGCTCGCTTCAGGTGGCGCACAGCTAGCAGAGAGAAGAGCCCTGGCTCTGCAGGTAACCAGAGTAGGGAGGGTATCGCCAGAGGCGTTAACTGCCCGGGTGTCCTGGCATTACATCTGGCCTGGCCATCCAGGAATCGAAATCCACACCAGCCCTGAGTCTGGTGAGTTTATCAGGAGGTTCAAGCGCGTGGAGCAGTTTCATCCGATTTCAACTCCGCTCGGACGGAGCTGCTCATCGAGACCCTGAAAGCCCTCTTGAGGAGTGAGACCCCAAAACCCCCTCGGGGAGCGAGACCCCCCCCCAAACCCCCCTCGGGAACCTGTGCCTCATAACGATCCTGCTCTCAGATATTCCCTCCGTACTGTTCCATTCTGAGTGGAGGGATTTCCCGTAGTCCCTGCTGATGCACACTCTCCACTTCCTCCTGGATACACAAGGGACCTGGGGAGGAGAGTGTTGCATGGCGCTGTGGCTTCACGTATCTATTTGGTCCATTTTACCGACTCCCAGGACACACGTCCATACTCCCCTCTTGTTTGATCGCCCAGTACGCAGACGGCTGAGCAGATCGGAGGGTCTCCTGATGGGTCGACGCCTGGGCCTGGCAAAAACTGTCATCCACAGGTCCAGGGTGCGGAGGATCACCCGCGGAGGGGTGGGGGGGGGGGGGAAGGCGGCGGTGGGGTCGGGGGGGACGGTGGGTTGGGTTGCTCCGACTGTTCTCAGCTCTTCTGAAGCCTAGTCCCACTGCTGATCTGCTACTCTCCCTCTGTTCCTAGCCCACTCCATTACCAGCCCGCCCTGTGATGTGCTCCCAGCTCAATCTTAAACTGGGTGTTGCTAATTTTGTGAGCATCCTTGTTTTAAGGTTGATTTTCATTTTTTTGTATTCTCAGGACAGGGGCGTCTTCGGCACGGCCGCGTTTATTGATGATCCCTAGTTGCCCCGAGAAAATGGTGTTGGGCCTTCTTCAGTACAAATTGTTTGTCTGGCTGAGTGGGCTGCTTTGCTCGGCTATTTCAGGGGGCTACCTTTTTTATTCGTTCATGGGATGTGGGCGTCGCTGGTGAGGCCAGCATTTATTGCCCATCCCTAATTGCCCCTTGAGAAGGTGGTGGTGAGCCGCCTTCTTGAACCGCTGCAGTCCGTGTGGTGACGGTTCTCCCACTGTGCTGTTAGGAAGGGAGTCCCAGGATTTTGACCCATTGACGATGAAGGAACGGCGATATATTTCCAAGTCGGGATCGTGTGTGACTTGGAGGGGAACGTGCAGGTGGTGTTGTTCCCCATGTGCCTGCTGCCCTTGTCCTTCTAGGTGGTAGAGGTCGTGGGTTTTGGAGGTGCTGTCAAAGAAGCCTTGGCGAGTTGCTGCAGTGCATCCTGTGGATGGTACACACTGCAGCCACTGTGCGCCGGTGGTGAAGGGAGTGAATATTTAGGGTGGTGGATGGGGTGCCAATCAAGCGGGCTGCTTTGTCCTGGATGGTGTTGAGCTTCTTGAGTATTGTTGGAGCTGCACTCATCCAGGCAAGTGGTGAGTATTCCATCACACTCCTGACTTGTGCCTTGTAGATGGTGGAAAGGCTTTGGGGAGTCAGGAGGTGAGTCACTCACCGCAGAATACCCAGCCTCTGACCTGCTCTTGTAGCCACAGTATTTAACTGTGTCCAGTTAAGTTCCTGGTCAATGGTGACCCCCAGGATGTTGATAGTGAGGGATACCTAAGAGAGAAACACCTAGAGGGTAATTTTAACTTTGGGTGATGGTGTAAAACGAGTGATATTGAATTGACCATTCACGATGCGTCTTGCCGATTTTCCCTCCCATTGACTACACAGTTTTGTAGGCCAAAGTGGACAGAGGTGACAGGGTCCCTACCCTGAGGGGTGTTGGTGAACCAGTTGGGTTCTTTAACTGAATTCAGCTTCACAACTTGCAGAGATGAGTTTTGGACCCCTGCCTTTGTAGTTCCATAATCACGACACTATACCATACCCTGACATTGTCATATTCTAGTTACAAAATAGACTGCTATCATTGTATGTTCTTCAGCATTAGAAATCACCAACCCAAAACATTCACCCACATAATTTATAATTTTATAAATATGTTTTTGTTAAAGTTTATTTTGCCTCTGCTTTGGTACATTATAATTACTTTGAATTCTTTCGATCTGTCGCAGCCATTGGAATTAATTCATTTCCCCCAGCAGATGGCAGTGTATTACAAATTTTAGCGGCTTGCTGAGGTGGAGTTTGTGGAGTTCGTGTTACTCTGGCAGAGTCAATACTGCATTATCCATCAGAAAATTTAAAGAAAGAGCAATTGACAACAATGCACAGTGAAGTACTACATACTCATATCAATCAGTTCCTCAAAGGACATCTTGCTGCATTCCAAGAAGACAATGTAAACTTCAGCTAATGGTGGAACATTAGAATTTGGAACTAATTAGAACATTTAATTTTAGGGGTTGAAACCTGTCACATACCAGGGAGATGTGGAAGTTGAATTCCGTACTCCACTCGAGAGTCTTATGGTATTTTCACATATTGGTGCAGGTTTCACTCACTGGCCGGGAATTTCCTTGGAGCTGCTGTTGAATTTCCTCTGTCGCTGTAACTTTACCAGGGTTTCCGTCGCACTTCCGACAAAGTGGAGGAGCGGGGGCGGCTCTGAGGAAATTCCCGGCCAGTACAAACGCTCCATGGCACTTCACAAGGGCGTCAGTCAGTGAGCCGGGAAATAGATGGAAAGACCCGCATTTATACATGCTCCTTTCACAACATCCCAAAGCATTTTACAGCCAATGAGGTACTTTTGAAGTGTAGTAACAGTTGTAATGTAGGAAATGCAGCAGCTAATTTGAGCACAGCAAGATCCCACAAACGGTGATGAGATAATGACCAGATTATCTGTTTTTAGTGATGGTGGTTGAGGGATAAATATTGGCCAGGACACCAGGGAAATCTCACCTGCTCTTCTTTGAATAGTGCCATGGGATCCTTTACATCCACCTGAGAGAGCAGGCGGGGCCTCAGTTTAATATCTCATCTGAAAGTCAGCACCTCCGACAGTGTAGCACTCTCTTAGTACTGCACTGGGAGCATTGGCTTGGATTATGGACGCATGTTTCTGGAGTGCGACTTAAACCCACAACGTTCTGACTTAGAGGCAAGAGTGCTGCCCACTGAGCCACAGCTGACACTTGTTGACTAGATTGACTTGTTAATCTAGTTGACTAAATTAGGAGAGAGTTGGGGGAGGTGACTATAGAGGGAGATTTTGAGGAGGCTTATGAAGGTGGGGAGAGATGTTGTATGATGGTGGGGGGAGGGTTTTGAAGAGAGAGAGAGGCACAGAGAGCGAGGGGGGAGAGAAAGACAATACAGGGCACAGTTATACTGAGAAAAAGACGAATGTGTCTAATAATCCAAGCCAGGTGAAGTAATAAGGCAGATACAGGTCCCAGCGGATTGGAGATGGGCGGAAGAGAAAATCCAGGAACAAGCAGACCGAGGAAAGCCAAGGAAACTTGCAAATGGCAGGGACGGCATCTGGGAATCTCCCATTTGTGAGTCAGTCAATGAGTTGGGCACATAACTACAGGCTTTGCTAAATAACACTCCACATGGCTAGCACATAGACCTTTCATGTCATTACTGCCATTAATTTAGCCTGTTAAAATTATAACCAATTTAATGTAGTAATACTTGTTCAAGGATCTGGAGTACTAGTTGTTCAAGAGTAGTCTGGGATCTGGAGTACTAATTGTTCAGGGATAGTCTGGGATCTGGAGTACTAGTTGTTCAAGAGTAGTCTGGGATCTGGAGTACTAATTGTTCAAGGATAGTCTGGGATCTGGAGTACTAGTTGTTCAGGGATAGTCTGGGATCTGGAGTACTAATTGTTCAAGGATAGTCTGGGATCTGGAGTACTAATTGTTCAAGGATAGTCTGGGATCTGGAGTACAATTCCTGATGTTTAAGATCCCACTGTAGCATCACTGTGACTGCAGTTCACCCAATGCTGTAATGCAGAAAATTTACTAAAGCAATTTGTTGCATGCCTGCCACAACTTAAAATTATTACTCACCTCACTGATAGTGAAAGATACAAACCTCACATATCAAACTATCCAGCTATTCATCCATCCTTCACTCTATCCAATTAAAGTTTTAAGAATGATTTTCATTTTTGTTAAATTCTCATATCTCAGCGTTCGAAGATGTCATACCTGAAATTGTGGCTTCAAAGATGTCACATCTTCAAAGTGTCACATGTTGTAGGGCAAAAAATGGTAACTAGCTCAAATAACCACTGATCTGTTAAGTTACCCATCGAATGTCCAACTGACTAATGGTAAATGAGCCAAAAGTATCAAAAAGTACAATTGAGGAATGAGTGACCATCAGAGAAATGAGATCCCTTGGGCTGGACATTTCACATGGGCTTTTGGAGCTGAGATTTCCACTTGCTGTGTGTGAGAGATGCACTGTGGGAGATGTAGTTTTCACTCTGTTCCTGTGGAACTACAATACCCAAAGTGGACTGTGATAGGCAGGCAGGAAATCGACAAATAACTGTGAGGAGCATGCAGTTTAAAAAAAACTATCAAAGATAAAAAAAACGTTTTGTTTTATGCAGTTTAAGCAATTAAATAAAACTTCTTTGCTAGCAGTTTTGTTTGGGATGAGGTTTTTTATGTCCGTGCGGAGGACTGATGTTTGGGCCAGAGGGGGATGTTTAGATGCTGATCCTAGTCATTGTGGAGTCAGTCAGGACCATTTCATCAAAAGAGTCCATACCCATCCTTAAAAATACCAATCCCTTTCCCAATCGGATTTTTATCCAGCTCTTTTTTTAAAAGGAATTACCTGAGCCTTAGCTGATTTTGCTGTGAATCTATACTCATATCCAGTGTGTGCGGAAAAAAGTTTCTTCTAATCTTTAGTTTAATTTGAGACAGATTAGAGATCCATCCTGTTTTGGGTCACGAGAATCTCTATTTTATACATTTTTTTTGTCGGATGTTGTAGCTATATCACTACTGTAGCAATTTAAAAATGTCTTCTCTATTGCTTTGTGGCCACTTCAAAGTGGGGTGACTCATCTTGCTTATGTTCAAGATACAAGGTCCACTTAGATGAGAAAGAAAGAAAGACATTGCAAAGCACTTTACATCCAGTGAAGTACTTCTGATGTGTCATCAGGATTGATCACTAGTCACCTACACATATGGCGTTTGGCCTCACAATCGACCCAACTTGGAAAAAGATGCTCTCCGATTGTGGCAGTTTTGCTGTTCTTGATGTTAAGTTTGGGTTTGGAAACCCTGCTGATTATTGCAAGTAAGGCAAGAAAGGAGTCACACAGTGGTGTGGTAGTGGGGAAGAAAGAGTTAGAGTAAGAAACAGTGTGAACCTTGATTTAAGCACAGTGAGCATGGAGCAAGGAGGAGGAATATCCGAATGCGGTATCTGCAGTTTGGCAGGGTGGAGAGAGGAAAGTTCTGGCATGCATTGACTGCAGTTCTACCGATAAAAGAGGAGATGGGAAAAGTTGCGAGAGAGAGAGAGAGAGAGGGTAAGTGAGCATTCAGAGGCCAAAAGTAAAATCGGGATTAACTATCGGGCAACAAGTTCTTTCTTGTATCCAGCCCTGGAGTGTAAGAGACATAAACAAAGCTATCATAAGAACATAAGAAATAGGAGCAGGAGTAGGCCATACGGCCCCTCGAGCCTACTCCACCATTCAATAAGATCATGGCTGATCTTCGACCTCAATTCCACTTTCCTGCCCGATCCCCATATCCCTTGATTCTCTTAGTGTCCAAAAATCTATCGATCTCAGTCTTGAATATACTCAATGACTGAGCATCCACAGCCCTCTGGGGTGGAGAATTCCAAAGATTCACAACCCTCTGAGTGAAGAAATTTCTCCTCATCTCAGTCCTGAGACTGTGCCCCCTAGTTCTAGACTCTCCAGCCAGGGGAAACAGCCTCTCAGTATCTACCCTGTCAAGCCCTCTCAGAATTTTATACGTTTCAATGAGATCACCTCTCATTCTTCTAAACTCCAGAGAATCCTTTTCAGCTTCTGCAAACATATGCGCCTCAGGCCTTGATCTCCCCTCCCCAGCTGCCACCTCTGGCTTAGCCCAGAGATGCTTATCGTCGACTCCAAATTCACCTTCCTCTCCCACCACCGATCTGTCACCAAGACCGATTCCTTTGGCACTGCAACATCACCCACCTTGGCCCCCTACCTGCCCCCCTCCACTGCTGAAACTGTAATCCATGCTTTCACCTTGTGTCAGCACTTTTCTAACGCTCCTTGCTGGCCTACCCACTTCGACCATTTGTAAAGTACAAGGGATACATATTGATCAACCAATTGCCTCATCTACACTAAGGTTTGCATCGCTCTCCCCACCCTGTCTCCCTATTTCCCCCTCCTCTTTCTTATGCCCAACCCTCATTTTCCCCCTCCTCTTCCTCCCCCCTTCTCCCTTGCCCCCTCTCGTTTCCTTCTCTCCCCCTTTGACTTAAAACGTGTACTTGTTCTCGATTCCTGGTGTGCAACACTACAGGAGATCCATTGATGTAATATAAAGTCCTGTGGCAATAATTGGAGCAGATTTCTGACCAACGCAGCCCACACATGTGCGGCCCAGCAGGGAGTCACTGGATAGTAATCAGTAGCTGCATCCCTGGCTGATTTTCCCCTCACTAATCCAGGGACATGAAGCCTCCTACCCTTCAATCCAGCTGAGACCAGCTAACTCGGCTCAGGTTGGTGATGGAATCAGGCCCTTTCCTGCTCTGTGTATGGGGCTCATTACCACACCAGGTGAGGTCTGGCCTAACTTAGCACAGGCCGAGGATAAACCTGGACCTTTCCTGCTCTGTGTATGGGGCTCATTACCACACCAGGTGAGGTCTGGCCTAACTTAGCACAGACCGAGGATAAACCTGGACCTTTCCTGCTCTGTGTATGGGGCTCATTACTACACTGGGTGAGGTCAGGTCTAATTCAGCATAGACTGGGGATAAACATGGGCCCACCCTACTCGGTCTGGGTTAGGGGTCGCCAACCATCCTGGATTGTCCTGGAGTCTCCAGGAATTAAAGATTAATCTCCTGGACACTGATGTGAAAAGCCCAGGAGAAAACAACATAGAGGCATTAAAATATATTTTTCATCTTACTTGAAAACTTTTGTTTATTAGTTACAAAAATATCAGGGATGAGAAAAAAGGTTGTTTTACTGGATGGGGTGGTTGGAGGTGGGAGGTCATGTGATGAAACCTCCAGGAATACGTCCAAACAGAGTTGGCAACCCTAGTCTGGGTCAGTACCACACCATTTACCCACTGACCCATTGGGGCAGGTTTTGCTGATATATTTTTATTTGAGTTAATTAAAGAACGTTTCACTTTACTCTGATGCCTCCATGGTATACTTTTAATCAACTATTGCCTGAATTCAGACACCGAAATAATGAAGCAGTCAGAGACAGAAAGGAGCAGTAAGCTGTAAGCTTTATTGAAAGATCTGATGCATACAAGTGCCTGGACTGAATATAAATTGATTCGCCCCCCGGTTTGTTTGGCGTTCATTGTCCCCCCTGTACCTACAGGGGTGAGAATCATTTCACAAACTCTGAAGCCCAGGCTTGGGCCTGTAAATGGTAGAACTGCACATAATGAAAGCTGTTTTCTACATTTAAAAACGGAGCCAATAGCATGTTGTTGTGTCCATCTTGTTCACAGCTTTTGTTTTTTGATACTGAGAGCGAACGTGGGTTTGTCATAAAGTCTACCAGTGCAGCGTCAGTTCTCTGACCCGCACTCCCTTCATGCACCTCCTGGGAGCATTGAATTTACCCTTAAATGTCCCGTACTTCCCAAATATCCATCCCCCTCTTAAACACCTCGATTGATGTATCTTTGCGTTCTGGAGCTGGACGTTTACATTCTCACACCTCGTTGGGTGAAGACGTTTTTCCTGCATTCGCTTTAACTGACTTAGTTTGCATTCTAAGATTCGCTGCCCGAATTCTGGATTCCCCCGCTCGAGAGGAGAGTCATTCCCTGTCCACCCTGTCAGTTCCCTTCATTACTTTGAACATCTCCATCCAATCACTCCTTAACCCCCTCATCTCCAGGGAGCAATAGTTTCTCATCGTGGCTCAGTGTCCCTTCATCGCCTTCCATCCTGGTGAATTATTGCTGCTGTTTCCCCAAGGCCAGTGATCATCTCCGTAAGGTGGGACGCCCAAAACTAAACGCAATTTAATTAAACTTTCATCAGGTGTTGATAAAATTTGAATTAAAGGCAGTCATTGGTCATTCTGGCTTTGATAATGATGTGTGATTGTCTGGCATATTTTGCTTCTCTGCTCTTGGTCTCTCTGTTTCACTCAATCTCTGCCTATCTTTCTTAATCTCTCCCTGTCACTTTTTCAGCCTCCCTTACTTATTCTCCTTCCTCTGTCTCTGTCTGTCTCTCTCTCTCTCTCTCCATCTGACTGTCTCTCTTTCTCTCTCTCTCCCTTGGTGCAATGGTCCCTCCCTCTCTTCCCATCTCTTATTCTGTCTCTCTCACAGTCTTCCTCTTAGTCTCGTGGTTTCTCTCTTTGTCTCCCTCACTTGGTCGTTTTCCCTTTCTCAGTCTCTATCTCTTGGTCCCTCCCTCTCTCTCCATGTTTCTTACTCAGTAATTATCCACTAACTGGATCAGTTGCTGAAGCACATTCTGTAACAGCGCAGATTTTAAGCAATTTTTTAAAAATGCACAGTCTCTTCTGAAACCAGCCGCGATTCCCAGAGACAAAAAAAGGATAGATTTTCCTCTTTAGTGCCGGGGCATATGAGCTTGGCAGGACAAAAGCCCTTATCCTAAAATTGGGCACAAGTTGCTGAGTTCAATGGATAGAAAATATTGAGCAGTTTGTGCCTGATTGTGATAATGGCTCCTGCCCCGCCACTCCCCGCCACGCCCCACCCCGCCAAGCTCTCGCACCCCGCCAAGCTCTCATGCCCCAGCACTGAAGAGAAAAACCTACCCCAGACCTTTCCAGCTCACGAATTAGTATTAACGAGTCAGCCGAAATCCCTGGAAGCTGACTGATCCAGCGCGGCTCCAGAGATTCCCGTAAGCAAGCTTGACCCACACTTGCTCTCCCTTGTGGAGTTCCAGGATCATGTTCTTGGTCGAGAGCTGGGAACTGTTTGATGCCAGCACACTGTGGAGCACAGCGACTTCTGTCCCGTTCTTCATCAGGGCCACGTCTGTCTGCAGCCCTCTGCCCGGCAGCGAGGAGTAACTGAAAAAATACAGGCCGCACAAGGGGCTTGTGAACTTCCCGCTCTTGTCACTGTACCCATTGCCACAATTCACATTGATCACATCATAAATAATGGGATTCTCGGGAGTCAGCACGTGTTTCATTGTGGAACGCTGCACATCGAACACCACATCCGAGTCTGACAAATAGAAAGTGTAGATTTATTAACACGTTAACAATAGAAGTAATTTCATAGTTTTTTTTCCAAATTGAAAAATTACATAAAAAGCCAAGATAAAAGTGCAAGGCAGCACCCAACTTGAAAATAGGGCCAGAGAAAATCCGCTAAAATAGAAAGCAGCGGTAGTCAGTAAATTGTAAAGGGGAAGGGAAACCGAGGGAGGGGAGTCCTGCAGTGTCGGGGTGAAATGATTCAGTGTCGGGGTGAAGTGATTCAGTGTCGGGGTGAAATGTCTCAGTGTCGGGGTGAGGTGTCTCGGCATTGGGGTGCGGTGTCTCGGTATTGGGGTGAGGTGTGTCAGTGTTGGGGTGAGGTGTCTCAGTATTGGGGTGAGGTGTCTCGGTGTTGGGGTGAGGTGTGTCAGTGTTGGGGTGAGGTGTCTCGGTATTGAGGTGAGGTGTCTCGGTATTGAGGTGAGGTGTCTCGGTGTCGGGGTGAGGTGTCTCGGTATTGAGGTGAGGTGTCTCGGTGTTGGGGTGAGGTGTCTCGGTGTTGGGGTGAGGTGTTTCGGTGTTGGGGTGAGGAGTGTTGGGGTGAGGTGTCTCGGTGTTGGGGTGAGGTGTCTCAGTGTTGGGGTGAGGTGTCTCGGTGTCGGGGTGAGGTGTCTTGGTGTTGGGGTGAGGTGTCTCGGTGTCAGGGTGAGGTGTCTCGGTATTGAGGTGAGGTGTCTCGGTGTCGGGGTGAGGTGTCTCGGTGTCGGGGTGAGGTGTCTCGGTGTTGGGATGAGGTGTCTCGGTGTTGGGATGAGGTGTCTCGGTGTCGGGGTGAGGAGTGTTGGGGTGAGGTGTCTCGGTATTGAGGTGAGGTGTCTCAGTGTTGGGATGAGGTGTCTCGGTGTTGGGGTGAGGTGTTTCGGTGTTGGGGTGAGGTGTCTCTGTGTTGGGGTGAGGTGTTTCGGTGTCGGGGTGAGGTGTCTCGGTGTCGGGGTGAGGTGTCTCGGTGTCGGGGTGAGGTGTCTCGGTGTCGGGATGAGGTGTCTCGGTGTCGGGGTGAGGTGTCTCGGTGTCGGGGTGAGGTGTCTCGGTGTCGGGGTGAGGTGTCTCGGTGTCGGGGTGAGGTGTCTCGGTGTCGGGGTGAGGTGTCTCGGTGTCGGGGTGAGGTGTCTCGGTGTTGGGGTGAGGTGTTTCGGTGTTGGGGTGAGGTGTCTCTGTGTTGGGGTGAGGTGTTTCGGTGTCGGGGTGAGGTGTCTCGGTGTCGGGGTGAGGTGTCTCGGTGTTGGGGTGAGGTGTCTCGGTGTTGGGGTGAGGTGTCTCGGTGTCGGGTTGAGGTGTCTCAGTGTTGGGGTGAGGTGTCTCGGTGTTGGGGTGAGGTGTCTCGGTGGGTGAGGTGTCTCGGTGTTGGGGTGAGGTGTCTCGGTATCGGGGTGAGGTGTCTCGGTGTTGGGGTGAGGTGTCTCGGTGTCGGGATGAGGTGTCTCAGTGTTGGGGTGAGGTGTCTCGGTGTCGGGGTGAGGTGTCTCGGTGTCGGGGTGAGGTGTCTCGGTGTCGGGATGAGATGTCTCTGTGTCGGGGTGAGGTGTCTCGGTGTTGGGGTGAGGTGTCTCGGTGTCGGGGTGAGGTGTCTCGGTGTCGGGGTGAGGTGTCTCGGTGTCGGGGTGAGGTGTCTCGGTGTCGGGGTGAGGTGTCTCGGTGTCGGGGTGAGGTGTCTCGGTGTCGGGGTGAGGTGTCTCGGTGTCGGGGTGAGGTGTCTCGGTGTCGGGGTGAGGTGTCTCTGTGTCGGGGTGAGGTGTCTCGGTGTTGGGGTGAGGTGTCTCGGTGTCGGGGTGAGGTGTCTCGGTGTCGGGATGAGGTGTCTCTGTGTCGGGGTGAGGTGTCTGGGTGTTGGGGTGAGGTGTCTGGGTGTTGGGGTGAGGTGTCTCGGTGTTGGGGTGAGGTGTCTCGGTGTTGGGATGAGGTGTCTCTGTGTCGGGGTGAGGTGTCTCGGTGTTGGGGTGAGGTGTCTCGGTGTTGGGGTGAGGTGTCTCGGTGTCGGGGTGAGGTGTCTCGGTGTTGGGATGAGGTGTCTCTGTGTCGGGGTGAGGTGTCTCTGTGTTGGGGTGAGGTGTCTGGGTGTTGGGGTGAGGTGTCTCGGTGTCGGGGTGAGGTGTCTCGGTGTCGGGGTGAGGTGTCTCGGTGTCGGGGTGAGGTGTCTCTGTGTTGGGGTGAGGTGTCTCGGTGTTGGGGTGAGGTGTCTCGGTGTCGGGGTGAGGTGTCTCGGTGTCGGGGTGAGGTGTCTCGGTGTCGGGGTGAGGTGTCTCGGTGTCGGGGTGAGGTGTCTCGGTGTTGGGGTGAGGTGTCTCGGTGTCGGGGTGAGGTGTCTCAGTGTCGGGGTGAGGTGTCTCTGTGTCGGGGTGAGGTGTCTCGGTGTTGGGGTGAGGTGTTGCACAGTAATGTTAGGGTAAGCCATTTCCGAACGGTTTTTCTTCTTTGAGGGTTGAGATGTCTTTCAGTCTTTCCAAAGCTTTCACAATTTTTTCCCTCTACTCTGAAGTTCTGAATGGAGGAAATGTTTTTTTTTCTTCTCGTTTGCCTCCCCCAATCTCTCCTGAAGATGCTGCACCTTAACTGAGGTACAGATGCATGGGCACCAGTACCATTCCCCCTACCCTTACTGGGGTGTTAGTGCTGGGGAATGGGTCAGTTCCTATTTCAGGCACCCCCCAGGATCAGCATCAAGCACTTCCCGATCAGGCACAGCACAGCCCGAGGCAGAGTAAATCTCCCCCCACTCTGCTATAACAAAATGCCTCAGCCCCAACCTCAGAACACCACCCTCTACTTACCCCAGTGTTAAATTTCTTTTCACTTTTCCCACCAGCCGTCCTTGGCTCTGCCTGATTGACGTTGCCAGTTTTGTGCTGGATGCTCAGTCTGCAAGGAACTGGATCGAGACTGGCCGAAATCATTTCATAGCCAGTAGGCAGAGGAGACTATCATCCCATCTGTCTGGGTTGGGTTTAAACCCATGTGCCAGTGGTGAAAGGCCAGTGTCTGACCCATTGCACCATCTAATTCCCTAATCAGGTGGGTGTGGATATTCAACTGTAGGAGGGTGTGACAACAGGCCCTGAACCTGCTCTCTCCCAACTTCTGCACCTTCCAGTAGGAGTCAGTGGATAGCGATCGGAGGCGGGGACCCTGGCTGATTACCCCTCTCCCCAACCTAGAGGTCCTGAGGCCAATTTTAGCATATAAGTTGCCATTGCCTTCAGGTCTGTATAGACGAGCCACTCAGGGAATTCAGGGCAAGGGGCAATACTTAATACCCCTACGCACCATCCCTTTGCTTCCTAACGTTTTTAGTTGGAACAGTTGTCACAGGCTGTCGTCTCTCTACCTGGTAAAATCCTGCTTCTGGAAGTGTTGTCTTGACTCACCTTTGCACCCAACAAAAGCAGCTCCCAGTCTCGCTTCTGCCTCCATGATCAATCTCAGCGGGTTTCTTTGTCCCATTTCTTCATCAACTGCACCCTAGAACCAAATGAAAAATTGGACTATAACATTCAGTTCGTTCAGGCATGGTCTCTGACACCACACTTGGCCCTTACCAATGGGTCAGGGTTTGCGAGATCTGAACACTGGCAGGCTTTACACAAAAGAATATGAGAGAATAGGAGGAATGAAAGGGCATTCACACATCATGTATGATCGACCCAACACGATCCACTCATTAAATCTTTCAGACACAATCTATTGTGGACTCCCCCATTCATCGGCTTCCCCACACTATTAACCATCTACCCTATAATGGACTGTACCAACTTCTCCAGTCCAAAGGGGCCTATGGTCCTTTTATATTTCAAGAAGAGAAATTGAACACAAAATGACTATGATCAGTGCTCCTGAGAAGATTTATCTCTTGTTCTTCCTGCACTCCAAATACCCCATCCTGCACTCCAAATACCCCATCCTGCACTCCAAATACCCCGTCCTGCACTCCAAATACCCCATCCTGCACTCCAAATACCCCGTCCTGCACTCCAAATACCCCATCCTGCACTCCAAATACCCCATCCTGCACTCCAAATACCCCATCCTGCACTCCAAATACCCCGTCCTGCACTCCAAATACCCCATCCTGCACTCCAAATACCCCATCCTGCACTCCAAATACCCCATCCTGCACTCCAAATACCCCATCCTGCATTCCAAATACCCCATCCTGCACTCCAAATACCCCATCCTGCACTCCAAATACCCCATTTGCACTCCAAATACCCCATCCTGCACTCCAAATACCCCATCCTGCATTCCAAATACCCCATCCTGCACTCCAAATACCCCATCTTACACTCCAAATACCCCATCCTGCACTCCAAATACCCCATCCTGCATTCCAAATACCCCATCCTGCATTCCAAATACCCCATCTTACACTCCAATTACCCCATCCTGCATTCCAAATACCCCATCCTGCACTCCAAATACCCCATCCTGCACTCCAAATACCCCATCCTGCACTCCAAATACCCCATCCTGCACTCCAAATACCCCATCCTGCACTCCAAATACCCCATCCTGCACTCCAAATACCCCATCCTGCATTCCAAATACCCCAACCTGCATTCCAAATACCCCATCCTACACTCCAAATACCCCATCCTGCACTCCAAATACCCCATCCTGCATTCCAAATACCCCATCCTGCACTCCAAATACCCCATCCTGCACTCCAAATACCCTATCCTGCACTCCAAATACCCCATCCTGCGCTCCAAATACCCCATCCTGCATTCCAAATACCCCATCTTACACTCCAAATACCCCATCCTGCATTCCAAATACCCCATCCTGCGCTCCAAATACCCCATCCTGCATTCCAAATACCCCATCCTGCGCTCCAAATACCCCATCCTGCACTCCAAATACCCCATCCTGCATTCCAAATACCCCATCCTGCGCTCCAAATACCCCATCCTGCACTCCAAATACCCCATCCTGCATTCCAAATACCCCATCCTGCACTCCAAATACCCCATCCTGCACTCCAAATACCCCATCCTGCACTCCAAATACCCCATCCTGCATTCCAAATACCCCATCCTGCACTCCAAATACCCCATCCTGCACTCCAAATACCCCATCCTGCATTCCAAATACCCCATCCTACACTCCAAATACCCCATCCTGCGCTCCAAATACCCCATCCTGCATTCAAAATACCCCATCTTACACTCCAAATACCCCATCCTGCATTCCAAATACCCCATCCTGCGCTCCAAATACCCCATCCTGCATTCCAAATACCCCATCCTGCGCTCCAAATACCCCATCCTGCACTCCAAATACCCCATCCTGCATTCCAAATACCCCATCCTGCGCTCCAAATACCCCATCCTGCATTCCAAATACCCCATCTTACACTCCAAATACCCCATCCTGCATTCCAAATACCCCATCCTGCATTCCAAATACCCCATCCTACACTCCAAATACCCCATCCTGCACTCCAAATACCCCATCCTGCATTCCAAATACCCTATCTTACACTCCAAATATCCCATCCTGCACTCCAAGTACCCCATCCTGCACTCCAAATACCCCATCCTGCACTCCAAATACCCCATCCTGCATTCCAAATACCCCATCTTACACTCCAAATACCCCATCCTGCATTCCAAATACCCCATCCTGCACTCCAAATACCCCATCCTGCACTCCAAATACCCCATCCTGCACTCGAAATACCCCATCCTGCACTCCAAATACCCCATCCTGCATTCCAAATACCCTATCTTACACTCCAAATACCCCATCCTGCATTCCAAATACCCTATCTTACACTCCAAATATCCCATCCTGCACTCCAAATACCCCATCCTGCACTCCAAATACCCCATCCTGCATTCCAAATACCCCATCCTGCACTCCAAATACCCCATCCTGCACTCCAAATACCCCATCCTGCACTCCAAATACCCCATCCTGCACTCCAAATACCCCATCCTGCATTCCAAATACCCTATCTTGCACTCCAAATACCCCATCCTGCATTCCAAATACCCCATCCTACACTCCAAATACCCCATCCTGCATTCCAAATACCCCATCTTACACTCCAAATACCCCATCCTGCATTCCAAATACCCCATCCTGCATTCCAAATACCCCATCCTGCACTCCAAATACCCCATCCTGCACTCCAAATACCCCATCCTGCACTCCAAATACCCCATCCTGCATTCCAAATACCCTATCTTACACTCCAAATACCCCATCCTGCACTCCAAATACCCCATCCTGCATTCCAAATACCCCATCCTGCACTCCAAATACCCCATCCTGCACTCCAAATACCCTATCCTGCATTCCAAATACCCCATCTTACACTCCAAATACCCTATCTTACACTCCAAATACCCCATCCTGCACTCCAAATACCCCATCCTGCACTCCAAATACCCTATCTTACACTCCAAATACCCCATCCTGCATTCCAAATACCCCATCCTGCATTCCAAATACCCCATCCTGCGCTCCAAATACCCCATCCTGCATTCCAAATACCCCATCTTACACTCCAAATACCCCATCCTGCATTCCAAATACCCCATCCTGCACTCCAAATACCCCATCCTGCATTCCAAATACCCCATCTTACACTCCAAATACCCCATCCTGCATTCCAAATACCCCATCCTGCACTCCAAATACCCCATCCTGCACTCCAAATACCCCATCCTGCACTCCAAATACCCCATCCTGCACTCCAAATACCCCATCCTGCATTCCAAATACCCCATCCTACACTCCAAATACCCCATCTTAGTCTCCAAATACCCTATCTTACACTCCAAATACCCCATCCTGCACTCCAAATACCCCATCCTGCATTCCAAATACCCCATCCTGCGCTCCAATTACCCCATCCTGCGCTGCAATTACCCCATCCTGCACTCCAAATACCCTATCTTACACTCCAAATACCCCATCCTACACTCCAAATACCCCATCTTACACTCCAAATACCCTATCTTACACTCCAAATACCCCATCCTGCACTCCAAATACCCCATCCTGCACTCCAAATACCCCATCCTGCATTCCAAATACCCCATCCTGCATTCCAAATACCCCATCCTGCGCTCCAAATACCCCATCCTACACTCCAAATACCCCATCCTACACTCCAAATACCCCATCCTGCACTCCAAATACCCCATCCTGCACTCCAAATACCCCATCCTACACTCCAAATACCCCATCCTACACTCCAATTACCCTATCTTACACTACAAATACCCCATCCTGCACTCCAAATACCCCATCCTGCACTCCAAATACCCCATCCTACACTCCAAATACCCCATCCTACACTCCAAATACCCCATCCTACACTACAAATACCCCATCCTGCATTCCAAATACCCCATCCTGCATTCCAAATACCCCATCCTTCCTGCATCTTCACCATGTTGAAAGCAAGACTCATATCATCTCTAACTCATTCTTTCCTGGAACCTCAAACCTTGTGTTATTCCTAACTTCCCTTGGTCTTCCTTTTCCTCCAACAGGTTTTTAAAACCCAAAGTTAATCTCATGTAATCAGTACTTCTTCAGTTAAAGCATTTTCTCTCTCACTCTCTCCAACCTTTCGTTGTGTCCTGAACTAGGGATTGTTGTCCATCAGCTGGGATTCTCAATTAAATAAAAAGGTCCAAGCTGCTTTAACACGGAGGCTGTCCATCCCGTTTCATATCCTGAGGAAAAGTTCTGTAAATTATCTCCTATCCACCCAAAGATAAATCAAACAAAATCCCAGGCTATTATAATTTAACCAACTGTCCTACACAGTGGGCCAGAATTTGCTGCATCAGTGTATCTAATGCAGGAAGAATGCACAGAAAAATCAGGCAGGCTGTGTTAAGATCATCCGATCCTCCCTGCCCGATTTTCCTATAAGCCCTCCGCTCATGCGAAGCTTTACACTCAAGCGCTAAAGAGAAACATCTGCCCCATCATGTTCCACGCAGCATTTGATCACCTCTTTCTGTAGGTAATCTTCCAACTTTCAATCCCGTTCCTAACCAGATATTCACCCAGCTGTTTCATACAGATATTAATTAACAAAAAATAATAACCACCTTACCAGTACTGCTCCACCTACCTACTACTGGGTGGGGAAAGAAATTCCTTTTCTTTCTTAAAGCTTGTTAATGTTATTTCCTCAAACCTTATTAATATATAAAATTACTTCTTAGCCTTTCACCCAGATATTTCTGCCTTGCTTCTGTGACTAATTATGCAAAACTTTTATGCTGGAGGAGATTACAGGGCTAGAAAGGGGTGAGGCCATGAAGGGATTTAAACACAAGGATGAGAATTTTCAATTGGAGGCATCGGGGGATTAGGAGCAAAGTAGGCCAGCAAGGACAGGATTGGTAGGTGAGTGGAACTTGATACGAGTTAGGATATGAGCTGCCGAGTTTTGGATGAGCTGAAGTTTACAGAGCTTGGAGGATGGGAGGCCAGCCAGGAGTGCACTGGAATAATCGAGTCTGGAGGTGACAAAGGCGTAGCTGAGGGTTTCAGCAGCAGATGAGCTGAGGCAGGGACAGAGGAGGGCGATATTACAGAGGTGGAAGAAAGCGGTCTTTGTGATGGAGAGGATGTGGGGTCGGAAGCTCAGATTAGGGTTGAATAGGAAGCCACAGTTGCGAACAGTCTGGTTTAACCTGAGACAGTGGCCAGGGAAGGGGATGGAATTAGTGGCAAGGGTATGGAGTTTGTGGCAGGGGCCAAAGATGACTTCAATCGTCCCAGTGTTTAACTGAAGGAAACTGCAGCTCATCAAAGACTGGATGTCGGACAAGCACGTTCAAGGACTCTGGAAAGGAAAGTGAGATTGGAGATGGGACGGTAGTTTGCAAGGACATAGGGGTCGAGGGTGGGTTTTTGAGGAGGGGGCTGATGACAGCAGTTTTGAAAGAGACAGGCACATTACCTGAGGAGAGGGAACCATTTACAATGTCACCTAGCATGAGGGCCACAATGGGGAATTGGTGGTGGGCAGTTTAGTGGGAATGGGGTAAAGGGAGCAGGAGGTGAGTATTGGCTGATCTGTATCTTAACTCCATCTACCCACCTTACTTCCGTAACCCTTGATACCTTTGCCTAACAAAAATCTATCGATCTCAGATATTCAGGCCATTCAGCGGTGATGTCAGGAAGCACTCCTTCACACAAAGTCCTGGTTATACCACATCTGGAGTATTGTGTACAGTTCTGGGCACCGCACCTTAGAAAGGATATATATTGGCCTAGGAAGGAGTGCAACGCAGATTCACCAGAATGTTACCAAGGCTCCAAGGGTTAGATTTTGAGGCTAGATTACATAAACTAGGCTTGTATTCCCTGGAATATAGAAGGTTAAGGGGTGATTTGATTGAGGTTTTTAAGATTTTGAAAGGAATTGATAAGGTAGATGGAGAAACTTTTTCCGCTGGTGGGGGAGTCTAGGACAAGTGGACTTAATCTTAAAATCAGAGCCAGGCCATTGAGGAGACAAGTTAGGAAACATTTCTTCATACAAAGGGTGATAGAAGTGTGGAACTCTGTCCCACAAAAAGCAGTAGATACTAGCTCAATTAATAATTTTATATCTGAGATCGATAGACTTTTGCTAACTGAGGGTATTAAGGGATATGGAGCCAAGGCGGGTGGATGGAGTTAGGATACAGATCAGCCATGATCTTATTGAATGGCAGAACAGGCTTGAGGGGCTGAATGGCCCACTCTTGTTCCTATGTACCCATTATCCCTACTCTCTGTCTCCTACCTCCTAACCAATTCCCTATCCATGTCAATAGGTTGCCTCCAATTCCATGGGCTCTCATTTTTGTTAAGTCACTTGTGTGGAACCTTATTGAATGCTTCCAGGAAGTCCTTCTATATAACATCCATAGATACTCCGTTATCTTCCACGTTAGTTACCTCCTCAAAAAAATCAACTAGGTTCGTTAGACATGGCGTATTCTTTACAAATCCATGCTGGCTCTCTCTGATCAGTTCATGTTTGTCCAAGTGCTCAGTCACTCTGTCCCTAATAACAGATTCTAGTAACTTCCCCACAACAGACGTTGGACTAATAGGTCTATAATTTCCTGGTTTCTCTCTCCCACCAAGTGATGTTCATTCCATTAGTTTTAATGGATAGAAAATCACATGAGGGCACTTGTGGGAGAAAGGAAGAGAACGACAGAAAAAAATGGGTGACACAGAAGAGAAAGACGGAAAGGGAGATGGACAGAGGGAGAGGGAGACAGAGAAGGAGGGAGGCACAAAGGGATAGAGAGATAGATACAGAGAGGGAGAGAAAGGGACATAGACACACTGAGGAGAGACGGATAGAAAGAAATTGAGAGAGATGGAGAGAAAGCAAAAGAAAGGAGAGAGAGACACACAGCAAGAGGGTGAGGCAAAAAAAAACACTGAGGTACAGAAAGAGGGAGTGAAAACAGAGGGAGAGACAGAGGGGCAAAGAGAGACCAAGAGGGAAAGGTGAGAAATGGAGCAAGAGAATGTGACAGACAGGGAGGGAGAAAAAAAGAGACACACAGTCAGAGGCAAAGAAAGAAAAACAGAGCGAAAGAAACATTTGGTGCAAGACAAAAGGAGAACAACAACAGCTTGCATTTATATAGCGCCTTTAACGTAGTAAAACGTCCCAACAAAAGAAATATGAGAAAGACAGACACATACAATTAATTTTCTATCCTTACCAGCAAATCTTCCAGAACATTCTCCAAAGTGCTAGTCTGACAGATACAGTGAAGCAGGATCAAACACAGCAAATTCCTCTGAAATAAAATAAAACAAACTCCTTTAAATGAGACAGAATGAACCGTATGTGTAAAACATTGACACAGTTATTGCAGCTCGCACTTACCATTCCAAAGGAACCCATTTCTCGCGTCTTCGGGATAACACCTGCCTTCTCTCCAACTCTTCTTTCTGAACTTGCCGTTGTTGACCCTCTGCTTGCTCTCCAGTCTCTGTCTTTCTGCATCTCACTGTTTACTTATAGTGTCAGAAAGGCGGAGGGTCCAATTCTGACAAGACCCTGCCCCTTCCTTCAAATTAAAAAAAACACAATCTACCTAGCAGCAAACCACAGCCCAGAGTCATTCAAGGCTTTGATAAACACACGAGTGTGAAAACCAGAAAGTGTCATGCAAGGCCAACAAATTCCGACACCTCGAGGTGCTGTCTCCAATGGCAACCAAGGGCCATTCAGTCATCCGGAGAGGAGGTGAGTCATTTTCATCTCACACATGTACAAACACATCATTGTATCATAATCACCCTCGTCCTGAGTCCTCTGATAGTTGATCCTTCTCTCAATGCCAGCCTCCAATTACTCTCTGTCACAACCATTCATGTCCCTTGTTATTTTTTTGATACTACCGTGGTCTTTGCTCCTCTGAATTCTCTTCACTTGTTCCTCTAAGTTCCAAATACCTCATCCCACATACTCTTCCTCCTCTATGCAGCCTCACTGTGCTGAAATTTAGGCTCGTCACACCATTTTTCCGTGCTGTAACCTTTCTATGATCCTATCTCCTACTCTAACCTATTCTTTTCCAGGACCTCCTTACCTCCTACAGTCCACAGCCTTTCAAAACCCAAACTTTGTGTCTCCAAATCTGTACTTCCTGATTTACCTCATCTTCTTTCCTACTCTTTTCAGTCTTCATGAGGTTCAATTTTTTCCATGCTGTTTTCTTAATGTATGGACTAGCCCATTCATCTCTAATTTCTCTGTGCTCTGTTTTAGTTATGAGCATACATCGGAATTTGATATGAATGCATTGTGCAGTTCAGCATAGTGGAATCAGATCAACATGTATCTCCTCATGAATAAAGCCTCTCATCCCTGATATCATCTTAAAGAAAGAAAGACTTGCATTGAGGTAGCACCTTTCATGATTTCAGGATGTTCTAAAATGCTTTATAATCATTACTTTTCAAATGAAGTCACTGTTGTAATGTAGGAAACGTGGCAACCAGTTTGTGCACAGCAAGGTCCCACAAACAGCAATGTGATAATGACCAGATAATCTGTTTTTAGTGATGTTGGTTGAGGGATAAATATTGGCCAAGACACCGGGGAGAACTCCGTTGCTCTTCTTCGAAATAGTGTCATGGGGTCTATTATGTCCACCTGAGAGGGCAGATGGGACCTCGGTTTATCGTCTCATCCAAAAGACGGATCTTAGTGAATCTCTTCTATATCCTCTCTATGGCCTTGACATCCTTCCTAAAATAAGGTGCCAAAACTGGATACAATATTACAGCAGGAGAAGAACCAATAATTTGTACAAATTTAGCTTTACCCCTTTGCTTTTGAACTCCATACCCCTATTTATAAAATATGGGATTCCATTTGCTTTTATTTCCTGTAGCTTTATCAAATTGTTCTCCCACTTTTAAAGATTTATGTATCTGAATCCCTAAACCTCTGCTTCTTTACTTCTTTACATTTCATTTGATATCTATTTACCACATCTAACCTATGTCCTCCGGAAGTCACTTACAATCCTCTCCACAGCTAACCATACTCCCTATTTTTGTGGCATCTGCAAATTGTGATATTGTGTTCTCTGCACCCAAACCCAGATTAGTTATATTGAGAAGAGTAATGGTCCCAGCACTGACACATGGGGGACACCAGGGTTTATATCCTTCCAGTCCAGAAACATCCATTAAACATGACACTGGCAAATAAAATTAAGGAAAACCCAAAAATGTTTTATAAATACACAAAGAGCAAGAGGATAACTAAGAAAAGAGTAGGGCCTATTACAGACCAAAAAGGTAACCTGTGTGTGGAGGCGGAAGATGTAGGTATAGTTCTTAATGAATACTTTGCGTCCATCTTCACAAAAGAGGGGGACGATGCAGAGATTGTAGTTAAGGAGGAGGAGTGCAAAATATTGGATGGGATAAATATAGTGAGAGAGGAAGTTTTAAGCGGTTTAGCATCTTTGAAAGTAGATAAATCGCCAGGCCCGGATGAAATGTATCCCAGGCTGTTAAGAGAAACAAGGGAGGAATTAGCAGATGCTCTGACCATCATTTTCCAATCCTCCCTGGCTACAGGTGTGGTGCCGGAGGATTGGAGGACTGCTAACGTTGTACCGTTGTTTAAAAAGGGAGCAAAGGACAGACCGAGTAATTACAGGCCAGTCAGTCTAACCTTAGTGGTGGGCAAATTATTGGAATCAATTCTGAGGGACAGCCTAAATCGTCATTTCGAAAGGCACGGGTTAATCAAGGACAGTCAGCATGGATTTGTTAAGAGAAGGTCGTGTCTGGCTAACTTGATTGAATTTTTTGAGCAGGTAACAAGGAGGGTTGATGAGGGCAACGCGTTTGATGTAGTTTACATGGATTTTAGCAAGGCTTTTGACAAGGTCCCATATGGTAGAGTGGTCAAAAAAATAAAAGCCCATGGGATCCAAGGGAAAGTGGCCAGTTGGATCCAAAATTGGCTCAGTGGCAGGAAGCAAAGGGTAATGGTTGACAGGTGCTTTTGCGACTGGAAGGCTGTTTCCAGTGGGGTCCTGCAAGGCTCAGTACTAGGTTCCTTGCTTTTTGTGGTATGTATTAATGATTTGGACTTGAATGTTGGGGGCTTGATCAAGAAGTTTACAGATGATACAAAAATTGGCCATGTGGTTGATAGTGAAGAGGAAAGCTGTAGACTGCAGGAAGATATCAATGGACTGGTCAGGTGGGCAGAAAAGTGGCAAATGGAATTCAATCCAGAGAAGTGTGATGTAGTGCATTTGGGGAGGGCAAACAAGGCAAGGGAGTATACAATAAATGGGAGGATACTGAGAGGTGTAGAGGAAGAGAGGAACCTTGGAGTGCATGTCCACAGATCCCTGAAGGTAGCAGGACAGGTAGGTAAGGTGGTTAAAAAGGCATACGGGATACTTTCCTTTATTAGCCGAGGCATAAAACATAAGAGCAGAGAGGTTATGCTAGAACTGTATAAAACATTGGTTAGGCCACAGCTTGAGTACTGTGTACAGTTCTGGTCACCACATTACAGGAAAGATGTGATTGCACTAGAGAGGGTACAGAGGAGATTTACAAGGATGTTGCCAGGGCTGGAGAATTTTATCTATGAGGAAGATTGGATAGGCTAGGATTGTTTTCATTGGAACAAAGGAGGCTGAGGGGAGATTTAATTGAGGTGTATAAAATTATGACGGGACTAGATAGTGTGGATAGGAAGGACCTATTTCCCTTAGTAGAGTGGTCAGTGACCAGCTGGCATAGATTCAAAGTGATTGGTAGAAGGATTAGACGGGAGCTGAGGAGAATTTTTTTTCACCCAGAGGGTGGTGGGGGTCTGGAACTCACTGCCTGAAAGGGTGGTAGAGGCAAAAGCCCTCAACTCATTTAAAAAGTACTTGGATGTGCACCTGAAGTGCTGTAACCTACAGGGCTATGGAGCAAGTGCCGGAAAGTGGGTTTAAACTGGATAGCTCTTTTTTGGCCGGCACGGACACGATGGGCCGAATGGCCTCCTTCTGTTTCGTAACTTTTTATGGTTCTATGATGACACTGATTTCTGTCCTGTAACTAACATTATATCCATGCTTCTATATTAATACCATGTGCCTTAATTTTATCAGTAATCCTCCTATGTCAGTCATGGCTCAGTGGGTAGCACTCTCGTCTGAGTCAGAAGGTTGTTGGTTCAATTCCCACTCCAGCGATTTGAGCATCTAATCTCGGCTAACACTCCCAAGCCAGTACTGGCCTTTTGGAGGTGCCGTCTTTAAGATGAGACTTTAAACAGAGGCCCCATCTGTCCTTTCACGTGGACGTAAAAGATCCCATGGCACTATTTCGAAGAAGAGGGGAGTTCTCCCTGTTGTCCTGGCTAATATTCATCCCTCAACCAACATGACTAAAACAGATTATCTGATCATTATCACATTGTTGTTTGTGGGAGCTTGCTGTGTGCAAATTGGCTGCTGCGTTTCCTACATTACAACAGTGACTACAATTCAAAAAGTACTTCATTAGCTGTAAAGTGCTATTGGGACATCGTGAGGTCGTGAAAGGCACTATATAAATGCAGTTCTTCCTTTCTATGTGGCACCTTATCAAATGTTGTTTGAAAATCCATTTTCACAACATCCACTGCATTTCCTTTGTCAATATAGTTCCTCATTTAACTCTTAAATTTGTCAGACACAACTTGCCTTATACAAATGTGTCATGACTGTCCTTAATTATCCAATGTTAATAGCCCTATTGTTCTTGCATCTTTGCAATTGCCTTTCCACTGTTTGGCAGTCTATAATATACTCCCATTAGAGTACTCGTTCCCATCTTAATCCTTAACTCTAACCAAATAGATTCAGCTTTTGTATCATCCCCTATATTATCCCTATGTCCCAGTTCTGTAATGGAATCTTAGATTAACAGTGCCACCTCTCCTCCAACTGCTCCCCAAGGCTGAACTCATCCTTATGTTCTACGATATAATGAAACCTTTGATTAACTCTGCCAAATGGCATTTCGAGGCTGAACTCCACACTGTCTTGCTGTTTTTCTCTCTACTCAGACTATCTCTCACCAGTAAGCTCAAATTTATACTATCTTCATTTACACAGTATCCTAACTGGCAAAGGAGAAAACAGCCAATCTGAGAACAGCTAATCGCATCACTTGTGCAATCGATTAATTAACTAATTACCGACTCAAACCAGCCCACAGAGAATACACAAGTAAATAAGTTTAAACAGCTCCTAGTATTGAACTGCAAAAATGAAGTAAATTAAACGAACATCAAAATATAGTAAAATAAATAAGTAAAAACTTCAGTATTTATGGCCCAATCACTCCTTGAAGTTAGGCTTTGTATTCTCTTGGCCTTTCATACTTTATTAGCCTCTTGCTTTCTAGACCCAATATTAATCTCACTTCTTACTTGCCTCTCTTAGAAAGGCTTTATATAGTGCTTTATATCTTTTTTATTCATTCTCAGGATGTGAGTGTTGCTGGCAGAGCCAGCATTTATTGCCTATCCCTAGTTGCCCTTGAGAAGTTGGTGGTTCTGGAGGAACCAAACTGAGCATTGGTGAACAGGGTATTGGTGAGTAAGTGCCACTGGATAGCACTATTGATGACTCCTTCCATCACTTTGCTGATGATTGCAAACATCACAGCTGAGCTCAGTCTGGTCCTCATCTGATATCTGCACACATGTGCACGATCCAGCAGATGTCACTGGATAGGGGTGGCTCAGTGGGTAGCACACTCGTCTCTGGGTCGGATAATTGTCGGTTCAAATCTCACTGCAGACGCTTGTGCCCATAATCTAGGCTGACTCTCCAGTGTAGTGCTGAGGGAGTGCTGCACTGTCAGAGGTGCTGTCTTTTGGCTGAGACATTAAACCAAGGCTCTATCTGCCCTCTGAGGTGGGTGACAAAGATCCCATGGCACTATTTCATAGACAAGCAGTTTCCCCAGTGTCCTGGTGAATATTTATCCCTCCAGCAAGATCACTAAAACAGATTATCTGGTCATTGTCCCATTGCTGTTTGTGGGACCTTGCTGTGTGCAAATTGGCAGCCATGTTTCTAACAACAGTGATTACACTTCAAAAGTACTTATTTGGCTGTAAAGCACTTCGGGACATCCTGAGGTTGTGATTTATAAATGCAAGTTATGTTTTTCGAGTGATCAGAAGCAGGAACCTCAGCTGAATTTTCCCCTCCCAGACCGGTGGGCGGCGAGGATAACCATAGCTGCCACTTGCACCTGCCCTCGACACAGACCAGGATAGAACATGGGATCAGGCTGTGCTGTGTGCCTCAGTGCTGCATTTGAGGAGGTCTAACTTTAAGCTAAATACATTCATGTCTGGTTCCATGCCCAAGTGGCTCTGACAGGACAGGTTGAAAAAGTGGTTAAAAAACCTTTCGGGATCCTGGGCTTTATAAATAGAGGCATAGAGTACAAAAGTAGGGAAGTCATGATGAACCTTTATAAAACACTGGTTCAGCCGCAACTAGAGTATTGTGTCCAGTTCTGGACATCGCACTTCAGGAAAGATGTGAAGGCCTTAGAGGGGGTGCAGAAGAGGTTTACTAGAATGATTCCGGGGATGAGGGACTTTAGTTACGTGGATAGACTGGAGAAACTGGGGTTGTTCTCCTTGGAACAGAGATGGTTGCGAGGAGATTTGATAGAGGTATTCAAAATCATGAAGGGTCTAGATAGAGTAGGTTGAGAGAAACTGTTCCCATTGGCGGAAGGGTCAAGAACTAGAGGACATAGATTTAAGGTGATTGGCAAAAGAACCAAAGGTGACATGAGGAAAAACTTTACACAGTGAGGATCTGGAATGCACTGCCCGAGGGGGTGGTGGAGGCAGATTCAATCATGGCCTTCAAAAGGGAACTGGATAAGTACTTGAAAGGAAAAAATTTGCAGGGCTACGGGGATAGGGCGGGGGAGTGGGACTAACTGGATTGCTCTTGCATAGAACCGGCGCGGACTCGATGGGCCGAATGGCCTCCTTCCATCCTGTAACCATTCTATGATTCTATGACTGCCACTCTCACCAGTTGACCTCAACATTTTGGTTTTTCACACCTAAGGTGTACTTTTAGATTGCGAGATTCAGCATCACAGGCTGCCAGAACCCCGGCTTGCAAACCTCCACTTGCCTCTTCACAGAGAACTGCAGCAGCAAACCACAGGAACTGCCTCTCTATCTGAAGACTCACACTCAGACTTAGTGTTGTGAACAATGAACAAACACCAATACATTGTGAAAGATAGACTGAACTATTAACTGTTGGATATTTCAGACTAACTATTTCAGTATTGTGGTGGAATTTATCAACCTTTTATGCACAGCAAGATGGGGGGTAATAGAGCAGGGAATTCAGGCACCACTGTCAGCATCATACACTCCCGGGTTAGGGTCAGATACAGAGTAAAGCTGTCTATCAGGACCCCCAAATCAGATATAGCATGGGTTAGAAACAGAGTAAAGCTTGTTCTACACTGTCCCATCAAACATTCCTAGGTCAGGACCAGATACAGAGTAAAGCTGTCTATCAGGCATCTGCCCTTGGCACAGACTGGAATGGAAATGGGATCATGCTGTGCTGTGTGCCTTAAGGCTGCATTTGAGGAGGTTGAAGTTTAAACTAAATACATTCATGTCTGGTTCCACGCTCTGACTTTCAGTCTCACCAGTTACTCAGGGCAGTGTCCTAGGCCCAACCATCTTCAGCTGCTTCATCAATCACCTTCTCTTCATTATAAAGTCAGAAGTGGGGATGTTCGCTGATGATTGCACAGTGTTCAATTCCATTCGCAACCCCTCAAGACTTGGACAACATCCAGGCTTGGGCTGGTAAGTGGCAAGTAACATTCGTGCCAGACAAGTGCCAAGCAATGACCATCTCCAACAAGAGAGAGTCTAACCTCCTCCTCTTGACATTCAACTACATTACCATCGCCGAATCCCCCACCATCAACATTGACCAGAAACTTAACTGGAACCAGCCACATAAATACTGTGGCTACAAGAGCAGGTCAGAGGCTGGGTATTCTGTGGCGAGTGACTCACCTCCTGACTCCCCAAAGCCTCTCCACCATCTACAAGGCACAAGTCAGGAGTGTGATGGAATACTCACCACTTGCCTGGCTGAGTGCAGCTCCAACAACACTCAAGGAGCTCGACACCATCCAGGACAAAGCAGCCAACTTGATTTGCACCCCATCCACCACCCTAAACATTCACTCCCTTCACCACCGGCGCACAGTGGCTGCAGTGTGTACCATCCACAGGATGCACTGCAGCAACTCGCCAAGGCTTCTTCGACAGCACCTCCCAAACCCACGATCTCTACCACCTAGAAGGACAAGAGCAGCAGGCACATGGGAACAACACCACCTGCACGTTCCCCTCCAAGTCACACACCATCCCGAATTTCGCCGTTCCTTCATCGTCGCTGGGTCAAAATCCTGGAACTCCCTTCCTAACAGCACTGTGGGAGAACCTTCACCACACGGACTGCAGCGGTTCAAGAAGGCGGCTCACCACCACCTTCTCAAGGGCAATTAGGGATGGGCAATAAATGCTGGCCTCGCCAGCGACGCCCACATCCCGTGAACAAATAAAAAAAAGTTGAACTCAACATTTTGGTTTTTCACACCTAAGGTGTACGTTTAGATTGCGAGATTGAACATCACAGGCTGCCAGAGCCCCGGCTTGCAAACCTCCACTTGCCTCTTCACAGAGAATTATAGAATCATAGAAAGTTACAGCACAGAAGGAGGTCATTCGGCCCATCATGTCCGTGCCGGCCGAGATAAAGCTATCCAGCTTAATCCCACTTCCCAGGTTACAGTACTTCAAGTACTCTGCACATCCAAGCACTTTTTAAATGAGTTGAGGGTTTCTGCCTCTACCACCCTTTCAGGCAGTGAGTTCCAGACCTGCACTACCCTCTGGGTGAAAAAACTTCTCCTCAGCTCCCGTCTAATCCTTCTACCAATTATTTTAAATCTATGCCCCCTGGTCACTGACCCCTCTGCTAATGAAATAGGTCCTTCCTATCCACTCTATCTAAGCCCATCATAATTTTATATACCTCAATTAAATCTCCCCCTCAGCCTCCTTTGTTCCACAGAAAACAACTTCAGCCTATCCAATCTTTTCTCATAGCTAAAATTCTCCAGCCCTGGCAACATCCACATAAATCGTCTCTGTACCCTCTCTAGTGCAATCACATCTTTCCTGTAATGTGGTGACCAGAACTGTTGTTGAGGGAAGTAAGGGTGGAAATTGCAGAGGTGTTGGCCATAATCTTCCAATTCTCCTTAGATACGGGGGTGGTGCCAGAGGGCTGGAGAATTGCAAATTTTACAGCTTCGTCCAAACAAGGGTTTAAGGATAAACCCAGCAACTACAGGCCAGTCAGTTTAACTCCTTGCTGGTGGGGAAGCTTTTAGAAACAATAATCCGGGACAAAATTGATAGTCACTTGGTCAAGTGTGGATTAATAAAGGAAAGCCAGCATGGATTTGTTAAAGGTAAATTGTGTTGAATGAACTTGATTGAGTTTATTGGTGAGATAACAGAGGGTCGATGAGGGCAATGCGGTTGATGTTGTATATATGGACTTTCAAAAGGTGTTTGATAAAGTGCCACATAATAGGCTTGTCAGCAAAATTGAAGCCCATGGAATAAAAGGGGCAGTGGCAGCATGGATACGAAATTGGCCAAGTGACAGGAAACAGAATGTAGTGGAGAATGGTTGTTTTTTTGGGCTGGAGGAAGGTGTACAGTGGTGTTCCCCAAGGGTCAGTACTGGGACCACTACTTTTTTGGATATATATTGATGACTTGGACTTGGGTGTACAGGACACAATTTCAAAATTTGCTGATGACACAAAACTTGGAAGTGTAGTAAACAGTGAAAAGGACTTGAAGAGGTCATTGAGAGGCTGTTGAAATGTGCAGACACGTGGCAGATGAAATTTAATGCAGAGAAGTGCAAAGTGATACATTTTGGCCAGGAATAATGAGGAGAGGCAATATAAACTAAATGGTACAATTCTAAAGGGGGTGCAGGAACTGAGGAACCTGAGGGTATATGTGCACAAATCTTTGAAGGTAGCAGGACAGGTTGAGAAAGTGGTTAAAAAAGCATACGGGATCCTGGGTTTTATAAATAGAGGCATAGAGTACAAAAGCAAAGAAGTTGAGTTGAACCTTTATAAAACACTGGTTCGACCACAGCTGGAGTATTGTGTCCAATTCTGTGCACTGCAGTCTAGGAAAGATGTGAAGGCCTTAGACAGGGCGTTGAAAAGATTTACCAGAATGGTTCCCGAGATGAGGGACCTCAGTTACGTGGTTAGACTGGAGAAGCTGGGGTTGTTCTCCTTAGAGCAGAGAAGGTTAAGAGGAGATTTGATAGAAGTGTTCAAAATCATGAAGGGTTTAGATAAAGTAAATAAAGAGAAACTGTTCTCATTGGTGGAAGGGTTGAGAACCAGAGGATACTGATTTAAGGTGATTGGCAAAAGAACCAAAGGCGACATGAGGAAAAACTTTTTTACATTGTGAGTAGTTATGACCTGGAATGCGCTGCCTGAAAGCGCAGTGGAAGCAGATTCAATCATGGCTTTGAAAAAGGAATTGGATAAATATTTGAAGGCGAAAAGTTTGCAGGGCTACGGGAAAAGAGCGGGGCAATGGGACTAACTGATTGCTCTTACAAAGAGCCGGCATGGACTCGATGGGCCAAATGGCTGTGCTGTAACCATTCTATGATTTGATGATTCTGTGAAGGATTAAGTCACACTCAGACTCAAGTCATGCTGTGCTGTGTGCCTCAGTGCTGCATTTGAGGGGGTCTAACTTTAAACTAAATACATTCATGTCTGGTTCCGTACCCAAGTGGCCCCGATTGCCACTCTCACTCTTGACCGCAACATTTTGGTTTTTCACACCTAAGGTGTACTTTTAGATTGCGAAATTGAGCATCACAGGCTGCCTGAGCCCCGGCTTGCAAACCTCCACTTGCCTCTTCACAGAGAACTGCAGCAGCAAACCACAGGAACTGCCTCTCTATCTGAAGACTCACACTCAGACTTAGTGTTGTGAACAACGAACAAACACCAATTTCAGTATTGTGGTGGAATTTATCAACCTTTTATGCACAGCAAGGTGGGGGGTAATAGAGCAGGGAATTCAGGCACCACTGTCAGCATCATACACTCCCGGGTTAGGGTCAGATACAGAGTAAAGCTGTCTATCAGGACCCCCAAATCAGATATAGCATAGGTTAGAAACAGAGTAAAGCCCGTTCTATGCTGTCCCATCAAACATTCCTAGGTCAGGACCAGATACACAGTAAAGCTGTCCATCAGGCACCTCCAGATCAAGTACAGAATAGGTTAGATGCAGATTAGATTCTGTGCAGGCCCATCAAATACTCCCAGGGCAACAACAACTTGCATTTATACAGAGCCTTTAACATAGTAAAACTTCCCAAGGTGCTTCACAGGAGCCATTATCAAACAAAATTTGACACTGAACCACATAAGGAGTTATTAGGACTGGTGACAAAAAGCTTAATCAAAGAGGTAGGTTTTAAGTAGTGTCTTAAAGGGGGAGAGAGAGACGGGGAAATTTAGGGAGGGAATCCCAGAGCTTAGGGCCTAGGCAGTTGTAGGACATCTGCCAATGGTGGAGTGATGAAAATCGGGGATTTCGCAAGAGGCCAGAATTGGAGGAGCGCAGTGATCTCGGAGGGTTGTAGGGCTGGAGGAGGTTACAGAGATAGGGAGGGGTGAGGCCATGGAGGGATTTGAAAATGAGGATGAGAATTTTAAAATCAAGGCATTGCTGGACTGGGAGCCAAGGTAGGTTAGCGAACACAGGGGATGGGTGAACGGGACTTGGTATGAGTTAGGATATTGGCAGAAAAGTTTTGGATGAGCTCAAGTTTACAGAAGGTGTAAGGTGGGAGGCCAGCCAGCAGATCATTGGAATAGTCGAGTCTAGATGTAGCAAAAGGCACGGATGAGGGTTCCAGCAGCAGATGAGCTGAGGCGGGGTGGAGACGCGTGATAATACGGATGTGGGAGTAGGCGGTCTTCGTGATGGAAAGGATGAGTGGTCAGAAGCTCAACTCAGGGTCAACTAGGAAACCAAGGTTGCGAATGGACTGGTTCAGCCTCAGACAGTGGCCAGGGAGAGGGATGGAGTCGGTGGCTAGGGAACGGAGTTTGTGGCGGGGACCGAAGACAATGGCTTCGGTCTTCCCAATACTTAATTGGAGGAAATTTCTGCTCATCCAGTATTGGATAAATAAGAGGCAGTGGAGGGGTCGAGAGAGGTGGCGGTGAGGTAGAGCTGGGTGTCATCAGCGCACATATGGAACCTGTACAGGTACAGCACAGGTTAGATACAGAGTAAAGTTCCCTCTTCAACTGCCCCATCAAACAGGCACAGATCTGAAGATTATTTTCCCTTTTACCTGGTTTGTACTGCACATAAAGTGGCTGACACAGAGATGCACATGAGCTGTACAGTACCAGACGGGAGTGAATTGTTCCCTTTTACTTGCAATGTACTGTATGTGGACAGGGGCTTCAGGAAATAGAAACACCAAATCTCTCACCACTGTATCTATATATTAAAAATCTTATGTGTACACGCACTTGCTCTCAACAAAACTTTATTTATGTTAAGTTTTTATCACACATTTGTGTGACTTTTTTCTATTATAAATTCTTATGTTCACATCTATAATGGAAGCTGCCTATGTAAACTTGTCACACTGTAATTACACCCTCTCACCAGTGATGATGCTGTAACACCTCAGTTTTGTAGCTACCAGCTCCTCAGCCTGGAGTGCGGAGAAACCCCTTTGCTCCAAACAACTCTACTTCCTGATTCCCAAATTGCCCTGAGTTTTGCTATTTAACTACATAGAATAATAGAATGGTTACAGCACAGAAGGAGGCCATTCGGCCCATCAAGCCTGTGCTGACTCTTTGTAAGAGCAAACCAGTTCGTCCCATTCTTCCGCTCTTTCCCCGTAGCCCTGCAAATTTTTTCCTTTCAAATATTTATCTAAGTCCTTTCAGAAAGCCACAGTTGAATTTGCTTCCACCACCCTTTCAGGTAGTGCATTCCAGATCACAACCACTCGCTGTGTAAAGAAGTTTTTCCTCATGTCGCCTTTGGTTCTTTTCCCAATCACCTTAAATCTGTGTCCTCTGGTTCTTAACCCCATCTGCCAATGGAAAACAGTTTCTCTTCATTTACTTTATCTAAACCCTTCATGATTTTGAACACCTCCATCAAATCTCCTCTTAACCTTCTCTGCTCTAAGGAGAACAACCCCAGCTTCTCCAGTCTATCCACGTAACTGAAGTCCTTCATCCCTGGAACCATTCCAGTAAATCTTTTCTGCACCGTCTCTAAGGCCTTCACATCCTTCCTAATGTGCAGTGCCCAGAATTGGATACAGTACTCCAATTGTGGCCGAACCAGTCTTTTATAAAGGTTAATCATAACTTCCTTGCTTTTGTACTCTATGCCTCTATTTCTAAAGCCCAGGATCCCATATGCTTTTTTAATCACTTTCTCAATGTGTCCTGCCACCTTCAGATATTTGTGCACATATACCCCCAGGTCTCTCTGTTCCTGCACCCCCTTTAGAATTGTATCATTTAGTTTATATTGCCTCTCCTCGTTCTTCCTGCCAAAATGTATCACTTTGCACTTCTCTTAAATTTCATCTGCCATGTGTCTACCCATTCCACCAGCTTGTCTGTGTCCTCTTGAAGTCTATCACTATCCTCCTCACTGTTTCCTACACTTCCAAGTTTTGTGTCATCAGCAAATTTTGAAATTGTGCCCTGTACACCCAAGTCCAAGTCATTAATATATATCAAGAAAAGCAGTGGTCCCAGCACTGACCCCTGGGGAACATCACTGTACACCTCCCTCCAGTCCGAAAAACAACCGTTCACCACTACTCTCTGCTCCCTGTCACTTAGCCAATTTCATATCCATGCTGCCATTGCCCCTTTTATTCCATGGGCTTCAATTTTGCTGACAAGCCTATTGTGTGGCACTTTATCAAACACCTTTTGAAAGTCCATATACACCACATCAACTGCATTGCCCTCATCAACTCTCTCTGTTACCTCATCAAAAAATTCAATCAAGTTAGTTAAACACGATTTTCCTTTAACAAATCCGTGCTCACTTTCCTTTATTAATTCACACATAAATAATAACATTACATCACAGTATTACATAAGAATAAGGACAGAATGCATAACTTTAAAATGGGAACTTATTTACATCTGTATGCCTTGACCCTCTAACCCACTTTGCCTGAAGACTGCACTTGGCCTTGATTGAATGTCGTAGAAGATCTACTAGTGTATTATAAAAAATCTTATGCAATTTCCATTATAAATACTGGCAGAAAAATGGTTACTCAAAAATGGCGCCAATGGGAAGTAATGTTTGTTGGACAGGATCCTGTGACCATCATATTTAAACCTTGTGAATCAAAAGTTGGGGGCGGGGAAGATACTTGACAGGCATTTTAAAAGCTGCCTTCTTGCTGTCTGCCTGAGTGAAGCTACAAAATGATACCTCTTCCACCGAAGGCAACGGGAGAGAGAATTGCACTGCAGGCCATTTAATGAGAGAGAGGGTAACTGCTCTGAAGGGAGACTCATGTTCTTCAATTGGAAGCGTCTGCCAATTCATGACTGATGGCATTTATTATGTGATAAGGGAGAAGTCTTTGAAAACACGATGAATGAAAGCTGCTATCTGTCTGTGGTTCAGAGAAAAGAAAGAGCATCTGTTCAAGAGTATGTGCTGAAATAGTTCTTTGTTGCAGATCAGTTTCATTAGAACAGAATCATTACGTGTGGGAGTCAGAGGGGAGATGGAGAGGCGCATGGGTCTAGTATGTACACAATTAAACCAACTCTGCAGGGAAACACCACAAATGCCTAACGCACCCATAAGTGTTTTATTTTGCATCAAGCAAATAGATCCCTTTTCCTGATTTTCATTTAACACTTGTCGTAGTGAGTTGACTACAGGAAAGAAAAAAGAAAGATCTTGCATTTATATAGCGTCGTTCACTACCTCAGGATGTTCCAAAGCACTTCACAGCTAATGAAGTACTTTTGAAGTGTAGTCACTGTTGTAATGTAGGAAACGCAGCAGCCAATTTGCGCACAGCAAGGTCCCACAAACAGCAATGTGATAGTGACCAGATAATCTGTTTTTAGTGATGTTGGTTGAGGGATAAATATTGGCCAGGACACCGGGGAGAACTCCCCTGCGCTTCAAAATAGTGCATTTGGATCTTTTACATCCACCTGAGAGGGCAGACGGGGCCTTGGCTTAACATCTCATCTGAAAGACATTGCCTCCGATGGTGCAGCACTCCCTCAGTACTGTACTGGAGTACCAGCTTGAATTTAGTGCTCAAACAAGTGCTTTTTTTTGTTCTCAGAAATCTAGCACAGAGACAACCAGTGAGTGGCATCTGGTGGCAAAGCTGCAGGAAACCAATCTGTACATTCTGTTATAAGCACTACCCATCACATGTGTCTTAGGGTGCAGTGTTGTACAAGGCAACTCAACAAGGGTTTGGGTGATGTTTCAAATTATTAGAACAAAACTTGAGCAGTTTATTAACACAATTCCAGCCAGGCATCTGGTTGATACAGTCTGCAACTTGTGTTATTTGTTTTAGGGGCCCTGTACTGTGTGTTTGTGTGCAACACTTCACTAGATGTGGCTCATTTTATGACCTGTTTGATCTGTTATGGGGCCTCGAGAGAGATTTCTGTTTTGATCTTGCGACTAGATCCATTTCAATTCAAAGCGAATTCTTGCCGGGGTGCTGACTGAGTCAGATGGGACATGAATTCTACGGTATAGTGTGTATACATTCACTCAGGTTAGTCAGGTTTTATTCTACAGAATTTCCTTTTTTGGTTCTTAGTTTCTAATCTACAACTGACCTCGATATTGGCTGACAAAAATAAGCTGGATTTCATTCAACAACATGTCTCAAATTATTATACAAAGTTGTCAGAACAGGCTTGAGGGGCTAAACGGCCTACTCCTGCCCCTATGTTCCTATAAATTCTATTTATACTTGAATTGGATAATTTGTACTAAATTTGATCCCTCAAGGTTTATATGGAAGTTTTTCCTGAGACAGGACATGCGTTAGGGGCATCAAATAGCGAAAGAAAGACAGACTTGCATTTCTATAGCGCCTTTCACGACCTCAGGGTGTCCCAAAGCGCTTTACAGCCAATGAGGCAAAGAAGTCCTTTTGAAGTGTAGTCACTGTTGTAATGTAGGAAACATGACAGCCAATTTGTGCACAGCAAGGTCCCACAAACAGCAATATGATAATGACTGGATAATCTGTTTTAGTGATGTTGGTTGAGGGATAAATATTAGCTAGGATACTGGGGAGAACTCCCCTGCTCTTCATCGAAATAGTACCATATCCACCTGAGAGGGCAGACGGGGCCTCAGTTTAACATCTCATCCGAAAGACGGCACCTCTGACAGTGCAGCACTCCCTCAGAGCTTCACTGGGAGTGTCAGCCTAGATTTTGTGCTGAAGTGTCTGGAGTGGGACTTGAACCCACGACTTATCTGACTCTCAGGCGACGGGTGCTACCCACTGAGCCAAGGCTGACACCTAGTCAATAGCAGGCTTGTACAGATCTAAAAGAAGATGGGAATAGGTAGTGTTTTGTGCTCATATTTACAGCATTAGTAGTAACTGCACCTGTGGCCCTGCACTGAAGGTACATCCAACAAGGACTTGGTGCCACTTTTCTAAATGTTGCTACATGTGAATATTCAATGATCTCATTCTGATAGTATGACATTGCTCATTTCTCCGTCTCCCTGTAGTTGTATCTCTGCTTGTTCATCTGTTTTGAATCCCAGGGCACGCAGTAGGATGGACAGACGAGATGTATTTGGTTGGAGATGGATACTGAAGCCAGCTATGGGGCTGCAATGACATGTGTGAGTGGGAGAGAAACCAGGCACCAGGAGGGGCTCGGGCCAGGGGAGAGTGGCAAGTGATGGGAGGGAGTGAAGTGCAGGGTGTGGGAGGGAGGGAGTGGGGAGCAGGGTGTGAGAGGGAGGGAGTGAGGTGCAGGGTGTGAGAGGGAGGGAGTGGGGAGCAGGGTGTGAGAGGGAGGGAGTGAGGTGCAGGGTGTGAGAGGGAGGGAGTGGGGAGGATGGTGTGAGAGGGAGGGAGTGGGGAGCAGGGTGTGGGAGGGAGGGAGTGGGGAGGAGGGTGTGAGAGGGAGGGAGTGGGGAGGAGGGTGTGAGAGGGAGGGAGTGGGGAGCAGGGTGTGAGAGGGAGGGAGTGGGGAGCAGGGTGTGAGAGGGAGGGAGTGGGGAGCTGGGTGTGGATGGAGTGGGGAGCAGGGTGTGAGAGGGAGGGAGTGGGGAGGAGGGTGTGGGAGGGAGGGAGTGGGGAGCAGGGTGTGAGAGGGAGGGAGTGGGGAGGAGGGTGTGAGAGGGAGGGAGTGGGGAGGAGGGTGTGAGAGGGAGGGAGTGGGGAGGAGGGTGTGAGAGGGAGGGAGTGGGGAGCAGGGTGTGGATGGAGTGGGGAGCAGGGTGTGAGAGGGAGGGAGTGGGGAGGAGGGTGTGGGAGGGAGGGAGTGGGGAGCAGGGTGTGAGAGGGAGGGAGTGGGGAGGAGGGTGTGAGAGGGAGGGAGTGGGGAGGAGGGTGTGAGAGGGAGGGAGTGGGGAGCAGGGTGTGAGAGGGAGGGAGTGGGGAGGAGGGTGTGGGAGGGAGGGAGTGGGGAGGAGGGTGTGGGAGGGAGGGAGTGGGGAGCAGGGTGTGGGAGGGAGGGAGTGGGGAGCAGGGTGTGAGAGGGAGGGAGTGGGGAGCAGGGTGTGAGAGGGAGGGAGTGGGGAGGAGGGTGTGAGAGGGAGGGAGTGGGGAGCTGGGTGTGGGAGGGAGGGAGTGGGGAGGAGGGTGTGAGAGGGAGGGAGTGGGGAGCAGGGTGTGGGAGGGAGGGAGTGGGGAGCAGGGTGTGGGAGGGAGGGAGTGGGGAGCAGGGTGTGAGAGGGAGGGAGTGGGGAGCAGGGTGTGAGAGGGAGGGAGTGGGGAGCAGGGTGTGGGAGGGAGGGAGTGGGGAGCAGGGTGTGGGAGGGAGGGAGTGGGGAGCAGGGTGTGGGAGGGAGGGAGTGGGGAGCAGGGTGTGGGAGGGAGGGAGTGGGGAGCAGGGTGTGAGAGGGAGGGAGTGGGGAGCAGGGTGTGAGAGGGAGGGAGTGGGGAGCAGGGTGTGGGAGGGAGGGAGTGGGTAGGAGGGTGTGAGAGGGAGGGAGTGGGGAGCAGGGTGTGAGAGGGAGGGAGTGGGGAGCAGGGTGTGGGAGGGAGGGAGTGGGGAGGAGGGTGTGAGAGGGAGGGAGTGGGGAGCTGGGTGTGAGAGGGAGGGAGTGGGGAGCAGGGTGTGGGAGGGAGGGAGTGGGGAGGAGGGTGTGAGAGGGAGGGAGTGGGGAGCAGGGTGTGAGAGGGAGGGAGTGGGGAGCAGGGTGTGGGAGGGAGGGAGTGGGGAGGAGGGTGTGAGAGGGAGGGAGTGGGGAGCAGGGTGTGAGAGGGAGGGAGTGGGGAGCAGGGTGTGGGAGGGAGGGAGTGGGGAGGAGGGTGTGAGAGGGAGGGAGTGGGGAGCTGGGTGTGGATGGAGTGGGGAGCAGGGTGTGGGAGGGAGGGAGTGGGGAGGAGGGTGTGAGAGGGAGGGAGTGGGGAGGAGGGTGTGAGAGGGAGGGAGTGGGGAGCAGGGTGTGGGAGGGAGGGAGTGGGGAGGAGGGTGTGGGAGGGAGGGAGTGGGGAGGAGGGTGTGAGAGGGAGGGAGTGGGGGGGAGGGAGGGAGTGGGGAGCAGGGTGTGAGAGGGAGGGAGTGGGGAGGAGGGTGTGAGAGGGAGGGAGTGGGGGGGAGGGAGGGAGTGGGGAGCAGGGTGTGAGAGGGAGGGAGTGGGGAGGAGGGTGTGAGAGGGAGGGAGTGGGGAGCAGGGTGTGGGAGGGAGGGAGTGGGGAGCAGGGTGTGAGAGGGAGGGAGTGGGGAGCTGGGTGTGGATGGAGTGGGGAGCAGGGTGTGGGAGGGAGGGAGTGGGGAGGAGGGTGTGAGAGGGAGGGAGTGGGGAGGAGGGTGTGAGAGGGAGGGAGTGGGGAGCAGGGTGTGGGAGGGAGGGAGTGGGGAGGAGGGTGTGGGAGGGAGGGAGTGGGGAGGAGGGTGTGAGAGGGAGGGAGTGGGGGGGAGGGAGGGAGTGGGGAGCAGGGTGTGAGAGGGAGGGAGTGGGGAGGAGGGTGTGAGAGGGAGGGAGTGGGGGGGAGGGAGGGAGTGGGGAGCAGGGTGTGAGAGGGAGGGAGTGGGGGGGAGGGAGGGAGTGGGGAGCAGGGTGTGAGAGGGAGGGAGTGGGGAGGATGGTGTGGGAGGGAGGGAGTGGGGAGCTGGGTGTGGATGGAGTGGGGAGCAGGGTGTGGGAGGGAGGGAGTGGGGAGGAGGGTGTGAGAGGGAGGGAGTGGGGAGCTGGGTGTGGATGGAGTGGGGAGCAGGGTGTGGGAGGGAGGGAGTGGGGGGGAGGGAGGGAGTGGGGAGCAGGGTGTGAGAGGGAGGGAGTGGGGAGGAGGGTGTGAGAGGGAGGGAGTGGGGAGCAGGGTGTGAGAGGGAGGGAGTGGGGAGGAGGGTGTGAGAGGGAGGAGTGGAGTGGGATATCTCGGTAAGATTATACACTATGTATCGCTAACAATTATATGTTATATATAATGATGTGACAGGCTGTAATTTCATTGTAAGGTGCAGTGAAAGTACTGTAACTGCACTGTATTTGTATTGTTATTTATTGCATTGTATTTTACTATAATTTGATTGTAACGGTGCTCAGGATTACCGCTGACTCCAGTATCTCCCTTCGCCCCATCATTAGTGGCCGTGCTTTCAGCCGCCTAGGTCCCACACTCTGGAATTCCCTCCCTACACCCCTCTGACTCCCACCTCCCTCCTCTTTTAAGAGCCTCCCTAAAACCCACCTCTTTGACCAAGCTTTTAGGCGCCCCTCCCAACCTCTCCTTCCTTGGCTGGGACTCCATTTTATCTTTATGCCTCTGTGAAGCAGCTTTGGGTGATTTATCTACATCTATAAATACAGGCTGCTGTTGTTATTATCAGTGCTATTTGAGACACTGAGGATATTTTACCCCTTGTCACTTTGCATCTGAATGGAATACTTTCTCCCACCCGACGGATATGTGCTAGATACAAGAGTTTTAATTATATAGATAGAATATTCAGTTAGCAGAAAATTGTTTAGCCCACCTACATGACAAAGAGGAAAATAATTGTTTGAATTTATTCCAAGTTGCATTATTATACATGGAACTTCCGTTTGTGCAGCACCTTCACTGTAACAAAAATACCAGAGGAGCAATGGACACCAAGCCTAATGGTAATTAAGAAGGAATAATGGAGAGATACAGTCCGCACCGCTTGTAGCGAGTACGTTCGTGCGAACGCCATTTTCCCACTATACACAAAGGCTGGTCCAATGGGGTAGCGCTAATCCCGCAATCTATGATATATCAAGAATATTCCTTCCGTGTAGCGACCTTTTGCTCAGTTGTTTCCAGCTCCACCCTGACCCGCAGCTTTATTTAAAGTGCAGTCAGTGCTTAGTGCAAACTGTAACCTCCGCACCACTTAGAGGGGATTAGAAGGGCTTTCATACATGAAGCTAATTGAACATTAAACAGTGTTGTTTACTTATGTTTGTTCTTACATTGATTGCACCTTAATGAGGTGTGAACTAGTGAGTGAGCACAGCTGTCACTGCCCGAAATAAAGGGAGCACTTAAGATGCTATAACTGGCAACTTTGAAATTGCGTTAATGCAAATGGTTAATGGTTATCGCTTTTTGGCCAATGTAAGCGACCGCCCAGTTTGAACGTGGTGGGGACTGTAGTGCACATTGGAAAATGCTTGTAAATGTCAGGCTTCTAAGTTGACACAAGCATTTTTAAATTAGCACATTTCTTTCACCAAAAATATGAAACTCTGATTGTCCTGAGGCTCTTTTGCTTCGCAATTAGACTCCATAGTCCCAACGGGACTACAGCACCCCCTTAGCAGCAGAATAGTCCAATGTGAGGATACGCTAAAATGTGACAACCAAAGTATGATGGTAAAAATGTGACACAGAGCAAGTGCGCGCTAGGTGCCAGACTTGTGATATAAGTAAATATATATTTATATGTAAAGCAGATCTCCAGTGCCATTGCTCACAGAAATCATGAGATGTTTTGTAAGTTCAGGAGTGTTACACCATGTAACGCTCGATGCATTGAGAGTGTAAAAAAAAGTGTATTTAAGCCATACAGAGAAAGACAGAAATAATTGGCGAGTGGCAGACAAGGAGAGGTAGGTACAGGAATAGAGAGATTTCTATTTTTAGTTTAGTCCATGAGCAATACCATGGGAGCTCAACTAGTATCTTATATAAATTATATTATATGCATTTCTAGGTTTTAGATTACAGTTTTAACACGTTAACCCGAAATTTAAAGGTTTATAACCTCATTTGAACCGTTTTATTGATATTTTGAAGCACCCATTATTTTGTATTCAGAATAAACTACACAGACTTAATAATAACAGAGATTGGACAGCTGCCCAAACAGCACTTGAAAGAGAAAGATAGGTTAATGTTTGGGTATAATCCTTTACTGCAAACTCTTTCCTGATTTTTGGCGTTTGCAGTTTTTGCAGTAATGAGCCTAACTTTATTTCCCTTTCAAACAGGAGGCCTTGATCTGATCCTGATGCCTGGCCTGGGGTTCGACAAGCACGGTAACAGACTGGGAAGAGGGAAGGGTTACTACGACACTTACCTGGAGCGCTGCCTGCAGCACCCGAAGGGGAGACCTTTCACCATCGCCCTGGCCTTCAAGGAGCAGATCTGTGAACTGGTCCCAGTGACTGAAAATGACAAGCAAATTGATGAGATATTGTACGAGGTCCCGTAGGTGGGTTCATCCGAAGCACAGAGGATTGGAACTGGCATTTCTTCTAAATAAAGGACATCAATTATCTATGAGCATCGAAAAGAATAATACGCCAGTCTCTTTTTGAAGACGAAAATAATTTATTTTTAACATAAAGGAATTTGATTTTTTTTGATAATTATCTGCTCTGGTAAATATTAATGACAAATAAAAAATGACAATAAACAGATGTTGCACCTTGGATTGCTTCAGAAAGCAGGCAAAAGATCGGTATTGACAATTTCTATACTTTTATGCAATGAAGATATTGTAATCCATCTTTAATTCACTTCATAACTGAATAAAAAAGACTGAGTCTTGTTTGGGCATCCTTCACACACTACAGGAACTTGTCCAATTATTTTTTGGTTCTGGGGAAATCACATACTTGAGCAGACTCTGAAATTTTACATCATGACATTGTCAGTCTGGTCTCGGCCTCTACCCCATGGGACCCCTGTTTCTGCACCATATAAAACCCCAGATCAATACGATGATAAGCCAGTTCTTTTAAGATCTCAGAGTGCAGTACCGAGCTGGATGCGTGCTGTACAACTGCTCTAACCTAAGGCTAGGTCCCAGAAACTGCTTACAACACTGTCGTAGCATTTGGATATCAAGACGAGGCCATGAAAAACCAGTTAAACATGACAGGTTGTGGCTTGGGTGATATTTAAAGAATAGGCGTCACCTGAGTTAATGAGTCCTGGAGGAACAGCGACCTGGGCAGTAAACCTAGCGTTGGTCTCTGTCATACTCTGGTGCACCCTCATCACCCTCCCCCTCCTCATCCCCATTCTCCTCCATCTCCTCTTTAGCAGTTGTGCCAAGGGTAGATGGTAGCCAAAACCATGCTGGGACTAATGGGATTTAAAACTGAGGTGGGACTAATAGGAAGCTGACTGAGATGAGTGTAAAGGCAACTAAAACTGAGGTGGAACTAAGAGGAATTCACACTGAGCTCGGAATAATGGGAACTAAAACTGAAGTGGGACTAATAGGAACAGGAGTAGGCCATTCAGCCCCTCAAGCCTGTTCCACCATTCAACGAGATCATGGCTGATCTGTATCCCAAATCCATCCACCCGCCTTGGCTCCATATCCCTTAATACCCTTGGCTAGCAAGAATCTATCAATCTCAGATTTAAATTTATTAATTGAGCTAGTATCTATTGCTTTTTGTGGGAGAGTTCCACACTTCTATCACCCTTTTTGTGAAGAAGTGTTTCCTAACTTCTCTCCTGAGTGGCCTGGCTCTGATTTTAAGGTTATAACCCCTTGTCCTAGACTCCCCCACCAGCGGAAAAAGTTTCTCTCTATCTTATCAATTCCTTTTAAAATCCTAAAAATCTCAATCAAATCACCCCTTAACTTTCTATATTCCAAGGAATACAAGCCTAGTTTATGTAATCTCTCCTCATAATCTAACCCCTGGAGCCCTGGTAACATTCTGGTGAATCTGCGCTGCAATCCTTCCAAGGCCAGTATATCCTTTCTAAGCTGCGGTGCCCTAAGCTGTAAGTACTCACATGTGGTCTAACCAGGCCTTTAGCTGTAGCAAAACTTCCTCCCCTTTATATTCTAGCCCTCTAGTTATAAAGACGAACATTCCATTAGCCTTTTTGATTATTTTTTGTACCTGATTACTACATTTTAGTGATTTGTGTACACGGACCCCTAAATCTCTTTGGACCTCCACTGTTCCTAACTTTTCACATTTATTAAATACTCAGATCGATCCTTTTTGGTCCAAAATGGATGACCTCACACTTATCTGCTTTGAAATCAATGCCACAGTTTTGCCCACTCACTGAATCTATCAATGCCTCTTTGTAATTTTATGCTCCCGTTTACGCTACTTAACATGTCACCAACCTTTATGTCATCATCAAACTTGGATATATCGCTCTCTATTGTGTTATCTAAGTCATTAATAAATATGGTGAATAGTTGAGGCCCCAGCACAGATTCTTGTGGGACTGTACTCCAATTGGCAGGGTGTGACTAGTGGTGTCTCTCAGGGATCTGTAATGGGACCTCAGCTTTTCACTATATTTATAAATGATTTAGATGAAGGAATAGAGAGCCAAGAATTTTGCTGATGACACCAAGTTAGGTGGCACAGTATATATAGTGTAGAGGGGACCAGAAAGTTGCAAAGGGACATTAATAGATTAAATGAGTGGGTAAAATTGCGGCAGATTGAGTTCAATGTGGGGAAATGTGAGGTCATCCACTTTGGACTTAAGAAAGATAGATCAGAGTAATTTCTAAATGGCAAGAAGCTAGGAACTGTGGAGGAGCAGAGAGATTTAGAGGTCCAATTGCAGAAATCTAGTGGACAGGTACAAAAAATAATTAAAAAGGCTAATGGAATGTTGGCCTTTATCTCAAGGGGGCTGGAATACAGAGGGGTGGAAGTTATGTTACAGTTATATAAAGCTCTGGTTAGACCCACTTATTCACTTCCTTCCAATTCGAGCACATACCCATTATCCCTACTTTCTGCCTTCTACCGCCTGACCAATCTCCTAACCAGGTCAATAATTTGCCTTTAGTTCCACGGGCTTTAGTTTTAGCTGACAGTCTCTTATGTGGAACCTTATTGAATGCCTTCTGGAAGTCCATATAAATTACATCCATAGACATTGCCCTCTCTACTACTTTAGTTACTTCCTCAAAAAATTCAATTAGGTTCGTTACACATGACCTACTCTTTACAAATCCATGTTGGCTCTCTCTTAATCAGCTCAAATTTCTCTAAGTGCTCAGTGACCCTGTCTTTAATTTTAGATTTCAATAACATCCCCACAACAAATGTAAGACCAACAGGTCTATAATTTCCTGGTTTCTCTCACCTTCCTTAAATAATGGAGTTACATTTGAAATTTTTCAATCTAAAGGGGCAATTCCTGAATTGAGAGAGCTTTGGAAGATTATGGCTAAAACATCTGCAATTTCCTCACCTACTTCCTTTAAAACCCTGGAGGGAAACCATCAGGTCCTGGGGATTTGTCAGTCTTTAGTGCCATTATTTTATCTAATACTGTTTTCTTGCTTACGTTATCTTTAGTGAGTTCCAGTCCTTGATTCATTAATCGTTTCCCTGGAATGTCAGGTATATAATCCTCTTCCTCTACTGTGAAGACTGTCACAATGTAATTATTCAATGAGTCTACTATTTCCTTATTTCCATTTGCAATATTACCAGAATCTGTATTTAAAGGGCCCACATTACTCTTGACTGCCCCCTTCTAATATAATTGTAAAAACTTTTTGTGTGAACCTTGATATCCCTCGCAAGTTTCTTTTTGTATTCCATTTTTGCAACTCTTACTATCTTTTTTGTCTTCCTTTGCTGTTCTTTATATAACTCCTCGTCCCCTGGATCTACACTATTCTTTGCACTTTTGTACGTTCTTTCCTTTAGTTTTGTTATCGCTCACCTCTTTTGTTGACCATGGCTGCATTATTTGGTAATAGAGCTCTTGCCCTTTAGGGGTATATATTAGTCCTATATTAAGCTGATTTCTTTTTTGAACACCTCCCACTGTCATTTGTAGTTTTACCCGATAACAGTTTTGACTAGTTTGCTGTCGTCAGTTTCTGTCTCATCACATTAAAGTACCAAATTCTAGAATCTTAATAATTGTGTTAAGTTTCTCCTTTTCAAACCTAACATTGAATTTGATGATGATATGATCACTGTTAGTTAATAATCTAATAGTAAGGGAACATTTCTGTAAGTCTGGCTCATTACTCATTACTAACTGTAGTCTGGCCTGCCCTCTTATTGGTTCTAGAACATATTGCTCCAGAAAACTATCTTGAATGCACTCAAGAAATTCACTACCTTTCTGACTTGAGCTACTCTGCTCTTCCCAATCTATATGAAAATTAAAGTCTCCCATTAAAACAACTCTGCTTTTGCTACAAGCCTCCCTAATCTCTGAATTAATACATTGTTCCACTTCATTGCTGCTATCAGGAGGCCGGTGGACAACTCCCATTACACTATGAAGTCCTCTCTTATTCCTCAATTCAAATCATAGTCTCCTCTGATTGCTTTCCCTTGCCTATATCCTCTCTCACTAATGTTGTAATAGTATCTTTAATCAATAAGGCTACCCCTCCTCCTCTTCCAGTTTCCCTATCCTTTCTAAAGACCATATAACCTGGAACATTTACTAATCATGACCAGCTTGCAACCATATCATACCCTCTAAGCTGTGTTTGAGCCACTAATTCACTCAATTTATTTCTTATACTCTATATAAAACTCTTATTTGGACAAGAGACCCTAACCTATCCTTCTGCCCTGATGCTGTCTTTCTCACACCACTTAATTTAACACATTTCTTATTTGTCACTCCTGCTGTAACTACTGTAGTTATTTTAGTATTCCCTTTACCTGGAGTATCTTTATTACTGTTTGTGACCTGATATTTGCTCTTATCCCTTTTTAAAATCTGTAAACTATCATTTTTACTATTATTTCTGACTGAGACCTCTCCCCAATTTATTAGTTTGAAGTCCTTTTTACCACCCTATTTATCCTTTCCGCTAGGCCTTGGTCCCAGCCCGGTTCAGGTGCAGCCCGTCCCAACGGTACAGCTCCCTCCTGTACCTGTACTGGTTCCGGTGTCCCATGAAATGGAACCACTCCTTCCCACACCACTCCTTTAGCCACATGTTCACCTTTCTAAAGAACATAAGAACATAAGAAATAGGAGCAGGCGTAGGCCATACGGCCCCTCGAGCCTGCTCCGCCATTCAATAAGATCATGGCTGATCGTCGACCTCAGCTCCACTTTCCCGCCTGATCCCCATATCACTTGATTCCTCTAGAGTCCAAAAATCTATCGATCTCAGCCTTGAATAATCGCAACGACTGAGCATCCACAGCCCGCTGGGGTAGAGAATTCCAAAGATTCACCACCCTCTGTGTGAAGAAATTCCTCCTCATCTCAGTCTTAAATGGCCGACCCCTTATCCTGAGACTATGCCCCCTAGTTCCAGACTCCCCAGCCAGGGGAAACAACTTCTCTGTATCTACCCTGTCAAGCCCCCTCAGAATCTTATATATTTCAATGAGATCACCTCTCATTCTTCTAAACTCCAGGCCCATTTTACTCAATCTCTCCTCATAGGACAACCCTCTCATCCAGGAATTAATCCAGTGAACCTTGTTGCACCACCTCCAAGGCAAGTATATCCTTCCTTCGATAAGGAGACCAAAACTGTACACAGTACTCCAGGTGAGGTCTCACCAAAGCCCTGCACAATTGTCGCAAGATTTCCTTGCTCTTGTACTCCAACCCCCTTGCAATAAAGGCCAACATTCCATTTGCCTTCCTAATTGCTTGCTGTACCTGCATGCTAACTTTCTGTGTTTCTTGTACGAGGACAACCAGATCCTTCTGAACACCAACATTTAATAGTTTCTCACCATTAAAAAAATGTTTTTTCTATTCCTCCTATTAAAGTGAAAACCTCACATTTCCCCATATTATACTCCATTTGCCACCTGCTTCATCACTCACTTAACCTGTCTATATCCCTTTGCAGACTCTTTGGGGGAAAAATTCGATAGGGGCCGTTTTTGGGTGCAGGTAGTGTGATGTGCCATTACTCCACACCCAATGACCCCTGCGCAGTTTCGGCCGGCCCGAGGACTTACCTGCAATCAGCGTTCCATTCTGGGTCTTGAACGTGGAATCAATGTAATTCACACTTTCCACCACCAGGGGAGATCAATCTCTTAAAGGGAGGATGTTTCTTAGAAATCTCTTAAAGGTAGCTGGTACCTGTTATATGCTTTAAAAAAGTAGTCTACTGTCTGCACGGAGTCTGAACGAAGATCAGACATCGCACATGTAAAACACAGATGCAGGTCCCATCCTTATGTTTACACACATGATGAGTTATGTTAAAACATTGAATAGAGGTTGCGCACTACTAAATCCCACATCCTCCAATCTGCACGTCAGACCTCACCAATCTGCCGATCTGAGTTTGTACCAGGCCTGCGAGAGTGTGTGCACCAAGGTTCTCTGCTGATGCACTAGAGACCTTGGTGCAAGAAGTGAACAGAAGGAGGGACGTCCTATATCCTCAGGGGGGGAACAAAGTCAATGCCAGGCGCACAGTATCATGAACACGGATGCAGCGCAGGAAGAAATTCAATGCTTTGACATGAGTGGCCAAGGTGAGTGAGGTCAACCATCAAGTGGCGTCTCCTACCAACTGCACCACACACTACAGCCCCCATCACCCACATACCAACAAACTCTTTCCATCAGTACTCAACTCTTCCCATCAGATGCTTCCTCTCACCCTTACACATTACCACTGTTTCAAGCCGCCCACCCACAACTCACAGGCCACACACACTGGCAGCGATTCAACCATGACAGGCACATCACCCAGACACATGTCCCGCTTTCTTGCAGGAGAAGGTGGCGCATATCAGGAGGCAGCAAGTGGCCGTGGCATTTAGCCCCTTGAGCCTGTTCCACCATTCAATGAGATCATGGTGACCTGTGACCTAATTCCATATACCCGCCTTAGCCCCATATCCCTTAATACCCTTGGTTCACAGAAATCTATCAATCTCAGATTTAACTTTCACAAGTGAGCTAGCATCAACTGCCATCTGCAGAAGAGCGTTCCAAACGTCTCCCACCCTTTGCGTGTAGAAGCATTTCCTAACTTCACTCCTGCACGTCCTGCCTCTAAATGTTAGGCTATGTCCCCGCGTCCTAGTATTGAAGTCTAGGAGTTCTCCAAAAACAGTTACAAATGTCTCAGCAGCCAGAAGCAATAATCCAGCCACTAACCTGTAAATCCTGCATGGTCCCTTTAAATAGCGCTGGTGGGGGGTCCTCCAGGCACTCTAAGACACGTTCAGATGGTCGGGGTTAAGACTGTGCGTTGAGATGAGCGTTAAGTCCCAAAATGGTGCCTATCACTTTAAATCACCATTGCACACTGATTGAAGCCATTTTCTCCCTACTTTACATGATTCTAGCGTTCGTTATCTGCACCTGCACTAACTCCTACACCATGATGGCGTCCGGCGCACATCACGCTGGAAACATGCACGCGCATCCAAGATGCCATCTTGGCTATCAGAGAAGCCGTGTAGCACTGAAACAATGGGCGCTAAACGGCCCAATTTAGCACGCTTTGTATTCTCCTCACAGCTTACTTTCCCACCTAGCTTTGTTTCGTCAGCAAACTTGGATACATTACACTCGGTCCCTTCATCCTAAGTCATTAATATAGATTGTAAATAGCTGAGGCCCAAGCACTGATCCTTGTGGCACCCCACTAGTTACAGCCTGCCAACCTGAGAATGACCCATTTATCCCTACTCTCTGTTTTCTGTCCGTTAACCAATCCTCTATCCATGCTAATATATTACCCCAACCCCAGGAGCCCTTATCTTGCATAACAACCTTTTATGTGGCACCTTATCGAATTTGTTTGTCCCTATGGCAATTAGTACGTGACTCAGGTAATAATCCTGAGATTACCACCCTTGAGGTCCTGCATTTTAATTTAGATCCTAACTCCTGATACTCCCACAGCAGGACCTCCTCCCTTTTCTTCCCTTTGTCACTGGAGCCGACATGGACTACAACAACTGGATCATCCCCCTCCCTTTCCAAATTCCTTAACAGCCGCGTGGAGATATCCCTTACCCTGACACGTGGTAGGCAACACACCCTGCGGGACTCTCGATCGTGCCTGCAGAGGAACTGAAAGTGAGCTGGGACAAATAGGATCTAAAACTGAGCTGGGACTAATTTTTTCCCGGCTTGGGCATCTCCAGAATAGCCTTCGGGTTCTTCCAAATGGTAAATTCAATGCTAATGATTGGTGCTACTCTAGGACACATGGAGGCTCCACTGTGGTACTCATCATTCGAGCAACTCTGGGTGTAAGTGGAGACCCAGAATAATTGATTTCTATTGGAGGAGAAGGAATCCACTAGGTCCCACAAGGAAAGGAATCTCTGGGCTTTGTTGTAACCCTTCGAGTGCTGGCAGGCTCTGTGGGGCAGGCTGTTTCTGAATGTTCACCTCACACACATCGTGACACCAAAACAAACACTAATAAAAATGTTGAATGGATCTCAGTTACACATCTAACCTCGGCAAAGCTGGAGTGGGTTATTTGTCATCAAAACCCCTTGACTGACCCAACGTCTGTAAAATTCTCCTAGACAGCCAGCATTTTTCGTATTGCATGGATATTTCATGCTATTATATTTTGATATTACATCATCCTTTATATAATCTAACTGAAGGAACATTATAAAATCCCCTGATCCAGAAACACAGTGGAGAATTGATGAAGAATTTGCAGAGAACGCAACAGAAATTACAAACATAAAAAATGAGGGTCAGAGAAAGACCGGTCCATCGAGCTCGTCCAAATCGGACATGTTGCAACTGAGCATCATGACCCCCAGTGCTCCCCACCCACCAGCAGCCATGTAATCCCTTGGGAGAGGTAAAGCAATCACCTAATCTACGAATGGTTTCCTTGATGTACAGGAGACTACACAGTGTTCAGTGAATACAGTGTACATTGAGTGATCAGTGAATGTATTGAGGAAATGCAATGAAATCACAGTCTCACTGAGCAGAAATGTTTGGGGCCCTGGACGGTGGTGTGAGAGGAGGTGAATGGGCAGGTGTTGCATCTCCTGCGATCACATGGAAAGGTACCGAGGGAAGGAGAGAAGGTGTTTGTGGCGATGGAAGGGTGAACTGAGAGTGTCACAGAGGGAACGGTCTCTTCCGAATGATGAAAGGGGAGTGGAGGGGAAGAAGTGCTTGCTGGTGGGATCATGTTGGAAATGGTGGAAGGTGATTGGTTGAATGCGATGGTTGGTGGGGTGGGAGGTGATTGGTTGAATGCGATGGTTGGTGGCGTGGGAGGTGATTGGTTGAATGTGATGGTTGGTGGGGTGGGAGGTGATTGGTTGAATGCGATGGTTGGTGGCGTGGGAGGTGATTGGTTGAATGTGATGGTTGGTGGGGTGGGAGGTGATTGGTTGAATGTGGTGGTTGGTGGGGTGGACGGGCAACCCCAACGCTAGTCCTGGGATGGGGTGAGGATGGAAGTCCAAGAAATAGGATGGATTCAGTCCATGGTCCTGTCCACCACATAACGACATAAGAAGTAGGAGCAGGAGTAGGCGATATGGCCCCTTGATCCTGCTCCGCCATTTAATAAGATCATGGCTGATCTTTAAACTCAATTCCACTTTCCCGCATGATCCCCATATCCCTTGATTCCCTTAGAGTCCAAAAATCTATCAATCTCAGTCTTGAATATACTCAATGACTGAGCATCCACAGCCGTCTGGGGTAGACAATTCCAAAGATTCACAACCCTCTGATTGAAGAAATTCCTCCTCATCTCAGTCCTAAATGTCCGACCCCTTATCCTGAGACTATGTCCCCTAGTTCTAGACTCTCCAGCCAGGGGAAACATCCTCCCAGCATCAACCCTGTAAAGCCCTCTTAGAGCTGTTGTTATATATTTCAATGAGATCACCTCTCATTCTTCTAAACTCCAGACAGTATGGGTCCAATCTACTCAATCTCTCTTCATAGGACAACCCTCTCATCCCAGGAATCAATCTAGTGAACCTTTGTTGCACCGCCTCTATGGCAAGTATATCCTTCCTTAGGTAAGGAGACCAAAACTGCACACAGTACTCCAGGTGAGGTCTCACCAAAGCCCTGTATGATTTCAGCAAGACTTCCTTACTCTTATACTCTAATCCCCTTGCAATAAAGGCCAACATACCATTTGACTTCCTAATTGCTTGCTGTACCTGCATATTAACTTTCTGTGTTTCATGTACAAGGACACCTAAATCCCTCTGAACACCAACATTTAATGGTTTCTCACCATTGAAAAGATATTCAGTTTTTCCATTTTTCCTACCAAAGTGGATATCCTCACATTTCCCCACATTATATTCCATCTACCACCTTTTTGCCAACTCACTTAACCTTATCCTGAGAGTATGTCCCCCAGTTCTAGACTCTCCAGCCAGGGGAAACATCCTCTCAGCATCTACCCTGTAAACTACCTTGCAGACTCTTTGCGTCCTCCTCACAGCTCACTTTCCCACCTAGCATTGTATTGTCGGCAAACTTGGATACATTACACTCAGCCCCTTCATCTAAGTCATTAATATACACTATAAATAGTTGAGGCCCAAGCACCGATCCCTGCAGCACTCCAATAGTTACAACCTGCCAACCCGAAAATGACCCATTTATTCCTACTCTCTGTTTTCTGTCCGTTAACCAATCCTCAATCCATGCTAATATATTACCCCAATCCCATGAGCCCTGATCTCGTGTAATAACCTCTTATGTGGCACCTTATAGAATGTCATTTGAAAATCCAAATATACTACATCCACTGATTCCCCTTTATCTACCCTGCTAGTTACATTCTCAAAAAACTGTAATAGATTTGTCAAACATGATTTCCCTTTCATGTTAACTCTACCTAATCATATTATGATTTTCTAAGTGCCCTGTTACTACATCCCTAATAATGGATTCGAGCATTTTCCCTACTATTGATGTCAGGCTAACTGGCCTGTAGTTCCCTGTTTTCTCTCTCCCTCCTTTCTTGAATAGCAGAGTTACATTTACTACCTTCCAATCCATGGGGACCATTCTAGAATCTAGAGAATTTTGGAAGATCAAAACCAATGCATCCACTATCTCTGCAGCCACCTCTTTTAAAACCCTAGGATGTAGGCCATCAGGTCCAGGGGATTTGTTGGCTTTTAGTCCATTAATTTGTCTGAAATTTTTCTTTACTAATCTTAATTACTTTAAGTTCCTCACTCTCATTAGACCCTTGGTTCCCCATTATTTTTGGGATATGTTTTTTTTGTCTTGTACTGTGAAGACAGATATAAAATATTTGTTTAATGTCTCTGCCATTTCCTTATTCCCCATTATAATTTCTCCTGTCTCAGCCTCTAAGTAACCCACGTTTACTATCGCTCATCTTTTCCTTTTTACATACTCGTAGAAGCTCTTACAATCTGTCTTTATATTTCTTGCTAGTTTAATCTCATATTCAATTTTCTCCCTCTTTAGCCTGGTGGAGGGGAGTCTGCGGCTGAGGAAACAGAAGGTAAATGGGGTTTCCGCCGAACTTGTGGTGAAGTTTTGGTGGTGGATTGGGAGCAGCTCTGAGGAAGTTTCTGGCCTCAGTTTTTATTTAAGCAAATGACCTTTGTTAGGCCTAATGTATACAATATGGTTAATATTGTATATACTCTTGAATATTGTAAAATTATGGTCAATTTCTGAAGAGTTAAATATTGCCGTTAATTCAACACAGTGCAGAGACTGCACCTCACAGTTGGACAATAACATCAGAACTTCATCACCTTGTCACTCATTGTATTGTCTGAATAAACAAATATAAATCTGAGAACAAGTTCATAGCTACCAATTATCTTTCAATACAACAACTTGCATTTATATAGTGCCTTCAACATAGGAATACGTCCCAAATCACTTCACTGGAGATTAATCAGACAAAAAATGACACAGAGTCAAAGAAGGAGATATTAGGAGGGGCGACTAAAGGCTTGGTTCCAATTGTGTCCTCCACACAGTTAAAGCAGCTACTCATCTGTCTGGCTGTTCCGGGGAATAGAGCAAGTCATTTTGCAACCCCAGTGCCAATGTTACCTTGGTGTTCTCCGTGCATTTCTGCGAAGGAGCAACATTGCAAAGCTGTGCGAACTGCATTTAAATAGCAGTGATGCAGCACTAACAAGATGGCGGATTCCTTTTATGATATGGGAAAAAGCCACTTTTATCATAGGTGTCAGCCGCGGCTCAGAGGGTAGCACTGTGGATTCAAACTCTTCTCCAGAGACTTGAGCACAAAATCTAGGATGACACTCTAGTGCAGTGCTGAGGGAGTGTTACACTGTCGGAGGTGCCGTCCTTTGGATGAGACGTTTAACCGAGGCTCTGTCTTGTCCTCTTAGGTGGACATAAAAGATCCCGTGGCACTATTTGAGGAACAATGGCCAATATTTATCCCTCAACCAACATCACTAACATCTTTCTCTCTTTATCTAAAATGTGTCAGCAACACTTGTGAAATTATCTATAACTCACAAACACCAGGTAGGTTAATAGTTGCACTAACAGGAATTCTACAGCTACAACCTTACTCAATGGATCAAAGAGTCCTGCAATGTAATTCCTGCAATCCTGCAGTAGTTTATTTTCTTCTGGCTACTTTAGTTATTCATTCTGAAATTTGTGGTGCATTGCTGCTCATTAAACATAGTTAAATATGTCGGTTATCATGAGATCTATTTTCAACTTTTGATTCTGGAAATGTTATTTTGGATTTATTAATGCAATAATCTTCCATGTGAGTTCTCCCATGGTTTCATTTAGGAGAAATGTTTCACCACTTTGGTATTTAATGATTAGCACTGGAAGTCTGCCTGCTGATTGCCTGATTCTGATAAGGTCAGCTTTACAATTCTCAAGTGCCTGAAAAGCCACAATTGTGTCACCCGACATTGTTAAACCAGCACAGTTCTGCTTATCCCATGTTTCAACGTTTTCTTTGAGACAAAGGGAGACAACACTTTCAGTGCCAAGCACCAGTATTCCTGAAATGAAATTATTAATAAGGTCAATGCTGGTTCCATAACTCCCCATTTTGGCCGGTTCTGACGGATACCCTGTGTTTTGTTCGTCCATTTGTTTTATTACATTTCTTTTCAGTGTATTGGAACATTTATTTCTTTCTCTATCTATCTCAAATATACATGGGAGTCGATCCTTTTATTCATCATTGAAGTGACTTCATATGAGTGAGGCTACCCTACAATTATCAAATAAACGGTCTGTTAGAGGAGAGGCATTTTCTTAGCAATCCAACACTCCCAGATAATAAATAATCTGCCTTACGTTACTTTCCATACTTCCTGCATGATTGGAGGTACAAAACACAATTGGGGATGAATTTCCGCTGCGGTTTCTCACTCAACCATCATTACTTTGGCTGAAGAGCTTCAGCAACTCTGGGAAGATGGTGTAAATGTGTTTACAGCATTGTTCCGGGGTTTCCACACATCTTCTGCCAAAGTTATGGTGGATGAGCGAGAGAACACTCCTAAAATTATCTCCCAATATTCTGAACAAAATAAATTCAAATTCTAATATCCTTCAGAGAGAGAAACCAGCCCCGATTTTAACCTAACCTGCCTGGTTATGGAGAGTGAAATCAGGTGACCCTGACCCGAATCGGGGCTATCGATTCTGCCCTTACCTCCAATTATTAAATTATATTGTTCTATTGAAGCTAGAGGGTGGGTTTTTATCGTGAGGACCATCTGGGCATGGACGTGATTGCCCCAGATTAGTGTGCGGTTACTTAGACGCGAACAGAGGATGACTGGTGATAAACCCATGTCTTTCTACTCGATAGCAGTACTCACAAATGTATAATAAAGAAAAAAAGAAAGAACTTGCATTTATATAGCGCCTTTCATGACCTCAAGACGTCCCAAGGCACAAGAGTAGTCATTGTTGAATTGTAAGATCCAACTCCTTGTTACATGAAAGATATCCCACATTAATGGGATGTGCCATCACTTCCTTCTTTTGTGTTTGAGCCTGCGATCCATGCTAGGGAGGAATACTTTCTCACAAAAATATTTAGTACATATGCAACAGAACAATGCTGACATTGAATAGGGGATATCCACCCTGGAAAATCAAGAATGGTGGGAGATTGTCTATAATGTGGGACAGCACTCCTGGGTGAGAATAATGCCTATGCTAATTGTTCTCATTTGTATCATTTGAAAAATCTTGTGGAACTGTCGCGATGATCTAAGCTTCTCGAAACGTCAATGTTTGATGTCTTTAATGAATTAATGTACTTCTAGCTAGTGTAATTCAGTTTTGGGGTTGTGATCAGATTTAAAATGAGTGTTCATTTTTTTAACACTTGCTTGAGGAGGAACTGAAGGATTATGGACTTTTAATACTTTTTTAAAAAGAAGATGAAAAAAATGGACTTGGAACCCTTGATTACTTGGCAAAAGACCACAGAACTGTCAACTTGAGCAAAATCAGACTGCTGGGACTTTAGGCCATTGACCTGACCTGCAAAGGATCATGGATGTGTTTACTAAAAGACTGGCCTTGGTAAACTTCAAGACCTGAGTAACTGATAAGAAGAAACAATGCTAACAGTTGCAGAGAAAGGGAAGCAAGGCATGCGGATCATAAGAGATTCTTTAGTGTTAGAGTTTGAAAACCCACCTATGAAATGATGATCAACATCAGATTTTGAAGAAAAAAACATATAAAACAGCCCATAGTGCAAGGGTTTTCAAGAGAACAGCAAGCAATGTCAGGACAAGACGGCATAGGAGAGGAACCTTCTTTTTCTCTCAAGAACAAAGGACTTTATCAATTCTTTGTCTTTAGTTGTACTTGCTAATAAAAAGGTTGTATGAGAGGCTAGTGCTTTCTTTCTGGTAAAAACTGTTGTGTCTGTATGTCAAATTAAATTCTTAAAGTTAGAAAATAACTAGTGTATTGCTTGATCTTTGTTTTCTGAACAAGAGAGAAAACAAATCAGAGAGAGCAGATAGGGCCTCAGTTTAACATCTCATCTGAAAGATGGCACCTATGACAGTGCAGCACTCCCTCAGTACTGTACTGGAGTGTCAGCCTAGATTATGTGCTCAAGTCTGAACCAACAACCTTCTGACTCAGGGGCGCGAGTGCAACCACTGAGCCACTGCTGACACCTGCTAACACTAACTTCCAAGGGTGTGAGCAGCAGAAAGCTGCACGGCAAAGGAACTCCATCTAATATCTGTGTTTAAAGTAGAACTATTGTACCCTAATAGTGGGTTGATTTTGGGATTGTAAAACATCTATAATGGAAAGAGAGGGCTACAAGCTGACATGAAACAAGACCTAAATGATGGGATGAGCAGAATCAGCTGATGGATCTCCTGTTATCTAGATTGACAATTTGCCTGTTCTGAAAAAAGGCAGATATTCCAATATTGCATAAAGGGGATAATGGGGTTATTCACCAGCAATTATGGATTGTTCAAAATGTAACTGCTGGACTGTGAGGCTGAATTAATAATATTAACTGTGATGGAGAACGTTGAGTGATTCGTTGAGGGCAGGTTAGTCCGAGTTGTGAGATACAGTCACTCAATGAACACGTTTAAAGGAACTAAAGGGGAAGTTGGACGAATTTCTTTACACAGAGGGTATATGGAATGTGGAATTCTCTGCAACAAGTCAAAGCAGAGTCCACTTAAAAGGTGATTAGATAGTTGCTTGAAAAAGAGGAATATTAAATATTAAAGGAAAGAGGGATAAAGGGATATGGGAACTGGGCGGGTACATGGGATTAGGATACTGCTCATGTGGAGGATAGATACCAACATGGACTGGATGGGCCTGTTTCCGTGTTGTAATTTCTATGTAATTCTATACAAAACATTCTATGTGGAAGCAGTGTAGACGTTTGGAGCCGAATGCCCTATTTCTGTGCTGGAACGTTCTATGATTCTATGCAAACACTATTAGGCTTCAAAAAATCCATTTATTGAACATTACATTTTGAGTGAAGCCATTGAACTAGAAATTATTTTTCATGGAATGCAGTTTTAGTTGTTAATGCAGCAGCACGTACATTTTAAATTCACATTTTTACTGCTGTTGCCAACTGGACCCACTTCACCTGTTGACGTGCTTTGAAGTTTCCGAAGAGGTGAGAATGAGCAATATAATTGGAAGTTCATTCGATCCCTCCATGTCTCTCTAATTACAGGAGGATGAAATGGAATATTAATGATCCTCGGTCTTTGGAGGGAGCTGCCAGTTTTAATAAATGCAAGTGGCAGTCTCGGGTGGCCGACTGGCTCCCCTGCACTGTCTCCTGGGGGCAAGGGTTGATTACCCTGCTCATGTTGCTAAGTCTAGCAGGCGGCATTGGCTTGGCAATACTGGCAGAACAAAGAGCGCAGTTTGTTTGGTAACGGTATCTTGCTGAGCACATGACGTTGTCAAGGCTCGATGGAAAATATATCGATATCTCATCCTGAACGTTAATGGAAGATAGAAAACATGGAGAAAAATATTTTGATGAAACTGATTTTGTATAGCATTTCTGTACACGCTTACTGGGTGTTCACATTGGAAGTTCACACTGACTGGGTGTTCACATTGGGAGTTCACACTGACTGGGTGTTCACATTGGGAGTTCACACTGACTGGGTGTTCACATTGGGAGTTCACACTGACTGGGTGTTCACATTGGGAGTTCACACTGACTGGGTGTTCACATTGGGAGTTCACACTGACTGGGTGTCCATATTGGAAGTTCACACTGACTGGGTGTTCACATTGGGAGTTCACACTGACTGGGTGTTCACATTGGGAGTTCACACTGACTGGGTGTTCACATTGGGAGTTCACACTGACTGGGTGTTCACATTGGAAGTTCACACTGACTGGGTGTCCATATTGGAAGTTCACACTGACTGGGTGTTCACATTGGGAGTTCACACTGACTGGGTGTTCACATTGGGAGTTCACACTGACTGGGTGTTCACATTGGGAGTTCACACTGACTGGGTGTTCACATTGGGAGTTCACACTGACTGGGTGTTCACATTGGGAGTTCACACTGACTGGGTGTTCACATTAGGAGTTCACACTGACTGGGTGTCCATATTGGAAGTTCACACTGACTGGGTGTTCACATTGGGAGTTCACACTTACTGGGAGCTCACACTTAATGTACACTGTCAGCTGGGGCTGACTCAGGGTGATTGGCATTCTAGCTAGCACAAATTCAGAAGGGTTTTGCTAATGCACGGAGTAAGGGAGCATGGAGTAGCAACTATCGACTGAGTCTGGTTTTGACAGAAGTCTATAATTGGGGATTTGGTGAGTGAGGGGATTCGGTGCACAAAGGGTGAGGTGCATTTGATTAGTCAGCAGAGAGGAGAGGAGTGTACCGAGAGTAAAAAGGAATGTGGTTGTAGGAGGCGACAGTATAGTAAGAGGGATAGATACTGTTCTCTGCAGCCAAGAGTGAGACTCCCGAAGGCTGTGTTGCCTACCCGGTGCCAGGGTTAACGACATCTCCTCAGGGCTGGAGAGGAACTTGGAGTGGGAGGGGGAGGATCCAGTTGTTGTGGTCCACGGAGGTACCAATGACATAGGGAGGACTAAGAAAGAGGTTCTGCTGAGGGAGTTTGAGCAGCTAGGGACTAAATTAAAAGGCAGAACCACAAAGGTGATAATCTTTGAATTATTACCTGAGCCACGAGCAAATTGGCACAGGGTAAATCAGATCAGAAAGATAAATGCGTGGCTCAAAAATTGGTGCGGGAGAAGTGGGTTTCGATTCATGGGGCACTGGCACCAGTACTGGGGAAAGAGGGAGCTGTTCTGTTGGGACGGGCTTCACCTGAACCATGCTGGGACCAGTGTTCTGGCAAACCGAATGACTAGGGCGGTAGAGAAGGCTTTAAATTAAATAGGGGGGGGGGAGGGATCAGGCGGGGCAAAGTTTAGATTGATAAAGAGAAAAGACAAGGAAGTAATATAGGAAAGTGATGGGGATAATGATAAAGAGAGTGGGTCAGGAAGGGACAGAGCGTACAAACATAAGAGTGCACTAGCAAATGGGGCCAGGGTAGGAAAGAATGGTAAAAAGACAAAATTAAAGGTTCTTTATCTGAATGCGTGCAGCATTCGTAATAAGATAGATGAATTGACGGCACAAATAGAAACAAATGGGTATGATCTCGTGACCATTACAGAGACGTGGTTGCAAGGTGACCAAGTTTGGGAGCTAAATATTCAGGGTTGTTTAACATTTCAAAAGGATAGGAAAAAAGGTAAAGGTGGTGGGGTAGCTCTGTTAATAAAGGATGAAATTGGTATAATAGTGAGAAATGATCTTGGCTCAGAAGATGTCGAATCAATTTGGGTGGAGGTAAGAAATAGCAAGGGAAAGAAATCACTGGTGGGAGTAGTATATAGGCCCCCTAACAGTAGCTACACTGTAGAGCAAAATATTAATCAGGAATTAAGGGGGGCTTGTAAAAAAGGTAATGCAATAATCATGGCGATTTTAACTTTCACATAGATTGGACAAATCAAATTGGCAAAGGTAGCCCTGAGGAGGAGATCATAGAGTGTATTAGGGACTGATCCTTAGATCAATACGTCAGGGAATGAACCAGGGAACAGGCCATTTTGGATCTGGTAATGAGTAACAAAACAGGATTAATTAATGATCTCAAAGTAAAGGACCCCTTGGGAAGCAGTGATCATAATATTCACAATATTTATTAATGACTTAGATGAAGGCATAGAAAGTCTCATATCTAAGTTTGCCGATGACACAAAGATTGGTGGCATTGTAAGCAGTGTAGATGAAAACATAAAATTACAAAGCGATATTGATAGATTAGGTGAATGGGCAAAATTGTGGCAAATGGAATTCAATGTAGACAAATGTGAGGTTATCCACTTTGGATCAAAAAAGGATAGAACAGGGTACTTTCTAAATGGTAAAAAGTTAAAAACAGTAGATGTCCAAAGGGACTTAGGGGTTCAGGTACATAGATCATTGAAGTGTCATGAACAGGTGCAGAAAATAATCAAGAAGGCAAATGGAATGTTGGCCTTTATATCTAGAGGACTAGAGTTCAAGGGGGCAGAAGTTATGCTGCAGCTATACAAAACCCTGGTTAGACCGCACCTGGAGTACTCTGAGCAGTTCTGGGCACCGCACCTTCGGAAGGACATATTGGCCTTGGAGGGAGTGCAGCGTAGGTTTACTAGAATGATACCCGGACTTCAAGGGTTAAGTTATGAGGAGAGATTACACAAATTGGGGTTGTATTCTCTGGAGTTTCGAAGGTTAAGGGGTGATCTGATTGAAGTTTATAAGATATTAAGGGGAACAGATAGGGTGGATAGAGAGAAACTATTTCCGCTGGTTGGGGATTTTAGGAGTAGGGGGCAGAGTCTAAAAATTAGAGCCAGACCTTTCAGGAGTGAGATTAGAAAACATTTCTACACACAAAGGGTTGTAGAAGTTTGGAACTCTCTTCTGCAAACGGCAATTGATACTAGCTCAATTGCTAAATTTAAATCTGAGATAGATAGCTTTTTGGCAACCAAAGGTATTAAGGGATATGGGCCAAAGGCAGGTATATGGAGTTGATCTTATCAAATGGCGGAGCAGGTTCAAGGGGCTGAATGGCCTACTCCTGTTCCTATGTTCCTATGTTCCTATAACATGATAGAATTTCGCATCCAGTTTGAGAGCGAGGATCTTGAGTCTGAAACTACTGCATTAAACTTAAATAAGGGTAATTAGAAGGGAATGAGGACGGAATTGGCTAAAGTGGACTGGGTAAACAGATTAGATGGAATAATGGAACATATTCAGTGGCAAACATTTAAAAAGATACTTTATGACTCGCAACAAAAATGTATCCCTGTGAGGAGGAAAGACTCCACAAAAAGGGTGAACCAACCATGGCTAACTAAGGAAGTCAAAGATGGTATCAGGTTAAAAGAAAAAGCATACAACTTGGCAAAGATTACTGGTAAGCCCGAAGATTGGGAAAACTTTAAAAAACAGCAAAGTGTGACTGAAAGAATAATAAAGAGGGAGAAAATAAATTATGAGAGTAAACTAGCAAGAAATATAAAAACTGACAGTAAAAGCTTCTACAAGTATATAAAAAGGAAGAGGGTAGCTAAAGTAAACATTGGTCCCTTAGAGGATGAGACTTGGGAAATAATAATGGATAACAAGTAAATGGCAGAGGAATTGAACAGATATTTTGTATCACAGTAGAAGACACTAATAATATACCAATAATAGTAGATAATCAAGGGGCAGAGAGGAGGGAGGAACTACAAACAATCGCTATCACTAGAGAAAAAGCACTGGGTAAACTAATGGGTCTAAAGGCTGACAAGTCCCCTGGACCTGATGGCTTGCATCCGAGGGTCTTAAAGGAAGTGGCTACAGAGATAATGGATGCATTAGTTGTAATCTTCCAGAATTCACTAGATTCTGGAAAGGTCCCAGCGGATTGGAAAACCGCAAACGTAAAACCCCTATTCAAGAAGGGAGAGAGACAGAAAGCAGGTAACTATAGACCAGTTAGCCTAACATCTGTCATTGGGAAAATGCTAGAATCCATTATTAAGGAAGTAGTAGCAGGATATTTGGAGACATATAATACAATCAAGGAGAGTCAACATGGTTTTATGAAGGGGAAATCGTGTCTGACAAATTTATTAGAGTTCTTTGAGGAAGTAACGGGCAGGGTGGATAAAGGGGAACCAATGGATGTGGTATATTTGGATTTCCAAAAGGCATTTGATAAGGTGCCACATAAAAAATTACTGCACAAGATAAGAGCTCATGGTGTTGGGTGTAATATGCTGGCATGGATAGAGGATTGGCTAACTAACAGAAAACAAAGAGCTGGGATAAAAGGGTCATTTTCAAAATGGCAATCTGTAACTAGTGGGGTGCCGCAGGGATCAGTGCTGGGACCTCAACTATTTACAATATATATCAATGACTTGGATGAAGGAACAGAGTGTCTTGTGGCCAAATTTGCTGATGATACAGAGATAGGTGGAAAAGCAAGTTGCGATGAGGACACAAAGGGTTCAATTTTCAGATGGCCGAGCGGGTGCGTTCGTGGCGGGGGATTCCTAAAATTGGGGAATTCCGGAGCGGGTCCGGAGCATGGCTCCAACCCGCCCACTTCCAGGTTCCCTAATGACGCGAATCGGTGCGCGTGCAAGCTGGCGGGATGACAGTTTAGATAGTTAGCGAGGTACTTGAGATCATTGACAGACCTCATTGGGAAGAGATTTTAGCAGGGATGTGATTTTGGACTCTCCTCAGCTTGTTTCCCATGCTGTGGGAAACACTTCCTGTTATTGCAGATGTGTTTCAGTCAGCAGCCATTGGGAGATGCAGAGGATTCCTTGACAGTTGGGGGGAATACCTCATTCATTGCAGCAGGGCACTCTGTCACCTCAGACAAAGTTTTGCCTTCCATACCGTTGTCACCACGCTCAAAATTGTTACACCATACCCTAAACTCTGCTGTCCAAACGCATTTACCTACTTTGCAGACCCCCTCACACTCACACCGTCAGGATCGGGGGGGGGCACCATGGCTGCATTCATCACTCCATTGGAGGACGAGCAACATCACCAGCCTCGCCAGGCACGCCATCCACCACCGCCGCGTGGAGCTACACAACACAGTGCTGCGCAACAGGCACCTGCACAAAGTAGTTGTGCAACTACACAAACACCCACTGTAGGGTGACCCAATGGGTGGCATCAAGGGTGTTCATGGAGAACTTCATGAAGGGGCCTTATTGCACAAGCCAGTCAAGAATGGGCAAGATGTGACATTAGTGGTGACAATATAATATGTAATGTCAGTTGATCAGAAATCAAATATAAGTAAAAACCATGACAAACCCTCAAACACCCTTGTGCATCCCCTTCATGCTCACGACGCTGCCTACTGCACATATGTGATGCATGCCCTGTGGCTGCAGCACAGGTAGTGGCAGGTGGGGTGAGGCTGACCATGAAAGAGATGCATCAGGGAGTGAGCATGAGACAGAGCCATGAGATTGTATGAGGATTGGGTTGAGTGGTAGTGGTGGAATGAGTACTGGGGAGGTGAGGAAGTGCAGGTAAGATGAGGATGAGGGTTCAGTGGGAGTGAGGAGTGATGTGATAGAGTAGTGTTGGCAGTGCTGAAGGAGGTGTGGGGTGGGGGCAGTGATGTGGCAGACGGAGTGTAGGTGAATGAGTAAGAGTACTCACTTCGGCTGACCTGGTTAGGTCATTGAAGCGTCTCCTGCACTGTATGCAGGTGCGTGATATGTTGGTGGTGCTGGTGACCTCCTCTGCCACCTCGAGCCAGACCTTCGTGGTGGCAAAGGCAGGCCGCTTCCTCCCATCTGCCCAGGAGAAGATCTCTGTCCTCCTCCTCCTCCTCCTCCTTCTCACCCCATCCAGTAAGACCTGGAGAGAGGCATCATTAAACCTGGGAGCAGCCTTCCCCCTGGGCTGCTCCATGCTGTAATTTTGCCTATTTCCTACAGCATCAGTCAGTGGAGGACTGCCCTTTAAATAGGGCTCCTCCAGCTGACAGCCTATGATGCGGGTGCGCAGTCCGCCCGCTGCGCAGCTTTCCAGCGCAAAACCCGGAAGCAAAGGTAAGTGGCTTCAATTTACCTACGATCATGTGCCAAACCCACCGATTTCACTGGGCGCGTTACCCACGCGCCCAGTCGACCCCCCACTGCCAACCCATCTCCCTCCTAATATCGGGCCCAAAGTGTCTGCAAAGGGATATTGACAGGTTAAGTGAATGGGCAAAAATTTGGCAGATGGAATATAATGTGGGAAAATGTGAAGTCATCCACTTTGTGAGGAAAAATAAAGCAAAATATTATTTGAATGGAGAAAGACTACAAAATGCTGCGGTACAGAGGGATCTGGGTGTCCTCATACATGAAACACAAAAAGTCAACATACAGGTGCAGCAGGTGATCCGGAAGGCAAACGGAATATTGACCTTTATTTCTAGGGGGATGGAGTATAAAAGCAGGGAAGTCATGCTACAACTGTACAGGGTGCTGGTGAGACCACACCTGGAGTACTGCGTACAGCTCTGGTGCCCTTATTTAAGGAAGGATATACTTGCATTGGAGGCAGTTCAGAGAAGGTTCACTAGGTTGATTCCGGGTATGGAAGGGTTGTCTTATGAGGAAAGATTGAACAGGTTGGGTCTATACTCATTGGAATTTGGAAGAATGAGAGGAGATCTTATTGAAACATACAAGGTTCTGAGGGGATTCGATAGGGTAGATGCTGAGAGGATGTTACCCCTCATGGGGGAATCTAAAACTAGGGGGCATAGTCTCAGAATAAGGAGTCGCCCATTTAAGATGGAAATGAGGAGGAATTTCTTCTCCCAGATGGTCGTGAATCTTTGGAATTCTTTACTCCGAAAAGCTGTGGAGGCTGAGTCATTGAATACATTCAAGGCTGAGTTAGACAAATTTTTGATCAGCAAGGGAATCAAAGGATATGGGGAAAGGGCGGGAAAGTGGAGTTACGGTAATAATCAGATCAGCCATGATCTCATTAAATGGCAGAGCAGGCTCGAGGGGCCGAATGGCTCTATCTCTTATGGTCTTGTGGGAATTCACGCTTACCGGGAGTTCACGCTTACTGGAAGTCCACTGATTTACATTTGCAGGAGAAAATTGTGTATGAAGGGAGAATAATCCTATATCTCTCCAGAGAGACAAGTCCATTCTTACTGATACCTCCCAGTCACGATTTGTTACTGGCAGAATTTCATGGGAGCAGTTCTACTTAGAACCCCTCCTCGGGGGACTGCCTCTAGGCAACAGTTTTAAAGCATAAAACCTGGTAACAGAAGGAGATGAGTGTTGCCTTTATATTAAATTCTCAACCACAGCCCCGACTGGCAGGTGTGCTGGAATAAAAGTGGGGCCCCGCTCGTGCCTCCCACAGCTTCGAGCAGCAACTGAGGGGTCGTTTATCCCCCGCAATCAGAGGCTCGCGGACTGAGGAAGATCTGTGGACAGAAGGTGAAAGTCACCATCAATCTTTTACACAGCCAAGGCAGGGTTGCCGACTCTGGTTTGAAGTATTCCCAGAGGTTTCATCACATGACCTCCCTCCTCCAACTACCCCGCCCAGTAAAAGAGCCTTTTTTAAAATCTCCAAATATTTTTATAAATAATAAATCATGTAAAGTAGGGAGAAAATGGCTTCAATCAGTGTGCAAAGCTGATTTAAAGTGATAGACACCATTTTGCCACTTAACGCTCAAAGGACAGTCTTAACCCCCGACCATCTGAACATGTCTTAGAGTGCCTGGAGGACCCCCCACCAGTGCTATTTAAAGGGACCAGGCAGGAATTACAGGTTTGTGGCTGGATTATTGCTTCTGGCTGCCGAGACATTTGTATCTGCTTTTGGAGGTCTCCTATACTTGAATACCGAGATGCAGGGACATTTCCTAACATTTAGAGCCAGGACGTGCAGGAGTGAAGTTAGGAAATGCTTCTACACGCAAAAGGTGAGAGACGTTTGGAACACTCTTCTGCAGACGGCAGTTGATGCTAGCTCACTTGTGAAAGTTAAATATGAGATTGATAGATTTCTGTGAACCAAGGGTATTAAGGGTATGGGGCTAAGGCGGGTATATGGAGTTAGGTCACAGGTCCACCATGATCTCACTGAATGTTGGAACAGGCTCGAGGGGCTGAATGCCACTGCCACTTGCTGCTTCCTGATATATGCCACCTTCTCCTGCAAGAAAGCAGGACGTGTGTCTGGGTGATATGCCTGTCATGGTTGAATAGCCAGTGTGTATGGCCTGTGAGTTGTGGGTGGGTGGCTTGAAACAGTGGTAATGTGTAAGGGTGAGAGGAAGCATCTGGTTGGAAGAGTTGAGTACTGATGGAAAGAGTTTATTGGTGTGTGGGTGATGGGGGTGTAGTGCGTGGTGCAGTTGGTAGGAGACGCCACTTGACCGTTGGCCTCACTCACCTTGACCACTCATGTCAAAGCATTGAACTTCTTCCTGCACTGCATCCATGTTCATGATGCTGTGCGCCTGGCATTGACTTTGTCCCCCGCTGCCTCCCACTGCCTTTTGAGTATATGTCTGGAGGGCCTCTTGCCCCCACCCCCAACCCCCGCCCATGGATATAGGATGTCCCTCCTTCTGTCCACCTCTTGCACCCAAGGTCTCTAGTGCATCAGCAGAGAACCTTGGTGCATGCACCCTCGCAGGCCTGGTACAAACTCAGATCGGCAGATTGGTGAGGACTGGCGTGCAGATTGGAGGATGTGGGATTTAGTGGTGCGCAACTTTTATTCAATGTTTTAACATAACTCATCAGTGTGTAAACATAAGGATGGGACCTGCATCTGTGTTTTACGTGTGCGATGTCTGATCTCCGTTCAGACTCTGTGCAGACAGCAGACTATTATTTTCAGCAATTAACAGGTACCAGCTACCTTTAAGAGATTTCTAAGAAACATCCTCCCTTTAAGAGATTGAGCTCCCCCTAGTGGTGCAAATTGCAAATTGCATTGATTCCACATGCAAGGCCCAGAACGGAACGCTGAGTGCGGGTGAGTCCTCCTGCCGGCCGAAACTTGCGTCCTGCCTGCGCAGGGGTCATTGGACACGGGGTGATAGCACATCACGCTACCCACGACCAAAAACGGCCCTTATCCAATATGTTCCCCTGTTATCTGGTCATTATTTTCATTGCTGTTTGTTCGATCTTGCTGTGCGCAATTCGTCTGCCGTGTTTCCCAACATCACAACAGTGACTAAACTTCAAAAGTACTTCATTGGCTTAATGCACTTTGGGATGTCCTGAGGTTGTGAAAGGTGCTATATAAATGCAAGCTCTTTCTCCTGTACAAATGACTGAAACCCTCAGGCTGCCCAGCCGCCCAGAGCCAAGGTTCACTCAGCCACCGACTGTGAGTTCAGTGAGGCTGACGGAGTGTCGCTCGGCTGGAGGATGAGCAGCCAGAATGGTTGAGGGGACGGAGGGATTGGTTTGTGAGGAATGATTATGCACATTGGGCACGTTCTCACTGGAATTGAGGAGGTCGAGAGGTGATATGATTGTTATTTTTCGGATTCTAAAGGGACTGGACAATGTCGACCATTACAAGCTGTTTCACCTTGTCCAGAACAGTAGAACCAGAGGACACGGCCTGGGCTTGAAGAGGGAAATTCAGAACTAATCAGTGAGCGAGTGGTCAATCTAAGGAACAGGCTCCCTAGGGAGACGGTGGAATCAGAAAGTGCTAATTCATTCAAATGCAAATTGGACATATATTTTTTGGAAAATAACATTTTGTGATAAGTATATGGGTAATTTGAGACCTGACATGTGGTAAGTGTAACATGCTAGGGTGGAGCAGGGGGCTTGTGGCCTATGGTTCCTAAAGCTCTCCTCCACTGGGGTTTTCCTCGTCTGTTCTGGACTAATTGCAAGCGATTGATTACCACGATTAGTCAACAACTCCATTATCATTGTCTCATGCGATTACCAGGATGGTAGAAGGCGAACTAGATGGACCGCGGTAACTTTGGCAGAAGAGTGACAGAAACCTAATTTACCCGTCTACCCCGGGTCTCGGCTGATCGGGAAACTCCCCCCAGGAAATTCCCGGCACCTATGTTTCAACAGTAATTTCTGCTATTTGAAACCATGTGCAAAATTCTATCTGTAAAGGCCAGTATTAGTTGGAAATAGGCTGGTTTCCAGTCTCACTGCTGACAGGTAGTCTGGGCTCTGGTGCACAGTTCTAACAGTTAGCTTCTAATCTGGTCTGTCCCTGCTCAGGTGCTCTGTGGAGAAATGATTAAAATAGGTCCTAAGGTCAACACGAGGTGAATAACTGTGTTGTTGGACGTTTCTCTACATTGACAGGTGCCTGGATCCTCTCATTGTTTTCTGAACAATCTCTCCAGGTTACCTCAAGGTCAGGAAAAAAACAATTGGGTTTTAATCATCTTTTCTATACTTTTTTTTAAGTGTTCAGTTGCATTTTATACAAAGTATGTCATTGGAATGTGACGATGGCAGTGTGTCGCCTGGAATGTGATATCGGGAGTGTGACACTAGCATGTGACACGAGGAGTGTGACACCTGGAATGTGACACGAGGGGTGTGACACCTGAAATGTGACACCAGGAGTGTGACACCTGGAATGTGACACGAGGGGTGTAATACCTGGAATGTGACACGAAGAGTGTGACACCTGAAACATGACACCAGGAGTGTGACACCTGGAATGTGACACTGGGAGTGTGACACTAGCATGTGACATCAGGAGTGTGACATCTAAAATGTAACACCAGGAGTGTGACACCTGGAATGTGACACTGGGAGTGTGATACTAGCATGTGACATCAGGAGTGTGACACCTGGAATGTGATGCTGGGAGTGTGATACTAGCATGTGACATCAGGAGTGTGACATCTGAAATGTGACACGAGGGGTGTGACACCTGGAATGTGACACGAGGGGTGTGACACCTGAAATGTGACACAAAGAGTGTGATACCTGAAATGTGACACCAGGAGTGTGACACCTGAAATGTGACGCTGGGAGTGTGTTATTTGGAGTGTTATGAACATTGTCAAACTCTTACAAAAAATAGATAAGTGCAGTTAACGTGAACTGGGAAATAATCAGATGATTAGCATGTGACAAGAGCCATTTTAGGGCCAGGCCTTTTTACATTTGATCAGTGCTCACAGGTAGCTGCTGATCAGTGTGGATAGGAGGCAGGGGTAAGTTTTAACTGCAATGTTCAGGGGAGGCAATTATGGTGGGGAGGAGGTAATCGCGGTGGGGGCAGGGGAAGCATTCATTGGTTGGGGAGTGCAGACGGGCTGGCAGAGTGTGTCAAGAACAATGCTCCTCCTGGACCCACAAAAATCTTTGAAAAACCAGAAACTTGCCTGGTTTTGGAGCAGCCTGTAGCGTCCCCTTAAGGACCACTGGGTGGAGCACTCAACGCCTGGCACCAACAGGTGGAACATGCCTAGCACGTGCTCTGCCCATTGGTACCACAAATGGGAATGGGGGCCTATGTATGCCATGGAACCCCGATCACCGTATTAGAATTAGGCTCCTGCCTGAAACAGGCGAGTGCCTGGGCCACCCATGTGGAAGCCCTCGGGGGGGGAATGGCAGCGGGCGAGAACGGGGCGAGAACTGGGTGGTAATTGTATCCCCACGATTTCAGGGGCGCCGCTGCCCATTCCTGCCACGTGTATGGTGTTAAAATCGACCCCCACCCCCAACCGCCCTGGTGTGTTTCATTTGACAAGAATTTGTCAATTGCAGACATGACTTTAAACCAAAAATATTTGTTAAACATGGCAGCAGTATTGACCGGCCTGATTAATGACCTGCCCAGCTATGATTCTCAAAGCTCTATTCCACAGTGTAATTCATTGCACATCCCCACACATCTGCCTATCTTAGAGCCACACTTTCCATGGTCATTAGCATTACTACCACTGCTAATCAGGCCGTCCTACTATTTAAATTTGCTGAACAAACTGCACCAGAAATAAAATTCATCGATCGAGATTTTATTCTCGATGTGTTGCCACTGTTGCTCAGTGCATGGCGCTAATGTTTTTCAACTGCATGCAGACACCAGCATGAATTTTAATCTCCTTCATCAGTCGCGGTGCAGGGTTTCTGTGCGCTGGAGGGGAAAGATTACAGCATCACAAGTAAAGGGACATTTTCCAGCGGCACTCGGGGCGATGCGTTGGCATGAAGTCTGCCTGCTAACGATCGGAGATTCCCTCCAGACTGGAATGTCTCTCCCGCTGTGTTTGACGCTAACAATGATCTTCTCAGCTTTGTCCCAATATCGTTGATTAGCTTTAAAGCTCTTTCCCATTCAGCTGGTCTACACATGAGGCCCTGCTCAGGGCAAGGGGCCACCTAATATTACCTGCTTAGTGTGGACAGATACAGCCAGTATAGGAATATACAAACACGAGGAGGCCATTCAGCCCCTCTGGCCTGTTCCGACATTCAATTAGACCATGGCTGATCTGCACCTCAACTCTATTTTCCTGCTTTGGTTTCATATTCCTTGATACCGTTATCTGAAAAAAATCTATCAACCTCAGTCTTGAAAGCTACAATTGTCCTCCAGCATCAGAGCCTTTTGGGGGGAGAGAGGTCCAGATTTCCACTAACCTTTGTATGAAAAAGTGCTTCCCAATTTCGCTTCTGAATGACATAAAAACATAAGAACCTAAGAAATAGGAGCAGGAGTAGGCCATATGGCCCCTCAAGCTTGCTCTGCCATTTAATAAGATCATGACTGATCCGATTGTGACCTCAACCCTACTTTCCCGTCTACCTACTATAACCTTTGACTCCCTCGTTAATCAGGAATCTATCTAACTCAGCCTTAAAAATATTCAATGACCCTGCCTCCACCGCTCTCTGGGGAAGGGAGTTCCACAGACTCACGACCCTCTGAGAGAAAAAATTTCTCCTCATGTCTGTCTTTACTGGGAGACCCCTTATTTTTAAACTGTGGCCCCTAGTTGTGTCTCTTCAACAAGGGGAAACATCCTCTCAGCATCTACCCCTTCTAGTCCCCTCAGGATCTTACATGTTTCAACAAGATCACCTCTCATTCTTCTAAACTCAAGTGCCCTACCTAGCACATGAATCACAAAAAGTTAGTATGCAGGTACAGCAAGTGATTAGGAAGGCAAATGGAATGTTGTCATTTATTGCAAGGGGAATGGAATATAAAAGTAGAGATGTTTTGCTACAGTTGTACAGGGCATTGGTGAAACCACATCTAGCCAAACTGTTCCAGTACAATTACAACACTGGTATCTACCCGACAATGTGGAAAATTGCCCAGGTATGTCCAGTCCACAAAAAGCAGGACAAATCCAATCCGGCCAATTACCACCCCATCAGTCTACTCTCAATCATCAGCAAAGTGATGGAAGGTGTCGTCGACAGTGCCGTCAAGCGGCACTTACTCACCAATAACCTGCTCACTGATGCTCAGTTTGGGTTCTGCCAGGACCACTCGGCTCCAAACCTCATTACAGCCTTGGTCCAAACATGGACAAAGGAGCTGAATTCCAGAGGTGAGGTAAGAGTGACTGCCCTTGACATCAAGGCAGTATTTGACCGAGTATGGCACCAAGGAGCCCTAGTAAAATTGGGAATGAGGGGGAAAACTCTCCAATGGCTGGAGTCATACCTAGCACAAAGGAAGATGGTAGTGGTTGTTGGAGGCCAATCATCTCAGCTCCAGGACATTGCTGCAGGAGTTCCTCAGGGCAGTGTCCTCGGCCCAACCATCTTCAGCTGCTTCATCAATGACCTTCCCTCCATCATAAGGTCAGAAATGGGAATGTTCACTGATGATTGCACAGTGTTCAGTTCCATTCGCAACCCCTCAGATAATGAAGCTGTCCGTGCCTGCATGCAGCAAAACCTGGACAACATCCAGGCTTGGGCTGATAAGTGGCAAGTAACATTCGCGCCAGACAAGTGCCAGGCAATGGCCATCTCCAACAAGAGAGAGTCTAACCACCTCCGCATGACATTCAACAGCATTACCATTGCTGAATCCCCCACCATCAACATCTTGGGGGTCACCATTGACCAGAAAATTAACTGGACCAGCCATAGATCATTGAAGTGTCATGAACAGGTGCAGAAAATAATCAAGAAGGCAAATGGAATGTTGGCCTTTATATCTAGAGGACTAGAGTACAAGGGGGCAGAAGTTATGCTGCAGCTATACAAAACCCTGGTTAGACCACACCTGGAGTACTGTGAGTAGTTCTGGGCACCGCACCTTCGGAAGGACATATTGGCCTTGGAGGGAGTGCAGTGTAGGTTTACTAGAATGATACCTGGACTTCAAGGGTTAAGTTACGAGGAGAGATTACACAAATTGGGGTTGTATTCTCTAGAGTTTCGAAGGTTAAGGGGTGATCTGATCGAAGTTTATAAGATATTAAGGGGAACAGATTGTGTGGAGAGAGAGAAACTATTTCCGCTGGTTGGGGATTTTAGGAGTAGGGGGCACAGTCTAAAAATTAGAGCCAGACCTTTCAGGAGCGAGATTAGAAAACATTTCTACACACAAAGGGTTGTAGAAGTTTGGAAGTCTGTTCTGCAAACGGCAATTGATACTAGCTCAATTGCTAAATTTAAATCTGAGATAGATAGCTTTTTGGCAACCAAAGGTATTAAGGGATATGGGCCAAAGGCAGGTATATGGAGTTAGATCACAGATCAGCCATGATCTTATCAAATGGCAGAGCAGCCACAAGGAGCTGAATGGCCTACTCCTGTTCCTATGTTCCTATAAGAGCAGGTCAGAGGCTGGGTATTCTGCGGCAAGTGACTCACCTCCTGACTCCCCAAAGCCTTTCCACCATCTACAAGGCACAAGTCAGGAGTCTGATGGAATACTCTTCACTTGCCTGGATGAGTGCAGCTCCAACAGCACTCAAGAAGCTTGACACCATCCAGGACAAAGCAGCCTGCTTGACTGGCACCCCATCCACCACCCTAAACATTCACTCCCTTCACCACCGGCACACTGTGGCTGCACTGCAGCAACTCGCCAAGACTTCTTTGACAGCACCTCCCAAACCCGCGACCTCTACCACCTAGAAGGACAAGGGCAGCAGGCACATGGGAACAACACCACCTGCACGTTCCCCTCCAAGTCACACACCATCCCGACTTGGAAATATATCGCCGTTCCTTCATCGTCGCTGGGTCAAAATCCTGGAACTCCCTTCCTAACAGCACTGGGAGAACCTTCACCACACGGACTGCAGCGGTTCAAGAAGGCGGCTCACCACGACCTTCTGAAGGGCAATTAGGGATGGGCAATAAATGCTGGCCTCGCCAGCGACGCCCACATCCCATGAACGAATAAAAAAAAATACAGGCCCAACTTGTTCAGCCTCTCCTCATAAGTTAACCCCCTCATCCCAGGAATCAGTCGAGTGAACCTTCTCTGAACCGCCTCCAAAGGAATTATGTCCTTTCTTAAATAAGGAGACCAAAATTGCACACAGTATTCTAGGTGTGGTCTCACCAATGCCCTGTTCAACTGTAGCAAAACATCTCTACTTTTATATTCCATTCCCCTTGCAATAAATGACAACATTCCATTTGCCTTCCTAATCACTTGCTGTACCTGCATACTAATTTTTTGTGATTCATGTACTAGGACACCCAGATCCCTCTGTCCCTCAGAGTTCTGCAATCTCTCTCCATTTAAATAATATACTGCTTTTCTATTCCTCCTGCCAAAGTGGACAAGTTCACATTTCCCCACATTATACTCCATCTGCTAAATTTTTGCTCACTCACTTAACCTATCTATATCCATTTGCAGACTCCTTATGTCCTCTTCACAACTTACTTTCCTACCCACCTTTATGTCATCAGCAAATTTAGCAACCATACATTCAGTCCCTTCATCCAAATCATTGATATAAATTGTAAATAGTTGAGGCCCAAGCACTGATCCCTGTGGCACTCCACTCGTTACATCTTGCCAACCTGAAAATGACACATTTATGCCTACTCTCTGTTTCCTGTTAGCTTACCAATCCTTTATCCATGATAATATGTTACCCCCTACACCATGAGCTCTTATTTTGTGTAGTAGCCTTTGATGTGGCACCTTGTCAAAAGCCTTCTGGAAATCCAAGTCCACCACATCCACAGGATCCCCTTTATCCACGTTGCTTGTTACTTCCTCAAAGAACTCTAACAAATTAGTCAAACATGATTTCCCTTTCACAAAGCCGTGTTGACTCTGCCTGATTGTATTGAGATTTTCTAAGTGCCCTGCTATAACCTCCTTAATAATAAATTCTAGCATTTTCCCTATGACAGATGTTAAGCTAACTGGCCTGTAGTTTCCTGCTTTCTGTCTCCCTCCTTTCTTGAATAGAGGAGCTACATTTGCTATTTTCCAAACTGATGGGACCCTTCCAGAATCTAGGGAATTTTGGAAAATTAATACCAATGCATCTACTATCTCTGCAGCCTCTTCTTTTAAGACCTAGGATGAAGTCCGTCAGGACCTGGGGGCTTGTCAGCTTTTAGTTCTAATAATTTTTTCAGAACCCTTTCCCTGGTGATTGTAAATGTTTTAAGTTCCTCCCTCCTTTTCACCTCTTGATTCACAATTATTTCTGGCATGTTATTTGTATCCTCTACAGTGAAGACGGACGCAAAATATCTGTTCAATTCATCCGCCATTTTCTTATTCTCCATTATTAATTCCCCAGACTCACTCTCTAGAAGACCAATGCTCACTTTACTTATTATTTTCCTTTTTACCTACCTGTAGAAACTCTTACTATCTCCTTTTATATTTCTAGCTAGATTTCTCTCGTACTCTAATTTCTCCCTCCTTATTATTCTTTTAGTCATTCTTTTCTGTTTTTTATATTCTGTCCAATCTTCTGACCTGCCACTAATCTTCGTGGAAGTGTATGCTTTTTCTTTCAATTTGATACTATCTTTAACTTCCTTAGTTAGCCACGGATGGTACGTCTTTCCCCGAGAGTCTTTCTTTCTCACTGGAATGTATCTTTGCTGAGTGTTATTGCCATAATTCAATCAGATCATGGCTGATCTTCGACCTCAACTCCACTTTCCTGCCAGATCCCCATATCACTTGATTCCCATAGAGTCCAAAAATCTATCTATCTCAGTCTTGAATAAAGTCAATGACTCAGCATCCACAGCCCTCTGGGGTAGAGAATTCCCAAGATTCACAACCTTCAGAGTGAAGCAATTCCTCCTCATTTCAGTCCTAAATGACTGACCCCTTATCCTGAGACTATGCCCCCTAGTTCTAGACTCTCCAGCCACGGGAAACAGCCTCTCAGCATCTACCCTGTCAAGCCCTCTCAGAATCTTATATGTTTCAATGTGATCACCTCTCATTCTTCTAAACTACAGAGAATATAGGCCCATTCTACTCAATCTCTCCTCATAGGACAATTCTCTCATCCCAGGAATCAATCTAGTGAACCTTCGTTGCTCTGCCTCTAAGGCAAGTAGATCCTTCCTTAGGTAAGGAGACCAAAGCTGTACACAGTACTCCAGATGTGGTCTCACCAAAGTCCTGTACAATTGCAGCAAGACTTCCTTACTCTTCTACTCCAACCCCCTTGCAATAAAGGCCAACATGCCATTTGCCTTCCTAATTGCTTGCTGTAGCTGCATGTTAACTTTCTGTGTTTCGTCTACAAGGACACCCAAATCCCTCTGAACACCAACATCCAATAGTTTCTCATCATTTAAAAAAATTCTATTTCTATTCTTCTTGCCAAAGTGAATAACCTCACATTTCCCCACATTATACTCCATCGGCCACCTTCTTGACCACTCACTTAACCTGTCTATATCCCTTTGCAGTCCCTTTGTGTCCTCCTCACAGCTTACTTTCCCACTTAGCTTTGTATCCTTAGCAAACTTGGATACATTACAATCAGTCCCTTCATCAAAGTCATTAATACAGATTGAAAATAGCTGAGGCCCAAGCACTGATCCTTGCAGCACCCCGCTAGTTACAGCCTGTCAACCTGAGAATGACCCGCTTATCCCTACTCTCTGTTTTCTGTCCATTAACCAATCCTCTATCCATGCTAATATATTACCCCCAACCTCACGAGCTCTTGTCTTGTGTAACAACCTTTTGTGTGGCATCTTATTGAATGCCTTTTGAAAATCCAAATATACTACATCCACTGGTTCCCCTTTATCTACCCTGCTAGTTACATCCTCAAAAAACTCTAATAGATTTGTCAAACACGATTTCCCTTTCATAAAACCATGTTGACTTTGCCTAATCATATTATAATTTCCTAAATGGCCCGTCACCACATCCTCAATAATGGATTCCAGCATTTTCCTAGTTCTGATTTTAAGATTATGTCCCCTCATTCTTGATTCCCCCACCAGAGGAAATAGTTTCTCTGTATCTACCCTATCAAATCCTTTTAAACATTTTAAACACCTCGATCAGATCACCCCTCAATCTCCTATACTCGAGGGAATACAAGTCAAGTTTATGCAACCAGTCCTCTTAATTTAACCCACTAAGCTCTGGTATCATTCTAGTGAATCTGCGCTGCACCCCCTCCAAGGCCAGTATATCCTTCCTGATGTGCGGTGCCCAAAACTGAATGCAGTATCTCCAGATGGGGTCTAACCAAAGCTCTGTGCAACTGAAGCATCACTTCCTCCCCTTTGTATTCCAGCCCCCTTGAGAAAAAGGCCAACATTCCATTAGCCCTTTTGATTGCTTCTGGTACCTGAATACTAGTTTTTAATGATTTGTGTACTTGGATTCCTAAATCTCTTCGCTGCTCTACAGTTCCTAGTTTCTCATCGTCTAGACTCTGTGTAATGCTGAAGGTAATAATCTGTGTAATCACTGCAAGTTAATTGAGAAATGACCAGCATTTGATGATTGAAGTGATCAGGTCCCAGCCACAGGAATGCTGGTGCTACAGGAGTGGGGACAGATCGAGCGCAGGGTGAAATGTCAGTCAAAAGCACAGCTGAGCAGAAGAGATCCGAGGAATAGATGGCAGATCTGAAGAAAGCAGCTAATTAAGACCAATGTGCCTTGAATGTCTAGTAGCATCCACAAGAAGCCAAGGTACAAAGTTTGTCTTCAGAACCTGTAAGTCATTTTGTACTGGGCCTAAGGTTAACCTGCCCAGTACTGCCCGAGAGGAGCAGAGCGCTGAACTGTGCCTCCTTTTCCACCCAGTCACTCGGAATAGATGATCAATCTAGCCTTTTACTCACCAGGCTAGCTTACACAGCAGCCAGGGAGAAAAAGGAATGGGAATTATACACTCATGGAAAGATGCTGAGGGGTGCAGAAGAACAGAGACATAAGGAGAACATAAGAAATAGGAGCAGGAGTAGGCCATACGGCCCCTCGATCCTGCTCCGCCATTCAATAAGATCATGGCTGATCTTTGGCCTCAACTCCACTTTCCTGCCCAATCCCCCTATCCCTTGATTCCCCGAGAGTCCAGAAATCTATCTTTCTCAGCCTTGAATATATTCAATGGCTGAGTATCCCTAGCCCTCTGCGGTAGAGAATTCCAAAGATTCACAACCCCCTGAGTGAAGAAATTCCTCCTCATCTCAGTCTTAAATGGCCGACCCTGCGACAATGCCCCCTAGTTCTAGACTTGCCAGCCAGGGGAAAAAAATCTCTCAGCATCTACCCTGTCAAGTCCCCTCAGAATCTTATATGTTTCATTGAGATCACCTCTCTTTCTTCTAAACTCCAGAGAGTCTCGGCCCATTCTGCTTAATCTTTCCTCATAGGACCACTCACTCATCCCAGACCATAGGATTCAAATAGATAATTCCCTTAAAAGTGTCGGTGTGGGTAGATAAAGCCATAAAAAAGGTCAATGGGATTTTGAGTTTTATAAATAGAGGTACAGATTATAAGAGTAAAGAGGGTGTAAATTTGCACAGGCAATGGCCAGGCTACAGAATCCTGTGAGCAGGATTGGGCACCTCATTTTAGACAGGACATTAAAGCCATAGAGAGCGTTCAGTGTAGATTCACCAGGCTGATGCCAGGAATTGGAAACTCTGGCCAATACGTTCAGCCGTACAGTGTCCTTTTCTCAGGCACTAACTAGACTAGTAAGGCCCCAATATGGCAGGCAGGAAGTGTGCGCACAGTTCTGGCTGGAAGTGCATCATCCGCCATATTGCGAAAGGACAATAAATCGGTGTGCAATGCCCATGCCTGAAACAGGCGTTAGGCCCTTTACATGCCCAAATAAGGGGCCTAACGCCTGTTTGAGAACCCCACTGCAAGATTAGTTTGCCCTGAGGTAGTTGGTGCCATTCTCTGTATAACCCATCTTCTGTATAATGAATTATCTGTATAACCCATTCTCTATATAATCAATTATCTGTATAACCCATCCTCTGTATAATCAATTATCTGTATAACCCATCTTCTGTATAATGAATTATCTGTATAACCCATTCTCTATATAATCAATTATCTGTATAACCCATCTTCTGTATAATGAATTATCTGTATAACCCATTCTCTATATAATCAATTATCTGTATAACCCATCCTCTGTATAATCAATTATCTGTATAACCCATTCTCTATATAATCAATTATCTGTATAACCCATTCTCTATATAATCAATTATCTGTATAACCCATTCTCTATATAATCAATTATCTGCATACTCCATTCTCTATATAATCAATTATCTGTATAACCCATTGTCCGTATAACCCATTCTCTATATGATCAATTATCTGTACAATAAATTCTCTGTATAATACTGTCTTATGCTGGACAATGTAACAATGTACAAAACAGTTGAAACCTTCAATTTTTTCAGAATCCTTTTCCTTGTGGTGCTTTTGTTGGGAACTTTCTGTTGCTGACACGTTGAACAGCGTGAAGTTTGAGTGCTTTGTTTTGTGAGAGGTGTACAGTTGAGGCGGGTTATGGGAGAGTGAGAAGTTTTGCAGCATGGCTTTTATCAGCCATTTCTGAAGTGGATTAAATGACAACAGGACATCAATGGTGCACATTTCACATTGGTTTATCAGTTTCACAATGACAGAGGGTTATTGGTGTACAGTTACTGCCACGCTGTGGAAAGTGAGGCTTCCCTCAGGAATTATGGAAGTCAATTTGTATTATTGATTGGTCCAATCTACACTGTTTTTGAAGATTTAGAGTTAATAAGAAACTGCTGAACAAGAAATCAAATGGGGATTGACCATCGCTCCAATTATATTTGCTGCTGGTGTCAGTGAAGGTGACCTCATTGCTATTTTCCAGACACCAACAGAACAATTGTGCACATCAGTCAACACTGTCCCAATTAATCTCTCACACCACAATTACATGTCACAGTGGTCAGCTTTCTAAAGACTCTCTGGCAGCAGCAGAGACCAAAGATATTGATGAATTATCCAATATATTTGGATGCTTCCACTGCATTCAGCCAGAGGGTGCATCAACTGCAATGCCTACATCGACTATATCCTTCCACAGTATCCGTCCATTTTATCCATTCACTACATCCATCCAATGTATCCATCCACTGTGTCCATCCACTGCACCCAATCACTATATCCACCCACTGCATCCATGCACTATATCCATCCACTGCACCCAATCACTATATCCACCCACTGCATCCAATCACTATATCCATCCACTGCACCCAATCACTATATCCACCCACTGCATCCATGCACTATATCCATCCACTGCACCCAATCACTATATCCACCCACTGCATCCAATCACTATATCCATCCACTGCACCCAATCACTATATCCACCCACTGCATCCAATCACTATATCCATCCACTGCATCCAATCACTATATCCATCCACTGCATCCAATCACTATATCCACTCACTGCATCCAATCACTATATCCACTCACTGCATCCAATCACTATATCCATCCACTGCATCCAATCACTATATCCACTCACTGCATCCAATCACTATATCCACTGACTGCATCCACTCACTGCATCCATCATTGTATCCATCCCTTTAGTCTACCCATTGTATCAATTGGGAATATTTATGACCATTGTAATTGTAGAGATTACCATGCTGTGAAAGTTGTATGTTGTGAATGGTTATATAACAGCAGTAATATCATCGCAGGAAATGTGCCAATTAGCCACACAGCTTCAAATCTTCATTTATGTGTTTATGGAATAACTGGGTTGGTGCTGAAAGAGACTTTAACCTTTGGACTTCAGTATCCTGAGTTTTAGAATTAATATCTTGTGCTGGGGGCTATGGCCCGAAGCCATGGCTGATGACACCAGTTTGTTCCAATGCCAAAGATACAGTGAAACTCACACTATCGCAAGGATAGTCCAGGATATATGGGGTCTCAGTTCAGTTTACAACCAATTAAGATAGGCCTACAGCAGCATTATAGGTCAAAATGTTCCCATTTTAGGACCCACGCCAAACAGTAATTCTGTTTTTAAAATGCAACTCAGATTCATACAAAAGGGATCATTTTGCAAGTCCCTGGAGCCTTGTCTGCCAGCAGCCACATCGCAAATTCGGCCGCATGATGCCTCGCTGGAAAATCGTAGACAGTGAAATGTTCGACAATGTGGTGTTGGTGGGCGGGGCTTGTAAAGTGACCCTCACGTTACATTTCATTTCAGCGATGTTGTTGGCCGAGGAGAACAACAATCCTAGAAACTGCTGTCGCTGATATTAATGTCCAAACATTTAAGGCATTTGTTTAACATTCCGCTGTTTGCCAATATAACAGAGACACTAGTCTGATTATTTCAACGGGTTAATGCTGCTGTTAAAATGGTGGATGGAAGAAAATGCAATCTGTTCAGTGTGTTGGCTTCACCTTTCAAATTGAAATGATGTTCTTTGTAAAAGTCACATCCTTAAATCAGTTCTGTTTCGTCATGAGATTAAGATTCTTAAGTACGTCCAGTGTTTGCCAATTGTACCTGTCCCCTTCCTGCACAGTTACAGGTCATGTAGAAAAATGAAAATATCTCTCTACAACCATTCTTTCTTTCTTGTAAAATAGCATATTTAAATGATAGGGTCTGATATTCCGGGTGGGGAGGGAGGGTGGAAATGTGTCGTGATCCTGGTGGAATGGCCGCAGTTTGGGGCAGAAACCGGACCTGTTCGTTTTCCTCCCCGTTTATGCCGTGTCATTGTCTTCGGCCCCCACCACAAACTCCATACTCTTAACACTGATTCCATCCCCCTCCCCATACATGTCTCAGCTGGAACCAACCTGTTCACATTCTCCGCATCCTATTCGACCCTGAGCTGAATTTCTGACCCCGTACCCGCTCCATTACAAAGGCTGCCTGCTTCCACCTCTGTAACATCATCCTCACCACAGCCCCTGCCTTAACGTGTCTGCTGCCGGTACCCTCATCCATACCTCGGTCACCCCCAGAATCTCCTGGCCGGTCTCCCATCCTCCACAAACTTCAACTCACCCGAACTCTGCAGCTCATATCCCTTCCTGCACCAAGTCCCGCTCATCCAGCACCCCATCCTTGCTGATCTACATTGGCTCCTTGTTTTCCAATGCCTCTAATTTAAAATTCTCATCCTTGTGTTCAATCCCTCCATGGTCTCGCCCCTCCCTATCTCTGTAACCTCCTCCAACCCTACAACCCCCCCCCCCCCGAGAACTCTCCGTTCCTTCGATTCTGACTTCTTGTGCATCACCACCTTTCTGCGTCCCACCATTGGCGGCCGTGCATTTAAACATCTAGGCCTCAAGCACTCGAATTCCCTCCCCAAGCCTCTCCTTCTCCCCGCCTCCCTCACCTCCCACTTGGTCCTCCTTAAAACCACCTCTTTGATGAAATTTTTGGCCACCCCTCCTAATAGGTCCTTCTTTGACTCAGCGTCCATTTTTTCTTAATGCCTCTGTCAAGCGTCTTGGGACTTTGTCTTTGTGCTAAAGACGCTAAATAAATGCTAGTAGTTGCTGTTGTGTTGGAAATTTCAATCCAGGAAGGGGCAGGCATACCTTCTGCCCACCCTCTCTTACCTCCCAGCAGGAGTTTTGTGGCATGTCCGGGGAAGTCCTGAGAATTCTACTTATATGATAGGCCTAGTGGGCCCTATGCCTGCTGAGAGCATGGGTATGGATCCTATACTGGGCCTTAAGGAGGCCGCAGGAATGATGGAAAGATAGATAAATGATCTCAAAGGGACCGATTGTCTTTTGAAGCTTGCCCTGAGGCCCATTTGAAAAATGTTGTCGGCCAATTTTCGTTGGCCCTTTCCCGGTCTCGGTTTCCCCCTGTCCCAGTGGCAGAGTGCCAACTCATCGGGTCAAGTGCCTCTCTTGCGACTCTACTAGCACGGGCTATCTGCCCTGAACTATGTAAGTGACCCCATGGATGACTCGGGATGGGGTCATCGGCTGAACAAAGCAGCAGGCAGAAGTCTGCTTTTAAGATAATTGGCAAAAGAACTAGAGGGGAGATGAGAACATAAGAACATAAGAAATAGGAGCAGGAGTGGGCCAATCGGCCCCTCGAGCCTGCTCTGCCATTCAATAAGATCATGGCTGATCTGATCCTAACCTCAAATCTAAATTCATGTCCAATTTCCTGCCCGCTCCCCGTAACCCCTAATTCCCTTTACTTCTAGGAAACTGTCTATTTCTGTTTTAAATTTATTTAATGATGTAGCTTCCACAGCTTCCTGGGGCAGCAAATTCCGCAGACCTACTATCCTCTGAGTGAAGAAGTTTCTCCTCATCTCAGTTTTGAAAGAGCAGCTCCTTATTCTAAGATTATGCCCCCTAGTTCTAGTTTCACCCATCCTTGGGAACATCCTTACCGCATCCACCCGATCAAGCCCCTTCACAATCTTATATGTTTCAATAAGATCGCCTCTCATTCTTCTGAACTCCAATGAGTAGAGTCCCAATCTACTCAACCTCTCCTCATATGTCCGCCCCCTCATCCCCGGGATTAACCGAGTGAACCTTCTTTGTACTGCCTCGAGAGCAAGTATGAGGGAGAAATTTTTTTACGCAGTGAGTTATGATGATCTGGAATGCGCTGCCTGAAAGGGCGGTGGAAGCAGATTCAATAATGACTTTCAAAAGGGAATTGGATAAATACTTGAAAAGGAAAAATTTGCAGGGCTATAGGGAAAGAGCAGGGGAGTGGGACTAATTGGCTAGCTCTTTCAAAGAGCTGGAATTGGCATGATGGGCCGAATGGCCTCTTTCTGTTCTGTAAGATTCTATGATTCTCTGATTCTATGTCCTCCTCGCGGTCTTCCAGCCCGCTTGCAAGGGTCCACAGAATTTTCGACCCATAAACTTAATTTCTTGAGACTCTGATGCCCATGTGGATCAGAGAATCGTTCGCTACCATCCTCAACCTCCACTCATTGAGTCCACTCTGGTGCTGGAGCAGCAACAGAACCTTGTGAAAGTACTTAGTTGTGGCCGTTTGGAGCGTTTTAATAGATAAACCTGTAGTTCAAAGCTGGCTCTTTAAGTGAAGTGCCCACAGTTTGCACTCTACCGACAGTGGAACCTTTGCATAAGGAAGAATCTCAGCCAGATACCTTCACAGTAATTCCACCACAGGGATTCAGTCAGGGAGGCAAATGCACCAATCAGGAACAACTAAGTTACATCACGTCTTGCGTGATCCTGTAGTGACCTTCAGAGCAACAGCCAACGAGACTGGGGTCAAGGTGGAGTCATTGAATCGGAAGGCCTGACTTCCAGGAAGTGCTCCCGTCCCAGTCATGCCGATTCTACGCTTGACGCGTTTCACTTGAATCATGGGTAACTTTAAAAAAGATTTGTGCACCAGAGCAAATCCTTTGACATTAAAGCTGTACGTGCAGGATTATTGTATTGAGGTGCCGCTAATCACATTACAGTTCAGTGACAGTATAATCGACTCCAGCAAAAGTTAAAACGATCTGCGCTGCAGTTTAATTAACACTTAATGTCTGCACTGTAAGCAGTGATCCAGAATGCCTTTGAAGGTGTGTCATTAGTACCTCCAGAATAAGTACAGTATCGTATCGCTGGCATTGCATTTCATTTATAGAAGTGACCTTTACAAACTGCTCTTGAAAGAATAGCTGTAACACGGAATGATGTGACCTCTTAATGCCCTGTCTTCCATTGGAAAAATCATAGCTACAGAAAGATAATTGCACAGCATAAGTACTGCTCTGGTTATAATAATATGGGTTAAACCTAAATCTTAAACCGGAATTATGCTTTGTTTGTTTATGAAAAAAGGTCATAGTCGGCTGGCTAAACTGTTTTGAACTATTGTTTTGTTGATAGAACAGATTTAAAATACAATTACATCGAGACTACAGCTCAGAAACAGGCCATTCGGCCCAACTGGTCTATGTCGGTGTTTATGCTCCACACGACCCTCCTCCCACCCTACTTCATCTCACCCTATCAGCATATCCTTCTATCCTTTCTCCCTCGTGTGTGCTTATCTAATTTCCCCTAAATGCATCTATGCTATTTGCCTCAATCACTCCTCGTGGTAGCACATTCCACATTCTTACCACTCTTTGGGTAAAGATGTTTCTCCAGAATTCCCTATTGGATTTATTAGAGACTGTCATATATTTATGAGCTCTAGTTTTGGGCTCCCCCACAAGTGGAAACATTTTCTGTACATCTACTCTATCAAAACCTTTCATTATCTTAAAGACCTCTATCAGGTCACCCTTCAGCCTTCTCTTTACTAGAGAAAAGAGCCTCACCCAGCTCAATCTTTCCTGATAGGTATATCCTTTCAGTTCTGGTATCGTCCTCGTGAATCTTTTTTGCACCTTCTCCAATGCCTTTACATCCTGTCTATAATATGGAGACCAGAACTGTGCACAATACTCCACATGTGGTCTAACCAAGGTTCTATACAGGTTTAACATAACTTCTCTGCTTTACAATTCTATCCCTCTAGAAATGAACCCCAGTGCTTGATTTGCCTTTTTATGGCCTTATCATGTGTCGCTACTTTTAGTGATTTGTGTATCTGTACCCCCAGATCCCTCTGCTCCTCTACCCCATTTAGACTCTTATTATCCAAGCAGTATGTGGCCTCCTTATTCCTCCTACCAAAATGCTCCACCTCACACTTATCTATATTGAAATTCATTTGCCAATTACACGCCCATTCTGCAAGTTTATTAATGTCTTCCTGTATTTTGATGCATTCTTCCTTTGTATTAACCACACCCCCCAATTTGGCAGAATCCCAAGTCCAAACCGTTAATGTAAATTGTGAAATACAGTGGTCCCAGCAGCGATCCCTGTGGAACACCACTTCCCACCTTTTGCCAGTCTGAGTAGCTACCCTTAACCCCTACTTTCTGTTTTCTGTTTTGTAGCCAGCTTGCTATCCATTCTGCTACCTGTCTCCTGACTCCACGTGCTCTGACCTTAACCATGAGTCTACAATGTGATACCTTATCGAAGCCCTTTGGAAAATCCAAATATATTACATCTACTGCATTACCCTTCTCTACTCTTTCTGTTACTTCTTCAAAGAATTCAATAAGGTTGATCAAGCATGACTTTCCCTTTTGAAATCCATGTTGACTATTCATTACAATATTTTTGGTTTCTCGATGTTTTTCTATTATATCTTTGAGAAAAGATTTTATTATCTTTCCTACCACTGATGTTAAGCTAACTGGTCTATAGTTCCCTGGACTGGTTCTATCTCTCTTTTTAAATTTAGGAATAACATTAGCTGTCTGCCAATCCTCTGGCATTATTCCCTTTTCTAATGAATTTTTATATATATGCAATAGTGCCTCTGCTATCTCTTCACTAACTTCTTTTAATATACGCAGACGCAACCCATCCGGACCAGGGGTTTTATTCACTCTAAAGTTGATTAGTTTATCAATTGTCTCCCCTTTTCTATCTTAAATGACTTAATGGCGGAAAAATTGGATAGAGGCTGTTTTGGGGCGCGGGTAGCGTGATGTGCTATTACCCCACGCCCAATGACCCCCGCGCAGGCAGGACGCAAGTTTCGGCCGGCAGGAGGACTCACCTGCGATCAGCGTTCCGTTCTGGGCCTTGCATGTGGAATCAATGCAATTCCCACTTACCATTACCAGGGGGATGCTCAATCTCTTAAAGGGAGGTTGTTTCTTAGAAATCTCTTAAAGGTAGCTGGTACCTGTTATTTACTGAAAGTAACAGTCTATTGTCTGCACAGAGTGTGAACGGAGATCAGACATTGCACCCTGTAAAACACAGATGCAGGTCCCATCCTTATGTTTACACACTGATGAGTTATGTTAAAACATTGAATAAAGGTTGCGCACCACTAAATCCCACATCCTCCAATCTGCACGCCAGACCTCACCAATCTGCCAATCTGAGTTGGTACCAGGCCTGCGAGTGTGTGTGCACCAAGGTTCTCTGCTGATGCACTAGAGACCTTGGTGCAAGAGGTGGACAGAAGGAGGGACATCCTATATCTTCAGAGGTGGGGGGCGGGGTGGGGGGGGGGTGTGCAAGAGGCCCTCCAGACATCCAAAATGCAGTGGGAGGCAGCGGGGACGAAGTCAATGCCAGGCGCACAGCATCATGAACATGGATGCAGTGCAGGAAGAAATTCAATGCTTTGACATGAGTGGTCAAGGTGAGTGAGGTCAACTGTCAAGTGGCGTCTCCTACCAACTGCACCAGGCACTACACCCCCCATCCCCCACATACCAACAAACTCTTTCCATCTGTACTCAACTCTTCCAACCAGATGCTTCCTCTCACCCTTACACATTACCACTGTTTCAAGCCGCCCACCCACAACTCACAGGCCACACACACTGGCAGCTATTCAACCATGACAGGCACATCACCCAGACACATGTCTCGCTTTCTTGCAGGAGAATCAAGAGGCAGCAAGTGGCCGTGGCATTTAGCTCCTCGAGCCTGTTCCACCATTCAGTGAGATCATGATGGACCTGTGACCTAACTCCATATATCTGCCTTAGCCCATATCCCTTAATACCCTTGGTTCACAGAAATCTATCAATCTCAGATTTAACCTTCACAAGTGAGCTAGCATTAACTGCCATCTGCAGAAGAGCGTTCCAAATGTCTCCCACCCTTTGCGTGTAGAAGCATTTCCTAACTTCACTCCTGCACGTCCTGGCTCCAAATATTAGGCTATGTCCCCGTGTCCTAGTATTGAAGTCTAGGAGACCTCCAAAAACAGTTACAAATGTCTCGACAGCCAGAAACAATAATCCAGCCATTAACCTGTAAATCCTGCATGGTCCCCTTAAATAGTGCCGGTGTGGGGTCCTCCAGGCACTCTAAGACATGTTCAGATAGTTGGGGTTAAGACTGAGCATTGAGTTGAGCATTAAGTCCCAAAATGGTGTCTATCACTTTAAATCAGCGTTGCACACTGATTGAAGCCATTTTCGCCCTACTTTACATGATGCCATTGTTCGTTATCTGCGCCTGCGCTAACTCCTATACCAAGATGGCGTCCGGCGCACGTCACGCTGGAAACGTGCCAAAACAATGGGCACTAAACGGCCCAATTTAGCATCCTCTATCTTTTTTGATCTCTTCTTCTAATGTTATGCCCATCATGTTAGTCTCCCTGATAAATACTGAGGCAAAGTAATTATTTAATATTTCTGCCATTTCATTGCCATACCTGTGAGTTTATCTTCTACACACTTAATGGACCTATTCCTACCCTGATTTTTCATTTGTTATTTATGTGTCTGTGGAATGCCTTACTATTTCCTAAATTAGGATTCAATTATCCTAATATCGACTGGGATAGTAATAGTGTAAAGGGCAGAGGGGGGGGAAGAATTTCTGAAGTGCGTTCAGGAGAACCTCCTTGATGAGTACGTTTTTGGCCCAATGAGGAGGGAAGCATTGCTGGACCTAGTTCTGGGGAATGAGGTGGGTCAAGTGGAGCAAGTGTCAGTGGGGGAACATTTAGGGAACAGCGATCATTGCATCATAAGGTTTAGATTATCTATGGAAAGGGAAAAGGTGCACTTTAAAGTAAAAATACTTAATTGGAGGAGGGCCAATTTCAGTGGGTTGAGATCGGACCTGGCCCGGGTAAATTGGAATCAAAGATTGGTAGGCAAAACTGTAATCGAACAATGGGCGGCCTTTAAAGAGGAGATGGTTCAGGTACAGTCTAAGTACATTCCCACGAGGGGGAAAGGTAGGGCAACTAAAGCCAGAACTCCCTGGATGACGAAAGAGATAGAGAGTAAGATGAAGCAGGAAAAGGGGGCATGTGACAGATGTCAGGTTGTTAATACAAGTGAGAACCAGACTGAATATTGAAAGTTCAGCCGGGAAATGAGAAAGGAAATAAGAGGGGCAAAGAGAGAGTGTGAGAATAGACTGGCAACTAATATAAAAAGGGAATCCAAAAGTCTTCTATCAGCATATAAACAGTAAACGGGTAGTAAGAGGAGGGGTGGGGTCAACTGGGGACCAAAAAGGAGATCTACTCATGGAGGCAGAAGGCATGGCTGAGGTACTAAATGAGTACTTTGCATCTGTCTTTGCCAAGGAAGAAGATGCTGCCAAAGTCACAGTAAAAGAGGAGGTAGTTGAGATACTGGATGGGCTAAAAATTGATAAAGAGGAGGTACTAGAAAGGTTGGCTGTCCTTAAAATAGATACGGCACCAGGTCTAGATGGGATGCATCCTAGATTACTGAGGGAAATTGTGGAAGTACTGGCCATAATCTTCCAACAATCCTTTGATACGGGGGTGGTGCCAGCGGAATGGAGAATTGCAAATATTACACCCTTGTTCAAAAAAGGGTATAAGGATAAACCCGGCCACTACAGGCTGGTCAGTTTAACGTCGGTGGTGGGAAAACTTTTAGAATTGATAATCCGGTACAAAATTAATAGTCACTTGGACAAGTATGGATTAATTAAGGAAAGCCAGCATGGATTTGTTAAAGGCAAATCGTGTTTAACTCGCTTGATTGAGTTTTTTAATAAGGTAACAGAGATGCCCGATGAGGGCAATGTGGTTGATGTGGTGTATATGGACTTTCAAAAGGCGTTTGATAAAGTGCCACATAATAGGCTTGTCAGCAAAGTTGAAGACCATGGAATAAAAGGGACAGTGGCAGCATGGATAATTGGCTAAGTGACAGGAAACAGAGAGTAGTGGTGAACGATTGTTTTTCAGACTGGAGGGAGGTGTACAGTAGTGTTCCCCAGGGGTCGGTACTAGGACCACTGCTTTTTTTGATATATATTCATGACTTGGACTTGGGTGTACAGGGCACAATTTCAAAATTTGCAGATGACACAAAGTTGGAAGTGTAGTAAACAGTGAGGAGGATAGTGATAGACTTCAAGAGGACATAGACAGGCTGGTGGCATGGGTGGACACATGGCAGATGAAATTTAATGCAGAGAAGTGCAAAATGTTATTTTGGTGGGAAGAACGAGGTGAGGCAATATAAACTAAAGGATACAATTCTAAAGGGGGTGTAGGAACAGAGAGATCTGGGGGTATATGTGCACAGGTCGTTGAGGATGGCAGGGCAGGTTGAGAAAGCGTTTAAAAGGTCATACGGGATCCTGGGCTTTATAAATAGAGGCATAGAGTACAAAAGCAAGGAAGTTATGTTGAACCTTTATAAAACACTGGTTCGGCCACAACTGGAGTATTGTGTCCAATTCTGGGCACCGCACTTTAGGAAGGATGCGAAGATCTTAGAGAGGGTGCAGAAAAGATTTACTAGAATAGTTCCAGGGATGAAGGACTTCAGTTACATGGATAGATTGGAGAAGCTGGGGTTGTTCTCCTTAGAGCAGAGAAGGTTGAGTGGAGATTTGATAGAGGTATTCAAAATCATCAAGGGCCTAGACAGAGTAGATAGAGAGAAACTGTTCCAACTGGTGGAAGGGTCGAGAACCAGAGGACATAGATTTAAGGTGATTGGCAAAAGAACCAAAGCTGACATGAGGAAAATCTTTTTTACACAGCGAGTGGTTATGATCTGGAATGCACTGCCCTGGGCGGGGGGGGGGGGGAGTGGGGGAGGTGGAGGCAGATTCAATTGTGGCTTTCAAAAGGGAATTGGATAAATACTTGAAGGGAAAAAATTTGCAGGGCTACGGAGAAAGGGCGGGGGAGTGGGACTAACTGGATTGCTCTTGCAGAGAGCCAGCACGGACTCGATGGGCCGAATGGCCTCCTTCAGTGCTGTAATCATTCTATGATTCTATTTCTTTTTATATTCCTTGATAATTTAATTTTGTAGTTCCTCTTTGCTTTCCTAATTGTTTTTTTGACTTCTTTCCTAACCTCTTCATATTCTCTTTTGTCATCCTCTCCTTTATTGTCTATGTACTTAGAGTATGCCTTTTTTTTAGTTTCAATTAAACCTTATCCTTTTATTCATCCTTGGTGTTTCAGTATTGGTTAGCTTGTTCTTGTTTTTGAGAGGAATATATTTCTCCTGGACTCTATTGATCACCGTTTTAAATATTTCTCACTGCTGTTCTATCTCTTTGCCTGTCAACATTTTTTTCCAGTTTACCGTCCCTGTTCCATTCTCACCTGATCAAAATTAGCTTTCTTCCAATCTATTACTTTGGTCTTTGTCTCACTTATGTCTTTCTCAATCATTATTTTAAACTGTATTATGTTATGATCGCTATTTCCTAGATGTTCCCCTACGCCTACTTCTCTTATCTGCTCTGGATCATTTCCCATTACTAGATCCAGCAGTGATTCCTCTCTTGTTGGGCTCCTCACATACTGGGTAAGAACGGAGTCCTGTACACAGTGTAAAAACTCCATTCCCTTTTCCCTTTTCCCCACCTCTTCCTGCCAGTTTATTTGGGGGTCGTTGAAATCTCCCATGATTATTATTCAATGTTTTTTACTCATTTCATAGATTTGTCTACAGATTTCATCCTCCACTTCCCTTCCACTATTAGGTGGTCTGTAGAATATCCCTATTAACGTGATCGATCCCTTCTTATCCTTTGTCTCAATCCATATGGATTCTGTTTCTATCTTAATGTTACTTATGTCCCTTTTTTCTATTGCCATTATGGTGTCTCTAATTAGTAAAGCTACACCCCCTTCACCCCCTTCCTTCCCTGTCCTTTCTAAATACGATATATCCTGCAATATGTGACTACCAGTCCTGTTCCTTATGTAACCATGTTTCAGATATCCCTACTACAGCTGGCTCCTCGCTATGAATTATTGCCTCCTGTTCCCTCGTTTTGTTCTGGATGCTGTGCACATTGCTGTACAGGCAATTTAATTTGTTTTTAATAATTGTTCCCCTCACTTTATTTTTAACAGTCATTCTGTTCTCATGTTCTATAACTGCATTTGTTCCCTGACTGTTTATGTTTCCCTTGTTCCTTATCTTGGTCTGACCTTTACTTTCATCTCCTATTGCTTTTATCTTCAGACTTATATTATTTTCACTAGCTCCCTCCCCTGTCTAGTTTAAGTCCTATCCACCGCCCTATTTATCCTTTCCGCAAGGACTCTAGTCCCATTCCGGTTCAGGTGGAGCCCGTCCCAGAGGTCCAGCTCCTTCCTGTCCCAGTACCGGCACCAGTGTCCCATGAAATGGAACCCCTCCTTCCCACCCCAGTCTTTCAGCCACGCACTCACCTTCCTGATCTGCCTATCTCTATGCCAATTAACACGTGGTTAATGTAATAATCCCGAGATTACCACCCGTGAGGTCCTGTTTTTTAATTTATTTCCTAACTTCTGATATTCTCTTAGCAGGACCACTTCCCTTGTCTTCCCTATGTCATTGGGCCCAACATGGACCATGACAACTGGATCTTTCCCTTACCTTTCCAAATTCCTCTCCAGTTGCTCCAGGTAGGCAACACACCCTCCTGGACTTGGACTGCAGAGGACGCTATCTATCCATCTAATTATCGAATCCCCTATGACAACAAGCTTTCTGTTCTGCTCCTCATCCCCCTCCCCCACCCCCAGACTGCTTCCTTCTCCATGGCGCCATGGTTATCATTCTGGCTGTCCACCCTGCAGCCTACATTCTTATCTCCACAGGTGGCAAGTACATTATACCTGTTGGATAGGGCCAGTGTCTACGAGACCTCCTTCTCTACCTCCCCTCGATTCCCCTTACCCTGCTGACTAACAGTCACACTCTCCCCTTCCTGTACCTGTGCTTTCCTCTGAGGTGTGACTGTGCTCTGGAGAAAACTATCCAAAAATTCCCTTATGTGTCGGACTGTCTCTAACTCACACTCCAGTTCAAGGACTCTGAGCTGGGGTGTCTCAAAGCAGCGACATTTCCTGCAGATGTGGCAATCTGGGACAGTCTCGCTGTCTACAAACTCCCACATATCTCAGTCCCAACACAGCTATTTCTAGTCTTTAAAAATAATAATTAATTAATTTATTTATTAGTAGTAATTTAATTCTAGTTATAATACAATTACTTGAGATCTAGATTATATTTAGTAGATGAATTTAGCTTGATTTCAGATTAATTTGTAACTAATTAATCTTGTTTTTTGTTTATTAACTTCTTTATTTTAATATCCCCTTAACTCCTATTTATTATTTATGCATACCAGATTTTTATTTAGCACAATTTGGAGCCCTTTAATGTTGGTATCCTCTATTTAATGAATTTTAATTTTATCCCCTTAGATCTAATTAATAACTCCAATTATTTATTTATATATTTACTTATTTACTGTTGCGCACTTGGTTTAAATTACTTAGCACTCCTTCCCACTCTCACCAAATTCCCATCGTCACTCTGTTTAGCAAGTCGCTTTGTTTAATAGATTCACTCAACTCTCACCAAGCTCTCTGCTTAAAGCACTGAGCAATGGGCTCTGTTTTAAGGCTGATTTGCAAACAGAAATGACTGATTCTTATCTTTCAGGAGACAGAACAAAATTAACCTGGCTCTGGATAAGTCAGAAATGACAAGTGACATTTAGGAAATGTCATTTATGAATGTAACTGTAACAAGTCAGTTGGAAACATGAGATGCAATCTTTTGTTCAGAATCTTATTGGAAATTTATTCAGTTAAAAACAGCAGGAATTTTAGTGAAAGGGCAGACATCCTATTATGATGTAAATGGGTGAGAAAAGCTGACATATTTATGAAATTACTGTAGCCTTGCATTAATCTCACCTATAAGAGACTTCCTCCTGTGTTGAGATGCAAATAATGAAAGCAAGGAGAGTAAAATAGTGGTTAAGGGTTTGTTAACATCTGGAATATGCTTGTTGAAGTCAGTTGTATAGAAATATTTGAAGCTTTGCTTGGGAGAATCGATGTGAAAAATGTTCTCTGCTGTTAGGTTTTGAACAAAGATATGAAATGTAAATTTTTCACTTCTGTGCTCAGACAGCAGCAGCACATGTCAGGTAATGGATCTCCCCCAGCCAGTGGTTTTCCAGCCATTCATTTTAATGTATGGAGAAATCATGAGCTAAAAGTGCGCAATTTCCTGATATGCACTCCTGGGTAGATTTTCCAGTTGGGCCTGCGATGTGTAATGGGTAGTATGGTTTTAATGGGCATTGGACTGTTAGTGTGCTGACAGGGGCAGATTAATTTACATACTGTAGGCGAGCCTTAGGACCATATTGGGATTTTGGAACTTGGCTGAAAAAGGCGGGAATTTGCATGAGTGGTCCTTAAAAAGCTGCTTACAAGGATAAATTTGAAGGGATGTGGCTACTTAAAGTTAAGTGACTCTATCTATCTATCTATCTATCTTCCTCTATGTCAGGCCTGTTACGGTTTGGTTCCATTATTTTTAATGGGGACACTGTAACACCCACTATTAAATCCTCCCATCAGCGGTGGCACTGCATTTACTCTGTCTCCAATTGGAAACCCTAAGCATATTTGCTCAGTGCAACCAGTTGAAGGCATTTCGATAACCATACTTTTCTCTTTAATTGCTCCGCTGGCCTTTTCTCTCACATACTAAGAATGAAGATTTTCCAGATTAACATCAGCCTATAAAATAAATAAATAACTAACTGCACAGTCACTGCAGTTTCAAAATGAACATTTCCCCCCCACTGCCTCTAATGTTCAAATAATTAACTAAATCCCACTGTCCACATTTAAAAGGCAGTGTTATCGCCTTCCTTCAAAAAGTTACATTTTACCGATTCTCTCAAAGTTGCCACGGACCTTTGCCATGTTGTGAATCCTTGTGATTTTTAAAGAATAATTTCAATAAATAAATACATGTCCTCCCCACCTCTAATTGGGTGATTTTAAGAGGCAATTGCGGGTGTTGGGTTCGGTGGGGGGGGCTCCGAAAATCGCTCCAACCTGCCAACTTCCGAGTTTCCCAGGGACCCACCTGGGTGCGCGCGGGCAACCTGAAAACAGAAGTCCCGCCGGCAATTAAAGCCAGGTGTGAAGGGCTGGATCAGAGAACAAGAAACTAAATAAATTAAATAAAAACCATAGATGGAAGTGAAAACACAAAATGAACCTACCTTTGCATCCTGCTCCGATGTCTGATGTCTCCCTCTCCGATCTCCCTCTCTTCACCCCACCCCCGATGTCCTCCTGATCTTCCCCTGATGTCCTCCTCTTCACCTCCCCCCCCCGGTGTCGTCCCGATCTTCCCCTGATGTCCCCCTCTTCACCCCCCCGCAGTGTCCTCCCGATCTCCCCTCTCCCCCCCGATCTTCCCCTCTCCACCCCCGATCTCCCCTCTCACCACCCCGATCTTCCCCTCTTCACCCCTGATCTTCCCCTCTCCACCCCTGATCTTCCCCTCTCCACCCCTGATCTTCCCCTCTCCACCCCGATCTTCCCCTCTCCCCCCGATCTTCCCCTCTCCCCCCCGATCTCCCCTCTCCCCCCCGATCTTCCCCTCTCACCACCCCGATCTTCCCCTCTCCACCCCCGATCTCCCCTCTCCACCCCGATCTTCCCCTTTACCCCCCGATCTTCCCCTCTCCACCCCCGATCTCCCCTCTCCCCCCCCCCGATCTTCCCCTCTCCCCCCCGATCTTCCACTCTCCCCCCGATCTTCCCCTCTCCCCCCGATCTCCCCTCTCCCCCCCCGATCTTCCCCTCTCACCACCCCGATCTTCCCCTCTCCACCCCTGATCTTCCCCTCTCCACCCCTGATCTTCCCCTCTCCACCCCTGATCTTCCGCTCTCCCCCTCCCGTTCGTCCCCTCTCACCTCCCCAATCTTCCCCTCTCCACCCTGATATTCCCCTCTCCACCCCTGATCTTCCCCTCTCACCACCCCGATCTCCCCTCTCCCCCCCCCGATCTTCCCCTCTCACCACCCCGATCTCCCCTCTCCCCCCCCCGATCTTCCCCTCTCACCACCCCGATCTTCCCCTCTCCACCCCGATCTTCCCCTCTCCCCCCGATCTTCCCCTCTCACCACCCCGATCTTCCCCTTTCCCCCCCGATCTTCCCCTCTCCACCCCCGATCTCCCCTCTCCCCCCCCGATCTTCCCCTCTCCCCCCTGATCTTCCACTCTCCCCCCCGATCTTCCCCTCTCCCCCCGATCTCCCCTCTCCCCCCCGATCTTCCCCTCTCCACCCCTGATCTTCCCCTCTCCACCCCTGATCGTCCCCTCTCCCCCCTGATCTTCCCCCTCACCTCCCCGATCTTCCCCTCTCACCTCCCCAATCTTCAACTCTCCACCCCGATCTTCCCCTCTCCCCCCCCGATCTTCCCCTCTCCACCCCCGATCTCCCCTCTCCCCCCTGATCTTCCCCTCCCCCCCTCCCGATCTTCCCCTCTCCACCCCTGATCTTCCCCTCTCCACCCCCGATCTTCCCCTCTCCACCCCGATCTTCCCCTCTCCCCCCCCGATCTTCCCCTCTCCACCCCCGATCTCCCCTCTCCCCCCTGATCTTCCCCTCCCCCCCTCCCGATCTTCCCCTCTCCCCCCCGATCTTCCCCTCTCCACCCCCGATCTTCCCCTCTCCACCCCTGATCTTCCCCTCTCCACCCCCGATCTCCCCTCTCCCCCCTGATCTTCCCCTCCCCCCCTCCCGATCTTCCCCTCTCCCCCCCGATCTTCCCCTCTCCACCCCCGATCTTCCCCTCTCCACCCCTGATCTTCCCCTCTCCACCCCTGATCTTCCCCTCTCCACCCCCGATCTTCCCCTCTCCACCCCCGATCTTCCCCTCTCCACCCCCGATCTCCCCTCTCCACCCCCGATCTCCCCTCTCCCCCCTGATCTTCCCCTCCCCCCACCCCCGATCTTCCCCTCTCCCCCCCCGATCTTCCCCTCTCCACCCCTGATCTTCCCCTCTCCACCCCCGATCTCCCCTCTCCACCCCCGATCTCCCCTCTCCCCCCTGATCTTCCCCTCCCCCCACCCCCAATCTTCCACTCTCCCCCACCCCGGTAGTCCAGTCGCTCTCTCTCTTTCTCGCCCCCCCCCTTTGCAGCTCCTGTCGGCAGCCAGCCTGTCAATCAGGCTGGCCATCGGGCGCAAAACCCAGAGAGGACGTTAATTATCATCAATTAACATGCGATCGTGTCAGAAACGGTAAGTTTTGTTTATTCAGGTTTGCCATGTGCACCTTCACCCTCCCTGCCCCACCGCTGCCAACCCGCCACTATTGCAAAATCGAGCCCAATGTTCCTCTCAGTGTATTAATGCTTGCTGTTGATTTTCACCCAGTTCTTCATATTGCTCTGAGAAATAAATAATTAAATACAGTTCACAGTGATGTCTAACATTCAAATAAATAGGAAAAATCCCATTTCTCCTGCTCATTGATTGCCCACAAAACAGATCTATTTTACCCCTCACCTGTATTTATAAAATCAATATTTCAGCCTTGCTTCAAAAAGCTGTATTTCACCTTGTTCAGCATCTTTCTTAAAAGTTTACACTTCCTGATCTGGTGGCCTTCTGCTACCCTGTTTGCTGCCCCTGATGTGAAATAGATTATCTGGTCGTTATCTCATTGCTGTTTGTGGGATCTTGCTGTGCGCAAATTGGCTGCCGTGTTTTCTACATTACAACAGTGACTACACTTCATAAAGTGCTTCATTGTAAAGCATTTGGGATAGCCTGAGGTCGTGTAAGGTGTGATATTAATGCAAGTTGATAAACTAAAATCAATAAACTAAAACTATAAATTAATAAACTAAAATAATTTTTATCCTGCTTTCCTCACTGCTGACCATCAACTGCTATGCTTTGCAGTGGCCCCAGGAAATACATACTAAAAATCTTGGGCACTAAATTGGGTTGTGTAACGCCCGTTGTTTCGGCTCAACACGGCCTCTCTGACATCCAAGATGGTGTCTTCGATGCACACGCATGTTTCCAGCGTGACGTGTGCCAGACGCCAACTTGGTATAGGAGTTAGCGCAGGCGCAGAAAACGAACGCTGCAATCATGTAAAGTAGGGAGAAAATGGTTTCAATCAGTGTGCAACGCTGATTTAAAATGATAGACACCATTTAGGGACTTAACACTTAACTCTACACACAGTCTTAAACCCCGACCATCTGAATGTGTCTTAGAGTGCCTGGAGGACCCCCACCTGTGCTATTTAAAGGGACCGTGCAGGATTTACAGGTTAGTGGCTGGATTATTGCTTCTGGCTGTCGAGGCATTTGTAACTGCTTTTGGGGGTCTCCTGGACTTGAATAGTAGGACTAGGGGACATAGCCTAACATTTAGAGCCAGGGCATGCAGGAGTGAAGTCAGGAAATGCTTCTACACGCAAAGGGTGGGAGACGTTTGGAACGCTCTTCTACAGATGGCAGTTGATGCTAGCTCACTTGTGAATGCTAAATTTGAGACTGACAGATTTCTGTGAACCAAGGGTATTAAGGGATATGGGACTAAGGCAGGTATATGGAGTTAGGTCACAGGTACACCATGATCTCATTGAATGGTGGAACAGGCTCGAGGGGCTAAATGCCACGGCCACTTGCTGCCTCCTGATATGCGCCATCTTCTCCTGCAAGAAAGCGGGACATGTGTCTGGGTGATGTGCCTGTCATGGTTGAACAGCTAGTGTGCGTGGCTTGTGAGTTGTGGGTGGGCGGCTTGAAACAGTGGTAATGTGTAAGGGTGAGAGGAAACATCTGGTTGGAAGAGTTGAGTACTGATGGAAAGAGTTTGTTGGTATGTTCAATGCTTTGACTCATGTCAAAGCATTGAACTCGTTCCTGCACTGCATCCATGTTCATGATGCTGTGCGCCTGGCATTGACTTTGTCCCTCGCTGCCTCCCACTGCCTTTTGGACATATGTCTGGAGAGCCTCTTGTTTCCCCCCCACCCCCACTCGCGGATACAGGATGTCCCTCCTTCTGTCCACCTCTTACACCCAAGGTCTCTAGTGCATCAGCAGAGAACCTTGGTGCACGCACTCTCGCAGGCCTGGTACAAACCCAGATCGGCAGATTGGTGAGGTCTGGCGTGCAGATTGGAGGATGTGGGATTTAGTAGTGTGCAACCTTTATTCAATGTTTTAACATAACTCATCAGGGTGTAAACATAAGGATGGGACCTGCATCTGTGTTTTACGTGTGCGATGTCTGATCTCCGTTCAAACTCTGTGCAGACAGCAGACTGTTATTTTCAGCAAATAACAGGTACCAGCTACCTTTAAGAGATTTCTAAAAATCATCCTCCCTTTAAGGGATTGAGCTCCCCCTGGTGGTAAGTTGCGAATTGCATTGATTCCACATGCAAGGCCCAGAATGGAACGCTGAATGCGGGTGAGTCCTCGGGCTGGCAAAAACTTGCGTCCTGCCTGCGCGGGGGTCATTGGGCGCGGGGTGATAGCACATTGCGCTACCCACGACCAAAAACGGCCCTTATCCAATTGGTCCCCCCTTGAGTTTAGCATACAGTTCCTGTGAGTGTCACACTTAATTCCTGTAACACCTTATCCATCACATTTTGTTGACAGCATCCCTACTCTCATAAACAATAAACACAGAAAATGCCGGAGAAGCTCAGCAAGTGAGGCAGCATCTGTGGAGAAAGAAACAGAGTTAATGTTTCAGGTCAAAGACCTTTCGTCAGAACTGGAAGATGTTAAAAGAGTTAAAGTTTTTAAGCAAATACAGAGCCCGGGAAAGGGAGGGAGGGAGGGAGGAGAGGAAAGAACAAAAGGGAAGGTTTCTGATAGGGTGGAGGGCAGGGGTGATTAAATGACAAAAGGGATGATGGTGCAAGACAAGGAGGGTGGGAATTTGGGAGGTTAAGAAGCAAAAGATTGATCAGGAGTAGCTGTAAATGGCAGCAGCAGAACCATTACCAGCACTTGCTGACTGAAAAAATGGGAGCAGTGTTTATGATCTGAAGTTATTGAAATCAGTGTTGAGTCTGGAAGGTTGTAAAGTGTCCAATCGAAAGATGAGGTGCTGTTCCTTAAGCTTACATCGAGCTTCATTGGAACAGTGTAAGAGGCCGAGGACAGAGAGGTCAGAGTGGAAGTGGGACGGGGAATTAAAATGACAAGCGACCGGCAGGTCAGGGTCACACTTGCGGACAGAGCGGAGGTGTTCATCAAAGCGATCACCCAGTCTGCGTTTGGTCTCCCCAGTGTAGAGGAGACCGCATTGTGAGCGGCGAATACAGTGTAGTGAATTGAAAGAAGTACAAGTAAATCACTGTTTCACCTGGAAGGAGTGTTTGGGCCCTGGACGGTGGGGAGGAGGTGAAGGGGCAGGTGTTGTATCTCCTGCGCTTATACGGGAAGGTACCATGGGGAGGAGAGCAGGGGGTGATGGAAGAGTGGACCAGGGTGTCTCGGAGGGAGCGGTCCCTTCGGAATGCTGAAAGGGGAGGGGAGGGAAAGATGTATTTGGTGGTGGGATCGTGCTGGAAGTGGCAGAGGATGATACGTTGAATGTGGAGCTGGTGGGGTGGAAGGTGGTGACAAGGGGGATCCTATCATGGTTCTGGGAGGGAAGGGAAGGGGTGAGGGCAGAAGTGCAGGAAATAGGACGGACATGCTCAATTTAGTTTATTGTATTCGCTGCACACAATGTGGTCTCCTCTACACTGGGGAGACCAAATGCAGACTGGGTGACCGCTTTGCTGAACACCTCCGCTCTGTCCGCAAGTGTGACTCTGACCTGCCGGTCATTTGCCATTTTAATTCCCTGTCCCACTCCCACTCTGACCTCTCTGTCCTCGGCCTCTTACACTGTTCCAATGAAACTCGATGTAAGCTCGAGGAACAGCACCTCATCTTTCGATTGGACACTTTACAACCTTCCGGACTCAACATTGATTTCAATAACTTCAGGTCATAAACACTGCTCCCATTTTTTCAGTCAGCGAGTGCTGGTAATGGTTCTGCTGCTGCCATTTACAGTTACTCCTGATCAATCTTTTGTTTCCTAACCTGTCCCATTCCCACCCTCCTTGCCTTGCACCATCATCCCTTTTGTCATTTAATCACTCGTGCCCTCCACCCTATCACAGACCTTCCCTTTTGTTCTTTCCTCCCCTCCCTTCCCCCCTTTCCCCGGCTCTGTTCTTGCTCAAAAACTTTAACTCTTTTAACATCTTCCAGTTCTGACGAAAGGTCTTTGACCTGAAACATTAACTCTGTTTCTTTCTCCACAGACGCTGCCTCACTTGCTGAGCTTCTCCAGCATTTTCTGGTTTTATTTCAGATTTCCAGCAACTGCAGTATTTTGCTTCGAAAACAATATACTCTTTGACTTACCGTCAGCAACACCACAGGCGATGTGCACCTTTTACACAGCTGTGATTATTTTTTATGTATATTTGAGCCTTTCTGTTTATGAAGGAGGTGCGTTGGCTCTGAGCCCGATGGCCATCTGTGGCCACCAATAATACATTGCACTTCAGGGAATTCAGCCACTCGGTAAAAGTACAGGCTCTTTTATGTTGTCAACTGGCTTCCATGGGGAAATTTATAAAATGCCTGGTCCAGCCAAACAATGCATCTGTCATCTGTTATGCAGTGTTGGTTGAGAGATTTTACAGATATCTCCTTCTGTTGCTTGGAAAGAACTAGTAGCAAATAAATTCACCTTGACAGGCATTGACAGAGCTACCCTTGTTCTCAAAGTGGCTTCAAGGTCTGGCTGCAGAAGACTGTATGGCGATGTTACATTCTCCATTGTGAATCAAAGCTTCCATAGGTCTCTCTTCAGACATGTCCGGTACGATTGCCTTAGCTTATATACACAGGGAGGCACAAAACATTGACTCTGTCTTTAGTACCTAAGGTGTAAACGATTCTCCTCTCTCTCCCCCAGAACCTGTAGGTAGAGTGGTATGCTCAGCATGATATCTATAGGCACTATTGAGACTCCGGCCAATTACTGTTGCCTCGGCAAGCAGTCAAGATGTCCCAATATGCCTGAATGGACCTACCAGACTGTGCATGTTTGACATAGACGCTGAGCGTGCTGTTCAGGTGTTGAGGACACAGGTAATTTTTAATTAATTTTCAGAGCGTTAGTGAGTCTAGCACCCACCAGGTGCCCAGGTCCTCGGTGCCACAGACACCTGCTGGCTACGTGATGGTGGGCAATGGACACCAAGTACACAGCAGATCTCAGTGCCCAAGAGTATAGGGCACTTATGATAACAGTGCCAACCACAGCATTAGATGCTCCATCGCCTGCTGTGTGTTGCATAACATTGCCATTGAGGGAGGTCTCACAATGGAGTTGCATGCACGACAGCAGGAAGAGAGGGAGAAGCAGGGGGAGGGAGGCACTGAAGAGCAGATGAGGGTGGGAGGTTGTGCAGGGGAGCATTCTTTTCAGAGGGAACCTGAAAATGGTTGAAATTATTTTTTTTCCATTTGCACCAGAAGAAAGATACACTTTGCTTTATTTTGCTTTGCCTGAAGAGCTGTGTGTTTTCCCCTTTCTATATAGTCAACACAATTTTCATTTAAACGACAGAAGTCAGCTTATATGTGTCTTTTTCTGTACATTCTAGTGTATGAGCCCGTTGTCTGAGTATGTGTGGGGTGAGTCCATGATCCCACTCCCCGTCTCTTTCCCCATAGCCCGGCAAATTTTTTCCTTTATTTATTCAATTCCTTTTTGAAAGCCATGATTGAATCTGCCTCCACCACCCTTTCAGGCTGTGCATTCCATAACTACTCACTGCGTAAAAAAAGTTTTTCCTCATGTCGCCTTTGGTTCTTTTGCCAATCACCTTAAATCTGTGTCCTCTGGTTCTCAACCCTTCTGCTAATGGGAACAGTTTCTCTTTATTTACTTTATCTAAACCCTTCATGATTTTGAACACTTCTATCAAATCTCCTCTCAACCTTCTTTGCTCTAAGGAGAACAACTCCAGCTTCTCCAGTCTATCCACATAACTGAAATCCCTCATCCCTGGAACCATTCTAGTAAATCTTTTCTGCACCCTCTCTAAGGCTTTTACATCCTTCCTAAAGTGCGGTGCCCAGAATTGGACACAATACTCCAGTTGTGGCTGAACCAGCACTTTATAAAGGTTCAATGTAACTGCCTTACTTTTGTACTCTATGCCTCTATTTATTAAGCCCAGGATCCCGTTTGCTTTTTAACCACCTGTCCTGCTACCTTCAAAGATTTATAGGAACATAAGAACAGGAGTAGGCCATTCAGCCCCTCATGCCTGCTCCGCCATTTGATAAGATCGTGGCTGATCTGTGATCTAACTCCATATACCTGCCTTTGGCCCATATCCCTTAATACCTTTGGTTGCCAAAAAGCTATCTATCTCAGATTTAAATTTAGCAATTGAGCTAGTATCAATTGCCGTTTGCGGAAGAGAGTTCCAAACATCTACAACCCTTTGTGTGTAGAAATGTTTTCTAATCTCACTCCTGAAAGGTCTGGCTCTAATTTTTAGACTGTGCCCCCTACTCCTAAAATCCCCAACCAGCAGAAATAGTTTCTCTATATCCACCCTATCCGTTCCCCTTAATATCTTACAAACTTCGATCAGATCACCCCTTAACCTTCGAAACTCCAGAGAATACAACCCCAATTTCCATAATCTCTCCTCGTAACTTAACCCTTGAAGTCTGGGTATCATTCTAGTAAACCTACGCTGCACTCCCTCCAAGGCCAATATGTCCTTGCGAAGGTGCGGTGCCCAGAACTGCTCACAGTACTCCAGGTGCGGTCTAACCAGGGTTTTGTATAGCTGCAGCATAACTTCTGCCCCCTTGTACTCTAGTCCTCCAGATATAAAGGCCAGCATTCCATTAGCCTTCTTGATTATTTTCTGCACCTGTTCATGACACTTCAATGATCTATGTACCTGAACCCCTAAGTCCCTTTGGACATCCACTGTTTTTAACTTTTTACCATTTAGAAAGTACCCTGTTCTATCCTTTTTTGATCCAAAGTGGATGATCTCACATTTGTCTACATTGAATTCCATTTGCCACAGTTTTGCCCATTCACCTAATCTATCAATATCGCTTTGTAATTTTATGTTTTCATCTACATTGCTTATAATGCCACCAATCTTTGTGTCATCGGCAAACTTAGATATGAGACTTTCTGTGCCTTCATCTAAGTCGTTAATAAATATTGTGAATAATTGAGGCCCCAAGACAGATCCCTGCGGGACTCCACTAGTCACATCCTGCCAATGTGAGTACCTTCCCATTATCCCTACTCTCTGTCGCCTTTCGCTCAGCCAACTTCCTAACCAAGTCCGTACTTTTCCCTCGATTCCATGGGCTTCTATCTTAGCTAACAGTCTCTTATGTGGGACCTTATCAAATGCCTTCTGGAAGTCCATATAAATAACATCCATTGACATTCCCCTGTCCACTACTTTAGTCACCTCTTCAAAAAATTCAATCAGGTTTGTCAGGCACCACCTACCTTTCACAAATCCATGCGGGCTCTCTCTGATTAACTGAAAATTCTCGAGGTGTTCAGTCACCCTATCCTTAATTATAGACTCCAGCATTTTCCCCACAACAGATGTTAGGCTAACTGGTCTATAATTCCCTGGTTTCCCTCCCTCTCCTTTCTTAAAAAGCAGAGTGATATGTGCAATTTTCCAATCTAGAGGGACAGTTCCTGAATTTGTGCACATATACCCTCAGGTTTCTCTGTTCCTGCAGGCCTTTTACAATTGTACCATTTCATTTATATTGCCTCTCCTCATTCTTCCTGTCAAAATGCATAACTTTGCACTTCTCTGCGTTAAATTTCATCTGCCGTGTACCCGCCCATTCCACCAGCCTGTCTATATCCTCTTGAAGTCTATCACTATCCTCCTCACTGTTTACTACACTTCCAAGTTTTATGTCATCTGCAAATTTTGAAATTGTTCCCTGTACACCCAAGTCCAAGTCATTAATATATATCAAGAAAAGCAGTGGTCCCAGTACTGACCCCTGGGGAACACCACTGTACACCTCCCTCCAGTCCGAAAAACAACCGTTCACCACTACTCTCTGCTTCCTGTCACTTAGCCAATTCTGTATCCATGCTGCCACCGCCCCTTTTATTCCATGGGCTTCAATTTTGCTGACAAGCCTATTATGTGGCACTTTATCAAACACCTTTTGAAAGTCGATATACACCACATCAACCGTATTGCCCTCATCAACCCTCTCTGTTTCTCATCAAAAAACTCAATTAAGTTTAAACATGATTTGCCTTTAACAAATCCGTGCTGGCTTACCTTTATTAATCCATACTTGTCCAAGTTAATATTAATTTTGTCCCAGATTATCATTTCTAAAAGCTTCCCCACCACCGAGATTAAACTGACTGGCCTGTAATTGCTGGGTTTATCCTTATACCCTTTTTTGAACAAGGGTGCAATATTTGCAATTCTCCAGTCCTCTGGCACCACCCCCATATCTAAGGAGGATTGGAAGATTATGGCCAGCATCTCTGAAATTTCCATCCTTACCTCCCTCAGGAACCTAGGATGCAACCCATCTGGACCGGGTGACTTATCTACTTTAAGTACAGCTAGCCTTTCTAGCACCTCCTCTTTATCAATTTTTAGCCCATCCAGTATCTCAACAATCTCTTCTTTTACTGTGACTTGGACAGCATCTTCTTCCTTGGTAAAGACAGACACAAAGTACTGTTTTAGCACCTCTCACATGACCTCTGCCTGCATGAGTAGATCTCCTTTATGGTCCCTAATCGGCCTCACCCCTCCTCTTACTAACCGTTTACTGTTTACATGCCTATAGAAGACTTTTGGATTCCCTTTTATGTTGCTGCCAGTCTATTCTCATACCCTCACTTTGTCCCTCTTATTTCCCTTTTCATTTCTTCTCTGTACTTTCTATATTCAGCCTGGTTCTCACTTGTATTATCAAAGTGACATCTGTCATACGCCCCCTTTACCTGTTTCATCTTACTCTCTATCTCTTTTGTCATCGAGGGAGCTCTGGCTTTAGTTGCCCTATCTTTCCCTCTCGTGCCAATGTACCTAGACTGTACCCAAACAACCTCCTCTTTAAAGGCTGTCCATTGTTTGATTGCAGTTTTGCTTGCCAATTTTTGATTCCAATTTACCCTGGCCAGATCCATTCTCAACTCACTGAAATTGGCCCTTCTCCGATTAAGTATTTCTCCTCTAGATTGCTGCTTGTCCTTTTCCATGGCTAATCTAAACCTCATGCTACTATTATCACTGTTCCCTAAATGTTCCCCCACTGACACTTACTCCACTAGACCCACTTCATAACCTTCCTCTTACCCTTCTCTTTTCCAGTGTAGATGAACCCTGTTCAAAGAGTATCAGGATGTCTGGTATTGGCCCTTCTGGTGTTGCTCTGGACCCTTGCATTGAACTCCAGCATTTCATGACAAGGTGACAGTGGTGGACAATATATGGGAGGGTAGGTTCAGCAAGGCTGCTTTGGTTGTCCTGTCCTTTAATTTCATGGCATGACAAAAATGCATTTTTAGAAACCTTTAGCTTCATTATGGCGTCTTTGCACAATTATAGTCGTGCAAATTACGGGATAATTTTCAAAATTCCTGACCGCAATTCCCAATATGCTCAGCTGGACGGAGAGCCTCTCTACTGATACGGTGAGTGTGGAAAATCAGCCCATATATCTCACTTAAGCTGTCACATTCACAATGTGCTTACCGTTCATAGGGAATCCTGAAGAATTTGTACCTCCATTTTCTCACTACCTTGATAACTATCCCCAGACTGTACTACTTCTTTCAAATCCCCTTCCAGGACATTTGGCTTTTTGAGCCATCATCGAGGAGCTAATTTTAAGCAGCTTGACCCAAAACTTGTCCCTCGACACCTGTGACCATTATCCTGGTTTTCACCGAGCCCATCAAACAGGATGGTGAGGTCACGGATAGAAAATGACGTTTGTGAACAGTCCATCCAGCCATTGCTTGACCAGTTGGATGTCCTCGCTACACAAATGTATTTATAGCCTGTTTATAAGACATAGGCCTAGAGATTATTGTCGGCGAAATTACTGGATGAAGACTTAAGGGGTCATTTTTCGATTTCACACTCCCGGCTGGGAGCTTCACCTGCTGGGAACAAAAATCAGGAGTTCATGCGGGTGAAGTCAGAAAATTAGCCCTTAAGCATTGATCCATTAATATGATCCCATTGGGAAGGGTGAAAATATCCATTGATGCATGTATATGCTGATTGACTGGTTTCTGCTGAGTGAGATTATTGAATAATGAGGCACAAGTCTGAGCAGAGGAAACCCAGAGGGACCCATCACTTTGATTGATAGGTTCCACTCATGACCTGAAATGGGTGAATTTTAATGTTTATTTCTAAATGATGAAAATACACTGCCTCACACTAACGATACACAGACTTAGAAAACTAAGCGAGCATGTCAGTTGTGTGATAGAAATATCCACAACACAGAATTCATTAACAGTGCTTTAGTTTGTCGTAAGTGATAATAAATTTGTACAAAACACTGGTTGGGCCACAGGGTGCGGTTTTATAGAAAGGATATTAAAGCCATAGAGAGAGTTCAATGTAGATTCACCAGGATGATGCTGGAATGAGAAACTATAGAGAAACTGCGGCCGCAGACGTGATTCCAGGATGGTATGTTACCTCCCTGCTGCCAGGGTCAAAGATGTCACTGAGCGGCTGCCGAACATTCTGGAGGGGGAGGGTGAACAGCCAGAGGTCGTGGTCCATATCGGTACCAATGACATAGGTAGAAAGAGGGATGAGGTCCTGCAGGAAGATTTTAAGGAATTAGGAAAGAGAGTAAGAAGCAGGACCTCAAAGGTAGTAATCTCCGGATTACTCCCGGTGCCACGCACTAGTGAGTACAGAAATAGGAGGATAGAGCAGATGAATGCATGGCTGGAGAGATGGTGCAGGAGAGAGGGCTTTAGATTCATGGGACATTGGAACCGGTTCTGAGGAAGGTGGGACTTGTACAAGCCAGATGGGTTGCACCTCAACATGGTCGGACCCATATCCTTGGGGGGAGGTTTGCTAGTGCTGTTGGGAAGGGTTTAAATTAGCTTGGCAGGGGGGTGGGAACCTGAGCGTAGTTTCAGATGGGACAGAATCAGAACTGGAGATAGAAGGCAGAAAATTAGCAAGTGACTTAGGAAGGCAGAGGAAACAAAGGTTAGAAAATAAACAGCAAGGGAGTTTGGCAGTGCTTAATGGTATATACCTCAATGCAAGGAGTATAGTGAATAAGGCAGATGAACTGAGGGCACAGATAGACAGGTGGCAGTACAATATCTTAGCTATTACTGAAACATGGCTTAAAAAGAGGGGCAGGAATGGCAGCTCAACGTTCCTGGTTACAGGGTTTTCAGATGAGATAGAGAAGGGGATAAAAAAGGAGGGGGTGGCAATATTGGTTGAAGAAACAATTACAGCTGTGAGGAGGGATGATCTGTTAGAAGGATCATCAAATGAGGCCATATGAGTTGAGCTAAGGAACAAAAAAGAGGCAGTAAGACTACTGGCAGTGTACTATAGACCCCCAAAGAGTCAGAGAGAGACAGAAGAGCAAATATGGAGGCAAATTTCTGAGCAGTGCAAAAACAATAGGGCAGTAATAGTAGGAGATTTCAACTACCCTAATATTAACTGGGATAGAATCAATGTGAAGGGCCTGGAGGGTGCAAAATTCTTAAATTGCATTCAGAAGAACATTTTTAGCTAGTATGTAGCAAGCCCAACAAGAGTGGGGCAGTTCTGGATTTAGTTTTAGGAAATGAGGCTGGGCAGGTGGAAGGCGTAGCAGTGGGAGGGCATTTTGGTGGTAGTGATCATAATTCAGTTAGTTTTAGCATAGTTATGAAAAAGGACAAAGATAGAACAGGAGTTAAAGTTCTCAACTGGGGAAAGGCAAATTTTACTAAGCTAAGAAGTGATTTAGCAAAAGTGGACTGGAAACAGCTACTTGAAGGTAAATCAGTGTCAGAGCAGTGGGAGACATTCAAGGGGAAGATTCAAGGGGTGCAGAGTAAAGATGTTCCCACAAAGAAAAAGGGTGGGGCTGCCAAATCCAGAGCCCCCTGGATGTCAAGGAGCATACAGGGTAAGATAAGGCAAAAAGGGAAGCTTATGTCAGACACCGAGAGCTCAATACTACAGAAAGCCGAGAGGAGTATAAAAAGTGCAGGGGTGAAATTAAAAAGGAAATCAGGAAAGCAAAGAGAGGGCATGAAAAAATATTGGCAAGTAAAATCAAGGAAAACCCAAAGATGTTTTATAAATACATTACGAGCAAGAGGATAACTAAGGAAGGAGTAGGGCCTATTAGAGACCAAAAAGGTACCCTATGTGTGGAGGCAGAAGATGTTGATATGGTTCTTAATGAATACTTTGCGTCCTTCTTCACAAAAGAGAGGGACAATGCAGACATTGTAGTTAAGGGGGAGTGTGAAATATTGGATGGGATAAACTTAGTGAGTGAGGAAGTATTAAGGGGATTAGCATCTTTGAAAGTAGATAAATCACCAGGGCCAGATGAAATGTATCCCAGGCTGTTAAAAGAAGCAAGGAAGGAAATAGCGGAGGCTCTGACCATCATTTTCCAATCCTTACTGGATACAGGCAGGGTGCCGGAGGATTGGAGGACTGCTAATGTTGTGTCATTGTTTAAAAAGGGAGTGAGGAATAGAACGAGTGATTACAGGCCAGTCAGTCTAACCTCGATGGTGGACAAATTATTGGAATCAATTCTGAGGGACAGGATAAACAGTCACTTAGAAAGGCACAGAGTAATCAAGGACAGTCAGCATGGATTTGTTAAGGGAAGTCATGTCTGACTAACTTGATTGAATTTTTTGGGGAGGTAACAAGGAGGGTCGATGAGGGTAGTGCATTTGATGTAATCTGCATGGATTTTAGCAAGGCTTTTGATAAGGTCCCACATGGCAGACCCCTGGTCAAAAAAATACAAGCCCATGGGATCCAAGGGAGAGTGGCAAGTTGGATCCAAAATTGGCTCAGTGGCAGGAAGCAAAGGGTAATGGTTGACAGGTGTTTTTGTGATTGGAAGGCTGTTTCCAGTGGGGTTCTGCAGGGCTCAGTACTGGGTCCCTTGCTTTTTGTGATATATATTAATTATTTGGACTTAAATGTAGGGGGCATGATTAAGAAGTTTGCAGATGATACAAAAATTGGCCATGTGGTTGATAGTGAGGAGGAAAGCTGTAGACTGCGGTAAGATATCAATGAACTGGTCAGGTGGGCAGAAAAGTGGCAAATGGAATTCAATCCGAAGAAGTGTGAGGTAATGCATTTGGGGAGAGCAAACAAGGCAAGGGAGTACACAATAAATGGGAGGATACTGAGAGGTGTAGAGGAAGTGAGGGACCTTGGAGTGCATGTTCACAGATCCCTGAAGGTAGCAGGACAGGTAGATAAGGTGGTTAAGAAGGCATATGGAATACTTTCCTTTATTAGCCGAGGCATAGAATATAAGAGCAGGGAGGTTATGCTGGAACTGTATAAAACACTGGTTAGGCCACAGCTTGGTCTGTGTATAGTTCTGGTCACCACATTACAGGAAGGATGTGATTGCACTAGAGAGGGTACAGAGGAGAATTGCGAGGATGTTGCCAGAACTGGAGAATTTTAGCTCTGAGGAAAGATTGGATAGGCTGGGGTTGTTCTCTTTGGAACAGAGGAGGCTGAGGGGTGATTTAATTGAGATGTACAAAATTATGAGGGGCCTAGATAGAGTGGATAGGAAGGACCTATTTCCCTTAGCAGAGAGGTCAATAACCAGGGGGCATAGATTTAAAGTAATTGGTAGAAGGATTAGAGGGGAGCTGAGGAATTTTTTTTTCACGAAGAGGGGGTCTGGAACTCACTGCCTGAAAGGGTGGGAGAGGCAGAAACCCTCAACTCATTTAAAAAGTACCTGGATGTGCACCTGAAGTGCCGTAACCTACAGGGCTACGGACCAAGCGCTGGAAAGTGGGATTAGGCTGGGTGGCTCATTTTTGGCCGGTGCGGACACGATGGGCCGAATGGCCTCCTTCTGTGCCTTAAATTTTCTATGATCCTATGATTGTATGATGAGAGACTTAAGATACTATGGGCGCTAAATTGGGCTGTGTAGCGTCCGTTGTTTCTGCGCTACACGGCCTCTCCGACATCCAAGATGGCGTCTTGGATGCGCACGGACATTTCCTGCATGACGTGCCGCAGACACCATCTTGCTATAGGAGGCTAATCCCGAACGCTGGAAGCATGTAAAGTAGGGAGAAAATGGCTGCAATCGGTGTGCAACGCTGATTTAAAGTGATAGACACAATTTTGGACCTTAACGCTCAACTCAACGCACAGTCTTATCCCCGACCATCTAAACGTTTCTTACAGTGCCTGAAGGACCCCCCACCAGAGCTATTTAAAGGGCCATGCAGGTGTTGCAGGTTAGTTGCTGGATTATTGCTTTTGGCTGCTGGGGGAGTAGGAAGTGTTTTTTGAACCATCCTATTCTTATTGAGAGTTCCTACACTACTTGTGAGAGTGGTTTGGCAGGGACTGCCTTATGGGTCGGAAAGTTACATCCCTGGTGGAACAACATTCCTGCCAACCATGGGCGGTCTGCTAGGGTTCCCACTGGGCATTGAGCATGACTGGGAGCATGCAGAGAGGACATGCACAGCAGGTCAAGCTGCGAGGAGACGGAGGACGAGGAGGCACAGGGCACTGAGCAGGAGGCCTTACCCAATGAGGGCCTTCAGGGATCAATTCTTTTTCCTCAACATGACCGAGGAGGATTGCATCCGATGCCTGAGGTTCACCGAGGAAGCCGTCACCGAGATCTCTCAACTGGTGCGGCCGCAACTGCAGCCTCAGAGCAGGGTGAGGACAGCGTTGCCTGTGGCTGTGAAGGTCACCGTGGTGCTGAATTTCTAGGGCTGAGGAGCAATTCCGGCCTCTGCTGGTGACATGTGCAACATCTCGCAGTATGCAGTGCACTGCTGCATAAGGGAGGTCACAGACGCACTGAACCAGATGAGGAACAGGTTCATCACCTCCCCTCTCCACAGAGACAATCAGAACGAGCGAGCACGGGGGTTCGCCCGCATTGCTGGCTTCCCCATGGTGCAGGGTGCCATTGACTGCACGCATATTGCCCTGCGTGTCCCACACATCAACTCAGCCGTCTTCGTCAACCAAAAGGTCTTCCACTCCCTCAACGTGCAGCTGGTGTGTGACCACACGCATCGCATCATGGAGGTCGATGCCCGCTACCCTGGGAGCAGTCATGACGCCTTCGTCATGCGGCAGTCCAATGTGCCAGCTATCTTTCACCCGACTCGGCAAGTCAAAGGCTGGCTACTGGGCGACAAGGGCTATCCCCTCACGCCGTGGCGCATGACACTGGTCAGGAATCCACGCACATGTGCACAGCGGGCCTATAATGAGAGCCATGCTGCCTCACGCAACATCGTGGAGCTCACCATAGGCCTCCTCAAACAACGCTTCCACTGCCTAGGCCGGTCTGGAGGAGCCCTGCAGTACTCCCCTGAGCAGGTGGGCAGATTGGTGGTGGTCTGCTGCATGCTGCACAACCTCGCCATCATGAGGGACCAACCTTTGCCACCAATGATCGGTGAAGATCCTGAGCCAGAGGTGGAGGAGGAAGAGGCAGAGGAGCAGGAGGAGGAAGAGGCTGATGAGGAGTAGGAGAAGGGAGTGGAGCCAGAGGAGGAGGTGGAGGAAGACAAGGTTGCAACAGGAACCACACGCCTTGTCTGCAAGGGCTGTGCGTGCTCGCCTGATCCGTGCCCGCTATCAATAATTGGAACTCTATCCCCCAACTCACCAACACTCCTACATTCCCCACCTTTCCCCTCCCACAAGACAATCAAATCGCCCACCATCAGATTGCACATTGGTGTCCCTCTCAGCTCATTGCATGAATAAAAACCACCACCAAATGCAAAATCAAACTCTCATTTATGGATTAATAAATGAAAATATGCAAACATAACAGAACGATTCACCCTTGTGCATTCCCTTAGTGCCTGTTGTCCGTGTGCCTTTACCTATCCTAGTGCTCCTACGAGGTGCTTCCCCAGTGGCTGGAGCATGGGTGGTGGGAGGCTGCTGGCCTTCAATGGAGGAACGTCCAGGTGGCCTTGGAGGACGATCTTGAGCAGCTCTGGGCCTGGAGGGCCCGGCTTCAGACTGCACCATCTCAGCATGGGCTGCAGCAGTCTGGCCTGGCTGGCTGAGAGGCAACAACAGGGGCACTGGCGGAGTGGCAGGGGTGAGAGCAGGAATGCTGTTGTCCTGAGAGAGGACAGCAGGTCCGACTGCCATGGCGCCACTGCCACTCTCCCGGGGCGGCGCCTCAGCAATCCTGGTGATCAGCTGGAGAACGGATTGCTGGAGTGCTGTGATGCCCTGGAAGCCCCGTTCCACAATGGTCCCCTGAGCCACAATAGCAGCAGTCTGAGCTTCCAAGACAGCACACTGAGCTGCAAATGCAGCAGTCAGACCTTGGATGGCAGATGTTTGTGCTGCAATGGAAGCTGCATCATGGTGGGTTCCACAGGTGCGCTGATGGAGATGACCACCCGTTCCATGTGTGCAACGATGGGCTCCAAGCTCTGCGCAGAGCCCTGCGCCAAGTTGGATCTGGACTCCTCCATGTCCCTTCTCATTATGTGCAGGCTTTCTGGCAGGCTTTCCAGTGCCCCAAGCATTTGTTGGTGTTCGCCCATCAGCCGTCTCCTGTAGCCTGGCCCATCGAAGTCCTCATCTGACTGCTCTGCAGCAGAACCAGTGAGCGACCTCGCCCTCTGGCGATTTGGCCCCTGTGGTATCCGTTACCTCCGCTCCGGGTCCTGTGCACTTGTGCTCGGTGTCTCACCACGTGAAGATCCCTCCTCTAACCCAACCTCTAAAGGACGCGCAGTGTCAGTCTCTGAGCTGGTGGAAGCAAGTGTCAGATCGAGTGACGGTGTAGCTTCAGTGTCCTCCTCCTCCTCCTCCTCCTCCCCCTCCTCCTCGGACGTTGCCGCCACGTGTTCTTGGGTATCTGCAATGACAAAGGGAAACAGGTTGAGTTGTGGAGTGGGGAGAGGAGCAAGTAAGAGGTGTGTGCTGACAGCATATGCAGCATGTGAGTCGGAAAAGATTATGGGAGGAGGAAGATGTGGAAAAGGAGAAGGAGCATTAGATATGCAGAGACCCCCTTGACCGGGACCTCCAGCACGGCACGTTGTAATGGCTGCAGCGGCAGCCCGCCCAATGATCTGCAGCACAGTCTCCTCTAGGGGGGTGAGGACGTGTAGACGTGCCTGTCCGGCCTCAGGTCTCTCCTGCTGGTGGGTGTTATACACCACCTTCTTCTGCAAGACAGAGGACATTGTGTCAGTGAGTGTCCTGCAATGTGCCTGTCATGTTCGAATAGCTGCCAGTTTGTGTGACTTGATTGGTGCTTGTGTGGCCTGCAAGTGTGTGCAATGTGCGGGTGAGATGCAGCATTGCGTGTGGATGGGCAGTGTTTGTTGGTGGGTGGGTGGGTGACGGGAGGTGTCGTTCTTGGAGTATTGGTGCAGTTGGAAGGATGTGCCACTTGACACTTGCATTCACTCACCTTGACCACTCGTGTCAAATCATTGAATTTCTTGCGACACTGCACCCACGTGCGTGATGCAATGCTCCTCGCATTCACCTCCTGTGCCACAGCCTGCCAAAGCCTATGCAGCTGTAGTCTGGAGGGTCTCCGGCCACCCTGCGGGTACATGCTTGCCCTCCTTTGGTCCACACCTGCCACCAGGGCCTCCAGAGCATCGTCCGAGAATCTTGGTGCCCGCTCTTTTGCTGATGCAGCTACTTGTGATGCCATTCTCCCTTCTCCTACTTTGGCTGTGCATCTGCCATTGGAAATGTGCCTGCACCTTTAAGTAGTGCAGGCTGCTGATGACGTGCGCTGTCCACGCCCCATTTACAACTTCCTCATTCTCCGTGCAGCCTCTCAGCAGCCGAGGGCTGCGTTTGCTGCAGGGAAATTTCATGGTAAGTATCAGGCAGCATGAAATTCACGTGCTGCCTGCGGAGGGTCCGTTGGGCGCTGGGTGTGTTACCATCGCCCAGAACGGACCCTTATCCAATATCCCCCCCCTCGACTATTTCCACCAGAGCAGAGAGGGCTAGGAGCTAAGATTTGATAGAGTTTTTTTTTGTTATGAAAGATTTGATAGTCAAAAAGCAAAGAGAATTTTCTCTGGCAGTGGAGTTCGTGACAAAAGGGTCATCAAATTAAAATTAAGACTAAGAGAGTGAGGAGAGGGGTTAGGGGACATTTATTTACACAGAGGGTTCTTGGAGCATGGAATACTTTGTCTCAGGGAGTCTTTGAGGTAGAGACCATTGCAGCTTTTAAGAGAAAATTGGCTAAATTTGTGACGCAGAGGGAGATACAGGGCTCTGGGGAGAGGGCCACTATAGCATGATGGGCTGAATGGCTTCCTTCTGTGCTGTAAATCTCTGTGGTTCCATAAGACTTGCTTGTTATCTGGCAGTGGCTCTCTGTACCTTATTGGTCAGTGTTACAAAACCATCCAACCAATCAGAAATATCAGAACCCAAATTATAAAATCGTACACAAGAATTATGAAAAAATGGTTTGTGACTCATGCTTTTCTATTTTTATGTAACTGGGAATATAATTTAAAATTTAATTTAAATACAGGGAGATATAAAACGAGAAATGCCACTGTGTCAGCTGGGTGTCGACGGTCTCTATATTTTGGTCAAAATACACAATGGAAGCAAACTCACACTCAGATTTCAAAAAATAAAAAGCAATTGACCTTTTCTGCAGATTAATGCACTTTGAAAATCCGTCCACAGTGTTGCGAAGACTTGATGTGTGAAAGGCATGCTGTTGGCATTTAGAAGCAATTCAATTTTGCCGGTAACAGGCAGAGGCTTGAGTTCAACGTCTAAATTACTCCCAGAGACAGTGTAGGCTGGGCCTGCATTCCTTTTTTCTCAGTGAAGAATATCACAGTAAACACAATGAAGAAACATCAGTCAGTAAGTCATCCAGATTGCATTACATCAGACTGAGCTGTCAGCTGCAATGTGCTCCAACCAATTTTCTCTCTTAACTGCCTTCTTTGAACTGTATCCAACTGTTAATTCACTCATGGATTCTGATAGCAATGAAAAGGTTCATTGGTTCTTAAAGGCCACCTGCATACATTGCGGATAATCTTTCCCCACTGACTGGAACACTTTGCAGATTTAAAATGGAGAGATTAGATAAAAATGCTGAGGCAAAACCGTTTTGTTCTCACAACCTTGAATGGAAGAAGATTGAGAGCTGAAAGTTGAGAAATGGTTTTGATTTTTTTTTTACATAGAATTACATAGAATTTACGGCACAGAAAGAGGCCATTTGACCCAATTGGTCCATCCCGATGTTTATGCTCCACAAGAGCCTCCTTCCACCTTGTTTCATCTCACCCTATCATCATATTATTCTTCTATTCCTTTCTCCCTCACGTACTTATCTAGCTTCTCCTTAAAGATATCTATGCTAGTCGCCTTGTGGTAGAGAGTTCCACATTCTCAGCACTCTTTGGGTAAAGAAGTTTCTCCTGAATTCCCTACTGGATTTATTAGTGACTATCTTATATTTACGGCCCCTAGTTTTGGCCTGTCCTACAAGTGGAATCATCAGCCCTGATATTTATGGGGTGGTGAGGAGGGTGCGTGGGAATCCCAGTGAGGCCGGGGACGCGGAGGTCCTGCCGAATCTAACGGTAGGACCTCAATATAATTTTTTCCTTCTGTTTCCCGCCCGGCGGCCGGACAGATTGACAGGCTGGCCAGCTGTCAGCTGAGAAAACCACTGGCAGGAGGCCGCAGCCGGGGGACCCTCGGGCAAGCTGCAGGTCGGGGGTCAGCTGTGATTCCTAACAGGGCGAGAGAGAGGCCGAGATCGGCAGAAGGTTTGCTTGAGGAGCTGGGGTGGGAAGGGGCAGTCCTGATGCACAAGGAGAGCTGTAAAAAGCTCTAACCTGCTGGAGCAGGCAGCTCCCTTTCGCTGCCGAGTGCCCTGGGAAACCTGGCCAGCAGCTGTTAAATTTAAAACAGGCTCCTAATTGCACTATGGGAGCCTGGTTTAAATATTATAATGAAGTGTCCCGCCTCTCCCAGATGGGACACAGGCACGACTTGTTACCCTCCACCGTGTAAACAGTAATGGCTGTGTACATGTCGGGTTGGGGAAGTGTTCTCCATTTTTTAGGGTTTAATCCCCCCTGACCTCTTCCCGCCCCTCGTGGGGTAGGGAGGGGGTGGTTAATATCGAAGCCCTTCATAATTTTAAAGACCTCTATCAGGTCACCTCTCAATCTTCTCTTTTCTAGTGAAAAGAGCCCCAGCCTGTTCAGTCTTTTCTGATAGATAGAAACTCTCAGTTCTGTTATCATCCTTGTAAATCTTTTTTGCACTTTCTCCATATACCTGCTGTAGTCCCATATCCCTTAATATCTTTGGTTAACAAAAATCTATCAATCTCAGATTTTAAATTAACAATTGAGCTAGTATCAACTGCTGTTTGTGGAAAAGAATTCCAAACTTCTACCACCCTTTGCGTGTAGAAATGTTTCCTGACTTTACTCCTGGAAGTCCTGGCTCTAATTTTTAGGCTATGTCCCCGAGTCCTACACTCTCCAACCAACGCAAATAGTTTCTCTCTATCTACCCTATCAGTTCCCCTTAATATCTTGAAAACTTTCCATCAAATCACCCCTTAATTTTCTAAATTCCAGGGAATACAACCCTAGTTTGTGTAATCGGTCCTCGTAATTTAACCTTTGGAGTCCAGGTATCATTCTAGTAAATCTACGCTGCAGTCCCTCCAAGGCCAATATATCCTTCCTAAGGTGCGGTGCCCAAAACCGAACACGGTGCTCCAGGTGAGGTCTAATCAAGGTTTTGTATAGCTGTAGCATAACTTCTACCCCCTTGTATTCTAGTCCTCTAGATATAAAGGCCAAATTTCCATTAGCGTTTTTGATTATTTTCTGTACTTGTCCAGGACATTTTAATAATCTATGTACATGGACCACTAAGTCTCTTTGGACCTCCACTGTTTTGAGCTTTTCACCATTTAGAAAGTACTCTGATCTATCCTTTTTAGGTCCAAAGTGGATGACCTCACATTTGCCTACATTGAAACCCATTTGCCACAGTTTTGCCCATTCACTTAATCTATTAAAATCTCTCTGTAATTTTGTGCTCCCATCTACACTGCTTACAATGCTGCCTATCTTTGTGTCATGGGCAAACTTGGATATGTGAACATGAACTAATTCTGGACTGCTGTTTTTGGGCTGATCTAATTATCTCCCTTTTACTCTTTGCTTCATGTAATTAACTATGTTTAAACCTATTTGATTGTTTAGCTTGTTACTAAAGGTGGCTGATGGGGCTGATATTATCTACCTTTGATGTGATATGGGATATTGTGGAGTTCCTACATGCTATCCAGATGTCTGGAAGCACGACATCCCAGATTGTTTTACTTGTGAGGCCACATTTTGGTTTGGAAGTGAACTTGTTTGCATTGGGCCTGAGGAAACATAGCTGGAGTGAGCCCGAATTGTAGCAGGTAGTGTCAGACATGATGGATGCTGCAGTTCTCAGTGCAATATCTGAAGCAAATACCCCACAAGTATAGGTCTTATGCTCCATTAGACCAGCTGCCTCTCTTCTCCAGCTCCTAGATGCTGACGGTTGAAATTGATAGAAGCATCACCAAGAGCTTGACAGATCTCATGGTGCCATCAGATCAGTGGGCACGGTGTGCTAGGGTCCAGCAACAGGAGCATGGCTAGAGCTTGCCCAGATGAGGACGTCATCTCTGGAACCTTCTGCCATCCCCCTCCACAGATGTACACATGCCAGAAAACAGGTAGGAGTGAGCACCCCACACAGCCTGTAACTGGAAAATTTAAGGATCCATCTAAATGAGGTAAAGAGTTGCCTGAGCCCCAAGATAATCCAGCATGGAGTCAGTTCACTGACTTCAGCCACTGGGGGATTATGTAGGAGGAGCAATGGATTAGATTGAATCTTACACAAATCATTGTTTTAGCAAACAACAGCATGGCTGCCAACACACAGCACTTATTATGGGGAATACATTTTTGGTATCACTTCCTATTGCCTCAGAGGGAAGGAAGGGGATAAATCGTAGAATGACACAGCACAGAAGGAAGCCATTTGGCCCATAATGCCTGTGCTGGGAGTTGAGATACAGTATTGGCCAGTATAGGGTAGGATACAATTCACCAGTATATAAGGTAGATGATGTTTATGCATTGGATCATCTGGTTCATGTAGAATGCAACTAAGGATGACAGACTGGCAGGTATGTGTAATGCTCCCTGTAGGTGTCTGGGAGTAATGTCTGACGGAGCAGGGCTGGAGGTCTGCTTGAAACATGCTGTAGAAATCGGGCGCAGCTTCTCTACTGGAACGCAGTTTCCTGACGCACTGTTTCTCAGACAAACTGATTGGCTTTGCGTGGCCTGGGTGCTAAACGATCGTTCGGTAAATGCCTCTGTGGCGTATCGTGACCTGCGGTAAACATGGTTACGCAGATTTTTCGCAGCTGTTCCACCGGAGTTATGGTCGATGAGCAGGAGAAACCTCGCGGGAATTAACCCCATGTTGTAAACTGTATGTTGAATAGTCCCCATTAAAGTCGCAACATCCACAAGCATTCCTTCAAAAATGATAGTTTTCTTCTTCAAATTGGAGGGCCACTAGCTGAGATGTGCAGTTTGAGCGATGTCTGCACTCCCTTCACACTTTGCTCCTGCTGTTCTCAGTGGATATTCAGGACACTGAATGTTCCTCTGCCATAAATCGCAGAATTATGCAGGCTGCCTTGGGCAGATACTTCATCTGCTGATTATCATATTAAAATGATTTTGGGTGAGACTATTATGTGCCCGATTTGGAGAGGTCAGGTTGCATGAAGTGAGTGGGCTATCACATTTGACAGTTTCTGCCCTCATCCCTGGCTCCCATGATTGATTTTACACAGGAGCCAGTGGTGTAAAACATCAGATAATCTGGGCCAAAATATCTACTTTATTTATAGTCGCCACACCAAAAAGGTTAAGAAATTCCTTCCTAGTTGGGAGGGACCATAGATCGTTTATCACCTGCAGTCTTCCTGATCGAAATACCTGCATTCAGTGATCAAAGTGTCTCTAATGGATCCACATTGATTAATTGTGCAGTACTGAGGGAGGGGGAGGTGCCGTCTTTCGGATGGGATGTTAAACCGAGGCACTGTATACCCTCTCAGGTGGATGTAATAGATCCCACGGCACTATTTTGAAGAAGAGCAGGGGAGTTATCCCCGGTGTCTTGGCCAATCCTTGAAGTGCCGTAACCTACAGGGCTACGGACCAAGTGTTGGAAAGTGGGATTAAGCTGGATAGCTCTTTTTCGGCTGGCACAGACCCAATGGGCCGAATGGCCTCCATCTGTGCTGTAACTTTCTATGATTCTATGAAGTTCTTTCTTTCTTTCTTTAAATCTCAGCCAATGTTGAATCTTTTTCAGTTCCCCTTGTTATGAAATCTTCTTGTTTGCAACACAAGTGCGGAAAATGTTAATTTAATCAATTGAACAAATGCTGTGGCTCTAAAATTCTGCAGGGGTTCTGCTGATTCCCCTCCCCCATGCCCCGGCGCTCAGATCGGCAGAGCCCTGTGTGAGATGGCAGGGACCCTGTAACTGGATCTTCACTGTTTATAGGGGTTTTCTCAGTCACTTCTAAGAGGCGAATTTTCAGTGTGCCCCGTACAAAGTAAATGACTGGTGGGCTTGGGGACACAGTAAGCCTGGGGAGCCCCTGCTCCTCAGTTGGAATTGGGAGTTGTACTGGAGTCCAGTGTGCGTGGTGTGGTATCGATCTCCACAGGCTGTCTGTTGGACAAAAACCTGTTCAATCCCACCAGATCAACCCCCTTACTTAGGGGGAAAGGGAAACGTGGCCGGACATGGGGTGGGGGAGGCGGTGGGCGAGGACCTGGGCGATTCACCTCCTCCCCAAGGGCACACTGAAGCTGGAGATTCCATGAGGTTCGCACGGGGGGAGCAAGAGATATGCCCGTAGTGCTTGCTCCTATCAGCCCATGAAGATGTGGTGCTCACCCACTGACCTCCAACCATAGTGGGATCAGCGCTGGAGGGGCACTGGCACATGAGAGCTGGCAGAACCACTGTGATTGTGATCCAGGGAACTTTGGAATCTATAGTGTTATATCCCTATGGCATTATATCCCTATAGTGATATATCTTCTAGTGTTATATCCCCATAATGTTATATCCCTATGGCATTGTATCCCTGTAGTGTTATATCCCTAAAATGTTATATCCCTATAATGTTATATCCCTATGGCATTATATCCCTATAGTGTTATATCCTATAGTGTTATATCCCTATAGTGTTATCTCCCCATTAAGTTATATCCCTATGGCATTATATCCTATAATGTTATATCCCTATAGTGTTATAGCACTGTAGTGTTATATCCCTATAATGTTGTATACCTATAGCGTTATATCCCTATTCTGTTATAGCCCTGTGGTATATCCATAGTATTATATCCCTGGTGTTGTAGTCCTGTGGTTTTGTAGTCCAATGGTGTTGTAGCTTTATAGTATTGTGTTGTAGCCCTATAGTGTGGTGTTGCAGCTCTTTCATGTTGTGTTACATAGAAACATAGAAAATAGGAGCAGGAGTAGGCCATTCGGCCCTTCGAGCCTGCTCCGCCATTCAATATGATCATGGCTGATCATGGCTGATCCTCTATCTCAATTCCATATCCCCGCTCTCTCCCCATACGCCTTTTGTGTCTAGAAATCTATCTCGCTCCTTCTTAAATCTATTCAGTGACTTGGCCTCCACAGCCTTCTGTGGTAGAGAATTCCACAGGTTCACCACCCTCTGAGTGAAGAAATTTCTCCTCATCTCAGTCCTAAATGTCCTACCCCATATCATGAGACTGTGTTGTGTTGTAGCTCCATAATGTGGTGTTGTAGCCCCATAGTGTTGTGTTGTCCTCCTATCTCTGACCTGCGCCTTCATCTAATGAGGCTGCATGCCAGCAGGGCCAGGTAACATTATTCTTTTAGTCCCTCACAAAGTGCTTTTGAATACATTAAAGTTCTACAGAGGCAGAGTTGCTAAATAATATCTGTAAATGAAGCACAAATATCATTACTTTAGGAATTTGATACAGTCTGTTTCACTTATCCCCTTTTATATTTACAGTTTAAAGGAATATTAGTGCCAGGCCATTCAGGAGTGAAATCAGGAAGCATTTTTTCACACAAAGCATAGTTAAAATATGGAATTATCCCCCCCAAAATGCTGTTGATGCTGGGGGTCAATTGAAATTTTCAAGACTGAGATTGCCAGATTTTTGTTAGGTAAGGGTATCAAGGGTTATGAGTTAAAGGTGCGTAAATAGAGTTGAGATACAGATCAACCATGATATAATAGAATGGCAGCACAGATATGAGGGGCTGAATGGCCTACACCTGTTCCTTGGTTCCTCTTCCCGTAAATTCCAGATATCTCAACTTGTTGGTACCAACAGATTTTGATATTCTGATTTAGGATTTATTCACCAATGAGGCAACAGCTCTAGGAACCAACCATTCAAAACCTCCAGTTTCATGAAATTCAAACAAGACAAACCAGTGAGTAAGAAATAAAAGTGAAAATAGAACTGAGTTGCCCGGTCTTTAAGGGCTGGATTGCCAGGGTTTGAGGTTAGTATGTGGCACATGGGCTGCAGTTTGGTCATCACTTCATTCAGCCACAGTGTTATGAAGAGAAAAGGACAGAGGAGCCTGAGGGTGATAAAAACCTGTCTTATCTGCATTTACAACATGGAGCAATTACTGTGAAATAAATGGCCAGAAGCTTAAAGCTTCACCTACATCATGGTAATTCTACAACACTGATGTATACAGTGAGTTGACCCATCCATTTGTGCTTCAAACTGGTCAATGGACATGTTTATAATCTCTATGCCTCCAGCTTCCTGCCCAATTGTGCCTCTGAATGTGGGCCTTAGCTTTTCCCAGAGATTTGGCTTTCCCAGAATTCGGTAGTGTGGATCAGAAGCCCACTATCCTACTTAGTTTAATGTGATGACTTCTTGGTGCTGAGCATCTGAATTCGTGCTGACCCCTACAGAGCATTGAGACCATCTCCGAGCCTCAAACAAGAGGACTATTTGGTTTTAAGAGACTCTTTTTTGGTAAATCTTTTCTTTTAAAGGAAGTTATCCTTCCTGTTTATATCAGCATTGTAGGAATGCTATGATCGTTATCTTTATGGTGTTGGCCCATCAATTGCTAGGTTTATTGAATTCAATGGGGGGTGATTTTAGGAGGCAAATGCGGGTGCGTTGAGGGCGTGGGGGCTCCGAAAATCGCGCAAATCCTGTTCAGGTTCGGAAGCCGGCTCCAACCCGCCGGCTTCCGAGTTTCCCAGGGACCCACCTGTGTGCGCGCGGGCGACCCGAAAACGGAAGTCCCGCCGGCAATTAAAGCCGGGTGTGATGACAGTTAAAGAGCCAAATGTACCTCATTGAGGTGCTTAAGGCATTTTACCTGTGACAGAGTAAGTTATTAGAAAGATTTTTAACTTACCTGGGCGGCTTGCCCACCGCTTCTGATTCACGCCTGCAAGTTTCCAATGTCTCCCGCTCTGATGTCACCCCGATCTCACCTCCCGATCTCCCCCTGATCTCCCCCCGATCTCCCCCTAATCTCCCCCCTGATCTCACTTTCCCGATCTTCCCCTCACACCCCCGATTTTCCCCTCTCCCCCCGGTCTTCCCCTTTCCCCCCTCTGATCTTCCCCTCTCCCCCCTCCGATCTTCCCCTCTCCCCCCTCTGTACTTCCCCTCTCCCCCCAATCTTCCCCTTTCCCCCCTCCGATCTTCCCCTCTCCCCCCTCTGATCTTCCCCTCTTCCCTCTCCGATCTTCCCCTCCTCCTCGATCTTCCCCTCTCCCCACCCACCCTGTCAATCAGGCTGGCTGCCGGACGCAAAACCCGGAGAGGACGTTAACCACTATCAACGTGCGATCGCGTCGGCAACGGTAAGTTTGGCTCATGCGGGTTTGCCACGCGCCCAATCACCCCCTCGCTGCCATCCCACCTCCCCGCTAATATCGGGGCCAATGTCACAATCTACGGGATTGTGACCTCATGACCTCTGGGGTGCAAGTCCAGTACCATAACCATTAGACTACCATAATCTCATTTAACATTCCATTTCTGCTCATAACAGTCCTTCTGCTTCTGAAATTTCATGACACTATTGGAAGAAGAGCAAGGAGTTCTCCAGGTTTCCTGGCCAATATTCCTCCCTAAACATCGCCAAAAACTGGCTATTGATTATTTGCTGTTTGTGGGATCTAGTTATATGCAAATTGGCTGCTGTGTTTGCCTAAATATAAGAAAGAAAGACTTGCATTTATATAATGCTTTTCATGATCTCAGGAAGTCCCAAAGTGCTTTACAACCAATTAAGTACTTTTGAAGTGTAGTCACTGTTGTAATGTAGGAAAAGCAGCAGCCAAATTTGTGCAGAGCAAGATCCCACCAACAGCAATGTGATAATGACCAGATAATCTATTTTTAGGTGTTGTTGGAGGGATAAATATTAGCCAGGAAACCAGGGAGAACTCCACTGCTCTTCCTCAAATAGTGCCATGGGATCTTTTACGTACACCTGAGAGGGCAGATAGGACCTTGGTTTAACGTCCCATCCAAAAGATGGCACCTTCGACAGTTTGGCTCTCCCTCACTATTGCACTGGCATGTCAGCCTAGATTATGGGCTCAAGTCTGTGGAGTGGAACTTGAACCTACAACTGTTTAACCCAGAGGTGAGTGTGCTCCCACTGAGCCACGGCTGACATAATATTTCAACACAAATCAACAGTGACTGCACTTCAAAAATAATCTATTGGTAATAAGGTGCTTTGGGGTGCCCAAGGGATGTGAGAATTGTTCATTCCTCCAAATCTCTGATGAAAATGCTGTTTCATGGAATGACCTAGTGAATAGAATCCCGTCTCTGGATTAGTTGGGAATTTTTCCAAAGTATTGTTAGCAGCTGGGAAAAGCTTCACACACAATGTGCCAACTGAAAGGTGATGCCATCCATTGAAATGCAAAATTGACAAAACAACTCCCTAAAGTTTCTATTTATCTATGAATAGCTGCGACTAACTGCTAACACCTAAAACTTTAGCTGCTTTCTTCGCAGTGAGGTTTATTTGAGGTTGGATGTTGCAAATGAGATCTTGCTGCAGTGGTTATTGTGCACATGTCACCCAGGAGTTATTTTACAAATTGTCTGTAATATCCCAAATGTCTTTAATGTTAGAGATTATTCAAAATATCCACAAAGGGAAAATATAAGCCTTTGCAGCAAAGCTTCTTTTATAAAAAAAAGTGGCTATTATGACATCAATGTCATACTTTCAATGATTTCCACTAAACTTACTACTACTACTACTACAACAACAACAACTTGCATTTATATACCTCCTTTAATGTAGTAAAAACGCTCCAAGGCACTTCACAGGAACGTAATCAGACAAAATTTAACACCAAGCCACATAATAGGACAGGTGACCAAAAGCTTGGTCAAAGAGATAAGTTTTAAGAAGTGTCTTAAAGGAGGAGAGAGAGAGGCGGAGGGGTTTAGGGAGGGAATTCCAGAGCTTAGGGCCTAGTCACCAATGGTGGGGCGATACAAATCAGGGATGAGCAAGAGGCCGGAATTGGAGGAGCGCAGAGATCTCGGAGGGTTGTAGGCCTGGAGGAGGTTACAGAGATAGGGAGGGGCCAGGCCATGGAGGGGTTTGAAAACAAGGATGAGAATTTTACAACTGAGGCGTTGCTGGACCGGGAGCCAATGTAGGTCAGCGAGCACAGGGGGTGATGGGTGAGCGGGTACACATCTACAACGAGCAGTTGCCAAGTTTCCAAGTGGAATCAGCAGATTTTAGTTGTAATGTTCCTGAGGGACTGGGCCGTGAGAAGGGGAAGTTTTGGCTCCTCTCAACCATGGAGGAGGGGAGGGAGAAGTTGGGTTTTTAAAGCAAGACCCAGGAGTTTCTAGAAAGAGGGAGAAGGAGAGCCAAAGTGCCAGGGCCCACTGAGATACATCCTAGAATCCTGAGGGAGGTGAGGGAGGAAATTGCTGAGGTCCTAGATATTATAATTGAGGGCCGTATTGAGTGTGGATGAGAGCCGGAGAGCTGGAGAGTGGCCAATGTTGTGCCTATTTTAAGAAGGGAGACCCAGCTAATCTGGGTAATTATGGACCAATTGTCTTAACATCTATAGTAGGGAAAAATTAAAATCTTTAATTAAGGATGAAATTACCTTGTATATAGACAAAAAAATAGAATTCTTTGAGGAGATAACAGACATGGTAGATGGGGAAATGCTGTGGAAGTGATGCATATGGACTTTAGAAAAGTATTTGTTAAAGTACGACATGAGAGATTACTAGAGAAGATTAAGGGGTGTGCAATTAGAAGGAGGATAGCAAACTGGATTAAAAATGGGTTAGAAGGGAGAAAACAGAATAGGAATTAAGGGCAGTTTTTCAGAGTGGTTGGAAGTGGGAGTCCCACAGGGCTCAGTTCTTTTCACTGTATATATCAATGATTTGGACATAGGACTCGAGGGAATGGCGTCAAAATTTGCAGATGATGCCAAAAATAGTTTCAAAAAAGTGGCAGATGGAATTCAATGTCATTAAGTGTGAGGTGATATATTTTAGTAAAGAAAAACAGTAATGATACTGTGAATGGGAGTCGGCTCGGTCTGTGGAACATCAGAGGGTTTGGGGTTATTGGTTCACAGGGCATTAAAGGCAGCACCTCAGGCTGTAAAAAAGCGAATGGAATTTTAAGTTTTATCACAAGAGGTATAGAATATAAAAGCCAAGAGGTAACGAAGAGCCTACATAAAATCTTATTAAGACCTCAGTTAGAGCACTGTGTGCAGTATTGGGCTCCACACTGTGCGAAGGATATTAAGGTTTCAGAGAGAGGGTACATCGCAGATTCACTGGGATGCTGCCTGGTATGAGGAAATACAAATATAAGGAAAGACTTAAAAACCTGAGGCGTTTTCTGTTAGAACAACGCAGGTTACAGGGCGATATAATAGAAGTGTTTAAAATGATGAAAGGATGGAATGGGGTAGATAGAAACAGACTATTTCCAGCAGTTGAGGGTCCAGAGTGAGGGGCCATCGATACACGATTAAATGTAAGAGATTTGGAACAGAGAGAACAGGAGAAACTTCATCACACCGAGAGTCGTGAGTCGGTGGAATTCACTTCCCGGGTTAGTGGTTGAGGCAGAAATTATGTCACTATTCAAGGTAAGATTGGATTGGTGGATGAAGGAATGAGTGATGATGGGATATGGGGATAGGTAAATGTGATTATGACTATTTGCTCATATGGAGGATAAAGGCCGACACGGACTGGTTGGGCCGAATGGCCTGTTTCCATGTTGTAAATTCTTTGTGTTTCTATGTACACGGAGAGAGAAGGAAAGTTTAGAGAAAGGTGAAAGTCTGCTCATGGCCAATCTGCGCACAGTTATTAAAATCAATGTCGAGGTTATTTCATGAGTCTGCCCTGTGACCAGCTGAGGCTCTCCTGCACACACCTGTACAATTATCCCTTCTGCTTTATATATAGCCGTGTTGGGAGTTTATTCTGGACAGGTTGAAGAGCCTACTATGCTGTAGGGAGATCGCACAAGGTCAAATATTATAACCATGAATATCAGACAAACAATTATATTAATGATGCCTTGAAGGATTCCTCTGTAGGTACAATTTAATGAAGGAAGCTGATGTGAAGTAAATAGGGGAGACTGATTGGTAAAAAATGCTGCAAGGCTTTTCTTGCATTTTTAGCATAATTTAGAGAGTGGAATCTTATTATAAGTATCATCATTGTGAAGCAGTTTCCCACAGATGCTGCAGTTACAGTGTAACCGAAGGCAGAGTCTGGAACTGACACTGGAGTGGAGAGGAGTGAGTTTTCTTGGAGTAGGAGGTCTCACTCCACTTTGCCTCAGTGTCAGTTCAGGTCTCCGCACTTCCCGTATCCGGTGTGGGGGTGGGCCCAGGCACTAACCTTTAAGGCGAATGATTCAGTAATTTAGTACGTGTCTAATTGGTATAAAAATGCAGTGGATATACGAAGTTAAATATACAGGGGCCGATTTTCATCTCCCATCGCTCCATTTTTGGTGCAAATTTGGTGATAGCAGGATAAAAATCCCGATAGATAAATCGCCGCCTTACTGGCGGACAACCACCTGTCGTCATTTCAGAGCGTGCCTTGATTTAGGCGTCCACGCTCCCGCCTAAAGCCAGTGGGGGCCTGATAAACATATTCAAATGAGGGTCCTACGTATGATGGAGTTAGGACCCAATCAGCACGGCTATCACTACTTCCACAACCGGCCCACAAATCATGGGCGGCACAGGACGGCCATTCCCAGCGCTACTTAAAGGGGCACTCACATGTTCTCATTTAAATTGCTGCAAATATTTAGCAGATATCTTGCTGTCAGTTCATAGTCATTTCTGTTTCTGCAATCACCTTATTTCCTGCTCACAGTGGTTGGGCAACTTTCACAAAGTTTAATGGGGTGCTGGCAATGCTCTTTCCCCAAAAATTGTCTTCCTTTTGGCTTTTCCATATTGGCTACAGGAAGGGGAGCAGCAGCAATGGGTGAAAGGAGCACATGGAGCTGCAGGAAGACCACAGAGGAGGAGGAGGAGGAGGAGGACTGGCCAAACAGCCTCCCAACAGGGTGCGTAGGCCCACAGTTTCACACCTGCACTTGTCAGAGGAGCAGTGAATAAAGAGGCTGCACTTCTCCAGGGAAAGTGTCACAGAATTGTGTCACATCCTGCAACAAGACCTGCAACCCCTTTGCCACTGCATTGCCTGTTGCCGTCAAGGTCGCTGTTGCCCTCAACTTCTTTGTCTCTGGCTCCTTCCAGGCTGTAACAGGGAATATCAGCAATATCAGTCAAGCTACAGTTCTCACCTATTAAGCTGGTGACTGGTGCCATGTTTACGAGACACTTTCATCACTTTCCCCATGGAGAACCATAAGCATAGGAACAGGAGGAGGCCATTCAGCCCCTCGAGCCTGTTCCACCATTTAATTGGATCATGAATGATATGTGTCTCAATTCCATCTGCTCACCCTGGGTGCTTCACCCTCAATACCCTCGCCATCAAAAACCTAACAATCTTATAGAGTCATAGAATCATTGAATGGTTACAGCACAGAAGGAGGCCATTCGGCCCATTGAGTTCATGCCGGCTCTCTGCAAGAGCAATCCAGTTAGTCCCACTACCCCGCCCTTTCCCCGTAGCCCTGCAGATTTTTTCACTTCAAGTACGTATCCTTTTGAAAGCCACGATTGAATCTGCCTCCACCACCCCCTCGGGCAGTGCATTCCAGATCATAACCACTCGCTGCGTAAAAAAGATTTTCTCATGACGCATTTGGTTCTTTTGCCAAACACCTTAAACCTATGTCTTCTGGTTCTTAACCCTTCTGCTAATGGGAACAGTTTCTCTCTATCTACTTTGACTAGACCCTTCATGATTTTGAACACATCTATCAAATCTCCTCTCAACCTCTCTGCTCTAAGGAGAACAACTCCAGCTTCTCCAGTCTACCTGCATAACTGAAGTCCTTCATCCCTAGAACCATTCTAGTAAATCTCTTCTGCACCCTCTCTAAGGCCCTCACATCCTTCCTAAAGTGCGGTGCCCAGAACTGGACACAATGCTCCAGTTGTGGTTGAACCAGTGTTTTATAAAGGTTCATCATGACAGCCTTGCTTTTGAACTCTATGCCTCTATTTATAAAGCCCAGATCCCGTATGCTTTTTTAACCGCTTTCTCAACCTGCCCTGCCAGCTTTGACGATTTGTGCACATATACCCCCAGATCTCTCTGTTCCTGAACCCCTTTTAGAGTTGTACCCTCTAATTTATATTGCCTCTCCCTGTGCTTTCGACCAAAATGTATCACTTCGCACTTTTCTGCATAAAATGTCATCTGCCACATGTCCGCCCATTCCACCACCCTGTCTATATCCTCTTGAAGTCTATCACTATCCTCCTCACTGTTCACTACACTTCCAAGTTTTGTGTCATCTGCAAATTTTGAAATTGTGCCCTGTACACCCAAATCCAAGTCATTAAAATATATCAAAAAAAGCAGTGGTCTTAGTACCGACCCCTGGGGAACACCACTGTTAATTCTGTCCCGGATTATCGTTTCTAAAAGGTTCCCCACCACTGAGGTTAAACTGACTGGCCTGTAGTTGCTGGGTTTATCCTTCCACTTTTTTGAACAAGGGTGCAACATTTGCTATAAACAATCTTAGTGTGGAAATGTTCAATTAACCCCCATCCTCAACAGCTTTTTGGGGGAGAGAGTTCCAGATTTCCACTACCCTTTGTGTGAAGAAGTGCTTCCTGACATCACCACAGAATGGCCCAGCTCTAATTTTGTTATGCCCCCTTGTTCTGGACTCCCCACCAGAGCAAATAATTTCTCTCTATCTACCCTATTAACTCCATTAATCATCTTAAACACCTCAAGTAGATCACCCCTCAATCTTCTATACTTGAGGGAATACAAGCCTCATCGATGCAACCTGTCCTCATAATTTAACCCTTTTAGCCCCGGTAGGCTAGGACTCTGGGGCTCGCACAGATTCCAGGCTTCCCCCAAGTGCACCATTGACTGCACCCATGTCACCCAACAAGGTCCTTCACATAAACCCATTGTCTTCATGAATTGCAAGGGTTTCCATTCCATTAATACGCAACTGATATGTGATCACCATCAGAGCACCGTGAAGTTCTGTCCCACTGTGCTAGCAGCTGCCATGATTCCTTTATCTTGCGCCAATTCTCTACCCCCTATTCTTTGCCCCTGCACAGCAATTGATGGGCGAATTAGAGACAAGCGCTACCCCTTGCACACTTGGCTCATGACTCCTCTCAGAAACGCTCACCACCCAAACTGCACTACAACCAGATCCATGGGTCAACTACAGCCCTCACTGAGCAGACCATTGGAGTGCTCATGCAAAGCGTCTGCTCCCTGGACAGGCCCAGCCGCTTCTTCCAATATAGCTCAGAGAGAGTGTACCATATCATAGTTGGTTCACTGTAAATCGCATAACTTTACTCTGCAATTGGGACAACACAAGGAGCCAACATTGGATAAGGACCTTCAACCTGATGGTTAAGACCTGGACAACATCCAGGCTTGGGCTGATGAGTGGCAAGTAACATTCGCGCCAGACAAGTGCCAGGCAATGACCATCTCCAACAAGAGAGAGTCTAACCACCTCCCTTTGACATTCAACGGCATTACCATCGCCGAATCCCCCACCATCAACATCCTGGGGGTCACCATTGACCAGAAACTTAACTGGACCAACCACATAAATACTGTGGCTACAAGAGCAGGTCAGAGGCTGGGTATTCTGCGGCGAGTGACTCATCTCCTGACTCCCCAAAGCCTTTCCACCATCTACAAGGCACAAGTCAGGAGTGTGATGGAATACTCTCCACTTGCCTGGATGAGTGTAGCTCCAACAACACTCAAGAAGCTCGACACCATCCAGGTCAAAGCAGCCCGCTTGATTGGCACCCCATCCACCACCTTAAACATTCACTCCCTTCACCACCGGCGCACAGTGGTTGCAGTGTGTACCATCCACAGGATGCACTGCAGCAACTCGCCAAGGCTTCTTCGACAGCACCTCCCAAACCAGCGACCTCTGCCGCCTAGAAGGACAAGGGCAGCAGGCACATGGGAACAACACCACCTGCACGTTCCCCTCCAAGTCACGCACCATCCCGACTTGGAAATATATCGCCATTCCTTCATCGCCGCTGGGTCAAAATCCTGGAACTCCCTACCTAACAGCACTGTGGGAGAACCTTCACCAAACTGACTGCAGCGGTTCAAGAAGATGGCTCACCACCACCTTCTCAAGGGCAATTAGGGATGGGCAATAAATGCTGGCCTCGCCAGCAATGCCCACATCCCATGAACGACTAATAAAAAAAGATGACGCAGATGACATAGAGGGAGGTGAGGAAGCTCCAACACTTGGCCAAAGCTCTTCAGCACCACCTCATTGAAGAGGGCTTCAGCCTGCTCCCCTGACAATAACAGTCATGTCTAACATTTGTCCCAGTCCTTCTGCTCTCCAATAAACTACTTCTTCCCAAAGACCAGCATTGATATTCATATCACCTGACATTGCAGGTTCACAGGCCGCTACAGGAACTCTCTGTGTACAAAGATTTCAAAATGGTTTATCATTTTATTGACTTACACAAATGCCTACACTCTGACGATCACCCTGTTGTGTGCCCCTAGTGCCTTAAATGATCCCTCCCCTATTGTACTACTCCAACGAGGTGCTCCCCCAATGGCTGCAGGTGGGAGGCTGCTCTGGCTCCGATGAGGGCTGTAGAGATGCTCGTGGTCAGTGACTTCTAGGAGTTCGGGTCAGGGAAGGCAGGGCTGCAGACTGTAGCATCTCGGCAGCTACCAGGGCTTTCTGGTGCCACGATTGGCATTGGTTGGGGTGGTAAAGGGTGTGGAGATCTTGCCATCCTGAGATAGGGCAGCACGTTCCACTCCTATTGCACCACTGGTCCTGCTCTGGGCTGTAGTGCTGCATTGCTAATGATCTGCAGGAGAGCAGACTATAGGACTGAAGCCCCTGTCCATTCGGTCTCCGAGCCTGTCCAAGACAGAGGCAGGGCCCCAGTATGAGCATCCCTGACAGATGCTACTCCTGGTGTCAAAGCCTCCTGCAAGGAGCAACCATTTGCAACATCCATTGAAGTGGCCACACATTCCATGGTTGACTTCAGAGTGTTGATGCCATGTGCCAGAACTCCACACAAGTTGCTGGTGGACTCCTCCACCATCCCTGACATATGATGGTAGCTCCCTGGTGGGCTTCCAAATTCATTGAGCAATTGCTGGTGCGCAGAAACATTTTCCTTTTGAATGTCCCATCTCTGTCCTCTTCAGCCGAGCAAGGACCCAGCTTGCCCTCTGGTGAGCTGCTTCCTGGCCCAACCTTTCCACTTGCATCTGTTCCTGCTTACTTGTGCTCAGTGAATTACCCTTTACAAACCCCTCTAACTCAGTGAATTGTTCTTTACAAACCCCTCTAACTCAGTGAATCACACTTTACAAACCCCTCTAACTCAGTGAATGGCCCTTTACAAACCCCTCTAACTCAGTGAATGGCCCTTTACAAACCCCTCTAACTCAGTGAATCACACTTTACAAACCCCTCTAACTCAGTGAATTACCCTTTACAAACCCCTCTAACTCAGTGAATTACCCTTTACAAACCCCTCTAACTCAGTGAATCACACTTTACAAACCCCTCTAACTCAGTGAATGGCCCTTTACAAACCCCTCTAACTCAGTGAATCACACTTTACAAACCCCTCTAACTCAGAGAATCGTTCTTTACAAACCCCTCTAACTCAGTGAATGGCCCTTTACAAACCCCTCTAACTCAGTGAATCACACTTTACAAACCCCTCTAACTCAGTGAATTGTTCTTTACAAACCCCTCTAACTCAGTGAATCACACTTTACAAACCCCTCTAACTCAGTGAATTGTTCTTTACAAACCCCTCTAACTCAGTGAATGGCCCTTTACAAACCCCTCTAACTCAGTGAATGGCCCTTTACAAACCCCTCTAACTCAGTGAATCACCCTTTACAAACCCCTCTAACTCAGTGAATGGCCCTTTACAAACCCCTCTAACTCAGAGAATCACCCTTTACAAACCCCTCTAACTCAGAGAATCACCCTTTGCTAACCCCTCTAACTCAGTGAATGGCACTTTGCTAACCGCTCTAACTCATTGAATTGCCCTTTACAAACCCCTCTAACTCACTTTTTGTATCACCCAGGATCTCAATCTCAATGCTGGTGCTTGGGAAGATCTGAGCGAATGGCGGTGCATCTTTGAGAGTGCGGACCCCACTCTCTACCTGCATGGCTGCAATGTCTGGGTCATGAAAAAGACCTAGAAATAGGGCAGTGGGACAAGGGTTAGGATGTAATGGAAAGGGTAAACTGGGATCATTGTCCTCATTGGGAGGTTAAACAGTGCTACGGGGAGCATTTAAATTAATTTGGCAGGGGGGATGGGCACCAGGATGTAACCTTAGAGAGGAGAAACAAGGTGCATAGAGGATTGGAAGACGCAAATAGCACTAGAGTAAAGAATACTTCAGACATAGGAGGGATCAGACAGAGGACAAATGCGAGGCAGTCTAACATGAGTTTGGAGTACATGTGCATAAATGCACACAGCGTGGTAAATAAAGTTGGTGAGCTGCAGACACGAGTCGCCACATGGGACTATGATATATTGGCAATAACAGAGACCTGGCTCAAAGAAGGGGAGGATTGGGTATTTAACATTCCTGGCTCCAAGGTATTCAGGAAAGATAGGAAAGGAAAGAAAGGAGAGTGGATGGCAAGATTGATCAAAGAAACTATTATAGCACTGGAAAGGGACGATGTAGTTGAGGGGTCAAAGACAGAATCTATTCAGTTAGAATTAAGAAACAATAGAGGAGTTATTGGATGGTGGTATTTGGGTGGTGGGGGTCTGAACTCACTGCTTGGAAGGGTGGTAGAGACAGAAACCCTCATCGCATTTAAAAAGTACTTGGATGTGCACTTGAAGTGCTGTAACCTACAAGGATACGGACCAAGAGCTGGAAAGTGGGATTAGGCTGGATGGCTCTTTTTTGGCCGGCATAGACACAATGCGCCAAATGGCCTCTTTCTATGCTGTAAATTTCTATGATTCTTTTAGACTACTGGGTGTATGCTAAAGGCCAGCAAATAGAGGGAAGGAGATAGAGGAGCAAATTTGCAGGCGAATTACAGAAAGATGCAAGAACTATAGAGTAGTGATAATGGGGGACTTCAATTATCCAAATATAGACTGGGATAGCAACAGCATGAAGGGCAAAGAGGGGGAGGAATCCTTGAAATGTGTAGAAGAGAACTTCCTTAATCAGTATGTTTCCAACCCAACGAGGAAGGAAGTAGTGCTGGATCTAGTTCTGGGAATGAAGTGGGGCAGGTGGAGTATATTTCAGTGGGGGAGCATTTGGGGAACAGTGATCATAATATCATCAGGTTTAGAATAGTTATGGAAAAAGACAAGGAACAATCAATATTTAACTGGAGGTGGTCTAATTTTAGTGAGTTAAAAAGGGATCTTGTAGAAGTGGATTGGAATTAGAAATTGGTGGCAAAACAGTAATTGAACAATAGGAGGCCTTCAAGGAGGAGATGTTCGGGTACAAAGTAGACACATTCCCACTAATAGGAAAGGAAGGGCATCCAAAGCCAGCGCTCCCTGGATGACTAAAGATATAGAGATTAAAATGAAACAGAAAAAGGAGGCTTATGATAAATGTAAGGTTTATAATACAGTAGAGAACCGGACTGAATACAAAAAGTACAGAGGAGATCTAAAAAAGGAAATAAGTGGGGCAAAGAGAGAGGTGGGGAATAGATTAGCTGGTAACATAAAAGGGAACCCAAAAGCCTTTTATAAACATATAAATAGCAAAAGGGCAGTCAAAGGAAGGGTGGGACCGATTAGGGACAAAAAAAAGAGATCTTCTTGTGGAGGCAGAGGCTATGTCTGAGGTACTAAATGAATACTTTGCATCGGTCTTCACTAGAGAAGAGGATGCTGCCAATGTAGCAGTAAAGGAGGAGGTAGTAGTGATATTGGATAGGATGAAAATTGATAAAGAGGAGGCAGTAAAAGGTTGGCAGCACTCAAAGTAGATAAGTCACACAGTCCAGGTGAGATGCATTCTAAGTTATTGAGGGAAGTAAGGGTGGAAATTGCAGAGGCTCTGGCCACAATCTTCCAATCCTCCTTAGATATGACAGTGGTGCCAGAGGACTGGGGGATTGCAAATGTTACCCCCTGTACAAAAAAGGGGAGAGGAATAAACCAGGCAATTACAGGCCAGTCAGCCTAACGTCGGCGGTGGAGAAACTTTTAGAGACAATAATCCGGGACAAAATTAATTGGCACTTGGAAAAATATGGGCCAATAAATGAAAGTCAGCATGGATTTTTTAAAGGACAATCGTGATTGACTAACTTGATTGAGTTCTTTGATGAAGTAACAGAGAGGGTCCATGAGTGTAGTGCAGTTGATGTTGTGTATATGGACTTTCAAAAGGCATTTGATAAAGTGCCACATAATAGTCTTGACAGCAAAGTTGACGCCCATGGGATTAAAGGGACAGTGGCAGTGTGGATACAAAATTGCCTAAGGGACAGAAAGCAGAGAGTAGTGGTGAATGGTTGTCTTTCAGACTGGAGGGAAATACACAGCAGTGTTCCCCAGGGATCCGTATTAGGACCACTGTTCTTTTTGATATATATTAATGACCTGGACCTGGGTATAGATGGTATAATTTCAAAGTTTGCAGATGACACGAAACTCAGAAATGTAGTAAACAATGTGGAGGATAGTAGCAGACTTCATGGGGTCATAAACAGACTGGTGAAATGGGCAGACACATGGCAGATGAAATTTAACGCAGAGAAGTGTGAAGTGGTACATTTTGGTAGGAAGAAAGAGGAGAGGCAATATAAACTAAATGGTATAATTTTGAAGGGAGTGCAGGAACAGAGAGGACAGGTGGTGTACATACACAGATTTTTGAAGGTGGCAGGACAAGTTGAGGAGGCCGTCAAAAAAGCATACGGGTTCGTTGGCTTATAATTAGAGGCATAGAGTACAAAAGCAAGGAAGTTACGCTAAACCTTTACACTGGTTAGGCCTCAGCTGGAGTATTGTGTTCAATTCTGGGCACCACACCTTAGGAGGGATGTCAAGACTTTAGAGAGGGTGCAGAAGAGATTTACTAGAATGGTACCAGGGATGAGGGACTTCAGTTATGTAGAGAGACTGGAGAAGCTGGGGTTGTTCTCCTTAGAGCAGAGATAGTTAAGAGGAGATTTGATAGAGGTGTTCAAAATCATGAATGGATTTAATAGAATAAATAAGGAGAAACTGTTTCCAGTGGCAGAAGGGTTGGTAACCAGAGGACACAGATTTAAGGTGATTGGCAAAATAACCAGAGGAGACATGAGGAAACATTTTTTTATGCAGCGAGTTGTAATGATCTGAAATGCACTGCCTGAAAGGGTGGTAGATGCAGATTCAATAGTCACTTTCAAAAGGGAATTGGATAAATACTTGAAGGGAAAATATTTAATGGGCTATGGGGAAGGACCAGGGGAGTGGGACTAATTGGATAGCTCTTTCAAAGAGCTAGCACAGGCACAATGGGCTGAATGGGCTCCTTCTGTGCTGTAACATACAATGATACTATGATACCCTGCAAGTGCAAAGTGTTGCCTGTATCCCTCATGCTGCCTGTTTCTCCCCTACTTCCTGTAAGTCCCATTCGGCCAATATTTAAAGAACCCCAAAACCAGAAAAGCGTCCAGGGTCAGGGGCTTTTCTTTGCTCCCCCCACCAACCCTAAAAATGCTTCCCAATGAAAGGAAGGTGGAGGTTTCTGCTCAGTGTTTTTAAAGACTTTGAAAGATATAATGGGGTAGATTTTCCCCCTCAACTTGGGGTTGTGAAAGCTCGGCAGGTGGAAGCTCTTATCACAAAATCAGGCATAAGCTGCTCACGATATTCTCTCCATTAAATTGAGCAGCTTGTGCCCAGTTTTGTGATAATGTTTCTGCCCCGCCAAGTGCGGAAGCCCCTGGGTTGAAGGGGAACATCTACCCCATAATTTTCACGGGTTATGTCTGTCGGTGATGGACCCATGTAAGCTGCTGCAACATTACAATGGCCGCGGTGACGGTGTTTGTTAGCGCAACTCAAGTTGCTCTGTTCTGAGGAATGAACCATGAAATGTGCTCACGTTGTACTTTATTTTGTTGATCTTGCAAAGAGCCTTACAAAGAGCCCTGCTAATGTAAAACTTAGCAAATATAGATCCCTCCCTCTCTGGAGAATAACAGTTTTGTACCTGCACTATGATGGGTTCTGACAGTTGCTCAAAGATATTCAGCACTTTAATGGTTTAATCTCAGATCTTTCAAAGTATGAAAAATGATCCACTGACTTAACTATCATTTACTGATGGACCTTGCAGTAATGGAAAGCTCGTGTTGTGGTGGCTGGGTCTTGGTACAATGTCTGTAAGATCCCACTGTAAGATGTTCAGTACAATGTCTGTAAGATCCCACTGTAAGATGTCCAGTACAATGTCTGTAAGATGCCCACTGTAAGATGCCCAGTACAATGTCTGTAAGATCCCATTGTAAGGTGTCCAGTACAATGTCTGTAAGATGCCCACTGTAAGATGTTCAGTACAATGTCTGTAAGATCCCACTGTAAGATGTTCAGTACAATGTCTGTAAGATCCCACTGTAAGATGTCCAGTACAATGTCTGTAAGATGCCCACTGTAAGATGTTCAGTACAATGTCTGTAAGATGCCCACTGTAAGATGTTCAGTACAATGTCTGTAAGATCCCACTGTAAGATGTCCAGTACAATGTCTGTAAGATGCCCACTGTAAGATGCCCAGTACAATGTCTGCAAGATCCCATTGTAAGATGCCCAATATCCTGCCTGAAACATGCTCCTGTGTAAAAAAGATGCAGGTTTTAGTTCAGAGGAGACTCTGCTTATGGGGAAGATCATTCAGCTGTTTATACAAGTGCGGGACTTTGGGAGAAAGCCAAACCCGGAGCAGCTGATTCTTTGGACAAAAGTGATTCCTTCTGGGAAGAACAGTGACTTATGGTGGTTTGGTGTTTTCCACCATCCCCAGACATCAGTTTTCCACTACCCTTTGTGTGAAAAAGTGGTTCCTGATTTCACTCCTAAGCAGCCTAGCTCTAATTTTAAGATTGTGCCCTCTTGTTCTGAATTCTTCTACCAGAGGAAGTAATTTCTCTGTATCTACCCTATCAAATCGCTTCATCATTTTAAGCACCTCGATTAGATCACCCCTCAACCTTCTAAACTCAAGGGAATACCAATTTTATACAACCTGTCCTCATAATTTAAAGCTTTAAGCCCTGCTATCATTCTGGTGAATTTGTGTTGTACCCCCTCCAAGGCCAATATATCTTTCCTGAGGTTTAATGCCCAAAACTGATCACTGTACTCCAGATGGGGTCTGACCAAGGCTCTATACAACTGATGCATAACTTCCTCACTTTTGTATTCCAGCCCCGTTGAAATAAAGGCCAACATTGCACTAGCCTTTCTGATAACATTTTGTGCCTGTGCACTAGTTTTTAGTGATCTGTGTGCTTGGACACACAATTCCTTTTGCTCTTCCACAGCTTCTGGTCTCTCACCATTAAGAAAATATTCTGATTTGTCTTTTTTGGATTCAAAATGGATGACCTCACAGTTCCCCACATTGAACTCCATCTGTCACAGTTTTGCCCACTCGCTTAATCTGTTTATGTCCCTTTGTAACTTCCTGCTCCCATCTACACTATTTACTGTTCCTCCTAACTTAATGCCATCTGCCAATTTGGATATACAACTCTCTATTACTTCATCCAAGTCATTGATAAATATGGTGAAAAGCTGAGGCCCCAGTACAGATCAAAGGTTACCTCCAACCGTGAGCACTTTCATTTTTGCTAGTAATCTCTTGTGTAGAACTTTATCAAGTGCCTTCTAATAGTTCATATAGACGCTATCCATAGACACTCCCATATCCACCTTATTAGTGAACTCCTCAAATAGTTCAACTAGATTAATGTAAGGAATCTTACAACACCAGGTTATAGTCCAACTGTTTTATTTTAAAATCACAATCCCACACTCACCTGACGAAGGAGAAAGCCTCCGAAAGCTTGTGATTTTAAAATAAAACAGTTGGACTATAACCTGGTGTTGTAAGATTCCTTACATTTGTCAACCCCAGTCCATCACCGGCATCTCCACATCTTCAACTAGATTAGTCAGACATGACCAACCTTTCACAAATCCATGCTGACTCCCTTTGATCAGCTCACACTTGTTCAAATGCTCAGTCATTCTGTCCCTGATGATAGATTCCAGTAACTTCCCTACAAAACTGATGTTAAACTGATGGGCATATAGTTACCTGGTTTCTCTCTTCCTCCCTTCCTAAATAACAGAGTTATCTGAGGGAATTCCTCTGGAATTTCAGGGCTGGTACATCTTTTCGTTGTACTTGCTGTGATAGGATGAGAGCAGTTACAGCACCACCTCCGGAACAAGTGAGATCGGGGCTGAAATTCCACTTCTGGTGTTTGGGCGGCATTTATCCCGGCTTGTTTTTGAGCTCCTGGCTCACAGAGGACATTTACCTTGGGTTTTCTGCCGCTCCCCTCATTTAAAAGCATTGGGTACATTCCCAGTGCCATCTGCATCACGCACTGGGAGCATAAAAGTTTGGGATTTCCTCGGGGGAGCAGAAACGTGGAAACCAAATTAAAGTGAATAAATGGAGTCCCAGCCCAAAGAAAAAAGCAATGGTGCAATGGTGCAAAGCCAGGGGACAAAAAAAAGGCAGACAAATCTCATCAAGAGGTCAGTTCAGACAGTTTTAAAGTAATTTCTGGTTCCTATGCATCTGTAGAAGTGGACTTTGCTCAAACTTTTAAAGGTGAACAGAGTTGGTCTGGAACTGAAGACACAACTCATTGGAATCCCTGAAGCAGCAAGGACACGTCACCAACAGACCCCAAGTAAATGCTGTAACGAGGCTTGTGCCATGGAGCAAAACCAGCCTCCTGCATCCCCAGCACAGCGCCACTGGAAAACCCGGGGCGAGGACCGGTCAGGTGCACTGACAATGATGCTTGTTTCACCCATCACCCTTCTACTCACTGACCTACGTTGGCTCCAATATGGCTATCCAATGCCTGGATTTTAAAATCCTCTTGTTCAAATCCCTCCATGACCTCACCCCTCCCTATCTCTATAACGTCCTCCAACCCTACAACCCTCCGAGATCTCTGCATTCCTCCAACTCTGGCCTCTTGTCCATCCCCCACTTCCTTCGCCCCACCATTGGCGGCCGTGCCTTCAGCCGTCTAGGCCCTAAGCTCTGGAATTCCCTCCCAAAACCTCTCCGCCTCCCTACCTCTCTCTCCTCCTTTAAGATGCACCTTAAAACCTACCTCTTTGACCAACCTGTCCTAATGTCTCCTTCCTTGGCTCAGTGTCAATTTTACTATGTTAAAGGCGCTATATAAATGCAACTTGTTGATACCACTGGCGGCACATGGAAGTATAATTTCAGCCCCACTGTGTTTTGGAGGTTACAGCACCACCTCTGGAGCAAGTAAGAATAACAGGCATTACCATTAGAGAGTTAGTCAGTGTACTGGGGGTATTACAACACTAGATAAGGGGTGACTCTACAATCCAGCGCTCCCAGCATGGAGCAGCGCTTGGAGGGAACACACGGGGGTCTGTACACTTACTCGCTGTGATTGCTGCCCCCAGCTGGGAGTGCCAGGTAGCAGAATCACCCCATTGATTACTATTCAAAACCAGAATTTGTACAGCTAAATAATGCCATTTTTGCATTTTAACTTTGAGTATATTGTGCCCATTGTACCCATAAAGACTGCAGGAGTGTCAGATTTAATATATGATACTGTCAAAGGGAGATGATGGGTGGCTGTTTCTCTTCATAGTGAGTAGAAGCTGTCATTGCTTTAGAGCGCATGAATAAAGATAATCTTTACTGACAAAGCAATTCAGTACTGACTTTAATAAAACCCATATAAAATAACAACACACACAGAATATAAATTGGAAAATTACTTTCACAACTCAGAAATATCTTTAAGAAAGGACTCAATTCATCTGAGGAGGAAAAGTGATAATGAAACCCCTAACATTATTTTTTATAAAGTATAGTCGACCCTCCCTGTTATGGTGCAGCAATTCAAAAAAGGGATTATTGCAAGGAGCAAATTATAGAGAGCGAGAGAATGTACACAGTCACTTTAATAGTGAGACAGCAATACCAAATGCATATTATATAGGAGAATTACAGTGTGTTCTTGCAGTAATGGGGTCAAGCCCCTCATGGGGATATGTGTTTAGACCAACCCAGTGTGCAGTTAAAGGAGCCCTGACCTGTTAGGGATCCTGCCCTTTGATTGATTCAGTAATCAGGGGTGGGCAATCTTCCAGAACTCACAAACTAGGAATAAAATTCCATCTCTTTGAGATTGGCTGGTGGTCAGGCAGTGTCATGTTACAGCTCAGGCTCTGGGAAAGCTGGCGTCAGCTCTATAGAGGTCGGGTCATTTACGTTCAAGAGTGCCACCATCAGCATAAGAACCATGAATCTGCACTCTATTGTATCAAGAGTGCCGTTGACTAAAATATATACTGTTATGGATAAACAATGCAATCTATGGCATTTATTTAAAAAAACAGAAAATGCTGGAGGAGCTCAGCAAGTGTGGAGAAAGAAACAGAGTTAATGTTTCAGGTCGAACTGGAAGATGTTAAAGAGTTAAAGTTTTTGAGCAAATACAGAGCCGGGGAAAGAGGGGGAAGGGGAGGGGAGGAAAGAACAAAAGGGAAGGTCTCTGATAGGGTGGAGGGCAGGAGTGATTAAATGACAAGAGGGATGATGGTGCAAGGCAAGGAGGGTGGTGGTGGATGGGGACAGGTTGGGCCTCCGTTCAAGGAAGAAGTGGAGGGCCTGCAGGCCGTCCTGGTGGGTGATGGAGGTGTAGAGGGACTGGACGTCCATGGCGAAAAGGAGACGGTTAGGGCCGGGGAACTGGAAACTACTAAAGTGGCGGAGGGCGTCAGAAGAATCGCGGATGTAGGTCGGAAGAGACTGGACAAGGGGAGAAAAAATAGAGTCAAGACAGGAGGAAATAAGTTCCGTGGGGCAAGAACAGGCTGAAACAATGGGTCTCCCGGGGCACTCCTGTTTGTGGATCTTGGGAAGGAGGTAGAAGCGGGCTGTGTGGGGTTGGGGGACTATGCAGTTGGAGGCTGTGGGGGTGGGGGGGGGGGTAGATCTCCAGAGGAGATGAGGTCAGTGATGGTCTGGGAAACTATGGCTTGATGTTCGGCTGTGGGGTCATGGTCCAGGGGGAGGTAGGAGGAGGTGTCGGAGGTAGGTTAGAGTGAGTGAGGGGAGATGTTACGCCAGCAGTTCGCAATGAAAAGATCGAGAGGGTAAAAGGCCAGAGGGAGGGGTCCAGGTGGAATGAGAATTCTGAAGACGGGTGAAAGGGTCTGCTGTGCGGGGGGGAGACTCCTGGCCAAAGAAGTGGTGCAGAGGTGAAGGTGACAGAAGAAGAGCTCAGCGTCGTGTCGAGCTTGAAATTCATTGAGGTGGGGGCATAAGGGGATGAAACTAAAGCCTTTGCTGAGGACTGATCATTTAGGGTCAGAGATAGGAAGGTCAGAGGGGATAATGAAAACACAACAAAGGGTGAGGTTGGAGGGAGGGATAGGGTCAGAGGAAAGTGAAGGGGAAGAAGGCTCAGGAGGGGCGTTGGTATCTAAGAGTTGTTGAAGCTTGTGGTCCTTGACACCTGAAAGGAAGAGAAAAAGTTTTTTGTTAAAGCGCTGGATGAGGTGAAGGATGAAATGGAACTGCGGAACAGGACAATACTGAAAAAGAGTGAATTGACGCTGCTGAAGAGAGAGGTTAAGAGCGAGCATGTGGCGATGCATGGCGTTGAGTGTGGGTCTCAGAAAGCGGTGAGAGCAGTGGTCCGAGGAACACTGAATATCTGTAATCATGAAACATGAAGGGTGGAATTTAAATTGGAAACCACTTGGAATAAGTCGGAGCTGCGCGGCAGCTTCCTTGCCTTGCACCATCATCCCTTTTGTCATTTAATCACTCCTGCCCTCTACCCTATCACAGACCTTCCCTTTGTTTCTTTCCTCCCTTCCTCCCCCTCTTTCCCCGGCTCTGTATTTGCTCAAAAACTTTAACTCTTTAACATCTTCCAGTTCTGACGAAAGGTCTTCGACCTGAAACGTTAACTCTGTTTCTTTCTCCACAGATGCTGCCTGACTTGCTGAGCTTCTCCAGCATTTTCTGTTCTTATTTCAGATTTCCAGCATCCGCAGTATTTGGCTTCTGATTTGGCATTTATTTGTTGAGTGGAATTGTGACAAAAGAATGTCCAGTCCTCATTTTATAATTGAAGATTATTAGTTTCCTGAAATTGTTATAATTCCAGCAGTAAAGGAACATGGTTCATTAATTTCTATTAATAGTTAATAAAGCACCATCAATAGTAACTAGTAACTTGCATTTCTATAGCACTTTTCACGTCCTCAGGGTGTCCCAAAGTGCTTCACGGCCAATGAACCAGTTTTGAAGTAGTCACTGTTGTCTTATAGGCAAACGCGGCAGCCAATTTGCTCACAGCAAGGTCCCACAAACAGCAGTGAGATAAATGAGCAGCTAATCTATTTTCTATTGTTTGTCGATGGAGGAATGTTCATCAAGACAGCGGGAGAACTCCTTGCTCTTCTTCAAATAGCAGCAAAAGAGCTTTCACATCCTTTCGGATGAGACTCTAAACCGAGGTGTCGTCTGCCCTTTCAGGTGGATGTAAAAGTTTCAATGGCACTATTGGAAGAAGAGCAGGAGAGTTCCTGGCCAATATTTATCCCTCAACCAACATCATTAAAACAGATTATCTGGTCATTTATCACATTGGTATTTTTGGGAGCTTGCTGTGCATATTGGCTGCCACGTTTCCTTCCTTACGGCAATGACTACACTTCAATAATACTTCATTGGCTGTAAAGCCCTTTGGGATGTCCTGAGGTGCAGAAAGGTGCTATATAAATGCAAGCTCTTTCTTTCTTTCCCTCCAGGCCTAAGATTTTGGTAGGGTAACAAATTGCCTGCATTTTCAGCTGTATTCTAAAGCCCCAAAATTGTGTAGTTCTGTTCCTGATTCGGGGCCACGGGAGATTCCATCTTCATTGGTGAGTCTACATACTGAAGTAGAAACTTGGAATTTGACGTGGCCGGGAATTTCCCCAGATCTGCACCAGCTCCATCGCCATAACCTCCAGAATCCCCGGGGGTTCCTTCCACGCTTCCGGCGAAAGTTCGGCGGTGGAGCGGGAACACTTCCGAGGAAATTTCCGGCCAGCCTTGGCGTTGTGCGGTGTTACTCGACAGCATTATGTTAACATTCAAACTGGCGCTTGTTCTGCTGTTTAGTCACAGATGCTGTTTTCAGTGATCAGCATTGGTGAGCATCGAACTCCAAACGTTGCAGGAAATTCCTCGCACATACGATGCAAATCACCCTTGGCTAATTCCTGGGGTCATTCCCTTTTCCTGGGAGAAACTAACGCGATGGAAGAGAGCTGTGACTGTGCCACTAAAACTCTGTTCCGCAAAGTGTTACAGGTAAAAACTACTGGCGATCCTATAGTGAGGGCAGGTGACCAGGAGATTAATAAAGCAGACCTCGCCATTCAGGAATCCTGTTTACCTATATTACAACAGTGGCTAGGCTTCAACATTAATCCACTGACTGTAACTTGATGTCCTGAGAACACACAAGGCTCTGTATAAAAGCAAGCTCTCTCTTCCCTTGAAGTGGGACTTTCCTGCAGCATTTCTCACTGTCAGGCATCACTTTCTTTGTTTTATCGAATGTTATTTTCTTCATTTTCTACTGCGACAAAAGAAAAGAGAAAACAACTCAGACGCGGTTTGATAAACTAGGGCGAGCTCTGATCAGCAGCAGCTGTGCTTATTTATTTGCTTTACACCGAGGCTCAGTTTAATAATGCAACACTCAAATCCCAGCTGCTTCAGTTTGAAAGCACCGATAGTTTACACGGATCCTAATGGAACTTTGGGGTTTTCAGAAGAAACGGAGCTAGTCTCTGATAAAGTGTCACAGTCAGCACATTAACGCCTGTGCCCTCACCAACTCACTGGGGATGTCATTACGAAAAAGAGGTCGAATAAAAAAACAAAATGCTTATGATTTGCCATTTATAGATTAGCTGAACCACAATTTTGTTAATCCACCGCAGCATGTTTTATGGAACCAAGTGGAGTTACTGGGAAGTTAATCAACCCTTTCAATTACAGCTTTTTCTACATGGTTACACGAGGAATAATCTGAGAGTTAGCCTTGCATTATATAACTGACTCGTTTTAGATTATGATGTTGCAAATAAATTAATTTCTTTTATTAAGCACACCAATCTTACTGGTCTCTGGTAAGAAAGAAAGAAAGAACTTGCATTTTTATAGGGCCTTTCATGACCTTAGGACATCCCAAAGCACTTTACAGCCAATGAAATACTTTTGAAGTGTAGTCACTGTTGTAATGTAGGAATCACAGAAGCTAACTTGTGCACAGTAAGGTCCCATAAACAGTAATGTGATAATGACCAGATAATCTGGTGCCAAGCTTAAAGCTCTGTGTTATACAAAAATGCTTCAACTGAGAAGGCGCACTAACAATATCCATTAGAAGGAGTTTCAATTTTTTCTAAGCAAACTCCAGGACAGAGTGCGTTTAATAATAAACAGGTCAGTAAGACAACAGCATATAGCCTTTCTCCTTCCTCAGTCTCTCCTCAGAACTTTCTGGACCTTGCATTTTATACCCAACTTCTCCATCCCCTTCCCTGAAGGTGAGGGGGGTCATAGCCTTACCTTTCCATAGTGCAGTAAACGTTCAGGCTATCACAAGAGGGTGAGTTTTACTGGGTGTACTTACATGTGCGAATGATAGTCAGTGAATTCATCCAGCAAGCAGGTTGGCCTCCACTTTTTAATACTTACAGTCATTTTAGTGTTAACCCTAGTTTAGATGCAATTATCATTAACTTGCATTTTATGCAGTCAATTAATTACAGGCACAATGTATTACTGCCCAAGGACTAAATCCCTAATTGAACCAATTATGAAAACTGCTGCATAGGAAATTGCTTACCAGGCACCATGGAGTGTGGCTGAGAGTGGGCAATGTACAGTGTAGGGGGGGAATCATCCTGCTCCATTTCATTCTGTGAAGTCAATGATCTGCAGTGGGCCATCTGCCTGTGTGTGACCCACATGCTCTTCCCAACAAATGTTCTGGATCAAGGTTATAATAGTTGAATCTTACAGCACAGAAGGAGGCCATTCAGCCCATCGATCCTGTGCCGGCTCTTTGAAAAAGCTCTCCAATTAGTCCTGCTCCCCTCTTCTATCCTCATAGCCCTGCAAATTTTTCCCTTCAAGTATTTATCCAATTCCCTTTTGAAAGTTTCTATTGAATCTGCTTCCACCGCCCTTTCAGGCAGTGCATTCCAGATCATGACAATTTGCTGCATAAAAAACATTTCTGCTCATCTCCCCTCTGGTTCTTTTGCCAATTATCTTAAATCTGTATCCTATGGTTATCAACCCTCCCACCAGTGGAAACAGTTTCTCCATATTTACTCTATCAAAACCCCTCATAATTTTGAATACCTCTATCAAATTTCACTTAACCTTCTCTGCTTGAAGGAGAACAATTCCAACTTCTCTAGTCTCTCCAGGCTAATTACACATTCATGATGAGCTCTTTCCTGGCCTCAGGCTGGGAGCTTGCACAGTGGGAGATGGGATTTTTTTTGCAGCGCTGCAGCAGCTTAAAGGGCTGCAGCAGCCAATTAAAGTGCAGCAGCCATTTAAAGGCAAATGACCATTAGCAGGCAAAGAAAAATTGAGTGCATAAAGAATGTAGAGGCTAACTAAAAGTTGGGTGGTGGTGGGGGGGGGGCATCAAATGATGCCCATGGACAAGTGATGAAATGGTGCAGGAACTGAATCCTCCCAATTGATGGATGGCAAAGTGGAACTACTGTTGCATAAGGTGGGTGCATGGAGGGTCACCCAGTTTGATATTCAAGTGCATCCTACCCAAAGAAGAGCACTGCAGCATGCCTGACAGGATCTGCAAACAGATATGGAAAAAGATAGTACACCTTAAGAAAGCTGCCAAAGCAAAGGGCATCCAAGGGGACCAACCAGCAAGCAGGTGGCATTTTATAGGATGTGATTTATGGTCACTTGGAGAGTTGGGTTGTTACTAGGGATTCCCAGCACAGGTTCAGAAGATGTAGATCCCGGCTCACTAACCTGATTGAATTCTTTGAGGAATTGGCTAGCGTAGTGGGTGATGGTGCTTCTGTTGATGTTTTGTACCTTAATTTCCAGAAAGCATCTGAAAAACTAGTGGACAGTTTACTGCATCAAATTGGATTGGGTGTGATTGTTAGATAGCTATTGTCCTGGTTGAAATCTAAGAGGCAGAGGGCTGTCATTAGTGGGTATGGATCTGAATGAACTTCCACAAGGATCTGTGTTGGGATCATTGCCGTTCATCATTTTCACTGATGATTTAGATAAGGGCATAAATGTATAATTCTTAAATTTGTAAATCACATGAAATTTGCACAGCAATTTAGACCAAATTAACAGATGGGTTGATCTAGACAAGTAAGGGGAATGTCCATAATGCATACAAATGAAAAATCTTGTATTTGGAGTTGGGAAGCTACAGCCATGTTCATACCATGTTCATACCATGTTCATACCATCTGTTAAAGGTCATGTGTTGAGAAAAGAGGGGGAAGGTAGTTGATCACTTAAAGGTGCACAAGCAGTGTAAAGTGGTTATAGGGAAGCAAATGAGGTATTAGGTTGTATAATTAGGGCCATTAATTATAAAGCAAAGAGCATTTGGTTCTACAAGGCTCTGACATGTCCAGTGAAAGCACCGTAAGTCCATTATTGTGGCAGTAGGAACATAGGAACAGGAGGAGGCCATTCAGCCCCTTGAGTCTGTTCTGCCATTTAATTAGATCATGGCTGATCTGTACCTCAACCCCATTTATCCTCTGTTGACCCATGATACTCTCACCTAATAAAAATTTGTTGATCTCAGTCTTGAAAATTGCAATTGATCCAGCATCCACAGCCTTTTGGGGGAGAGAATTCTACATTTGCGCTGCCCTTTGGGTGAAAAAACGCTTCCTGATTTCACACCTGAATGGCCTAGCTCTGATTTTACGATTTTAAGGTTGTGCCCCCTTGTTCTGGAATCGCCCACTGGAGGAAATAGCTTCTCTGTATCTACTCTATCGAATCCTTAGGAATAGGAAAGGGGGAGCAGGAAACTGGGCCACAGCTCTCAGGCATTCTGGTGCTATCGTTGATTTCCCCTTTACCTTTAATTCTCAACCCCCACCCCCCATATGAAGTTAACATTCTATAGTGCCTTACACTGTGCCATTTATTCATTGCAAACAGGCTATCGGTAGGCTCCCTAGGAGATTGCATTTGATAGTCCCACTCACAAAAGCGTTGAGACAAAACAGCGTCAAAATCAGATTGGTGTATTAACACAGATTCTTCTGAGGGTTCTCTGTTAGAACATGTGACCAGAGGGAAAAGTCCTTTAGCCCAAACAAGCTGTTTCTTTTTCACAGATCAACCCCACCTTCTCGTCATGTCCCTCACTCCCTTCTCTTTGCAGAAATACAACCTATTGTTTCTTGGCCCCACTTACACCGCGCACTTCAATGTCCTTTCCAGGTAACTTTGTTTAGCGGTAGCACTCTCTGAGTCAGAAAATTATGGGTTCAATTGCCAATCCAGAGACTTGAGCACATAATCCAGGCTGACACTTCAGTGCAGTACTGAGGGAGTGCTGCACTGTCTGAGGTGCCGTCTTTCAGATGAGACATTAAACTGAGGCCCCGTCTGCCCTCTCAGATGAATGTAAAAGATCCCATGGCACGATTGGAAGAAGAGCAGGGGAGTTCTCTGGCCAATATCACTTAACTAATATCATTAAAACAGATTATCTGGTCATTATCTCATTGCTGTTTGCGGGATCTTGCTGTGCACAAATTGGCTGCTATGTTTCCCCACATTACAACAGTGACTAACTTCAAAAGTACGTCACTGGCTGTGAAGCACTTTGGGATGTCCTGAGGTCATGAAAGGTGCTATATAAATGCAAGTCTACCTGTCTTTCTTGTTTTTTTAACTTATTCCACAACTCAATTATCCTTTTGTTGATAAAACTTCATCTGACTTCCTTTCTCACTCCTTACTTCCTAATTTTTGACTTATGGACCCTGGTATTAGAAGTAATCACCAGAGGGAACAATTTGCTTGCATCAGCTTTCCTTTGTAATCCTGAAAACTTTGGTTAGTAAAGCAAACCCAGCTTTTGTAACCTTTCCTTAAACTTAACTCCCTAATTGCTACATCTGTTTTATGATCAGCTCTCTGTATCACTGCTCTACTTCCTCTTTGCTGTCTCGAGATTGCTCTTCATGAAAAATTTGCAGAAACTGTCCCTGATGTAAGTTACTTCCTGCAGTAATGATCTGGTGGTTAAGCCTAATTTTATTATGGAGTTTCCAGTGCATTCTTTCTTGTTATTGGTTGCGAAACTCTGATTAGCCAATTGTGACCTCCTGTTAATCTGACACTGACGCACTTTCCTGCGATTTAGTGTTGGAAATCTGGTCAAAACATTCAGCAATGGAAGATGCGAGGCAACAGCACAAAGCATGCTTACCAGGTGAAGCTTTCCGGACGCTACAGGGCATTAATGGGGCGTTAAAATCGTGACTAGGGCCTCCCCGCACCATTCCTGCACTATTCCCGCCCCCTCCCATTTTAACTGACCAGTTTCCGGCTGTGTGCCGGGCGCCCACCCCTGGCGAGTGGGGTCCTACCTAAAAGCTGAAAGTCGCACCCTGATGATGTCATACACGCCCCCATTGCATTTTAACTCCAAGTCATGGAAGCCCAGCCCAGCCTTGGACCTGCCAGAAGGCCTGGCGGGATTGGCCTCTGAGAGCTCCTGAGGCAGATTAAAGGTGGTTCTTAGCTGCAGCTCATTGAATCACAGGATCTGTTGCTGTCTGGTTTGTCAGGAGAGCTTCCGGCTTCCAGATCACGATGCCTAACAACCTTTTAATCAGGTGTCTCTTAGTATGGGAGCCATTCTGGCAAGACCTGGAGGAGGAGCAGCCTCGACCTCTACCACCAGCGTCTGAGCCTCTCCAAATACAGCAGTTGAGGTGGGGGAGTGGGGGGTGCTGTGCGTAGGAAGCCATACCCGGCACACTGGGTCTACAGTCCGAGTCACCTTCCTGGACCTACCTGAGGAGCAGTGCAGGAGGAGACTATGGGGGTTAAATTGGATAACCCCCGAAACTGGGCACGGGGTCGTGATGCACGATTAACCCGCGCCCGGTCGTTGAGATGCAGGCAGCACATGAGATAATCTACATGATTGCTGCGTGTAGCCAGCGTTACCTGCGCTGTTGAAAGGCTGCATGCACCAGCAGGCGGCCCAATATGGGGCGTGGCCAGCACTACTTAAAGGCAGCCAGCACCTCTTAAAGGGGAGGTGCACTGTCAATTCAATTGGTGGTGGAAGAAAAGTCTAATGGCTGGGCCTACAAGACCGCATACACCAAGGTTCTCCGATGACACACTGGAGGCCTTGGTGGAGGCAGTGGATGCACGGAGGGCCATCCTGTACCCGCAAGGGGGCAGGAAACCCTTCAGACACCAGCTGCGGAGGCAGTGGGAGGAAGTGGCACTGGAAGTGAATGCCAGGAGCATTGCACCACACACATGGATGCAGTGCAGGAAAACATTCAATGATTTGACACGAGTGGTCAAGGTGAGTGAATTCAAGTGTCAAGTGGCACATCCAACCAACTGCCTCACTGCTCCACGCACAACACCCACCTCACCCACTCACCAACAAATGCTGCCCAACCATACGCAACACCACATCGGATGCTGCATCTCACCCTCACATAGTACCACTCTTACAATCCACACACCCACAACTCACAGGTCACACACATTGGCAGCTATTCAACCATGACAGCCACATCACCCAAACACCTTCCAGCACACTCACTGACACACTTCCGTCTGTCTTGCAGGAGAAGGTGGCGCATAACAGCCGGCAGCAGGAAAGACCTGGAGGAGGACAGGCACGCCTACACAGATGTTATTTTGCCGGAGGGAAGATCGCTCACTAGTTCTGCTGCAGAGGAGTCAGATGATGACTTCGCTGGGCCAGGCCACAGAAGAAGGCTGATGGGGGTACACAGCCAAATGCTTGGTGCCCTGGATAACCTGCGCACAATGTCAAGGGGCACGGAGGAGTCCAGCTCCAACTTGGCACAGGGCTTTGCGCAGAGCTTGGAGCCCACTGTTGCACACATGGAACGGGTGGTCACCTCCATCAGCGCACCTGTGGAACCCACCATGATGCAGCGTCTGATGACTGATGTCACAGCTTCCATTGCAGCACAGAGATCTGCCATCCAAGGTCTGACTGCTGCGTTTGGAGCTCAGACTGTTGCTATCACGGTTCTGGGTTCCACAGTGCAATGGGGCTTCCAGGGTGTCACAGCAGTCCAGCAATCCGTTCTCCAGCCACTCACCAGGATCGCTGAGGCGCCGCCCTATGTGAGTGGCAGTGGCGCCATGGCAGTCGGACCTGCTGTCCTCTCTCAGGATGACAGTATTCCTGCTCCCACTCCTGCCACTCCGCCGGTGACCTTGCTGTTACCTGTCAGCCAGCCAGGCCAGACTGCTGCAGCCCAGGCTGAGATGGTGCAGTCTGAAGCCGGGCCCTCCCGGCCCAGAGCTGCTCGAGGTCGTCCTCCACGGCCGTCTGCACGCTCCTCCATTGAAGGTCAGCAGCCTCCTCCCACCACCCATACTCCAGCCACTGGGGAAGCACCTCGTAGGAGCACCAGGAAAGGAAAAGGCTCATGAACGACAGGCACTGAGGGAATGCACAGGGTGAATAGTGTAATGTTGTTTACATGATTTCATGTGTTAGTTTATAAATTTTATTTGAAGTCGCAGTTGGTGGTGATTTTTATTTATGCGATGAGCTGTGGGAGGAAGCAATGTGTAATCATAAGGAGGATGATTGGATTGTTATGTGGGAGAGGAAAGGTGGGGAGTGTAGGACTGTTGGTGATTTGGGAGGTGTCATTGAGGTTACTGATATCGCTCATTAATAAGGTGAACACGCAGAGCCCTGGCAGACAGGGCCTGTGCACTTTGTTGCCTCCTTGCCTCCTCCTCCACCTTTTCCTCCTCTTCCTCCTCCTCTGGCTCAGGGTCTCGCCGGATAGTTGGTGGCAAGGACTGTCCTCTCATTAGGGTGAGGTTGTGCAGCACACAACGATGAATCTTGACACCGGCTCGGTGGAGTACTGCAGGGCTCCTCCAGAACGGTCCAGGCAGCGGAAGCGTTGCTTTAGGACGCCTGTGGTGTGCTCGGTGACGTTTATTGTAGCAGCATGGCTCTCATTGTAGGCCTGCTCTGCACGTGTGCGTAGGTTCCTGACCAGAGTCATGAGTCACCTCATGAGGAGATAGCTCCTGTCGCCCAGTAGGCAGCCTTTGAATTGCCGAGCCGTTTAAAGATAGGTGGGACATTGGTCTGCTGCATAATGAAGGCATCATGATTGCTGCCAGGGTAACGGGCATTGACCCACATGATGCGCTGCATGTGGTCGCACACCAGCTGCAAACTGAGGGAGTGGAATCTCTTTCTGTTCATGAACTTGGCCGAGTTGAGATGTGGAGCACACATGGCAATTCGTGTGCAACCAATGGCACCCTGCACCTTGGAGAAGCCTCCAATGGGAGCAAACCCTCGTGTTCGCTCATTCTGCTTCTCTCTGTCAAGCGGGAAGGTGATGAATCTGTTGTGCAGCTCGTACAGTGACTCAGTGACCTCCCTAATGCAGCAGTGCACTGCAAACTGCGAGATGTTTCACATGTCACCAGCGGCAGCCTGAAAGGATCCAGAGCCGTAGAAGTTCAGCGCCACGGTGACCTTCACAGCCACAGGCATCATTAAATAAATTTAAAACAGAAATCGACAGTTCCCTAGAAGTAAAGGGAATTAGGGGTTACGGGGAGCGGGCAGGAAATTGGACATGAATTTAGATTTGAGGTTAGGATCAGTTCAGCCATGATCTTATTGAATGGCGGGGCAGGCTCGAGGGGCCGATTGGCCTACTCCTGCTCCTATTTCTTATGTTCTTATGTTCTTAGGCAATGCTGTCCTTGCCCTGCTCTGGGGCTGCAGTTGTGGTCGCAGCAGTTAACAAATCTCCGTTACGACCTCTTTCGTGAACCACAGCCATTGAATGCACTGATCTTCGCTCAGGTTGAGGTAAGAGAATTGGTCCCTGAAGGCCCTCATTGGATATGGCCTCCTGCTCAGTGCCCTGAGCCTCCTCCTCCTCCCTCTTCCAGCAGTTTGACCTGCTCTGCATGGCCTCGTTCCCTGCTCCCAGATGTGTTCAATGCCCAGCAGGAGCCCTAGCTGGCCACCCATGGTTGCCAGGAATCTTGTTCAGCACACTGTTGTAAATGACATCAACAATAATGCAGGACCTGCCAGACCACTCTCTGTATAATATTGTAACTTTCTCCAATTATAGGAAACTTCAACAAACACCTACAATTGTGCCAGCAGACAGAAGAAATAATCCAGCAACTAACCTGCAACACCAGCATGATCCCTTTAAATAGCGGAGGGGTAGGGGGTGGGGGGATAGGGGATGGGGGAGTAGTTGGGGCGGGGGGGCTGAGGAGGATTGGGTAGGGGGGGTGGGGGAGTGAGGGGGTGGGGTTGTGCACGGTTTGAGGGGGGAGTGGGAGGGTGTAGGGCGGTGGGTTTTATTCCATGTCAGAGCCCCTCAAAGTCGCCACAGACCTGAACTTTTACATCATTGGATCCTTCCAGGCTGCAACAGGGGACATCAGCCGCAGCCCCCAGTCTGCGATACACGGCGGCATTAAGCAGGTGAGCGACCTTGCCGGGACGGAGCACATCACCTCCCCCGCTCAAATCAGCAGTCAACGGGACCGAGCTCGTGGCTTTGTAGCAGTGGCTGGCTTCCCTCGTGTGCAGGGCGTAATTGATTGTCCGCACGTGACCATTAAATCACCGGGACACGAACCAGCGACGTTCACCAATGGGCACCGGTCCATCAATGTCCAGATAGTGGCCGACCAGAGGAACAACATCATGCAGGGGTCTAGGCAAAGTACCCGGGCAGCTGCTCTGATGTTTCTATACTCAGACACTCTTCCATTCCCCTGCTATTTGACCCTGTGAACATGACAGGATAGGTGCTGGGATCCCCTCTGCAGACCTGGCTGATGATTCTCCTGTGCAGCACAGATACAATCTAAGCCAAGAGACCCCCAGGGCCCTTCTAGAGCAGGTAATAGGAATGCTCAACTGCTGCATATTGCACAGTATCGCATTACAGAGAGATCTGCATTTGGAGGAGGCAGAGCAGCAGCAGCATTAGTCATCAGATGAGAAAGAGCAGGGGGAGGAGAGGAAGCAGCAGAGGAAGGAGGGCTTCCTCAGTGCCTTGCAGCCAGAGATGTGAGGGGTCAGCTCATAGTTCAGTGATTCTGCTGAGCTGCTCACACCCCTGCTCTGAGAACTTAGATAGAGCCCCTCTGCATAACAGTCCTTATTACAGTCTTCACCACTCCCTTCGTCCTGCATTGAAGAACATTCAAACCATTCAGACAAGTTCTAAATCAATGACATTCTGACCAAACAGACTCAGAAGCTGCTAAAGCACACTGAGATAGTGCCAAATGTGATAAAGGCGATTAATTTAATGCCAAAGCATCCTAAGTGCCTTCCATTCATTTCTCACCCAGATGATCAACCCTTAGTACGTTTCTTAAAGAAGGTTTACTAACTCCACTACACTTACGAGGTGCTGCCCCAGTGGGCAGAGCAGAGCTGGTGGAAGGGGCTGTTCCTCGTATGGGGACCTTTGAGATGCCTGTGGCCTGTGTCTGAGGCTGTGGATATTGCAGAGACATTCCATGATGATTTGCTGAGCAGAGGAGCTTCATTCATTCGCCTTGTGGGGCCCACGTTCAGAAAGAGGATCATAGAATGATACAGCGCAGAAGGTGGCCATTGGGCCCATCATGTCTATGCCGGCTCTTTGAAAGAGCTATCCAATGAATCCCACTCCCCTGCTCTTTCTCCAATAGCCCTGCAATTTGTTTTTCCTTTTCAAGTGTATTTCAAATTCACTTTTGAATCTGCTTCACCCTTTCAGGCAGTGAATTCCAGACCATAACAACGTGCTGCGTAAAATAAATTGTCCTCATCTCCCCCCTAGTTCTTTTGCCAATTACCTTAAATCTGTGTCCTCCGGTCACTGATCCTCCTGCCAGTGGAAACAGTTTTTCCCTATCTAATCCATCAAAACCCTTCATCATTCTTATGTTTAAAGGCTGTACGAACAGAAACAGACAAATCAATCACTGAAATGCATTGACTGAACGGTGAGGATGGTCTGGGAAGAGTTTCTCACTGAGTTTCTCACTAATCTGTGCAACCATAAGCAATGTGGGCGCTGGTGTTGACAGCAGTGGTCTGCCCCATATATTGTCGTTACCTGTGCAACAATGGTAGCGACACCTGCAGTTCAGGCCTCTGCAAATGTAGGAATAGCGCAGATGAGACATCTTTCATGGATGCCCTCTCCCACTCCCCCAACTGTTTTCGATTGCTGGGAGGCAAATTCTAACAAGCTGACTTCATTGAGCTTTGGAGACAAATTGCAGGCAACTGTCAGCCAGGGATTCAGAGGCCTTGTGCAAGAACAAACAACAAAACTTGTATAGCGCCTTTAACGTAGTAAAACGTCCCAAGGCGCTTCACAGGAGCGATTATCAAACAAAATTTGACACCGACCCTCATGAGGAGATATTAGGACAGGTGACCAAAAGTTTGGTCAAAGAGGTAGGTTTTAAGGAGCGTCTTAAAGGAGGAGAGCGAGGCGGAGAAGTTTGTGGAGGGAATTCCAGAGCTTAGGGCCCAGGCAGCTGAAGTCACGGCCGCTAATGGTGGAATGATTAAAATCTGTGATGCGCAAGAGGCCAGAATTGGAGGAGCACAGAGACCTCGGAGGGTTGTAGGGCTGGAAGAGGTTACAGAGATAGGGAGGGGGGAGGCCATGGAGGGATTTCAAAACAAGGATGAGAATTTTAAAATTGAGGTATTCCCGGATCGGGAGCCAATGTAGGTCAGCGAGCACTGGGGTGATGGGTGAACGGGACTTGGTGCGAGTCAGGATGTGGGCAGCAGAGTTTTGGATGAGCTCATGTTTATGGAGGGTGGAAGATGGGAGGCCGATCAGGAGAGCATTGGAATAGTTGAGTCTATAGGTAACAAAGGCATGGATGAGGGTGATCTCACATAAAGCACTGGGCAGTGTGTGACTCAGCCTCGAGTAATGCCATTACTCTAGTTCCAATGCGGTTTGCTTTGAGGCTCCTTGTTGGACTCCACAGGAAATGTAGTGAACCCGAGAATGCCCCCAGTCTGCCGTAGGCACAGGCTGATTGATTGTGAATTCTCTCTGTTTCTCTTCACATTTCAAGTGTTGTTGTTCTTCCTTATTCCAGTGCAGTGCGGTACTTCTATTGAAGGTCATATCATAACGGGCGTAACAGATACCAATTATTTTGTCAATTGTTCTTCTGTTTCCCTCCTCCGCCCAGAGCAGCCCAAGCGTAGAAAACACTTTAGGACATGAAAGTGCTGCTCGATGAATCTCCTAATCTGTACATGCATCTTCCTGGCTGTAGGTCGTTCAGCTGGGTCCTGGGGATTGTGCAGAGCTGTGAGTAGCCAGTGTTGCGGATGAGACAGGTCTCCCAGAAACTACCCAGAGCCCTGGCAGACTGGGTCGTTCCTGTGTGAACGAGTTTTGTGAACTCCTCAGATATCTAATTCACAACAACAACAACAACAACTTGCATTTGTATAGCGCCTGTAACGTGGTAAAATGTCCCAAGGTACTTCACAGGAGCGTTATCGAACAAAATTTGACACCGAGTTATTAGGACAGATGACCAAAAGCTTGACTTTGGCAGTCCCTCAGGATCGAGAATGACTTGCTTCCACTCCGAGACGGTGGATTCTGTGGTGGTTGAATAGTCCAATCCTGGGAGCCTTGCCCACCGGGAGCACATGTTGGAAATTCAGGAGCCAGTCGCACGTGATTTTCCGACTATTTAAATGAATGGTTTGAAAACCGTGTACAACGCTTATCCCAAATTTCCGATATGTGGTCCTGCTGGGCAGCACTCCCCGTCGGGAGTGCAAAGCCAGCCAACTAACTCTATTGTGTCCAGCTTACACTCCATCAACAGCCCAAAGGCCCCGATCTCAGAAGCCTGACACCCAGCTGCAGGCTTGAGACTCAAATTTCCTGCTCCTTCTGCCAGTGTGAGCCCTGCCTATGCTGGAAGTGCCCCAGGGCCATATTAATGGTCCGGGATAGGAAATAACAGCACTTCAGCTGTGTTGCTCCTGTCCAGCACCGGGAGCAACAGATATCCAGGAAAATTCCCTTCCCGCTGACATGACGGCATTAGTTAGTCTTCCAGTGAGGACGCTGATCCCAGTTTTGTTCAAATGAAGCCTGTCCATTCTATACAAACCAATCCTGCCCCAGAATGGGCCCAATGTCCTAAGAACCTGAACGCTTCCCTCCCGCACCTTCTCTCCAGCCACACATTTACCTCTGTTATCTTACTATTCCTATATGGACCAGCACGTGGCACTGGGAGTAATTCTAGGATTCCTGGCCTCGAGGTCCTGCTCTTTGATTGTTCAGTTCCTGTGTCATTGGTTCCAACATGAATGACGATATTTGGCTGATTCCTCTCCCTCGACAATGAGTGGGAATTTCCTTGGAGCTACTCCCACTCTGTTGCCGTAACTTTGCCGGAAACTCTGATTATGTGCGTAAACGGGGCTTTCACCGCACCTCCGGCGAAGATACGTCGGCAGAGTGAGAATAACTCCGAGGAAATTCTCAGCCAAAATTTTTGTTGCCTGCCCTATCGTGCCCTTTAGCTTGGAGACTGGGGGGGGGGTGAGGAGGGGCCTTGGGGAGTGGGCAGCACACCATGTGGACCCCTTGGTTGCAACTGCGAAAGCCCCTGTCCATTCCTCGATCGCTACTGCATTTCTGTCCTTGACTTACGTCCCTCTTTGGCGACCATTCGCTCCCGGGTGCTGTGGATCACCATCACCGTATATTTGCCGTGAGTATTTGAAAATCACTTTGATGATACTCAAGATGTTCCCAGCGATCCCGCACTGATGCTAAAACTAACTGAAGAAGGGCTTCCAGTATTATGTCACGGAAAATAATTGAAGTTATCATTTGGAAAATGGGAAAATGTTCCGTGCTGCAGTCGTTTATGATTTATGAAAAACATGCCTAAAAATGTTTCTAATAATAGATCAAATAATAGGTTATGACTTGTACAAAAGTTTGTATAAGATTGGTTCAGATATCATTTCTGCATAGCATGTCATATTATAAATGAGTATGGGTGTAGTTATGATAATGTGCTGATTTTCCATTACAACATTTTGTAGCTAATATCATTTCATATATGTATACATATGAAAATGGCTCAGAAGGTGTACAGACTCTAGCTACAATGAGTGTTTTTGGGAGATGATTATTTGTATGATTTTGTGTGGACAATCTATCCTGCCCTGCAGTAGAATAAATTGCTCTGTCTCTTCATTATCTTTTGCTCGCTCCTGCTGTTAGCACCGTTGATTTTTTTCCTTCGCTTCCACTGGTGTCTTCATTGCTTTTTGCAGCTCTTCCTGCTGTTATAACAGATCTAACTGACTCTATTGCTTCCTCCCTGCTAGCACATCAAATTCCAACTTGCTGTCTTTTTCTTTGCACCATCTGGCCCATCCGTTAATTGAACCTGCCTTTTTTTCTCTCTCTCTTCTGACAAGACTGATCCGTTCTCTTTTCACATTCCCTTGTCGTCTCCACACCCTCTGCTGCCCATCACCCCTCACCGAGGGAGCTGGGAGTTATATATGGTTGATTGTTGCAGTGTTTTCTGTGATATTCATTTTCAAGACTTGCGATGTCACAAATTATTGATGACTTATATTTTTGTTACAAATACATTCAGTGCCAGAGTTTGAAAGTAAAATTTCTAGTATTGTGTCACCTCTCTGGAGGTTTTGTGTCTGCGTTACCTTCAAGATTCTGTTTATTAACAAATCACAGACATGCCAAAAAGACTTAACGATCTGTCACTTCTAAAATAGTTGCAAGTGGGTTAGTTTGCCTTTAATCGAGAAAACTATCTACAAATGCAGTATTTCCAACAACATTCATTCTTAAACAACAAAGTTAGGGCATTTTTTAATGTCCATTTTTACCTTAAATAAGTTTCTTTCCAAATAAAATATTTAAAAACCCTGAGACTTTTCAAAGCATGTGATGCTGTTATCAGGCAGTATAAACATTATTCTTTCTGACAGCTGAAGCATGTTTGTAACGTGAGTTTAATCACTGTCTGGCTGCAAAGTGCAATATAATACCGGGTTGCACTCCATAACATTTCACAGTCATTGACTCGTACTGTCAATCCTTGGGGACTGTTACTGTTTAAATAAATGCAATATTTATTAATTATGCAGCATGTATGTTAGTAACAAATGTCCTTACATGATGCACATTTGTCAGGAGCCATCTGGCCTATTTCTAGGCTTCTTCTTGTCAAACTCAGTTTTCTCTCTGCCAGTATGTGAACCTCTGTGCATTCTTCAGTCAGGGTGACTAGTTCTGTGATCTGTTGATTGGAGATTTCCCATGGGGATTCTTCTGATCTCCCACTGTAACTTCGGCAGAAATCCAGAGTAATCCGCAGTTTGCATGATTTCGCTGGTCTTTCCACTGAGCTTCTGCCAATGTTACGGCAGGAGATCGGGAGAATCCACCGAGATTCTACCCTGAAGGCCAATCAGAGGGCAATTCCAAGTATTTGTAAATTTCTGGCTCCAGGTCAGAAGAATCCAACATTAAATGACTGGCTTTCATTTCCTGTTTTTAAAAAAGATCTATAATAAAGTGTAACACTTTGAATTGTGATGTCCGGAGTGTAACTTCTGAAGTGTAATGGGCTCTAAACCCAATGCGCTTGTACACACACACTTACACACACACACCTTACACACTTACACACACATATTTACACATAGACGTACACACACAAACACACACATACACCACATACACGCACTTAGGAACATAGTAACAAGTGTAGGCCATTCAGCCCTTCGAGCCTGTTCCGCCATTCAGTTAGATCTTGGCTGATCTGTATCTTAACTCCATCTACCCGCCTTGGTTCCGTAACCCTTAATACCCTCGCCCAACAAAAATCCATCAACCTCAGTTTTGGAAATTTTCAATTGACCCCCAGCCTCAACAGCTTTTTGGGGGAGAGAGTTCCAGATTTCCACTCCCCTTTGTGTGCAGATATCATGCCTGAATGGTCCTGCTCTAATTTTAAGGTTATGTCCCCTTGTTCTGGACTCCCCCACCAGAGGAAATAGTTTCTCTCTATCTACCCTATCAGGTCCTTTTAATCATCTTAAACACGTCAATTAGATCACCCCTTAATCTTCTATACTCAAGGGAATACAAGCCTGGTCAATGCAAACTGTCCTCATAATTTAACCCTTTTAGCCCTGGTATAATTTTGGTGAATCGTGCTGCACCCCCTCCAAGGCCAATATATCCTTCCTGAGGTGCGGTGCCCAAAACTGAACACAGTATCTCCAGATGTGGCCCAACGAGAGATTTAAACAACTGTAGCATAACCTCCACCCTCTTGTGATAAAGGCTAACATTCCATTAGGCTTTTAAATTATTTTTTGTACCTGTCATTTGGTTTTTAGTGATTCTGTACATGGGCCCCTAAATCTCTCAGTTCCTCCACAGTTCTCAGCTTCTCACCATTTAGAAAATACTCTGATTTGTCTTTCTTAGGTCCAAAGTAGATGACCTCACACTTCCCCACATTGAACTCCATCTGCCACGGTTTTGCCCACTCATTTAATCTATTAATGTCCTGTTGCAACTTTCTGCTCCAATCTACACTATTTACTGTGCCACCTAACTTAGTGCCATCTGCAAACTTGGATATAGAGCTCTCTACTCCTTCATCCAAGTCATTTATAAATATATGGTGAAAAGCTGAGGCTCCAGAACAGATCACCGAGGAACACCATCCCACCAATCAGAGGACACTCCTTTTATCCTGACTCTCTCTCCTATTTCCCAACCAATTACTAACCCGTGTCACAAGGTTACCAGCAATTTCGCATGCGTTCATTTTTGTTAATAATCTCTTCTGTGGAACCTTATCAAATGCCTTTTGGAAGTCCATATAGACAACATCCATAGACTCGCCCCTCACAAAATTCAACTAGATTAGTCAGACATGACCTACCCTTTACAAATCCCTGCTGACTCTCTGATCAGCTTATACTTGTTCAATTGCTCAGGCACTCTGTCCCTGATTATAGATTCCAGTAACTTCCCTATAACTGATGTTAAACTGTAATTACCTAGTTTCTCTCTCCCTCCTTTCTTAAATAGTGGAGTGACATTTACAATTTTCCAATCCAAAGGCACAATTCCTGAATCTAGAGAGCTTTGGAAATTTATGGCTAACACATCTGCAATTTCCCCACCTGTTTTTTTTAATTCCCTAGGGTGGAAACCATAAGGTCTTGGAGATTTGTCTATCCTAAGTCCCATTATTTTCCCCATTACCATTTACTTACTTACGTTAAATCCAATAAGTTCCCCCCCACCCCGACTTATTTTTAGGTTCTCTTGTATAACTGGTATTTTATCTCCTTCCTCCACCGTGAAAACAGACAGTGTTCATTTAATAAGTTTGCCATTTCCTTATTATCCATAATAGTATCACCAACATCTCTTTAATAGGCCCACATTCCCCTTTACCATTCTCTTTCTCTTAATATATTCATAAAAACTTTACTGTTAGCTTTGATAGCCCCTTGCAAGTTTTTTTCAAACTTCCTTTTTGCACCTGTTAGTACTTTCTTTGTTTCCCTTTGTTGCTTTTTATAGCTCTCCCAGTCTGCTAGGTTTCCACTTTTTCTTGGCTTTGTGTAAGACTTTTCTTTTTGCTTGATATTGTCTCTTATCTCATTTGTTGGCCATGCACAAGAGGAGCTTTTACATAGAAACATCGAAAATAGGAGCAAGAGTAGGCCATTCAGCCCTTCGGGCCAGCACCGCCATTCAAAATGATCATGGCTGATCGCCTAACTCAGTACCCTGTTCCCGCTTTTTCCCCATATCCCTTGATCCCTTTAGCATTAAGAAATATATCTATCTCCTTCTTGAATACATCTAATGACTTGGCCTCCACTGCCTTCTGTGGTAGAGAATTCCACAGGTTCACTACTCTCTGAGTGAAGAGGTTTCTCCTCATCTCGGTTCTAAATGGCATACCCCGTACCCTGGAACTGTGACCCCTGATTCTGAACTCCCCAGCCATCGGGAACGTCCTCCCTGCATCTCGTCTGTCTCGTCCTGTTAGAATTTTATATGTTTCGATGAGATCACCTCTCACTCTTCTAAACTCTAGTGAACATAGGCCTAGTCGACCCAATCTCTCCTCATACGTCAGTCCTGCCATCCCAGGAATCAGTCTGGTAAACCTTCGTTGCACTCCCTCCATGGCAAGGACATCCTTCCTCAGATAAGGAGACCAAAACTGCACACAATACTCCAGATCTGATCTCACCAAGGCCCTGTACAACTGCAGTAAGACATCCATGTTCCTGTACTCAAATCCTCTTGCACTGAAGGCCAACATACCATTCGCCTTCCTAACTGCTTGCTGCACCTGAATGCTCGCTTTCTTTTGCCTTTTGCATTGCACCAGAAACTTCCTTGAATACTTCCCACTGTTTATCTGTAGGTTTATCTATTAACAGCTCAGCCCAGTTCACTGAGGTCAATTTATTTCTCATCCCTTTGTCTCTCATAAATTTAAAACTTTGGTTTGTGACTGTTGCTTCTCCCTCTCAAACCTAATATCAAATTCAATCATATTATGGTCACTATTGGTAAAATATTGATTGTTAACTAATCCTAGTTCGTTATTCATCTCGAAATCTATTATGGCCTGTTCCCTTGTTGTTTCTAAAACATATTGGTTTAGAAGTTGGTTCACACCGACCTGCCGATGCGAACTGGGTGCAGGGAATGATGGAACGGGTGGGCCCAAGGCACACCCGATATTGGGTCACAGGCATGAGGTCAGCGAGCTGCAAATGCCTGCTGGGCATCCCCAGGTAGCTCACCGGCAAAGAGGATTTCAATTTCGGGCCACTGCATCACCGGCAGATGTTCTCAGGTAGGTCCAGGGAGAGATGGGACGATCGGGCGAGAGGGGGGGCCAGCGGGGGAGAGAGGGTGATTGGGAGGCAGGGGCCGATCGGGAGAGAGGGGCATAATCTCGAGGGGGGGCAATTGGGAGAGAGGGAAAATCGGGAGAGAGGGGGCGATTGAAAGAGGGAGGAGGGCAATTGGGAGAGAGGTGATCGGGATAGAGGGGGCGATCGGAACAGAGGGGGCAATCGGGAGAGAGGGGGGGGCGATGGTGAAATAGAGAGCTATTGGGAAAGAGAGGGTGATCGGGAGAGGGAGGGCGATTGAGAGAGAGGGCGCAATTGGCAGAGAGGGGGCTGCGTTCAGGGCAGCCCAGTTTTCCAAAGGGAACCTCAAACAGGCGCAGGCCCTGGACGCCTCTTTTTATGCCTTTATCAATATGGCGGGCGGCGCACTTCCGACACGTAATGAGCGCACGTGGCCCGCCCACCATATTGGATGCTTAGGCGCCTGTTTTGCGCCTGAAAAACAGGCTGTTCTGCTCAAGTGAAAATTAAAATCTCTCATTGTAACCACATTGTTTTTTCTGCATATATCTCTGATCTCTTATACATCCTCCCACAATACCAGGAGCTCCGTAAACAACTCCAACCAGAGTCTTGCATCCTTTACTGTTTCTTAGTTCTATCCATAGTGTTTCCACTGCCTGTTCATCCTTGCTGAAATCCCTTCTTTCCTCTGCTGTAATTGTGTCTTTTATCAATATTGCTCCTCCCCTCATTTCCTAATTTCCCTGTCCTTTCTAAAGATCCTATAGCCTGGAATATTTAGCTCCTAATCATGGCCAGCTTGTAGCCAGGTATCTATAATCATAGAATCATAGAATGGTTACAGCACAGAAGGAGGCCATTTGGCCTATCGAGCCCATGCCAGCTCTCTGCACGAGCAATCCAGCTAGTCCCACTTCGCCGCCCTTTCCCCATAGCCCTGCAGATTTTTTCCTTTCAAGTACTTATCCAATTCCCTTTTGAAAGCCATGATTGAATCTGCCTCCACCACCCATTCAGGCAGTGCATGCCACATGACAACCACTCGCTCTGTAAAAAAGTTTTTCCTCATGTCACCTTTGGTTCTTTTGCCAATCATCTTAAATCTGTGTCCTTTGGTTCTTGACCCTTCTGCCAACGGGAAGGGTATCTCTCTATCTACTCTGTCTAGATCCCTCATGATTTTGTACACCTCTATCAAATTTCCTCGCAAACTTCTCTGCTCTAAGGAGAACAACCCCAGCTTCTCCAGTCTATCCACGTAACTGAAGTCTCTCATCCCTGGAACCATTCTAATAAATCTTTTCTGTACCCTCTGTAAGGCCTTCACATCTTTCCTAAAGTGCGGTGCCCAGAATTGGACACAATACTCCAGTTGTGGCCGAACCAATGTTTTCTAAAGGTTCATCATAACGTCCTTGCTTTTGTACTCTATGCCTCTATTTATAAAGCCCAGGATCCCCTATGCTTTTTTAACCACTTTCTCAACCTGCCCTGCCACCTTCAACGATTTGTGCACATGAACCCCCAGGGCTCTCTGCTCCTGCACCCCCTTTTGAGTTGTGCCCTCTAGTTTATATTGCCTCGCCTCGTTCTTCCTACCAAAATGTATCACTTCGCACTTCTCTGCATTAAATTTCATCTGCCATGTGTCCGCCCATTCCACCAGCCTGTCTATGTCCTCTTGAAGTCTATCACTATCCTCCTCACTGTTCATTACACTTCCAAGTTTTGTGTCATCTGCGAGTTTTGAAATTGTGCCCTGTACACCCAGGTCCAAATCATTAATATATATCAAGAAAAGCAGTGGTCCTAATACCGACCCCTGGGGAACACCACTGTACACCTCCCTCCAGTTCGAGAAACAACTGCTCACCACTACTCTCTGTTTCCTGTTACTTAGCCAATTTCGTATCCATGCTGCCACTGTCCCTTTTATTCCATGGGCTTCAACTTTGCTGACAAGCCTATTATGTGGCACTTTATCAAATGCCTTTTGAAAGTCCTTATGCACAGATCAACCGCATTGCCCTCATCAACCCTCTCTGTTACCTCATCAAAAAATGAGGCACTACATCATCCCCTTTAAGCTTTGTGGGAGGGGAGCCTTACAACATGACCCAGAACAGATGGATAAAGTGGTGACTTGTTGTACAGAATGGCCTAGGCTTTAATGCAAACTTTGGCAAAGCAAGAAATACATAGAATTTACAGCACAGAAACAGGTCATTTGGCCCATCAGGTCTAGGTTCCGGTGTTTATGCTCCACATGAGCCTCCTCCCACCCTACTTCATCTAACCCTATCAGCATATCCTTCTATTCCTTTCTCCCTCATGTGCTTATCTAACTGCCCCTTAAATGCATCTATGGTATTCACCTCAACTACTCCATGTGGTAGCAAGTTCCACATTCTCACCATTCTCTGTGTAAAGTAGCTTCTCTTGAATTCCTTATTGGATTTATTTGTGACTATCTTATATTTATGACCCCTAGTTTTGGATTCCCCAACAAGTGGAAACAGGAAGGTGCAAAACAGACAATAGCCAGAATGGGGGAAGGAGGGAAGGAGGAAAGGGAAGAATATCAGTTGGGAGGTTGACCGACAGCCAATGGGTTTTCTATTTGGGACACGCGGTGACTGCATCCTTCTGAGGTTTCCCAACAAAGCACAGCATTGGATCATACAAGTGTTTCTGTAGTCAACTGGCTCTGCCTTTCGCACTTAAATTAAAAAAGAACTTTGATTTCATGATCTCTAAAAGGGCAGTGAAATTTATTACCCTCGTAAGAGCAATATTGCCCATAATTTTGACTGGACCAGTCACTTTCAACACATCTCAAAATGTCATACTGCCCATAACTATGTCTGGGCTAATAACTGTTTCTGGATTCAAATTGGTCACTGCTGCCGAAAATTATATGGTTGCCTTGGCAGCCTATCAGAAATTAATTGTTTAGGTCTCACAATTTGTAGAAGGCATAAAAACTGCCAAAGTGTCAGCAAATGAAGAGTGCGAGGAAGTACTAATTTTATTCAGGTTGTCTTTCTTGCCAAGCCTCTGTGATGGAGGCATTCCATCCGACTTTGCGTACAAAAGGTAGGTGGGACGGTGGGTGATGAACCTCTTGGTCATTATTATCTCCTGGAACGCGATCACCTTTGGGGAGCGGAGAGGAAATTCCCAGAATTCTTTTCCCCTGAATGGTCCTAGGGGTCTTTGAACTGATTAATTTTTGCCTTTCCCAGGAGATTACTGCTGCTGCTGGTGGGGAACATTGAGGGTCATGATGTTCAGTTACAACACTGCTGAATGGACAAACTGGTCTTTTTCTGTCTATCATGTTTGCACGTTTGTACGTATGCTCATAAGACTTCTCCCAGAATTGTGCTGCCTCAGTGTAGTTCCCCAGATGAAGGGGAACAAAAGAACAGGCACAAAGTGCTCTTGATTATGTCAAGGGATGCAGAAGAGCCTCCATCTTGATTAGTGTCAATAGTAACCTATGATGTTGCTGCACTGAGCTCTATCTTTCCCAGGCCTGTTCTGCTATCACTTGTGCTAGGCTTCGTTGTTCCTCCAACATGCCAAATTATAGAGTCAATGGATGTCACTATTGGAGGATACCTCCTCACGTTATCCAGTGATTTCTGAAAGCAGGCACATTGCACAGCAACGAGCCCGGTGATCTGCGGCGGGGCGGGGGGGGGGTGGAGTGGGGTGGGGGGGAATCTGAAAATTGGCTGGTGGGCTGAGTAGAATGGGCCTATATTCACTAGCGTTTAGAAGAATGAGAGGGGATCTCATTGAAACAAATAAGATTCTGTGGGGGCTTGACAGGGTAGATGCTGAGAGGTTGTTTCCCCTGGCTGGAGAGTCTAGAACTAGGGGACACAGTCTCAGGATAAGAGGTCGGCCATTTAAGACTGAGATGAGGAGGAATTTCTTCACTCAGAGGGTTGTGAATCTTTGGAATTCTCTACCCCAGAGGGCTGTGATTGCTGAGTCATTGAATATATTCAAGACTGAGATCGATAGATTTTTGGACTCTAGGGGAGTCAAGGGATATGGGGATTGGGTGGGAAAGTGGAGTTGAGGTCGAAGATCAGCCATGATCTGATTGAATGGTGGAGCAGGCTCGAGGGGCCGTATGGCCTACTCCTGCTCGTATTTCTTATGTTCTTATTTCCTGCCTAATGAAATTTCCCACATTATTTATAAATCGCTAATGCACTGAAAATGGTGATGAGATTTACCCCCACTGTCAGCATTAAATTGAATCTGAATTCAATAGCTTAGCATGGACAGCATTCAGTAATGTCAGGGGATGTAGAAGGCCTCCCGTCTGATAATCATAAACCCTGATGGACCAGCACCAGTTCGCTGGACTCTCGAGATGTTGCAGCACCAAGGTCTATCTCTCCTGTCACTTTTGCCCTGCCACTAATGCAGGGTTTTGCCATTCCTCAGACATGCCAAATGTCACCACCCTCACTGCTCAGTGCAAAAGTAAAACACCAAATAAGGCAATTGTTTAAATGGCAGGACATGAGGATAGATTATGAGAAACCAAAATGCCATGATAATATAATAGTGGGTGTTGTTCTGAGGTTGGGCTTGAGACACATTGGGGGGAATTTCAGCCCCCAGGTCGGGTTGGTTCGGGGCGGAAGCGTGGATAAAATTTCAAAAATCGGAAACTCGACCCCAACCCACCTCCAACTTCTGGTTTTAACGGAGGCTGCTTGGGGGATGGGCAACTAATCTGCTCTCCAGAGGCGGGTCAGTAATTTTAAATATTTTAATAAGGCTGCATGCCTCAAATTTTAGCAGGCTTTTAGATTTAACCCCGCAGCTGAAGGGAGACGAGAACGGACGGGTCCAGAAGGTAAATGCTTTTCCAGCACTGTTTGTGGGCGAGGGGGAGCAGGAGTGCTCCCCACCGGACACCCAAGCAAGCCTGCTGCGATTGGCCTCCCAACCCACGATCTCATCCCCGACCCACGATCTCTCCCCCGCCCCGGCCTCGACGATCTCTCCCTCCCTCCCTTCTCTCCCTGGCTGCGGCCTACCAGCACAGGCCTTCCTGCCCGACAGCTAGCCAGCCTCTCAATCTGGCTGGCTGCCGGCCTGGGAATGGAGACATTCATTTTAATGCATTGCATCCAGTAGGTGTTATGCCTGACCTGGGACTCCCTGATGTGGTTAATGACTTAAAATCTATCCGTCCGTCTATCTCTCTAACTATCTATCTATCTCTATCTCTCTCTCTATCTATCTCTCTATCTATCTGTTATACAATAAACACTTGCTCAGAATACAGTAATTAAACCCTGAATAACCCAGAGCCTCTGTTTATTTAACTACCAGATGTCCTTAAAGTGGCATAACTCCATCTTATCAGCAGAATATAGTATTGTGCATCCCACAGTACAACATGCTGCCCTTATGGACATTGTATCATTGAACTTACAGTGAATAACACCACACGTGATTCACTGGTGATATAATAAAAACAATATACCTGGTGCAGTGTGAATCATAGCATATGGGTAAAAATATTGGAAATAAGATTTGTAACATAATAATGAGATAAGGCATTCCCACAATACACATTACCATGATTAAACTTATCTGCTAAAGACTTTTATGTCTTTGAGTATAACAATTTAAAGTTTTCATCCAGACACCTCAGCCTCTCTGAATCACCTAATTTTTGCTGATAGCCTTCCCAGAGGGATCGCTCTGGCAGCTGAACAGAATAACTCCATTGGTTCCCTGGATTCCACAGTCCGAGTGTGCGTAATGTGCAGACTCTCCTCGGATCGACTGGTATGATTCAATAAAGCAACTTGAGAAACCACTTTCCTGCAGCTCGGACACTAATTATGAGCATCATTTTAAAAGGAACGTGCTGGTGCTTTGGGGGCAAAGAAAATCGGGAGGAATTTGGCAGGAATCCCGGCTCCAACACGCCGACGAACTCGCACGACCCAGGGTCATCTGGGTGCGCGCACCGCTGCCGAATCCAGAAGTCCCGCTGGCAATTAAAGATGGTGGGACAATATTTAAAGCACTTGTAACTTCCATAAATCCAATTAAGAATGAAGGCAAGCGATTTCAACGCTGCCTCAGCTTGTTTCCCGTGCTGTGTGAAACACGTCATGGGAAAGTAGTCAGGTTTCAGCCGGCAGCCATTGAAATCCCTGTTTGACAGACGGGGATAAAAGGTGAGTTATTGCAGCATGGCACTCAGTTCTCTCAGACAAGATTTTGGCTGGGAGATCTTTGTGTTTAGACTGAAAATTCTTGGTTCACACTCAGAATTGTTCTGCTTACACACGTTCACCAACCTTTTGGACCCTTGCAAACTGACCCATCAGGATGGGGGGCGATGGCTGCATTCACCAGTACATCCGAGGACGAGGAACATCACCATCCTCACCAGGCACGGCCTGCACTTCCACCACGTGGAGCTCCACAACACAGTGCTGCGCCACAGGCACCTGCACAAGAGCACAGAGGGAAACAACAGAGGGAGCAACATCGCAGGAGGCACTACCCTCGTCAGAGGGTCTACTGCCCGAGGCTGAGCTTCCTGGACCTCTCTGAGGAGCAGCGCACACGGAGGCTGAGAGTGAGTCGCCAGGTGGTCGCAGACAGTTGCAGCCTCCTTCATGCCGAGCTGCTCCCGGCTGGGCCTGGCGGCATCTCATTACCCGTCATTGTTAAAGTCACCACTGCCCTCAACTTCTTCACCTCCGGATCATTCCAGGGTGTCACTGGGGACATCGCCGGAGTCTCTCAGTCGTTTGCCCACAAGTGCATAAGGCAGGTCACCGGCGGTTTGTTTCGCAGGGCCTCGCAGTACGTCAACTTCCCCATGGATGGCCTCAGCCAGATGGAGAGGGCAGTGGGTCTCCTCTCAGTGGCTGGTTTCCCACGGGTAGAGAAATCTGAGCACCTCCACGTGAGCCAGGACTGTTCATCAACAGAAAGCGATATCATTCCATCAACACTCAGCTCGTTTATGACCACCGCAAAAGATTTCTTCACATGTCCGAGATTCCCTGGCAGCTGCCATGATTCATTCATTCTGAGGGAATCCAACATCCCAGACCTCTTCCACGTACCGAACAGCCTTAAGGGCTGGCCCCTCGGGGACAAGTGATACCCCCTGCACACATGGCTCATGACACCTCTGAGGAACCCCATCACCGAGCTACAACGTCAATACAACGTGAGCCACATCGCTACCAGGACTGCAATTGAACATGTGATAGGGCTGTTCAAGATGTGATTTCAGTGCCTCGATCGTTCTGGGGGAGCGCTTCAATACACACTGGAAGAGTGGGTCGCATTACAGTAGTGTGTTGTGTGCTGCACCACATGGCACAACAAAGAGGGGTACTGGTTGGTGAGGCCCAATGACCTCATCCATCATCCACATCTGCAATCAACATTGAGGAGGAGCAGCAGAAGGAGGAGGAGGAGGAGGAGGAGGAGAAGGAGGACGAACCCATCGGCAGAGCAGCGGCTCACCTGGCTGCTCGTGAGGCCAGGGAGTCACTCATATGTGAACGCTTCTCATAAGGAGATCACAAAGTGAGAATAGTCCAGTCCTCACACCACCTAAAAAAAGCAGCGCCAACACCCACCCCCCACCAACCCCCCGCACAAAACCCACTGGGTGGCATCAAGTGTCGCCGTTCATGATGAAGCACATGAAAGGGCCCGATCACAAAAGGCAGTCAAGAATGGGTAAGACATGGCAGTAGTGGTGAGAATGATAACATTTAATGTCACTTTAACAAAAACCAAATATAAATGAAAAACATGACAGTCTGTCAGACACCCTTGTGCATACACTTTGTGATCACAAAACCTTAGCCTTTCTCTTCTTACTACTCCCCCGTGGTGCATCCCCTGTGGCTGCAGCAGAGGTAGTGGCAGGTTGCTCATGTCCATCCCTGATTGCTTAAATGCTTTCGGCCTACGTCATCTGGGTTTTGGTGCCCATGAGGGCCCCGCCAAAGACTGTTCCACCTGCACCTGTGCAGGGGCAGACTCAGCAACCTGGAGAAGGGGCAGCATTGCGGGTACTGGTTGAGGGGGGGGGGACAACAGGTGAGACGTGGGAGCGCTTTGAGTGGCGTCCCCACTTCCATGACCCCTTTTGCAATCATCCCTCTCTTGGACCAGGCCCACATCACTCCTACCACCCTGCTGGAGAACAGTTTGGAGGACATGTGTGATGCCTTGGAAGCCCAGTTGTAAAGTTTCTGTCTGCCTGTTTATGGCGGCAGAATGTTGTTCACCCTGAGTCCAAACGGCCTTTGCCAGGGCCTGAATGGGCTCATTCATGAGCTGTGCCTCAATGGAGGTTAGCCTTCTCTCCATCGCAGCCATTCCCACACTTACCTGCGACACTATCTCAGACATTCCCACACTTACCTGCGACACTGTCTCAGACATTCCCACACTTACCTGCGACACTATCTCAGACATTCCCACACTTACCTGCGACACTGTCTCAGACATTCCCACACTTACCTGCGACACTATCTCAGACATTCCCACACTTACCTGCGACACTATCTCAGACATTCCCACACTTACCTGCGACACTATCTCAGACATTCCCACACTTACCTGCGACACTATCTCAGACATTCCCACACTTACCTGCGACACTGTCTCAGACATTCCCACACTTACCTGCGACACTGTCTCAGACATTCCCACACTTACCTGCGACACTGTCTCAGACTGCTGCTCACTTCCCTGTGACCGTATCTCAGAGATTCCCTCACGTACCTGTGCCACCATTCCACTCATGCAGGAGTTGGACTCCTCCATCCTCTGCGCTTTTGTAGGGAGTGCGCGTGCCACCTGTTCCAGCACCTCGCAAATGTGCTGCTGCCCCTCGATCATTCTCCTTTTAAAGGATGGCCCCCAGGGTTCAGCATCTGTGTCCAGCTGAGCAGAGCCTGGAGAGGAGTGCGCCCACCGACACGGACTCTCCACAGCTGCCCCTGCCAGCAGTGTCTGCTCGTGCTCACTTGTGTGTGGTGACTCACCAGGTGCCAACCCAACTAACTGACTACTAGGACCCACCGAGGTGTGAGTATCTGTGCTGGTGGATGGCTCACTAGGATGTGACGGTGCACCCTCAGAGGCCTGGAGCTCCTCTGAGGAATCGCCCTCTCCCGTCACTGCGGTCGTTGAATGGCCTGTATGAGAACAGAAGGCAATATTAAACATCATCACAGATGTGTCAAGTTGCGATGAGCATACTGAGGTGTTCAACATGCCAACCATTGTTAACATCAATTCATGTTGTGTGTGATGAATGTTAAAGTTGTGTCACCAGACGTTTGTGGGGTGCCAGTCTCGGTGTCTCCAATGGACAGACACCGGAGGGTGCGGCTGATCCCCAGGGCCTCCTCCTCCACCTCTGTGAGGACCACTATTTGTTGTGGCCCCCCTCCAGTCCTCGCATTTTGGGCTCTCTTCTCTTACAAGGGGAGAAAGTACAGACGTGTGAGTGAGTGAGGGTGAAGTGGTCAGCCGATGAATGCGTTGCTTTGGGTGAGGCTGACCGTGAAAGAGGTGCATCAGAGGGTGAGTATGAGACAGAGACATCACATTGGATCAGGATCGGGGTGAGTGGTAGTGGTGGGGTCACAAATAGGGAGGTGAGGAAGTGATCAGGGAGTGAAGGCAAGTTGAGGATGAGCCTTAAGTAGGTGTGAGGAGTGATGTGATGGAGTAGTCTTGGCAGTGTAGAATGATGTGAGGGGGAGGGGGGTGATGATGTTTGCCGGGGCGGGGTGGGTGCAGGGGTGATGTGCGGACACGGAATGCAGGAGAATCAGTAAGTGTACTCACTTTTGCTGACCTAATTAGGTCATTGAAACGCTTCCTGCACTGGATCCAGGTGCGGGAGATGTTGCTCCTGCTGGTGACCTCCTCTGCCACTTTGAGCCAGGCCTTCTTGGTGGCAGAGGCAGGGCACTTCCTCCTGTCGGGCGGGTAAAATAGTTCCCTCCTCCTCCTCACCCTGGCCAGCAGCACCTCAAGTGAGGCATCGTTAAATCTTGGAGCTGCCTTGCCCCTGTGCTGCTCCATTGGGTCTCCTTGCACCTTTGTTTCAGCAAAATCCATGGCCCTTTAAATGTAGACGCTCCAGCTGACAGCCTGTCATGCGGGTGCGCAGTCCGCCCACTGCGCAGCTTTCGGACAGGAAACCCGGAAACAAGATTAATGGCCACCAATTTAGTTGCGATCGCGTGGGGAACGGTAAGCTTTTATTATTCGGGTTACCCGCCCGCCCGTTCACCCCGCCCCCCCGCGCTGCCATCCCGCCGCCCTTTTAAAATCGTGCCCTATGAGTTTATTTATTTTCCCAAATGTTTTTTTTAAAAAAGCTGGACCGTGAAATTTATAACCATTTTTGAAGTAAGCTTTGACAGGAAAACTATTTTCAATGCTTATTTTTTACTTCAACGAGAGTGTGAAAAGCTGGTTGAGAGACAAACGGACAGATAGAAACAGAAGGGATTGCATAGAATTACATAGAATCTACAGCTCAGAAACAGGCCATTCGGCCCAACTGACCCATGCCAGTGTTGATACTCCGCAAGAGCCTCCCCCTACTCTAATTACCTCTCCCCACCCTGCCCCCCATATCCCTGTATTCCCTTCTCCCTCGTGTAAGAATCAAGCTATAAACAATTATTCTTGCAGCTGTGTTATCTGTTTATTTATATAGCTGCAGTTGTTAAGGAAAAATACGATGGGGTCCAATCCTGGGGAGGGGGAGGTTCTGATCGCGGGGGTCCGATCGCGGGTGGGGGGAGCACGGAGAGGCACTCCTGCTCTCCCTGGCCCACAAGCAGTGCTGGAAAGGCACCTACCTGTCGAATCGGGCCGGACTTGTCTCCCTTCAGCTGCCGGGTTTCCTGAGCCCTGGGACACCCGGCCCACAGCCATTAAATGTAAAACTGCTAAAATTTGAGGCATGCAGCCTCATTAACATATTTCAATCCTCCGGAGAGCAGATTAGTCGCTCGGCACCCCCCACAACCTGCCTCCATTATAACGCAAGTGGGAACGTTTGAGGCGGGTTAGGGTCGGGTTTCAGATTTTCGAATTTTAACCCTCCCACCCGTTCCTCTCCCGCCCGTCCTGGAGGGGTTCCAATCCCCCCCCCCCATCCTCCAGGACTCTCATTGTGCTTCACTGCAGAGTCAGTTTCCGCCATTTCTCCGGAAGTTTCCACCGATCTTCCGCCAGAGTTATGGTAGGAGATTGCGAGAAGCCTGCGGATACCCCAGGCCTGTAGGTTTAGCAACGAGTAGACGTCACTTTGCGTTGATGCCGAGCTCACAGCATAAATTCTTCCGAATAACAACTTCTGATCTTTCTTTTGGGCCGACTTGGCTGGCAAGGAAAGAAAATGTCAGCCAAAGCTCGACCTTCATTAGGGAATGTTCTCACATAGGGACAGATTTTAGAACTTGTGCTCTCAGCTGGCAGGGTTTTCTGTGATCTAAACTCAGTGCTGAACTCCCGACATGCACTCCTATTGTGTGAAGCTGTTCACAGGGTATGTTCCTTCCACCTCTGTAACATCGCCCAACTCCGCCCCTGCCTTAGCTCATCTGCTGCTGAAACCCTCATCCATGCTTTTGTTTCCTTCAGACTCGATTGTTCCAATGCTCTCCTGGCCGGCCTCCCATCTTCCACCCTCCATAAATTTGAGCTTATTCAAGTCCCGTTCATCCATCACCCCTGTGCTCGCTGACCTACATTGGCTCTCGGTCCAGGAACGCCTCGATTTTATAATTCTCATCCTTGTTTTCAAAACCCTCCATGATCTCGTCCCTCCCTAAACCGGAACCTCCTCTGGTCCTACAACCCTCCGAGATTTCTGCGCTCCTCCAATTCTTGCCTCTTACACATCCCTGATTTTGGTGGGTGTGCCTTCAGCTGCCTAGAATTCACTCCCTAAACCTCTCTACCTCTCTCTCCTCCTTTAAAATGTTCCTTAAAACCTAACTCTTTGCCCAAGCTTTTGACCACCTGAACTAATATCTCCTTATGTGGCTCGGTGTCAAAATCTGTTTGATAATCGCTCCTGTGAAGCGACTTGGGACATTTTACTATGTTAAAGGCGCTATATAAATGCGTGTTGTTGTTGTTGTTGTTGGTGGTCTGCTGCACAATCTCTTACTGTTTGCTGTAGATCTGCACTTGTTGGGCTTTTTAATTCATTCATGGGATGTGGGCATCGCTGGGCAAGGCCAGCATTTATTGCCCATCCCTAATTGCCCTTGAGAAGGTGGTGGTGAGCCGCCTTCTTGAACCGCTGCAGTCCGTGTGGTGACGGTTCTCCCACAGTGCTGTTAGGTAGGGAGTTCCAGGATTTTGACCCAGCGACGATGAAGGAACGGCGCTATATTTCCAAGTCGGGATGGTGTGTGACTTGGAGGGGAATGTGCAGGTGGTGTTCCCATGTGCCTGCTGCTCTTGTCCTTCTAGGTGGTAGAGGTCGCGGGATTGGGAGGTGCTGTCGAAGAAGCCTTGGCAAGTTGCTGCAGGTTGGTACACACTGCAGCCACTGTGCGCCGGTGGTAAAGGGAGTGAATGTTTAGGGTGGTGGATGGGGTGCCAATCAAGCGGGCTGCTTTGTCCTGGATGGTGTTGAGCTTCTTGAGTGTTGTTGGAGCTGCACTCATCCAGACAAATGGAGAGTATTCCATCACACTCCTGACTTTGCCTTGTAGATGGTGGAAAGGCTTAGGGGAGTCAGGAGGTGAGTCACTCACCGCAGAATACCCAGCCTCTGACCTGTTCTTGTAGCCACAGTATTTATGTGGGTGATCCAGTTAAGTTTCTGTTCAATGGTGACCCCCAGGATGTTGATGGTGGGGGATTCAGCGATGGTAATGCCGTTAAATGTCAAGGGGAGGTGGTTAGACTCTCTCTTTTTGGAGATGGTCATTGCCTGGCACTTATGTGGCAAGTAACATTCGCACCAGACATCAGCCCAAGCCTGGATGTTGCATGCGGGCACGGACTGCTTCATTTTCTGAGGGGTTGCGAATGGAACTGAACACTGTGCAATCATCAGCAAACATCCCCATTTCTGACCTTATGATGGAGGGAAGGTCATTGATGAAGCAGCTGAAGGTGGTTGGGCCGAGGACACTGCCCTGAGGAACTCCTGCAGCAATGTCCTGGGGCTGAGGTGATTGGCCTCCAACAACCACTACCATCTTCCTTTGTGCTAGGTATAACTCCAGCCACTGGAGAGTTTTCCCCCTGATTCCCATTGACTTCAATTTTACTAGGGCTCCTTGGTGCCACACTCAGTCAAATGCTGCCTTGATGTCAAGGGCAGTTACTCTCACCTCACCTCTGGTATTCAGCTCTTTTGTCCATGTTTGGACCAAGGCTGTAATGAGGTCTGGAGCCGAGTGGTTCTGGCGGAACCCAAATTGAGCATCGGTGAGCAGGTTATTGGTGAGTAAGTGCCGCTTGATAGCACTGTCAACAACACCTTCCATCACTTTGCTGAAGTTCAAAAGCATCATAATTTAGCAACAAGTTAAGATACAACCAACATAAGATATGGGTCAATGAAGATACCATTATATGTTCCAGTGCCCTCATGCAGTGCTATCTGGCCATGCAATGGCGGTGATGGTCAATGGAAGACAGAGGAATGAATATTCCAAAAGTAATTTATCAATGAAAGCACTTAATTAGGAACAAAACTATTTCTATCATCGGAGATGTTCGATGTACACGAGACTGATTTCCCTGGTGTCAGTGCCTGGGGTATGCTATTCCCTGGGTGCAAAGGTCAGAAAAAAAGGGTGGAGACCCTGTGCACCAGATCTCCACCCCTTTACGTTGCCATGGGATTTCTGGGCTTCACTCAAGGCGTGGAGCAGGGCCTTAACCACAGGCACAGGCACAGGCCAACCATTACCATGAAATGAGGTGGGAGGGCTCAGTCCCATTCCTTCTGTCTCCCATTTCTATTGTTGTCCTGAAAAGGTGCCCAGATGTGGGGGTGTGAACGAGTCTGGTGGTAGGCCTTGTGTCTGGAGCTTCCTCAGATCAGAGGGTCTGAAGCACCTGGCAGCAAAGCAAATGCTGCACAAAAAGGTGAGTGGTCTTATTGTTGCAGGGGCCCTTTTGCCTTCAAACTTGGAGACCTTCTGGTTGCTGATCTCCAACAATGGCCAGAAGGGTGGAGGTCAGCAGCCAGTCTCGCCTCTCAGGCCTGGAGCTGCATTTCTGGTCCCAGCCCCCAATTCCCAGCACACGGCCCTATCAGGGAATGGCGTGCTTCAGTATTGCCAATGGGACACGTCAATGACCCCGCCCACCATCGTCAGGTGCACAGAGGTCTGGGCAGGTTGCAGTCCAGTTGTACAGCACCGGGCAAGGTGGGCCCAGGGAAATCCGCCCTTCTTTGTCTCATAAATTGCAAGCGATACCACAGCAGTTAATGTCGACTTATTCTGGACCGCATTTATTTATATTGAGACATAGAGATAGTGGGATGGATAGTGGTGGGAGACAGTCAGCAGGCTGAGGTGGGATGTTGGTGTTGTCAAAATAACAGCAGTGGCCTGGAAGGACTAGTTGGAGTGGCAGCATGGGGTCAGGATTAGATGTGAAGGAAGGTCTCAGATATAATGAAGTCTGGTCTGATTATCAGAGCAGCTGTTTTTTTAGTTTTATCTATTTTTGGAAAATGAAGCTACCTCAAGTGACCTCAGTGGAAATCAAAGTCAAGAGAGATGTAAAACGGGCTGCTGATTCGCTATCACCTGTTTTACACTATCACACAAAGTCAAGGTTTGCCCCTCCGTGTGAAGAATAATTTCCTGATATTAGTCCTAAAATTACCTTTTACTAGTTTGAACTTGCGTCACCTTGTGGGCGGAGATTTGGCAGATGCAATACAATATTGGAAAATGTGAGGTTATGCACTTTGGCAGGAAAGTACTGCAGTACAAAGGGATCTGGGGGTCCTAGTGCAAGAAAATCAAAAAGTTAGTATGCAGGTGCAGCAGGTGATCAAGAAGGCCAACGGAATGTTGGCTTTTATTGCTAGGGGGATAGAATATAAAAACAGGGAGGTATTGCTGCAGTTATATAAGGTATTGGTGAGACCGCATCTGGAATACTGCATACAGTTTTGGTCTCCATACTTAAGAAAAGACATACTTGCTCTTGAGGCAGTACAAAGAAGGTTCACTCGGTTAATCCCGGGGATGAGGGGGTGGACATATGAGGAGAGGTTGAGTAGATTGGGACTCTACTCATTGGAGTTCAGAAGAATGAGAGGCGATCTTATTGAAACATATAAGATTGTGAAGGGGCTTGATCGGGTGGATGTGGTGAGGATGTTCCCAAGGATGGGTGAAACTAGAACTAGGGGGCATAATCTTAGAATAAGGGGCTGCTCTTTCAAAACAGAGATGAGGAGAAACTTCTTCACTCAGAGGGTAGTAGGTCTGTGGAATTTGCTGCCCCAGGAAGCTGTGGAAGCTACATCATTAAATAAATTTAAAACAGAAATAGACAGTTTCCTGGAAGTAAAGGGAATTAGGGGTTACGGGGAGCGGGAAATTGGACATGAATTTAGATTTGAGGTTAGGATCAGATCAGCCATGATCTTATTGAATGGCGGAGCAGGCTCGAGGGGCCGATTGGCCTACTCCTGCTCCTATTTCTTATGTTCTTATGTTCTACGCTCACAATTTAATTTAAAGTGATATTTCAGATTTACCTTTTCCATTCCCTTAACTGTCTTGTGTCCCTTGATAAGATCAACTCCTTTCTGGGCTGAAAAGCCCAAGGGTCTCCTATCTTTCCTCTTAATTAGACCCCGACACTAAGGACCAGACTCATGGCTCTTCCCTGCACTGCCTCCAGCATTTGAAGGTCTCTCTTGTTATTCAGAAATCAGAACAGGCCACAATACTGAAAGTCGAGTCTGACCAGAGCCCTGTACAGTTCCATCATAGCTCCCTCTGCCTCGTACTGTTTCAGCCGTGTAGTACAACATTCCATTGCCTTTGTTGTTAGCTGCTCTGCATCGGTTTGACATGTTTAGTGTCAAGTCTACCAACAACTCCTAGATCTCTTCTAGCTTTGTCCTGAGATATTCCAGCACCTGCTCATGGAATGCATGTGTTGTTTAATCTTTTGTCCTATGGGCAATACATTACATTTATCTTCTTAAAATTTGATCTGATATTGATCTGCCTGCAGAAATATTCTATCCACCTCACTCTGTGATTTCTGTGCTGACCACAGCCTCTCCCAGTTTGATATCATTTGGAAATCTGATCACTTTGCATTGAGTTCCTGAATCCAAGTCATCGATGTAAATTAGAAACAGTGGAGGTCCTAACAGCGACAACTGGGGCAGCCCACTCAGTACTTCCCCCAATCTGGACCCAACTATCAAAATGCAATAATGCATTCATTCCACTAACTGAGCAGAGTGAGAAACACATGGAACATGTACACCCTCACTTCAATGGGAAGCAAAATCAGAAGAGGTGTATAATGGGCGGCCAGTTGAATATCGCCCGACTTACAGCATCGTCCAGAGTTAAAATTATCCCCATTGAGCACAAAGCAAACCTCCTTTATCACTCAGCTCTGATAACTCCAAAAAGGAGTTTGAAGGTTTCAATAGTTCCTGAAACATTTTTGAAATGTGGGAATGCTGCTCCAAAGTCAGAGCACTGGGATAGGATTGAAATTGGCCTACAAAATGTGGGCATCCTGATTAAATAGGGACAGTTGAGAGACATAACCCAAATGAGATAGCTGAGGTTTGCATGTTAGCTTCGATTTGCTATTTAGCTCCGTCATTGCCTCTTGCGTGAAGCACAGCTTTTAAAGACATTGCCAAGGTCCCTTTCTGCCTGGAGAAATGTGGACTTGGGTAATGACAGGGCCAGGCATTTCACCTGCCTGGGATCCCTCCTTTCCCCCTCCTCATCCTCCTCCAAGTTACGCAGCAATAAAGAGATTCCCATTGGATGCCCCTGGTGCAAATTGTTGGTGATGAGATGAAAAATGTCTCAGCCAAAACTCTTGTCCCAAAACTTACAAAAGTAACTGCCTGCAAAAAAGAGCAATGAAAATGTCCTTGGACCAAAAATCCGCACCAAAGCATGGTTCAAACTCTAACACTGTGATTCTTCCTTTAATTTCCGACTGCCTGTCAACATTGAACAGACCTCTGTGCCAGCTTTACAGGAGGAGACTCCCGCTTGACCGATTCCCAGCAAGAATCTTAGCAAACTGTCTGTGCGCTGATCACCATATCATTTACATGCATGAGAAGATTGAAATGAAGCATTTGTTTGTTTTTTGACGAGGAATCTTTGTCCATTCACTATAGGTCCTCCCCGCCCCACCACCCCAGAAACGTACACATGCCGATCGGTGTGTCCATCCCATTTGCCGACCTCACGACCTCCAGTTTCACATCACTGCCACCAGCGACAAGTTACAAAAAACTCGACCCTTAGTGTTTAGCAAAGTAGAATTACATAAAATTACATAGAATTATATAGAATGTACAGCACAGAAACAGGCCATTCGGCCCAACTGGTCTATGCTGGTGTTCATGCTTCACACGAGCCTCCTCCCACTCCTCTTCATCTAACCCTATCAGCATAAACTTCTATTCCTTTCTCCCTCATGAGTTTATCTAGCTTCCCCTTAAAGGCATCTATGCTATTCATCTCAACTACTCCTTGTGGCAGCAAGTTTCACATTCTAACCAATCTCTGGATAAAAAAGTTTCCCCTGAATTCCCTAATGGATTTATTAGTGACTATCTTATACTTATGCCCCCTAGTTTTGGTCTCCCCCACAAGTGGAAACATCTTATCAAACCCTTTCATAATCTTAAAGACTTCTATCAGATCACCTCTCAGCCTTCTCTTTTTTAGAGCAAAGAGCGTCAGCTAGTTCAGTCTTTTGTGATAGTTATAATTTATCAGTTTAGTATCACCCTTGTAAATCTTTTTAGCACCTTCTCCACAATCATTTGTGCCTCTATATCCTTTTCATAATATGGAGACCAGAACTGTGCACAATACTCCAAGTGTGGTCTAACCAAGGTTCTATACAAGTTTAGCATAACTTCTCTGCTTTTCAATTCTATCCCTCTAGAAATGAACCCCAGTGCTTGATTTGCATTTTTTATGGCCTTGTTAACCTGCATTGCTACTTTTAGTGATTTGTGTATCTGTACCCCCAGATCCCTTTGTTCCTCTACCCCATTTGGACTCTTATTTTCCAAGGGGTATGTGGCCTCCTTATTCTTCCTACCAAAAGGCACCACCTCACACACATCTGTATTGAAATACATTTGCCAATTACACGCCCGCTCTGCAAGTTTATTAATGTTCTCTTATATCTTGTTGCAGTCTTTCTCAGAATTACCTACACCCCCCAGTTTGGTGTCGTCCGCAAATTTTGAAATTGTACTTTCAATTCCCGAGTCCAAATCATTAATGTAAATAGTGAACAACAGTGGTCCCACATGAGTGTGCACAAAATGGAAGCAATCTGCCAATATTCTAAAAGGAAAACCAGTACACCAATTAATAATTGCTGACACTCGGAGAACGTGAGACAGATTGAAAAACATGCCTCAGAGGGAAAGGTAGCAATAGAACTCACTAACAATCGTTCGTCAAAACATCAAAAATTACATATCAAGTGCCCTTTAAACGTGAGAAATTGCAAGTAAAGCAGAAAAGCACAAAATTCCTGAGTAAGGCTCTCAAAAAACCAAGCACACCAGCTAGAAAGCTATGGTAATGAGTACCATAGGGAATATCGCTGTTATTCAGTAATATGGGTCTAAATGTGTGAGTGCTCTGCCTTTTTGCAGTTAGTTACCTCTTGGGCACAATAATCTCTCACCTCTGAGTGTCTGCAATCAGTTCGGCAGGAGAATGTGACACTGACTGACTTTGCCACTCTTCCCAATATATCTTTTTAAGCAGACATGTTCTTCAAAGTTGGCAAAAATATTTGCAGGATGCCCCAAAACTCCAAAAAACCATTAGGACAGCTGCCTGCCAGTCTGCTTAGGCCCTGACCTGCGGGACAGGGTTATTTGATTAAAGGGGGTGAGCATATGAGTCATTTTCGGTCCTCCCTGGGCATCTGCTCTGCGGGATGGGGGGGCGGGGGGGATTGTGAGGGGTCGACAGGGACGAAAAGTCATTGCCGTTTTTAAAAGAAAACTCGACTTTCTTTAGGAAACCATCGTTTCAGGCCCCACCTCTGCCAGGATCTGGTCCTGACAACGCATGGACACCTGAATCACCTGAAGTACACTGTAATGTACTTTACACCGGAGCAAACAGAGGGGAGACTGGCGGAATGTCTGGCAGGCGATGTCATCCACCAGTCCCGCCTCTTCCTCTGATGTCAGCATGGAAGGGGGTGTGATTCAGGCAGCACCCGGCCTCACTTTGAGCGGAATTATACAATGTTCAAAAAATAGGGTGCAGTCGCAACCCGATTTCTGTCCCCCTCCCGGCTTACACTCCCAACGCATGCTCCCAGGTCCAGGAATTTCAGTGATTGCAGGTGTTAGTCTGGATAACACAAACTAACAACACAGATTTGTTTTTTGCTCTTAGTCGATCTGCTGTGGTGTTTCTTATGGTGACTCAGAGGAAACAACAGGGGAGAAATTCCGCTCATGGCCACAGCTTTTGCACTTGAAAAACAGGTGGTCAACAGTTCAGTGTCCCACTCACCTCTCCTTCCTTCTTATTCCCTCTTAGATACCGTCCCTCTCTCGTAGATCTTCTGCCTCCCTCTCTTTTCCTCTTAGATGCTGTCAAGTTCCTCAGCTGCCAAGTGCACGTAATGTCGATCACCTGCCCTTACTCTGCTTCCTCCCAGTCGCTATATAAAATTGAGCATTTGTTCATCGGAAAAATACTCCTAAAAGTTCATCAGGGCCATTGTTGGTTATCAGTGGTTGTTGGTTACATCGGTTATGCTAAACCTTTATAAATCACTAGTTAGGCCTCAGCTGGAGCATCGTGTTCAATTCTGGGCACCACACTTTAGGAAGGATGACAAGGCCTTGGAAAGGGTGCAGAGGAGATTTATTAGAATGGTGCCAGGGATGAGGGACTTCAGTTACATGGAGAGACTGGAGAAGAGCTGGGATTGTTCTCCTTAGAACAGAGAAGATTAAGGGGAGATTTGATAGCAGTGTTCAAAATCATGAGGGGTTTTGATAGATTAAATAAGGAGGAACTGTTTCCAGTGGCAGAAGGGTCGGTAACCAGAGGACACAGATTTAAGGTTAATTGGCAAAAGAGCCAGAGGTGAGATGAGAAGAACATTTTTTTGCAATAAGTTATTATGGCCTGGAACGCACTGCGCGAAAAGGTGGTGGACACAGATTCAATAATAACTTTCAAAAGTGAGTTGGATAAATACTTGAAGGGGAGAAATTTTCAGGGCTACAGGAAAAGAGCGGGGGAGTGGGACTAAAGAGCCGGCTCAGGCATGATGAGCCGATTGGCCTCCTCCTGTGCTGCAAGATTCTATGGTTCTATGATTCACCATGTTGTTGATTCTATCGGTAGCTGTTGATTATATTGGTGATTATTGATTATAACGGTGGTTGTTGGATATATCCGTGGTGGTTGACTATATTGGTGGATATTGGTTATATCAATGATTTTTTTTCCTGGTCAATTCCCTCGAGATGCTGGTACTCTTAGGTCCGGAAAAAAAGGTCACTTTGTTCCTTCACTCTGTTTCATAATCTCCCATTTCTCCAGTCTGTTCTCTCTCTCCTGCTCCTCCTTCGCCATTTCACCCTCTCCCCTGCTAAGCGTCCACTCTGTTCGCTCACTCTCAAGCGCCTTCTTTACTATTTTTCTCTCTCGTCTGGACCTGGCACTGTATGTGAATGCATGAAGCATTTGTAATAAGGTAGACGAATTAACAGCACAAATGTTAACGGATATGATGTAATTGCAATTACGGAGACATGGCTGCAGGATGACCAAGGCTGGGAGCTGAATATCCAAGGGTATTCGATATTTAGGAAGGACAGGCAAAAAGGAAAAGGAGGTGGGGTGGCGTTGTTAGTAAAGGATGAAATCAGAGCAATAGTGAGAATGGATATTGGCTCAGAAAATCAAGATGTAGAATCAGTCTGGGTGGAGATAAGAAGCACCAAGGGGCAGAAAACACTGGTGGGTGTTGTCTATAGGCCTCCAAACAATAGTGGTAATGTAGGGGATGTAACAGGAAATTAGAGATGCATGTAACAAGGGTACTACAGTAACCATGGGTGACTTTAATCTATATATAGACTGGCCAAACCAAATTAGCAATAAAACTGTGGAGGATGAATTCCTGGAGTGTGTACGAGATGGTTTTTTAGACTAGTACATTGTGGAGTCAACCAGGGAACAGGCTATCCTAGATTGGGTATTGTGCAATGAGAAGGGGTTAATTAATAATCTTGTTGTGCGGGGTCCTTTAGGGAAGAGTGACCATAACATGATAGAATTCTTCATTAAGATGGAAAGTGAAGTAGTCCAATCCGAAACTAGGGTCCTAAATCTAAACAAAGGAAACTACGAAGGTATGAGGAGTGAGTTGGCTATGATAGATTGGGAAGCTTCATTAAAAGGCATGACAGTGGATAGGCAATGGATAACATTTAAGGAACGAATGCATGAATTGCAACAGTTATACATTCCTTTCTGGCACAAAAACACAAAAGGAAAAGCGGCCCAACCATGGCTAACAAAAGAAATTAAGGATAGTATTAGATCCAAAGAGGAGTCATATAAAGTTGCCAGAAAAAGTAGCAAGCCTGAGGATTGGGAACAGTTTAGAATTCAGCAAAAACGGGCCAAGAGATTGTATAAGAGGGGAAAAATAGAGAATGAGAATAAACTTACAAGGAACATAAAAGTGGACTGTAAAAGCTTCCACAAGTATGTAAAAAAAAAGATTAGTGAAGACAAATGTAGGTCCCTTACAGTCAGAAACGGGAGAATTTATAATGGGGAACAAGGAAATGGCAGAGCAATTAAACAAATACTTTGGTTCTATCTTCACGGAAGCGGACTCAAATAACTTCCCAGAAGTGCTAGGGAACCGAGGGACTAGTGAGAAGGAGGAATTAAAGGAAATTAGTATTCGTGGAAAAATAGTGCTGGAGAAATTAATCGGACTGAAAGCCAATAAATCCCCAGGGCCTGATAATTTGCATACCAGAGTACTAAAAATGGTAGCCATGGAAATAGTGGATGCATTGGTTGTCATCTTCCAAAATTCTATAGATTATGGAACAGTTCCTGCAGATTGCAGGGTGGAAAATGTAACTCCGCTATTTAAAAAAGGAGGGAGAGAAAACAGGCAACTACAGACTGGTTAGCCTAACATCAGTAGTAGGGAAAATGCTAGTCTGTTATAAAGGATGTGATAACAGGACACTTAGAAAATATCAACAGGATTAGACAAAGTCAACATGGATTTATGAAAGGGAAATAGTGTTTGACAAACCTACAGGAATTTTTTGAGGATGTAACTGGTAGAGTAGGTAAGGGAGAACCAGTGGATGTGGTTTATTTGTATTTTCAGAAGGCCTTTGATAAAGTCCCATAAAATAGGTTATTGTGCAAAATTAAAGCACATGGGATTGGTGGTAATATACTGGCATGGATTGAAAATTGGTTGACAGGAAACAGAGAGTAGGAATAAATGGGTCTTTTTCGGGGTGGCAGGCAGTGACTAGTGGGGTACTGCAGGGATCAGTGCTTGGGCCCCAGCTATTCACAATATATATCAATGATTTGGATGAGGGAACCAAATGTAATATTTCTAAGTTTGCTGATGACACAAAACTAGGAGTGATTGTGTGTTGTGAGGAGGATGCAAAGAGGCTTCAAGGCGATTTAGACAAGTTGAGTGAGTGGGCAAATACATGGCAGATGCAGTATAACATGGATAAATGTGAATTATCCACTTTGGAAGGAAAAACAGAAAGGCAGAGTATTATTTAAATGGTGATAGATTGGGAAATGTTGATGTACAAAGGGACCTGGGTGTCCTTGTACACCAGTCGCTGAAAGCAAACATGCAGGTGCAGCAAGCAGTTAGGAAGACAAATGGTATGTTGGTCATCATTGCAAGACGATTTGAGTACAGGAACAGGTATGTCTTACTGCAGTTACACAGGATGTGGAGATGCCGGTGATGGACTGGGGTTGACAATTGTAAACAATTGTCAGGAAATGCGTCAATGCCAGATTCATCAGCCGCACTCAGAAGACAGTCCAGAATGTCACCCGAGCACAACGCAACGCCATCAACGCTCTCAAGACCAACCGCAACATCGTCATCAAACCAGCGGACAAAGGAGGAGCCATAGTCATACAGAACAGAACGGACTATTGCAAAGAAGCATACCGACAACTGGACAACCAGGAACACTACAGACGGTTACCCGCAGATCCGACCAAAGAACACACCCACCAGCTCAACAAACTGATCAAGACCTTCGATCCAGACCTTCAAAGCATCCTACGCACTCTCATCCCACGTACTCCCCGCGTGGGAGACTTCTACTGCCTCCCAAAGATACACAAAGCCAACACACCCGGACGTCCTATCGTATCAGGCAACGGAACCCTGTGTGAGAACCTCTCTGGATACATCGAGGGCATCCTGAAACCCATCGTACAGGGAACCCCCAGCTTCTGTCGCGACACTACAGACTTCCTACAAAAACTCAGTACCCACGGACCAGTTGAACCAGGAACACTTCTCACCACGATGGACGTCTCGGCACTATACACCAGTATCCCCCACGATGACGGCATCGCTGCGACAGCATCAATACTCAACACCAACAACAGCCAATCTCCAGACGCCATCCTACAACTCATCCGCTTCATCCTGGATCACAATGTCTTCACCTTCGATAACCAGTTCTTTACCCAAACACACGGAACAGCCATGGGGACCAAATTCGCACCCCAATACGCCAACATTTTCATGCACAAGTTCGAGCAGGACTTCTTCACTGCACAAGACCTCCAACCAACACTATACACCAGATACATCGACGACATTTTCTTTCTATGGACCCACGGCAAGGAATCACTAAAGAGACTACACGATAACATCAACAAGTTCCATCCCACCATCAAGCTCACCATGGACTACTCCTCAGAATCAGTTTCTTTCTTGGACACACGAATCTCCATCAAAGACGGGCACCTCAGCACCTCACTCTACCGCAAGCCCACGGACAACCTCACGATGCTCCACTTTTCCAGCTTCTACCCTAACCACGTCAAAGAGGCCATCCCCTATGGACAGGCCCTGCGAATACACAGGGTCTGCTCAGACGAGGAGGAACGCGATGGACACCTACAGACGCTGAAAGACGCCCTAGTAAGAACGGGATATGACGCTCGACTCATCGATCGACAGTTCCGACGGGCCACAGCAAAAAATCGCATAGACCTCCTCAGGAGACTAACACGGGACGCAACCAACAGAGTACCCTTTGTCGTCCAGTACTTCCCCGGAGCGGAGAAACTACGCCATGTTCTCCGCAGCCTTCAACATGTCATCAATGAGGACAAACACCTCGCTATGGCCATCCCCACACCTCCACTACTCGCCTTTAAACAGCCACCCAACCTCAAACAGACCATCGTTCGCAGCAAATTACCTAGCTTTCAAGAGAACAGCGTCCACGACACCATGCAACCCTGCCACGGTAACCTCTGCAAGACATGCCAGATCATCGACACAGATACCACCATCACACGAGAGGACACCACCCACCAGGTGCATGGTTCATACTCCTGTGACTCGGCCAACGTTGTCTACCTCATACGTTGCAGGAAAGGATGCCCCAGAGCATGGTACATTGGCGAGACCATGCAGACGCTGCGACAACGGATGAACGGACACCGCGCAACAATCGCCAAACAGGAGGGTTCCCTCCCAGTCGGGGAACACTTCAGCAGTCATGGACATTCATCCACCGACCTTCGGGTAAGCGTACTCCAAGGCGGCCTTCGAGACACACGACAACGCAAAATCGTCGAGCAGAAATTGATAGCCAAGTTCCGCACCCATGAGGACGGCCTCAACCGGGATCTTGGGTTCATGTCACGCTACACGTTACCCCACCAGTGAACAAATGTTATCTGTTTTTAATATAACAGGTCAGTTGCTGTCTTTTCTATGTTTCTACCTCTCTATCTCTGTTTTTTTTTTTGTTTGTTGTTTTTTTTTGGTGATTTGTATATTCTGTGAGACCTGGCAGGTAACACCTGTCTGTCTGCACACTGATTGCCTTGGCAACGGGCAGTTGAAAAAACTGTCTGTAATCACCAAGCATTGTTCTGTGAATTATAAATGCGATTTCATCTCGAGGATTTCATTTTCACATCGTTCACCTGACGAAGGAGGTAGCCTCCGAAAGCTTGTGAATTTAAAATAAAATTGCTGGACTATAACTTGGTGTTGTAAAATTGTTTACAATTGCAGTTATACAGGGCCTTGGGGAGACCACACCAGGAGTATTGTATGTAGTTTTGGTCTCCTTGTCTAAGAAAGGATATACTTGCCATGGAGGGAGTGCAGCAAAGGTTCACCAATCTGATTCCTGGGATGGCAGGACTGTCGTATGAGGAGTGATTGGGACGTCTAGGCCTGTATTCACTCGAATTTAGAAGAATGAGAGGGGATCTCATTGAAATGTATAAAATTCTGACAGGGCTAGACAGACTGGATGCAGGGAGGATGTTTCCCTTGGCTGGAGAGTCCAGAACGAGGGGTCACAGTCTCAGGATATGGGGTAGGACATTTAGGAATGAGATGAGGAGAAACTTCTTCACTCAGAGGATGGTGAACCTGTGGAATTCTCTACCACAGAAGGCTGTGGAGACCAAGTCACTGAATATATTTAAGAAGGAGCTAGATAGATTTCTGGACACAAAAGGCATCAAGGGCTATGGGGGAGAGAGCGGGAATATGGTATTGAGATAGAGCATCAGCCATGATCATATTGAATGGCGGAGCAGGCTCGAAGGGCCAAATGGCCTGCACCTGCTCCTATTTTCTATGTTTCTAATCTTCATTCTGAGTTTCACTCTCCTGTCCCACTTTCACTCTGTTTCACTTTCTCCTGCTCCTCCCTTATTCTGTTTTTCTTTCACTCTACCTTCAGTTTACTTTTTCTCTTGTTCGTTTCTGGTTTCTTCATTATGCTCCTTTAGTTGTCAGTCTTGTCTCAGGGTCTGCACTCCCATCTCTGAGTTAGAAGGTTGTGAGTCCTACTCCAGGGACTTGAGCACATAATCTGGGCAGGCACTTCATTGCAGTACTGAGGGAGTGCTGCACCGTCGGAGATGCCGTCTTTGTGATGAAATGCTAAACTGAAGTCCCATCAACCCTCTCAAGTGGACGTAAAATATCCCAAAGAGTGAGGCATGGAACGATCCTAGAGTGTGGAGCATGGAATGATCCCAGAGACTGGGGCATGGAACGATTCCAGAGACTGGGGCATGGACCGATCCTAGAGCGTGGAGCATGGAATGATCCCAGAGACTGGGGCACGGACCGATCCTAGAGTGTGGAGCATGGAATGATCCCAGAGACTGGGGCACGGACCGATCCTAGATTGTGGAGCATGGAATGATCCCAGAGACTGGGGCACGGACCGATCCTAGATTGTGGAGCATGGAATGATCCCAGAGACTGGGACATGGAACGATCCCAGAGACTGGGACATGGAACGATCCCAGAGACTGGGGCATGGAACGATCCCAGAGACTGGGGCATGGAACGATCCCAGAGACTGGGGCACGGAACGACCCCAGAGACCGGGGCACGGAACGATCCCAGAGACCGGAGCATGGAACGACCCCAGAGACTGGGGCACGGAACGATCCCAGAGACCGGGGCATGGAACGACCCCAGAGACTGGGGCACGGAACGATCCCAGAGACCGGGGCATGGAACGATCCTAGAGTGTGGAGCATGGAACGATCCCAGAGACTGGGGCATGGAACGATCCCATAGACTGGGGCACGGAACGATCCCAGAGACAGGGGCACGGAACGATCCCAGAGACCGGGGCACGGAACGATCCCAGAGGCCGGGGCACGGAACGATCCCAGAGATTGGGGCACTGAATGATCCCAGAGAGGTGTCACTGTGAATGGCCGAGTTTTCAGTTGGTTCCTCCCCGCTCTCTGGAATTTCCTCTCCAATCCTTTCAGCCTCACCTCTTCCCTTCCCACCTTTAAACACCTCTCCATTCAATCATGTCCTTAGTCACTTCTCCAAGTAAAAGGGGTAACTCAGCTAAGGCAAGTCATGGCAGCAGACCTCGCACCCGTGATATGCTCCTCCTGCAAGATGTGGGAAGTCATGGACACTACCAGTGTCCCTGCCGACCATGTGTGCGGGAAGTGTGTCCACCTGCAGCTACTGACCGATCGTATCTCGGAGCTGGAGCTGCGGGTGGACTCACTGTGGAGCATCCGCGATGCAGAGAAACTCGTGGATAGCACGTTTAGCGAGTTGGTCACACCGCAGGTAAAGGGTATACAGGCAGGAAGTGAATGGGTGACCACCAGGAAGAGTAAGAGATGCAGGCAGGTAGTGCAGGGGTCCCCTGTGTCCATCCCCCTCTCAAACAGATATGCCACTTTGGATGCTGTTGGGGGGGATGACTTATCAGGGGAAGGCAGCAGCAGCCAACTTCCTGGCACCACGGGTAGCTCTGCTGCACAGGCTGGGAGGAAAAAGAGTGGCAGAGCTATAGTGATAGGGGACTCAATTGTAAGGGGAATAGACAGGCGTTTCTGCGGCCGCAACCGAGACTCCAGGATGGTGTGTTGCCTCCCTGGTGCAAGGATCAAGGATGTCTCGGAGCGGCTACAGAACATTTTGGAGGGGGAGGGCGAACAGCCAGCTGTCGTGGTGCACATAGGCACCAACGATATAGGTAAAAAAGGGGATGAGGTCCTAAAAGCAGAATATAGGGAGTTAGGAGGTAAATTAAAAAATAGGACCTCAAAGGTAGTAATCTCAGGATTGCTGCCAGTGCCACGTGCTAGTCAGAGTAGAAATAGGAGGATATTTCAAATGAATACGTGGCTAGAGGAATGGTGCAAGGGGGAGGGATTCAAATTCCTGGGACACTGGAAACGGTTCTGGGGGAGGTGGGACCAGTACAAACCGGACGGTCTGCACCTGGGCAGGGCCGGGACCGCTGTCCTAGGAGGAGTGTTTGCTAGTGCTGTTGGGGAGGGTTTAAACTAAAGTGGCAGGGGGTTGGGAACCTGAGCAGGGAGAGAGAGGAAAGCGTAACAGGAAGGGACAGAAGGTATGGAGTAATAGGTAAAGTGTTAAAAAAGGAAAAAGCAGGAACTAAGCGTCACAAAACAGATTTGAAAGTTCTTTATCTGAATGCACGTAGCATTCGTAATAAAATGGACGAGTTAACGGCACAAATAACTACGTATGGGTATGATCTTGTGGCCATTACAGAAACATGGCTGCAGGGTGACAACGACTGGGAATTAAATATGCCAGGGTATTTAACAATCAGGAAGGACAGGCAGGAAGGAAGGGGAGGTGGGGTGGCTATGTTAATAAAGGAAGGAATCACTGTAATACAGAGAAATGATATTGGGACAAAGCATCAAGATAATGAAACAGTTTGGGTGGAGATAAGGAATAATAAGGGAAAAAAAACATTAGTGGGCGTAGTATATAGGCCTCCTAATAGTTGCAACTCTGCTGGAAGAAGTATTAATCAGGAGATAGTCGGGGCATGTAATAAGGGAACAGCCATAATTATGGGGGATTTTAATTATCATATTAACTGGACAAATCAAATTGGGCAGAGCAGCCTTGAGGACGAGTTCATTGAGTGCATCAGGGATGGATTTCTTGAGCAGTATGTAACTGATCCTACAAGGGGGCAGGCAACCTTGGACCTGGTCCTGTGTAATGAGTCAGGATTAATTAATAATGTCCTAGTTAAGGATCCCCTTGGAACGAGCGACCACAACATGGTTGAATTCCATATCCAATTAGAGGGTGAGAAGGTTGATTCTCAAACAAGCGTACTGAGCTTGAATAAAGGAGACTATGATGGTATGAGAGCGGAATTGATTAAAGTGGACTGGGAAAATAGATTAAAGGGTAAGACGGTACATGAGCAGTGGTGTTCATTTCGGGAGTTATTTTACAACTTTCAAAATAAATATATTCCACTGAGGAAAAAAGGGTGTAAAAGAAATGACAGCCACCCGTGGCTAAGTAAAGAAATCAAGGATAGTATCCGACTAAAAACAAGGACATATAAGGTAGCCAAACTTAGTGGGAAGATAGAAGATTGGGAATTCTTCAAAAGACAGCAAAAAGTAACTAAAGGATTGATTAAGAAAGGGAAGTTAGATTATGAAAAGAAATTAGCAAAAAATATAAAAACAGATAGCAAGAGTTTCTATAGTTATATAAAAAGAAAAAGGGTGGCTAAGGTAAACATAGGTCCCTTAGAGGATGAGACCGGGAAATTAATGGTGGGAAACATGGAGATGGCAAAAATGCTGAACAAATATTTTGTTTCAGTCTTTACAGTAGAGGACACTAAGAATATCCCAACACTGGACAAACAGGGGACTCTCGGGGGGGAGGAGCTAAATACGATTAAAATCACTCAAGAGATGGTACTCAGTAAAATAATGGGACTCAAGGCGGATAAATCCCCTGGACCTGATGGCTTCCATCCTAGGGTCTTGAGGGAAGTGGCAGTAGGGATTGTGGATGCTTTGGTGATAGTTTTCCAAAATTCCCTGGACTCAGGAGAGGTCCCGGCAGATTGGAAAACTGCTAATGTAACACCGTTATTTAAAAAGGGTAGTAGGCAGAAGGCTGGAAATTATAGGCCAGTTAGCTTAACATCTGTGGTGGGTAAAGTTTTGGAGTCTATTATTAAGGAGACAGTAACGGAACATTTAGATAAGCATAATTTAATAGGACAAAGTCAGCATGGCTTTATGAAGGGGAAGTCATGTCTGACAAATTTGCTTGAGTTCTTCGAGGATATAACGTATAGGGTGGATAAAGGGGAACCAGTGGACGTAGTGTATTTAGACTTCCAGAAGGCATTCGACAAGGTGCCACATAAAAGATTATTACTTAAGATAAAAAATCACGGGATTGGGGGTAATATTCTGGCATGGGTGGAGGATTGGTTATCAAACAGGAAGCAGAGAGTTGGGATAAATGGTTCATTTTCGGACTGGCAACCAGTAACCAGTGGTGTTCCACAGGGGTCGGTGCTGGGTCCCCAACTCTTTACAATCTATATTAACGATTTGGAGGAGGGGACCGAGTGCAACATATCAAAATTTGCAGATGATACAAAGATGGGAGGGAAAGTAGAGAGTGAGGAGGACATAAAAAACCTGCAAGGGGATATAGACAGGCTGGGTGAGTGGGCGGAGATTTGGCAGATGCAATATATTGGAAAATGTGAGGTTATGCACTTTGGCAGGAAAAATCAGAGAGCAAGTTATTTTCTTAATGGCGAGAGACTGGAAAGTACTGCAGTACAAAGGGATCTGGGGGTCCTAGTGCAAGAAAATCAAAAAGTTGGTATGCAGGTGCAGCAGGTGATCAAGAAAGCCAACGGAATGTTGGCTTTTATTGCTAGGGGGATAGAATATAAAAACAAGGAGGTATTGCTGCAGTTATATAAGGTATTGGTGAGACCGCACCTGGAATACTGCATACAGTTTTGGTCTCCATACTTAAGAAAAGACATACTTGCTCTCGAGGCAGTACAAAGAAGGTTCACTCGGTTAATCCCGGGGATGAGGGGGCGGACATATGAGGAGAGGTTGAGTAGATTGGGACTCTACTCATTGGAGTTCAGAAGAATGAGAGGCGATCTTATTGAAACATATAAGATTGTGAAGGGTCTTGATCGGGTGGATGCAGTAAGGATGTTCCCAAAGATGGGTGAAACTAGAACTAGGGGGCATAATCTTAGAATAAGGGGCTGCTCTTTCAAAACTGAGATGAGGAGAAACTTCTTCACTCAGAGGGTGGTAGGTCTGTGGAATTTGCTGCCCCAGGAAGCTGTGGAAGCTACATCATTAGATAAATTTAAAACAGAAATAGACAGTTTCCTAGAAGTAAAGGGAATTAGGGGTTATGGGGAGCGGGCAGGAAATTGGACATGAAGCTGAGTTCGGATCGGTCAATGCCCTGTGGGTGGCGGAGAGGGCCCAGGGGCTATGTGGCCGGGTCCTGCTCCGACTTCTTGTGTTCTTTAGATTTGTGGTTGGGATCAGATCAGCCATGATCTTATTGAATGGCGGAGCAGGCTCGAGGGGCCGATTGGCCTACTCCTGCTCCAATTTCTTATGTTCTTATGTTCTTATGTTCTTAAGTCCCCCTTTATGCTCTGTGTCCATTTTGATCCTCTGTAATAAAACTAGAAGATTTTCAAGGTTAAAGACGTGACATAAATGGAGAGTATGTCAGTTATGTGGAAAGCCTAGAGAAGCTGGGATTGTTCTCCTTACAGCAGAGAAGGTTAAGGAGTGATTTAATAATTATTCAAAATTATGAGGGGTTTTGATGGAGCAGGCTGTTGCTATAGGCAGGAGTGTCGGTAACCAGAGGACACAGATTTAAACTAATTGGCAAAGGAACCAGAGGGAAGATGAGGAGAATTTTTTTACACAGCGAGTTGTTATGATCTGGAATGCGCTGCCTGAAAGGGCGGTGGAAGCAGATTCAATAGTAACTTTCAAAAGGGAATTGGATTTATACTTGAAAAGGAAAATTTGCAGGGCTATGGGAAAAGAGCGATGGAGTGGGACTAATTGGATAGCTCTTTCAAAGAGGCGGCACAGGCACGATGGGCCGAATGACCTCCTTCTGTGCTGTAAGATTCTAAAATTAAAGAAATTGAATTAATTGAAAAATAATAAGAAATTCTACATGGAAAGGTTGTGAGAAAAGGGTTAATTCAGGGATTCTGTGTTCCCAAAATGGAGGGGGTTAAATTGAACTTTGGCAGGGACGCAGAACATACTTGAAAACTGATAACAAAAATCCGTATTGGAAATGTTCTGTATAATAGGAAAAATAAATAAAAGGCTAAAAAGCCTCTGCCCCTTTAAGAGCTCCATCAGCCATGGAGCTTCCCATAGGCCCACTCCAGATGGATGAAGGGAGCAGTCAACGTGATCCTGTGCTAAATATCTGGAGAATTGCATTGGGATTTATTTATGTAGGTTCCATCAATCTCCTGGCATAACTCTGGCGGGAGACCAGCAGAATCCTCAGGGAAATAGGTCTCCTCCATTCCTGGGAGCTTCTTCAATGCCTTGTAACATCTCTCCTCCTTTTAGCAGGAAACTGACGGGCATGGGGCAAGACTGGGAGCCAGGAATTCCCATTCCTGTTGCTCAGTCGGGGCCGAGTGTTGGAGTGGCAGCTGGCACTCCGAGTGGGGGGAGGTGTACCAATCTCCACCAGGGGGTATATGGGCTCCAGCAGTGGGTCATAGGCAGGCAAGTGGCCTTAACCCCCACCCTCCCCCCCCCCAAAGACCACCACGAACGGGCTGGAGCTGGAGTTTCTGGCAGGCACGGGGTTCCCTGGCCACTGACCTCACAAACTCCGCCACGGTTGGTGTTGCAGGAACCGTTGGGCACACATCCTGGAGAAACTGCCCGGCTGGCAACCCAAGGAATTTTGGGGCCATTGGAATATTTAAATAAAGTCTTGGCTCATTTTAGGCGAGTTCGCATTAAACTGATCTAAAAGACTCGCGAGAGACCCTAGCTGTATAGATCAGAGTCACATTACTAATCCCCCAGAACCTGTTCCTGTGCCAGTTGCCGTAGCGACTGTGCCAATAGGGGGTGGGACATTGAAGGGATAATGCTCGGACTATATGTCGATAGTGAGGGACCTTGCCCACTATCAGCGCATCCAGTGTGTCCCCGGGAATTTGACCAATGTCCATTGGAGCACGGGTCAGACCATTTCTTTGCCTAATTACCCCAATTGCATCGGGAGTTTTGTTATGGTTTAAAACTTAGCAAATTGTCCCAGGATTTGGGATTCATTCTGTTTATTCCATAGCACTAATATGGTAATTCACTGCAACAGATTACTTTATCTGTCACGACAGTTATGATCTGGAATGCACGGCCTGAAAGGGCTGGGAAGCAGATTCAATAGTGGCTTTCAAAAGCGAATTGGATAAATACTTGAAAAGGAAAAATTTGCGGGGCTAAGGGGAAGGAGTGGAGGAGTGCGACTAACTGGATCGCGCTTTCAAAGAGCCGACACAGGCACGATGGGACGAATGGCCTCCTTTTGTGCTATATGATTCTATGATTCTACGACAGCAGCGAATGATTGTTTAATGGCTTTGTTCCACCTGAACCTGAGCTCCTTTGAATACTGTTAAACTTGGGAATACATTGAACCTTTTCCTTTGATTTTCCCTTAACCAGGTGACCACCAAATTTCACAAATGTCCCTTTCAAACTCACAGCTGTCACCAGTGGGGTAAGTGACACCAACTATCCAGAGCCTTGATTATGTTTGGATTAAATGTAGACAGTGTCATGAAACTGTTTCCTTCATTGCTTGTGGTTTCGATGAAGGGGTACAAAAATCACACAGGAGGATAATATATTCAGAGAGAGTTTTAGACCAAGATTGTGTGGCTCTGGGCTAGAAGATAAAGACATGAAACTGATGAGATCAATAATTGTGTACAAATCTCATCTGTTTTCTTCGTGGATTCCATCCCAGTTCTTTGTATTATGTGATTGGTGTTGGGGTACATTACATTGAAACTACTCCCAGTTCCGTCCTTCAGTCAACATTATAGAGGCCATTCGTCCCATCGTGTCTGTGCCAGCTCTTTGCTGGAGCCGTCTAAAACACATCCAACAGTTTTATCCTCTTCCCTATAGCCCTCTCTCTTCTTCTGCTTCAAATGTTTATCTAGTCCTCTCTTAAAGGATGCAGTTGTCTCCGACTCACCTACATTTGTGGCACAGCATTCCGTGCTCTAACAACTCCCTGGGGCACACCTTGACTTTGTGCGACAAAATGGGCGATAGTGGATCGGCCGCCCGTTCGACAACTCTCCCCGATTTTTATTTCCATTGACTTCAAAGTAGACTGTCGCACAAAGTCACAATCTGCCCCTCTGTGTCCAATGACGTCCATAGGACCCTGGTTGCAATTTTAAGAGACATGTGGGCGGAGCTTGCGACAAGAGGCTCCGCCCACGTCCACTGGCGTTCAGATCTGGAAACGGCCCCAAAAATATTATAAGTTGATGTTTTGTGGAGCCGGAAGGAGCAGGAACGTTCCAGCTCCTGGATCCACAAAAACACTGCGTCCCTCCTTCCCCCCCCCCCCCGCCCCTCGGCATCACACCCCTCACCTTGGCATCGTGTCCTTCTCCCCCACCCCAACCTCAGGCATCGAGCCCCTCTCCCCTCGACATCATGCCCCTCCCTCCCCTTCAGCACCATGCCCATCCTTCCCCCCCTCTTGGCATCGTATCCCTCCCCCCGGCATCGCGCCCCTCCCCACCCTCGACATCGTGTCCCTCCCCCGCCCCTTCCACCCTCCCTCTCCCCCTCCCCCCCCAGCATCGCGCCCCTCCCCCTCCCCTCTCAGCATCGCGCCCCTCCCCCTCCCCTCCCTCTCCCACTCCCCCCCAGCATCGCGCCCCTCCCCTCCCCCTCCCTCTCCCCTCCCCCCCAGCATCGCGCCCCTCCCCCTCCCTCTCCCCCTCTCCCCCAGCATCGCGCCCCTCCCCCCTCCCTCTCCCCCTCTCCCCCAGCATTGTGCCCCTCCCCGTCCCCTCCCGCTCCCGCTCCCCCCCAGCATCGCGCCCCTCCCCCTCCCTCTCCCCCTCTCCCCCAGCATCGCGCCCCTCCCCCTCCCTCTCCCCCTCTCCCCCAGCATCGCGCCCCTCCCCCTCCCTCTCCCCCTCTCCCCCAGCATCGCGCCCCTCCCCCCTCCCTCTCCCCCTCTCCCCCAGCATTGTGCCCCTCCCCCTCCCTCTCCTCCCCCCCCCCAGCATTGTGCCCCTCCCCCTCCCTCTCCCCCCCCCAGCATCGCGCCCCTCCCCCCTCCCTCTCCCCCTCTCCCCCAGCATTGTGCCCCCCCCTCCACTACCACAGACCCACGGTCCTCTACCAACGTCCCAGCAGCCCAAGAGCTGTATGCTGCATCAGGTCCCCTGTTTGGTGTCCGCAGCTCGCCTGTCAGATTCTAACGAGTCCGGAGCCTCGAATCAATGGCAGTCACTTCACTGCTGGAAGTGGGGTTTTGCTCAACTCTGAGTCAGAAGAGCTTGGGTTCAAGCCCCGCTGCAGGACTTGAGCTGCGGTACCGAGGGAGTGCTGCATCGCCAGAGGTGCCACCCTTCTAATGAGCTATTAAACCGAGGTCACATCTGCCCATTTGGGCAGATGTTATGCATCCTGTGACACTGTTTGAAGATGATTACGGAGTTCTCCTGGTGTCCTGGGCAACATTCCTCTTTCAACCAACACTTTGGTAGATGATTAGTTCCCACGGAAGATCCTCTCCCAGTGACACTATTACGGTATGTGAATGTCTGACCTGCCATAATGTTGGACACTTCCTCAGGAACATATCAATCTCAGCATGTCCTCCCTTAGTGGCACTGAACGAAGGCACGCTGGGGTTAGCAACAGTGAGTGCACTCTGATTGGCCGCGCTCCCAAACTTATCTGTGGGCCTTCACACACCTGGTACATCAGTGATAGTGACGGTCGAATGTGGCCTGAAACATGGCTGCATCTCCTTGAACAAATGCTGCAATGCTGTCCCAAGGGATGTACTGTGGAATGGCACAACTAACCTTCTCGGAATCACCTTATGCACATTACATAGAACGACATAGAATTTACAGCACGGAAACAGGCCATTCGGCTCAACTGGTCTATGTCGGTGTTTATGCTCCACACGAGCCTCTTCCCAACCTACTTCATCTCACCCTATCAACATATCATGTGTTTATCCAGCTTCCCCTTAAATGCACCTATACTATTCACCTCAACCACTCCTTGTGGTAGCGAGTTCCACATTCTCACCACTCTTTGGGTAAAGAAGTTTCTCCTGAAATCCTTCTTGGATTTATTAGTAACTATCTTATATTTGTGGCCCCTGGTTTTGGACTCCCCACAAGTGGAGACATCTTTTCTACGTCTACCCTGTCGAACACATGCAGCAATGTTTTCCTTTCAGCAGCAAGCAAATCAGGGTTTGGGTGTGGGGCTCCTCTGTCGCTCACATGCAGACTCGTGCTCGCACCTTGGGTTTCCTTCCCCTTCACGTTATGCCTGTCTCTTCTTAGTCCCCTTCTCCCTACAGCCCTGGCTAAAACTGCCGTTGGGTTAAGATGTCCTTTGAGCGTTCCCAAAGGATTTTGGAATTTTTGCCACTCTATTGAGGCACTCTCTTTTAATAATCTCCATCCCTTTAAATTCCACTTACACCTCATTTTCTGCTTAATCAGTGAGAGCATTGCAACTTCACCGAGTGACAGGATCCCTAGGGGCCCAAGGAATTATAGATTGCACCGTGTAGCCGTGCGTCATCACCTGATGGATGTCACCATTTACATCAACAGGAAAAGATTCCACTCTCTCAAAGTCCGGCGTCTTTGTGACCAACAGCTCGCTTCCCAGGGAACGGTAACCATGGCTTCATTTTACAGCATCCATTGGCAATCAAAATCACAAAGAGATGTAAACCAAGCTGCCAATTCACTAACACCCATTTTACACTAATTGCACAAAGTCAAAATTATCAAACAGTGAGATTCCTCATTTGTTACTGATATCTCACAGTGGCATTTCAGGTTTGTTTTGTGATATTGTAATGAGATTTCACGGTTGTTACTAACATCATAGCCTTTGGCTCAGGGGTAGCATTCCTGCCTCTGATGGCTGAGGGGTTGGGTTCGAGCCCCACTCCAGACAATCCCAGCAAGCGGAGACTGGAACGCCGGCTCTCCATACTGAGTTGGCGTCTAGTGGGGGTACTTGTGTCTGCTGGCTGCGGATGGTCCCCCCTTCCATTGTAAAGGGTAAGTGGGATAATTTGCCTTAATTGCAGCCCATCAAGGAGAAGGTCCTTCGAAGATAAAAACCGTGAAGAAGGCAACGGGAAGCCACCTCAGCTACTCTTCCCCGGAAAGTGGCTCAAGAATCTCATGTGGGAGACTTCCAACTTGTGTTAGGACCTGTCCCCAGGGCAGAACAGAACGGATAGAATGAAATTAATATATTGTAGTGAGATTTCATGTTTGTTACTGATATCACACCGTGGGTTTCATGTCTAGAACTGATCTCACACAGTGGGTTTCATGTGTGTTACTGATATCACACAGTGGGTTTCATGTCAAGAACTGATCTCACACAGTGGGTTTCATGTGTGTTACTGATATCACTCAGTGGGTTTCATGTCTAGAACTGATCTCACACAGTGGGTTTCATGTGTGTTACTGATATCACACAGTGGGTTTCATGTCAAGAATTGATATCACACAGTGAGTTTTATGTGTGTTACTGATCTCACACAGTGGGTTTCACGTGTGTTACTGATATCACTCAGTGGGTTTCATGTCTAGAACTGATATCACACAGTGGGTTTCATGTGTGTTACTGATATCACTCAGTGGGTTTCATGTCTAGAACTGATCTCACACAGTGGGTTTCACGTGTGTTACTGATATCACTCAGTGGGTTTCATGTGTGTTACTGATATCACACAGTGGGTTTCAGGTGTGTTACTGATATCACACAGTGGGTTTCATGTGTGTTACTGATATCACACAGTGGGTTTCAGGTGTGTTACTGATATCACACAGTGGGTTTCACGTGTGTTACTGATATCACTCAGTGGGTTTCATGTGTGTTACTGATATCACACAGTGGGTTTCAGGTGTGTTACTGATATCACACAGTGGGTTTCAGGTGTGTTACTGATATCACACAGTGGGTTTCACGTGTGTTACTGATATCACTCAGTGGGTTTCATGTGTGTTACTGATATCACACAGTGGGTTTCAGGTGTGTTACTGATATCACACAGTGGGTTTCATGTGTGTTACTGATATCACACAGTGGGTTTCAGGTGTGTTACTGATATCACACAGTGGGTTTCATGTGTGTTACTGATATCACACTGTGGGTTTCAGGTGTGTTACTGATATCACACAGTGGGTTTCACGTGTGTTACTGATATCACACAGTGGGTTTCATGTGTGTTACTGATATCACACAGTGGGTTTCATGTGTGTTACTGATATCACACAGTGGGTTTCATGTGTGTTACTGATATCACACAGTGGGTTTCATGTGTGTTACTGATATCACACAGTGGGTTTCATGTGTGTTACTGATATCACACAGTGGGTTTCATGTGTGTTACTGATATCACACAGTGGGTTTCACGTGTGTTACTGATATCACACAGTGGGTTTCACGTGTGTTACTGATATCACACAGTGGGTTTCACGTGTGTTACTGATATCACACAGTGGGTTTCATGTGTGTTACTGATATCACACAGTGGGTTTCATGTGTGTTACTGATATCACACAGTGGGTTTCATGTGTGTTACTGATATCACACAGTGGGTTTCATGTGTGTTACTGATATCAAACAGTGGGTTTCACGTGTGTTACTGATATCACACAGTGGGTTTCATGTGTGTTACTGATATCACACAGTGGGTTTCATGTGTGTTACTGATATCACACAGTGGGTTTCACGTGTGTTACTGATATCACACAGTGGGTTTCATGTGTGTTACTGATATCACACAGTGGGTTTCATGTGTGTTACTGATATCACACAGTGGGTTTCATGTGTGTTACTGATATCACACAGTGGGTTTCATGTGTGTTACTGATATCACACAGTGGGTTTCAGGTGTGTTACTGATATCACACAGTGGGTTTCACGTGTGTTACTGATATCACAGTGCCGTTTCCTAGAATAGTAAAGATACTGTTATGGTTTGAGCATCAGAATTAAAATTATGACACTAAGGCAATGTCAGCTGTGGCTGAGTGGGCAGCACTCCTTCCCCCAGTGTTAGTCAGTTGTGGGTTCAAACCCCACTCCAGGGACTTGAGTACAAAATCTAGGCTGATACTCCAGTGTAGTAATGAGGGAGTGCTCCACTTTTCGAGGTGCAGTCATTCTGATAAGATGTTAAACCACAGCCCCATCTGCTCTCTCAGGTAGATGTAAAAGACCTCAAGGTACTATTTCAAAGAAGAGCAATGGAGTTCTCCCTGGTGTCCTGGCCAATATTTATCCCTCTGCTAACACCACTGAAACAGATGATCTTGTCATTATCACATAGCTGTTTGTGGGATCTTGCTGTGCATAAATCGGCTGGCGCATTTCCTACATTATAACAGTGACTACACTTCAAAAGTACTTCACTGGCTGTAAAACATTTTGGGACGTCCTGAGGTCATGAAAGGTGCTGTATAATTGAAACACACAATCAGTTTAATTGCGTTAACCAATGAAATACTATAGGTCCAATTTTATTACAACACTGGACAAAAGTCTACATAAATGCTTTTGAAGTAAATATCTGTATTGTTTTAAGTTGTGCAGTTGCATGCTAATGCTGGCATTTCCTGCAGCACAGGAATGTAATAAATATGAGGGGTAATTTCAGGATGCTACACATGTATTGGATGTTCGTATGGATTGGAGTTTGGGCTAAGCTTTAGACAGTGGAACCTTGTGAATTCATCAGCCCAATCACAGTCTAGACTCGACTATTCCAATGCTCTCCTGGCCGGCCACCAACCTTCCACCCTCAATAAACTTGAGCACATCCAAAACTCTGCTGCCCGTATCCTAACTCGCACCAAGTCCCATTCACCCATCACCCTTCTGCTCGCTGACCTACATTGGCTCTCGGTCCGGCAATGCCTCGATTTTAAAATTCTCATCCATGTTTTCAAATCCCTCGCCCCTCCCTATCTCTGTAACCTCCTCTAGCCCTACAATCCTCCGAGATCTCTGCGCTCCTCCAATTCTGGCCTCTTGCGCATCCTCGATTTTCATCGCTCCACCACTGACGGCCGTGCCTTCAGCTGCCTGGGCCCTAAGTTCTGGAATTGCCTCCATAAACCTCTCCGCCTCTCTACCTCTCTCTCCTCCTTTAAGACGCTCCTTAAAACCTACCTCTTTGGTCAAGTTTTTGGTCACCTGTCCTTATGTGGCTCCGTTTCAACTTTTGTCTGATAACTACATTACTACATTAAAGATGCTATATAGATGCAAGTTGTTGTTGTTGTTGACAGAGAAAGGTCAGCAGAATATTTTTGACTTAATTTTTAATATAATCAGAGAAAAAGAATTAGTCACGGTGCAAGTCTTCCTAATGAATGTCACATCCCGTAGATTAAACTAGCTTTACTGCCAGTCATTAAGTCCTCATTGATCTGTTTAACAATTCATTTCTAATGGTATTTTAGTAAAACAATCTATCTATATATATCTCAGAGTCTTGTTTATACCCTTCACACTCCAGATGTCACACTCCAGATGTCACACTCCAGATGTCAGGCTTTATTATAGATGCAAAACAGTCGTTCAAAAAATGAAAAAGCAAGCCAGTCATTTCACAACAGTTTTTCTGACCCGGAGCTAGAAATTCACGTGAATAATTGCCCTCTGATTGACCTCAGCACTTCATGGGACATCAACATAAGAACATAAGAACATAAGAAATTGGAGCAGGAGTAGGCCAATCGGCCCCTCGAGCCTGCTCCGCCATTCAATAAGATCATGGCTGATCTGATCCCAACCACAAATCTAAAGAACACAAGAAGTCGGAGCAGGACCCGGCCACATAGCCCCTGGGCCCTCTCCGCCACCCACAGGGCATTGACCGATCCGAACTCAGCTTCATGTCCAATTTCCTGCCCGCTCCCCATAACCCCTAATTCCCTTTACTTCTAGGAAACTGTCTATTTCTGTTTTAAATTTATCTAATGATGTAGCTTCCACAGCTTCCTGGGGCAGCAAATTCCACAGACCTACCACCCTCTGAGTGAAGAAGTTTCTCCTCATTTACTTGAATACTTGAATTTGACTATTTGGTCTATTATAGTGAGCCGTGTCCTTAAAGGGCTCGTCAAGCTTCACTGGCAATACTGAAATGAGGCCTGAGGCCCAATACCTGGAGCGCCTCGGGCCGTACCATTCTGGCGTGGGGGTGTGCGAACTACGTCGCCCATGTGCCCAAAAATGGCCGCGGCCCAATTTCTAGGCCATAATCTCCTCGGTGATGATAAATCTGTCTGAATATCCTGCTGCTGTTAACTGCGGCGTCCTGCAAGTTGCATAAAATCAGGCTCCTTGCTTTTCATAACTGTTGCTCAAAATGTCCGTTTTGATGAGTTTAGAAATTATCTGTTAACACGGGCAGGAAATTCATGGTTCAGTTCTGTGCTTAATATTGGCAGGTTAATAGAAGAATTAGTACCTATCATACAAGTATAATAGATACTTACTGTCAGGGGAATTTTCCACAATTGTAACCATATCAAAATGAACAAGATCTGTCATAGAATGAATCCATCATAATTAAAAATAGAAGTGGAGCATGAAGTTCATCACCTCAAGAATGGAATCAGTCCGTAGAGTATTTTCGATGAGAATTAAAACCATGTTTTCTTTTTCTACCCTAGTTTCTGTTGCCTTCAACCTCTATGCCACCACCCCTCAGCTAAGTGTTACTGTTCCCATTGGTGGAAGGGTCAAGAACCAGAGGACACAGATTTAAGGTGATTGGCAAAAGGAACCAAAGGCGACATGAGGAAAAACTTTTTTACACAGCGAGTGGTTATGATCTGGAATGTGCTGCCTGAAAGGGAGGTGGAAGCAGATTCAATTGTGGCCTTCAAAAAGGAATTGGATAAATATTTAAGGGAAAATATTTGCAGGTCTACGGGGAAAGAGCGGGGGAATGGGACTAACTGGATTGCTCTTACAAAGGGCTGGCACAGGCTCAATGGGCCAATTGGCCTCCTTCTGTGCTGTAACGATTCTATGATTCTATGGTCCTAAGTGAAGCTTGGTCTGTGTGTTTCCCATTGGCACTGTCGATTTTGCGCCTCCAATTTAAAATTCTCATCCATGTGTTCACATCCCTCCATGGCCTCGCACCCCCCCCCACACCACCACCATCTCTGTAACCTTCTCCATTCCTAACCCCCACCACCCTCACCCCCCCACTGAACTCTGTGTTCTTCTGACTCCAACCTCCGTGCATCCCACCCCAACTTTGTCCCACCATTATTGGCCAGGTCTTCAGCCACTTTGGGAGCAGTACTGATGGGAGAGGGGCTTGTTGACCACCCGTCGGAATGGGGAGGGGTGGGGGTGTTGGTAAGAGAAGAGTGCCAAATGTATAAGAACAGGTCGGAGGAGAAGCGAGTACCTGGCTAATTGAGGGGGAAGCGAGAAGAGTGTTGACTTGAACAGGTGGGAGATTGAATTGAAGGGCAGAGGGAGAAGACTGCCAGTGTCAGCTCAGAGGGTTGGAGGAGGAGACCATGTCTCTGTGAAAGATGGGGGAGTTGGATGGAAGGGCCACTGTTGAGGTAACTTTTGGGGCTAAAATTGTCCGGTTGATTGGTTGAACATTCAAATGTCAATGTTTGCTGTTTTCTTCGATTAAAAATCTATCAATTGTGAAGTACAAAAATTCCTAAAATTAACCAGAATTCATAATTTTTAATGTAAAAATGAACCCCTCTGTGGGGGAGCATTGCCCCAGAACCCCGAGAGATACTCCCACCTGTTTAGTATCTTCAACACTTGGACCTCCCTCTTCAGGGTTTAACGTCCTTAGACCAGTGAAGGAGTGTGGGACACCGAACACCTCTGCTGCACCGTCCATATAACTACTTGTTTTCACTTGTCACCGGCTGACACCGAGGGCAGTTCTTCAGTTGTCAGCTTACTGGGGATTGCGTCAATGTCTTTTTGAAGTTGTGGGTCAGTTTTCGCTCAGTTTCTAGGTTAGCGTCTGTGCAATATTACTGAAGGCTTGAGCAGCAGGAGGAAAAGTTATAGTGGATTCCTGATCCAGTCTTTCAGACTGACTGAGGGCAAACAACTTGAGATCTGATTGGTGCTGCTGTACAAACCCTGGCCTCGAAATGATACAGAATTCCAGGGCAACAAAACATACGTTAATTTTTCTGGGTTCAGTGCCCCAGGAGAGCCTCAACAGGAGACACACAGCCAATTGGAAATATGGACGGTGACCTGTAACGCCAAATCCCCTCTTCCATTGGCCTACTCACGAGCCTCTTGTCCTCAACTGAGAAGAGCACCCGTCGGCATTGTCATGTTGATAAAGAAAAAGAAAGAAAGAACTTGCATTTATATAGTTCCTTTCATGACCTCAGGACGTCCCCTCGTGCTTCACAGCCAATGAAATAGTTTTGAAGTGTAGTCAGAAGCGCACAGCAAGATCCCACAAACAGCAATGGGATAAATGACCAGATAATCTGTTCTAGCGATGTTGGTTGAGGGATAAATATTGGCCAGGACACCGGGGAGAACTCTTCTGCTCTTCTTCGAATGGTGCCATGGAATCTTTTATGTCCACTGAGAGGACAGATGTGGGCCTCGGTTTAATGTCTCATCCAAAAGATGGCACCTCCGACAGTGCAGTACTATCAGCCTGGATTGTGTGCTCAAGTCTCTGGAGTGGGGCTTGAACCCATGACTGTCTCACTCAGAGGTGAGAGTGCTACCCACTGAGCCACAGCTGACAGTAATGGTGGTTGTTAAGGACATGTTGATTGCCCTTAACCTCTACGCTACAGGGTCATTCCATGCGGTCACTGGGGATGCCAGTAATAATAGTCAAACAGATACATCAGCACATCATGAGGCAGTCTTGTCCACCGCTGGCAGTTTCATCAACTTCCCCATGGACAACCAGCATGACAGAGCGCTACAATTTTACAGAGTGGCAGGATTTTCCAAGGTCCAAAGAATTACAGATTGAACCCATGTGGCCCAACACGCTCCCTTGTTCAAAGCCTATACCTACGGCAACAGAAAAGGATTCCACTCTCTCAGTGTACAGTTTGTTTGTCACCATTAACACACCATAATGTAAACCAAAGCTGCTCGACGGTGTCTACATTGTAAGCAATTTCTCAGTGTCGGCATTCTTTGGCTAAGAAAGTTGATTTGTGGGAAATCAAGTTGTCCTCTCCAGCCATGGGCGATAGCACCAATACAGTTCCCAGGACACCAGCTGAGAATTGCAATGATGAGGTCCATTCATCCACCAGAGCCATCTTGCAGCTCAATAATGACATGTTGAAGATGTGCTTCAGCTGCCTGGATTGGTCTGGGGATGTGCTGAAGTCCAGTATGGATAGGGTCTCAAAGATTGTGGTCATGTGCTCCATAATGCAGAGCTTTGAAGCGTCCTTGTGAAAGCCCTGAAGGACAAAGGCTCATGAGCAGCAAGCACGTCAGAAAGAGTAGCAGAGCGGCCTAGAGAGGATGTGGAAGACATTCCTGTTGCCAGGTGCATAGAAATGCATAGAAATTACAACACAGAAACAGATCATTTGGCCCTGTCAATCTTTATTGGCATTTATCCTCCAAGCAAATAGTTCTAACCAAATTTACCCACCCTGTTTCCATATCTCTCCATCCACCTATCCAATCTAATCTTGAATAGTGACATAATTTCTGCCTCAACCACTAACCCGGGAAGTGAATTCCATGGACTCACAACTCTCTAAGAAGAAGTTTCTCCTGTTCTCTGTTCCAAATCTCCTACATTTACATCGAAATGGCCTTCTATTATACCGCCCTGTAATCTGCATTGTTCTAATGAAAAAAGCCTCAGTTTTTCAAGTCTCTCCTCGTGTTTGTATTTCCTCAAACCAGGCAGCATCCGAGTGAATCTGTGTTGTACTCTCTCTAAAGCTTCAATCTCTTCCTACAGTGTGGAGCCCAATACTGCACACACTACTTTAACTGAGGTCTTATTAAGGTTTTATATAAGCTCATCATTACCTCCTGATTTTTATATTCTATACTGGTTGTGAAGAAACGTAGAATTCAATTAGCTTTTTTTAAAGCTTATTGAGATGAGGTGCTGCTTTTAATGCCCTGTAAAACTGTGCCCACAAATCCCACTGCTCTTCCACAGACCGAGCCGACTCCCATTCAGAGAAAGACATATTTGTGCCACACTGATAGAGTTGACCTTCTCTTATCCATTGCACTGGGCCATGAACAGTCCTATGTATGTCTTGTAGGTATTGGGGACGTTAGTAGAAAAATGGCTAACGCAAGCATTTTGGGATGGTGAAGAAGTCAATTTAGTCATTTTACATTCAGCGTGTCATAGAATCATAGAAATTTACGGCACAGAAGGAGGCCATTTGGCCCATCGTGTCTGTGCCGGCCGAAAAAGAGCTGTCCAGCTTAATCCCACTTTCTAGCTCTAGCTCCGTAGCCCTGTAGGTTACGGCACTTCAGGTGCACATCCAAGTACTTTTTAAATGTGATTAGGGTTTCTGTCTCTACCACCCTCTCAGGCAGTGAGTTCCAGACCCCCACCACCCTCTGGGTGAAAACATTTCTCCTCAACTCCCCTCTAATCCTTCTACCAATTACTTTAAATCTATGCCCCCTGTTATTAACCTCTCTGCTAAGAGAAATAGGTCCTCCCTATCCACTCTATCCAGGCCCCTCAATTTTATATACCTCAATTAAATCTCCCCTCAACCTCCTTTGTTCCAAAGAAAACAACCCCAGCCTATCCAATCTTTCCTCATAGCTAAAATTCTCCACTCCTGGCAACATCCTCGTAAACCTCCTTTGTACCCTATTTAGTGCAATCGCATCTTTCCTGTAATGTGGTGACCAGAACGGTATGCAGTACTCAAGCTGTGTCCTAACTACTGTTTTATACAGTTCTAGCATAACCTCCCTGCTCTTACATTCTATGCCTCGACGAATAAAGGTCAGTATCCCGTATGCATTCTTAACCACCTTATCTACCTGTCCTGCTACCTTCAGGGGTCTGTGGACATGCACTCCAAGGTCCCTCACTTCCTCTACACCTCTCAGTATCCTTCCATTTATTGTGTATTCCCTTGCCTTCTTTTCCCTCTCCAAATGTATTACCTCTGGATTGAATTCCATTTGCCATTTTTCTGCCCACCTGACCATAGAGTCATAGAGTCATAGAGTCATAGAGTTATACAGCACGGATAGAGGCCCTTCGGCCCATCGTGTCCGCGCCGGCCATCAAGCCCTGTCTACTCTAATCCCATATTCCAGCATTTGGTCCGTAGCCTTGTATGCTATGGCATTTCAAGTGCTCATCCAAATGCTTCTTGAATGTTGTGAGGGTTCCTGCCTCCACAACCCTTTCAGGCAGTGAGTTCCAGACTCCAACCACCCTCTGGGTGAAAAAGTTCTTTCTCAAATCCCCTCTAAACCTCCTGCCTTTTACCTTGAATCTATGCCCCCTTGTTATAGAACCCTCAACGAAGGGAAAAAGCTCCTTACTATCCATCCTATCTGTGCCCCTCATAATTTTGTACACCTCAATCATGTCCCCCCTCAGCCTCCTCTGCTCCAAGGAAAACAAACCCAATCTTCCCAGTCTCTCTTCATAGCTGAAGCGCTCCAGCCCTGGTAACATCCTGGTGAATCTCCTCTGCACCCTCTCCAAAGCGATCACATCCTTCCTGTAGTGTGGCGACCAGAACTGCACACAGTACTCCAGCTGTGGCCTAACCAGTGTTTTATACAGCTCCATCATAACCTCCTTGCTCTTATATTCTATGCCTCGGCTAATAAAGGCAAGTATCCCATATGCCTTCTTTACCACCTTATCTACCTGTTCCGCCGCCTTCAGGGATCTGTGAACTTGCACACCAAGATCCCTCTGACCCTCTGTCTTGCCTAGGGCCTTCCCATTCATTGTGTATTCCCTTGCCTTGTTAGTCCCTCCAAAGTGCATCACCTCGCACTTTTCCGGGTTAAATTCCATTTGCCACTGTTCCGCCCATCTGACCAACCCATCTATATCGTCCTGCAGACTGAGGCTATCCTCCTCGCTATTTACCACCCTACCAATCTTTGTATCATCAGCGAACTTACTGATCATACCTTTCACATTCATATCCAAGTCGTTAATGTAGACCACAAACAGCAAGGGACCCAGCATTGATATCTTCCTGCAGTCTACTGCTTTCTTTTCTTTATTCGTTCATGGGATGTGGGCATCGCTGGCGAGGCCGGCATTTAGTGCCCATCTCTAATTGCCCTTGAGAAGGTGGTGGTGAGCCGACTTCTTGAACCGCTGCAGTCCGTGTGGTGACTGTTCTCCCACAGTGCTGTTAGGAAGGGAGTTCCAGGATTTTGACCCAGCTACGATGAAGGAACGGCGATATATTTCCAAGTCGGGATGGTGTGTGACTTGGAGGGGAACGTGCAGGTGGTGTTGTTCCCATGTGCCTGCTGCTCTTGTCCTTCTAGGTGGTAGAGGTCGCGGGTTTGGGAGGTGCTGTCGAAGAAGCCTTGGCGAGTTGCTGCAGTGCATCCTGTGGATGGTACACACTGCAGCCACAGTGCGCCGGTGGTGAAGGGAGTGAATGTTTAGGGTGGTGGATGGGGTGCCAATCAAGCGGGCTGCTTTATCTTGGATGGTGTCGAGCTTCTTGAGTGTTGTTGGAGCTGCACTCATCCAGGCAAGTGGAGAGTATTCCATCACACTCCTGACTTGTGCCTTGTAGATGGTGGAAAGGCTTTGGGGAGTCAGGAGGTGAGTCACTCGCCGCAGAACACCCAGCCTCTGACCTGCTCTCGTAGACACAGTATTTATATGGCTGGTCCAGTTCAGTTTCTGGTCAATGGTGACCCCCAGGATGTTGATGGTGGGGGATTCGGCGATGGTAATGCCGTTGAATGTCAAGGGGAGGTGGTTAGACTTTCTCTTTTTGGAGATGGTCATTGCCTGGCACTTATCTGGCGCGAATGTTACTTGCCACTTATGAGCCCAAGCCTGGATGTTGTCCAGGTCTTGCTGCATGCGGGCTCGGACTGCTTCATTATCTGAGGGGTTGCGAATGGAACTGAACACTGTGCAGTCATCAGCGAACATCCCCATTTCTGACCTTATGATGGAGGGAAGGTCATTGATGAAGCAGCTGAAGATGGTTGGGCCTAGGACACTGCCCTGAGGAACTCCTGCAGCAATGCCCTGGGGCTGAGATGATTGGCCTCCAACAACCACTACCATCTTCCTTTGTGCTAGGTATGACTCCAGCCACTGGAGAGTTTTCCCCCTGGTTCCCATTGACTTCAATTTTACTAGGGCTCCTTGGTGCCACACTCGGTCAAATGCTGCCTTGATGTCAAGGGCAGTCACTCTCACCTCACCTCTGGAATTCAGCTCTTTTGTCCATGTTTGGACCAAGGCTGTAATGAGGTCTGGAGCCGAGTGGTCCTGGCGGAACCCAAACTGAGCATCGGTGAGCAGGTTATTGGTGAGTAAGTGCCACTTGATAGCACTGTCGACGACACCTTCCATCACTTTGCTGATGATTGAGAGTAGACTGATGGGGCGGTAATTGGCCGGATTGGATTTGTCCTGCTTTTTGTGGACAGGACATACCTGGGCAATTTTCCACATTGTCGGGTAGATGCCAGTGTTGTAGCTGTACTGGAACAGCTTGGCTAGAGGCGCAGCTAGTTCTGGAGCACAAGTCTTCAGCACTACAGCTGGGATGTTGTCGGGGCCCATAGCCTTTGCTGTATCCAGTGCACTCAGCCGTTTCTTGATATCACGTGGAGTGAATCGAATTGGCCGAAGACTGGCTTCCGTGATGGTGGGGATATCGGGAGGAGGCCGAGATGGATCATCCACTCGGCACTTCTGGCTGAAGATGGTTGTAGATATGAGATGAGATAAGATATAGAAGCAGAACAAAAGGCATCTGAGTGGAAACCACAGTACTGGCTAGAACTGGTTTTAAAGATCCAGACTGCTTGGACGATGCCTTTAGCCAAGCTGTTCCAGTACAGCTACGACACTGGCATCTACCCGACAACGTGGAAAATTGCCCAGGTATGCCCTGTCCACAAAAAGCAGGACAAACCCAACCCAGCCAATTACCACCCTATCAGTCTACTCTCAATTATCAGCAAAGTAATGGAAGGCGTCATCGACAGTGCTATCAAGTGGCACTTACTCACCAATAACCTGCTCACTGATGCTTAGTTTTTATTCTGCTAGGACACTCGGCTCTAGACCTCATTTCAGCCTTGGCCCAAGCATGGACAAAAGAGCTGAATTCCAGAGGTGAGGTGAGAGTGACTGCCCTTGACATCAAGTCAGCATTTGACTGAGTGAGGCACCAAGTAGCCCTAGTAAAATTGAAGTCAGTGGGAATCAGGGGGAAAACTCTCCAGTGGCTGGAGTCATACCTAGCACAAAGGAAGATGGTAGTGGTTGTTGGAGGCCAATCATCTCAGCCCCAGGACATTGCTGCAGGAGTTCCTCAGGGCAGTGTCCTAGGCCCAACCATCTTCAGCTGCTTCATCAATGACCTTCCCTCCATCATAAGGTTTGAAGTGGAGTAGTTTGCTGACGATTGTACAGTGTTCAGCCCCATTTGCAATTCTTTAGATGATGAAGCAGTCCATGCCCGCATGCAGCAAGACCTGGACAACATCCAGAATGAGTTTCTGAGGAGCAGTGTTCACATGTCACTTGCAGTAGAAGGATTCATGATCTAGTCTACAGACAATGTGGGTTCAGTGGGATGAGATGGAAGAGACGCAGAAGCTCATGATGAACCTGCAGCTGCCATCCACCCTCCTATTTTCCTTTATCCAATATCTATATGGTCTCGCTCTCTCTCTCTCTCTCTCTCGCTCTCTCTCTCTCTTTCTCTCTCTCCTTCTCTCGCTACCCCTGTCTCTCTTTGCCACTCTCTCATATATTAAGGCCATCTTGGCCTTGAAAAATAATGCACAAAAGTGAGAATTACCTTTTTTATTAACCATGTGATGCAGTAAAACTCACGTCCCAATATACATCCCATAGTGGGGCTGATGACAGGTGTATGTAGTAAGCTCCCAATGAGAAGTGTCCATCACAGAAAGCTCTACAAATCCAGTGATGTACAATTATACTGTTTAAGAACATAAAATCTACAGTGGCCAATGTTAAGAGTGGATTGGTGCTGCGATCTTTGGGCTGCTCTCTGGGAGGTGCTCTCAGGAGGCTGATTACAAGAGCAAGACTAAACATTGCAAAAAATTGGGGGTCATTTTAGGAGGCTCCACTGGTGATGGGGAAACTTGCCTACCAGGCTGAGAATTTGGGTGCACTGCCCACCCTGCTGGAGACCCTCATCACCAGGAATGCAAACTTGTGGGATTTTCCATCCATTTATTTTAGCATTCTGTACAGTCCCATATTCCTGTGTAGAATAAACGCTGAAAATTGTAACTATCCTGCAGCCAGTCCCAATCAATCAACGGGAACAATAAATATCTATTTAGCCTCCATATGTTTAAAAGGCATTCTGTACTTTGCTTATCAATCAGTTTGTCTTAATTGACTGGATTATTGATTTAATGTGCCAGATAGTTGGTGCAATAATCAAAAAGGGAAATGTTTTTGAAGACTCAAGGATAGGGACTGAACTGCACGGGACATTGACTCTATGCCAATGTAGAGTCCTCTATCTATAAAGACTAGTGTTCACCATATATTAAAGGACAATTAGCCTCTTCTACAATGGACTTAGTGCAGCATTGATGCTGGTAAGCTCCCATTATCTTGTACGAGGACTGACCCTGTGACCCTGTGATACCACACACTTTTTCTTCAAATTTACACTTGATTTCTATGCAGTCTGACGGCCGCTGACCGTATATGACAGACACTGGCACCAGTTGCTCTATTTCACTGGGAGCTGGCAGCTTGTTATAAGGCTCATCCTCCTCTCACACTCGCTGACTCACTCGTTCACTCACAGGTACAACAGCAGTATGGCATAGGATGCACCAACATCACACCCTGTTTGAAGGGATTCCCTACTCTCTCAATTTTATTCAAATTGACACCAAAATATAATATTCCTTTCAATCTTTATGAACATTCATTAAATAAAAGGCTGTGCTGTTAATTTATTTGAAGCCCATTCCTAAGGGTAAATACTCCAGTCCCAGGAATGGATCGCACCATTGTCCCCTCGGCATATTTTATCTGGTGAGTTGACCTTGTGTAATTTTGTTGAGACCAGCTCATTAGTATAATTTCAATGGCCCAGATCTTGCTGGAGTGGGACATCTCATGGCGTACCCCGTTAGTTAGACTTTTTCCCTCTCATTTCACATCGGAATTTTTTTTGCCCTGCAAGTAGATGATGAACCATGAAATTCCACAAACTGGCTCATCTGGCTTTAATACATCATTTCAATACCTGTAACTTGTGGCTTTTTTAAAAAAAAAACCTTTGTGAGTTCACTTTGTTTTAAAGCACAACATTTAAACAAAATTCATTCTCAAATCCTTTCCATGAAGAAAATAAAGTGTCAAATATCCCAAAACATGACAAGAAGTTACTTGTGTGCTACATGCTCATGACCTCACACAGGGTTGCATAAGAAACATAAGAAACATAAGAAATAGGAGTAGGCCATTCGGCCCCTCGAGCCTGCTCCACCATTCAATAAGATCATGGCTGATCTTCGACCTCAACTCCAATTTCACACCCTATCCCCATATCCCTTGATTCCTCTGGAGTCCAAAAATCTATCTGTCTCAGTCTTGAACATACTCAACGACTCAGCATCCTCTGGGGTAGAGAATTCCAAAGATACACAACCCTCTGAGTGATGAAATTTCTCCTCATCTCAGTTTTGTAGGATATAGGCTGAGCACTTGGGTGTCACCATCTCTGCCCTTCCAAATTCCAACATTTGAACAAAAAGTGCCCTGCATAACAGGCAATGGTAGGGGGACTCCCCAACTACTGGACTTAATTTAAGGAGACTGCTCTCCAAATCACTGAAGTTTAGGGTTAGTATCATCTTTCTCTTATTCATCTTCCTGCTCCTACTTGATTCCCCCTGCTCGCTCGCTTACTCGCAGACACATACTGTACAACAGCAACACAACACATTATATATTGGCATTTCACCTCCGTCTGAGGGGGTTCCTCCCTATCATCATTTTAACACATTCATCTTCTGTTTCAAGATGTCTCAATCCCAACGGCAAACAAACCAATATCTCTCAGCCACATGTGCCTTGGTGTAGGTCTAGCTCATGTGCATCCCCCCAGGAGATTTAGCGAGAAAGGATGAGGAGGGAGCACTGAGCAAAGCATTGAGCATGAGTGAGAAACAACTGCAGGTGGCAGCAGAGAGCATGGAGCCAGCTGGCAAAAGAGACAACTTGAGCCTTTCCCCAGCTGCCAAGGCCAGGGATTGGAACCTCCCAGGGCTGCATCGAGACGAAGGCTGCTATCTGAGCACCAACTCTTTATATAACAACAACTTGCATTTATATAGCACCTTTAGCGTCCCAGGGCGCTTCACAGGCGCGCTATCAGACAAAATTTGACACCGAGTCACATAAGGAGATATCAGCACAGGCGACCAAAAGCTTGGTCAAAGAGGTAGGTTTTAAGGAGCGTCTTAAAGGAGGAGAGAGAGGTAGAGAGGGGGAGAGGTTTAGGAAATTCCAGAGCTTAGGGCCTAGGCAGCTGCTGGCACGGCCGCCAATGGTCAAGCGATTAAAATCGAGGAGTCATTTGAGAGCGTTTAAACCACTGAGTGTGGAGAAGTCCACTGCCTGATCAGGAGTCTCTCATGTCTAGTTTCAACATGTTGGAAGATCGGATTGAGAGAATTTTTGTGCTGGGCTTCACTCACCTCAGTACTGGTCAGTGGTCTGTTCCCACACGGTTTCCTGGACCTGCTGAGTATTTCCAGCTTTTTCAGCTTTTTTTTGCTTTTTTAATTAACGCTTTGGACTAAAATTGCAATTTATCAAATATAATATTATGCTTTTCAGTTGTGAAACATTGGGGTTTGCGATATGCTCTGCCTCTGTCCCCATACCCAGGCTTAACATTAGGATGTAGGGTTGCCAACCCTCCAGGATTGTTATGGAGTCTCCAGGAATTGAATATTAATCTCAAGGACACAGTTGGGAGCAACCCATAAGAAAAATTATAGGGGCATTAAAAAAAATCTTTAAATTATTAGTTATAGAAATGTTGGAGTTGGGAAAGAGAAGGCTGTTTGATTGACAGTTGAGAATCATCCAATCGAGTAATGAAGAGTCGGCTTGTTTTCCAATTGGCGTAGGAAGGCAGTGGGCCATGAGAATGGACATGTTGGGTGACCAATGGGGGGAGCGTGAGGGCAGGGCAGTTGGAGGGAGGAGGCCATGTGATGAAACCTCCAGGAATACATCCAGTTAGAGATGGCAACACTATTAGGATAACCCAATGTTCCCCATGCACAGTCCTGCTCCTTGGCAAGGGTCTGTGCCCAGAATTGGGGGGTAGAAATCTATCCAATGCTGTAGGTCTGAGAGGGTCATGGCCACGATTGCAGGCATCTTCCGGCTGCTATTCCAGCTTAGCCATGCTCCCCCTGATCCCATTTAAAGATGGTGGAACAGGCTTGCGGCCAGCCTTGAAGGGAACTGTGTTTATCTGGGAGGATAATTAAGGTGCAATTTTTTTTGTGGTGGACTTGAGGTGGTTGCCTTTAACAATGTATTTTTCTCTGTTCACTGCCCCAGTTTTGCACCAAAACGGGCAGCAAATCAGAGGGAATTCCAGGTCAGAATGTCTAAAATCTTCAGTAAGTTACTTTCAGTAACAAAAACAAACAAGTTCTACCAGTACCTGGAAACAGCTGCAGATCCCTTTAAGAAAATTCTGTTTGAAATGTTCTCTGATGTTTGAAAATGCCTTTGGTTTTTGCTTGCGATCAGGAACTGGGTTTACCTCAGCAACAACAACAACTTGCATTTATATAGCACCTTTAATGTTGTAAAACGCCCCAAGGCTCTTCACAGGATCGTTATCAAACAAAAGTTGATACCGAGCCACATAAGGAGATATTAGGAGAGGTGACCAAAAGCTTGGGCAAAGAGGTAGGTTTTAAGGAGCGCCTTAAAGGAGGAGAGAGAAGTAGAGAGGTGGAGAGGTTTAGGGAGGGAATTCCAGAGCTTAGGACCTAGGCAGCTGAAGGCACGCCCGCCAATGGTGGAGCGAAGAAAATTGGGGATGCAGAAGAGACCAGAATTGGAGGAGCGCAGAGATCTCAGAGGGTTGTCGGACTGGAGGAGGTTACAGAGATAGGGAGGGGCGAGGCCATGGAGGGATTTGAACACAAGGATGAGAATTTTAAATTTGAGGTATTGCCAGACCGGGAGCCAACGTAGGTCAGCGAGCACAGGGGTGATGGGTGAACAGGACTTGGTGTGAGTTAGGATATGGGCAGCAGAGTTTTGGATGAGCTCAAGTTTATGGAGGGTGCAAGTGGGAGGTCGGCCAGGACAGCATTGGAATAGTCGAGTCTAATGGTAACAAAGGCATGGATAAGGGTTTCAGCAGCAGATGAGCTGAGGCAGGGGTGGAGACGGGCAATGTTACAGAGGTGGAAGTAGGCGTTTTGGTGTTAGAGAGGATATGGGGTCGAAGCTCAGCTCAGGGTCAAATAGGAGGCCAAGATTGCGAACAGTCTGATTTTGGCTCAGACTGTGGCCAGGGAGAGGGATGGAGTCGGTGGCTAGGGAACGGAGTTTGTGGCGGGGACCGAAGACAATGGCTTCGGTCTTCCCAATATTTAATTGGAGGAAATTTCTGCTCATCCATTACTGGATGTTGGACAAGCAGTGTGACAACTCAGAGGCAGTGGAGGGTTTGAGAGAGGTGGTGGTGAGGTAGAGCTGGGTGTCAGCAGTATACATGTGGAAACTGATGTGTTTTTAGATGATTTTGCCGAGGGACAGCATGTAGATGAGAAATAGGAGGGGACCAAGAATAGATCCGTGGGGGACTCCAGAGGTAACGGTGTGGCAGCAGGAAGAGAAGCCATTGCAGGTGATTCTCTGTCTACGACAGGACAGAGTGGAACCAGGCAAGGGTAGTCCCACCCAGCTGGACGATGGAGAAGAGGTGTTGCAGGAGGATGGTGTGGTCAGCCGTGTCAAAGGCTGCAGATAAGTCGAGAAGGATGGGGAGGGATAGTTTACCATTGTCACAGTCACATAGGATGTCATTTGTGACTTTGATAAGGGACGTTTCAGTACTGTGGCAGGGGCGGAAACCTGATTGGAGGGATTCAAACATGGAGTTGCGGGAAAGATGGGCATGGATTTGGGAGGCGACAACACGTTCAAGGGAGAGGAAAGGGAGGTTGGAAATGGGTTGGTAGTTTGCAAGGTCAGAGGAGTCAAGGTTGGGAAATTCAGTGGTAAGCAGAATAAGCAGAAGTCAGGGGAAGTGATTTCCACCCAGTTTCACACCCTGCACCCTTTTTTGGGGCGTGACGAAGACTGAAATCAGGACCAATGGGCTAAATGCCCAGGGAGGCTCTATTGAAAAGCTGGAAAGAGGTGAAAACCTCAATTAGTTGATCATTGGATGAAAATAGCTGAATAAAGGCAATGAAAAGACATGGAAAGGAAACTGAGGCTGTAGCTTGCAGGGTCCTTGACCAGGAATGCTAGTTTGCCTGAGTGCCTCAGCTCTCACCCTCTCTTGCTAGCGTTGCAACAATGACGCTGTCTCTCCTCACCTTCCACCCCATCACCCTCCAGATCATTTTCTGACATTTCCACCATTCACAAAAAGTTTGCATCAAACTTGCTTCCCCCTTCGATCCCCTCCCCTCTCTGTTTACAGAGGAACCATTCCCACCAGGGCACACTTGTTTACTTTTCCACCACCTGAACTTCCAGGTGTTCTTTCCCGTAAGCTGCAGCAGATGCAACACATGTTCAATCACCTCTTTCCACACTATCATCCATGGACCCAAACACTCCTTCTCTGTGAGATAGTAATTTGTGTGTATTCACTTCAATCTAGTGTACTATATTCACTGCTCACAGTGCGGTCCCCTCTACACTGGGGAGACCAAATGCAGGTTGGGTGACCACTTTTCTAAACATCTCTGTTCTGTTCACAAATGTATTCTTGACCTCCCAGTGGCTCACCAACACCAACAACAACTTGCATTTATATAGCACCTTTAACGTATAAAAACCATTTCAATTCCCCTTACCACTGCCCACTCTGACCCACTTAGCCTTCTTACATTGGCTGTAAATTGCCCTGCGATGTCATGAGGTTGTGAAAAGCACTATATAAATGCAAATGTTTCTTCTTCTTTCTTTCCAGACTGCTGCAGCAAAGCTTGACACTGGCTTCAGGAATACTCTGCACCCCTGAGGTCTGTACATCAATTTCAATCAAATTCGGAACTTGGCTATCCCTCCTTAAAGGCAGGGGGGTGCTGGGGCTTCACGGGGAGGGGGCAGGGGTGGGGGAAATCTGCCGGTGACTGGGGAGGAGGCAGGTTGCTATTGCGGGTGTGGGGTTGTCAGAAGGATTGTGGTGGGGAGCTGCCGCTCTGGCCCTGGCCTGCCTCTTCTCTTTACAGATGGTGATAGACCTGCTGTTACTGTTATTGTTAATTGAAGTTAGTGATGCTGCCAACAGGCATCTGGCTCCTGGGACTAAGCTCAAAAGGTTTTGCAAACAGAAAATGAAATTAATGTTCTGCTGGAAACGTTCCATTTAAAATCGCTGCTCTAAAACCCACCAACAATCACAGAATCATAGAATGGTAGATCAATCAAACCTATTGTTTGAGAGAAGAGATCCATCCTTTCATTGATAAGACCGTTAAAAGTATTAGAGCAAAATTACAGTGATTTTTCAACGGAAGAAAACCTCAGGGATACAGACGATTAAATAAATATAGACTGGTTACAACTGCTAATGGTATGAAGATTTCAGTGGAATAGGGAGCCAATCTATACCAATAAAATACCATGGTGACTAACAGCAAGCTGTTTTGCACAGTCCATGGATGAAAATATCTGAACTATGTATCTTCCTCACGGCCACACCCTCTCCTTAGTTCATAATGAAAATCAAACAAGAGATAATGATCCAAAAATCACTCTCAATAATTCAGGTTGGAAACTATCCTCAGCAACTAGACATATCTGAAACTTCCTCCACACAGCAAGCATCTATATAGCAGAAGCAAAATACTGCGGATGCTGGAAATCTGAAATAAAACCAGAAAATGCTGGAAATACTCAGCAAGTCAGGCAGCATCTGAGGAGAAGTTGAAAATTAAACAGTTTATAAACAAGTACGGAGCCAGGGGGAGGGAGGAAGGGGAGAAATAAACAAAAGGGAAGGCCTCTGATAGGGTGGGGGGCAGGAGTGATTAAATGACAAAAGGGGAGATGGTGCAAGGCAAGGAGGGAATACCACCCTTCCTCCTTCCCCTCCCTCCCGCCCCCTTTCCCTGGCTCTGCACTTGCTTATAAACTGTTTAATCTTCAACTTCTTCCAGTTCTGACGAAGAGTTATCGACCTGAAACGTTAACTCTGTTTCTTTCTCCACAGATGCTGCCTGACTTGCTGAGTATTTCCAGCGTTTTCTGTTCTTAAAGCATTTATATAGTGCCTTTAATAGTAAAACATCCCAAGATGCTTCAAAGGACCGTAATCAGACAAAAAATTGAGACTGAGCCACATAAAGAGATAGGTGGCCAAAAGCATGGTGCGATAGGTTTTAAGGAGTGTCTTCAAGGAGGAGAGAGAGAGAGAGAGGTTTGGGGATGATATTCCAGAGCTTAGGGCCTAGGCAGCTGAGGGCACGGCTGCCAATGGTGGAGCGATGAAAATCAGAGATGCGAAGAGGCCAGAATTGGAGGAGCGCAGAGATCTCGGAGGGTTGTAGGGCTGGAGGAAGTCACAGAGATAGGGAGAGGCAAGGCATTTGAAAACAAGGATGAGAATTTTAAAATCGAGATGCTGCCGGACCTGTGGCCAATGTAGGTCAGCGAGCACAGGCGGTGATGGGCCAGGAGAGCAATGGAATAGTCAGGTCTGGAGGTAACAAAGCCATGGATGAAGCTCTCAGTAGCAGATAGGCTGAGGCAGAGCGGAGACAGGCGGCAGTAGGCGGTCTTGGTGATAGAGAGGATATGGGGTCAGAAGCTCATCTCATGGTCAAGTAGGACGTCAAGGTTGCGAACAATCTGGTTCAGTCTCAGACGGTGGCCAGGGAGATGGATGGAGTTGATGGCTATATGTCCAATTTGCAGCTGTAAGAAGTCCCTCCCACTCCTCTTGAACTTGGTTGTTTAGAGTGGTGGGTGATCGCCATGGGGAGAGCTCTGTTATATCTGACAAACATAATTTTAGGGTAATTTGGGTAACCTTACTGAGTGCAGAATGTTCTCCCCATATTGCAAGATGGGAAAAGTTTGCCAATAGATACAGCAAATGTGGAAAGGTGAACTAATCAGTGTGTGTTTTGGGGGGTGGGGGGTGGGCTGAGTTGTACTGACAGAAATAGAGTAATTGAAACATATCCCTTAGTTCCACTGAACCAGAAGATCATTAAGGAACACGAATATGAAAAGGGGCCTGCGCACTGGAGTACAGGGAGCAACAAGACATTTAATTACAAACTAGAGTCAGTGCTGGTTGGAAGGACAATTTCAAATTAATCAGGGGATTGCTTTTAATGCACATCGATCTCAGTATTTCATGGTTGAAGTGGGACAAGTTGAAAGAAGAAATGCCAAGGAGACCAGCTGACCATATACTGATCAGACTTTCCACATACATCATTATGCCACCAACCATGACTACAAGCCCTGGCACACCTCCCTGGCAGTGACTGAAGGAAACCCTATAGGCTCTGGGTCAGCACAGTGATACTTACGGTGCCATCTATTGCAAGGAAATAGAACCATAGGACCATAGAAAAGATACAGCACGGAAGGGGGCCATTCGGCCCATCGTGTCCATGCAGACTCGAAGAACAACCAGGTGCCCATTCTAATCCCACATTCCAGCACCCGGTCCGTAGCCCTGCAGCTTACAGCACTTTAGGTGCAGGTCCAGGTACTTTTTACAAGAGTTGAGGGTCCCTGCCTCTACCACCAATTCGGGCAGTGAATTCCATACACCCACCACCCTCTGGGTCAAAATGTTTTTCCTCATGTCCCCCCTAATCCTTCCACCAATCAGCTTAAATCTATGTCCTTTAGTTCTTGAACTCTCCGCTAGGGGGAACAGCTACTTCCTGTCTACTCTATCTGGGCCCCTCATAATTTTGTACACCTCAATCAAGTCTCCCCTCCTCTGCTCCAAGGAAAACAACCCCAGCCTATCCAATCTCTCCTCGTAGCTGCAATTTTCAAGCCCTGGCAACATTCTTGTAAATCTTCTCTGCACTCTCTCCAGAGCAATTACGTCCTTCCTGTAATGTGGTGACCAGAACTGCACACAATACTCCAGCTGTGGGGTTATCAGCGTTTTATACAGTTCCATCATTACATCCCTGCTTTTGTATTCTATACCTCGGCTAATAACGGAGAGCATTCCGTATGCCTTCTTCACAACCTTATCTACCTGTACTGCCACCTTCAGGGACCTGTGCACATGCACTCCAAGGTCTCTCACTTCATCTACCCCCCTCAATAAATTCCCGTTTACTGCGTATTCCTTTTTACTGTTTGCCCTCCCAAAATGCATTACCTCACTCTTCCCTGGGTTGAACTCCATTTGCCACTTTTCCACCCACTCCATCAACTGATTGATATCTTCTTGGAGTCTACAGTTATCCTCTTCACTATCAACTACACGGACAATTTTTGTGTAGTCTGCAAATTTGCCAATCATGCCCCCTACATTCAAGTCCAAATCATTAATATATACCACAAACAGCAAGGGACCCAACACTGAGCCCTGTGGCACACCACTGGAAATGGATTTCCATTTGCAAAGACATCCATCGAATTTTACCCTTTGTTTCCTGTTACTGAGCCAATTTTGGATCCAATTCACCACATTTCCCTGTATCCCATGGGCTTTTACCTTTCTGACCAATCTGAGATGTGGGACCTTGTCAAATGCCTTACTAAAATCCATGTAGACAACATCCACTGCACTACCCTCATCAATCCTCCTTGTCACTTCCTCAAAGAATTCAATCAGATTTGTAAGGCATGACCTTCCCTGAATAAATCCATGCTGACTATCCCTGATTAAACCATGCCTTTCCAAGTGACAGTTCATCCTATCTCTCAGTATTGATTGCCCACCACCGAGGTAAGACTGACCAGCCTATAATTGTTCGGCCTTTCCCTCGTACCCTTTTTAAACAATGGTACTACGTTTGCAATCTTCCAGTCCTCCGATACCTCCCCTGTTTCTAGTGAGGATTGGAAAATGATCCTCAGAGCATCCGTTATTTCCTCCCTGGCTTCCTTCAATAGCCTAGGAAACAATCCATCCGGCCCTGGTGACTTATCAACTTTCAAGGATTCCAGTCCCTCTAGTACTTCCTCTCTCGTTATGTTTACCTTATCCAATATTTCACACCTCTCCTCTTTAACTACTACGTCCGGATCATCCAAATCTGCGGCCAACCTGCAAAATAACTACATGTTAGCAGACTTATCCCATTTCTGTCTTGCTCAAAATGGCTGTTAATCCTTCAAGAATAACTTCTGCTTGATTCTGGCCCGAGTGGTTATAAAATAGCAAGCTTTAATAGATTGACTCACAACAGTAATACAACTGTCTTCAGATTACATTAAATGACAAGCAATCAATACAATCCTGACTCCTCTACGAATTCAGGATGATCAGATCTGACCTCCATGGACTGCCTGTGGCAATGGACTTCTGACCGTCCCCTCTCGAGAGCTCTAACTTTTGGGAGGGAGCATGCTCTATCTTTATACTATTTGGCTGCATTGTTCTGCATGTAAGCATCTCTGTCCTTATATCCTGGTTGTAAAACATCGCACTGTGCAAATTCTGTCAAAAATAGCCAAGGTTCTCTGTTGCTTAAACAGTTTGTTCCACCTTGACCTTGCTTTGGCACCTATGTTGTTTATGTAGTCTTTCACTGTTATCAGGACTTTGGATGTTTATACTATTCGGTACGATCTGTCAACTTGACTTTTACTTGTTTTTCGCCATTCTAATGCCTCAGCATTCTTTCAATGGCATCTTGGGTTTCTGTAGGTTACCTTTCTCACAGAGATGCTGAACTTTGCCCTCTTGCTAAGATGCTTGGTGCTATGTGAGCCGGTATTCTTGTCTCTGCTTGTTTCAAACCAAATTTTTACATTTCCCTCCCCTTGAACCTGAGTGAAACCACTCTGGTTCATTTTTCATTCCAAGCCTCAACTATTTCTTTGGTCTTGCCTAAGATCATCTTGAGTTTACATTTTATCAATATTAGGTTTAGATAAGTACACACAAGCACAAACAGACGTATACATATTGTTTTTACATTTCATTTCGTTAATACAGAAACCTACAGTGTTTCATATTACCAAGAAATCATGGGCTTGAAAAATTCTCCAGCTCTCCATTTACTAATATCCATCTTGTGGATACTTTTGCTAAATATTACGTCTCCCTAGCCCAATTAAATTGTTAACTGAAAGGAACTTAACCCTGAATTTTGGAAATCCAAATTACTATGTCCCTCTTTACTTTAGTTTCAATCCCTTTGATTGGTCCCAGTTTTTCAAAATTGTTTCATTAATTAGTCGGTTTCCCAATGGATCGTGGGCACGATTTTAACTTTGAAATACGGATGGGTTGTGGGCAGCAGGGCACTCAAAATCGCAGCCATTTCAGACCCGCCCCCAACCCGCCCATTTCCGGTTTTCACCGGGGCGGGATGAGGGGCGGGCGACCAACCCGCTCCCAGGAGGCCGGTTGGTGACTAAAACCTTTCAAGGAGGCTCCATTTTTGCAGATTTTGCAATTTCAACCTCTGGGGGCCGGGCTTCCCAGGCCTTCTCCTTCGCAACACATGAAAGGAGGCGAGAAGGCCCGAAACTGCAGGTAATTGTCTTTCCGGCACAGCTTGTGGGAAGTCATGGACACTACCAGTGTCCCTGCCGACCATGTGTGCGGGAAGTGTGTCCACCTGCAGCTACTGACCGATCGTATCTCGGAGCTGGAGCTGCGGGTGGACTCACTGTGGAGCATCCGCGATGCAGAGAAACTCGTGGATAGCACGTTTAGCGAGTTGGTCACACCGCAGGTAAAGGGTATACAGGCAGGAAGTGAATGGGTGACCACCAGGAAGAGTAAGAGATGCAGGCAGGTAGTGCAGGGGTCCCCTGTGTCCATCCCCCTCTCAAACAGATATGCCACTTTGGATGCTGTTGGGGGGGATGACTTATCAGGGGAAGGCAGCAGCAGCCAACTTCCTGGCACCACGGGTAGCTCTGCTGCACAGGCTGGGAGGAAAAAGAGTGGCAGAGCTATAGTGATAGGGGACTCAATTGTAAGGGGAATAGACAGGCGTTTCTGCGGCCGCAACCGAGACTCCAGGATGGTGTGTTGCCTCCCTGGTGCAAGGATCAAGGATGTCTCGGAGCGGCTACAGAACATTTTGGAGGGGGAGGGCGAACAGCCAGCTGTCGTGGTGCACATAGGCACCAACGATATAGGTAAAAAAGGGGATGAGGTCCTAAAAGCAGAATATAGGGAGTTAGGAGGTAAATTAAAAAATAGGACCTCAAAGGTAGTAATCTCAGGATTGCTGCCAGTGCCACGTGCTAGTCAGAGTAGAAATAGGAGGATATTTCAAATGAATACGTGGCTAGAGGAATGGTGCAAGGGGGAGGGATTCAAATTCCTGGGACACTGGAAACGGTTCTGGGGGAGGTGGGACCAGTACAAACCGGACGGTCTGCACCTGGGCAGGGCCGGGACCGCTGTCCTAGGAGGAGTGTTTGCTAGTGCTGTTGGGGAGGGTTTAAACTAAAGTGGCAGGGGGTTGGGAACCTGAGCAGGGAGAGAGAGGAAAGCGTAACAGGAAGGGACAGAAGGTATGGAGTAATAGGTAAAGTGTTAAAAAAGGAAAAAGCAGGAACTAAGCGTCACAAAACAGATTTGAAAGTTCTTTATCTGAATGCACGTAGCATTCGTAATAAAATGGACGAGTTAACGGCACAAATAACTACGTATGGGTATGATCTTGTGGCCATTACAGAAACATGGCTGCAGGGTGACAACGACTGGGAATTAAATATGCCAGGGTATTTAACAATCAGGAAGGACAGGCAGGAAGGAAGGGGAGGTGGGGTGGCTATGTTAATAAAGGAAGGAATCACTGTAATACAGAGAAATGATATTGGGACAAAGCATCAAGATAATGAAACAGTTTGGGTGGAGATAAGGAATAATAAGGGAAAAAAAACATTAGTGGGCGTAGTATATAGGCCTCCTAATAGTTGCAACTCTGCTGGAAGAAGTATTAATCAGGAGATAGTCGGGGCATGTAATAAGGGAACAGCCATAATTATGGGGGATTTTAATTATCATATTAACTGGACAAATCAAATTGGGCAGAGCAGCCTTGAGGACGAGTTCATTGAGTGCATCAGGGATGGATTTCTTGAGCAGTATGTAACTGATCCTACAAGGGGGCAGGCAACCTTGGACCTGGTCCTGTGTAATGAGTCAGGATTAATTAATAATGTCCTAGTTAAGGATCCCCTTGGAACGAGCGACCACAACATGGTTGAATTCCATATCCAATTAGAGGGTGAGAAGGTTGATTCTCAAACAAGCGTACTGAGCTTGAATAAAGGAGACTATGATGGTATGAGAGCGGAATTGATTAAAGTGGACTGGGAAAATAGATTAAAGGGTAAGACGGTACATGAGCAGTGGTGTTCATTTAGGGAGTTATTTTACAACTTTCAAAATAAATATATTCCACTGAGGAAAAAAGGGTGTAAAAGAAATGACAGCCACCCGTGGCTAAGTAAAGAAATCAAGGATAGTATCCGACTAAAAACAAGGACATATAAGGTAGCCAAACTTAGTGGGAGGATAGAAGATTGGGAATTCTTCAAAAGACAGCAAAAAGTAACTAAAGGATTGATTAAGAAAGGGAAGTTAGATTATGAAAAGAAATTAGCAAAAAATATAAAAACAGATAGCAAGAGTTTCTATAGTTATATAAAAAGAAAAAGGGTGGCTAAGGCAAACATAGGTCCCTTAGAGGATGAGACCGGGAAATTAATGGTGGGAAACATGGAGATGGCAAAAATGCTGAACAAATATTTTGTTTCAGTCTTTACAGTAGAGGACACTAAGAATATCCCAACACTGGACAAACAGGGGACTCTCGGGGGGGAGGAGCTAAATACGATTAAAATCACTCAAGAGATGGTACTCAGTAAAATAATGGGACTCAAGGCGGATAAATCCCCTGGACCTGATGGCTTCCATCCTAGGGTCTTGAGGGAAGTGGCAGTAGGGATTGTGGATGCTTTGGTGATAGTTTTCCAAAATTCCCTGGACTCAGGAGAGGTCCCGGCAGATTGGAAAACTGCTAATGTAACACCGTTATTTAAAAAGGGTAGTAGGCAGAAGGCTGGAAATTATAGGCCAGTTAGCTTAACATCTGTGGTGGGTAAAATTTTGGAGTCTATTATTAAGGAGACAGTAACGGAACATTTAGATAAGCATAATTTAATAGGACAAAGTCAGCATGGCTTTATGAAGGGGAAGTCATGTCTGACAAATTTGCTTGAGTTCTTTGAGGATATAACGTACAGGGTGGATAAAGGGGAACCAGTGGACGTAGTGTATTTAGACTTCCAGAAGGCATTCGACAAGGTGCCACATAAAAGATTATTACTTAAGATAAAAAATCACGGGATTGGGGGTAATATTCTGGCATGGGTGGAGGATTGGTTATCGAACAGGAAGCAGAGAGTTGGGATAAATGGTTCATTTTCGGACTGGCAACCAGTAACCAGTGGTGTTCCACAGGGGTCGGTGCTGGGTCCCCAACTCTTTACAATCTATATTAACGATTTGGAGGAGGGGACCGAGTGCAACATATCAAAATTTGCAGATGATACAAAGATGGGAGGGAAAAAGTAGAGAGTGAGGAGGACATAAAAAACCTGCAAGGGGATATAGACAGGCTGGGTGAGTGGGCGGAGATTTGGCAGATGCAATATAATATTGGAAAATGTGAGGTTATGCACTTTGGCAGGAAAAATCAGAGAGCAAGTTATTTTCTTAATGGCGAGAGACTGGAAAGTACTGCAGTACAAAGGGATCTGGGGGTCCTAGTGCAAGAAAATCAAAAAGTTGGTATGCAGGTGCAGCAGGTGATCAAGAAAGCCAACGGAATGTTGGCTTTTATTGCTAGGGGGATAGAATATAAAAACAAGGAGGTATTGCTGCAGTTATATAAGGTATTGGTGAGACCGCACCTGGAATACTGCATACAGTTTTGGTCTCCATACTTAAGAAAAGACATACTTGCTCTCGAGGCAGTACAAAGAAGGTTCACTCGGTTAATCCCGGGGATGAGGGGGCGGACATATGAGGAGAGGTTGAGTAGATTGGGACTCTACTCATTGGAGTTCAGAAGAATGAGAGGCGATCTTATTGAAACATATAAGATTGTGAAGGGTCTTGATCGGGTGGATGCGGTAAGGATGTTCCCAAAGATGGGTGAAACTAGAACTAGGGGGCATAATCTTAGAATAAGGGGCTGCTCTTTCAAAACTGAGATGAGGAGAAACTTCTTCACTCAGAGGGTGGTAGGTCTGTGGAATTTGCTGCCCCAGGAAGCTGTGGAAGCTACATCATTAGATAAATTTAAAACAGAAATAGACAGTTTCCTAGAAGTAAAGGGAATTAGGGGTTATGGGGAGCGGGCAGGAAATTGGACATGAAGCTGAGTTCGGATCGGTCAATGCCCTGTGGGTGGCGGAGAGGGCCCAGGGGCTATGTGGCCGGGTCCTGCTCCGACTTCTTGTGTCCTTTAGATTTGTGGTTGGGATCAGATCAGCCATGATCTTATTGAATGGCGGAGCAGGCTCGAGGGGCCGATTGGCCTACTCCTGCTCCAATTTCTTATGTTCTTATGTTCTTATGTTTCCGGCACAGCTTGTGGGCCCGGAGGAGCAGGGGTGCTTCACCCAGGCCCAACAAGCCTACCTGCAACAACCCACCAATCATCGCAGACACCCCCCTCCGATCTCTGACCCCCCCTAATGATCGCGGACCCCCCCGATCTCCGATCCCTCCCCAGCCATCGCAGACCTCCGTGATGACCCCGACCTCCCCCAACGATCGCGGACCCTCCGATGACCCCCCAATCCCAACACCCCTCCCTGTGACCAACCCCCGATCCCTCCCCCCGTGACTGACTCCCCCAGTGACCTCCATGCCCACCGCTGCGCCCATGCCCATCAGTGCCCCCATGCCCACCCATGCCCACATTGCCCACCCATGCCCCCATGCCCACCCATGCCCACCCATGCCCCCATGCCCCCCTCCATCTATACAATCAAAGACTTACCTGAATACGTCCTCTCCCTGGCTGCTCTCCCGTCCAACTGAGACCAGCCTGTCAATCAGTCCAGCCAGTTGGACGACAAACCGACAAAAAAAAAGACGTCCTTATGTCAAAATTGTAAGGACGTCCGGGAAGTCCGGACTTCCGGGTTTCCCGCCCGCAATTTGACCCCCGCGCCCCCTTCCCGGCTCATGGTCAAAATCATGCCCTATGTGTCAGTGCCTTGCTTAAAAGGGTTTCTCACTCTCCTGAGCCACCATTTCGTGTCGTGCTGTTGTCAAGTAACTGAGCACGTCTGAGACCTGTTCTTCAGTGCATCTTCATCGCGCATTTCCACATACTAGTTGCCAGGCAACATATCAAACATTCTGCTGGCCGGTTTCTTTTCCCTCATGGTATTTCCAAATGTGTTTTCCCTGGTACATGCCATATGTCCAGTAAGATTCCATCCTGTAAGGGCAGCTGCTCTGTTTAAAGAGTGGTTCCAATAGCTCACCAGGCCACAGGCCTTTGTAATTATGTCCCACATCCTGGTCTCCGTTTCCGACGATGGCAACATACATTTGTATCTTTCATGTCCACTGTAGCCATTCTTGGACTTTCAGGTTATCTTATCAAAACATCGGGGGGTGTCTGAAGGTCTTTGCTGATCTGCCCCTGCTTGGTCCCGATGTCTCGGGTAGTGGGTGGGCTATCAAATGCAGTTTTCTCATTGTTCGGTATGGGCAAGGAGACAAATATCTCCATGAGAAAGTTATCAATTTACTATTCTCAGCTACACTTGCCTGACTTTCACTAGATTGTACAATTATACCAGATTGATATATTTTGGTAAATCATGCCCAGGTGATTTATTTACCCATAATCACCCAGGGTGATGATTTAGAGAAATTCCCATTTGGTGGTGTGATTTCCCTGTCTCGGTCTTGTATTCTCAATCACCTCCTCTCATCCAATTGTACACATCCCATTATATTACCATTTCATCTCATTCATGAGCCCTGGAGGAACTTTACTGCCCAATACAATATTTACAGTTTGGTCCAATATCTTAATACATTTTTTTGTTTATTTTATTTAAATTCTTCTTGGACCCACTTTTCATTATCGCAATTCGAGAGCAGTATTGTTGGACTGACAGGACTTGTCTTGTATTTTATTTCCCCCCACAAAATACTTTCTTCCTCAATACACAGCCTTGGATAGGAATCATTTAGACTGCACCTCTTTTACTTGAAAATATAATTTGATTATCCCCTTAAACTACAGGTAAATTTTCCCTTCTCGAGTGCTTGAACAGCAAGTCGCATCAATTTATCTTATCAATTCCAATTTCAGAAACAAATTATGTCCAGGCTTTGTGGTTTTACAGTAGTGACAGAAATGCTTGTAATTACTTTTGGATATCTCTCCCGTCTATAAGCACGCTGTCTCGGAAAATAAATGGGTTAAAGCAAAACAAATCAAAATGTTTTCAAAAGAGGAAAAGCAACTTGGTATATTCTTAGTTAAGAATAGAAGAGATTTGATCAAGGCTGATGATTGCTTTTCCATCTGTATGTAATTTAGAATTTTCAAAATCCATGTCTTAAGTCTTAGTCCAAATCGTCACCATGCTGTGACATTTGATATCTGCCGATGTCTGCAGATAAGATCTTAAATTCTTAACACCACTGGATGTTTCCTGCAGCAACATTTCTCCAGCAAAGGTTGCTCTGCTACTTTTATGTCAAAGAATTACTCTTGGTAATTTTAGGACATCCCGGAGGCCACGGGCTGCCTGCAGATGCTGGATCCGGGGTTCCTTGTTTTGCAAATCTATCAAATTTAACTGTTCTCAAGCCACTCGGACAGAAGCCATCTGAGGTCCTCGCTAATGGGCGGGGCCCACCATTCACCACTTTGTTGGAAAACTTTAGCCAATAAATCAGCTTTTCCATTTTCTGCCGCCCATGGCATGTTTTTAGAATGTGCCTTTACTTTTACAATAACTACCAAATGTGTTCGATTTCAGGCCAGTTCCAAAGTTTTTTGTAAGAGGTCAACGGTGGGTAATGACCTTTCCATCCGCTGAGGTGAACCCTCATTTCTTCCAGGAAGGTAAATAATCAGTCAGTGACAGACAAGTAAAATGGCTGTTGCAGTAACTTTATAGTCTTAAACTTTCTGAACCCTGGAGTTAAAGTCGCTCCTGGATAATTTACCTGATCAAAGGCAACTTGTGCCTTCTGTGGGTTTAATTTTAATCCACTCACTGTGATCACTTCTAGAAGTTCTTTTAACAGAGCGTAATGTTGTTTCATAGTCTCAGTATGTAACAAAATATCATCCACATACTGGACTATTGCCAATTTGTCAGAAAATTTGGTCAAGATGTCCTTCAACATCTGATGAAAAATGAATGGAAGGGGAGTTGAGGAATCCTTGTGGTAAACAGGTCCAGGTAGACTGTTGCTCCCGTAGGGTGAAAGCAAATTTATACAGGCACTGACTGGTCAAGGGGACGTTTTCATCAGTGTCTCAGGAGAGGAGGCCACCGTCGGGGATGCTGCTGGACAGTATTTGTTAACCTCTTAGTAATTAATGGTTAACCGCCATGAACTATCGGGTTTACAGACGGACCAAATTGGGGAGTTACAAATGCTTGCTGTCTTTCTCAGGACTCCCTGTTCGACCAGTGACTCCACTCCCCTCGCTATCGGTATCTCTGCTTTGTTTAGGAAACGATATTGTCGGGCTGGTCGGGGTGGGTCAGGTCCGTCAGTCTGTACTACTCGCTCTATTGTGCCACACTCATTCTTGTGTTGTGCCCAGCAGAGGACAGTCTTTAGCAGTTCATCAAATTCTCTCCGTTGGTGTCGGAGGCACACTGCTGGGTCATATCGACCTTGTATCACTATTGACCAGATTCGTCCTGTCCCGTCCTGGTCTATCAGCAGCCCTCCTTGCGGAGACTCTGTGCCCATTTGTCACAAACACATATTTACCATGTCTACTACCACATTCTTCTTTCCCATCCAATCTACTTGTAAGACACCATCCTCCGTCTCTTGTCGTTTTTGAGTCCGCACTATCGTGTGGCGAGTATATACATCCCCTATGGTGACTTCCGTCTCCACCATCTTCCCCGTATCTCCTCCTCCTCCAAAGCCCCCTAGCTCTATTGTGCCTTGAAGTTCCAATTGTTGGTCAAGTGTGCCCCATGTGAAGCGCTACTAGCGATATTTTTGGGCGGCCTCCAACCCATGCTTCCAAAGGGTCCTGGTGCAACGCACACAAGGCTCCCTTGACCAGAGAGGCCTCATACCGTCATTTCATCTGTCCCTGCCTTTCATGGGGGAGGGAAATGCTGGGGGAGGGGAGGATCAGAGTGATCTAAGTGCTTCTTCAAGATTTCTATCTCCTGTTATAGAGTGTCTATCTCAGATTTTAATCTTTCCTCCAGCTCCTGTATTTTCTTTTGACAGTGGGTATGATCTCCCGTTTTTGCTACACTACGTTGGTCATCCTATTTTTGACTTAGGACTCCTCATAGGGCACTACTTAACTCATTTGCCTTCATTTTCCCCATTTTACCCTGACCTTCCTGTTGTTGTAGTTAGGCATTGCGTGCTACTAATTTTCTGACTCTATTTGCACATTCGCTTTGAAGGTAATTTACTGACGTAGCCAAAGTCGCATTGTAAGCTGTTGTCTGAGTTAATTGGTTTTCCACCTCTAATTTTAGTTCCATCAACTTTTTATTGAGGTCTCCCTCAGTTTCTAATTGTTTCTTAAGTTTCATCATTTGCTGTCCTTGCCATAACACGACTGTAGCTTTCCACTTTTCCTTTCTCACGTGCTTTTCTTTGGTTAGTGTCCTAATCAACCCTCCTAACTGTTTTAGGTTTTCCGATTTCTCTATCAAGGAAGATTTATTAACTCTTAAATAGTCCAATGACACAACATTTCCCAATTCTTGTCACAGAGATACGATTATATTCTTTATTTAATCTTTTCTGTTTCTCAGTCACTTCTTCCTGACCGCAGCCAATCACAAGATAAAAGGGGTGCTATCAGTTTGCTAACAGTGATCACATTTCAGTACAACCAAGATGATTATCTCAAAATTTTCAAATTTGATCCCCTGTACTAGATAACAAAATACCGTTCCTCGATTTCAGTTACACACAACATTAACTCCTTACACATCAATTCACATCCACCAATGCTCAACACAAATTCAATCAGATTAATTTCCATGTGTTATAATCTCATATCCGGAATTGAGACTCTCACATTTAAATTTTTAAGAACCAGAATTTTACAGTGGCCACAATAAAAGTCTGGTTTCCACAATTTGCTAGGTTAATTAACCTCAATAACTCCAATTTTAATTCAGCAATATCAAATTTAAACACAAGGCAGAACAGATAAAATTATCAATATTACACGCGCATACTAAAACCCAGTAAATTACACCGTCTTTCGTTTCATTCTTCAGGCCCGTCTTTCAAAAAACTGTGAAAATACTAGAAATAACTACTTTCACAGCTGAACAAAATCTCTGTAACATTACACAAAAGAGGAAAACACATAACATAAGAACATAAGAAATAGGAGCAGGAGTAGGCCATACGGCCCCTCGAGCCTATTCCGCCATTCAATAACATCATTGCTGATCTTTGACCTCAACTCCACTTTCCTGCCCAATCCCCATATCCCTTGATTCCCCTAGTGTCCAAATATCCATCGATCTCAGTCTTGAATATACACAACGACTGAGCATCCACAGCCTCTGGGGAAGAGAATTCCAAAGATTCACAACACTCTGAGCGAAGAAATTTTTCCTCATCTCGGTCCTAAATGGCCGACCCCTTATCTTCAGACTATGTCCCCTAGTTCTAGACTCTCCAGCCTAGGGAAACGGCCTCTCAGCATCTACCCTGTCAAGCTCTCTAAGAATTTTATACATTTCAATGAGATCATTAAAAAGGGACCTTAGCCCGCAGCAGCGAAAAGAAAGTACTCACAAAGAGGTCAGGCTTTTTAAAGAGACAGTACGCTGAAAACAAAGGAACACATTCTGTAGCTAGGAAAGGATCCTCTCCCTGTCTCCTTCTTGATTCTATCACGGACCACCCTTTTTTTACTTAAACCAAATTTCAATTTCTGATGTTTGTGAATTAACCCCATTCTGCACCGACTCAATGTCTCAAGTGCACAGTCTGCGTCCTCACCCAAGCCTGGTGTGATGAAGGTCCCTCCATCTTTCTTTTTGTTCTTCTTTCTTCCTCATCTTTCAACCTACCCTTCTGAATTTCAACTTCCTCTCTCAACCTCCTCAACTTTTGTGGTTGAAACAAGACGCCCGCTTTCCAATTGTTGGCTAGGGGCTGCGGTAACCTGAGACATCGGCGGCTGATACACAGAGGCAGGAACGACTTTTGAACTAAAGTAACCTGGGTTCAGTTACTGGCCTCAGCTGCCTAGAACCGGTTTGAATTAACCAAGTTTTGTGAAAGATAAAGGAAATGTGATAAGACACAAGTCCTTATTTAGGCAAGAAGTAATGAGGTAATGCTACCTAAGTCCTTGGGACAGAGCCAATGAGGAGAAGACCCAGGCAAAAGCGAGAAAGCATAAACCAACGAAATAGAGAGACAGCACAGCCTGAAGAGATAAGATTCGGAATAAGAATGAAGGATCTGAGGTGTGGAGGCAGAGCGAAGACTCCGGAGACCAACCATCGCGGAAGTGGAAGACCCTGCCCAATCCCTATATCCCTTGACGTCGAAACAGAGAGAGAACAGAACGCCTGGCCAGCGTCAGCTCTCCTTTTCGGGTATTATCCTTTATATTCTGTGACCACTCAGGGAGTGTCAGAGAAACCTAGTGGGTGTGCGTTTAGATCTTAGTTTGGGTATAAAACTGTATAACCTGGTGTAAACTGCATGCCTATATCTAACCAGACATATAAGCTATATGTATATGATCTAACGGCGTGAATAAAGTGAATTGAGAGTTAAGAGAGAATTGACTCTTCTCCTCTGTGTACTAAGCCAATAACCGTAACCGGTGACCTCCGGTCAACACAATCCTCTTTAATTTCCTTCTCCGTTACCAGTTTCTTCACCTTAGTCTCCACCTCACACGAAGTTACAGCATCATAGAATCATAGAAAGTTGCAGCAGAGAAGGAGGCCATTCGGCCCATCATGCCCGTGCTGGCCAAAAGAGAGCTATCCAACTTAATCCCATTTTCTAGCACTTGGTCCCTAGTCCTGTAGGTTATGCATCCAAGTACTTCTTAAATGAGTTGAAGGTTTCTGCCTCTACCATCCTTTCAGGCAGTGAGTTCCAGACCCTCACCACCCTCTGGGTGAAAAAATTTCTCCTCAGCTCCCCTCTAATCCTTCTACCAATTACTTTAAAACTATGCCCCCTATCACTGACCGCTCTGCTAAAGGAAATAGATCCTCCCTACCCACTCTATCTAGGCCCCGTCATAATTTTATACACCTCAATAAATCTCCCCTCAGCCTTCTTTGTTCCAAAGAAAAAAGCCCCAGCCTATCCAATCTTTCCTCATAGCTAAAATTCTCCAGTCCTGACAACATCCTCGTAAATCTCCTCTGTGCCCTCTCCAGTGCAATCACATTTTTCCTGTAATGTGGTGACCAGAACTGTACACAGTACTCAAGCTGTGGCCTAACCAGTGTTTTATACAGTTCCAGCATAACCTCCCTGCTCTTATATTCTATGCCTCAGCTAATAAAGGAAAGTATCCCATATGCCTTTTTAACCACCTTATCTACCTGTCATACTACCTTCAAGGATCTGTGGACATGCACTCCAAGATCCCTTTGTTCCTCTACATCTCTCAGTATCCTCCTATTTATTGTGTACTCCCTTGCCTTGTTTGCCCTCCCCAAATGCATTACCTCACACTTCCCCGGATTGAATTCCATTTGGCACTTTTCTGCCCACCTGACCAGTCCATTGATATCTTCCTGCAGCCTACAGCTTTCCTCCTCACTATCAACCACATGGCCGATTTTTGTCTCATCTGCAAACTTCCTGACAGATCTTACAGTACAAGTTCCTTTTTTTAACTCCTCATCCTCCTGCACAACTTCTTTCATCTTTTCTCAAAGGCATGCATGACCCTAATGACCTTTCCACATGTGTGGATTGTCGAACATAAACCATCCTGTGTATGGACCATGGTTTATTCTCTCATGGGCTTGAGGCATTGTCTCCTTCCAACTATTTATTCCCCCTTCCTATCTTCTTTTACGGGCATTAGCTCACTCGGTCACAACCATTTATTCTTCCTCCCCGACTCGTCGGAATTATTCAGTCAATCTCTTAACATTATCTACTCCAAACCGTTAAAACTCGAGCCCACTCAGGGACACCATATGTTTGCGGATTTATGCCATTACTGTTTCGCAACAAAAGGGTTGTTAATCCTTCAAAAATAACTTCCACATGATTCTGGCCCGAGTGGTTATAAAATAGCAAGCTTTAATAGATTGACTCACAACAGTAATACAACTGTCTTTAGATTACATTAAAAGACAAGCAATCAATACAATCTAATTCCTCCACGAATTCAGGATGATCAGACCTGACCTCCATGGACTGCCTGTGGCAATGGACTTCTGACCATCCCCTCTTGAGATCTCTAACTTTTGGGAGGGAGCATGCCCTATCTTTATACTATTTGGCTGAGTTGTTCTGCCGTAAGCATTTCTGTCCTTATCTCCTAGTTATAAAACATCCCACTGTGCAGACTCTGTCAAAAATAGCCAAGGTTCTCTGCCGCTTAACAGATTGTTTCACCTCGACCTTGCTTTGGCGCCTGCGATGTATTCTTTCACTGTTATCAGGACTTTGGATGTTGATACTATTTGGTGCGATCTGTCTATTTGACTTTTACTGTTTTTCACCATTCTAATGCCTCATCATTCTTTCAATGGCCTCTTGGGTTTCTGTAAGTTACCTTTCTCACAGAGATGCTGAACTTTGCCCTCTTGGTAGGATGCTTGGTGCTATGTAAGCCAATATTCTTGTCTCTGCTTGTTTCAAACTATATTCTTGCCGTACAGTACCACCAGTGGCAGTCAGGGTCACCCTCCTCTCTCAACTCTTCTGATTCCTCCTCCTGTCTGGTTAGAATAAGGGTCATCTGTAGTTATTAACCAATGTGCCACCAATAAATGTATCAAACAAGTGATCGATGCATCGGTCAGCCTGGCCAGTATTTTCATCTCCTTTCCCATTGAATCACAACAGCAGCAAGACCCAGCTGCCCAATGTCAACACACGGCTGGATTTCCTAAAGTAGACGGGTCATTATTAGAAGCCATGTAACCATTTAGGCATCGGGCTCCTGCTCCTCCTCCTCTCTCCCCACCACCAGTTGGTCCTCCTTACTGCACACTCACTCAGCCAGTGCGATCTCCTCAGGCTGCGTTCCCTTGGGTGTATGCAGCTCCACTGGTACTTGCAAACTTTGATGAAGAGGATGAAGCCTGCTGAGAATTGCTGAGCTTGTTTTGGGCCAAAGGCTAGTGCTGGCAGGCTGACTGCTCTACCAGGCCTACGATTCTTAGAAAAGAAATAAATGTTACAATTCTGGCTCCAAGGGACATCTACAGACAGAGCTTGCATTGCAAGATACTGTGTGCAACGGTTGCATGTATGCCTGTCTGTCAGCGAATGGGAAGGGACAAGTCATAACCAGAGCAGGATGGTACTCACTCAATGTTTTGGAGAGGCCTACAGTTTGATCTTCCTATACTCCCTGAATGCTCTTATTGGCAAGAATGCCCAAGATCATCTCATCAAAGGGAGTCAAGTAACTATAATTCCTCCAGTTCTGGTCTGTTGCCTTATAATATGTGCCATCTTGTACAGACAGACAAGTCATTCTGATAGGTTCTAAATTGAATGATCACATACCTATGTGTCAGTAAGTTGTGTTAGAATTATTTGCCGTGTAAAATCATTTTTAAGATGTCAACGCGTCAAGACTTTCATTTGTAAGTTGCAGCTTGAACATCTGCCCTACTGGGTTACGGACATGCACAGTGAGCAATGAACAAGCTCTAAGGTTGTCTGAAGACTGCACTAGGAAGTGGTAATTGCGTATCAGATTGACAGGCAACGCTTTGCGGCATGCATACTTACATAAGAACGTAAGAAATAGGGGCAGGAGTAGGCCATACAGCCCCTCGAGCCTGCACCGGTATTCAATAATATCATGGCTGATCTTCTACCTCAACTCCACTTTCCCATATCCCTTGATTCCCTTAAAGTACTTGTGCCATATATCTGCTACATGGCACTGTTGGGTAGTCTTACCTTGGCAGCTTTCCTAAGGTGTGCTGTCTTCTCCTGCATCTATTCCCAGAGCATGCAGATACTGTCCAGAGCAATGGCCTTGATTGTCATCCGCTGCCAGACATACTGCCCTGCTGTTCTCCGAGGAGGGTGTTCTGGAGTGCCAAACAGGGCAACCCTCCTCACCCACATGACGTGGCAGCACCTCCACTTTGCCATCCATCATGGCTGGACTCGATAAGTGGCTGATGCCTTGTACGGCAACACAGAACGATTTATTAAATTCAGCATAGGTACAGCAGCAGAAACTGGAATGGTACAGGGTGGTAAGGGTCCCCAGTGTACAGAGGATTACATTCAAGCTGCTAGCCACAATCCCAAGATGTAAATAGGAAGGAATTCCATTCAATAAATATTCAGATGGTGTGTAATGGCAGACAGTGGTGTAGGCAGGATGATTTTTTTTTGGGGTAGGGAGATATTTTGATATGAGTTTGCCAGACCAAACAAAACGACTTCAAAAGGTTTATTTTTCAAATAGGAATTTAACAATAAGGTTCAAACAGAAACATTATTACTTCCATTAATCTAACAATTCAAAGAAAGAAAATGGAAAGAAAAAAGAGCAAAACTCTAAAGCACAAAGTCCAAGTGCCGGTTATGTGTCGCTGGTCTATCAATAACTTCGATTCTATTCATCGCAATATCGCAGTGACATTTAGTAGCGCAGCCCAACTAATTGGTTTTTACTGGTCGAATTGTGGAACTGACTAGCTGCGGAAGAACTTCTGTTGTTTCTGTTTTTTTTATTAAGTGATCTAAAACACGTTCTTTCGAAAAAAAAGGAGAAACAAAATCATAAACATTTCAGGGTGTGTTTGAACATCCTGAACACCCCCGCTGTCTATGTACAAAATGATACCAGTCTACACTTGCGACCATGACAATCCTCCATTACTCATAATGCATGACTCATTTATTTATTTTCAGACAATCCCTTCAGTGAGAAGGAACGAAGGTTGCACTAATGTTGGGGAGGAGGGTGGGAGGGGTTGAGGGGGTGAATTTTATCTTATTTAGCAGGTAAAGTGCGCAGAATTATAATAGCATTTACAAAAAGCTGCCAATAGACATCGTACAACACACGGGGAGGTATCTGAACACTGATCTGCATTAGGGTTAGGGTTGGGCTTGCAAATTCCTGGGGCTGGAGAGTCATGTTTACAGCCAGTGGGAGGACCCGGAATGGGGGACAGCTCCTGATTTCGATAGGATTCACCACATTGGGATCACACCTTTACATTCTGGTCGGGCGCATCTTCTGAACACCTCCTCCACGTAAAGGGGGCAGTTCCTGGACTTCCCTGGGAAACTTCTCCCTTTACCCTTTTGAAAGACCTCAGTAGAACTGACATCAGTTGAGACATGGTGTGCGCCTCTTTGAACCCCACAGGGGCTCCAAACCTTCACTAGAGTAAGGTAATTGATGCCAGAGGGGACCAATTACCATCACCAGTTGGAGTCAGAGATTGGAAAAAAATATTTTCTTCAGCCCACTTGGGCCTTGGGGGAACTCTGCTCCACCTTAGAAGGGCAGATTGATTTGGACCAGGGTGTCTGCTGCTGATGCATCCTTGCACGTGCCCATTCTCGGAGTTTGGGATATCCTCTCCAGCTTTGGGCAAGGGAATGGGGGTTCCAATCTGCCGCACTTAGAGCAGGACCCCAGAAAATGCCTGGCCATTGTGCGCTTCTTAAGACATCATATTTGCAAGAAAGACATATGTCCACGTACTGGGTGACCCATTTTGACTTGATAGATTTTTTTTGTAGTGGGAAGTTTGCCTGTGCTCTGGATGGATAGGTTATGCAGGTTAAACTCCAGCAGTTCACACTTGGAAGGGTCTCTAAGTCTTGCAGCATCTTCTGTTGGGAGAAGCAAGAGTTAACACAACAGGACGAGCCATCTTAGGAGGCCCTGCTGTCCTTTCTTCAGCTTCTAACCCCTCTTCCTGTTTATCAACAGTGCTCTGTCATGTACCCAATGGTCACACATCCTGCTCAGGATCACTAACTGCTATCAGCTGTGGCTCAGATGTCGCACTCTTGCCTCTGAGTCAGACAGTCGTGGGCTCAAGTCCCACTCCAGAGATTTGAGCACATAATCCAGGCTGACACTCTATTGCGGTACTGAGGGAGTTTCCATATTTCAGATGAGACGTTAAACCAAGGTTCTGTCTGCCCTCTCTGGTGGATGTAAAAGATCCCATGGCACTATTTTGAAGAAGAGCAGGGGAATTTTACCCGGTGTCCTGAGCAATATTTATCCCTCAACCAACAACACTGAAAACAGATTATCTAGTCATTTATCCTATTGTGGTTTGTGGGATCTTGCTGTGCGCAAATTGGCTGTTGTGTTTTCTGCATTACAACAGTGACTACACTTCAAAAGTAATTCATTTGCTGTGAAGCACTTTAGTCCTGAGATTGTGAAAGATTTTGAAAGTTATAAATGGAAGTTCTTTCTTCTTTAACTGTGTGTTGGGGTGTGTGTACCTGAGCTTTGAGTCCAATTCATGATGGGATGTTGAAGGTGGATGCTGCTGTTCTTGCTGTGATGGCTGTCCATTGCTTTAACTTACTTCAGTGAAGAGATTACAGGAATAACCTCTGGGTACATAATCACTTTAAACAGTTACACAGTGATAGATTGCACTGAAGTCCCATCGGGTGGGAGTCACTCTATTTTCCACCTCAGGCAGGATTCATGTGGTGACCACCACCTGCTCCATCACTCACCCGGTCTCATGGAGAGTATTCCTCACATAGATTCCAGCGAAGGCTGGATATTCAATTTTCCTCAATATTTTCTGAATGTTTCATAAAATTTTACAGCACAGAAGGATGCCATCTGAAAGAGCCATCCACATTGTCCCTCTCTCCTACCCGTTTAATTTTTTCTTTTTCAAATATTTATCCACTTTCCTTTTGAAAGCTATCCTGGATTCTGTTTCCCCACTGTTTCTGGTCAGGCATTCCATGTCATAACAACCCTCTGTTTAAAGTAAAAACTCTGCAGTTAGTGTGACTGCGATTACCTTCTCTGAACATTTCAGAGGTTCTACCCTTCATAGGTTTCGGTGTACTGGGATTTGTATAATAAAAGGGCCTTAAACACAATAGTAGCAGCCCCACATTTTAACGTGCACAGCTTCTTTAGCAAGGAAATACTCTTGTTAAATCTTCCCAATATCCTTCCAGAACAACAGAGTCTTTGCACCAACATTTCCCCTGCTCACATTTCTTGTACTGAAGCCTCCAGCTTCGCAATGCGACAGTCACTCGTGCTGAACGGTTTCCTTTGAATTTCACAGATGCTTAACGCGTTCAGATGACATTTCCTCTTCCTGCACTTTTTGCAGAATTGCCAACTCACTTGAAATAAACAGGTAACACCTGTGTTAAATGGTAAACAAAAGATTGTCTTTTAAGATCCTCCTTAAATCTTTGACCGAGTTCTCAGCCACTCTTCCTAATAGCTCCTTCTTTGGCTTGGCATTGATTTTTTTATTACGCCTCAGTGAAGCACTTTGGTACATTTTTCTATGTTAAAGGCACTATATTGTTATTATTTTGTCTACTCGAGGAGATAAAGACTTTATATTGTAAATATGTAACAATATCACTGTTAGATTATTCACCTGTTTGTTGATGTTTAATAAATTTGCTTGAAGTGTTAAACTTAGAATAATGCATACGATAGTCCAGTACCTGACAGTGTAAGGAAATGGTTAATCATGTCCTGAAATCTACTAATATTATACTGCTATTGATTTCTCTTGATATTGCAGTAATGTTAACCTTCAACTTTTAGCCCTTGCCTGTTAAGCAGGGCGGTTTAAGTCAATTTAAATGTAGTGACCACTGAACTGTTAAACTAAGGCTGTCCTTAACACAGTGGTCAGTTTACTCACTTCAGTAAGCTGATTAAAGACATAACCATTGCATACTGATTCATAAGTTTCAGAGAATTTTAATCAGCGCCGGAAAAATAGGTCTGCAACGCAAAACATTTGGGTTTACACCATCCTTTTAAAGTGGGGTTGATGTAGATCAGGAGATTGACTGGCACTGAGTGATACTGGATAAAAGGCAGACTTGTAATTGAAGGCTTCGCTTGGTAGAATAGAAATTATATGTAACAAGAGCGAAACTATTGGTAAGATGAAAAAGTAAGATAATTATACCGATCTCATTAGCACAACAGAAAAACTTGTTAAGTGAGGAAAACTAAAATGATTGATAAGGGACAAGCTCATTAGAATTCATCTTGTATAGGTTTGTAGTTTAACTTTTGTATAATCATAGAGTGAGAGAAAGGTTTAAAAAGAGGCAGTTTGTACAGATACCTAGGATTAGATAAAGATCTGATCAACATTGTATACGGAGCTCAGAACTGTGATGCGTTTGAGCCCCGACTAAAACAACAGGCTCAGTTGTAAGTCTTGCCTTTGATGTGTATGTTTAAGCACTATTGTGTGTACTGTATGCTTCATAAACCTATGACACCTGATTTCAATGTTCAAGAACCTTACTGATTTGAGGAGTAAATTATAAATAAGAACCCTTCCTCTAACAACTAACAAAGAGGATTTTCTGTTTGTTTCCAGGGCAAATTATCTAGATTTCAGGGCAAAGAAGGACACTCTTTAAAGTTTGGGGAGTTGGGAGTCCCCCATCAGAGAGATCCAAGCTTTGAGCACTGAAATAATCTAGAGTAAGAGGGATTGGAAAGACCCAAAAATGTAATACCTGATTTGAGCCATAATAGGCAGCCTGTTCTTAGTATGAAAGGGAACGCTGTCTACTCTTGAGAATTCAATTTATCCAGTAGTTCAAATTAATCAAATTAATACTTAATAAAACCACTCAGGAGGTGTTCATTTCTAGGATTGCAGTTTGGAATAAACAACTTTGAGTTAAGTGGGGTAGACTGCACTATCAGCAGGAATTGATTTATTGATGACTACGAGTTTTATTTGGTTTCGTGCACAAACACAGGGAGGAAAAATTAAACCTGGTCCAGCAAAATGAAACGTTTTGGAAAAATGCTCCATGTGACTGTAGCCACATATTCAGGAGTTGGAAAATATTTCTACCGTTCTAAATCAGGATTGGGATCAGGACCAGTCATTTCTCTTAATTCACTTTGTTCCCCTCCCCTGTCTATCTTCTCCTGGGCCATTTGTGTCAGTATGTAAGCACTTTTCAGTTGCTACACTTCACCAAAATCCAGGTGACAATGATTATCTTTCAAGCAAATCAGCGTTTGGGATTGTGGCCCTTGTCTAAATGTTAGTACACCCCTTAATGTGTACATCATCCGGTCCAGGCAAAGCCAAATACAGTATCAGCCTGACCGTACCCTCGAACTGTGACTTCAGTTACATGGTCTTAACTTCCCCAAACCCAGTAGATGTCGGGTGTGGCTATAACAGTAGGATAACTGTCAGAGGGAAAGTATGTGAGCAGGGATCTAAAGGCATTGCTGGATAAATATTTATACGGGTCATTACCTCCATTCAGTAAAACTGAAATCAGAATTCAGTTCAAGCTATAGCGACTCCCTGAATGCAACGCGAGCATGTTTACCAGTCTTAACTCTTTCAGCAGCCCATTATCTTTTTAGAATTGTTATTTTATGGTGAATTTTGACATAGATGTCAGTGCTGGGACAGAGCACCTTTTTCACTTTGTGTGGTCCTGCACTCTCATAACAAGTGTCAAATCCATAATCCCCTTAACTCAGCTTCAACAAACTGTCTTAATCCCAACCTCTACTGCACCACTGTGAACTTTAACCTCTCCTACATGAGCCATCCACGTGGCCTCTTTGAGTGAGGTTGACTACTTCGTGGCTGTTAGTTGTGAATAACAAGGCAGTTTGGTGTTACGGATTGACACCCACCAGAAGCTCCTGCTCAAAATAGCTTCACGTAGACGTTTAACAGCCAGGGAAGAAAGGAAACCTTCATCCTATCACACTGGACTGGAATTGAACACGGGTCCCAGAGGTAAAGAGACTCCCCCAGCAGCAGTGCTGATTCTGTGCTCCCAGAGGGGAGTGATCGCATGCTCACAGCTCATTAAAATCGGCGGACAGGAATTCACAGGCTTTGCACCTCTAATTTTCCACAATGCACTTTCTGCGAATCAGCCTGAATATAAATAAGATCGAACATGAAAGAAGCAGAAATGCAAAGAAAAAAGAGAGAAGGGCAAAGGTAAATTGTTTTAACAATCACTTTTTCTAGTTAGAAATAATATCACAGTAATAATGGCCCCCCTGACATCTGAGTAGATGTTTTGCTGTATTATTAGGATTTGTTCCAGTGTTAGTGTGTGTGAGAAAGATAGCTCTAGAGCAAATAATAGTACAGTATTAGGTGGGACCAGACTAAGAGAGATTACAAGAAAGTCTAAGACTGGTTTGCAGTGCATGTGTGTAAACACACGAAGTGTGGTAAACAAGGTCGGTGAGCTGCAGACGCAAATAGCCACATGGGAATACGATGTCGTGGCGATAACGGAGACCTGGCTCAAAAAAGGGCAGGATTGGGTACTAAATATTCCTGGATACAAGGTGTTCAGGAAAGATAGGGAAGGAAAGAAAGGGGGGGGGGGAGGTGGCAGTATTGATCAAGGAGAATATTGCAGTACTGGAGAGAGAGGATGTCTTGGAGGGGTCAAGGACAGAATCTATTCGGTTAGAATTAACAAATAAGAGGCGCCATTTCACTGCTGGGTGTATTCTATAGGCCACCAACCAGTGGGAAGGATATAAAGGAGCAAATTTGCAAGGAAATTACAGAGAGGAGCAAAAGCTAAAGAGTAGTGATAACTGGGGACTTCAACTATCCTAATATAGATTGGGATAACAATAATAATATAAGAGGCACAGAGGGGGAGGAATTTTTGAAATGTGTTCAGGGTAACTTTCTTAACCAGTACGTTTCCGGCCCAACAAGGAAGGAGGCATTGCTGGACTTGGCTCTGGGGAATGAGGTGGGCCAAGTGGAACAAGTGTCAATAGGGGAGCATTTAGGGAACAGCGATCATAGTATCATAAGGTTTAGAATGGCTATGGAAAAGGACACGGCCCACTCTAAAATAAAAATACTCAATTGGAGGAGGGCCAATTTCAATGGGATAAGAACAGATCTGGCCCGGGTAAATTGGAATCAAAGATTGGCAGGCAAAACTATAATTAAACAGTGGGCGGCCTTTAAGGCGGAGATGGTTCGGGTACAGTATAGGCACATTCCCACGAGGGAGAAAGGTAGGGCAACTAAAGCCAGAGCTCCCTGGACGACAAAAGAGATAGTGAGCAAGATGAAATGGAAAAAAGGGGCGTATGACAGATATCAGGTTGATAACACAAGTGAGAACCAGGCAGAATATAGAAAGTTCAGAGGGGAAGTGAGAAAAGAAATAAGAGGGGCAAAGAGAGAATATGAGAATAGACAGGAGGCCAACATAAAAGGGAATCCAAAAGTCTTCTACAGGCATATAAACAGTAAACAGGTAGTAAGTGGAGGGGTGGGGCTGATTAGGGACCATAAAGGAGATCTACACATGGAGGCAGAGGGCATGGCCGAGGTATTAAATGAATACTTTGTATCTGTCTTTACCAAGGAGGAAGATGCTGCCACAGTCTCAGTAAAGGAAGATATAGTTGAGATACTAGATGGGCTAAAAATTGATAAAGAGGAGGTACTAGAAAGGCTAACTGTACTTAAAGTAGATAAGTCACCTGGTCTGGATGGGATGCATCCTAGGCTGCTGAGGGAAGTAAGGGTGGAAATTGTGGGGGTACTTGTCATAATCTTCCAAACATCCATAGATACGGGGGTGGTGCCAGAGGACTGCAAATGTTACACCCTTGTTCAAAAAAGGGTGTAAGGATAAACCCTACAAATATAGGCCAGTCAGATTAACCTCAGTGGTGGTTAAACTTTTAGAAATGATAATCCGGGACAGAATTAACAGTCACTTGGACGAGTGTGGATTGATTAGGGAAAGCCAGCACGGATTTGCTAAAGGCAAATCGTGTTTAACTAACCTGATAGAGTTTTTTGATGAGCTAACAGACAGGGTGGATGAGGGCAATGCAGTGGATGTGGTGTATATGGACTTTGAAAAGGTGTTAGATAAAGTGCCGCATGGTAGGCTTATCATCAAGATTGCGGCCCATGGAATAAAGGGAGCAGTAGCAACATGGATATAGAATTGGCTAAGTGACAGGAAACAGAGAGCAGTGGTGAACGGTTGTTTTTCGGACTGGAGGGAGGTGTACAGTGGTGTTCCCCAGGGGTCGGTGCTGGGACCAATGCTTTTCTTGATATATGTTAATGACTTGGACTTGGGTATACAGGGCACAATTTCAAAATTTGCAGATGTCACAAAACTTGGAAGGGTAGTAAACCATGAGGAGGATAGTGATAGGCTTCAAGAGGATATAGACAGGCTGGTGGAATGGGCGGACACGGATGAAATTTAACCCAGAAAAACGCGACGTGATACATTTCGGTAGGAAGAACGAGGAGAGGCAATATAAACTAGAGGGTACAACTCTAAAAGGGGTACAGGAACAGAGAGATCTGGGGGTATGTGTGCACAAATCGTTGAAGGTGGCTGGGCAGGTTGATAAAGTGGTTAAAAAAGCATACGGGATCCTGGGCTTTATAAATAGAGGCATCGAGTACAAAAGTATGGAAGTCATGATGAACCTTTATAAAACACTGGTTCAGCCACAACTGGAGTATTGTGACCAGTTCTGGGCACCGCACTTTAGGAAAGATGTGAAGGCCTTAGAGAGGGTGCAGAGGAGATTTACTAGAATGATTCCAGGGATGAGGGACTTTAGTTATGTGGATAGACTGGAGAAGCTGGGGTTGTTCTCCTTGGAATAGAGACGATTGCGAGGCTATTTAATAGAGATATTCAAAATCATGAAGGGTCCAGACAGAGTAGATAGAGAGAAACTGTTTCCATTGGCGGAAGGGTCAAGAACCAGAGGACGTAGATTTAAGGTGATTGGCAAAAGAACCAAAGGTGACATGAGGAAAAACATTTTTACACAGCGAGTGGTTAGGATCTGGAATGCACTGCCCGAGGTGGTAGTGGAGGCAGATTCAATCATGGCCTTCAAAAGGGAACTGGATAAATACTTGAAAGGCAAAAATGTGCAGGGCTATGGGGATAGGGCCGGGGAGTGGGACTAGTTGGATTGCTCTTGCATAGAGCCGGCGTGGACTCGATGGGCCGAATGGCCTCCTTGCGTGTTGTAACCTTTCTATGATTCTATGATTCTATGAGCTGAAAGTTCAGACAATGATCAGCCTAGGGAGACACTCACTTCTCTGGATCTGCCAGAACTCTGTGGGTTAACCCTGCTGACTGGTTTTGTTCTGGTTAAAGAGCTCAGCCGAGATTTTTTACTTGAGTCACGCCAGCTCAAGGGTGCAACTTGAGTGGAGTGTGTCAGGAAAAAACTTGGAAGTCACTGTGCTGGATTCCAGCTCCACCAACCCTCAAATTACGGCAGGCGCATTACAAATAGACACGACAGGAAGGTGTATGTCCTGTCATTTGTGCCTCAGCAACACTGGGCGCCAGGAATGGTTGTTTTTCCCAGACATCTCGTGTTGTTCTGTGGGCAGAGGGTCCTTTTAACATTTAAACGGGATTGATCGCATAGCTTAGGGTGATGATTGCAAAAATGTGCAAATTCTTTTCAGCACTTAAGTCACCAGCCACACTATGACCTTAAAACCTGTCACAGCCATTTCTGCAGCCTCTCAGGCAGGGTGCCGGGTTGAGGTCAAAATTATTCAAATGACCCTGACTCCAGAAAATGGACCAAGGTCGGGGGTGCCTCCTTGCATCAAGCAGAGGCCCACAACACTCCCACTGGAGTTGTGACTGAATAGAAGGATATGTTGATAGGGTGAGATTTTTTTTATTCGTTCATGAGATGTGGGCGTCGCTGGCAAGGCCAGCATTTATTGCCCATCCCTAATTGCCCTTGAGAAGGTAGTGGTGAGCCGCTTTCTTGAACCGCTGCAGTCCGGTCCGTGTGGTGAAGGTTCTCCCACAGTGCTGTTAGGAAGGGAGTTCCAGGATTTTGACCCAGCGACGATGAAGGAACGGCGATATATTTCCAAGTTGGGATGGTGTGTGACTTGGAGGGGAACGTGCAGGTGGTGTTGTTCCCATGTGCCTGCTGCCCTTGTCCATCTAGGTGGTAGAGGTCGCGGGTTTTGGAAGTGCTGTCGAAGAAGCCTTGCCGAGTTGCTGCAGTGCATCCTGTGGATGGTACACACTGCAGCCACAGTGCGCTGGTGGTGAAGGGAGTGAATGTTTAGGGTGGTGGATGGGATGCCAATCAAGTGGGCTGCTTTGTCCTGGATAGTGTCGAGCTTCTTGAGTGTTGTTGGAGCTGCACTCATCCAAGCAAGTGGAGAGTATTCCATCACACTCCTGACTTGTGCCTTGTAGATGGTGGAAAATCTTTGGGGAGTCAGGAGGTGAGTCACTCGCCACAGAGTACCCAGCCTCTGACCTGCTCTTGTAGCCACAGTATTTATATGGCTGGTCCAGTTAAGTTTCTGGTCAATGGTGACCCCCAGGATGTTGATGGTGGGGGATTCGGCGATGGTAATGCCATTGAATGTCAAGGGGAGGTGGTTAGACTCTCTCTTGTTGGAGATGGTCATTGCCTGGCACATGTCTGGCGTGAGTGTTACTTGCCACTTATTGGCCCAAGCCTGGATGTTGTCCAGGTCTTGTTGCATGTGGGCACGGACAGCTTCATTATCTGAGGGGTTGCGAATGGAACTGAACACTGTGCAATCGTCAGTGAACATCCCCATTTCTGACCTTATGATAGGGGGAAGGTCATTGTTTAGCAGCTGAAGATGGTTGGGCCAAGGACACTGCCCTGAGGATCTCCTGCAGCAATGTCCTGGGGCTGAGATGATTGGCCTCCAACAACCACTACCATCTTCCTTTGTGCTAGGTATGACTCCACCCACTGGAGAGCTTTCCCCCTGATTCCCATTGACTTCAATTTCACTGGGGCTCCTTGGTGCCACACTCGGTCAAATGCTGCCTTGATGTCAAGGGCAGTCACTCTCACCTCACCTCTGGAATTCAGCTCTTTTGTCCATGTTTGGACCAAGGCTGTAATGAGGTCTGGAGCCGAGTGGTCCTGGCGGAACCCAAACTGAGCATCGGTGAGCAGGTTATTGGTGAGTAAGTGCCGCTTGATAGCACTGTCGACGGCACCTTCCATCACTTTGCTGATGATTGAGAGTAGACTGATGGGACGGTTATTGGCCAGATTGGATTTATCCTGCTTTTTGTGGACAGGACATACCTGGGCAATTTTCCACATTGTCGGGTAGATGCCAGTGTTGTAGCTGTACTGTAACAGCTTGGCTAGAGGCGCGGCTAGTTCTGGAGCACAAGTCTTCAGCACTTTGGCAGAAAAAATCAGAGAGCAAGTTATTATCTTAATGGCGAGAAACTGGAAAGTACTGCAGTATAAATGGATCTGGGGATCCGAGTGCAAGAAAATCAAAAAGTTAGTATGCAGGTGCAGCAGGTGAACAAGAAGGCCAACAGAATGTTGGCTTTTATTGCTAGGGGGATAGAATATAAAAACAGGGAGGCATTGCTGCAGTTAAATAAGGTATTGGTGAGACCGCACCTGGAATACTGCATACAGTTTTGGTGTCCATACTTAGGAAAAGGCATACTTGTTCTCGAGGCAGTACAAAGAAGGTTCACTCGGTTAATCCCAGGGATGAGGGGGTGGACATATGAGGAGAGTCATAGAGTTATACAGCACGGATAGAGGCCCTTCAGCCCATCGTGTCCGCGCCGGCCATCAAGCCCTGTCTAGTCTAATCCCATATTCCAGCATTTGGTCCGTAGCCTTGTATGCTATGGCATTTCAAGTGCTCATCCAAATGCTTCTTGAATGTTGTGAGGGTTCCTGCCTCCACAACCCTTTCAGGCAGTGAGTTCCAGACTCCAACCACCCTCTGGGTGAAAAAGTTCTTTCTCAAATCCCCTCTAAACCTCCCGCCTTTTACCTTGAATCTATGTCCCCTTGTAATAGAACCCTCAACGAAGGGAAAAAGCTCCTTAGTATCCATCCTATCTGTGCCCCTCATAATTTTGTACACCTCAATCATGTCCCCCCTCAGCCTCCTCTGCTCCAAGGAAAACAAACCCAATCTTCCCAGTCTCTCATCATAGCTGAAGCGCTCCATCCCTGGTAACATCCTGGTGAATCTCCTCTGCACCCTCTCCAAAGCGATCACATCCTTCCTGTAGTGTGGCGACCAGAACTGCACACAGTACTCCAGCTGTGGCCTAACCAGTGTTTTATACAGCTCCATCATAACCTCCTTGCTCTTATATTCTATGCCTCGGCTAATAAAGGCAAGTATCCCATATGCCTTCTTTACCACCTTATCAACCTGTTCCGCCGCCTTCAGGGATCTGTGAACTTGCACACCAAGATCCCTCTGACCCTCTGTCTTGCCTAGGGTCCTCCCATTCATTGTGTATTCCCTTGCATTGTTCGTCCCTCCAAAGTGCATCACCTCGCACTTTTCCGGGTTAAATTCCATTTGCCACTGTTCCTCCCATCTGACCAACCCATCTATATCGTCCTGCAGACTGAGGCTATCCTCCTCGCTATTTACCACCCTACCAATTCTTGTATCATCAGCGAACTTACTGATCATACCTTTTACATTCATATCCAAGTCGTTCATGTAGGCCACAAACAGCAAGGGACCCAGCACCGATCCCTGTGGTACCCCACTGGCCACAGGCTTCCAGTCACAAAAACAACCTTCGACCATCACCCTCTGCCTTCTGCCACTAAGCCAGTTTTGTATCCAAAGTGCCAAGGCACCCTGGATTCCATGGGCTCGTACCTTCTTGACCAGTCTCCTGTGCGGGACTTTATCGAAGGCCTTACTGAAATCCATGTATACCACATCCACTGCGTTACCCTCATCCACACGCCTAGTCACCCCCTCAAAAAATTCAATCAAATTAGTCAGACATGATCTTCCCTTGACAAAGCCATGTTGACTATCCCTGATTAATCCTTGCTTCTCCAAGTGGAGACTAATTTTGTCCTTCAGAATTTTTTCCAATAATTTTCCGACCACTGATATTAGGCTCACTGGCCTGTAGTTCCCCGGTTTTTCCCTACTCCCCTTCTTGAATAATGGTACTACATTAGCGGTTCTCCAGTCCTCTGGCACATCCCCTGTGGCCAGAGAGGTTCTGAATATATGTGTTAGAGCCCACGCAATCTCCTCCTTTGCCTCACACAGTAGCCTGGGATACATTTCGTCCGGGCCTGGGGATTTATCCATTTTTAGGCCTGCTAAAACCGCCAATACCTCCTCCCGCTCGATGTTAATATGTTCGAGTATATCACAGTCCCCCTGCCGTATTTCTATGTCTACATCGTCCTTCTCCATAGTGAAAACAGATGCAAAAAATTCATTTAGAACCCCTCCTACATCTTAGGATTTTCCTTTATTTTGCTCGCCAGTGTTATTTCATGGCCCCTCCTTGATCTCCTAATTTCTTTTTTAAGTATCCCCCTGCACTTTTTGTACTCCTCTAGGGCTTCCTCCGTCTTTAGCCTTTTGTATCTGCCAAAAGCCCTCCTTTTTTTCCTAATCCATTCTCGTATATCCCCTGACATCCAAGGTTCCCTGGAGTTCTTGGAACCACCCTTGACCTTTATGGGAACATGTTGCCATTGTATGGTCTCAATCTCCCTTCTGAAAGACTCCCATTGCTCCGATGTGGATTTTCCTACAAGCAGCTGATCCCAGTCCATTTTGGCCAGATCCTTCCTTATCCTATTAAAATCGGCCTTCCCCCAATTTAGAACCTTTATTTCCGGCCCCTCCCTGTCCTTTTCCATGACCACCTTAAATCTCACCGAATTATGGTCACTGTCACCAAAGTGCTCACCTACTAGCACTTCTTCCACTTGGCCGGCCACATTCCCTAGAATTAGGTCCAGTACCGCCCCCTCTCTTGTAGGACTTTCTACATGCTGGCTCAAAAAGCTCTCCTGGATGCACGTTAAGAATTTTGTACCCTCTAAGCCTTTTACACTCTGAGTATCCCAGTTAATATTGGGGAAGTTGAAATCCCCCACTATTATTACCCTATTATTTGCACAATTTTCTGAGATTTGCCTACATATCTGTTCCTCTATCTCCCCCTGACTGTTTGGAGGCCTATAGTACACTCCCATCAAAGTGCTTGCCCCCTTTTTGTTTTTAAGCTCCACCCATATGGCCTCATTAGAGGAACCTGCTAATATATCATCCCTCCTTATGGCAGTAATTGATTCTTTAATTAATATTGCGACCCCCCCTCCTCTTATACCTCCCCCTCTGTCTCGCCTGAAGATTCTGTACCCCGGAATATTGAGCTGCCAGTCTTGCCCCTCCCTCAACCATGTCTCTGTGACAGCAACAATATCATACTCCCATGTGTTTATCAACACCTTCAGTTCATCCACCTTATTTGCAAGACTCCTTGCATTAAAATAGATGCCATCCAGCCTTGCCCTTACATATTTGCCCTGTCTTCCAAGCTGACTTGTTTTTTTCTCTATATTTGGCTGCACATCACCCCCTATTGTAGCTCCACTCTGTATCCCATCCCCCTGCCAAGTTAGTTTAAACCCCCCCCCAACAGTGCTAGCAAACCTCCCTGCAAGGATATTTGTCCCGCTCTGGTTCAGGTGCAACCCGTCCGACTTGTACAAGTCCCACCTTCCCCAGAAGCAGGCCCAGTGATCCAGGAAACTGAAACCCTCCCTCCTGCACCAACTCTTTAGCCACGCATTCATCTGTTCTATCCTCCTATTTCTATACTCACTAGCCCGTGGCACTGGGAGTAATCCAGAGATTACAACCTTTGAGGTCCTGCTCTTTAATCTGCTACCTAGCTCCCTAAATTCTTGATGCAGGACCTCATCTCCCTTCCTACCTATGTCGTTGGTCCCAATGTGGACCACGACCTCTGCCTGCTCACCCTCCCCCTTGAGAATGCCCTGTAGCCGCTCAGTGACATCCATGACCCTGGCACCAGGGAGGCAACAAACCATCCTGGAGTCACGTTTACGGCCACAGAAACGCCTGTCTGTTCCCTTTACGATAGAATCCCCTACCACTATAGCTCTTCCACTCTTTTTCCTCCCAGCCTGTGCAGCAGAGCTACCCCTGGTGCCAGGAAGTTGGCTGCTGCTGCCTTCCCCTGATAAGTCATCCCCCTCAACAATATCCAAAGCGGTATATTTGTTTGAGAGGGGGACGGCCACAGGGGACCCCTGCACATCCTGCCTGCTCCTCTTACTCTGCCTGGTGGTCATCCAATTACTTCCTGCCTGTACAACCTTTACCTGCGGTGTGACCATCTCACTAAACATGCTGTCCACGACGTTCTCAGCATCGCGAATGCTCCATAATGAATCCATCCGCAACTCCAGTGCCGCAATGCGGTTTGTCAGTAGCTGCAGCTGGATACATTTCCCGCACACATGGTCGTCAGGGACACCGGAAGGGTCCCTGATTTCCCACATAGAGCAGGAAGAGCATAACACGGGGCTGGGCTGTCCTGACATGACTTACCCTTTAACTAATTAATTCAAATTAAATGAATCCCACCAATTTCACTTCAATTAAAAGGTATACTCAAGGGCCCTTGCTGAACAGCAGTCCCCCACGACACAACAGAGACCCTAGAATCCACAAACTCTAACCTTAGACAAATTCAGCAGGAAAATACTCACCAGCCAATCACTTACCTCTTCCTTGGTGACGTCCCACTTGGATTACTTTTTGCTTCTTCTTTATCTTAGGTCCAGGAGTTAAGTCCCTCAGGCCTCCGCTGCTCCCTTTATCGACCCGCCGCCGCTCCCACCGCTCCAACCAGGTCCGCTCCTCCTTCCCCGCTGCCGACCGCTCTGTGGGAGAGAGAAAGAAAGGCTCCTCCTCTCCCGCTGTCGACGCTGGAGAGGTTGAGTAGATTGGGACTCTACTCATTGGAGTTCAGAAGAATGTGAGGCGATCTTATTGAAACGTATAAGATTGTGAAGGGGCTTGATCGGGTGGATGTGGTGAGGATGTTCCCAAGGATGGGTGAAACTAGAACTAGGGGGCATAATCTTAGAATAAGGGGCTGCTCTTTCAAAACTGAGATGAGGAGAAACTTCTTCACTCAGAGGGTGGTGGGTCTGTGGAATTTGCTGCCCCAGGAAGCTGTGGAAGCTACATCATTAAATAAATTTAAAACAGAAATAGACAGTTTCCTAGAAGTAAAGGGAATTAGGGGTTACGGGGAGCGGGCAGGAAATTAGACATGAATTTAGATTTGAGGTTCGGATCAGATCAGCCATGATCTTATTGAATGGCGGAGCAGGCTCGAGGGGCCGATTGGCCTACTCCTGCTCCTATTTCTTATGTATTTATGTTCTTATGTACAGCCGGGACGTTGTTGGGGCCCATAGCCTTTGCTGTATCCAGTGCACTCAGCCGTTTCTTGATATCATGTGGAGTGAATCGAATTGGCTGAAGACTGGCTTCTGTGATGGTGGGGATCTCAGGAGGAGGCCGAGATGGATCATCCACTCGGCACTTCTGGCTGAAGATGGATGTAGTGAATAGAGTGCGAGCAAGCACGTGTGGAGCATAAACACCGGTTCAGACTGATTGGGCGAATGGCCTGTTTCTGTGCTGTAAATTCTATGTAACTCTATTTTGTAGCAAGCTTAGCTCAAGTCTGAATGTGATGTGTATTGTTTCTAGAAATAATTAGGACACAGCAGAGAGATGCTTAATGGGTAAATGTATTTGTTATAGTTGGTAACTACATTTGATTGAAGTGAGTTGTTGCTTAGTGCTCAGACAGCTTTTGATGACGTATTTCAGCCAATTTAGACATCAGAAAAGAAATTAGACAAGGCACCATGGAGTTGTGGGATAAGATGACAGCAAAGGTTACTGACATGAACAGTATGAATAGATCCACGAGGCAGCTGGACGTGCTTCTGGAGAGAGAAGTGATTGAAGGATATGGTGAGAAGGCTGGGGGCTGAGAATCATCAAAGATTCAGCCTTGTTGGTGCTATTGGCCTTTTCCTGTTTCTGAACGTTCTTCTGCTGTAAATAGATCCATGTCCTACTGTGAGAGGATGTAACTGGGAGAGACAAGAGTGCAGTCATTGGCTGTTCTGTTGAAGATTAAAGCTGTTAAAGAAAGAAAAAAAGAATTTGCATTTATATAGCACCTTTCGTGACCTTAGGATGTCCCAAAGCACTTTACAACGAATGAATTACTTTTGAAGTGTAGTCACTGTTGTAATGTAGGAAACACAGCAGACAATTTGCGCACAGCATGATCCCACAAACAGCAATGTGATAAATGACCAGATATTCTGGTTTTCTTTTAGTGATGTTGGCTGAGGGATAAATGTTGTCCAGGACACTGGGAGAACTCTCCTGTTCTTCTTTAAAATAATACCATGGAAACTTTTACGTCCACCCGAGAGGGCAGATGGGGCCTCGGTTTAACATCGCATCCAAAAGACAGGACCTCTGACAATGCAGCACTCCCTCAGTATTGTACTGTAGTGTCAGCCTAGATTGCGTGCTCAAGTCTCTGGAATAGGGCTGTGAACCCACAACCTTCATGAACTCAGAGGTAAGAGGTGCTACCACTGAGCCACAGCTGACACCATCAGTAAAAATAATTAATACTTATATTCTGTTGAAGAGCAGAAACCCAAAGCTGATGGTTTAACAGTGGGACTGGCAAAGAGATTAAATATTATAGAAAGAGCTCGGGAGCATTGTAGCAAACACAACAGATGGAAATTAATATGGAATGAAATGGTGAATCAGTAGACTGGTGGAGCTATAGCAGAAATGAACTGGACCAAAGGTCCCCCTCTTAGATGATTAGCCTACCACAGTATCCAGTAGAACACTAATTTATGTTATTCTTATTATGTTATACAGAAATATGGTAATAAAATCCTCTTTGAAGAAGTCATTTGAAGAAAATGAACTGGTTTTTCGAGATTGTAAACTGGCGGTCACTGTATTTCTTCCAGCTCAAATGCAGCACAAAGTCTGGTCTAATTCTTTGAGCACTGATGAGTTTCAGCCTCTGTAAAACGAATCTATTCTTCACCACATGCTTTTCTCACAATGACTTTCCCCAAGAGCCTATTGCAGAGTGCACCAAAAACAAACGGCAGACTCAGGAAGACTTCCCTTCTCAAAACTCCGCATTCTGATTATGCTGCACTCGCCAAAGTCCTGAATGTATTTTTCTTTAATAACAAGTTAAAACAATTCCACTGCAAATATAACAGGGCACAACTGTGGGAAAAATCCCCTATCTTTGCCCTGGTTTCTGACCACATTTCTTGTAACTAGAGGCACAGACAAGGGGCTGTAAAAATCTGAATAAAGAAGCCGTCAAATTATTAGTGATCCTGTGAATTATATTAAAAGCTGCAACGCCCAATGGCTGAGAAATTGAATCACACAGCGCCCCTTTTTCAGGCAAAAAAACAGGTGCTGCAGGGCCCAATATGGCGTGTGGTGTGCACGCGTTCATTCCATGCAGGTATGCGCCGCATGCCATATTGGTTAGGGCCTCCTGTAGGCGTCCAGGGCGCCCACCTGTTAGGCCCATTGCCTGTGCAAATCGGGGGCCTGAAGGCTTTGTCAGGCCCATTCCCGAAATTGGGTTGTGACTGACCGTAGTATGCGCCGTGCATCTGAGATCAGTTTTCTCAGGGGAACAGCACCCAAACCTGCGGCCTTTGAAGGGCCGCTGGAGGCTGCTACCAAAAACGTTCGAAAAAATGTTCACTTACCTGAATGTGAGGCCAGGAGGGTTCCTCCCAGCTGCACATTAACACCACGAGCTGCTGCGGCCACCGCTCGGCCCCACCCTCCCCATCTCCCCCCCACCCCGACCGCTCACGGTTGCTCTGGTGCTGATGTACCCACCAGCCGATCTTCATCTTCTTCGTGGCTGACTGGTGTCCCCACCTCACTGGTCATGCCTGATGATGCATGAGGACCAATTTTGCGCGGTCCTCTTGCTTATCAGTTTTGGAGTGGCGTTTGGTTCGTGCCCAAGTTGGGGCGCCAACCCATTTCTGGGCCAATGTCTTTTAAATCACTTTATTAGGTTAACACAATATTGGATCTTACATTTATTTAGACCACATCATCAAATTTTATAAAACATATCCCAATGATTCTGCTCTGATCTCCTCCATCAAATTACCCAAATTTCTTTTTCCACTGACAGAATCCAATTTTCTCAACAAAATTCAGCAGCTGAGTGCTGACTGAATTTAAATAACTTCACAGCTTAAGTGCTTGGCTAATGAACACAAGTGGCCTTGTCACCGGAACATTTCTGCTCTGTGTTAAAAACCTGAGAACAAGTAAATACTTTCAGAATAACTAAAGAGTGCAACGTGTGAAATGTATTTATTTGCAGAATAAAACTGCAAATGAAGACTTTCGAAAGGTTTGTTTGTTTATAACTTCGATTTTCTCAGGTATTATGGAGCGGATGGAAATCACGGACAATTTCCCAATAAGTGCTGGGGGCTGGCAGAAGTCCCACCCTCCAGCCTGGGCTCAGAAATGGGCCCCTGCAGCTGTAGCATTGGCCGGGAATGTTCTCGGAGCAGCTCCCCCTCTGCTACCATAACTTCGCCGGAAGAGTGGCAGAAACACTGTTCACGCACGTAAATAGGGAATCCGCCTCACTTCCAGCAAAACTACAGTGATGGAGCAGGAGCAAATCCGACAAAATTCCTGGCCATAGCAAAACATCACAGATGTCTGTCATGTCTCAGTGGGTAGCGCACCTGCCTCCGAGTCAGAAGGTCAAGTCCCACTCCAGAGATTTGAGCACAAAATCTAGGCTGACACTTCCAATGCCATACTGAGGGAGTGCTGCACTGTTGGAGGTGTTGTCTTTCAAATGAGATGTTAAACCAAGGCTCCATCTGCCCAGTGGACGTAAAAGATCCCATAACACGATTTTGAAGAAGAGCAGGGGAATTTTGCCTGGTGTCCTGGCCAATATTTATCCCATAACCAACATCTCTAAAACCGATTATCTGGTCATTATCATATTACTGTTTGTGGGACCTTGCTGTGTGTAAATTGATTGCTGCGTTTCCCTATGTTACAACAATAACTACACTTTAGGATGTCCTGAAGTCACGAAGGTTGCTATATAAATGCAAGTTCTTTCTTTTTTTCTTTAATTGTACAGATGAATTGTAGATCAGAACACCAAGATCTGTTAGTTTGAGCAACTTGAGATACCTGGATATTAATATGAACATGGATTTAAACTTTATATGTGGTCTCTGAGCCTCCGTGCTACACACCTGTACTGCCCACAAAGACAAAAGGTTGGACACGCCAACTCTAACACGGTCGCCAGAGGGAGCAGTGGGACTAGGAGACCATCCAAGATCTGGTGGGGCAAGGGTGTCAAAGGTGAGAGCAAGACAGTTATGGAGCAGATTGATGGAGGGATTAATGTCATCACAGGTTTCATTTCAGAAGAAAGGGAGGTTGATGTTTGAGGGGACTTAGGTGGGGCAAATGGAAATAATTTCCTCCATGAGTTGAGGTTGGAAGAATTTGAAGTGGGGGGGGGGAGGTGGTTGTAGGAGAAAGCAAATGGTCAGAAAAAGCCCTGTCACCAGTTTGGTCATTGGAGATCTCAAGGTCAACGAATGGCTATTATTTGCATGGGGGAGTCAATGTGGAGGGTGGGATTGACTGAGGTGAGGAGAGCAAGGCAGTCAACAGTTCAGTCTGAAGCTAAATTCACAGAGGATGAAGAGATTAAGGGTGAACAAAAGGAAGATTTCAGTGAGGAAGGCAGCAGGGTCCTAGCAGTAGACAAGGAGGATCTTGAAGAGGAGTTTGGATTGGTGTTAGAAGGTAAAGTGAACATGGAGAAGCAGCGAGACGAAAGGGGATAAGGAAATAGCTGGGGATAGCTGGAATGGCCACATGGAAGGAGATGGATCAGTCCCTGTCATCAGTGCATTGCTTCATTAATTTGGAGGACTTTGTTTATGGCAAGGAAGGAAGGAAAGGAGGAAGGAAAATAAAGTGATTGTCTTCATGGAACCAGCGAGTTGTCTCTGGGCCCCCAACTGTGGGTGAGCCTCGGCCTCAGGCCTCCGGCCTCCGGCCTCCGGCTCCCAGAGCACCACCCGTTTCAGGCCCGAAAATGGGCCGAAACAAATTTCCATCCCTGAGAGTTCTGACCTCCCTCTAACTGCGGTGGTCCTTGGCCGTGTCTCTGGGCCTGTGCTAAGACGTGGTCCTACCTATTCCTGACAATGCAGGGGGCCTTCGCTTCCAGCAGTGTTCAACTCTGAAGCAGCACCAGGAGCTTCCTGAGCTGCCAACCTGACATCAGAGGCATGCTCCACTGACACTTGTACTAGGACTGCCAGTGACATACAAACCAAGCAGCAAAGGCTGACCTTGGCCACACCTCACAGTGCCGGAGGGGGATGGGCTCATGCAGGCCACGGGGCCTGAGGTGGCACTTAATCAGCACGAGTTCCTGCAATCCCTCCTGCAGGGTGGTCTGCAGTGTTGCTCCTGAAGAGGGTCAGCTGGCTCTCACAGCGTCCTGCAGATTGTCTCCCAAAGGTTCTGTAGTTTCAGTGCAAGCTGAACACACGACTGACACACCGAGGCTGCTGGAGCAGGTGCTGCAGCCACATTACAAGCCGGCGATGCCTGCTATGTAGACAGTCCCCGAATATAAAGAGCTGATTTAATCAATCCGCCCATTTGTAGCCCGAGTCCTTCCCCGTGTCAATCTGGCTGATTGGGCTCTGAGGCAGCGATTCTTTCAAGCATCCTGACTTGGCCTTGCACCACCCATTGCAGTTAAATAAGTGGTGCTCCTCCTGACCCCACTTTAAAGAACGTGGATCTCTGCTGCCTCCCCCCCAACCCATTGCCACCACTCCTCCACCCAATCGCCGCCGTTCCCACCTTCCCATCCCCTCCACCAACCTCCGATGGCCCCCCCACCCCCAGGGCCTCCTATCTCCCGTCCCTTGTCCCTCACTTACCCGAAGGCAAAACTGCTCGTTTTCTCTTTGCCGGCTGACTCTTCGCCTCACTCGCTTGATGTTAATGAGGCCCAAGGCCCAATATCGGGGGTGCCTTGGGCCTCTCCAGGGAGCAGGGATCCGACCCCGAAGAACCTAAAGATGGGTGCGACCGAATTTTTACCCCAAAGTTTTTCCTCTAGCAAACAAGGCTTCTGCGACCTGATTGGTGCATCAGGGGATTGAGGACTGATTAATGTGGCAAATGGCACCAGTGGATCCAATTGCATAAAACCTAAAAGCAACATCAACAGTCAGGGCCGTGCCCATGATCGATCTTGTCAGCCGTGGCTCAGTGGGTAGCACCTCTCGCCTCCGAATCAGCAGATTGTGGGTTCAAGTCCTGCTCCAGAGATTTTCTGCACCTAATCCAGGCTGACACGCCAGTGCAGTTACGAGGGAGTGCTGCAATATCGGAGGTGCCGTCTTTTGGATGAGATGTTAAACCTCTCACTGGACGTAAACGATCCCATGGCACTATTTTGAAGAAGAACAGAGGAGTTCTCCCTGGTGACCGGGCCAATATTTATTGCTCAACCAACATCACTGAGAAACAGTGTATCTGGTCATTATCACATTGCTGTTTGTGGGAGCTTGCTGTGCACAAATGCATTACACAGTGACTACACTTCAAAAGTACTTCATTGGTTGTAAAGCACAGGTCATGAGATGCGCTATAAAAATGCAAGTCTCTCTTTCTTTCTTTTACAGGTCAGCCTTGAGTAGACGACATATGTCATGAGCCTCCCTCGTGAAACGTAGCTGCTGAAGGCAGTCATCCCCAAGTAGGTGTGCCTGATCTGAAGACATGGGGGTAAATTTTAACCCCACGAACAGGTGAGTTGGGGGCGGGTGGGAAGGTAAAAATTCTAAAAAGCTAAAACCCCAGCCCAACCCACCCACTTCCGGTTTTAATATCGGCGGCTGGTCACTGAAAACTTTTAAGGAGGTTGCGGGCCCCCGTTTTTTATTTTTAACTCCTGGGGGCCGGGATTCTTGGTCCTTCTACTTCGCGCCATGTGAGAAGAGGCGAGACGGCCCGGATCTATAGGTGAGTGCCTTTATTGAACTGCTCGTGGGCCCGGAGGAGCAGAAGTCCTTCGCCCAGGCCCAATAAGCCTACATGCCGCAACCTCACAAATGTGATCGACCGACCCCCGCCCCCAACAACGATCTCTGACCACCCCCCACACCATAATCTCTGACCCTCCCGATGATCGACTCCCCAATGACTCCCAACCCCGAGCCCCCAATCACCGACCCCCTGATGACCCCCAATCCCCACTGATGACTCCCCCCAATCATCCCTGACCCCTCTGCTGACCCCAGATGCTGAGCCCCCAATGACCGACCCCCCAATGACCCCTGATCCCCACCGGTCACCCCCGACCCCCAACCCCTCCCCCCAAATCTAAGACTTATCTGCTGGCTGTTCTCCCGTCCGACTGACGGTCAGCCTGTCAATCCAGCTGGCCTGTCGGGCAGGAAACTTACAGAAAAAAGAATGAAAGATGTCCTTACATCAAAATCATAAGGACATCCGGGAAACCCATACTTCTGGTTTTCCGTCAGGAAATCCCCCCCCCCCCCCACCCATTCTCTTCCTGGCTTCCGGTTAAAATTTACCCCTTGGATTCTGGGCTGAGCCCAAATTGGTGCCCGACCTCTGAGGTGCAAACTTGAATTCTCCTCCTCCTCCAAATCCATCATTACCATTGCAAGGTCCAATGGACGGCCCAATGCTGAGCATCAAGACTACTGCTAAGGCAGCAGCTGCTATCGGCAACACTGCTGGGCCAAAGGGTCTTCTAATAGGAGTCTTATCCTTGTTTTCAAATCCCTCCATGGCCTCACCCCTCCCTATCTCTGTAACCTCCTCCAGCCCTACAACCCTCCGAGATCTCTGCGCTCCTCCAATTCTGGCCTCTTGCTTATTCCTGATTTTCATCGAACCACCATTGGCGGCCGTGCCTTCAGCTACCTAAGCTCTAAGCTCTGGAATTCCCTCCCTAAACCTCTCTACCTCTCTCTCCTCCTTTAAGAAGCTCCTTAAAACCTACCTCTTTGACCAAGCTTTTGGTCACCTGTCCTAATATCTCCTTATGTGCTTTGGTTTCAAATTTTGTTTGATAATCGGTCCTATGAAGCGCCTTGGAGCGTTTCACTAAGTTAAAGGGGCTATATGAATGCAAGTTGTTGATGCTGAATCTCGAAACACAAAGGTACATTTGCAAATAGCATCAGAAAGTAATGCTCCAAATATAATACAGAAACTGCAATACGAAAAGACCAGAAATATTTCAACTTGCAATGCTGTCATAGCACATTCAGAATAGAAGTTCTAAAAGCAACAGTTTCCAAATGATAAAGAATGCATTGGTTTGAAGTATTATAACTTGCGATGCTGTCATATCGTCAATTTTAAATAAAATGTTGTGAGCTACCTTCTGAAAGGACTTTTCTCGTGTGTGTGTGTGGGGGGGAGGGGCGAAGAGGGGGAAAGTGAGTTTAAACAATACACTAATAATACGGGGGGAACTTTAATCACCCACAACGGGCGGGAGAAGGTCGGGGCGGGGGGGTTAAATTGTTAAAAATGTGAAACCCGACCCCAACCCGCCTCGTTCCGGTTTCGCCGAGGTGGGTAGGGAGATGGCCATGTAAGCCCCTCCGGAAAGGCGGGTCCGCAATTATAATATTTAAATGAGGCTGCGTTCCTAGGATCTTGGGAATCATTTGAGTTTAATGGCTGGGATTCCCAGGACTCGGGAAACCCGGCTTCTAAAGGGAGACGGGAGTAGCCGCATCCTGCAGGTATGTACTTTTCCAGCACTGCTTCTGGGCCAAGAGGAGCAGGAGCGCTCCCCCCGGCCCCCAAAGCAAATCTTATGCTGCGATCTGCCAACACCCCCGTGATCGGCTGAATGCCCCCCCACCTCGCCATCTCTATATCCCACCGCAATCTCTATCTCTCCCCCCACCATCTCTATTTCCCACCGCGATCTCGATCTCTCCCCCCCACCATCTTTACATCCTCCCACGATCTCCCCTCGTGATCTCCCCCCTATGATCCCTATCTACCCCACGATCTCTCCCCCATGATCTCTATCTACCCCGCGATCTCTCCCCCGTGATCTCTATCTTTCCCCCACGATGTCTACCTCTACCCCCGCAATCTCTATCTCTACCCCACGATCTCCATCTCTCCCCCCGCGATCACGATCTTTCTCCCGCGATCTCTATCTCTCCTCCCAATCTCTACCTCGCCCCACAATCTTTATCTCTACCTCGCGATCTCCATCTCTCCCCCATCCATGATCTCCCCCCCCACCCCGCAGGCAATCTTTCCTTCTCTCCCTCCCACCTCGCTGATGCGCTCCGAGCCCCTCCACCCCCACGACCCCTGATCTTCTTGATTGCGGCCTTCTACAGCAGGCTTTTCCGCCCGGCAACCAGCTGGCCGGCTGGAGTGAAAAGATTCTAATGAGGTCCTGTCATTAAATTTGGTAAGACGTCTGCCTTCCTGGTATTTCTGGGTTCCGCAGCCAGTGACATGCGTCCCCGCTCCTTCCCCGCCTCCCTGTAAATGTTGGGGCCATATGTAAGGATAAGTATGTTTTTTTGAAGACTATTTGCTTGAAGGAAGTCATTGAATCAGAATGTCTCTCCTGGTTTTGATGTGTTGAACATAGAGAGTTTGGTGGCCTATAATGGCCTCTAAGAGTTGCTCTCAGGACCAAACCATTTGAAATGCCAGTTGGGTGTCAAAAGCAAACAAAAAAAATCAATTAAAGTTGGAAGGCTGCAATTTACACTCATCAAACTGAAAAGAAATATTGATTTATAAAAAATTGCCTACAAAGGGAAACATGTCATTATTTTGTGTGTTGTATTCTGTCTCGGAGACTTTTCTGGTCTTCCCAGTTTCATCAGTTCCCCTGTCTAACTGTTTGTTTCCATGTTGCAGCAGTGGGTCGGAGCTCTATCGAGTACACTGTAAAGTACTCAAGAATTTCAAACGCTTAGGGAGTGGGACTAGCTGGATTGCTCTTGCATAGAGCTGGCACTTACTCGATGGGACGAATGGCCTCCTTCCATGCTATAACCTTTCTATGATTCTATGGGGGAGAAACTGGATAGGGCCTGGTTTTCGGCGGGGGTAGCACGGTCCGCTATTACCCCGCGCCCAATGGCCCCCTGCGCAGGCAGGACTTACCTGCGATCTGCGTTGGAAATCAGCGATGAAGAAAGATGCCATGCAATTCCCAATTTCCACCAGCAGGGGGAGCTCCAATCTCTTAAAGGCAGGCTGTCTGTTAGAAATCTCTTAAAGGTAGCCGGTACCTGTTATTTGCTGAAAATAACAGTCTGCTGTCTGCACAGAGTTTGAATGGAGATCAGACATCGCACACCGTAAAGCACAGATGCAGGTCCCATCCCTATGTTTACACACTGATGAGCTATGTTAAAACATTGAATAAGGGTTGCGCACGACTAAATCCCACATCCTCCAATCTGCACGCCAGACCTCACCAATCTGCCGATCTGAGTTTGTACCAGGCCTGCGAGAGTGCGTGCACCAAGGTTCTCTGCTGATGCACTAGAGGCCTTGGCGCAAGAGCTGGACAGAAAGAGGGACATCCAAATCCACAGTGGGGGTGTGGGGCAAGAGGCCCTCGAGACATACACCCTAAAGGCAGTGGGAAGCAGTAGGGGATGAAGCCAATGTCAGGCGCACAGCATCATGAACATGGATGCAGTGCAAGAAGAAGTTCAATGTTTTCATATGACTGGCCAAGGTGAGTGAGGTCAACTGTCAAGTGGCGTCTCCTACCAACTGCAACACACACTACACCCCCCATCACCCACATACCAACAAACTCTTTCCATCAGTACTCAACTCTTCCAATCAGATGCTTCCTCTCACCCTCACACATTACCACTGTTATAGAAGTTACAACATGGAAACAGGCCCTTCGGCCCAACATGTCCATGTCGCCCAGTTTATACCACTAAGCTAGTCCCAATTGCCTGCACTTGGCCCATATCCCTCGATACCCATCTTCCCCATGTAACTGTCCAAATGCTTTTTAAAAGACAAAATTGTACCCGCCTCTACTACTGCCTCTGGCAGCTCGTTCCAGACACTCACCACCCTTTGAGTGAAAAAATTGCCCCTCTGGATCCTTTTGTATCTCTCCCCTCTCACCTTAAATCTGTGCCCCCTCGTTATAGACTCCCCTACCTTTGGGAAAAGATTTTGACTATCGACCTTATCTATGCCCCTCATTATTTTATAGACTTCTATAAGATCACCCCTTAACCTCCTACTCTCCAGGGAATAAAGTCCCAGTCTGTCTAACCTCTCCCTGTAAGTCAAACCATCAAGTCCCGGTAGCATCCTAGTAAATCTTTTCTGCACTCTTTCTAGTTTAATAATATCCTTTCTATAATAGGGTGACCAGAACTGTACACAGTACTCCAAGTGTGGCCTCACCAATGCCCTGTACAACTTCAACAAGACATCCCAACTCCTGCATTCAATGTTCTGACCAATGAAACCAAGCATGCCGAATGCCTTCTTCACCACCCTATCCACCTGTGACTCCACTTTCAAGGAGCTATGAATCTGTACTCCTAGATCTCTTTGTTCTATAACTCTCCCCAACGCCCTACCATTAACGGAGTAGGTCCTGGCCCGATTCGATCTACCAAAATGCATCACCTCACATTTATCTAAATTAAACTCCATCTGCCATTCATCGGCCCACTGGCCCAATTTATCAAGATCCCGTTGCAATCCTAGATAACCTTCTTCACTGTCCACAATGCCACCAATCTTGGTGTCATCTGCAAACTTACTAACCATGCCTCCTAAATTCTCATCCAAATCATTAATATAAATAACAAATAACAGCGGACCCAGCACCGATCCCTGAGGCACACCGCTGGACACAGGCATCCAGTTTGAAAAACAACCCTCGACAACCACCCTCTGTCTTCTGTCGTCAAGCCAATTTTGTATCCAATTGGCTACCTCACCTTGGATCCCATGAGATTTAACCTTATGTAACAACCTACCATGCGGTACCTTGTCAAATGCTTTGCTGAAGTCCATGTAGACCACGTCTACTGCACAGCCCTCATCTACCCACAACACACAGTCCACACACACTGGCAGCTATTCAACCATGACAGGCACATCACCCAGACACACGTCCTGCTTTCTTGCAGGAGAAGGTGGCATATATCAGGAGGCAGCAAGTGGCCGTGGCATTTAGTCCCTCAAGCATGTTCCGCCATTCAATGAGATCATGATGGACCTGTGACCTAACTCCATATACCTGCCTTAGCCCCATATCCCTTAATACCATTGGTTCACAGAAATCTGTCAATCTCAGATTTAGAATTCACAAGTGAGCTAGCATCAACTGCCGTCTGCAGAAGAGCGTTCCAAACTTCTCCCGCCCTTTGCATGTAGAAGCATTTCCTAAATTCACTCCTGCACGTCCTGGCTCTAAATGTTAGGCTACGTCCCCGCGTCCTAGTATTCAAGTCTAGGAGACCTCCAAAAACAGTTACAAATGTCTCGGCAGCCAGAAGCAATAATTCAGCCACTAACCTGTAAATCCTGCATGGTCCCTTTAAATGGCGCTGGTGGGGGGGGGGGGGGTCCTCCAGGCACTCTAAGGCACGTTCAGATGGCCAAGGTTAAGACTGTGCATTGAGTTGAGCGTTAAGTCCCAAAATGGTGTCTATCACTTTAAATCGGCGTTGCACACTGTATCCATTTTCTCCCTACTTTTCATGCTTCTGCAGTTCGTTATCTGCGCCTGCGCTAACTCCTATACCAAGATGGCGTCCGGCGCACGGCACGCTCAAAATGTGCATGCGCAGCCAAGATGCCATCTTGGCACTTCGGGAGGCGGCTTAGCGCAAAAACAACGGGCGCTACACGGCCCAATTTAGCGCCCTATGATTCTAAGATTTTTGAGACAGTTTTAAATAATGTGTAAGCTAATAATTGGTACTTCCAAATAACTTGCTGTATCCCTTTGGTTCTGTGTAATTGCTGTAAATAAGCATTGATAGTTTAAGCCTGAATGATATGTCCTGACAACTTGGTGGTTTCTACCTTTCAGAAAGGACAGTCTTGTATAGTAGGGAACCTGTGCAACCTTCAGAGTGAAATATCTCAGTATAAAGGGTAATTGTTAATCCATACTGCTCCCATTCATACCATGCATTAAGGTGTAAGTTTTGATTCACAAGGGATGTGGGTCAGTTTACAGAAACTGGATTTCACAGGGGACATAAATAGAAGGAATAAGGAGAGAAAGCAAATTGTCACAGTTTGTGCTGCTCTGAGTTTTTCTGCATTGTCGAGATTGTGATGTGAAGCTGGAACTAGACTGGGTCTAGAACTGGAGTTAAACCTGTTAAAGGAAGAAGTGATTTCACCGAGCAAAGTCTCAGTGTCCTGTTCGACCTGGAGCAGAGCTTCCCCCTCCCATCGTATCCATCACTTAGACCGCTTACTGCCACCTCTGCCTCTGCCCCTACCTCAACCCGCAGAAGCCCTTATCCCCATTTTTGTCACCTTTAGACTGGATTTCTCCAATGCCCTCCTTGCTCGCCTCCCATCCTCCACCATCCACGAACCATAACTAAGTTCTGCTCATCCATCAACATCGTCCTTAAGATCTGCACTGTCCCCATCCGCATTGAATTGAAAATCCTCATCTTCCTCTTTAAATCCCTCCATTACTTTGCCCTCCTCTATTGCTACAACCTCTTCCAGCCTCATATCCCTCCCCACACTCTGGCCTTTTGGGCATTTCAGCCTCCCTTTGCTTCCAGCCATCTTGGCCCTGCTTCCTGGAACTCCCTCCCTAAATCTCTCCACCTCTGTAAAACGGGTCGGGATGTTTTCTACAATTAAGATATTATATAGGTTGCTGGTGCTGTTGGAATAGCACTCACAGCAGGCACTACACCAGCAGTGGGAGTTACCATTACTGAGTTAGCTACCTGTGCCTGACCCAGAAGCAGTGCATCATCTGGCCCAGGCTCAGCAGGAGAACCCATCACTGAGATCTGGGATTCGACAGCACAAGGCCAGGCGACACAGTCCATGAATCTTGTTACTTTACATCATGCAGTCAATATTTTCACTGCCATCAATTCTAAGCAACAGGCTCATTCCAGCTTATCAATGGAGGATATCTCAGGAGTCAGCTCCTGCACTGTGCAATTCTGCATCGAGGCAGTCGCTGAAACCCAGTATCATCACACGCCAACTCACTACAATTTCAGAATTGATCCCTAATTGGGGGCCTCCCCAAGGTACGGGCCATGATAGACTGAACTCATGTAGCCCACCCACTACAAGTCCTGAGGCATACATGAATGGGAAGGGTAATTATTCCTTCAATGTACAGATGGTGTGTGGTGCTGACAGGAAGATTCTGCACATGAATACTCACTTCTCAGGGGGAAGGAAATGAAGGCCAGACAGCTGTCTCCTTACGATGTGGGCTATGTGCTGCAAAAATAGTTACTGACACCAGTACACAATCCCCACTCAGCATCACAGAACAGAGACGTGCAGAGAAGCTACAACTCAGGACTACATGCGTGCTAAACAGCGGAAGCAACATGCTATAGACAGAGCTAAGCGATTCCACAACCAACGGATCAGATCAAAGCTCTGCAGTCCTGCCACATCCAGTCATGAATGGTGGTGGACAATTAAACAACTAACGGGAGGAGGAGGCTCTGTAAACATCCCCATCCTCAATGATGGCGGAGTCCAGCACGTGAGTGCAAAAGACAAGGCTGAAGCGTTTACAACCATCTTCAGCCAGAAGTGCCGAGTGGATGATCCATCTCAGCCTCCTCCCGATATCTCCACCATCACAGAAGCCAGTCTTCAGCCAATTCGATTCACTCCACGCTGAGTGCACTGGATACAGCAAAGGCTATGGGCCGCGACAACATCCCAGCTGTAGTGCTGAAGACTTGTGCTCCAGAACTAGCTGCGCCTCTAGCCAAGCTGTTCCAGTACAGCTACAACACTGGCATTTACCCGACAATGTGGAAAATTGCCCAGGTATGTCCTGTCCACAAAAAGCAGGACAAATCCAATCCGGCCAATTACCACCCCATCAGTCTACTCTCAATCATCAGCAAAGTGATGGAAGGTGTCGTCGACAGTGCTATCAAGCGGCACTTTCTCACCAATAACCTGCTCACCGATTCTCGGTTTGGGTTCCGCCAGGACCACTCGGCTCCAGACCTCATTACAGCCTTGGTCCAAACATGGACAAAAGAGCTGAATTCCAGAGGTGAGGTGAGAGTGACTGCCCTTGACATCAAGGCAGCATTTGACCGAGTGTGGCACCAAGGAGCCCCAGTAAAATTGAAGTCAATGGGAATCAGGGGGAAAACTCTCCAGTGGCTGGAGTCATACCTAGCACAAAGGAAGATGGTAGTGGTTGTTGGAGGCCAATCATCTCAGCCCCAGGACATTGCTGCAGGAGTTCCTCAGGGCAGTGTCCTAGGCCCAACCATCTTCAGCTGCTTCATCAATGATCTTTCCTCCATCATAAGGTCAGAAATGGGGATGTTCGCTGATGATTGCACAGTGTTCAGTTCTATTCGCAACCCCTCAAATAGTGAGGCAGTCTGAGCCTGCATGCAGCAAGACCAGGACAACATCCAGGCTTGGCCTCTTAAGTGGCAAGTAACATTCGCGCCAGATAAGTGCCAGGCAATGACCATCTCCAACAAGAGAGAGTCTAACCTTGACATTCAACGGCATTACCATTGCCGAATCCCCAACCATCAACATCCCGGGGGTCACCGTTGACCAAAAACCTAACTGGACCAGCCATATAAATACTGTGGCTACAAGAACAGGTCAGAGGCTGGGTATTCTGCGGTGAGTGACTCACCTCCTGACTCCCCAAAGCCTTTCCAACATCTACAAGGCACAAGTCAGGCGTGTGATGGAATACTCTCTACTTGCCTGGATGAGTGCAGCTCTAACAACACTCAAGAAGCTCGATACCATCCAAGATAAAGCGGCCCGCTTGATTGGCACCCCATCCACCACCCTAAACATTCACTCCCTTCACCACCGGCGCACAGTGGCTGCAGTGTGTACCATCCACAGGATGCACTGCAGCAACTCGCCAAGGCTTCTTCGACAGCACCTCCCAAACCTGCGACCTCTGCCGTCTAGAAGGACAAGAGCAGCAGGCACATGGGAACAACACCACCTGCACTTTCCCCTCCAAGTCACACACCATCCCGACTTGGAAATATATCGCCGTTCCTTCATCGTCGCTGGGTCAAAATCCTGGAACTCCCTTCCTAACAGCACTGTGGGAGAACCGTCACCACACGGACTGCAGCGGTTCAAGAAGGCGGCTCACCACCACCTCCTCAAGGGCAATTAGGGATGGGCAATAAATGCCGGCCTCGCCAGCGACGCCCACATCCCATGAACGAATAAAAAAAAAATTAGAGGGGAAAAGAGAGAGTGTGAGAATAGATTATCAGCTAACATAAAAGAGAACCGAAAACGGCAATTACAATCCAGTCAGCCTAACGTCGGTGGCGGGGAAACTTTTCGAGACAATAATCCGGGACAAAATTAATTGGCACTTGGCCTACTGGTATGGGCTAATAAATGAAAGTCAGCACGGATTTGTTAAAGAAAAACCATGTTTGACGAACTTGATTGAGTTCTTTGATGAAGTAATGGAGAGGGTTGATGTGGGTATTACGGTTGATGTTGTGTATATGGACTTTCAAAAGGCATTTGATAAAGTATCACATAATAGACTTGTTATAAAAATTAATGCCCATGGGATTAAAGGGACAGTGGCAGAGTGGATACAAAATTGGCTAAAGGACAGAAAGCAGAGAGTAGTGGTGAACGGTTATTTTTCAGACTGGGGGGAAGTATACAGTGGAGTTCCCCAGGGGTCAGTATTAGGACCACTGCTCTTTTTGATATATATTAATGACCTGGACCTGGGTATAGAGGGTATAATTTCAAAGTTTGCAGATGACACAAAACTCGGAAATGTAGTAAACAATGTGCAGAATAGTAGCAGACTTCAGGAAGACATAAACAGACTGGTGAAATGAGCAGACACATGACAGATGAAATTTAGCACAGAGAAGTGTGAAGTGATACATTTTGGTAGGAAGAATGAGGAGAGGCAATATAAACTAAATGGTACAATTTTAAAGAGGGTGCAGGAACAGAGAGAGCTGGGGGTGCACATACACAAATCTTTGACGGTGCCAGGACAAGCTGTTAAAAAAGCAAATGGGATCCTGCGCTTTATTAATCGAGTACAGAAGCAAGGAAGTTATGCTAAACCTTTATAAAACACTGATTATGCCTCAGTATTGTGTCAATCCTAGACATCAAACTTTATGACGGATGTCAAGGCCTTAGAGAGGTTGCAGAAGAGATTTACTGGAAGGGAACCAGGGATGAGGAACTTCAGTTATGTGGAGAGACTGGAGAAGCTGGGATTGTTCTTCTTAGAGCAGAGAAGGTTAAGGGGAGATTTGATAGAGGTGTTCAAAATCATGAACGGTTTTGATAGAGTAAATAAGGAGAAATTCTTTCCAGTGGCGGAAGGATCAGTAACCAGAGGACACAGATTTAAGGTGATTGCCAAAAAAGCCAGAGGTGACATGAGGAAAATTTTTTTTAACACATAGGAACATAGGAACAGGAGTAGGCCATTCAGCCCCTCGAGCCTGCTCCGCCATTTGATAATATCGTGGCTGATCTGTGATCTAACTCCATATACCTGCCTTTAGCCCATACCCCTTAATACCTTTGGTTGCCAAAAAGCTATCTATCTCAGATTTAAATTTAGCAATTGAGCTAGTATCAATTGCCGTTTGCGGAAGAGAGTTCCAAACTTCTACAACCCTTTGTGTGTAGAAATGTTTTCTAATCTCACTCCTGAAAGGTCTGGCTCTAATTTTTAGACTGTGCCCCCTACTCCTAAAATCCCCAACCAGCGGAAATAGTTTCTCTCTATCCACCCTATCTGTTCCCCTTAATATCTTATAAACTTCGATCAGATCACCCCTTAACCTTCGAAACTCTAGAGAATACAACCCCAATTTGTGTAATCTCTCCTCGTAACTTAACCCTTAAAGTCTGGGTATCATTCTAGTAAACCTACGCTGCACTCCCTCCAAGGCCAATATGTCCTTCTGAAGGTGCGGTGCCCAGAACTGCTCACAGTACTCCAGGTGCGGTCTAACCAGGGTTTTGTATAGCTGCAGCATAACTTCTGCCCCCTTGTACTCCAGTCCTCCAGATATAAAGGCCAGCATTCCATTAGCCTTATTGACTATTTTCTGCACCTGTTCATGACACTTCAATGATCTATGTACCTGAACCCCTAAGTCCCTTTGGACATCCACTGTTCTTAACTTTTTACCATTTAGAAAGTACCCTGTTCTATCCTTTTTTGATCCAAAGTGGATGACCTCACATTTGTCTACATTGAATTCCATTTGCCATTCACTTAATCTATCAATATCGCTTTGTAATTTTATGTTTTCATAAAAACAGCCAGTTGTAATGATCTGGAATGCACTGCCTGAAAGGGTGGTGGAAGCAGATTCAATAATAACTTTCAAAAAGGAATTGGTAAATACTTGAAGGGAAAAAAATTACAGGGCTATGGGGAAAGAGGAGGGAAATGGGACTAATTTGATAGTTCTTTCAAAGAGCTGGCACAGGCACGATGGGCCAAATGGCCTCCTCCTGTGCTGTATCATAGAAATAGAATCATAGAAATTTTACGGCACAGAAGGAGGCCAGTCTGTCCATCGTGTCCATGCCGACCAAAGATGAGCCACCCAGCTTAATCCCACTTTCCAGCACTTGGTCCGTAGCCCTGTGGGTTACGGCACTTCAGGTGCACATCCAAGTACTTTTTAAATGAGTTGAGGGTTTCTGCCTCTATCACCCTTTCAGGCAGTGTGTTCCAGACCACCGCCAGCCTCTGGGTGAAAAATTTTTCCTCAGCTCCCCTTTAATCCTTCTACCAATTACTTTAAATCTATGCCCCCTGGTTATTGACCTCTCTGCTAAGGGAAATAGGTCCTTCCTATCCACTCTATCTAAGCCCCTCATAATTTTGTACACCTCAATTAAGTCACCCCTCAGCCTCCTCAAGGAAAACAACCCCAGCCTATCCAATCTTTTCTCATAGCTAAAATTCTCCAGCCCTGGCAACATCCTTGTAAATCTCCTCTGTACCCTCTTTAGTGCAATTACATCCTTCCTGTAATGTGGTGACCAGAACTGTACGCAGTACTCAAGCTGTGGCCTAACCAGTGTTTTATACAGTTCCAGCATAACCTCCCTGCTCTTATATTCTATGCCTCAGCTAATAAAGGAAAGTATTCCATATGCCTTCTTAACCACCTTATCTACCTGTCCTGCTACCTTCAGAGATCTGTGGACATACACTCCAAGATCCCTCACTTCCTCTACACCTCTCAGTATCCTCCCATTTATTGTGTACTCCCTTGCCTTGTTTGCCCTCCCCAAATCCATTACCTCACATTTCTCTGGATTTAATTCCATTTGCCACTTTTCTGCCCACCTGACCAGTCCATTGATATCTTCCTGCAGTCTACAGATTGCTTCCTCACTATCAACCACACGGCCAATTTTTGTATCATCTGCAAACTTCTTGATCATGCTCCCTACATTTAAGTCCAAATCATTAATATATATCACAAAAAACAAGGGACCCAGTACTGAGCCCTGCAGAACCCCACTGGAAACAGCCTTCCAGTCACAAAAAACACCCGTTGACAGTTACCCTTTGCTTTCTGCCACTAAGCCAATTTTGGATCCAACTTGCCACTCTCCCTTGGATCCCATGTGCTTGTAATTTTTTAACCAATCTGCCATGTGGGACCATGTCAAAAGCCTTGCTAAAATTCATGTAGACTACATCATGAGAGCACTACCCTCATCTACCCTCCACGTTACCTCCTCAAAAAATTCAATCAAGTTAGTCAGACATGACCCTCTCTTAACAAATCCATGCTGACTGTCCTTGATTAACCCGTGCCTTTCTAAGTGATGGTTTATCCTGTCCCTCAGAATTAATTCCAATTGTACCTTCTATGATGCTATGCTATGATGTCGGGAATTCAGGTGCCAAGATCAGCAAGTCCTGCTGGATAGTCCATGGAAAGAAAATTCCACTGGCCTCCGCATCTGAAATCCCGACACGTGTTCTTGACAGGTGAAGCCCCACATCGGAAGCATTCATTTTAAAATCTATTCTTAAATTTGCTCACACTTGATGTACTGAAACAATTTTTCAGATAAGAGACCAATCTCAAAGTACCTTACAGTCTGCCCATGAGATTGCATGAATAATAATTATATTCTGCACAAACTGCATAATGTTCCCATCGACAAAGTTCTCAACATGCAGTTGGATGAAAATGAAGCCTGAAGGTGAACGAGATGGCACTGGGCACCGACCAGGAACTGAGGAGCAAGAGCTGGCAAGGAGGCAGATGTGAAAACTGCTGATTTCCCATTTCTTCCAAGAATTGGACCATTGGGCACAGGACACTTATGTATAAATAAGGCCACATAAAGCTTGAATAATAAGAGTTGAAATGGGGTAGAGGAGCAAAGGGATCTGGGGTTACAGATACACAAATCACTAAAAGCAATGGTGCAGGTTAATAAGGCCATAAAAATGCAAACAAAGCACTGGGGCTCATGTCTAGAGGGATAGAATTGAAAGACAGAGAAGTTATGTTAAACTTATATAGAACCTTGGTTAGACCACACTTGGAGTACTGTGCACAGTTCTGGTCTCCATATTATAAAAAGGATATAGAGACACTGGAGAAGGTACAAAAAAGATTTACTAGGATGATACCAGAACTGAGAGGTTATACCTATCAGGAAAGATTGAACAGGCTGGGGCTCTTTTCTCTAGAAAAGAGACGACTGAGAGGTGACCTGATAGAGGTCTTTAAGATAATGAAAGGGTTTGATAGGGCAGACGTGGAGAAGATGTTTCCACTTGTGGGGGAGACCAAAACAAGAGGTCATAAATATAAAATAATCGCTAATAAATCCAATCGGGAATTCAGGAGAAACTTCTTTACCCAAAGAATGGTAAGAATGTGGAACTTGCTACCACGTGGAGTAGTTGAGGCAAATAGCATAGATGCCTTTAAGGGGAAGCTAGATAAACACACGAAGGAGAAAGGAATGGAAGGGTATGCTGATAGGGTGAGATGAAGTAACGAGGGAGGAGGCATAAATGCCGGCATAGACCCATAGGACCGAATGGCCTGTTTCTGTGCTGTGGACTCGATGTAACTCGATGTAAAATTGCAAAGTAACATTGCCTGTACCTTCTCTTGTATTGGAGTTGACATGTTTATACTCAGAGGGTACAGTATTTCACCAGTAGTCAGGAAATCACAGGCGGTGCACGGCAAAATTTCAGACAGCCATTGCTGGTTCAAAGCTGGCATCACAGATGTCTTTAAGGTTCTAGGTGCATTACAAATTGTGCTTCTTATTGTGGGCAATGATAGAAAGACAGAGTTATTGTTTTTCAAAAGTGGCTAAACTTTAATTAATCTCAGTTAGGGATAGAAATTTACCTTGGGCTGTATTGCTTCAGGTGCCTGTTACACACTCTGCCTGGTATTCACTTCCAATGTATTTAAATATAGGGCAGGGCTTGCAGCAGCAGCAGCAGCAGCAGCAACAACAACAACAACAACTACTACTACTACTACTTGCATTTATATAGCACCTTTAATGTAGTAAAACATCCCAAGGCACTTCACAGGAGTGTTATCAGGAAAAATTTGACACATGTATAACAGGCTGCCCGTGTGATTCCGCCCATTTTGTGTTCCTGCCCGAGATGGATTTCTGCCCAATGTGTTCAGTACTATGGTGCTTTATAATAATGCATGAACTGATGGTCTCTACTGCTGGGTGGGATGAGGACCAGTTACAAAGCTTCTGACTGCACTGGCTCAGCTGCAGAGAAATGGCTTTTAAGAAGAACACTCAGGAGTCTGTTTGCACCAACAAGGGATCAAATTGCCTTAGTCTAGGTAAGAGTTGGGGCCTTGCAAAAGACTGAGGCAGCCCTGAGCTCTCAGCTGAGGTGCTTCTGCTGAGACCTTTTAAGGGTGTAAAAGGCAGAATTACCAGCCTCTGCCAGACACACCCCCTTGACGTGGTAGAGGTGGGTGATAATCCACCCAAGGCATATCCTACCAGAAAATGGAGCTAAATGGTTCGCCAGAATCCCATGCAACCTGGCTCCAATCCATGTTCTGGTCTCTTGGTTGGAGATCCACTTCAGTTTGCTTTGGCTTGGACCAGAATTTGGACTCCATTGTGTCTATGGCTTGAATTACAGATGTTGGGTTAATTTTGACTTTGTGCGAGTCGACAGACCGTTTTACATTTATCCCCATTTTTATTTCCGTTGAAGGCAACAGATATAAAAACCAGGAGAGGTGTGAAACGGGCTGCCGACTCGCTATCACCCGTTTACATTATCACACAAAGTCAAAATGACCCCTGTTGTAACTACAGATGCCACTAATGTTTCTGATTGGTCAGCGGAAAGCACCTGTTGCTTTTTGACATCTTCCAGGTGAGAGATGTTAAAGTGGCCGATGATCCAGGTGACTGGTCAGCACTCAAAGTGTGTTGCAGCCCACTCTGTTTCAAGGTAAGGCCGCTCAGGTCTATATGTTCTTGCATATGGGGAGTGCCATCAAGAAGCCTGAACCTTTGCTGTGATGGTCCTTGCTGCTTATCGCTCATCACCGCTTGTGCCACTGCTCATGTTTCCTGCTTTACCTCACTGAATATCTCCCAACATGGGTTGTGACCTTGAACTGGTTCTTGGTGCTCTGGTGCCAAATGTCCTTTGGGTGTTTCTGATGAACTGTCTTTCCTCCTTCTCTGATCAAACCACATGGGACTAGAGTCAGTACGCAAAGTGCGTGATCACTTCTAATGTGTCGGCCGTGTCTCAGTGGTAGCACTCTCACCTCTGAGTCAGAAGGTTGTAAGTTTAAGTCCCACACCAGAGACCTGAGCACAAAAATCTAGGCTAACACTCCAGTGCAGTACTGAGGGAGTGCTGCATTGTCAGAGGTGTCTACTTTTAGATGGGACATTAAACCTGTCTGTCCTCTCAGGTGGATGCAAAAGATCCTCACGGCATTATTAGAAGAGCAGGGGAGCTCTCCCGGTCTCCTGGCCAATATTTATTCCACAATCAACACCACAAAAACAAATTATCAGATCATTCGCTCATTGCTATTTATGGGATCTTGCTGTGTAATTTGCTGCTGCGTTTCCTACATTACAACAGTGACTACACTTCAAAAATACTTCATTGGCTGTAAAGTACTTTGGGATGTCCTGATGAAAGGCACTATATAAATGCAAGTTCTTCTTGTTAATGTTTCAATGCCGAGAGCACGTTATTGTGGGTGTGCTCCAGTCACTCATTTCTGAACATATGGTGGTGAGCGAAACAACACGAGGGAAAAACCTACTTGACCTCGTCCTCACCAATCTACCTGTCGCAGATGCATCTGTCCATGACAGTATTGGTACGAGTGACCACCGCACAGTCCATGTGGAGATGACGTCTCGACTTCGCACTGAGGACACCATCCAACATGTTGTGTGGCACTACCACCGTGCTAAATGGGATAGATTCAAACAGATCTAGCAGCTCAAAACTGGGCATCCATGAGGCACTGTGGGCCATCAGCAACAGCAGATTTGTATTCCAGCACAATCTGTAACCTCATGGCCAGGCATATTCCTCACTCTACCATTACCAACAAGCCAGGGGATCAACCCTGGTTCAATGAGGAGCCAACCTGGTGAAGCTACAACTCAGGACTACAGGCATGCTAAACAGCGGAAGCAACATGCTATCGACAGAGCTAAGCGATTCCACAACCAACGGATCAGATCAAAGCTCTGCAGCACTGCCACATCCAGTTGTGAATGATGGTGGACAATTAAACAACTAACGGGAGGAGGAGGCTCTGTAAATATCCCCATCCTCATTGATGGCAGAGTCCAGCACGAGAGTGCAAAAGACAAGGCTGAAGCGTTTGCAACCATCTTCAGCCAGAAGTGCCGAGTGGATGATCCATCTCGGCCTCCTCCCGATATCTCCACCATCACAGAAGCCAGTCTTCAGCCAATTCGATTCACTCCACGTGATATCAAGAAACGGCTGAGTGCACTGGATACAACAAAGGCTATGGGGCCCGACAACATCCCGACTGTAGTGCTGAAGACTTGTGCTCCAGAACTAGCCGCGCCTCTAGCCAAGCTGTTCCAGTACAGCTACAACACTGGCATTTACCCGACAATGTGGAAAATTGCCCAGGCATGTCCTGTCCACAAAAGCAGGACAAATCCAATCCGACCAATTACCGCCCCATCAGTCCACTCTCAATCATCAGCAAAGTGATGGAAGGTGTCGACAGTGCTATCAAGTGGCACTTACTCACCAATAACCTGCTCACTGATGCTCAGTTTGAGTTCCGCCAGGACCACTCGGCTCCAGACCTCATTGCAGCCTTGGTCCAAACATGGAGCAGCATTTGACCGAGTGAGGCACCAAGGAGCCCTAGTAAAATTGAAGTCAATGGGAATCAGGGAGAAAACTCTCCAGTGGCTGGAGTCGTACCCAGCACAAAGGAAGATGGTAGTGGTTGTTGGAGGCCAATCATCTCAGCCCCAGGACATTGCTGCAGGAGTTCCTCAGGGCAGTGTCCTAGGCCCAACCATCTTCAGCTGCTTCATCAATGACCTTCCCTCCATCATAAGATCAGAAATGGGGATGTTCACTGATGGTTGCACAATGTTCAGTTCCATTTGCAACCCCTCAGATAATGAAACAGTCCGTGCCCACATGCAGCAAGACCTGGACAACATCCAGGCGTGGGCTGATAAGTGGCAAGTAACATTCACGCCAGACAAGTGCCAAGCAATGACCATCTCCAACAAGAGAGAGTCTAAGCACCTCCTCTTGACATTCAACGGCATTACCATCGCTGAATCCCCCACCATCAACATCCTGGGGGTCACCATTGACCAGAAAATTAACTGGACCAGCCACATAAATACTGTGGCTACAAGAGCAGGTCAGAGGCTGGGTATTCTGCGATGAGTGACTCACCTCCTGACTCCCCAAAGCCTTTCCACCATCTACAAGGCACAAGTCAGGAATGTGATAGAGTACTCTCCACTTGACTGGATGAGTGCAGCTCTAACAACACTCAAGAATTTGACTCCATCCAGGAAAAAGCAGCCCGCTTGATTGGCACCCCATCCACCACCCTAAACATTCACTCCCTTCACCACCGGCGCACAGTGGCTGCAGTGTGTACCATCCACAGGATGCACTGCAGCAACTCGCTAAGGCTTCTTCGACAGCACCTCCCAAACCCATGATCTCTACCACCTAGAAGGACAAGGGCAGCAGGCGCATGGGAACACCACCACCTGCACGTTCCCCTCCAAGTCACACACCATCCCGACTTGGAAATATATCGCCGTTCCTTCATCGTCGCTGGGTCAAATTCCTGGAATTCCCTTCCTAACAGCACTGTGGGAAAACCTTCACCACATGGACTGCAGCGGTTCAAGAAGGCGGCTCACCACCACCTTCTCAAGGGCAATTAGGGATGGGCAATAAATGCTGGCCTCGCCAGCGATGCCCAGATCCCATGAACGAATAAAAAAAAATCCATGCCTTGATAGTGTGGAGGACATACATCACCATGAACAATAAGCTGCTGTTGCTGCCAAGTCTCACTCCAGCAGATACTGTCACACATTTTGGTTTCAAGCTGTCAACTACTTCAATTTCTTTCACTTTCACAGTATTCGATGCATTGATTCTCAGCCGCACGTCAGCTCTGGAGCAGTCTCTCGTGTGGACGGGCATGGAATTTCTGCCATGGCTCAATGTTTGTAAGATTGCATAGTCTCTTCCAGGCCATTTCCTCTGCACTACTCCGACTGATGTCCATTCAGTCCCATTTCCGTGGTGTATGATGACCCCATCACCACTTTGACAATAACCCCTTGGAAATTCCCGTGGCGGCCTCCTAGGGACAGATTGGGGCCAGGCGTCATTTGCACAATTTGGGGGAGGTGCCCGTGTCATTTCTGGTGGTACCAGGGTGCCTGTCTCAGTGTGGGGAGGGTGGGATATTGCGGCATAACCTTACCGCAGGGTAATTGGGGCTGCAGTGCTGACTGCAGACGTTGCAAGAAATGTTTAGAAAGTCTCATTTTAAATTTGCTGCTTTAGCAATCACTTTGCACCCCACTCCGGAGGGGAAGGAGAAACCAGCCTATAAAATGATCCTTGAGCCAGGATCAGGTTTTGCCGTGTTTGGACACCTACACCGTATTCCGCCCACCAACCCAGATAACTGTGGCTTTGAATCACCAGGACCCAGGAATTCCAGGGTAGCTCTGGAGGGCCATTACTTTCATGGCAGTTGCCAAATATCCCGGATTGTCCTGGAGTCTCCAGGAATGAAAGGGTTAATCTCATGGAGCAACACCCAGGAGAAAAATCATACAGGCATTTAAAAAAGAGGTGTGTTTTTTTTTCCATTTTCTTTGAACACTTTTTTTTAACCAGTTATAAAAATATTGGAGAGGGGATAAAGGGCTGTTTGACTGGGTGGGGCGGTTAGAGGTCATGTGATGAAATCTCCATGAACACGTCCAACCAGAGTTGGTGATCCTATGGCAGTGTCCCATTACAATCCAGTTTGTGCTAAACCCTTGGTTTTTTTTTGTTCCATAAAATAACTCCTTCACTCTCTTTACATCTGAGGCAGAGACACAGTGGGGCTGAAATTTCGGAGTCTCTGTACTGCCCGAAGGGTGCCAGTGCGGGACTTCTGGCCACCACTGGGACCTGGAGTAGACCCCAACCCAAACCGCAGAGATGGCGCCATTTAGATCGTCAGGGCGTGCGGCCCGTGGCTGCAGAGGTGAAGCCGAGGTGCCTGTGGTGAAGAGGGTACTCTGCTGCTCTGTAGAGCTTTCTCCAACCCGCACTCCCCCAGAGCAGGCATCCATCCCTTAGGCACAAATGAAACGGCTCCAAAACATTAATAACACTGCTCAGCAAATATTAAGTAGTAGAAAAATGTTGTTCAATTTTTTCAGAAGGTTGAATTTTTGCTGGCAGTGTACAGATTGAATTAGAATATTACATTAATATTTCAGTGCACCTTCAATTTATTTTTCTTATGAAAGATGGAGCGATATGACTGGTGAAATGTTATTTCCTTCGAATTCTTTGACAGGCGAAGTTGCTACTATTGTCAGCCTGTCATTTATTACTCTGGTGTTCTGCACAGACCCCATACGGTTTAACAGGAGCAGTCGGCAGCTGATTCTATAAATTTGAATGATTTTAATACACTCCAATACTCAAAGAGGTGCTTACATTCAGTTGTATTTATTTTGTGATTAGATACAAAATTGTTCAGTTCATTTATAATAGATCACAGTTTTCACAGGTGGGATTGCAAGACTGGACACCTTTTATAATTCATGTTGTTGTGATGAGCACAGTTGCAGGAAAATTAACAGCCACTGCTCAATAATTGCTACATTTGCAGTTTTCTGATGTTTGCACATATTATGGGGTGAATTTTATGAACCCCTTATTGTCGACAGGGAGCCCCCTTCAATGTTAATTGTATGATTTATATTAATTAGTGTTAATTGTATTCAGGTGGTTGGTATCAATTGGGGACTCTCTTGTATCCTTTTTATAGGAGAGCTTAGTTAGGGTGTGGCGTGTGTGTAAGGGGAATCTCTGTGAATAAAGGCTTGGAAAGAACTGAAGACCAGGCTCCAGTATTCTATCCTTCAACACTTGGCTATCCAATTTTAACATTCACCACCTCATATTGATTCATTCAAATGCAAATTAGATAAGATTTCTTTCAGAAAATAACATTTTGGGATACAGTATATGAGTAATTTGAGACACGACATGTGGTGAGTGTAACAGGCTTGGGAGGGACAGGTGACTTTGGACCTATGGTTCCCAAAGCTCTCCACCACTGGGGGTTTTCCTTGCCTCATGTCTGGGTCTGTTGTAGACTCATTGATAGAGATTGATTGTACAATTAGTCAAGAACTCCATTATCGTCGTATCATGCGACTAACAGGATGGTAGATGGTAAATGGATCTTGGTCTTTTTTCATCTTGCAATTCCTATGTTCCTAAGTATCTTTGTTCCAATGTATCGATGTGCCAATGTATCGATGTTCTTTTGTTCCTATGTATCTATATTCCTTTTTTTCCTATGTATCGATGTTCCAATGTATCTATGTTCCAATGTATCTATGTTCCTATGTATCTATGTTCCTATGTATCTATGTTCTATTGTTCCTATGTATCTATGTTCCTATGTATCTATGTTCTTTTGTTCCTGTGTATCTATGCTCCTATGTATCTATGTTCCTATGTATCTATCTTCTTTTGTTCCTATGTATCTATGTTCTATTGTTCCTATGTGTCTATGTTCCTATGTATCTATGTTCTATTGTTCCTATGTGTCTATGTTCCTATGTATCTATGTTCTATTGTTCCTATGTGTCTATGTTCCTATGTATCTATGTTCTATTGTTCCTATGTGTCTATGTTCCTCGCCCTCTACAGCAGATTTCAGAAGTTTGGACGCTCTCCCAATGATTTTCTGACCAAATGCTAAGCGACTTGTAAAGTTACCCCCTATGGACCTTGTCTCCTCCAGAAGGATGATTGGTGTCCTTTACAGGACCTTTGCAGAAAGGACCTCATTAGTACCGCCAGGGCGGAGCGCTGGGAGGAACATCTGGCGGGAAGGATAGCAGATCCCTAACCGAGACTGGGTTAGGTTTTCCTGCTATTAATTGGGCTCGCTTCATTATAAGAAATAGGAGCAGGAGTAGGCCATACGGCCCCTCAAGCCTGCCCCCACCATTCAATAAGATCAATTATTGGACCTGCCCTTCCTCCCTGCCCAACTTTCCTCTCCCCTTTCCACCCAGATGACACTTTGAGGTAGAATTCCGTCTTGGGCAGTACCGCAAAATGGGCGTTATAATGGCCTAGAAATTGCTGGAAAAATAATGGCGAGTTAACGACACACGCCATTAATAGTGCATAAAAAACCTAGCAATTTGTGGTAAGGGAGTAATGAGTTCCAATTCACCACAAATTGTTGGATGATTTGGACTCTAAGGGAATCAAGGGATATGGGGATTTGGCGGGAAAGTGGAGTAGAGGTCGAAGATCAGCCATGATCTTATTGAATGGCGGAGCAGGCTCGAGGGACCGTACGGCCTACTCCTGCTCGTATTTCTTATGTTCTTATGATTTAAGGCCGTTGGCCTTGAAAAAACTGAAAATATACCATCTCACCATGAGCCTCCCAGCACGTGCCATGAAATTGCTGGATTTGGGCCATTAATATGAATGAATCTCGTCACAGACATTTAGGGCTGGGAATTCATCTCGTACGGACCCTGTTAATGACGTGATTTAAGGTTCTAACATGAAACTCAACCTTGGAGTCCCAGAAAGGGAACAATTGAAACTGTGGATTCTCACTCCTACACGTAGTAAATTGTTCCTAGAGGTTTTTTAAATTTTAAATTTAATTATTTTTTCTTACTGCCTGTTTTTTTCTCTCTCCCTTAATCAAATCTTTCTTTCCCTCTCTTTATTTCCCTTTCTGTACCTAATTTGACTCTAATTCACTCTATTTCATTCTCCGTCGTTCCTCTGTCCTTAAATCTTTCTCTATCCTTAAACCTCATCGCCAAGGTCTCAGATGCCCCGTTGCCCTCATCGCCCCGTTAACAGCTCACACTTCCAGCAACTTGCGGCGCAAACATAATATAACCTGGAGGGCGAGAAAACAAATCCTACTCACTGCGCTCGCTGTGAGATGCCCCACTCCAGCAAATTCTGGGCCATTGACTTCAATGTTCCTGAATATCACGTATAACGGGTGGCTGAAGAGATACCACCCATTTTGAGCTACCCTTTATATCCAGGCAGGACAGTCCAAAACCCTGTTAAAGTTAAATATGTGAGCGCTGCTTTACTGCCAGGTGTTAAACTATTTATTTTTCTCTCTGTGATAGATGCATGACTGTCCACTTTGCTGGAGTGGGGCATCTCACAGAGAGCGTGGCGAGTAGAATGTGTTCCCTCGCCCTCCAGGTTGTATTATTTTTGCGCCGCAAGTAGCTGGAAGTGTGAGCTGATAATGGGCCGGCACTGCCCCACGGGGGGAGGTGAAGCTTCCCACCAGCGGCAGATAAAGACCCCCATAAAAGAGAAACACAAAACAGAGGCTCAGAACCTGCTTTAACTCCTAATATTCCCGGAGCAATCAAAAGTGCCATAAATTTATTCTAATTTAAATTCTGTTGTCAAGACATAACTGATCCTCAAAAACTGCTCTCTGTGTCAGTAATTGTTATTTTTCCAGTAACCAGCTTTGTTTTTATCGCAAGTTTGTTTTAAGACGCCGCTAACAGTCCCTCGGATAGCACACGAAGTAACACAGGCACAGTTCCTTCATACGCTGTTTAATGGAGTCATGAGTCCGTTTGCTTGAAATGATTGCGTTAAATCAGTGCACAGAGGAAGATTGTGCAAATACTTTAACCCGTTGTCTGCCAGCGGAGAGAAGAAGCACTCGTGTCTGATCCTGTTAACCCACTTATACAACACATATAAGGTTAAGACAGTGATAAACATCAGCCCCGAATTCACATATTGTTCTGAGACTTTGGACATTTTTTCAGACTCCTTGATACAAGAATTATAAAAGAATTAGGATTTCATAGTGCAAATTGGGACTACAATAACCAAAACCACAGTGCAGACTGCTGCTACAATTAAGGCAGCCATCTTACAGATCTTTACTCTCCTGAACTCAGCTTCTTTCCGTTTCAGTAAGGAGTCGTATCCCGGAGTGTATATATCCTCCATCCAATATTCTAAGTTATTTGGGTTCAAAGATTCTTGGTTCTGAAATGAGAAAGAAAATCATCTTAATATCCGCTGCACCCGATCGCACAAAGCAGGGACCATAGTCTCACAGAACTGATACTCAGTCCCATTAGTAGTCAAAAGGAGAGAAATCCTAAGACAATAACAGCAATTAAATTCTGTCAAAGATTGTGTTTCATTGTAACAAAAGCAGCAAGTGCTGGAAACACTCAGCAGGTCAGGCAGCATGTGTGGAGAGAGAAACAGAGTTAAGGTTTCAGGTCGGTGACCTTTCATCAGAAGGTTTAATTGTACCGTTCTTAGGAACGATCATTAATTTGGCAAATATAAGGTGTAAATTGTGCTCAATAGCCTTGTTCAGGAAGTGCTGGTGAGCAATAAGAGGACAGATTCCTCCGGGATGTACAAGATGGAGGGCTCGCAATGAAGGAAATGGATGGCCGAGAATGAGTCAGATGGACAGACTGGTGATACAGTCCTCAAATTCCCCAGCCTGTCTACCACTGGAGAGAGTGAGATGGTAGTGACGACAGTATGGATCTGAGGGCTTATATACTTAGGATTTAGAATGACTTTCTAACTCCCTCTGGAAAATGAGCTGTTGGTGAGCCTGACTGGAAGGTAGAGGTCAGGTGAGGGAGGACAGAATCCACCTCAGTGATCATGGCCACTGGAGTAGAGGGAGCTCGCCAACGCTCACTCTCAATTCTTACATGTGAAGAATGGGCACTTGTGTGACCAACAGCAACACTAACCCAGCAGGAACCTGGGGGGAGAGGGAGAAAAAATTGTAAAAAAATAAGAAAACAAATAATTTTCCAATGCGTAGGCTGATCGATGAGCTGCACTTTTCACGGTTAAAATCCTGCTGGAGTCTGTCAACTACACTTGCAATAAATCCCACTTAGATCCGGATTGAGAATTCTTAGGGCCCTGGGCATGAAGGATTCAGGACCCCCTCCGAACCCCACGCACAATCCCCATCCTCGATCCATTACAACACAGACGTGTAGTAAAACGCATGAAGCAATAGGCCCATAGAATGTTTAGAAACCGCATTAGTAATAAAGCAAATCATATCACAATACACAATGCTTAAATCGGTGGTTGTATGCAATGTTTCTGTGTTATGGTGAGTTTTACCAGGGGAACATAGGAACAGGAGGAGGCCATTCAGCCCCTCGAGCCTGTTCCACCATTCAATTAGATCATGGCTGATCTTTACCTTAACTCTAATTACCCATCTTAGCTCCATAACCCTTGATACCCTCACCTAACAAAAATCCACCAATCTCAGTCATGAAAATTTCAATTGTCCCAGCATCCACAGACTTTTGGGACTCCATATTTGGCTAGGATCCCAGTGCATGGTCCTTGTAGGCCAATGCGTTAATCCACCCGTGATCTTACTGCTCCTTCGCCAGCTGTCCATGTGGCGTGTCTCTTTGTAATGGAATATCCTGGCAAAGCAGGATGGAAAAACTGACATTATCCATCTCTCCTTGAGAAATTATCATTGACAATGGGGCACAAACAAATCAACAGGCTGCACTAATACATCCTGCTTGCTTTGCAGTGATCTATTCTGGGGCCCTGCTAGTCACAGCATTTATAATGGATATGGAGGAAAGTGCTTTTTGAAATATAATGTTCGCTGATGTTATTAAATTGCACGACCAGGTGATGAATGCGAGCAGATTGAAAGGACTCAAAGAGAAATGGAACAATTGGACGGCCAAAAAATGTCAAATGGAATTAAATGGAGATAAATGAACGATTCTGCACATTGGACCAGGAACCTTGAAATGTGAACATGATGTGGGGACAAGGACACAACAGCTTGGCATTGGCAGGTATCAGCCATGCCTCAGTGAACTCAAGTCCCACTCCAGCGACTTGAGACATAGTCTAGGCTGACAGTCCAGTGAAGTACTGAGGGAGTGCTGCACTGTCGGAGGCACCGTCTTTCAGATGAAATGTTAAACCGAGGCCCCATCTGTCCTCTCAGGTTGACATAAAAGATCCCATGGCACTATTTGAAGAGCAGCGGAATTCGCTCGGTGTCCTGGCCAATATTTATTGCTCAACCAACACCATCAAAAACAGATTATCTGGTCATTTATCTCATTGCTGCTTATGGGACCTTGCTGTGCGCAAATTGGTTGATGCATTTGCCAACATTACAACACTTCAAAAGTAATTAATTGGCTGAGAAGTGCTTTGGGACGTCCTGAGGTTATGAAAGGTGCTATATAAATGCATGTTCTTCTTTAGAGTGACTTTAACATAGAAATACACCCCAGGTATTTCACAGAGGAGAAAAGGAGTGAATACTGAGAGCTTAGGAGAGGTAGCTGAAAGCTTGGTTGAAGACATGGGTTTTGGGAAAGTTGTTAAAGGAGGGGAGGGAAGCAGAGAGGTGGAAAGGTTTAGAGAGAGTCTTCCAGAGAGTAGGCGGAAAGTTTTGCCCCATGGTCTCCTTCCCCAAGGAAGGATATACTTGCCTTAGAGGCGGTGCAACAAAGGTTCACTAGATTGATTCCTGGGATGAGAGGGTTGTCCTATGAGCAGAGATTGAGTAGGATGGGCCTATATTCTCTGGAGTTTAGAAGAATGAGAGGTGATCTCAATGAAACATAAAAGACTCTAAGGCGGCTTGACAGGGTAGATGCTGAGAGGCTGTTTCCCCTGGCTGGAGAGAGTAGATCCAGGGGATATAGTCTCAGGATAAGGGGTCAGTCATTTAGGACAGAGATGAGGAGAAATTTCTTCACCCAGAGGGTTGTGAATCTTCGGAATTCTCTACCCCGGGGCTGTGGATGCTCAGTCGTTGAGTATATTCAAGGCTGAGATTGATAGATTTTTGGACTCTAAGGGAACCAAGGGATATGGGGATCGGGCAGGATCTTACTGAATGGTGGAGCAGGCTCGATGGCCTACTCCTGCTCCTATTTCTTATGTTCTTATGTTCTAAAAGGTAAAGCAGAGGAAGGGAGGATCCACTGGAAGCCAAAGGAGAAGACTGAAAGGCGCGAAAGGGGCCATAGACTTTGCCAGGATATTCCATCAAGCAAGCTATAGGCGTAAGGTTGCAGAGATTGGATGGCAAGGCCCTGTAGGATTTGTAAATGAGGATTTACTGAGGAATAAAGAACCAGTGTAAATCAATGAGGAAAGGGATAATGGGTGAATAGGGTTTAATGTGGAACAGGATGCAGACAGCAGTGCTCTGACCTTTTTGGAGTTTGGGAGAGAATGTTAAAGAAAACAATACCAACATCAATGGTGGAAATGAAAAGGATTTGTGTTTGATGTGACCATTCATTGAAACTATTCCGTGAAACTGATATTAACCAAGTTCTGGAATTTATAGAAACATAGAAAATAGGAGCAAGAGTAGGCCATTCGGCCCTTAGGGCCTGCTCCACCATTCAAAATGATCATGGCTGATCGGCTAACTCAGTACCCTGTTCCCGCTTTTTCCCCATGTCCCTTGCATTTATTTCAATGCAAGAAGTCTGATGGGCAAGGTAGATGAACTCAGGGCATGGATGGGTACATGGGACTGGGATGTTATAGCTATTACTGAAACATGGCTAAGGGAGGGGCAGGACTGGCAGCTCAATGTTCCAGGGTACAGATGCTATAGGAAAGATAGAGCAGGAGGTAAGAGAGGAGGGGGAGTTGCGTTCTTGATTAGGGAGAACATCACGGCAGTAGTGAGAGGGGATATATCCGAGGGTTCGCCCACGGAGTCTATATGGGTAGAACTGAAAAATAAGAAGGGAGAGATCACTTTGATAGGATTGTACTACAGACCCCCAAATAGTCAACGGGAAATTGAGGAGCAAATATGTAAGGAGATTACAGACAGCTGCAAGAAAAATAGGGTGGTAATAGTAGGGGACTTTAACTTTCCCAACATTGACTGGGACAGCCATAGCATTAGGGGCTTGGATGGAGAGAAATTTGTTGAGTGTATTCAGGAGAAATTTCTCATTCAGTATGTGGATGGCCCGACTAGAGAGGGGGCAAAACTTGACCTCCTCTTGGGAAATAAGGAAGGGCAGGTGACAGAAGTGTTAGTGAGGGATCACTTTGGGACCAGTGATCATAATTCCATTAGTTTTAAGATAGCTATGGAGAATGTTAGGTCTGGCCCAAAAGTTAAAATTCTAAATTGGGGAAAGGCTAATTTTGATGGTATTAGACAGGAACTTTCAGAAGTTGATTGGGAGAGTCTGTTGGCAGGCAAAGGGACGTCTGGTAAGTGGGAGGCCTTCAAAAGTGTGTTAACCAGGGTTCAGGGTAAGCACATTCCTTATAAAGTGAAGGGCAAGGCTGGTAGAAGTAGGGAACCTTGGATGACTCGGGAGATTGAGGCCCTAGTCAGAAAGAAGAAGGAGGCATATGACATGCATAGGCAGCTGGGATCAAGTGGATCCCTTGAAGAGTATAGAGATTGCCGGAGTAGAGTTAAGAGAGAAATCAGGAGGGCAAAAAGGGGACATGAGATTGCTTTGGCAGATAAGGCAAAGGTGAATCCAAAGAGCTTCTACAAATACATAAAAGGCAAAAGAGTAACGAGGGAGAGAGTAGGGCCTCTTAAGGATCAACAAGGTCATCTATGTGCGGAACCACAAGAGATGGGTGAGATCCTAAATGAATATTTCGTATCGGTATTTACGGTTGAGAAAGGCATGGATGTTAGGGAACTTGGGGAAATAAATAGTGATGTCTTGAGGAATGTACATATTACAGAGAGGGAGGTGCTGGAAGTCTTAACGCGCATCAAGGTAGATAAATCTCCGGGACCTGATGAAATGTATCCCAGGACGTTATGGGAGGTTAGGGAGGAAATTGCGGGTCCCCTAGCAGAGATATTTGAATCATCGACAGCTACAGGTGAGGTGCCTGAAGATTGGAGGGTAGCAAATGTTGTGCCTTTGTTTAAGAAGGGCGGCAGGGAAAAGCCTGGGAACTACAGACCAGTGAGCCTGACATCTGTAGTGGGTAAGTTGTTAGAGGGTATTCTGAGAGACAGGATCTACGGGCATTTGGAGAGGCAGGGACTGATTAGGAACAGTCAGCATGGTTTTGTGAGAGGAAAATCATGTCTCACAAATTTGATTGAGTTTTTTGAAGGGGTAACCAAGAAGATAGATGAGGGCTGTGCAGTAGACTTGGTCTACATGGACTTTAGCAAAGCCTTTGACAAGGTACCGCATGGTAGGTTGTTACGTAAGGTTAGATCTCACGTGATCCAAGGTGAGATAGCCAATTGGATACAAAATTGGATTGACGGCAGAAGACAGAGGGTGGTTGTAGAGGGTTGTGTTTCAAACTAGAGGCCTGTGACCAGCGGTGTGCCTCAGGGATCGGTGCTGGGTCCGCTGTTATTTGTTATTTATATTAATGATTTGGATGAGAATTTAGGAGGCATGGTTAGTAAGTTTGCAGATGACACCAAGATTGGTGGCATTGTGGACAGTGAAGAAGGTTATCTAGGATTGCAACGGGATCTTGATAAATTGGGCCAGTGGGCTGATGAATGGCAGATGGAGTTTTTTTCTAGATAAATGTGAGGTGATGCATTTTGGTAGATCAAATCAGGCCAGGACCTACTCCGTTAATGGTAGGGCATTGTGGAGAGTTATAGAACAAAGAGATCTAGGAGTACAGGTTCATAGCTCCTTGAAAGTGGAGTCACAGGTGGATAGGGTGGTGAAGAAGGCATTCAGCATGCTTGGTTTCATTGGTCAGAACATTGAATACAGGAGTTGGGATGTCTTGTTGAAGTTGTACAAGACATTAGTAAGGCCACACTTGGAATACTGTGTACAGTTCTGGTCACCCTACTATAGAAAGGATATTATTAAACTAGAAAGAGTGCAGAAAAGATTTACTAGGATGCTACCGGGACTTGATGGTTTGACTTATAGGGAGAGGTTAGATAGACTGGGACTTTTTTCCCTGGAGAGTAGGAGGTTTAGGGGTGATCTTATACAAGTCGATAAAATAATGAGGGGCATAGATAAGGTAGATAGTCAAAATCTTTTCCCAAAGTTAGGGGAGTCTATAACGAGGGGGCATAGATTTAAGGTGAGAGGGGAGAGATACAAAAGGGTCCAGAGGGGCAATTTTTTCACTCAAAGGGTGGTGAGTGTCTGGAACGAGCTGCCAGAGGCAGTAGTAGAGGCGGGTACAATTTTGTCTTTTAAAAAGCATTTGGACAGTTACATGGGTAAGATGGGTATAGAGGGATATGGGCCAAGTGCAGGCAATTGGGACTAGCTTAGTGGTATAAACTGGGCGACATGGACATGTTGGGCCAAAGGGCCTGTTTCCATGTTGTAAATTTCTATGATTCTATGATTCTATCCCTTTAGCATTAAGAAATATATCTATCTCCTTCTTGAATACATTTAATGACTTGGCCTCCATTGCCTTCTGTGGTAGAGAATTCCATAGGTTCACCACCCTCTGAGTGAAGAAATTTCTCCTCATCTTGGTTCTAAATGGCATATCCCGTATCCTGAGACCATGACCCCTGGTTCTGGACTCCCCAGCCATCGGGAACATCCTCCCCGCATCTAGTCTGTCTAGTCCTGTTAGAATTTTACATGTTTCGATGTGATCCCCTCTCATTCTTCTAAACTCTAGTGAACATAGGCCTAGTCGACCGAATCTCTCCTCATACGTCAGTCCTGCCATCCCAGGAATCAGTCTGGTAAACCTTCGTTGCACTCCCTCCATGGCAAGGGCATCCTTCCTCAGATAAGGAGACCAAAACTGCACACAATACTCCAGATCTGATCTCACCAAGGCCCTGTATAATTGCAGTAAGACATCCCTGCTCCTATACTCAATTCCTCTTGCAATGAAGGCCAACATACCATTCGCCTTCCTAGCTGCTTGCTGCACCTGAATGCTTGCTTTCAGCGACTAAGGTACAAGGACACCCAGGTCTCGTTGCACCTCCCCTTTTCCCAATCTATCACCATTCAGATAATAATCTACCTTTCTGTTTTTACAACCAAAGTGGATAACCTCACATTTATCCATGTTATACTGCATCTGCCATGTTCTTGCCCACTCACCCAACTTGTCTAAATCACATTGGAGCCTCATTGCATCCTCCTCACAGCTCGCATTCTGCCCCAGCTTTGTGTCATCTGCAAACTTGGAAATGTTACATTTAGTTCCCTCATCCAAATCATTGATATATATTGTGAATAGCTGGGGCCCAAGCACTGATCCCTGCGGTACCCCACTAGTCACTGCCTGCCACCCGGAAAAAGACCTGTTTATTCCTACTCTCTGTTTCCTGTCTGTCAACCAATTCTCAATCCATGCCAGTATATTCCCCCCAATCCCATGTGCTTTAATTTTGCACATTAACCTCTTGTGTGGGACCTTATCAAAAGCCTTCTGAAAATCCAAGTACACCACATCCACTGGTTCTCCTCTATCTATTCTACTAGTTACATCCTCAAAAAACTCCAGTAGATTTGTTAAGCATGATTTCCCTTTCATAAACCCATGCTGACTTTGTCCAATCCCGTTAATGCCTTCCAAGTGTTCTGTTATCACATCTTTTATAATAGACGTTTAGCATTTTCCCCACTACTGATGTTAGGCTAACTGGTCTGTAATTCCCTGTTTTTTCTTTCCCTCCTTTTTTAAATAGTGGGGTTACATTTGCCACCCTCCAATCTGTAGGAACTGTTCCAGAGTCTATAGAATTTTGGAAGATGATCACCAATGCATCCATTATTTCCAGGGCTACTTCCTTTAGTACGCTGGGATGTAGATTATCAGGCCCTGGGGATTTGTCAGCCTTTAGCCCCGTTAATTTCCCTAGCACTACTTTTTTTACTAATACTGGTTTCCTTCAGTTCCTCCCTCTCACTAGACCCTTGGTTCTCTAACATTTCTGGGAGGTTATCTGTGTCCTCCTTTGTGAAGACAGAAGCAAAGTATGTGTTTAATTGTTCTGCCATTTCTTTGTTCCCCATTATAATTTCCCCCATTTCTGACTGTAAGGGACCTACATTTGTCTTCACTAATCTTTTTCTTTTTACATATTTATAGAAGCTTTTACAGTCAGTTTTTATGTTCCCTGCTAGTTTACTCTCATACTCTATGTTTCCCCTCTTAATCAATCTCTTTGTTTTCCTTTGCTGAATTCTGAACTGCGCCCGATCCTGAGGCTTGCCGCATTTTCTGGCAATTTTATATGTCTCCTCTTTGGATCTAATACTAGCCCTAATTTCTTTTGTAAGCCACAGTTGAGCCACCGTTCCTGTTTTATTTTTGCGCCAGACAAGAATGAATAATTGTTGTAATTCCTGCACACGTTCTTTAAATATTAGCCATTGCTGTCATCCCTTTTAGTAAAGTTCCCCAGTCTATCATAGCCAACTCACACCTCATACTTTCGTAATTTCCTTTATTTAGATTCAGGACCCTAGTTTCGGATTCAACTACTTCACTCTCCATCTTAATGAGGAATTCTATCATGTTATGGTTGCTTTTCTCTAAGGGACCCCACACAACAAGATTGTTAATTAATCCTTTCTCATTGCACAATACCCAGTCTAGGATCGCCTGTTCTCTAGTTGGTTCCTCAACGTATTGGTCTAGAAAACCATCACGTACACACTCCAGGAATTCCTCCCCCACAGTATTATTGATAATTTGGTTTGACCAATCTATATGTAGATTAAAGTCACCCATGATTATTGTTGTACCCTTCTTGCATGCGTCTCTAATTTCCTGTTTAATGCCCTCCCCTACATCTCCACTAGAGGTAATCCCCACAAACGTTTTCTGCCCCTTGGTGTTTCTTAGCTCCACCCATACAGATTCCACATGGTGATTTTCCGAGCCAATATCCTTCCTCACTATTGCATTGATTTCTTGCTTTACTAACAAGGCTACCCCACCTCCTTTCCCTTTTTGTCTGTCCTTTCTAAATATTGAATACCCCTGGATGTTCAGTTCCCATCCTTGGTCACCCTGCAGCCATGTCTCCGTAATAGTAACTGTATCATAACCGTTAATATCTATCTGCGCTGTTAATTCATCTAGCTTACTGAGAATGCTCCGTGCATTAAGACACAATGCCTTTAGACTTGTCTTTTTAAGATTGCTGGTCATCTTAGTTTTATTTTATGGCCCTATTTGTTTTTTGCCCTTGTTTTCTCTGCCTTCCACTATTGCTTCTTCCCTTTCTGTCTTTTCTTTCAATTCTTGTTTCCCCCTCCTCTGTCTACCTGCTCAGGTTCCCATCCCCCTGCCATTCTAGTTTAAACCTTCCCCAACAGCACCAGCAAACACCCCCGCGAGGACATCGGTCCCGGTCCTGCTCTGGTGTAACCCGTCCCACTTGTACAGGTCCCACCTTCCCCAGAACCGGTCCCATTGTCCCAGGAATCTAAATCCCTCCCTCCTACACTATCCCTGCAGCCATGCATTCATCTGGTCTATTCTCCTGTTCCTATGCGCACCTGAGATCATTACCTTTGAGGTCCTGCTTTTTAATTTATCGCCTAGCTCCTTGAATTCACCTTGCAGGACCTCATCCCTTTTTTTACCTATGTCGTTGGCACTGATATGGACCACGACTATTGGCTGTTCACCCTCCCCCTCCAGAATGCCCTGCAGCCGCTCCGTGACATCCTTGACCCTAGCACCAGGGAGGCAACATACCATCCTGGAGTCACGTTTGCGGCCACAGAAATGCCTATCTGTTCCCCTTACAATTGAATCCCCTATCACTATAGCCCTGCTACTCTTATTCCTCCCCTCCTGTGCAGCAGAATCACCCGTGGTGCCACGAACTTGACTCTTGCTGTTTTCCCCTGATAAGCCATCTCCCCCAACAGTATCCAAAGCGGCATATCTGTTTGAGAGGGAGATGGCCCCAGGGGACTCCTGCTCTACCTGCCTAGTCCTTTTACTCTGCCTGGTGGTCACCCATTTCCTTTCTGCCTGTGTAATCTTTACCTGCGGTGTGACCACCTCACTGAACGTGCTATCCACGATAATCTCAGCATCGCGGATGCTCCACAGTGAATCCACCCGCAGCTCCAGCTCCGAAATGCGGTTAGCCAGTAGCTGCAGCTGGACACACTTCCTGCACACATGGTTGCCAGGGACACTGGTAGTGCCCATGACCTCCCACATAGTGCAGGAGGAGCATATCACGGGTGCGAGCTCTGCTGCCATGACTTACCTTAGATTTACACTGCGTTTACCTCTCGGACTCTCTTCCCGCTCTCGGGACTCTCCTTTTACACCGCGCTCACCTCTCAGACTCTCCTCCCGCTCTCAGGACTCTCCTTTTACACTGGGCTCACCTCTCGGACTCTCCTCCTGCCCTTGGACTCTCCTTTTACACTACGCTCACCTCTCGGTCTTTCCTCTTGCTCTTGGACTCTCCTTTTACACTGCGCTCACCTCTCGGACTCTCCTCCTGCTCTTGGACTCTCCTTTTACACTGCGCTCACCTCTCGGACTCTCCTCCTGCTCTTGGACTTTCCTTTTACACTGCACTCACCTCTCGGACTCTCCTCCTGCTCTTGGACTTTCCTTTTACACTGCGCTCACCTCTCGGACTCTCCTCTTGCTCTTGGACTTTCCTTTTACACTGCGCTCACTTCTCGGACTCTCCTCTTGCTCTTGGACTTTCCTTTTACACTGCGCTCACCTCTCAGACTCTCCTCCCGCTCTCAGACTCTCCTCTCGCTCTCGGACTCTCCTTTTACACTGCGCTCACCTCTCAGACTCTCTTCCCGCTCTCAGAATCCAAAGAGATCCTGACTAGACTTTGAAGGAAGTTATTCTAACGATGATTGGCAAGGCTACATAAAATAAAGAAAGAAAGACTTGCATTTCTACAGCATCTTTCACAACCTCAGGATGTCCCAAAGTGCTTTACAGCCAATGAAGTACTTTTGAAGTGTAGTCATTGTTGTAATGTAGGAATATATTGGGCAATAATAGGGTAACTTTTACAAATTCGCTGAGCAATTACACCAGGAATAGTCTCTTCTAGACTAGCACAGGAGACACCAGCAGTGTCAGCAATCGGCTGCCTATAGGCGCAGCAAACAGGTGACACAGGCTTTTGAAGAACCAATACTATCATCTCCTTTCCTATTGACCAGCAACAGGACATGACAGGATTGCCCAATTCGGCCGGACTGCTGACTTTCATCAAGGAAAGGAGGTGACTGATAGCACCCATTCGCCACTTTTCAACAATCCATAATGTAACGGCACACTAGAACAGAAAGGATTTCCACTTCATCAATGTTCAGCTGGCCAATGACCAGCACCGTATCACACAGGCCGTGTTTGCTCCTTAAGCAGCTTATGCCATGTCGCAACAATTATCTGTGGCAGGGTTACTCGAACAAGCAAGAGGCTCCTGGGAGATCAAGGCTACCCTCTTCATCTCCCGTGTCTGCTACGGACACAACCTGAGCTCAGGTACAACAAGCCCCATGTCATTGGAACCTTGCAGCAGTACTTCAGAGGTCTTAACAGATCAGAGGTTGGATTCCAGGATTTCCCATAGCATCTCATCATTAACTGCTGCACAATCCATAACTACAACTAATCATGGGGGAGCAGGAGACAAGACAGTGACCATGAGGGTGTAGCCAGTACAGCCAGACGCTGATACGAGATGCATGTGACTAAGGACCTGAGCTGCTCCCTTTACAAAATAAAATGCTTCAAAGCACCTTTAGTAGCACTGTCCCTGCACTTTCTCCACTACATCAATGCCCATCCTTTGCTGTGCTGACACCTAATTCTGCACAATCACAAATACTCGCCGGCATAAAGTGCAAATTGAGTGCATCCAATTTACTTCTTTACTTTCCATGATGTGTGGACATTATCGATGTGTTTTCCCACGGTGTGTCCACTTAGTGCTGGTGCGTTGTTTGCAACATCTGAGCTGGTTGGGATTCGGGCGCTCCTGTACCTGCTTCAACTGCTTCTTGTGATGTTCCTTCAACTGATCCAGCCACGACCATTGGCTGGTCCTGGCCCCTCGCTGGCACATCTACTGTCACTCATATAGGGACACAGGATGGGCTGGATGCCCACTGATCTGCACCAGGTCTGTGAACCCTCTGCCTCAAAGTTCTCTAGACCTGATCACCCAGCATGTTGAAGGCAGACAAGAGTGCTTCACTTAGATAGGAGCCCAGTTCAGCAACAGTTTGAGCAGGCTCAACACACACTCCAGCTGTACTTAGGACCTGCATCACAGGGCTCCCGAGGGGATTGCCATTCTCTCTGTGGTAGGCAGCAGTGCAGACAGCTGTCCTTCCAATACTGTGCAGGTCTGAGTAATGGAGTCCTCCATACTCCTCGCCAAACCTTGCAGGTTATTTTGCACAGATAGAAGTGACTTATGTTCAAATTGCTGCCTTCTTTTATAAGCAGACCCCGTGAGCTTCAGAATCCCTCTGTACTTCCAGGCAGCAGATGACATGTGTTCAGGAGCCCATTGCTGCTACTCATCACGCATTGTGACTCCTCCGGTGCTACCTCCTCAAGCTCATTATCTGCATCGTCCAGGGAGTGTGTAGATATGATAGCGATTAGCAAAGGTGGTGTGAGTGCTGCTGGGTGTGGTGAGATGCCAGCCTGCCTGGGGACACTGGTTGTGGTGTCAGTCTGTTTTTAACCAAGCAAAACAGAAGAGAAACATGTCAAACCGCTGCCTAAAAGAAGCCCCTTCAAGCAGTCCTTGCATTGTAACATGCTGTGTGTGATGTTACTGACGTTGACAGTATTAACAGATTAATAGATTAATTGCCCTCTGAAATGGCCTAGCAAGCCACTCAGTTGTAAAATCTGGCTAAAAAAAGTCATAATAAGAATAAAACCGGACGGACCACCCGGCATCGGACCACTAGGCACCGGACACGACAACGGCAAAACACCAAGCCCAGTCGACTCTGCAAAGTCCTCCTCACTAACACCTGGGGACTTGTGCCAAAATTGGGAGAGCTGTCCCACAGACTAGTCAAGCAACAGCCTGACATAGCCACACTCACAGAATCATACCTTTCAGCCAACATCCCAGACTCATTCATCACCATCCCTGGGTATGTCCTGTCCCACCGGCAGGACAGACCCACCAGAGGTGGCAGTACAGTGATATACAGTCAGGAGGGAGTGGCCATGGGAGTCCTCAACATTTGACTCTGGACCCCATGAAATCTCATGGCATCAGGTCAAACATGGGCAAGGAAACCTCTTGCTGATTACCACCTACCGTCCTCCCTCAGCTGATGAATCAGTTCTCCTCCACATTGAACACCACTTGGAGGAAGCACTGAGGGTAGCAATGGCACAGAACGTACTCTGGGTGGGGGACTTCAATGTCCATCACCAAGAGTGGCTCAGTAGCACCACAACTGACCGAGCAGGCCGAGTCCTGAAGGACATAATTGCCAGACTTGTTCTGCGGCAGGTGGTGAGCGAACCAACACGAGGGAAAAACTTACTTGACCTCGTCCTCACCAATCTACCTGTCACAAATGCATCTGTCCATGACAGTATTGGTAGGAGTGACCACCGCACAGTCCTCGTGGAGACGAAGTCCCATCTTCGCACTGAGGATACCGTCCAACGTGTTGTGTGGCACTACCACCGTGCTGAATGGGATAGATTCAGAACAGATCTAGCAGCTCAAAACTGGGCATCCATGAGGTGCTGTGGGCCATCAGCAGCAGCAGAATTGTATTCCAGCACAATCTATAACTTCATGGCCCGGCATATTCCTCACTCTACCATTACCAATAAGCCAGTGGATCAACCCTGGTTCAATGAGGAGTGTAGAAGAGCATGCCAGGAGCAGCACCAGGCGTACCGAAAAATGAGGTGCCAACCTGGTGAAGCTACAACTCAGGACTACATGCTATGGGCCCCGACAATATCCCAGCTGTAGTGCTGAAGGCTTGTGCTCCAGAACTAGCTGCGCCTCTTGCCAAGCTGTTCCAGTACAGCTACAACACTGGCATCTACCAGACAATGTGGAAAATTGCCCAGGTATGTCCTGTCCACAAAAAGCAGGACAAATCCAATCCGGCCAATTACCGCCCCATCAGTCTACTCTCAATCATCAGCAAAGTGATGGAAGGTGTCATCGACAGTGCTATCAAGCGGCACTTACTCACCAATAACCTGCTCACCGATGCTCAGTTTGGGTTCCGCCAGGACCACTTGGCTCCAGACCTCATTACAGCCTTGGTCCAAACATGGACAAAAGAGCTGAATTCCAGAGGTGAGGTGAGAGTGACTGCCCTTGACATCAAGGCAGCATTTGACTGCGTGTGGCACCAAGGAGCCCTAGTAAAATTGAAGTCAATGGGAATCAGGGGGAAAACTCTCCAATGGCTGGAGTCATACCTAGCACAAAGGAAGATAGTATTGGTTGTTGGAGGCCAATCATCTCAGCCCCAGGACATTGCTGCAGGAGTTCCTCAGGGCAGTGTCCTAGGCCTAACCATCTTCAGCTGCTTCATCAATGACCTTCCCTCCATCATAAGGGAGAAATGAGGATGTTCGCTGATGATTGCACAGTGTTCAGTTCCATTCGCAACCCCTCAAATAATGAAGCAGAGCGAGCCCGCATGCAGCAAGACCAGGACAACATCCAGGCTTGGGCTGATAAGTGGCAAGTAACATTTGTGCCAGACAAGTGCCAGGCAATGACCATCTCCAACAAGAGAGAGTCTAACCACCTCCCCATCACATTCAACGGCATTACCATCGCCGAATCCCCCACCATCAACTTCCTGAGGGTCACCATTGACCAGAAACTTAAATACTGTGGCTACAAGAGCAGGTCAGAGGCTGGGTCTTCTTCGGCGAGTGACTCACCTCCTGACTCCCCAAAGCCTTTCCAACATTTACAAGGCACAAGTCAGGAGTGTGATGGAATATTCTCCACTTGCCTGGATGAGTGCAGCTCCAAAACACTCATGATGCTATGTGCCTGGCATTGACTTCATCTCCTACTGCCTCCCACTACGTTTTGGGTGTATATCTCGAGGGCCTCTTGCTCCCCCGCACCCCTTGGATATAGCAAGGCCTCTGGTGCATCAGCAGAGAACCTTGGTGCACGGAATCTCATATCGACAGATTGGTGAGGTCTGGCATGCAGATTGGAGGATGTGGGATTTAGTGGTGCGCAACCTTTATTCAATGTTTTAATATAACTCATCACTATTTAAAAATAGGGATGGGACCTGCATCTGTGCTTTACACGTGTGATGTCTGATCTCCGTTCAGACTCCGTGCAGACAGCAGGCTGTTATATTCAGCAAATAACAGGTACCAGCTACTTTTAAGAGATTTCTAACAGACAGCCTGGCTTTAAGAGATTGGAGCTCCCCCCTGCTGGTGGAAAGTGCGAATTGCATGGAATCCTCGTTCAACGCTGATTTGCAACGCAGATTGCAGGTAAGTCCTCGGGCCTGACAAAAATTTCGTCCTGCCTGCGCAGGGACCATTGGGTGCGAGGTAATAGCGGATCGTGCTACTCCTGCCCAAAAACAGGCCCTATCCAAGGCATGGATGTTAGGGAACTTGGGGAAATAAATAGTGATGTCTTGAGGAGTGTACATATTACAGAGAGGGAGGTGCTGGAAGTCTTAACGCGCATCAAGGTAGATAAATCTCCGGGACCTGATGAAATGTATCCCAGGACGTTAAGGGAGGTTAGGGAGGAAATTGCGGGTCCCCTAGCAGAGATATTTGAATCATCCACCGCTACAGGTGAGGTGCCTGAAGATTGGAGGGTAGCAAATGTTGTGCCTTTGTTTAAGAAGGGCGGCAGGGAAAAGCCTGGGAACTACAGACCAGTGAGCCTGACATCTGTAGTGGGTAAGTTGTTAGAGGGTATTCTGAGGGACAGGATCTACAGGCATTTGGAGAGGCAGGGACTAATTAGGAACAGTCAGCATGGTTTTGTGAGAGGAAAATCATGTCTCACGAATTTGATTGAGTTTTTTGAAGGGGTAACCAAGAAGATAGATGAGGGCTGTGCAGTAGACGTGGTCTACATGGACTTCAGCAAAGCATTTGACAAGGTACCGCATGGTAGGTTGTTACATAAGGTTAAATCTCATGGGATCCAAGGTGAGGTAGCCAATTGGATACAAAATTGGCTTGACGACAGAAGACAGAGGGTGGTTGTGGAGGGTTGTTTTTCAAACTGGATGCCTGTGTCCAGCGGTGTGCCTCAGGAATCGGTGCTGGGTCCGCTGTTATTTGTTATTTATATTAATGATTTGGATGAGAATTTAGGAGGCATGGTTAGTAAGTTTGCAGATGACACCAAGATTGGTGGCATTGTGGACAGTGAAGAAGGTTATCTAGGATTGCAACGGGATCTTGATAAATTGGGCCAGTGGGCCGATGAATGGCAGATGGAGTTTAATTTAGATAAATGTGAGGTGATGCATTTTGGTAGATCGAATCGGGCCAGGACCTACTCCGTTAATGGTAGGGCGTTGGGGAGAGTTATAGAACAAAGAGATCTAGGAGTACAGATTCATAGCTCCTTGAAAGTGGAGTCACAGGTGGATAGGGTGGTGAAGAAGGCATTCAGCATGCTTGGTTTCATTGGTCAGAACATTGAATGCAGGAGTTGGGATGTCTTGTTGAAGTTGTACAGGGCATTGGTGAGGCCACACTTGGAGTACTGTGTACAGTTCTGGTCACCCTATTATAGAAAGGATATTATTAAACTAGAAAGAGTGCAGAAAAGATTTACTAGGATGCTACCGGGACTTGATGGTTTGACTTACAGGGAGAGGTTAGACAGACTGGGACTTTTTTCCCTGGAGAGTAGGAGGTTAAGGGGTGATCTTATAGAAGTCTATAAAATAATGAGGGGCATAGATAAGGTCGATAGTCAAAATCTTTTCCCAAAGGTAGGGGAGTCTATAACGAGGGGGCACAGATTTAAGGTGAGAGGGGAGAGATACAAAAGGATCCAGAGGGGCAATTTTTTCACTCAAAGGGTGGTGAGTGTCTGGAACGAGCTGCCAGAGGCAGTAGTCGAGGCGGGTACAATTTTGTCTTTTAAAAAGCATTTGGACAGTTACATGGGGAAGATGGGTATCGAGGGATATGGGCCAAGTGCAGGCAATTGGGACTAGCTTAGTGGTATAAACTGGGCGACATGGACATGTTGGGCCGAAGGGCCTGTTTCCATGTTGTAACTTCTATGATTCTATGATTCTATGCCTCTATGCCTGTTGGGTGTGAGAGCATCAGGGGTAAAGTCCAGGCCCCCCCCCAAATCAGAGGCTCGTACCAGCAGGTTCTTGTTTTGTCTTGTCCCTTACTCAGTCGCTGACACACAAGCAATAAATGCTGGCCTTGCTCGCAACGCCCGTTTCTCAAGAATGAATTTTTAAAAAAATGGTACGTAATAGACCAGAACTGGAGTGAGTCCCAGGCACCACAAACTTGTGACTTATGTCAATGACTGAGTGAGGGACAAGATAAAACAAGAGCATGCTGGTACCAGCCTCAGCTCTGGGGGGGCCCTGGGCTTTAGCCCCGATGTTCTCACACCCACCAATGTCCAGGCTGCTCTCCTCTACTGGAATCGCGAGTTTGTAGTGCCTGACACCCACTCCAATCCTGGTGTATTATGTACCATTTTGAAAAAAAAATAATTCTTGGGGAATGGCCATCGCTGACAATGCCAGCATTTATCCTAAAAGGTTTACAGTCCTATAGAAACTTTATAGGACTATATAATATTTCTTTATAAAGACTATAAGAGAAAACATTGCTGTCTTCAAACATGTGGTAAGGATACCATTATAGTCCATAATTCTGAAGTGGAAGCTCAGACACTCGAAAGCTGTTTGTAAATCCAAATGTTCATCCATATTTATCAGGTAAATTTCCTCCTATGTAAAGATTTAGAATGGAATCTTGTGTATAAATAGTTGCCTGTAATTTTAGGTTCTACCCAGTAGATTGTGCTGTGGAGTGAGTTCTAAAGTCTCTCTCCCAACTCCATCATCATCTTGTATATAAAGAAATAAAATCAGAAAATGCTGGAAACGCACAGCAGATCAGGCACCATCTTTAAATTCACCTACATGTCTAGCTACATCGAGGTACAGTGAGTCTACAGCACAGAAACAGGCCATTCAGCCCAACTGGTCTATGCCACATTATACTCCACACAAGCCTCCTCCCACCCCTCTTCATTTACCCCTATCAACATATCCTTCTATTCCTCTCTCCCTCATGTGCTTATCTAGCTTCCCCTTAAATGAATCTTTGCTATTTGTTTCAACCACTCCTTGTGGTAGCAAGTTCCACATTCTCACCATTCTCTGGGTAAAGAAGTTTCTCCTGAATTCTCTTTTGGATTTATTGGTGACTATCTTATATTGATGACCTCTAGTTTTGGACTCCCCCACAAGTGGAAACATTTTCTCTACGTCTACCCTATGAAATCCTTTCATTATCTTAAATGCCTCTATCAGGTCACCCCTCAGTCTGCTCTTTTCTAGAGAAAAGAGCCTCAGCCTGTTCAATCTTTCCTGATAGGTATAACCTCTTAGTTCTGGTATCATCTTAGTAAATCTTTTTTGCACCTTCTCCAGTGCCTCGATATCCTTTTTATAATATGGAGACCAGAACTGTTCACAGTATTCTAAGTGTGGTCTAACCAAGGTTCTATACAAGTTTAACATAACTTCTTTGCTTTTCAATTCTATCCCTCTAGAAATGAACCCCAGTGCTTGATTTCCATATTTAATGGCTTTATTAACCTGTGTTGCTACTTTTAGTGATTTGTGTATCTGTACCCCCAGATCCCTCTGCTCCTCTACCCCATTTAGACTCTTATTTTCCAAGCAGTATGTGGCCTCCTTATTCCTCCTACCAAAATGCTCCACCTCACACTTATCCATATTGAACTTAATTTGCCAATTACACGCCCGCTCTGCAAGTTTATTAATGTCCTCTTATATTTTGTCACATTGTTCCTTTGCGTTATCTACACCCCCCAATTTGGTGCCATCCGCAAATTTTGAAATTGTACTTCCGATAGCCAAGTCCAAATCATTAACGTAAATGGTGAACAATAGTGGTCCCAGCAACAATCCCTGTGGAACACCACGTCCCACCTTTTGCCAGTCTGAGTAGCTACCATTAACCCCTACTCTTTGTTTTCTGTTTTGTAGCCAGCTTGCTATCCATTCCGCTACTTGTCCCCTGACTCCACGTGCTCTAATTTTAGTCACAAATCTTCTATGTGGTACCTTATCGAAAGCCTTTTGAAAAATCCAAATATATTACATCTATTGCATTACCCTTGTCTACTCTTTCTGTTACTTCTTTAAAGAATTCAATAAGTTTGGTCAAGCATGACCTTCCCTTTTGAAATCCATGCTGACTATTCTTTATTATATTTTCAGTTTCTAGATGTTTTTCTAATACATCTTTGAGTAAAGATTCCATTATCTTTCCAGCACTGACGTTAAGCTAACTGGACTTGTTCTATCTCCCTTGTTGCCCTTGAGAAGGTGGTAATTAGCCTTCTTCTTGAAACGCTGCAGTCCATGTGGTGAGGCTACTCCCACACCAATGTTAGGTAGGGAGTTCTAGAAACCAAGTCATGCAAGCAGATATGTAGCCTTTATCTGTTGCAAGTTTATGTAGCAGAGAATCTACATACAGCTGCCCATTATCCAGTCTATCCTTCATGCCATTAAATGACCATGCATCATGGAGAGAGGTTGGCTTACAAGGGTTTCTTACTTGAAACCCCATTAAGATTTTTTGGTCTGTATCATTTGGTTTATTCTGCCTTGGCTCAGTGGTAGCACCCTCATCTCTGAGTCAGAAGATTGTGGGATCAAGCTCTACTTGAGAGACTTGAGCACAAAATCAAGGCTGACACTTAAGTGCAGTACTGAGGGAGTGCTGCACTGTTAGAGGTGCCATCTTTCAGATGAGACATTAAACTGAGGGTTCATCTGCCCTCTTAGATAGATCGAAAAATCCCATTACACTATTTGAAGAGCAGGAGAGTTCTCCCCGGGGTCCTGGCCAACATTTATCCCTCAACCAACATCACCAAAACAGATGATCTAGTAATTTATCACGTTGCTGTTTGTGGGATCTTGCTGTGTGCAATTTGGCTGCTGTATTTCCTTCATTACAACAGTAACTACATTTCAAAAGTTCTTCTATGGCTGTGAAAAGCTTTGGGATGTCTTGAGGTCATGAAAGGTGCGATATAAATGCTAGTTCTTTCCTTCTTTACGCAGTTGTGCATTGTATTTGGCGGTTTGGCCGAGTTTGGTGAACACACATTGTCTGGTCACACATGCCAAGACAGCTCAGGATAAACTGCTGTTAGCATTCAACATGATTCAGCACAAAATGTGAGGGTACACCTTGTTCTACACTTCATTCCTGCTGGAACATTGCATTCCAAACTTGTCTTTAGCTGTTTCTTTTATAGGTTCCATTCTGTGAAGGACATTAGGGAAACAGTTGGGTTTTTACAACAATTGGGTTTTTACCGCACAGTGCTTATAGAGACGAAGTCCCGTCTTCACACTGAGGACACCATCCAACATGTTGTGTGGCACTTCCACCATGCTAAATGGGATAGATTCAGAACAGATTTAGCAGCTCAAAACTGAGCATCCATGAGGCGCTGTGGGCCATCAGCAGCAACAGAATTGTATTCCATCAAAATCTGTAACCTCATGGCTCAGCATATTCCTCACTCTACCATTACCATCAAGCCAGAAAAACAACCCTGGTTCAATGAGGACTGTAGAAGAGCATGCCAGGAGCAGCACCAGGCGTAACGAAAAATGAGGTGCCAACCTGGTGAATCTACAGCATAGGACTACATGCATGCTAAACAGCGGAAGCAACATGCTATAGACAGAGCTAAGCGATCCCACAAACAATGAATCAGATCAAAGCTCTGCAGTCCTGCCACATTCAGTCGTGAATGGTGGTGGACAATTAACAACTAACAGAAGGAGGAGGCTCTGTAAACATCCCCATCCTCAATGATGGCAGAGCCCAGCACGTGAGTGCAAAAGACAAGGCTGAAGCGTTCGCAACCATCTTCAGCCAGAAGTGCCGAGTGGATGATCCATCTCGGCCTCCTCCCGAGATCCCCACCACCACAGAAGCCAGTCTTCAGCCAATTCGATTCACTCCATGTGATATCAAGAAATGGCTGAGTGCACTGGATACAGCAAAGGCTATGGGCCCCGATAACATCCCGGCTATAGTGCTGAAGACTTGTGCTCCAGAACTAGCCGTGCCTCTAGCCAAACTGTCCCAGTGCAGCTACAACACTGGCATCTACCCGACAATGTGGAAAATTGCCCAGGTATGTCCTGTCCACAAAAAGCAGGACAAATCCAATCCAGCCAATTATCGCCCCATCAGTCTACTCTCAATCATCAGCAAAGTGATGGAAGATGTCATGGACAGTGCTATCAAGCGACACTTACTCACCAATAACCTGCTCACCGATGCTCAGTTTGGGTTCTGCCAGGACCACTCGGTTCTAGACCTCATTACAGCCTTGGTCCAAACAGGGACAAAATAGTTGAATTCCAGAGGTGAGGCGAGAGTGACTGCCCTTGACATCAAGGCAGCATTTGACCAAGTGTGGCACCAAGGAGCCCCAGTAAAATTGAAGTCAATGGGAATCAGGGGGAAAACTCTCCAGTGGCTGGAGTCATACCTAGCACAAAGGAAGACGGTAGTGGTTGTTGGAGGCCAATCATCTCAGCCCCAGGGCATTGCTGCAGGTGTTCCTCAGGGCAGTGTCCTAGGCCCAACCATCTTCAGCTGCTTCATCAATGACCTTCCCTCCATCATAAGGTCAGAAATGGGGGTGTTCGCTGATGATTGCACATTGTTCAGTTCCATTTACAACCCCTCAGATAATGACGTAGTCCATGCTCGCATGCAGCAAAACGTGGACAACATCCAGGCTTGGGTTGATAAGTGGCAAGTAATATTCCCACCATGCAAGTGCCAGGCAATGACCATCTCCAACAAGAGAGAGTCTAACCACCTCCCCTTGATATTGAACGACATTACCATCACCGAACCCCCCACCATCAACATTCTTGGTGTCACCATTGACCAGAAACTTAACTGGACCAGCCACATAAATACTGTGGCTACGAGAGCAGGTAAGAGGCTGGGTATTCTGCGGCGAGTGACTCACCTCCTGACACCCCAAAGCCTTTCCACCATCTACAAGGCACAAGTCAGGAGTGTGATGGAATACACTCCACTAGCCTGGACGAGTGCAGCTCCAACCACACTCAAGAAGCTCGGCACCATTCAGGATAAAGCTTGTTTGGTACCCCATCCACCACCCTAAACATTCACTCCCTTCACCACCGGTGCACTGTGGCTGCAGTGTGTACCATCCACAAGATGCACTGCAGCAACTCGCCAAGGCTTCTTCAACAGCACCTCCCAAACTCAGGACTTCTACCACCTAGAATGACAAGTGCAGCAGGCACATGAGAACAACACCACCTGCACATTCCCTCCAAGTCAACACCATCCTGACTTGGAAATATATCGCCGTTCCTTCATCGTCGCTGGGTCAAAATCATGGAACTCCCTTCCTAACAGCACTGTGGGAGAACCTTCACCACACGGACTGCCGCGGTTCAAGAAGGCGGTTCACCACCAACACCTTCTCAAGGGCAATTAGGGATGGGCAATAAATGCCGGCCTTGCCAGCGACACCCACATCCCATGAACGAATAAAAAAAAATCCAGCATCTTTCGTGGTCATTTTTATCTGGTACAGGATTCACTGAATTCAATTTTACGCTGACTTTATACTGGGAAATGTAACAACGAGGTGACATCAGGGAACTGGGTCATTCCATTGTTACTCAGTCAGAAGGGAGATGAGGTCAGCCAAGCTGACCTATGCATTAGTCACCTGCTTGATACCTGGACATCACATCTGCCGATAACTACAGAGGTCGTGAAAGGCGCTATATAAATACAAGCTTTTTTCTTTCTTTTAAAGTGAATGAATTGCTTACCGTTATTATTCAGGAGGCAGCACAGTGCCCCATACAACCCCAGCCTTCACCTGGAAGTGTTCCATCCATCACAGCCTGCAGTTTCTTGTGGACATGGCGCATCGCACCTATTATGGGCTGCCTGATGACGCTTCAGATACTCAAGGAGAAAGCGCATAATAACCAGGTGAGAGATACCACAGGTGGATCACCTACTGATCTACAACCTGTCATCCGCAATGAAGAAGAAGCCTTTGCAATCCTGAGGAGAATACGGAGGGAGTAGAGATGGCAAAGTATGAGGGAGGCTGACTGGAAAGTGAGCATTCATAGGAGCTGGAGATTAAGGTAAGAATCCCTTCCTCTTGACGTAGGTGATGGGATTGATGAAGGGAGTTTGATGGACTACTTGTGTGCAATCCATAACTTGTTGAAGCTTGAGTGATCCTGTCACAGTGCCCTGTCATGCTGCCTTTGGTTGTCCATGGAGCAGATGATGAACTTTTTGGCTCTGGCAAACAACGCGCCTATAGCTTGCTTGATGTGCGCAGCTGGTTGGCTAATGTTATTGATGTCCCCAGTGCCACCCTGCAATGACCCTGTAGCATAGATGTTCAGGGGTGATGTGCCCTTCACAGCCACTGGCAGTGCCATCCCAAAGGTGAAGGTTGGTTGTTGGTCGGGTCATTGATGAATAAATGTGCACACACTATTCCTGGGTCAGCTAGGGTGGGACTGTCTTGGTCTGTATATTCTGGAGTTTGGGTACTGGTGGGTGGGTGCCCCGTGACTCCTGTAGTCCTTAGCCAGCCTGGCCTCCCTCTGGCTCTTATTCTTCTTCTTCATCCAAATAGCAAAGGTACAGGAGTATTCCCAATGGGACACCCAGTGCGGGTTCTTTTGAATTGAATGGTAGCAAAGAATAGGGCCCCCACTGCAGAAGGGGTGAAGGTAGATGGCAACGCAGCAATCAGCAGATTTTACAAGACGGTTTACAGCACCTGCTGTGGCTCTTTAATTTTACTCCACCTTTTACTTCCTGCCTATGGATGCTGGGAGCCCGTTTCCTAGACATGTGGTTCACAGCAGAGTAAACGAGGGGTTAATGACAGAGAGTAGGACATTTGACGTCATATCATTACTGCCTCACTGAAATATACCCAGCCATATTTGTGTGGCCTTTTTAGCATCCAGTGGAAGTTATGGCGGAAAATCGGACAGACAGAAATCTGGAGGCGGATCCAGTGATATGTCCCCACCCAATTCCCATCTCTACCACCGCCCCCCCCCCCACAACCCCCCAACTCATCCCAGCACTACCCAAAAATTGGTGGTATGAAGAGGAAAATCCAGCTTCTCGGGCTGTGCAGTCAGCAATCAGCTAACCTCTTGCCTATAACACACCTACTCTGATTAGACTCCTTAGGACCAATGTTCTGTGTTTGTGCTGGGGACTGGGAGCTTTGTCCACCCACAGGGTTGTTGGGAAATCACAGGCGTGCTGCCTGCGATTTTCTGATATGCACGTTTGACGAATAAACCTCCTCCAGCCCTACAACCTTCCGAGATCTCTGCACTCCTCCAATTCTTGCCTCTTGCATATCCTCGATTTACATCGCTCCACCATTGGCGGACGTGCCTTCAGCTGCCTGGGGCCCTAAGCTCTGGAATTCCCTCCTTAAACCTCTCCGCCTCTCCAACTCCTCCTCCTCCTTTAAGATGCTTCTTAAAACCAAGCTGTCTTAGTAACTCCTTATGTGGCTCGTTGTCAATTTTTTTTGTTTGATAATCGCTCCTGTGAAGCGTCTTGGGATGTTTTACTACATTAAACACACTATATAAATGCAAGTAGTTGTAACTGTTCTTCAGTGGGTAGCAGGTGTTCATGGTTCACTGGGGAAGAAATTGGCCTCGATCTTCTGCCGGAGTTACACTGGGTCCCCAGCATTGCTTGAGCGGATGTGGGTGGGAAATCCTCCCAGGAACTACGCCACCGGCTTCCTGCTCTCCCCTGGCACTGCCGGTGATTATCCATTGGCAGTGACAGGAACGTCTGTCCAAATATGGCAAAAATATACGGAATGCAAATAAGGGGAATGGAGCAGGGAGTGCCAGGGTTGGCTCTGTGTTATTGCAGGGCTGTGGGGAATGAGCAGGGGAGTGGGTCCAATTGGATCCCCCTTTGAAAGAACCGGCACAGGCACGATGGGCCGAATGGCCTCCTTCTGTGCTGTAGGATTCTATAATTCTGGGCTCTCATTGTTCCTGTGGTTTGATTTAAGACTGAAAGTCCTCATGAAAGTAGAGTTTTAGACTCATCTGCAGCTATTCCACACGTACAGCACAAGAGCCTGAAGCCTGGATCATAGTATGTTACAGCACAGGAGAAGGCCATTTGGCCCATCGTGCCCGTGCCGGCTCTTTGAAAGAGCTATCCAATTCGTCCCATTCCCCTGCTCTTTCCCCATAGCCCTGTAAATTTTTTCACTTCAAGTATTTATCGAATTTCCTTTTGAAAGTTACTATTGAATCTGCTTCCATCATCCTATCGCGCAGTGAATTCCAGATCAAAACAACTCGCTGCGTAAAAAAATGTTTCCTCATGTCACCTCTGGCTCTTTTGCCGATCACCTTAAATCTGTGTGCTTTGGTTACTGACCCTTCTGCCACTGGAAACAGCTTCTCCTGATTTACTCTATCAAAACCGTTTATGGTCTTGAACAACTCTGTCAAATCTCCCCTTAACCTTCTCTGCTCTAAGGAGAACAACCCCAGCTTCTCCAGTCTCTCCACTGTTATAAGTGCTCGAGACCTGCTGCAGCATCCTCTCTCCCTTCACCCTCCCCAGTCGGCTCCTCGCCCAGGACCCAGACGATAAAATGGTATTTAAAGTGACCCTTAAAAAATCGGTTGGTGCCAGTGGGCGGATCATTACGCTGGGCTCAACACCAGGGCCGCTCAAGATGTGCTGGAATTCCACCAAAGTGAAAAATCCCGGGCTCTGTCTGTACTTTAATAAATAGACAAATAGAAAAAAGGCTGAATAATACAAGGCTTCTGCTGGAATTCTGCTAAGAACTGAAATGCGTGTTCAATGAGCAGGTATTTAAATCCAGGCGACATTCAGCTGCACATGTCAAAATAATGAACTCCTATAAAAGCAGTGAAATTTTCATTTCGAAATAAAACGAAACAGTGGCATTTTGGTTGTGGATTGGTTGAATGCGAGTTTGCTGGGCGAAAGCAAAAAGCACAAAGTGTGGGACTGTGAAGCTTTAGATTATTTATATAGGCTATGGGGAAAGAGCAGGAGAGTGGGACTAAATGGATAGCTCTTTCATAGAGCCGGCACAGACACAATGGGCCGAATGGCCTCCTTCTGTGCTCTATGATTTTCCCCTTTTACCAGTTGTCGGTACAAGCTGTGTGATGGCTGCTGGATTTTATTCAAATGCTTCTAGTTTCTGCCTTTCATGAACTGTTATTACTTGAGTCTTTCTTTACAGGAATGATAGATACAAACGAGGTTGTATGAGGCTGAATGAGGATGGAGCCCAAATGTTCCAATCAGCATTATTTTAAAATAACAGCGAATGGAAAATCTTGAGGGTCAGTGATTTCATAAATATATATATTAAAGGGTCTTTTATATTGGTCTTTTAAGTCAGATCCCAGGAGCTCTGCTGTTAAATCTGGTTTCCATGGACTGCTTAATGACATTAAACTTTACATAACAACCCTTATAATCAGTTGAGTCTGAGGGTCAATTGAAAATCTCAAAACTGAGATTGATGGATTTTTGTTAGGCAAGGGTATTTAGGGTTACGGAACCAAGGCGGGTAAATGGAGTTAAGATACAGATCAGCCATGATCTAATTGAATGGCGGAACAGGCTCGTGGGGCTGAATGGCCACCTTCTGTTCCTGTGATCCTATGCTTGTTAGACCCCTTTTGACCGGGGCCTACCAGTTTGCTGCAGGATGACAGCTCGCTGAGTCCGACTTCGAAATAATATAAAAGCTTTAAAAACAGCACCACCCACTCCAAGTAAAAGAGTGAAGAGACTGAAACTGGGCCTCACCTGAATCTCCAAAGCAGCTAACTTTACCTTCTCACTTGCATTCCTGTTGTATTCCTCTATTGTCCATGAAGGCTGGGGCCGCTTCTTCTCCAAAACGTCTGTCAGTCGGAGGTCCGTGTACAGTGGATTGTTCTTCATGTGGGACTTCATGGAATTGGGGTAGACGTGAGGGCTGAAGACTTGTTCAATCAAAAGAGAATCGTTCGACGGCTTCGATGGCCTGTGAGATTGTGAAATGACGTATCGCCGATCTGCCTGGAAAAGAATTTAAAGGATTGAAGCCTCCAACAAGCAGAAAAGGAAAATAACCTCCGGTAAAAGCATAATTACAGCATTCACTAGGATCATTTAATCAAAGCAATGGTCCAAATAAGACCAATACGATGCCTTAGGTGTAAGGACCAACAGCCCTCCAAAAAATGAACTGATTTCACTGGGGGTCTGTATTCTCATAAAATCAGTCGGATTGGGGGACTAGTGGTGGGGGGGGGGGGGCAAGGGGCGGGGTCCACAGCTGGCCTCAGTGACCCTGGGTTAAGGGAGGGGTGGAAATCAGCCAAGATTGGCACAACTGCTTTCCAGTGAACCTTGCTGGACAATGCAGAGGTACAGATAGTGAGTGAGGATGGGCTCAGTTGTGACGATGGTTAAATAGTCTTATACATAAAGAAAGGCCACTTTTACATAGAATTACATAGAATTTACAGCACAGAAACAAGTCATTCGAACCAACTGGTCTACGCTGGTGTTTGTGCTCCACACGAGCCTCCTCCTATCTTACTTCATCTAACCCTATTAGCACACACTTCTATTCCTTTCTCCCTCATGTACTTGCCTAGTTTCCCCTTAAATGCATCTACGTTATGCGCCTCAACCACTCCATGTGCAGCAAGTTCCGCATTCTAACCACTCTCTGGGTAAAGAAGTTTCTTCTGAATTCCTTAATGGATTTATTAGTGACTATCTTATATTTATGACCCCTAGTTTTGGCCTCCCCCACAAATAGAAATATCTTCTCTATGTCTACCCTATCGAACCCCTTCATAATTTTAAAGACTCCTCAGTCTAGAGAAACGAGCCCCAGCCAGTTCAGTCTTTCCTTATAGTGATGGTCATTGGTATCTGTAGGACCGAACTCCAAACTGAGCATCCACCTCTACCTCCCTTTCAAAGAACAGGGGAGTTCTCCCGATGTCTTGCCCCACATTTATCCCTCAACCAACGCCACCAAAAGCGATTAACTGATCATTCAATTCATTTCAGTTTGTGGGATCTTGTTATGTATAAATTGGCTGCTCCGTTTGCCTACGAACAACATGACTGCACTTCAAGAAATAATTTGTTGTCTGCGACGCACTTTGGGATGTTTTAAGGAGTGAAAGGCACTATACTTTCAGGAGAGGACAGGAAAAAATGGAGGAAAGTGAAAGAAAATGATAGTGTGAATTCGTACTTTCCTGCTTCTAGAAGCTGATGATTCTGGGTCATATTGCCAAGTCAGTTGAGTTCAGGTGCCCAGAAGTAACGCAATGCTCTGATCAAACCATGTCTGATGGGTTGCAATGTCATAAAAAGGGAGATTTTCTGCTGGAGTTATGCCAGTTTCCTGCCATAATCCCAGGGACCGAAGATTGGGGCGGGGGGGAGGAGGAAGGTCGGGGGGGTCCCATCTAAAGGTTCTTCCAAGTCAGTCCAATTATGTTATAAATAAAAATACAAGAGCAGGATTTAAAATAAAAATTTTTAAATTAGTGATAATCCTTTGTAGAGTGAAGTACCTTTAAGTGCACATTGACTGTACCTACAGGTTAAATATACCCACTGGTTACATATACCCACTGGTTAAATATACCCACTGGTTAAATATATTCGCTGGTTACATATACCCATTGGTTAAATATTCGCACTGGTTGCATGTACCCCTTGGTTACATATACCGACAATAACAACAACAACTTGCATTTATATAGCGCCTTTAACGTAGCAAAACCTTCCAAGGTGCTTCACAGGAGCGTTATAAAACAAAATTTGACTCCGAGCCACATAAGGAGATATTAGGACAGGCAACCAAAAGCTTGGTCCAAGAGGTAGGTTTTAAGGAATATCTTAAAGGAGAGAGAGGTAGAGAGTCGGAGAGGTTTAGGGAGTGAATTCCAGAGCTTAGGGCCCAGGCAGCTGACAGCACAGCCGCCAATGGTGGAGTGATGAAAATCGGAGATGTGCAAGAGGCAAGAATTGGAGGAGCGCAGAGATCTCGGAGGGTTGTAGGGCTGGAGGAGGTTACAGAGATAGGGAAGGGTGAGGCCATGGAGGGATTTGAAAACAAGGATGAGAATTTTAAAATCAAGGCATTCCCGAACCAGGAACTAATGTAGGTCAGCGAGCACAAGTGATGGGTGAATGGGACTTGGTGCGAGTTAGGATGTGGGCAGTAGAGTTTTGGATGAACTCAAGTTTATAGAGGGTGGAAGATGGGAGGCTGGCCAGGAGAGCGTTGGAATAGTCAAGTCTAGAGGTAACGTAGACATGGATGAGGGTTTCAGCAGCAGATGAGCTGAGGCAGGGACGGAGATGGGCGATGTTATGGAGGTGGAAGTAGGCGGTCTTGGTGATGGAGCGCATATGTGGTTGGAAGCTCATCTCAGGGTCAAATAGCGCGCCAAGGTTGCAAACAGTCTGGTTCAGCCTCAGACAGTGGCCAGGGAGAGGGATGGAGTTAGTGGCTAGGGAACGGAGTTTGTGACATGACCGAAGACAATGGCTTCGGTTTTCCCAATATTTAGTTGGAGAAAATTTTTGCTCATCCAGTACTGGAACAGTGTGACAAATCAGAGACAGTGGAGGGGTCGAGAGAGGTGGTGGTGAGGTAGAGCTGGGTGCCATCAGCATACATGTTCAGATGATATCGCAGCATGTATCGGTGATCAGTGCTGGGGCCTCAGCTATTTACAATCTATATCAATGACTTAGATGAAGAGACCGAGTGTAATGTATCCAAGTTTGCTGACGATACAAAGCTAGGTGGGAAAGTAAGCTGCGAGGACACAAAGAGTCTGCAAAGAGATATAGACGGGTTAAGTGAGTGGGCAAGAAGGTGGCAGATGGAGTATAATGTGGGGAAATGTGAGATTATTCACTTTGGAAGAAAGAATAGAAAAACAGAGTATTTTTTTAAATGGTGAAAAACTATTAAATGTTGGTGTTCAGAGGGATTTGGGTGTCCTTGTACATGAAACACATAAAGTTAACATGCAGATACAGCAAGCAATTAGGAAGCCAAATGATATGTTGGCCTTTATTGCAAGGGGGTTGGAGTACAGAGTAAGGGAGTCTTGCTGCAATCGTACAGGGCTTTGGTGAGACCACACCTGGAGTACTGTGTATAGTTTTGGTCTCCTTACCTAAGGAAGGATATACTTGCCTTAGAGGTGGTGCAATGAAGGTTCACTCGGTTAATCCCGGGGATGAGGGGGCGGACATATGAGGATAGGTTGAGTAGATTGGGACTCTACTCATTGGAGTTCAGAAGAATGTGAGGTGATCTTATTGAAACATATAAGATTGTGAAGGGGCTTGATCGGGTGGATGCGGTAAGGCTGTTCCCAAGGATGGGTGAAATTAGAACTAGGGGGCATAATCTTAGAATAAGGGGCTGCTCTTTCAAAACTGAGATGAGGAGAAACTTCTTCACTCAGAGGGTGGTAGGTCTGTGGAATTTGCTGCCCCAGGAAGCTGTGGAAGCTACATCATTAAATAAATTTAAAACAGAAATAGACAGTTTCCTAGAATTAAAGGGAATTAGGGGTTACGGGGAGCGGGCAGGAAATTGGACATGAAGCTGAGTTTGGATCGGTCAATGCCCTGTGGGTGGCGGAGAGGGCCCAGGGGCTGAGTGGCCGGGTCCTGCTCCTACTTCTTGTGTTCTTTAGATTTGAGGTTAGGATCAGATCAGCCATGATCTTATTGAATGGGGAACAGGCTCGAGGGGCCGATTGGCCTACTCCTGCTCCTATTTCTTATGTTCATTAGATTGATTCCTGAGATGAGAGGGTTGCTCTATGAGGCAAGATGGGCATATACTCTCTGGAGTTTAGAAGAATGAGAGGTAATCTCATTGAAACATTTTAAATTCTGTGGGGGCTTGACAGGGTAGATGCTGAGAGGTTGTTCCCCCTAGCTGGAGAGTCTAGAGCTAGGGGACATAGCCTCAGGATAAGGGGTCGGCCATTTCGGACTGAGATGAGGAGAGATTTCTTCACTCAGAGGTTTGTGAATGTTTGGAATTCTCTACCCCAGAGCGCTGTGGATGCTCAGTCGTTGAGTATATTCAAGACTGAGATCGATGGATTTTTGGACTCGAGGGGAATCAAGGGATATGGGGATTGGGTGGGAAAGTGGAGATGAGGTCAAAAGTCAGCCATGATCTTATTGAATAGCAGAGCAGGCTCGAGGGGTCGTTTGGCCTAATTCTGCTTCTATTTCTTATGTTCTTTCGTAGATGAGAAATAGGAGGGAGCCAAGGATAGACCCACTGATTAAATAGACCCACTGGTTAAATATATTTATTGGTTACATGTGGTGTTACAATACATGGGGTATTAAAGTGGATGTGGTATTAGCGTATGTAGTGTTTCAGTGTGTAAGACATTGGACTGAATGTATATGGTGTTAGAATATATACGGTATTAGAATGTATACAGTGTTACCCCCAGACTCGACTATTCCAATGCTCTCCTGGTCGGCCTCCCTCCTTGCACCCTCCATAAACTTGACCTCATCCAAAACTCTGCTGCCTGTATCCTAACTTGCACCAAGTCCCGTTCACCCATTGCCCCAGTGCTCGCTGACCTACATTGGCTCCCGGTCCGGCAACGCCTCGATTTAAAAATTCTTATTGTTGTGTTCAAATCCCAGCAGGGCCTCACCACTGTCTATCTCTGTAACCTTCTACAGTGCTCTGAGATCTCTGCGCTCCTCCAATTCTTGTCTCATGTGCATTCCCGATTTTAATCACTCCACCATTGGCGGCCGTGCCTTCAGCTGCACAGGCCCTAAGCTCTGGAATTCCTTCCCTAAACCTCTCCGCCTCTCTACCTCTCTCTCTCCTCCTTTAAGACGCTCCTTAAAACCCACTATTTGACCAATCATTTGGTCACCTGTCCTAATATCTCCTTATGTGGCTCAGAGTCAAATTTTGTTTTATAACACTCCTGTGAAGCACCTTGGGAGGTTTTTACTATGTTAAAGGTGCTATATAAATGCAAGTTATTCTTGATGATCTTGATACATATGGAGTTACAGGTGTGGTGTTAGATTATATATGGAGTTACAGGTGTGTGGTGTTGGTCTGTATGGTGTTACAATGTATATGGTGTTGCAATGCATATGGAGTTACAGTGTATTAGAGTTACAGTGTACATGGTGTTAGACTATATGTGGTTATAGACAGTATACAATATTAGGGTATCCATGGTGTTATAGTGTACGTGGTGTGAATTTTATACGGTATTTTAAAATGCCCTGTGTGATTTGTGAACTACACACTGCTAGCTCGGGTATTTTACTCATCAATGCTCACTTCACTAAGGAATCAGTAGCGACTCATTGCTCAGGGATCTGGCCAACCAGCTGAATCTGCCCCGCTTCTGATGAACTTGCAGCAGTGCCAGGGATATCCTGCGTATAGTCTCTGAGGCTCCATGCTTTGTTAGACGGTTCCCAAAGTCACTAGTTAGCACAGAGCGACCGGTGGCATCGCTGCCCATCAGCAGGTCCTAGGACTTGGTTTGTGGTTCTGAGCTTTGATGTTGTTGGACTGGAGTCATCATGATTTGCACTTGACCCAGCAGTTCTGAGGTAACCTCAATGGGTTTAAAAGGTTGGATTCATTAATGATACACCCCAGATTGGGCCTGTCTTTGGGGTTCGCTAACCGGAATACGAAGTTCCCAATATGGTGGGCAGGAAGCATGAGCACATATTTCGAGCCGGAGGTGCACCTCCCGCCATATTGGATGAGGTAGACGTGCTGGCAGCAGGAGTGCAGGTCAGGAATATTTAAAGGACAGAATAATTTATTCAAATTAGGGTCCCGCACTTCTTGCAGGACCCGTTGTAGATTTTCGAATGCCCCCGCACTTCAGTCACCGCGTGCTGAACTCGCACAGCAAAACATGGTGTTAGACGGCAGGAAGACCCGCCCATACTTATCCGAATGTGGAGCTGGGAGGAGCAGGAGTCATTCCCCCAACCCAACATTAAAAGAACACGGGCCGCTCTCCCCCAACCCCCCACCGACCACCCCTCGCCCCCAACCCAGGCCACCGATCGCCCCTCCCCACAACCCCGGCTACCAATTACCCCTCCCCTGCGGCCACCGCTCGCCCCTCCCCCCCCGCCACCGATTTCCCCTTCCCCCCCGCCACCGATTGCCCCTTCCCCCCCGCCACCGATTGCCCCTTCCCCCCGGCCACCGATCGCCCCTCCCCCCCACCCCGGCCACCGATCGTCCCTCCCCCCACCCCGGCCACCGATCGCCCCTCCCCCCACCCCGGCCACCAATCACCCCTCTCCCCCATCCACCGATCGCCCCTCCTCCCCCGGCCTCCGATCACGCCCCCAGCCACTGATCACCCCTCCCGGCTGTCCACCGATCGCCCTCCCCACCGGCCTCCAATCGCCCCTCCCCCGGCTACCAATTGCCCCTCCCCCCACCGGCCACCGATCGCCACTCCCCTCACCGGCTACCGATCGCCGCTCTCCCCAGCCACCGATTGCCCCACCCCCCGCCACCGATCGCCCCTTCCCCCCAAAGGCCACCGATCACCCTGCACCCCAAGCCCGATCTTCCATTATATTTAGTCGGAAGTTCAGTACAGCTCATTGGTTCCAAGGAAATGACGCCCGCGGCCCAATATCGGGGTGTCCCAGGCACAGGGTTCATACCCTGAAACCCCCACCACCACCCCCCCCACTGCATGTCCAAAAATTTCTATTTCTAGGCCAGTTTGAAGTTCTTAAGGGCTGAAGCCACTATTTAATTGTTGCAGGTCAAAAACATTGAAATGGCTGGAGATAAGTCTCAGGGCAACTTCCCTTTCTGTTGCTTTGTTGAACACACTTGTGTACGAACTGTGGCAAAGGAAAGTTGCACTGTTTGAAACCAGACACCTACCCAAAGTAGCTCCATCTCCTCTATTTGGCATGAAGTGATGGCCAGAGTCAATGCTATGGCCAACAGCCAAAGGACATGGCAGCAAATGAAACAGTCCGCCAAGTTAAAGCAAGCCAATATTTCAATATACCAAGTAGATAGGTAAATTATTGATGCTGCAATGAGTTTGTTCTCACTCTGTCAAACCATGCCTGAGGCTATAAGCTAAGGCCTCATAAAATAGTTCATTCCATGTATGCCCATACTGCAAGATGTTTCAAAGCACTTCACCGCCCATGAATTACTTTTGAAACGCTATCACTGTTGGTTTGGAGGCAAATGCAGCAGTTAATTTGCACACAGCAAGATCCCATAAACATCAGTCAGATGAGTGACCAGTCATTGTTTCCTTGGTAGTGCTGGTTGAGTGGTGAATGTTGGCCAGATACCAGGAGAACTCACTGCGTTTCATTGTAAAGGTGTATTGGGGTCTTTTACATCCACCTGAACAGGCAGACATCTCACCTGAAAGACGGGGATTCCGATAGTGCAACACTCCCTCAGTACAAGTCCTGGAGTGGGACTTGAACCTTTTTTATTATTCGTTCATGGGATGTGAGCATTGCTGGCGAGGCCGGCATTTATTGCCCATCCCTAATTGCCCTTGAGAAGGTGGTGGTGAGCCGCCTTCTTGAACCACTGCAGTACATGTGGTGAAGGTTCTCCCACAGTGCTGTTAGGTAGGGAGTTCCATGATTTTGACCCAGCGACGATGAAGGAATGGCAATATATTTCCAAGTTGGGATGGTGTGTGACTTGGAGGGGAACGTGCAGGTGGTGTTGTTCCCATGTGCCTGCTGCCCTTGTCCTTCTAGGTGGTAGAGGTCGCAGGTTTGGGAGGTGCTGTCGAAGAAGCCTTGGCGAGTTGCTGCAGTGCATCCTGTGGATGGTACACACTGCAGCCACAGTGCGCCGGTGGTGAAGGGAGTGAATGTTTAGGGTGGTGGATGGGGTGCCAATCAAGCGGGCTGCTTTGTCCTGGATGGTGTTGAGCTTCTTGAGTGTTGTTGCAGCTGCACTCATCCAGGCAAGTGGACAGTATTCCATCACACTCCTGACTTGTGCCTTGTAGATGGTGGAAAGGCACAAGTCAGGAGTGTGATGTAGAGGTGAGTCACTCGCCGCAGAATACCCAGCCTCTTAACTGCTCTTGTAGCCACAGTATTTATGTGGCTGGTCCAGTTAAGTTTCTGGTCAATGGTGACCCCAGGATGTTGATGGTGGGGGATTTGGCAATGGTCATGCCATTGAATGTCAAGCAGAGGGGGTTAGACTCTCTCTTGTTGGAGATGGTCATTGCCTGGCACTTGTGTGGTGTGAATGTTACTTGTCATTTATCAGCCCAAGCCTGGATGTTGTCCAGGTCTTGCTGCATGCGGGCTCGGACTGCTTCGTTATCTGAGAGGTTGCAAATGGAACTGAGCACTATGCAATCATCAGCGAACATCCCCATTTCTGACCTTATAGTAGAGGGAAGATCATTGATGAAGCAGCTGAAGATGGTTGGGCCTCGGACACTGCCCTGAGGAAGTCCTGCAGCAATGTCCTGGGGCTGAGATGATTGGCCGCCAACAATCACTACCATCTTCCTTTGTGCTAATTATGACTCCAGCCACTGGAGAGTTTTCCCCCTGATTCCCATTGACTTCAATTTTACTAGAGCTCCTTGGTGCCACACTCGGTCAAATGCTGCCTTGATGTCAAGGGCAGTCACTCTCACCTCACCTCTGGAATTCAGCTCTTTTGTCCTTGTTTGGACCAAGGTTGTAATGAGGTTGGAGCCGAGTGGTCCTGGCGGAACCCAAACTGAGCATCGGTAAGCAATTTATTGGTGAGTAAGTGCCGCTTGATAGCACTGTCAACAAGGTGAGAGTGACTGCCCTTGACATCAAGGCAGCATTTGACCAAGTGTGGCACCAAGGAGCCCTAGTAAAATTGAAGTCAATGGAAATCAGGGGGAAAACTCTCCAGTGGCTGGAGTCATACCTAGCACAAAGGAAGATGGTATTGGTTGTTGGAGGCCAATCATCTCAGCCCCAGGGCATTGCTGCAGGAGTTCCTCAGGTCAGTATCCTAGGCCCAACCATCCTCAGCTGCTTCATCAATGACCTTCCCTCTATCATAAGGTCAGAAATGGGGATGTTCGCTGATGATTGCACAGTGTTCAGTTCCATTCGCAACCCCTCAAGTAATGAAGCAGTCCGAGCCCGCATGCAGCAAGACCTGGACAACATCCAGGCTTGGGATTATAAGTGGCAAGTAACATTCGCGCCAGATAAGTGCCAGGCAATGACCATCTCCAACAAGAGAGAGTCTAACCACCTGCCCTTGACATTCAACGGCATTGCCATCGCCGAATCCCCCACCATCAACATCCTGGTGGTCACCATTGACCAGAAACTTAACTGGACCAGCCATATAAATACTGTGGCTATGAGAGCAGGTCAGAGGCTGGGTATTCTGCAATGAGTGACTCACCTCCTGACTTCCCAAAGCCTTTCTACCATTTACAAGGCACAAGTCAGGAGTGTGATGGAATGCTCTCCACTTGCTTGGATGAGTGCAGCTCCAACAATACTCAAGAAGCTCGACACCATCCAAGATAAAGCAGCCCGCTTGATTGACACCTCATCCACCACCCTAAACATTCACTCCCTTCACCACCGGTGCACAGTGGCTGCAGTGTGTACCATCCACAGGATGCACTGCAGCAACTCGCCAAGGCTTCTTCGACAGCACCTCCCAAACCCGCGACCTCTACCACCTAGAAGGACAAGAGCAGCAGGCACATGGAAACAACACTCATTGGAGTACAGAAGAATGAGAGGCGATCTTATTGAAACATATAAGATTGTGAAGGGGCTTGATCGGGTGGATGCGGTAAGGATGTTCCCAAGGATGGGTGAAACTGGAACTAGGGGGCATAATCTTAGAATAATGGGCTGCTCTTTCAAAACTGAGATGAGGAGAAACTTCTTCACTCAGAGGGTAGTAGGTCTGTGGAATTTGCTGCCCCAGGAAGCTGTGGAAGCTACATCATTAAATAAATTTAAAACAGAAATAGACAGTTTCCTAGAAGTAAAGGGAATTAGGGGTTACGGGGAGCGGGCAGGAAATTGGACATGAATTTAGATTTGAGGTTAGGATCAGATCAGCCATGATCTTATTGAATGGCGGAGCAGGCTCGAGGGGCCGATTGGCCTACTCCTTCTCCTATTTCTTATGTTCTTATGTTAACACCACCTGCACGTTCCCCTCCAAGTCACACACCATCCCGACTTGGAAATATAGCGCCGTTCCTTCATCGTTGCTGGGTCAAAATCCTGGAACTCCCTTCCTAACAGCACTGTGGGAGAACTGTCACCACACGGACTGCAGCGGTTCAAGAAGGCGGCTCACCAGCACCTTCTCAACGGCAATTAGGGATGGGCAACAAATGCCAGCCTCACCAGCGACGCCCACGTCCCATGAACGAATATAAAAAAACACCTTCCATCAATTGCTGATGATTGAGAGTAGACTGATGGGGCAGTAATTGGCCGGATTGGATTTGTCCTGCTTTTTGTGGACAGGACATACCTCGGGAATCTTCCACTTTGTCGGGTAGATGCCACCATTGTAGCTGTACTGGAACAGTTTGGCTAGTTCTGGAGCATAAATCTTCATCACTACAGCCGGCATGTTGTCGGGGCCCATAGCCTTTGCTGTATCCAGTCCACTCAGTCGTTTCTTGATATCATGTGGAGTGAATCGAATTGGCTGAAGACTGGCTTCTGTGATGGTGGGGATATCGGGAGGAGGCCGAGATGGATCATCCACTCGGCACTTCTGGCTGAAGATGGTTGCAAACGCTTCAGCCTTGTCTTTTGTACTCACGTGCTGGGCTCTGCCATCTTTGAGGATGGGGATGTTCACAGAGCCTCCTCCTCCTGTTAGTTGTTTAATTGTCCACCACCATTTACGACTGGATGTGGCAGGACTGCAGAGCTTTGATCTGACCCATTGGTTGTGGAATGGTGAAGCTACAACTCAGGACTACATGCATGCTTCTGTTGTTTAGCATGCATGTAGTCCTGTGCTGTAGCTTCACCAGGTTGGCAACTCATTTTTACGTACGCCTGGTGCTGCTCCTGGCATGCTCTTCTACACTCCTCATTGAACCAGGGTTGATCCCCTGGCTTGTTGGTAATGGTAGAGTGAGGAATATGCTGGGCCATGAGGTTACAGATTGTGCTGGAATACAATTCTGTTGCTGCTGATGACCCACAGCGCCTCATGGATACCCAGTTTTGAGCTGCTAGATCTGTTCTGAATCTATCCCATTTAGCACGGTGGTAGTGCCACACAACACGTTGGGTATCCTCAGAGAGAAGACGGGATTTCGTCTCCACGAGGACTGTGCAGTAGTCACTCCTTCCAATACTGTCATGGACAGATGCATCTGCGACAGGTAGATTGGTGAGGACGAGGTCAAGTAGGTTTTTCCCTCGTGTTGGTTCGCTCACCACCTGCCGCAGGCCCAGTCTAGCAGCTATGTCCTTCAGGACTCGGCCAGCTTGGTCAGTAGTGGTGCTACCGAGCCTCTCTTGGTGACGGACATTGAAGTCCCCCACCCAGAGTATATTCTGTGCCCTTGCTACCCTCAGTGCTTCCTCCAAGTGGTGCTCAACATGAAGGAAGACTGATTCATCAGCTGAGGGAGGACGGTAGGTGGTAATCAGCAGAAGGTTTCCTTGCCCATGTTTGACCTGAAGGCCATGAGATTTCATGGGGTCTGGAGTTAATGTTGAGGACTCCCAGGGCCACTCCCTCCTGACTGTCTATCACTGTACCGTCACCTCTGGTGGGTCTGTCCTGCCGGTGGGACAGGACATACCCAGGGATGGTGATGGAAGAGTCTGGGACTTTGGCTGTGAGGTATGATTCTGTGAGTGTGGCTATGTCAGGCTGTTGCTTGACTAGTCTGTGGGACAGCTCTCCCAATTTTGGCACAAGTCCCCAGATGTTAGTGAGGAGGACTTTGCAGGGTCGACTGGGCTTGGTTTGCCTTTGTGGAGTCTGGTGCCTAGTGGTCCGATGTCGGGTAGTCCGTCCGGTTTTATTCTTATTATGACTTTTTGCAGTGAGATTGTACAATTGAGTGGCTTGCTAGGCCATTTCAGAGGGTGATTAAGAATCAACCACTGTGGGTCTGGAGTCACTTATTGGCCTGACTAGATAAGGACGGCAGGTTTCTTTCTGTAAAGAACATTAGTAAACCAGATGGGTTTTTATGACAATCTGGTAGTTTCATGGCCACCATTACTGATACTAGTTTTTTTTTAATTCCAGATTTTATTTAATTAATTGAATTTGAACTCATGACTCCGGATGATCAGACCAGGCCTTTGGATTACTGGTCCAGTAACATAGCCACTATGCTACCTACCCTTTGACCTTCTGTGCATACTTTATTACTACCACTTCAAACTGCATTAATGCATTTCAATTTGGGAAAATGAGCCCACAAACCAACCTTACAACACTAACTACCTGCATGGTGCATGTTTATTTACTCACACACAAGCTGAAATGCAGGGTCTCGCTGGGTGTTCTTCAAACTTCTAACATCTCAACACTTTCTCTGCTTGCATAACAGGAGAGAACAAATCTGAAGCAGTGGAGTACCCTCTGATTTTCAAACTTTGCGTCAACCTGAACGTGCTTCAGACCATTCTTCACATCCTGGGGCCTAAGAATTCAGAAGGAGTGCACCAGCGTGAAGCTGGGGAGCTCCCTGAAGTCACGCCATTTCCTAATAATCTTTGTTCATTCGCTCACTCACTCACATTCCAGCACACCACTATGACAATACATTGCTCTGTGTCATGCAGTTAGCATTCTTGCATATATCTCTCTTCTGTTCCTACAGGCAAAACCCAAGAGTTCTCCACAGGCTCCATAAGGTGCTCAGAAAGCTAGCTCCGCAGAGACCCTACATCACATACTCCTTCTGTAGCAAGTGTCTGGACATTTACATAGTCAGCTTGAGGTGGGTTGACCAGAGGAGACACAAAGCACAAATGGGCATGACCACTGGGTGGTGACAGAGAGGGAGCAGGATTCTGCTGGTTGAAGGGCCAGCTCACAATCTTCCTCAACTGCAGAGCACAGGCATTTGGACCTCACAGTGCCTGCATTTAACAGATGGATGCTATCTGAATACCAATTCTTTTTGCTGTCATTAAACGGTACTACAAGCATTCTGCAAGTCTGCTGGTGACTATGGACAAGTCCACTACCCTACATCTGTGCAGTTGTGCCTGACTGCTTGGGCTAATGCTTGCTGCCTACATGAACAGGCCTGTCGATATCTTCAGGGTCACTGGCCTGATCTGGGTTGTGGGCGTTCCTCTTCCTCTTCCTGCTTCATGCTTAGGCCTCTCTGGATGGCAAAGTTTTGCAGCGTGCAGCAGACAACAATAACCTTGGAAATCCCAGCAGGGTATACTGGGATCTGTCTGCTGACCTATCCAGGCATTTAAATCATTAGTTCAGGATACCTGTGGTATGCTCAGTAATGATCCTAGTGAGTGCAGGGACTGTGCTGTATCTGTATTAATTTGTTGCAAGGGTGTCTAAACCAGGGCAGAAGGAGCTACCCTTGGTCTTCTAAGAGCCAGCCTTCCACTTTGCTTCTTCTTCAAATAACCCATAAGCAGATGAATCATGACTGCTGCCTGGGAAGCAGGAACTGATCATCATGATCTTACATAGACGGGCAGTGACCACCTGCACATAGACGGGCAGTGACCACCTGCACATAGACGGGCAGTGACCACCTGCACATAGACGGGCAGTGACCACCTGCACATAGACGGACAGTTACCACCTGCACATAGACGGACAGTTACCACCTGCACATAGACGGTCAGTGACCACCTGCACATAGACGGACAGTTACCACCTGCACATAGACGGACAGTTACCACCTGCACATAGACGGGCAGTGACCACCTGCACATAGATGATCAGTGACCACCTGCACATAGACGGGCAGTGACCACCTGCACATAGACGATCAGTGACCACCTGCACATAGACGGTCAGTTACCACCTGCACATAGACGGGCAGTGACCACCTGCACATAGACGGGCAGTGACGACCTGCACGTAGACGGTCAGTGACCACCTGCACATAGACGGGCAGTGACCACCTGCACGTAGACGGTCAGTGACCACCTGCACATAGACGGACAGTTACCACCTGCACATAGACGGGCAGTGACGACCTGCACGTAGACGGTCAGTCACCACCTGCACATAGACGATCAGTGACCACCTGCACATAGACGGTCAGTTACCACCTGCACATAGACGGGCAGTGACCACCTGCACATAGATGGACAGTTACCACCTGCACATAGACGGGCAGTGACCACCTGCACATAGACGGACAGTTACCACCTGCACATAGACGGTCAGTGACCACCTGCGCATAGATGGGCAGTGACCACCTGAACATAGACGGTCAGTGACCACCTGCACATAGACGGTCAGTGACCACCTGCACATAGACGGACAGTTACCACCTGCACATAGACGGGCAGTGACCACCTGCACATAGACGGACAGTTACCACCTGCACATAGACGGGCAGTGACCACCTGCACATAGACGGACAGTTACCACCTGCACATAGACGGTCAGTGACCACCTGCGCATAGATGGGCAGTGACCAACTGCACATAGACGGACAGTGACCACCTGAACATAGACGGTCAGTGACCAACTGCGCATAGACGGTCAGTGACCAACTGCGCATAGACGGACAGTTACCACCTGCGCATAGACGGTCAGTGACCACCTACGCATAGATGGTCAGTGACCACCTGCACATAGATGGTCAGTGATCTCCTGCATATAAATGGTCAGTGACCACCTGCACATAGACGGGCAGTGACCACCTGCATGTAAATGGTCAGTGACCATCTGCATGTAAATGGTCAATGACCTCCTGCATATAAATGGTCAGTGACCACTTGCACATAGATGGTCAGTGATCTCCTGCATATAAATGGTCAGTGACCACCTGCACATAGATGGTCAGTGACCAACTGCATGTAAATGGTCAGTGACCTCCTGCATATAAATGGTCAGTGACCTCCTGCACATAGATGGTCAGTGACTACCTGCACATAGACGGGCAGTGACCACCTGCACATAGACGGGCAGTGACCACCTGCACATAGACGGTCAGTGACCACCTGAACATAGACGGTCAGTGACCAACTGCACATAGACGGACAGTTACCACCTGCGCATAGACGGTCAGTGACCACCTACGCATAGACGGTCAGTGACCACCTGCACATAGATGGGCAGTGACCACCTGCACGTAAATGGTCAGTGACCATCTGCATGTAAATGGTCAATGACCTCCTGCATATAAATGGTCAGTGACCACCTGCACATAGATGGTCAGTGACCAACTGCATGTAAATGGTCAGTGACCAACTGCATGGAAATGGTCAGTGACCTCCTGCATATAAATGGTCAGTGACCTCCTGCACATAGACGGGCAGTGACCACCTGCACATAGACGGTCAGTGACCACCTGAACATAGACGGGCAATGACCACCTGCACATAGACGGTCAGTGACCACCTGCACATAGACGGTCAGTGACCACCTGCACATAGACGGGCAGTGACCACCTGCACATAGACGGTCAGTGACCACCTGCACATAGACGGGCAGTGACCACCTGAACATAGACGGGCAGTGACCACCTGCACATAGACGGGCAGTGACCACCTGCACATAGATGGTCAGTGACCAACTGCATGTAAATGGTCAGTGACCAACTGCATGGAAATGGTCAGTGACCTCCTGCATATAAATGGTCAGTGACCTCCTGCACATAGACGGGCAGTGACCACCTGCACATAGACGGTCAGTGACCACCTGAACATAGACGGGCAATGACCACCTGCACATAGACGGTCAGTGACCACCTGCACATAGACGGTCAGTGACCACCTGCACATAGACGGGCAGTGACCACCTGCACATAGACGGTCAGTGACCACCTGCACATAGACGGGCAGTGACCACCTGAACATAGACGGGCAGTGACCACCTGCACATAGACGGGCAGTGACCACCTGCACATAGACGGTTGGTAACCACCTGCACATAGACGGTTGGTGACCACCTGCACATAGACGGACAGTTACCACCTGCACATAGACGGTTGGTGACTACCTGCACATGGATGGAGAAGAAGCCCTTGTGACTGCTAGAGTGTTTCATGCAGGGTGCTAGGAGACCATGTGATGCATCAAAAATGCCTGAACCTTGGAGAAAATCTGCAGTGCTTCCATTGCCAAGTATCTGTGGGGCAAAATGATGAATGTATGTGGAGATTGGGAAACCTCAACATTAAATTTGCAATTTGGAACAAATTCTTGAGCACATTACAATGGCCCAGAAGGCCCAAGTAATGCAATCCGTGCAAGAATCTGACAAAATGGAAATTCCGCTTGATTTTCCAACCTCAACAAACCTGGATCACACCAACTGGAATGGTCCTGCTGATTAGGAAACCCCCCATTTAGAATAAAATGTATATTCTCATCTAAATTTTCCGATCCATATTCACAAAAGTACTTTTGAGATCTTAAGCATAAGTACTTGATACACATGAATATGCACAGAAATGAAAGTTTCATTGGGTGCCATTAATTAGATGATTTTATTCCCTTGAATTTAGAAGGTTGAGGGATGATCTGATCGAGGTGTTTAAAATGTTAAAAGGATTTGATAGGGTAGATACAGAGAAACTATTTCCTCTGGTGGGGGAATCAAGAACGAGGGGACATAATCTTAAAATTAGAGCCAGGCCCTTTAGGAGTGAAATCAGGAAGCACCTTTTTACACAAAAGGTAGTGGAAATGTGGAACTCTCTTCCCCCAAAAGGTTATGGATGCTGGGGGTCAATTGGAGCTTTCAAGATTGAGATTGATGAATTTTTGTTAGGTAAGGGTATCGAGGGATACGGAGCAAAGGTTGGAAAATGCAGCTGAATGGCGGAACAAGCTCGAGGGACTGAATGGCCTCCTCCAGTTCCTGTGTTCCTATTATATTGTTAAAATGTTTTGGCTGGGTGCAGTTGTGGCTATTAATGAATAACCCAGAGAGATTAACCTTTGTGTTACCCAGGTAACTCCAGGGCCATTCAATTTTTAAAAATGTATCAGTTTTAATGTTAAGTCAGACATAACAGTTTGATTGTGACCCATTTACTCATCCCACATTCATGTACAGAACACTGCTGTGCTTCAAATGATAGAATCATAGAATCATAGAAGTTACAACATGGAAACAGGCCCTTCGGCCCAACATGTCCATGTCGCCCAGTTTATACCACTAAGCTAGTCCCAATTGCCTGCACTTGGCCCATATCCCTCGATACCCATCTTACCCATGTAACTGTCCAAATGCTTTTTAAAAGACAAAATTGTACCCGCCTCTACTACTGCCTCTGGCAGCTCGTTCCAGACACTCACCACCCTTTGAGTGAAAAAATTGCCCCTCTGGACCCTTTTGTATCTCTCCCCTCTCACCTTAAATCTGTGCCCCCTCGTTATAGACTCCCCTACTGGAGGATGTTGGAGGGCTGGAAGCTAATCTCAGTAGGGACCTGACTTCAGCACTCATCGGAGAGCAGACCTGAAATAAAATAATATCATAATGGTCTATCTCCCCAGCGGGAAACATTCTTCCACTTTTATCTTGTGGATTGTTGTATTAAAGTGTCCTGTGGTCAAAATGGAGGCTGTCCCTGGTGCATAAGGCTTGTTCTCCAATTGATCAAATAAAAAATTATGAAAACTTCCGCTGGGGTCACTGGGAAGACTGTTGAATCTGGCAACAATATTAGCAGACAAAAGCTTAGCATGTGACATTCCTCTGTCACTATATTGATGGAGCCATTAAACCCGTTATAGCTTGGGCCGTTTTGCAACACTCTTAAATTATGTGCACAACATAAAGGGAGTTTCCAAAACCAAACCAAATCTCCTATAAACTGAAACTACGCTCTTATGTGTGCCTTGAATGGGACAGCGTCCCGCAGCACTGACAGTTACTCTTGTGCTTTGGTATAATGCACACAAGACCCCATGGGATGTCCACCGCACTTTCTTGTCTATTCAAAAATTCAAGCAGGATAAGGTCCAGGAATTTCCTCTGAGCTGTTGCTGCTCCACTGCTGTAACTTCGTGGGAAGTGCAGTGGAAAGCCCATTTACATGAGATCCAATCAAGGTACGGCGGTGGAGTGGGAGCAGCATCAAGGACATTCCTGGTCAGTGTTCCCCGTAAAAATTGGTCACGGGTGGAATTGATGAACATTGGCTTTACCATCAAGAAATACCATAATGTCAAGCTATTATGCTCAGGCTAAAACTAATAGTTAAATTTATTTACATGTAAGATAATTACATAAAAGCAGAACACAGCAAGATACTGATACTGATGGTACAAGTACTTTGAAAACAATAATGAGAAAATCAGTTCACTAGGGTTTAAGATATTTTCTTCAGAATATATATGTTACACAGTCCATTAATCTTATGAAGTCTGGTAATCATCATGACTTGTGGAGAAAGCAGTCTTTGTTAGACTTCCCGTTGTGATGTTTGTACATGAGCAAGGCATATTCCTGGTCCATTACGCAGAGTGGAACTGTCAAATTGGACTCAACTAAAACTAATCTAAAGAGCACAGGAGAAACCCACAGCACGTGTACAATGTTCTAGGTATCCAATGATGGGTACCATCACCCACAGTCAAAGACACCATGCAAATTGAGCAATTTGACACATGTTGTTTGAGTCTCACATGGCCAAGGCCTCAAACATTGTGCATTTGAACTTCTACCAGCAGAAAGCCCCTCTTATCTGCTCAATTACCAGGCCTATCAACCTGGTCCTTTCCCCACAGACAGCCAGTTTGAAGCTTAACAGGAAAAGGCAGCTTCTATTCTAACTCTAATGATTTTGAGGCTGGTGTGTTGTGTCCTGGTATAAATATGTTCTAAATGGTTAAGAACTAGTGCAGATCTTGTGCGAATGGTAATGTGCTAACCGCACTCATGTTTGCAGGGTCATCTCATTTGTATAATTATTCACAGCTCCCAACAGAAGGAGTGGGAAATTGGATATAGATGAAACTTAAAATGTTATGGACAATAAAAAAGAAGTGGCAGAATAGGGGTACAAACATTCTGTAGCCTTTTCAGCCCATTGGCAGCTTTTACCAAGACTGAAGGAGAGAGGGCTGAGAAGTGATAGGCAAAAATGAAGGTAAATGAAGAGGCCAAAACAGCGGGTGGAAGTCTTGCCCCAGCACACTTCTACCTCCCTGAATGGGTTTCTAGAATGTCTTGTCTACTGTTGCTGTATGAGACCTTGATGTGGGATTGCACAGCAAGGTTCCACAAACAACAATGAGAAGAACAACTAATTCATTTTTTTTTGGAATGTTGGTCAAAACAATAGAAGAATTGTGATCTCTTCTTCGAGTAGTGCCCTGGGATCTTTAACATCTAACTGAACAGGCTGGTATGTCATTGGTGGCACCTTTGACAACGCAGCACTCCCTCAGTGTTGCACTGTAGTATCAGGATAGTCTATGTGCTCCAGTCCTGGAGTGGGGCTTGGATCAACAACCTACTATGTCAATGGTAAGAGTGCCAACTAAGCCAAAGCTAATATTTGGTAGGAGATTTTCAACAAAAGGAGTGTTAGCTCACAGACTAGGGCCTTTGGGAACTCTGCTGACCAGCTGTCAGATCCAGGAGCTTACCTGAATGGGAGGCTTTATATTACAAGTTTAATTAAATTTAATGTAGAGAAGTGCAAAGTGATGCATTTTGAAAGGAAGAATGAGGAGAGGCAATATAAACTAAATTGTACAATTTTAAATTGGTGCAGGATCAGAGAGATCTGGGGATGCACATACACAAATCTTTGAAGATGGCAGGACAAGTCGATAAGGCATGCGACCTCCTTGGCTTTATAAATAGAGACATAGAGTACAAAACCAAGGAAGTTATGGTAAACCTTTATAAATCACTGGTTAGGCCTCAGCTAGAGTATTGTGTTCAATTATGGACACCACACTTTAGGAAGGATATTAAGGTCTTGGAGAGGGTGCAGAGGAGATTTACGAGAATGGTACCAGGGATGAAGGACATCAGTCTGTTAGAGAGACTAGAAAAGCTGGGATTGTTCTCCTTAGAGCAGAGAAGGTTAAGGGGAGATTTAATAGAAGAGTTTAAAATTATGAAGGGTTTTGATAGAGTAGATAGGGAGAAATTGTGTCGACTGGCAGGAGGGTCGGTAGCCAGAGGACACAGATTTAAAATAATTGGCAAAAGAACCAGGGGGGGATGAGGAGAATTTTTTTTATGCGGCGAGTTGTTATGATCTGGAATGCACTGCCTGAAAGGGTGGTGGAAGCAGATTCAGTAGTAACTTTCGAAAGGGAATATACTTGAAAAGGAAAAATTTGCTCGGCTATAGGGAAAGAGCGGGGGAGTGGGACTAATTGGCTAGTTCTTGCAAAGAGCCAGCGCAGGCACTTTCAAAATGCATCACTTCACACTTCTCTGCTTTAAATTTCATCTGCCATGTGTTTATCCAGTTCACCAGTCTGCCTATGTCCTCTTGAATTCTGCTACTATCCTCTTTACTGTTTACTAAGTTTCCGAATTTTGTGTCATCTGCAAATTTTGAAATTATGTCCTTCATACTCAAGTCCAGGTCAGTAATATATATCAAAACGAGCAATAGTCCTAATACCAACTCTATGACCAACACACCACTGTAAACTTCCCTCCAGCCTGAAAAACAACCGTTCACTACTACTCTCTGCTTTCTGTCCCTCAATTTCGTATCCATGCAGCCACTATCCCTTTAATTCCATGGGTTTCAATTTGTTGACAAGTCTATCATGTGGCACTTTATTATGTGGCACTTTATCAATCATCTTTTTAAAGTCCATATACACAACATCAACCGTACTACCCTCATCAATCCTCTCCATTACTTTATCAAAGAACTCAATCAAGTTTGTCAGATAGGATCTGCCTTTAACAAATCCATGCTGGCTGTCATTTATTAACCCATGTTTTTTCAAGTGACAATCAATTTTGTCCCAGATTATGGACTCTAAAAGTTTCCCCACCACCAACGTTAGGCTGACTGCCTGTAATTGCCAGGTTTATCCCTCTCCCCGTTTTTGTACAGGGGTGTAACATTTGCAATCCTCTAGTCCTCTGGCACCACTCCCATATCTAAAGAGGATTGGAAGATTGTGGCCAGAGCCTCTGCAATTTCCACCCTTAATTCACGCAGCAACTTAAGGATGCATCTCATCCGGACCGGGTGACTTTTCTACTTTGAGCTCTGCCAACCTTTTAAATACCTCCTCTTTATCTATTTTTATCCTATCCAATTTCTCTACTACCTCCTCCTTTACTGTAACATTGGCAGTATTCTCTTCCTTAGTGAAGACAGATGTGAAGTATCCATTTAGTACCTCAGCCATGCCCTCTGCCTCCACAGAATGATCTCCTTTTTGGACTCTAATCATAGATCGACATGTGGCAGTACGATATCATAGCCATTACCGAAACATGGCTTAATGAAGGGCAGGAATGGCAGCTGAACATTCCTGGTGACAGGATTTTCAGACGAGATAGAGATGGGGATAAAAAAGGAGGGGCTCGCAATATTGGTTAAAGAAACAATTATGGCTGTGAGGAGGGATGATATGTTAGAAGGGTCATCAAATGAGGCCACATGGGTTGAACTGAAGAACAAAAAGGGGCAATCACACTGCTGGGAGTGTACTATAGACCCTCAAACAGTCAGAGGGAGATAGAAGAGCAAATATATAGGCAAATTTCTGAGAAGTGAAAGGATTTCAACTACCCTAATAATAACTGGGATAAAATCAGTTTGAAGGGTATAGAGGGCGCAGAGTTCTTAAAATGCATTCAGAAGAACGTTTTTAGCCAGTGCAAGCCCAACAAGAGCAGGGCCAGTTCTGGATTTAGTTTTAAGGGAATGAAGCTGGGCAGGTGGAAGGAGTGTCAGTGGGAGAGCATTTTTGTGGTAGTGATCATAATTCAGTTAGATTTAGCATAGTTATGGAAAAGGACAAAGATAGACCAGGAGTAAAAGTTCTCAATTGGGGAAAGGCTAATTTTACTAAGCTGAGATGTGATTTAGCAGAAGTGGACTGGAAACAGCTACTTGAAGGTAAATTCAGTGTCAGAGCAGTGGGAGGCATTCAAGGAGGAGATAGTGAAGGTTCAGAGCAAATATGTCCCCACAAAGAAAAAGGGTGGGACTCCCAAATCTAGAGCCCCCTGGTGTCAAGGAGCATACAGGGTAAGATAAGGCAAAAAAGGAAAGCATATGTCAGATATCGAGAGCTCAGTACTACAGAAAGTCTAGAGGAGTATAGAAAGTGCAGGGGTGAAATTAAAAAGGAAATTAGGAAAGCAAAGAGAGGGCATGAAAAAATATTGGCAAGTAAAATCAAGGAAAACCCAAAGATGTTTTATAAATACATTAAGAGCAAGAGGATAACTAAGGAAAGAGTAGGGCCTATTAGAGACCAAAAAGGTAACCTATGTGTGGAAGCGGAAGATGTTGATATGGTTCTTAATGAATACTTTGCATCTGTCTTCACAAAAGAGAGGGACGATGCAGACATTGTAGATAAGGAGGAGGAGTGTGAAATATTGGATGGGATAAACATTGTGAGAGAGGAAGTATTAAGGGGATTAGCATCTTTGAAAGTAGATAAAGTAGATAAGTAGGCTCGGATGAAATGTATCCCAGGCTGTTAAGCGCAGCAAGCGATGAAATAGCAGAGGCTCTGACCATCATTTTCTAATCCTCTCTGGATACAGGTGTGGTGCCGGAGGATTGGAGGACTGCTAACATTGTACCATTGTTTAAAAAGGGAGAAAGGGATAACCAAGTAATTACAGGCCTGTCAGCCTAAATTCGGTGGTGGGCAAATTACTGGAAAAGATTCTGAGGGACAGTATTAATTGTCATTTAGAAAGGCACAGAGTAATCAAGGACAGTCAGCACGGATTTGTTATGGGAAGATTGTGTCTGACTAGCCTGATTGAATTTTTTGAGGAGGGTCGATGCGGGTAGAACATAAGAAATAGGAGCAGGAGTAGGCCAATCGGCCCCTCGAGCCTGCTCCGCCATTCAATAAGATCATGGCTGATCTGATCCTAATCTCAAATCTAAATTCATGTCCAATTTCCCGCTTCCCGTAACCCCTAATTCCCTTTACTTCCAGGAAACTGTCTATTTCTGTTTTAAATTTATTTAATGATGTAGCTTCCACAGCTTCCTGGGGCAGCAAATTCCACAGACCTACTACCCTCTGAGTGAAGAAGTTTCTCCTCATCTCAGTTTTGAAAGAGCAGCCCCTTATTCTAAGATTATGCCGCCTAGTTCTAGTTTCACCCATCCTTGGGAACATCCTTACCGCACCCACCCGATCAAGCCCCTTCACAATCTTATATGTTTCAATAAGATCGCCTCTCATTCTTCTGAACTCCAATGAGTAGAGTCCCAATCTACTCAACCTCTCCTCATATGTCCGCCCCCTCATCCCCGGGATTAACCGAGTGAACCTTCTTTGTACTGCCTCGAGAGCAAGTATGTCTTTTCTTAAGTATGGAGACCAAAACTGTATGCAGTATTCCAGGTGCGGTCTCACCAATACCTTATATAACTGCAGCAATACCTCCCTGTTTTTATATTCTATCCCCCTAGCAATAAACACCAACATTCTGTTGGCCTTCTTGATCACCTGCTGCACCTGCATACCAACTTTTTGATTTTCTTGCACTAGGACCCCCAGATCCCTTTGTACTGCAGTACTTTCCAGTTTCTTGCCATTAAGATAATAGTAGCACATTTGATGTAGTCTACATGGATTTTAGCAAGGCTTTTGACAAGGTCCCACAAGGCAGACTGGTCAGTAAACTAAAAACCCTTGGGAATCCAAGGGAAAGTGGCAATTTGGATCCAGAATTGGCTCAGTGGCAGGAAGCAAAGGGTAATGGTCAATGAGTGTTTTTGTGACCGGAAGGCTGTTTCCAGTGGGTTCCGCAGGGCTCAGTACTAGGTCCCTTGCTTTTTGTGGTATACATCAATGATTTATACTTAAATGTAGAGGGCATGATTAAGAAGTTTGCAGGTGATACAAAAGTTGGTCGTATAGTTGACAGTGAGGAAGAAAGCTGTAGACTGCAGGAAGATATCAATGGACTGGTCAGGTGGGCAGAAAAGTGGCAAATGGAATTCAATCCAGAGAAGTGTGAGGTAATGCATTTGGGGACAGCAAACAAGGCAAGGGAATACACAATAAATGGTGGGATACTGACAAGAGTAGAGGAACAGAGGACCTTGGAGTGCATGTCCACAGATCCCTGAAGGTAGCAGAACAGGTAGATAAGGTGGTAAAGGCGGCAGATGGGATACTTTCCTTTATTAGCCGAGGCATTGCATATAAGAGCAGGGAGGTTATGCTAGAACTGTATAAAACACTAGTTAGGCCACAGCTAGGGTACTGGGTTCTGGTCACCAAATTAAAGATGTGATTGCACTAGAGAGGGTCCAGAGGAGATTTACGAGGATGTGGCCAGGACTGGAGAATTTTAGCTATGAGGAAAGATCGGATAGACTGGGGTGTTTTTGTTGGAACAGAGGAGGCTGAGGGGAGATTTAATTGGGGCGTATAAAATTATGAGGGGTCTAGATAGAGTGGATAGGAAGGACCTATTTCCTTTAGCAGAGAGGTCAATAACAGAGGGCATAGATTTAAAGTAATTGGTAGAAGGATTAGAGGGGAGTTGAGGAGAAATGTTTTCACCGAGGAAGGAGGAGAGTGACAGGTGGGACTGGGAGGATTGGAGAGGGAGAGAATGGGGCTGATTGTCATCTACAGGTGCAAGTAGGTTCTAAATAGTTAAAATCAGGTGCAAATTGCACCTGAAAGCTCAGAGACGAACAGTACTCAATTGGCTGGTATAAAATCGTCAACATAATAATTCACAGCACTAGGTGCCGATTCGGCCAGGTCTAGGGACTGCATTAGTGGTGGGAGGGAAATTGCATGTTTGGGAAGGGGCCAAATAAAGGGGCATGTCACAATATGGGGACAAAAATTCCGAAAGCCTCAGAAAGCCTCAAAAGGCATCTCGATCTACCAACAATCTTAGGCTGAACAAGCAGTGGATTAAGAATTGGCAGGCAAAAATAAAGTGAAAGGGAACTCTAGGTGCAGGCATGAGTTTACAGGCAAGAGTAAAAGAGCAGCCCAGCACCCGATATCCCCCTCCCGGCTTTATGGTTGCGGAGGTCACAGTGATGAGGTTCGAGGTGGTTGCAAGGAGCATTGCCCTTTGTGTCACTCCAAGGCACCATCCCCATAGAATTGTAGTGTGCCAGCAAGGGGGTGCACTGAAGTGTCAGGTCACATATGACCATTACTGTCCCCGCCTGCACCTTCCGGTGCTGCATGGAGACTGCAGATGTCCTTGCAGTGGATGGCACTGCTCTGCACTAGCCTCCCTGTTGTCCTGGAGCCTGAGAGGATGGCCACCTTGATCATTGCCAGGTAGGCATATGCCTGGGCCTGCAGAAATGGTTGGTGGCATCTTGGTAGATGCAGCTAATCAGGTAACTCTGGCTCTAGATCTTTCATGCAGTGCTAGTTAACTGCCCCTGATGCCAGACTTCTTGGGCATAGGTTGGACTTGGCATCCAATTGCCTACCTGTCACATGGATGGGTTTCCATGCCCCTTGTTACAGACGTTAATGGAACTCCAGCCTGTTTCAGACAGAAACTTCTGTTGACTGCCCCAGGCCCCACTTAAAGGGTCAAAGATAGACGGAACTGATTTCTGTCTAATTTATTGAACCATTACGGCCCCTCTGTGTCCATTTTCAGAACATAACAAAAATGAAATTTGATCCCAGTGTTTATGCGAACTGGATCTGGAGGCGTAAAGCGTCAAAGTACTGTGTCAGGGGTGGAAGAGCTTGAATGGGGAGAGTTAATGTTGAGGTAGATTTTGGAAAAGTGTCCATTTGGTTGTTCTGTCAAAAACACTAATGTCACTTATTTTTCCTTAAAAATCTCATATTGGTGAAATATAAAAGAGTTTTAAACTAACCAGAATACAACAATTTTAATGCAAAAATTCCAGGGAAGCATGCCCCATCGACCTCCTAGAAATGCCCCAACAGTTGGTGCGAGGGGATGGGTGGGACTGCAATTGGAAGGAGTGCGCACAATTCTAAATTTGTTGCCTATGACCCTGACTGGAGTGGTCAAGAAGACTGGGTTTGAATCGTCTATCTTCTATCAGACAATTTAAAAATAAATCCAGCAATTGATTCCCTGCTCCTGGGTGAAGGAAGTTTTAAAGAAAATGATTAATTTCCAAACAGCAAATAGAGTCGTTTTCAACAAAATGTTCTTTTCTTTTCAGAATAAAAAAATGTAGTGCCATATAGACTCCAAAATACTGAGAAAGTAAAACAAGATTATCTAGAGGATGTGCCCGAAGAGTCTTCCTAGAAAATAAACTTGTCCCTTCAATACTTGCATTTCTTTTAGGCTTTCATGTACTTATGTTTTTTTTCCCTCCAACATTGTGAGGGAATGTTGGTATTCCTACAGCGTAAGTTATATCCCAGTGCACTTTCCGTGTTATTACTTGTTTATGAATTGCCAGCTTTTTGGGGGCTGTGTCAGCTTTTTTGCTAGGTTTCTAAGTTGGCATATGGGGTTCAGAAGTGAATCTAGTGACATACATACTCCATGGGTGTGTTGAAATAGAATCATAGAATCATAAAGTCTCACAGCACAGAAGGAGGCCATTCGGCCTGTCTTGCCTGTGCCGGCTCTTTGAAAGAATCTTAGAATCATAGAATCATAGAATGGATACAGAACAAAAGGAGGCCATTCGACCCGTCGAGCCCATGTCCGCTCTCTGCAAGAACAATCCAGCTAGTCCCACTCCCCCGCCCTATCCCTGTAGCCCTGCAAATTTTTTCCCTTCAGGTTCTTATCAAATTCCCTTTTGAAGGCCATGATTGAATCTGCCTCCACCACCCCCTCGGGCAGTGCATTCCAGATGCATAACTACTCGCTGCGTAAAAAAGTTTTTCCTCATGTCGCCTTTGGTTCTTTTGTCAATCACCTTAAATCTGTGTCCTCTGGTTCTTGACCCTTCCACCAATGGGAACAGTTTCTCTCTATCTACTCTGTCTAGACCCTTCATGATTGTGAATACCTCGATCAAATCTCCTCGCAACCGTCTCTGCACTAGGGAGAAAAACCCCAGTTTCTCCAGTTTATCCTCGTAACTGAAGTCCTTCACCCCTGGAACCATTCTAGTAAATCTTTTCTGCACCCTCTCTAAGGCCTTCACACCCTTCTGGCACCACTCCCATATCGAAGGAGGATTGAAAGATTGTGGTCAGAGCTTCTGCTATCTCCACCCTAGCTTACCTCAGCAACCTAGAGTGCATCCCATCTGGACCGGGTGACTTGTTAACTTTGAGTGATGCCAACCTATTTAGCACCTCCTTTCTATCTATTTTTAGCCTATCCAATATCTCTAATCCCTTCTCCTCTATTGCGACATTAACTTCATCCTCTTTTGTGAAGACAGATTCAAAGTCCTCATTCAGTACCTCAGTCATGCCCTCTGCCTCCACAAGAAGATTTTCTTCTTGGTCCCTAATTGGCCCCAACATTCCTTTAACTATCCTTTTACTTTTTATAACTTTATAAAAGATTTTTTGGGTTCCCTTTTATGTTACCCGCTAATCATTTCTCATATTCTCTCTTTGCCCTTATATCCTTTTTCAATTTCCCCCTGCACCCTCTGTATTATGCCTGGTTTTCTATTGTATTCTGTACCTAACATTTGTCATAAACCTCCTTTTGCTGTTTTATTTTAACCTCTATTTCCTTTGTCATCCAGGGAGCTCTAGCTTTGAATGCCCCATCTTTCCTCCTTATGGGAATATGCTTGGTTTGTACCCGAACTATCTCCACTTTGAAGGCCTGCCATTGCTCATTTACTGTTTTCTTGGCCAATCTTTGTTTCCAGTCCACCTGTGCTCGATCCCTTCTCAAATCACTGAAATTGGTTCTCTTCCAGTTGGGTATTTTCACCTTTGATTTTTCTTTGTCCCTTTCCATAACTACTTTAAACCTAATTATATTATGATCACTATTACCCAGATGTTCTCCCACTGAAACACACTCCACTTCCCTACTTCATTCCCCAGAACTAGATTCATCACTGCTTCCTTCCTCATTTGGCCAGAAATATACTGATTAAGAAAGTTCTCCTGCTCACATTTTAGGAGTTGTTCATCCTCCTTGCCCTTTACATAGTTTTTTCCCCAGTCTATATTCGGGTAATTAAAGTCCCCTAATTTTACTGCTCTATTATTTTCACATTTCTCTGAAATTTGCCTACAGATTTGCTCCTCTATCTCCTTCTCACTATTTGGAGGTCGATAGTAAACCCCCAGAAATGCAACAGCTCCTGTTCTGTTCCTTAATTCTAACCAAATAGAGTCAGTCTTTGAACCCTCTCGTATATCATCCCTCTGTAGAATAGTAATATTACCCTTGATCCATACTGCCACCCCACCTCCTTGCTTTTTCCTTCCCTATCCCTCCTGCATATATTGTAGTCAGGAATGTTTAATTCCCATTCCTGCCCATGTTTAAGCCAAGTCTCCGTTATAGCCATTATATCATAACCCCATGTGACAACCTGTGTCTGCAACTCATCAACCTTATCTGTAAAACTTCTCGCATTAACACACATGCATTCCAACACCATGCTAATCTGCTTTGCTTTTTTCCTCCATCTAATTCCAGCTCTTTCTACACTATTTTTTATTCCCCCTGCCAAATTAGTTTATTGCCAATATGCTGAAACTGCCAATAACTAAAGTTAGTTTTCATTCCAACACAACACTATTAATAACTCGTTAGAATCTGCCTTGTCATTTCAGTCTGTCACAAAGTTTCGCTTCAGCTATTCCACAGTCGTCGCCTGATTTGAATCTCATGCTTATGTAGTTATGTGAGCTACAGCAGGTGCCTTAATTGATGCTAAACTTGTTCAACCAATGCAGAGTTGCAATCAACACACTCAAGAGAATAATACAGCACAGAAACAGGCCATTCGGCCCAACCATTCTGTGCTGGTGTTTATCTTCCAGACGAGCAGTATCCTAATCCCATGTGCCTGCCCTGTTTCCAGATCCATTTATCCACCTTTCCTTCAGACACCTATCTAATCTGTTGTTCAATGTTGACATGGCCTCTGCATCAATCACTAACTGCAGTAGTGCATTCCATAATCTCACAGCCGTCTGTATAAAAAGGCTTCTCCTACTCTCTGTCCTAAATCTCTTACATTCAATCTTATATCTATGTCGCCTTGTTCTAGACCCTTCAATCACCCGAAACTGTCTGTATCTATCTACTCCATCTCACTCCTTCACAAGTCAAGCATTAACCTCCTCGATTCTAACAAAAACAGCCCCGAATTTTCAGGATCAGTCCGTCCATTATTTGAGCTCACACAGAGCTTTGCAACAATATAATTCACTGTCCCTGTTCTCACTGCTACACAAATGGTGCTCCCACTTGGAATATAACAAGTGCTTTATGCTAATTAGCATCGAACCCAGAAACTGCTGTTGGTCACGTAACTGTATAAACATGCCTGAGATTCAACTGTGGATTAGTTGAAGCTAAACTTTGTGACGGAATTAAAATGACTAGACAGCTTCTAATGGCTTGTTAATAATGTTGTGTTGGAACAAAAACTAAATTTAGTTACTGTTCTTGGAGGTGTAAATTTTTTTTTTATTCGTTCATGGGATGTGGGCGTCGCTGGCAAGACCAGCATTTATTGCCCATCTCGAATTGCCCTTGAGAAGGTGTTGGTGAGCCGCCTTCTTGAACCGCTGCAGTCCGTGTGGTGAAGGTTCTCCCACAGTGCTGTTAGGAAGGGAGTTCCAGGATTTTGACCCAGCGACGATGAAGGAACGGCGATATATTTCCAAGTCGGGATGGTGTGTGACTTGGAGGGGAACGTGCAGGTGGTGTTGTTCCCATGTGCCTGCTGCTCTTGTCCTTCTAAACAATTTTACAACACCAAGTTATAGTCCAGCAATTTTATTTTAAATTCACAAGCTTTCGGAGATTTTCTCCTTCCTCAGGCAAATGTTTCAAGATCTCCTTGAAGCCTACGCATTTATACATATTGAACAATAATAAATGGTGTTTACAGACTGCCCCTGCAACTGCCCGTTGCCAAGGCAATCACCGTGTTCAGACAGAGAGGTGTTACCTGCAGAACCTCCGAATACACATTCAATAAAAAAACAAACAGGGAAAAAAAAGAGAAAAAAAAAACACAGAGAGAGGCAGAAACATCCGGAAGGCAGAGAGAGCCAGCAAATGACCCATTATATTAAAAACAGATAACATTTGTTCGCTGGTGGGGTAACGTGTAGCGTGACATGAACCCAAGATCCCGGTTGAGGCCGTCCTCATGGGTGCGGAACTTGGCTATCAATTTCTGCTCGACGATTTTGCGTTGTCGTGTGTCTCGAAGGCCGCCTTGGAGTACGCTTACCCGAAGGTCGGTGGATGAATGTCCATGACTGCTGAAGTGTTCCCCGACTGGGAGGGAACCCTCCTGTTTGGCGATTGTTGCGCGGTGTCCGTTCATCCGTTGTCGCAGCGTCTGCATGGTCTCGCCAATGTACCATGCTCTGGGGCATCCTTTCCTGCAACGTATGAGGTAGACAACGTTGGCTGAGTCACAGGAGTATGAACCATGCACCTGGTGGGTGGTGTCATCTCGTGTGATGGTGGTATCTGTGTCGATGATCTGGCATGTCTTGCAGAGGTTACCGTGGCAGGGTTGTGTGGCGTCGTGGACGCTGTTCTCTTGAAAGCTAGGTAGTTTGCTGCGAACGATGGTCTGTTTGAGGTTGGGTGGCTGTTTAAAGGCGAGTAGTGGAGGTGTGGGGATGGCCATAGCGAGGTGTTTGTCCTCATTGATGACATGTTGAAGGCTGCGGAGAACATGGCGTAGTTTCTCCGCTCCGGGGAAGTACTGGACGACAAAGGGTACTCTGTTGGTTGCGTCCCGTGTTAGTCTCCTGAGGAGGTCTATGCGATTTTTTGCTGTGGCCCGTCGGAACTGTCGATCGATGAGTCGAGCGTCATATCCCGTTCTTACTAGGGCGTCTTTCAGCGTCTGTAGGTGTCCATCGCGTTCCTCCTCGTCTGAGCAGACCCTGTGTATTCGCAGGGCCTGTCCATAGGGGATGGCCTCTTTGACGTGGTTAGGGTGGAAGCTGGAAAAGTGGAGCATCGTGAGGTTGTCCGTGGGTTTGCGGTAGAGTGAGGTGCTGAGGTGCCCGTCTTTGATGGAGATTCGTGTGTCCAAGAAAGAAACTGATTCTGAGGAGTAGTCCATGGTGAGCTTGATGGTGGGATGGAACTTGTTGATGTTATCGTGTAGTCTCTTTAGTGATTCCTTGCCGTGGGTCCATAGAAAGAAAATGTCGTCGATGTATCTGGTGTATAGTGTTGGTTGGAGGTCTTGTGCAGTGAAGAAGTCCTGCTCGAACTTGTGCATGAAAATGTTGGCGTATTGGGGTGCGAATTTGGTCCCCATGGCTGTTCCGTGTGTTTGGGTAAAGAACTGGTTATCGAAGGTGAAGACATTGTGATCCAGGATGAAGCGGATGAGTTGTAGGATGGCTTCCGGAGATTGGCTGTTGTTGGTGTTGAGTATTGATGCTGTCGCAGCGATGCCGTCATCGTGGGGGATACTGGTGTATAGTGCCGAGACGTCCATCGTGGTGAGAAGTGTTCCTGGTTCAACTGGTCCGTGGGTACTGAGTTTTTGTAGGAAGTCTGTAGTGTCACGACAGAAGCTGGGGGTTCCCTGTACGATGGGTTTCAGGATGCCCTCGATGTATCCAGAGAGGTTCTCACACAGGGTTCCGTTGCCTGATACGATGGGACGTCCGGGTGTGTTGGCTTTGTGTATCTTTGGGAGGCAGTAGAAGTCTCCCACGCGGGGATTACGTGGGATGAGAATGCGTAGGATGCTTTGAAGGTCTGGATCGAAGGTCTTGATCAGTTTGTTGAGCTGGTGGGTGTGTTCTTTGGTCGGATCTGCGGGTAACCGTCTGTAGTGTTCCTGGTTGTCCAGTTGTCGGTATGCTTCTTTGCAATAGTCTGTTCTGTTCTGTATGACTATGGCTCCTCCTTTGTCCGCTGGTTTGATGACGATGTTGCGGTTGGTCTTGAGAGCGTTGATGGCGTTGCGTTGTGCTCGGGTGACATTCTGGACTGTCTTCTGAGTGCGGCTGATGAATCTGGCATTGACGCATTTCCTGACAGCTTGAGCATACATGTCCAGCTGAGGGCAGCGACCCTCCGGAGGAGTCCAGTTTGACTCTTTCCTCTTCGGTTGCTGTACCGCGGATCCCTCTGTCTGCTGTTCCGGATCGTCGATTGTCTCATTGGGTTCGCTGCTGAAATCTTGGGGTTTGTGGTAGAATTCCCGGAGCCTCATTCTCCTGATGAATTCCTCTGTGTCCGCCGCGAGACTAGTGGGGTCCATTTTGGTAGTGGGGCAGAAATTGAGCCCTCGGCTGAGAACTTCGATTTCGTCTGGTTGAAGGGTGTGGTCGGATAAATTGACAATAGACTTCCCTGTGGTTGCAACCGTGGTACCAGGGGAAGCTTGGTCGTTGCTGGTGGTGATGCCGAGTTTCTCAAGCTTCCTGCTCTTGGTTTTCATGTAGGCAGCGTAGTTCCGTTGCCTCGTCTGTTTGGCGGTATAACGTAGCTGGTCTGCTGTGTCCTGAGTACAGGTTGAGAGTATGGACTCTATCTTGGTTTCGAGGTTGTGGCGTCTGCTGTAGAGTTGGTGTATGAGATGGTTGCGGAGTGTGCGAGAGGTACGGCGGCAGAGTCTCTCAGCGTAATCCGAGTTGTATGTGGACTTGAGTGGGTTCGTGATCTGGAGTCCTTTCGGGATCTTGTCTGCTTTCTTGCAGCTCTGTAAAAACTTGATGTCTGTGTCTAAATGCGCGATCTTCTTGGATATCCTTTCCACTGTGAGCCGGCAGTTTGTGGTGTCGATGGTAGTCATGATGTGGAGATGCCGGTGATGGACTGGGGTTGACAATTGTAAACAATTTTACAACACCAAGTTATAGTCCAGCAATTTTATTTTAAATTCACAAGCTTTCGGAGATTTTCTCCTTCCTCAGGCAAATGTTTCAAGATCTCCTATGTCAACCCCAGTCCATCACCGGCATCTCCACATCATGACTACCATCGACACCACAAACTGCCGGCTCACAGTGGAAAGGATATCCAAGAAGATCGCGCATTTAGACACAGACATCAAGTTTTTACAGAGCTGCAAGAAAGCAGACAAGATCCCGAAAGGACTCCAGATCACGAACCCACTCAAGTCCACATACAACTCGGATTACGCTGAGAGACTCTGCCGCCGTACCTCTCGCACACTCCGCAACCATCTCATACACCAACTCTACAGCAGACGCCACAACCTCGAAACCAAGATAGAGTCCATACTCTCAACCTGTACTCAGGACACAGCAGACCAGCTACGTTATACCGCCAAACAGACGAGGCAACGGAACTACGCTGCCTACATGAAAACCAAGAGCAGGAAGCTTGAGAAACTCGGCATCACCACCAGCAACGACCAAGCTTCCCCTGGTACCACGGTTGCAACCACAGGGAAGTCTATTGTCAATTTATCCGACCACACCCTTCAACCAGACGAAATCGAAGTTCTCAGCCGAGGGCTCAATTTCTGCCCCACTACCAAAATGGACCCCACTAGTCTCGCGGCGGACACAGAGGAATTCATCAGGAGAATGAGGCTCCGGGAATTCTACCACAAACCCCAAGATTTCAGCAGCGAACCCAATGAGACAATCGACGATCCGGAACAGCAGACAGAGGGATCCGCGGTACAGCAACCGAAGAGGAAAGAGTCAAACTGGACTCCTCCGGAGGGTCGCTGCCCTCAGCTGGACATGTATGCTCAAGCTGTCAGGAAATGCGTCAATGCCAGATTCATCAGCCGCACTCAGAAGACAGTCCAGAATGTCACCCGAGCACAACGCAACGCCATCAACGCTCTCAAGACCAACCGCAACATCGTCATCAAACCAGCGGACAAAGGAGGAGCCATAGTCATACAGAACAGAACAGACTATTGCAAAGAAGCATACCGACAACTGGACAACCAGGAACACTACAGACGGTTACCCGCAGATCCGACCAAAGAACACACCCACCAGCTCAACAAACTGATCAAGACCTTCGATCCAGACCTTCAAAGCATCCTACGCATTCTCATCCCACGTAATCCCCGCGTGGGAGACTTCTACTGCCTCCCAAAGATACACAAAGCCAACACACCCGGACGTCCCATCGTATCAGGCAACGGAACCCTGTGTGAGAACCTCTCTGGATACATCGAGGGCATCCTGAAACCCATCGTACAGGGAACCCCCAGCTTCTGTCGTGACACTACAGACTTCCTACAAAAACTCAGTACCCACGGACCAGTTGAACCAGGAACACTTCTCACCACGATGGACGTCTCGGCACTATACACCAGTATCCCCCACGATGACGGCATCGCTGCGACAGCATCAATACTCAACACCAACAACAGCCAATCTCCGGAAGCCATCCTACAACTCATCCGCTTCATCCTGGATCACAATGTCTTCACCTTCGATAACCAGTTCTTTACCCAAACACACGGAACAGCCATGGGGACCAAATTCGCACCCCAATACGCCAACATTTTCATGCACAAGTTCGAGCAGGACTTCTTCACTGCACAAGACCTCCAACCAACACTATACACCAGATACATCGACGACATTTTCTTTCTATGGACCCACGGCAAGGAATCACTAAAGAGACTACACGATAACATCAACAAGTTCCATCCCACCATCAAGCTCACCATGGACTACTCCTCAGAATCAGTTTCTTTCTTGGACACACGAATCTCCATCAAAGACGGGCACCTCAGCACCTCACTCTACCGCAAACCCACGGACAACCTCACGATGCTCCACTTTTCCAGCTTCCACCCTAACCACGTCAAAGAGGCCATCCCCTATGGACAGGCCCTGCGAATACACAGGGTCTGCTCAGACGAGGAGGAACGCGATGGACACCTACAGACGCTGAAAGACGCCCTAGTAAGAACGGGATATGACGCTCGACTCATCGATCGACAGTTCCGACGGGCCACAGCAAAAAATCGCATAGACCTCCTCAGGAGACTAACACGGGACGCAACCAACAGAGTACCCTTTGTCGTCCAGTACTTCCCCGGAGCGGAGAAACTACGCCATGTTCTCCGCAGCCTTCAACATGTCATCAATGAGGACAAACACCTCGCTATGGCCATCCCCACACCTCCACTACTCGCCTTTAAACAGCCACCCAACCTCAAACAGACCATCGTTCGCAGCAAACTACCTAGCTTTCAAGAGAACAGCGTCCACGACGCCACACAACCCTGCCACGGTAACCTCTGCAAGACATGCCAGATCATCGACACAGATACCACCATCACACGAGATGACACCACCCACCAGGTGCATGGTTCATACTCCTGTGACTCAGCCAACGTTGTCTACCTCATACGTTGCAGGAAAGGATGCCCCAGAGCATGGTACATTGGCGAGACCATGCAGACGCTGCGACAACGGATGAACGGACACCGCGCAACAATCGCCAAACAGGAGGGTTCCCTCCCAGTCGGGGAACACTTCAGCAGTCATGGACATTCATCCACCAACCTTCGGGTAAGCGTACTCCAAGGCGGCCTTCGAGACACACGACAACGCAAAATCGTCGAGCAGAAATTGATAGCCAAGTTCCGCACCCATGAGGACGGCCTCAACCGGGATCTTGGGTTCATGTCACGCTACACGTTACCCCACCAGCGAACAAATGTTATCTGTTTTTAATATAATGGGTCATTTGCTGGCTCTCTCTGCCTTCCGGATGTTTCTGCCTCTCTCTGTGTTTTTTTTTTCTCTTTTTTTTCCCTGTTTGTTTTTTTATTGAATGTGTATTCGGAGGTTCTGCAGGTAACACCTCTCTGTCTGAACACGGTGATTGCCTTGGCAACGGGCAGTTGCAGGGGCAGTCTGTAAACACCATTTATTATTGTTCAATATGTATAAATGCGTAGGCTTCAAGGAGATCTTGAAACATTTGCCTGAGGAAGGAGAAAATCTCCGAAAGCTTGTGAATTTAAAATAAAATTGCTGGACTATAACTTGGTGTTGTAAAATTGTTTACAATTGTCAACCCCAGTCCATCACCGGCATCTCCACATCTTGTCCTTCTAGGTGGTAGAGGTCGCGGGTTTGGGAGGTGATGTTGAAGAAGCCTTGGTGAGTTGCTGCAGTGCAGCCTGTGGATGGTACACACTGCAGCCACTGTGCGCCGGTGGTGAAGGGAGTGAATGTTTAGGGTGGTGGATGGGGTGCCAATCAAGCAGGCTGCTTTGTCCTGGATGGTGTCGAGCTTCTTGAGTGTTGTTGGAGCTGCACTCATCCAAGCAAGTGGAGAGTATTCCATCACACTCCTGACTTGTGCCTTGTAGATGGTGGAAAGGCTTTGGGGAGTCAGGAGGTGAGTCACTCGCGGAAGAATACCCAGCCTCTGACCTGCTCTCGTAGCCACAGTATTTATATGGCTGGTCCAGTTAAGTTTCTGGTCAATGGTGACCCCCAGGATGTTGATGGTAGGGGGTTCGGCGATGGTAATGCCGTTGAATGTCAAGGGGAGGTGGTTAGACCCTCTCTTGTTGGAGATGGTCATTGCCTGGCACTTGTCTGGCACGAATGTTACTTGCCACTTATGAGCCCAAGCCTGGATGTTGTCCAGGTCTTGCTGCATGTAGGCACGGACTGCTTCAATATCTGAGGGGTTGCGAATGGAACTGAAGAATGTGCAATCATCAGCGAACATCCCCATTTCTGACCTTATGATGGAGGGAAGGTCATTGATGAAGCAGCTAAAGATGGTTGGGCCTAGGACACTGCCCTGAGGAACTCCTGCAGCAATGTCCTGGGGCTGAGATGATTGGCCTCCAACAACCACTACCATCTTCCTTTGTGCTAGGTATGACTCCAGCCACTGGAGAGTTTTCCCCCTGATTCCCATTGACTTCAATTTTACTAGGGCTCCTTGACGCCACACTCGGTCAAATACTACCTTGATGTCAAGGGCAGTCATTCTCACCTCACCTCTGGAATTCAGCTCTTTTATCCATGTTTGGACCAAGGCTGTAATGAGGTCTGGAGCCAAGTGGTCCTGGCCGAACCCAAACTGAGCATCGGTGAGCAGGTTATTGGTGAGTAAGTGCCGCTTGATAGCACTGTCGATGACACCTTCCATCACTTTGCTGATGATGGAGAGTAGACTGATGGGGCGGTAATTGGCCAGATTGGATCTTATAATCTTACAAATGACGTAGAATTACATAGAATGTATAGCACAGAAACAGGCCATTCAGTCCATCTGGTCTATGCCGGCATTCATGCTCCACACGAGCCTCCTCCCACCCTCTTCATCTAACCCTATCAGCATATCCTTCTATTCCTTTCTCCCTCGTGCGCTTATAAAATATATGGATGCAAATTGCAGTCATGTAGAGCTCTCTACGTCAAGGTGAATAGAATCTTGCTCAGTTTGAAGTCTTAGTTTTATTCATTTGAATTTTCTGACAGTCAAACCCAGAGAAGCCTCGCTGGCTTGAGTTGATTCTGACAGTCGCCTGGTACAGTTCTGCACCAGTTCATCATTTAGCATTGCTTGATCTACAAATTCACCTCTTTGACACGACAGGCAGGATAAATTATTATTTAACAACAAGCTGATGAATATTACACTGTTGATGAAATTGTGAAGTCATTTACATTTCTCATCATTAAGTGAAGGGCTTCAAAAGGATTCATCACCATCTCAGGGGAAACTCCAAAACAAAAACAACATTTCAAGGGTGTTTTTACAGACAATCTGGCACAAGCTCTGAATGTAGTGCCAAACCACATCAATCTCAACAGAGCACAGTGCTATTCAATCTAGTAATTGTTCCCCAAGTAAACCCTTGTTTACAATAATTTTAGATCTATCCACCTGGACCTGCCCATCCCAATCCAGTTTTTAATCAAACTGAGACCAAGGGCATGAATTATCGCGTGGGAAACTCAGAGGTAAAGTGAGCACATTGGAATCTGCGATCGCAACTCAATTGAAGGCAATTAATTTTGTTTACCAGTTTTGCATCTCCAAGCTGCGCAGTGGGCGTACTGCGCACCCACAAAACGCGACCTAAAGTCCGCTATTTAAAGGGCAAAAAAAGGACTTTGGGGGAGAAAGGAGGAAGTGAAGCCATGGATTCCAAGAGAACAAAGACAGCACCCAGATTCACCGATCCTTCACTTGAAGTACTGCTGGGTGCAGTGAGGGCCAGGAGAGAGCTAATTTACCCAAGTGATGGGAGGAAGAAACCTGGTTCTGCCACTAAGAAGGTGTGGCTGGAGGTGGCAGAAGAGGTGAGCAGCAGGAGCACTGTGCCCAGGTCTTGGCTGCAGTGTAGAAAGTATTTTAATGACCTGACCAGGTCAGGAAAAGTGAGTAACATTTGCTGATTCACCTACATTCTATGGTGTATAACACCGTCCCTCTCATTCTGTGTTGGCACGCCTACTCCATCACATCACTCCTCACACTCACTTAAGTTTCAGCAGCAACCATCCTTCACTTTCTATGCATCTCCTCACCTCCCCATTTATGCACCCAACACTGCCACTCACCCCAATCCTTATGCAATGTGATGCTTCTGTGCGATAGTCACCCTCACACAATGCACTGCATCCATTGGACGAATTCGTGATCTTCTGTCATTCACAGGTCTGTTCTTTCGCCCCTTGTAGGAGAAGAGGACCAGAGGTGGCCCACCACAGGTAGTCCAGCTGACGGATGAAGAGGAGGAGGCTATGGAGATTAGTGGGACAGCTGCATCCCTATCCATGAAGAGATGAAGAGACTGGGAACCCACAGATGCCTGGTGACTGAACTTAAACATCTTTCACACATATGATGACTTTATTTCATGAATGACTGAACTATGAGAAACCTGAGTGTAGTGATTGGCAAGATTACTACTTTGCCAGGACTAATTCATATCACTTTCGGTTGTCTTCCACAGCCTTCATGTGTAGAAGAAGAATGTGGCGAGATGCAAGACATCGATTCCTCAGAGGTCCTCATTCCTTCCGAGGGTGCTCCATCACAGGGCATCCAGCCATGCACCAGTGCTGATACTTGCACTTCGGTGGGTCCTGTTAGCCTGATAGTTAGGTTGTCACCTGGTGATTCACCACTCACAAGTGACCATGAGCAGACACTGGTAGCAGGGGCAGCTATGGAGAGTCCGTGTCGGTGGGCGCACTCCTCTCCAAGCTCTGCTCAGCTGGACCCTGATGCTGAACCCCAGGGGCCATCATTGAGAATGAGAATGATTGAGGTACAGCTGCACCTTTGTAAGGTACTGGACAATGCAGGAGATGTCTGCCAGCTTAAACAGGATGACAGATACCTGATCCGTGGCCTTACAACGCATCACAGATGTGCACCAAACTGCTGTCCAACAGAATGGTGGGAGTGATGTGGCCCGGGAGAGGGATGAAGGCGAAAGGGGACATGGAAGTGGGAACTCCACTCAAAGCACTCCCATGTCTCACCCGTTGCCCCCACCAACCAGTACCCGACATGCTGCCTCCTCTCCCGATGGCCGAGTCTGCTCCTGCACAGGTGCAGGTGGAACATTCTTTGGTGGGGCCCTCACAGGTTCATAGAGGTCATAGGCCAAAAGCATCTCAGCAGTCAGGGCAGGGAACTGAGCAGCCTGCCACTAACTCTGCTGAAGCCACAGGGGATGTACCACATAGAAGCAGTAGGAAGCTTAAGTTGAAGCAATTGTTATTCACCAAGGGTATGCACAAGGGCATTTGAAGAAACGTTGTGTCGTGAAATCTCCTTTTTTTCTATTGGCACATTAAATGTATTGATTAGCACCACTTCCACATCTTGGCCATTATTGTGTCCCAAGTGTTAAATCAGCCTTTCATTTGCTTCATGATGAATGCCAATAGATGATGGGACCCATTGGGCAGATCTGCAATGGGTGTATGTGTGGTTGAGGGACTGTTTAGTGCCAAGGTGTGAGGGGGTTCTTGGTGGTGGTGGTTGTGCCAGGCGGGCTGGGTATCTCAATGACTTTATTTTGCCACTTTTATTATAGGAACTTGTGAGAGATGAGAGCATCCCTGGCATCCCGGGCAGCACCCTGCACGGATGGCTGGAGATGGGTGCCCCATCTTCGTCTTTCTCCTCTTCCTCGTCCTCCTCATCCTCATCCTCGTCTTCCTCTTTTTCAATGTTCGTCCTTCTCCACCTGTAACCCCCTCTCTCCTGCGCTATGTTGTGCAGGACGAGTTTGGAAGAGTTCTGGAATGTTGGACCGGAACAAAATGAAGAGCAGGGGAGTTCTCCCTGGTGTTCCGACCGATATTTACCCCTTAACCAATATCATTAAAACAGATTATCTGGTCATTTATCTCATTGCTATTTGTGGGAGCTTGCTGTGCGCAAATTGGCTGCTTTGTTTCCTAAGTCACAATAATGATTAAACTTCAAAAAGTACTTGATTGGCTGTAAATGCAAGATCTTTCCCTACCGCCCTGTTTGTGCTTCCTTTGGAGCAGCCGCCATTTTGAAAGGGGTGGGAGAAGAGCCTGCCTGTTTCAGGCAGTAGGCCCCTTTCGATACGTAAGTCCTGTGACATACACGAGCCTAAGTGCCACTTCAGCAGAGAATTGGTCGGAGATTCAGGCGATAAAGCTGAGGAGGCCCAGTAACGGCAAATTTGAAATTATGTTTGTGGAACCAGGAGGAGCAGGAAAGTGCTCCTCTGGGCCTGACAAAAATAATCTGGGTTGCTGCCACCCTGGGAAGTCCCTCTGCGATCGCGGTCTCCCCCCAACCCCAGACCGCATTGACCTTGATGCAGGCTGAGGTGGCCTAATATTGGCCAACCGTAACCCAGAGAACTACATCGGGACAGCCGTAGTTCGTTGGCCCAATGTAAATAAGGTCGGGACCTCAAAATCGCGGCCGTCTCTTCGTCGCCAGGATGGATGGCCGGTCAAAAATCAAAATTGACCCCCACCCTGGCTCAAATCCTGGGGATAGGGACGTTATCATAAAAGGGGCCTGCATCCACATCATTTACAGTGCTCCCTGGGCCCCCCTGAAGTTTGGGTGCAGATCCCAGATTTGGGTTGGGCCAATCTGGCTAAAAGGGCTAAATATTCGTTTAGTGGTGCACTGGGAGAGCGACCAGAAGTTGGAGGCCCAAGATTCACCTGAAATTGGACCTCAGGACTCATCAGCATATTTCCAACGAGTTGCAGACGCCCATCGGACAGCCAGAGGCTGCTTGCTAGTTGGAACAAGACCGATTTGGGCCGATTCCCTCATCGTCAGCAGCTCAGGACTAGGGCATTACTGAGAGAGATGGGATATCACAGGCTGAATCACAGGGCACCAGTGAGCAAGAGGTGCTGGGAGGGAAAGATGAGGAAAGGGCCATGTCTCCCCAGAGGGGTCATATCTTAACCTCAGCTAAGGAGCCCAAGGACCAAGATCTCAGGGGCGCAGTCTTTAAAAGATCTATGATTCGGGAGCATAGACCTTGTGTGCAGGCAGTGGAGACAGTCCCCTCTCACATGGCGCAGACGGGGTAAAGGTTGGAGGGCTCCACAACCCAGATCTGTGATACAATACAAGAGGGATTACATAAAGTGACCCTGGTGACTATGGCAGTTCAGGAGTGTTATGGAATACTCTCCACTTGCCTGGATGAGTGCAGCTCCAATAACACTCAAGAAGCTCAACACCATCCAGGACAAAGCAGCCCGATTGGCAACCCATCCACAACCCTAAACATTCACTCCCTTCACCACCGGCGCACAGTGGCTGCAGTGTGTACCATCTACAGGATGCACTGCAGCAACTCACCAAGGCTTCTTCGACAGCACCTCCCAAACCCGCGACCTCCACCACCACGAAGGACAACGGCAGCAGGCACATGGGAACAACACCACCCGCACGTTCCCCTCCAAGTCACACACCATCCCGACTTGGAAATATATCGCCGTTCCTTCATCATCGCTGAGTCAAAATCCTGGAACTACCTATCTAACAGCACTGTGGGAGGACCTTCACCACACAGACTGCAGCAGTTCTAGAAAGCAGCTCATGGGCAATTAGGATGGGCAATAAATGCTGGCCTTGCCAGCGACGCCCACATCCCATGAACGAATAAAAAAAAGATCAACGGAGCCTCTGGCGACATTAGTCACATCGGTCAGTCAGCATGTTCACAGTAGAAGACACAAAAAAATACCGGAAATAGTGAAGGTCTAATGAGAGTGTGGAACTTAAAGTAATTAAGATTAGTAAAGAAAACGTACTGGAGACATTAATGGGATTAAAAGCCAACAAATCCCCTGGAACTGATGGCCTACATCCTAGGGTATTAAAGGAGGTGGTTGCAGAGATAGTGGATGAATTAGTGAGTGAGCCTGGAAGGCAGAGGGAATGAAGGTTAGAAAGTAAACAACAGAGGAGTTTGGCAGTTTTTAAATGTATTTTACCTCAATGCAAGGAGTATAGGAAATAAGGCGGATGAGCTGAGGGCACAGATAGACACGTGATATCTTAACTATTACAGAAACATGGCTTAAAGAGGGGCAGAACTGGCAGCTCAACGTCCCTGGTTACAAGGATTTCAGACGTGATGGAGAGGGGGGGGGATAAAAAAGGAGGAGGGGCTGGCAATTTTGGTTAAGGAAACAATTACAGTTGTGAGGAGGGATGATATTTTAGAAGGAGTATCAAATGAGGCCTTATGGATTGAGCTAAAGAACTAAAGAGGGGCAGTCACACTGCTGGGAGTGTACTATAGACCCCCAAACAGTCAGAGGGAGATAGAGGAGCAAATATGTAGGCAAATTTCTGAGAAGTGCAAAAACAATAGGGCAGTAAGAGGGGATTTCAACTACCCTAATATTAACTGGGATACAAACAGTGTGAATGGTATAGAGGGTGCAGAATTCTTACATTGCTTACAGGAGAATTTTTTTAGCCAGTATATAGCAAACCCAATGAGAGGGGGGGCAGTTCTGGATTTATTTCTAGGAAATGAAGAGGGGCAGGTGGAAGAAGTAGCAGTGGGGGAGCATTTTGGTGGTAGTGATCATAATACAGTTAGTTTTAGCATAGATATGGAAAAGGACAAAACAGAGATGGAGTTGAAGTTTTCAATTGGGGAAAGGCCAATTTTACTCAACTGAGAAGTGATTTAGCAGAAGTAAACTGGAAACAGCTACTTGAAGGTAAATCAGTGTCAGAGCAGTGGGAGATATTCAAAGGGGTGATTCAAGGGGTTCAGAGTAAACATGTTCCCACAAAGAAAAAAGGACGGGCTGCCAAATCTAGAGCCCCCTGGATATCAAGAAGCATTCAGGGTAAGATAAGGCAGAAAAAGAAAGCCTTTGATAGACACCGGGAACTCAATACTACGGAAAGCTTAGAGGAATATACAAAGTGCAGGGGTGAAGTTAAAAAGGAAATTAGGAAAGCAAAGAGAGGGCAAGAAAGAATATTAGCAAGTAAAATCAAAGAAAACACAAAGATGTTTTATAAATACATAAAGAGCAAGAGGATAACTAAGAAAAGAGTAGGGCCAATTAGAGACCACAAAGGTAAACTATGTGTGGAGGCGGAAGATTTGGGCATGGTTCTTAATGAATACTTTGCATCTGTCTTCACAAAGGAGAGGGATGATGCAGGCAATGTAGTTAAGGAGGAGGAGTGTGAAATATTAGATGGGATAAACTTAGTGAGAGAGGAAGTGATTAAGAGGATTAGCATCTTTGAAAGTGGATAAATCACTGGGACCGGATGAAATGATTCCCAGGCTGTTAAAAGAAGCCAGAGAGGAAATAGCGGAGGCTTTAACAATCATTTTTCAAACTTCACTGGATACAGGCGTAGTGCCGGAGGATTGGAGGACTGCTAACGTTGTACCGTTGTTTAAAAAGGGAGCGAAGGTTAGATTGAGCAATTAAAGCCCAGTCAGCCTAACTTCGGTGCTGGGCAAATTATTGGAATCAATTCTGAGGGACAGGATAAATTGTCACTTAGAAAGGCACGGACTAATCAAGGACAGTCAGCATGGATTTGTTAAGGAGAGGTCGTATCTGACTAACTTGATTGAAATTTGCGAGGCGGTGACAAGGAGGATCGATGAGGGTGGAGCAATTGATGTCGTCTACATGGGTTTTAGCAAGGCTTTTGACAAGGTCCCACATGGCAGATTGGTCAAAAAAGTAAAGGCCCATGGGATCCAAGGGAAAGTGGCAAATTGGATCCGAAATTGGCTCAGTGGCAGGAAGCAAAAGATAATGGTCGACGGGTGTTTTTGCGACTGGAAGGCTGTTTCCAGTGGGGTGCTGCAGGGCTCGGTACTAGGTCCCTTGCTTTTTGTGGTATACGTTAACGATTTGGATTTAAATGTAGGGGGCATGATTAAGAAATTTGTGGATGACACAAAGATAGGCCGTGTGGTTGATAGAGAGGAGGAAAGCTGTAGACTGCAAGAAGATATCAATGGACTGATCAGATGGGCAGAAAAGTGGCAAGTGGAGTTCAATCCGGAGAAGTGTGAGATAATGCATTTGCGGAGAGCAAACAAGGCAAGGGAATACACAATAAATGGGAGGATACTGAGAGGTGTAGAGGAAGTGAGGGACCTTGGAGTGCATGTCCACAGATCCGTGGAGGTAGCAGGTAGATAAGGTGGTTAAGAAGGCATATGGGATACTTTCCTTTATTAGCTGAGGCATAGAATATAAAAGCAGGGATGTTATGCTGGAACTGTATAAAACACTAGTTAGGCCACAGCTTGAGTACTGCGCACAGTTCTGGTCACCACATTACAGGAAGGACGTAATTGCACCAGAGAGGGTACAGAGGAGATTTATGAGGATGTTGCCAGGACTGGAGAATTTTAGCTATGATGACAGATTGGATAGGCTGGGGTTGTTTTCCTTGGAACAAAGGAAGATTTGATTGAGGTATATAAAATTATGAGGGGCCTAGATAGAGTGGATAGGAAGGACATGTTTGCCTTAACGGAGGGGTCAATAACCAGGGGGCAGAGATTTAAAGTAATTGGTAGAAGGTTTAGAGCGGAAATGAGGAAAAACTTTTTCACCCAGAGGGTGGTGGGGGTCTGGAACTCACTGCCTGAGAAGAGGGTAGAGGCAGAAACCCTCAACTCATTTAAAAAATACCTGGATGTGCACTTGAAGTGCCATGATCCGCAGGGTTACGGACTAAATGCGGGAAAGTGGGATTAGGCTGGGTGGCTTCTTTCTCAGCTGGTGTGGACAAGATGGGCCGAATGGCCTCCTTCTGTGTCTTAAATTTTCTATGATTCTATGATTCATTGGTTTTGATCTTCCAGAATTCCTTAGATTCTAGAATGGTCCCTGTGGATTGGAAGGTAGCAAATGTAATCACGCTATTCAAGAAAGGAGGGAGAGAGAAAACAGACAACTATCGGCCAGTGAGCCTGACATCAGCAGTAGGGAAAATGCTAAAATCTATTATTAAGGATGTAGTAACAGGGCACTTAGAAAATCATAATATGATTAGGCAGAGTCAATATGGTTTTATGAAAGGGGAATTGTGTTTGACAAATCCATTAGAATTTTTTGAGGGTGTAACTAGCAGGGTAGATGAGGGGAACCAGTGGATGTAGTATATTTGGATTTTCAAAAGGTATTCGATAAGCTGCCCCACAAGATTAGAGCTCATGGGATTGGGGTTAATATATTAGCATGGATAGAGGATTGGTTAACGGACAGAAAACAGAGTAGGAATAAATGGGTCATTTTTAGGTTGACAGGTCATAACCAGTGGGGTGCCGCAAGGATCAGAGCTTGGGCCTCAGCTGTTTACAATATATATCAATGACTTAGATGAAGAGGACCGAGTGTAATGTATCCAAGTTTGGTGATGATACAAAGCTAGGTGGAAAAGTAAGCTGTGAGGAATTGCGTCAGTATTCACAGTAGAAAAAAAGAGGATAGCACGCTGGAAATCCCAAGAAAATCCCAAGAAAACTAATATTGAATCGGGGACAGGAACTCAACAAAGCTGATAAAGGAGGATATAACGAGGGGTAAGCAGCCAACAGAGACCTTATGGGTTGAATTGAGAAATAGGAAAGGATCTAAGACTATAGTGGGAGTTGTGTATAGGACCCCTGGCAGCAGCTCTGAAGTGCTAGATTGTATAAATGCAGAGATTAGACAAGTGTAACAAAGGCATTGTGGTCTTAATGGGGGACTTTAACCTTCACATAGATTGGGAGAAGCAGACTAGCAACTGTCAGAAAGGAAGTGAATTTCTTGAGTGTGTCCGGGATAGTTTTCTACAGCAGTATGTCCTAGAGGCAACAAGGGGGCAAGCCATACTAGATTTAGTAATGAGTAATGAACCAGACTTAGTTAACGGCTTAACTGTGCGTGAACATCTATCCAATAGTGATCATAACATGATCGAGTTCAAGGTAGTGTTTGAAAGGGAAAAAAGTGAGTCAGCTGCTAAGATTCCAGACTTGGTTAAGGCCGATTTCAATGGGATGAGACAGAGACTGTCCACAGTAAACTGGGCAAATCTGTTAATGGGTAAAACGACTGATCATCAGTGGGAAATGTTTAAAGAAACATTTAACGTGATACAGAATCGGTTTATACCCCTGAGGGGCAAGAACTCTACTTGCCAAAAAAAACAGCCATGGACAACTAAAGAGGTAAGGGACAGAATAAGACATAAGGAAAGGGCATACAAAAAGGCAAAAAATGGCACAGATCCTGGCGAATGGGAAAGATACAAAGATCAACAAAGGGTCACAAAACAGATAGTAAGAGCTACAAAAAGAGAGTATGAAAAGAAACTTGCAAGGGATATCAAAACCAATACGAAGAACTTTTATAGTTATATTAGGAAAAAGAGGGTGGTCAGGAGCAGTGTTGGCCCCTTAAAAACTGAAAGTGGGGATATTGTCATTGACAATGGGGAAATGGCAGACATGTTGAACAATTACTTTGCGACAGTATTTACAGTAGAAAAAGAGGATAGCATGCCAGAAATCCCAAGAAAACTAATATTGAATCGGGGACAGGGACTCAATAAAATTAACATAAGTAAAACAACAGTAATGAAGAAAATAATAGTACTAAAGAGTGACAAATCCCCAGGACCAGATGGTTTCCATCCCAGGATTTTAAAGGAAGTAGGTGAGCACATTGCAGATACCCTAACTATAATCTTTCAAAGTTCTCTAGATTCAGGAACTGTCCCTCTAGATTGGAAAATTGCACGTCACTCTGCTTTTTAAGAAAGGAGAGAGAGGGAAACCGGGGAATTATAGACCAGTTAGCCTAACATCTGTTGTGGGGAAAATGCTGGAGTCTATAATTAAGGATAGGGTGACTGAACACCTCGAGAATTTTCAGTTAATCAGAGAGAGCCAGCATGGATTTGTGAAAGGTAGGTCGTGCCTGACAAACCTGATTGAATTTTTTGAAGAGGAGACTAAAGTAGCGGTCAGGGGTATGTCAATGGATGTTATTTATATGGACTTCCAGAAGGCATTTGATAAAGTCCCACATAAGAGACTGTTAGCTAAGATAGAAGCCCATGGAATCGACGGAAAAGTATGGACTTGGTTGGGAAGTTGGCTGAGCAAAAGGCCACAGAGAGTAGGGATAATGGGTAGGTACTCACATTGGCAGGATGTGACTAGTGGAGTCCCGCAGGGATCTGTCTTGGGGCCTCAATTATTCACAATATTTATTAACAACTTAGATGAAGGCATAGAAAGTCTCATATCTAAGTTTGCCGATGACACAAAGATTGGTGGCATTGTAAGCAGTGTAGATGAAAACATAAAATTACAAAGCGATATTGATAGATTAGGTGAATGGGCAAAACTGTGGCAAATGGAATTCAATGTAGACAAATGTGAGGTCATCCACTTTGGATCAAAAAAGGATAGAACAGGGTACTTTCTAAATGGTAAAAAGTTAAAAACAGTGGATGTCCAAAGGGACTTAGGGGTTCAGGTACATAGATCATTGAAGTGTCATGAACAGGTGCAGAAAATAATCAAGAAGGCTAATGAAATGCTGGCCTTTATATCTAGAGGACTGGAGTACAAGGGGGCAGAAGTTATGCTGCAGCTATGTAAAACCCTGGTTAGACCACACCTGGAGTACTGTGAGCAGTTCTGGGCACCGCACCTTCGGAAGGACATATTGACCTTGGAGGGAGTGCAGCGTAGGTTTACTAGAATGATACCCGGACTTCAAGGGTTAAGTTACGAGGAGAGATTACACAAATTGGGGTTGTATTCTCTAGAGTTTCAAAGGTTAAGGGGTGATCTGATCGAAGTTTATAAGATATTAAGGGGAACAGATAGGGTGGATAGAGAGAAACTATTTCCGCTGGTTGGGGATTCTAGGAGTAGGGGGCACAGTCTAAAAATTAGAGCCAGACCTTTCAGGAGTGAGATTAGAAAACATTTCTACACACAAAGGATGGTAGAAGTTTGGAACTCTCTTCCGCAAACGGCAATTGATACTAGCTCAATTGCTAAATTTAAATCTGAGATAGATAGCTTTTTGGCAACCAAAGGTATTAAGGGATATGGGGTAAAGGCAGGTATATAGAGTTAGATCACAGATCAGCCTTGATCTAATCAAATGGCGGAGCAGGCTCGAGGGGCTGAATGGCCTACTCCTGTTCCTATGTTCCTGGGAGGTCGCAAAGAGTCTGCAAAGGGATATAGACAGGTTAAGTGAGTGGGCGAGAAGGTGGTAGATGGAGTATAATGTGGGGAAATGTGAAATTATCCACTTTGATAGGAAGAATAGAAAAGCAGAATATTTTTTCGAAGGTGAGAGACTAAGAAATGTTGGTAATCAGAGGGATTTGGGTGACCTTTTACACAAATCACAGGAAGTTAACAGGCAGGTACAACAAGCAATTAGGATGGCAAATGGTATGTTAACCTTTATTGCAAGGGGGTTGGAGTATAAGAGTAAGGAGGTCTTGCTGCAATTATATAGGGCTCTGGCGAGACCACATCTTCAGTACTGTATACAGTTTTCGTATCCTTACCTAAGGAAGGATATACTTGCCTTAGAGGTGGAGCAATGAAGGGTCACTAGATTGATTACTTTACTGGGAGGGTTGTCCTGTGAGGAGAGATTGAGTAGAATGGGCCTATATTCTCTAAAGTTTAGAAGAATGAGAAGTGATCTCATTCAAATGTATAAAATTGTTAGAGGGCTTGACAGGGTAGATGCTGAAAGGCTGGAGAGGGCTGTGGAAGCTCAGTTGTTGATTATATTCAAGGCTGAGATCAATAGATTTTTGGACACTAAGGGAATCAAGGGATATGGGGATAGGGTGGGAAAGTGGAGTTGAGGTCGAAGATCAGCCATGATCTTATTGAATGGCGGAGCAGGCTCGAGGGGCCATATGGCCTACTCCTGCTCCTATTTCTTATGTTCTTATGTTCTCCCAGACACGATATTAGAGGTCTTACGGATCAGGTAAATGGTTGTCTGACATCATGAAGGGCTTTATTGTGTGATGCCGATGGAGGGCACCCTCTTTATCAGAAGGAGTTGGCGCTGACCTCTGCTTGGGAGCAGCGGGCTTGGGCCCACCTCCTTTCTCTTGGGCAGGTGTTTGGTCTCCAGCACCTTCTCCCTCTTCACCGTTTGTGTTTCAGGACCTGATCCCCTTGTAATGGCCACATTCTGGAGGATGCATAAGCCACTACAATGCTGGAAACCCTTGCTGGACTCGACTGCAGGGCTCCCCCTGACCTGTCCAGGCACTAGGAACGGGAGTGGAGAATTCCGATCGTCCGTTCAATGATCCTGGTGACACCCGAGGCCTCATTGAACCTGTTTTCAGCCTCTGTCCTCGGATGCCGAAAAGGTGTCATCAGCCAAGGCTGAAGCAGGTAGCCCTGGTCTCCCATCAGCCACCCTGTCAGAGTGCTCTGGCTGAGCAGTGTAGGTATCCTGGACTGTCAGAGAATAAACACATCGTGGCAACTCCCCGGGTAGGAGGCACCGACAGGCAGAATGAGGAGGCATCATTCCCTATCTGGACATTCAGGAAATTAAATCCCTTTCTGTTGATGAAGTTGATGGGACTTTCTGACTGGCCTGAAAAGCCACATGGGCAGTATCAACGGCATCCTGCTCTTGTGGGAATCCAATCACTTAGAAGAAGCTGATGATGGCTGTCTCTCTCTCTCTCCCACTCTCTCCTCTCTCTCTGCTTTGCTGGATCCATGTGGAACTGATTAAACTCAGAGACATGCCTGAATAGGGCTTCTGTCACCTGCCTAATATCAGCAGTGAACTGCTGACTGACTGATATGACTAATGTCACCAGAGACCGCCTGGAAACATCTAGGTATATAAAAGTTAAGTGCTGTTATCACCTTCCTAAGGGAATGGAGGAGGCTCGTGTGGAATATAAACATCGGCACGGACCATTTGGGCCGAATGGCCTGTTTCTGCGCTGTACATTCTATGTAATTCACAGCCACAGGCCAGACAGTGCCCCTGGTAAAAGGGGGTTGCAAGTCAGGATCCAACAGCTGGCATATCTCCATGACAATATCTCAGATACTATCTGTAGGAATAATCCAGATAGGCTCTCTATGATCTGTAGACCTTGTGGTGCAGATACCTGTGGGTCAGGTATTGCCCGCGTGTGTGATGATGCACTCTCTTGGTTTCCATCCTTTCCTTCTCCATGTTTTCATCATCCTCTTCCACAAAGACCAGGGAAATTGGCAATCCCCAATGGGAAACCCACAATTTCACTACAAGCTCACTTTAAACTCTCCACAAATTTCACCAAACTCCCTTTAAACTCTCAGCACGTTTCACAAAGCACCTTTCAATACTCCGAAACTGCAGCTCCAAAGTAATGGAAGTGTCTCCTAGCTAAAACTGCATTGCGGTGAATTTTACAGCGGCCGATAATTTTTAGGGGCAGTAAGTGGGTGGAATCACGGGGAAATCTTGTGGGACACTTGGCCAAGCCCCCTGCATCACCTAAATGTGGCTGAGTGAGCTTCCAGCAGATGGATCAGGGTCACAATGGGGTCACTGGAGGGAATTGATAGCGGCCATTTTAAAGGGGAGATCTCCTGCAGTGAACCTCTCCACCCCTTTTTCTTACCAGGTCACCGCTACAACCCCCCCCCTCCGACCCATCCCCCCCCCCCCCCCCCCCCAAAAAAATGCGGTTTCCTTAAGCAAAATTTATTTTAAATTCGCACTTTTGGCAACGGGATATTTTTTTCACACACTTTTGACAACATTTCATTTATGATGGGAGGAATGGCCCAACTCCATTCGTCATCACCCAAACCACTAAGGAGGAGTTTGTGAACAAGGCAGGCTCGACATGGCCATGTTTTACATCACCACTAGCTCTAATCAGGATCATCTGTGGGAAATTCCAAGGCACGTCACTGTTCCTAGATGGGGGCAGAATTAGCTTTGTGTATAAATATAAGTTCATATCTCGTGCTTTGTAGAAATTTAAAACTGAGGGTGGGGAAGATTTAAAACGGCCACCCAGCTCCGGCACATCTGAGTCGCAGAATGTGGTTGATGCATACACGAGGGAGAAGGGAATAGAGGGATACGGGGGCGAGGTCGTTAGAATGGGAGGAGGCTCGTGTGGAGTATAAACACAGGCATAGACCAATGGGCCAAATGCCTGTTTCTATGCTGTAGATTCTATGTAATTATATGCGAAGCATTAACGAGTTAATTTAGCCAGGAAAATCTCACTTGCCATCCACGCTCCTTTGTGGATTATTCAATCTGGAAATTATTGAATTTCTTGATGCATTATTTTATCCTTGCCCCGACTTTGCCGCGGAGTATGGGCATCTCAAAGGAAAATGAAACATTTAAGCCCGGGGCCTGAAAGACTAGGAGTGAGAAAGATTGAACCATGAAAGTCATGGGAACCAAAGTGAGGGAAAGTGAATCAAAAGTGAGTTCTGCAGCTTCTTGCAGACTGCTGTTAAAAGGACTGCTGACTTTGATTGCTGTCAGGAGCAGACGCCACTTTTAAATGGTTTGGCCATTTACTGCTGTCATTGTGCATCAATTTGGACTTTTCTGTTGTGGTGAATAAATCTTAGTTCATTCAGAATCTAAGCATAGCTCAGGTACAGAGATTGTGTCCAGCTCAATGCCCTCACTTGGTTCTGCTCTTACCTATTCAATTGTAGCCAGAGCATCAACTGCAATGGCTTCTCTTCCCACTCCCACACTTTTAACTCTGGAGTCCCCCAATGGTCTATCCTTGGCCCTTCCTCTTCCTCATCTACATGTTGTCATTTGGTGACATCATCTGAATACATGGTGTCAGCTTCCACATTTACGCTGATGATACCTCGGTCCACCCCTCCACCTCCTCTCTCAACTCCTCCACTGCCTGTGTTGTCAGCCAGCTTGTCCAATATCCAGTCTTAGATGAGCTGCAGTTTCTTCCAGTTAAACATTGGGAAGACCAAATCCATTGCCTTCAGTCCCCACCACAAACTTCGTACCCTTGGCACCGATTCCAACCCCTCCTTGGCCACTATCTCAGGTCCGAACCAGATTGTTTGCAGCCTTGGCATTAAGTTGATCTTCTGACCCCCTAACCTCTCCATCACTAAGACCGCCTAGTTCCACCTCAGTAACATTGCCTGTCTCTGCCACGGCCTCAGCCCACCTACTGCTGAAACTCTCATCCATGCTTTTGTCACCCCCGGACTCGACTATTCCAATGGTCTCCTGGCCAACCTCCCATTCTCCACCCTCCATAAACTTCAGCTCAACAAAAACTCTGCTGCCCACATCCTATCCCACACCAAGTTCCGTTCACCCATCATCCCTGTGCTCACTGACCTACATTGGCTCCCGGTCCCCTAATAGCTTCAATTTAAAATTCTTATCCTCGTGTTTAAGTCCCTTCATGGCCTCGCCCCTCCCTATCTCTGTAACCTGCTTCAGCCCTAAAACTGCCCTTGAACTCTGCGTTCTTCCAACTCTGGCCTCTTGTGCGTCCCCTATTCCCTTTACCCCACCATTGGCAGTCGTGCCTTCAGGCATCTAACCCATATGATCTGGAATTCCCTCCCTAAACCTCTCTGCCTCTCTACCTCTCTCTCCTCCTCTACCAAAAATAGTGGGGAACCAAGGGGTAAATGTGAGTGAGGAACTTAAAACAATTAATATCACTAGAGGAAAAAGTACTGGATAAACTAATGGGACTAAAAGTCGACAAATCCCCTGGACCTAACGGCCTACACCCGAGGGTTCTAAAAGAGGTGGCTGCAGAGATAGTGGATGCATTGTTTATGATCTTCCAAAATTCCCTGGATTCTAGAACGGTCCCAGCGGATTGGAAGGTAGCAAATATTACCCCACTATTCAAGAAGAGAGGGAGAGAGAAAACAGGGAACTACAGGCCAGTTAGCCTGCCATTGGTCGTCGGGAAAAAGCTGGAATCCATTATTAAGGAATTGGTAACAGGGCACTTAGAAAATCATAATATGATTAGACAGATTCAACATGGTTTTATGAAAGGGAAATCATGTTTGACAAATTTATTAGAGTTTTTTTGAGGATGTAACCAGCAGGGTAAATAAAGGGGAACCAGCGGATGTAGTACATTTGGATTTTCAAAAGGCATTCGATAAAGTGCCACATAAAAGGTTGTTACACAAGGTAAGGGCTCATGGGGGTAATATATTAGCATGGATAGAGGATTGGTTAAAGAACAGAAAACAGAGAGTAGGGATGAACGGGTCATTTTCAAGTTGGCAGGCTGTAACTAGTGGGGTGCTGCAAGGATCAGTGCTTAGGCCTCAGGTATTTACAATCTATATTGATGACTTAAATGAAGGGACCAAGTTTAATGTATCTAAGTTTGCTGATTATACAAAGCTAGGTGGGAAAGTAAGCTGTGAGGAGGACACAAAGAGTCTGCAAAGGGATATAGACAGGTTAAGTGAATGGGCAAGAAGGTGGCAGATGGAGTATAATGTGGGGAAATGTGAGGTTATTCATTTTAGTAGGAAGAATAGAAAAACAGAATATTTTTTAAATGGTGAGAAACTATTAAATGTTGGTGTTCAGAGAGACTTGGGTGACCTCATACAAGAAACACAAAAAGTTGGTATGCAGGTACAGCAAGCAATTAGAAAAGCAAATGGCACGTTGGCCTTTACTGCAAGGGAGTTGGAGTATAAGAGTAAGGAAGTCTTACTACAGTTGTACAGGGCTTTAGTGAGACTTCACCTGGAGTACTGCGTACAGTTTTGGTCTCCTTATCTAAGGAAGGATATACTTGCCTTAGAGGCAGTGCAACAAAGGTTCATTAGATTAATACCTGGGATGAGAGGGTTGTCCTATGAAGGGAGGTTGAGTAGAATGGACCTGTACTCTCTGGAGTTTAGAAGAATGAGAGGTCATCTCATTATGAGGGTGCTTGTTAGGGTAGCTGCTGAGAGATTGTTTCCCCTGGCTGGAGAGTCTAGAACTAAGGGACAAAGTTGCAGGATAAGGGGTCGGCCATTTAAGACTGAGATAAGGAGGAATTTCTTCACTCAGAGGTTTGTGAATCTTTAGAATTCTCTATCCTAGAGGGCTGTGGATGCTGAGTCATTGAATATATTCAAGGCTGAGATAGATAGACTTTTGGTCTCTAGGCCAATCAAGGGATATGGCGATTGGGCAAGAAAGTAGAGTTGAGATTGAAGATCAGCCATGATCTGATTGAATGGTGGAGCAGCCTCAAGGGGCCGTATGGCCTTTTCCTGTTCCTATATCTTATGTTCTTATGTTCTTAAGACCCTCATTAAAACCTACTTCTGTGACCAAGCTTTTGGTCACATGTCCTAATATCTCTTTCGCTCGCTTGGCACCCATTTTTGTGTAAAATTGTGTCTGTGAATCACCTGTGAAGTTTTGTTGTGTTGGAGGATCTATATTAATGCAAGCTGTTGTAATTTACAGCAAAAAGGTAACACAAACAGCACAACGAAGGACAGAAAGGCCACAATAAAGCTTTGTCAAAAAATAAGGATAGAGCAGCAGAATCTAGAGAGGCGATTCGAACACTGTAGGAGACCTGCAAAATGGAGTTAGTGGCAGATCTGCAAAGATTAGCGGCCGCTGAAAAGGAAAAGCAGCAACAGTTTGAGGTATTTTATTACAGCTGTTCCTATGGTATAGATTGGCTATAGGTCTCCTTAAAGCAAATGGTACAGCTCTGTAACTGCCTCTCTGTTGAACCTAAGCCTGTGGAAGCAGTACTTCTCCATAATTGCCAGAAAGCTGTTCCTGGACCTATAAGTACAATTGGTAGCATATTGCCAAGTTTCTTTTTGATGTCATCTGATATCCCAGGTATCCCTTCTTTGTTCCCTTTCATCCTTGCCCATAAATCCAGTGACATAGAACATTGAAACAATCCCCACAATTTATAAAGATAAGGCAGCAAGTTTCAGCTCCTGACATGTGGGAATCTAACTGACATAAAATGCCTTTGTGAAGTGGACTAGACGAGTGCAATGTATGTGCTGTGTGTGGAAACAGGAATAATGCAGTCTTCCTTTTACGTAGCATGATTCAATAGGGTGGATGGAGGTTCGATAGGGTAGATGGAGGTTCGATAGGGTAGATGGAAGTTCGATAGGGTGGATGGAGGTTCGAAAGGGTAGATGGAGGTTGAATAGGGTAGATGGAGGTTCGATAGGGTGGATGGAGGTTCGATAGGGTAGATGGAGGTTCGATAGGGTAGATGGAGGTTCGATAGGGTAGATGGAGGTTCGATAGGGTAGATGGACATTCGATAGGGTAGATGGAGGTTCGATAGGGTAGATGGAGGTTCGATAGGGTAGATGGACATTCAATAGGGTAGATGGAGGTTCGATAGGGTAGATGGAGGTTCGATGGGGTAGATGGAGGTTCAATAGGGTAGATGGAGGTTCGATAGGGTAGATGGAGGTTCGATAGGGTAGATGGACATTCGATAGGGTAGATGGAGGTTCGATAGGGTAGATGGAGGTTGAATAGGGTAGATGGAGGTTCGATAGGGTAGATGGAGGTTCGATAGGGTAGATGGAGGTTGAATAGGGTAAATGGAGGTTCGATAGGGTGGATGGAGGTTCGATAGGGTAGATGGAGGTTCGATAGGGTAGATGGAGGTTCGATAGGGTAGATGGAGGTTCGATAGGGTAGATGGAGGTTCGATAGGGTAGATGGAGGTTCGATAGGGTAGATGGAGGTTCGATAGGTTGGATGGAGGTTCAATAGGGTAGATGGAGGTTCGATAGGGTGGATGGAGGTTCAATAGGGTAGATGGAGGTTCGATAGGGTGGATGGAGGTTCGAAAGGGTAGATGGAGGTTCAATAGGGTAGATGGAGGTTCGATAGGGTGGATGGAGGTTCAATAGGGTAGATGGAGGTTCGATAGGGTGGATGGAGGTTCGAAAGGGTAGATGGAGGTTCGATAGGGTGGATGGAGGTTCAATAGGGTAGATGGAGGTTCGATAGGGTGGATGGAGGTTCAATAGGGTAGATGGAGGTTCGATAGGGTGGATGGAGTTTCAATAGGGTAGATGGAGGTTCGATAGGGTGGATGGAGGTTCAATAGGGTAGATGGAGGTTCGATAGGGTGGATGGAGGTTCGATAGGGTAGATGGAGGTTCGATAGGGTAGATGGAGGTTCGATAGGGTGGATGGAGGTTCGATAGGGTAGATGGACATTCGATAGGGTGGATGGAGGTTCAATAGGGTAGATGGAGGTTCGATAGGGTAGATGGAGGTTCGATAGGGTGGATGGAGGTTCGATAGGGTAGATGGAGGTTCGATAGGGTGGATGGAGGTTCGATAGGGTAGATGGAGGTTCAAAAGGGTAGATGGAGGTTCGATAGGGTAGATGGAGGTTCGATAGGGTAGATGGAGGTTGAATAGGGTAAATGGAGGTTCGATAGGGTGGATGGAGGTTCAATAGGGTAGATGGAGGTTCGATAGGGTAGATGGAGGTTCGATAGGGTGGATGGAGGTTCAATAGGGTAGATGGAGGTTCGATAGGGTAGATGGAGGTTCGATAGGGTAGATGGAGGTTCGATAGGGTAGATGGAGGTTCGATAGGGTGGATGGAGGTTCAATAGGGTAGATGGAGGTTCGATAGGGTGGATGGAGGTTCGATAGGGTGGATGGAGGTTCAATAGGGTAGATGGAGGTTCAATAGGGTGGATGGAGGTTCGATAGGGTAGATGGAGGTTCAAAAGGGTAGATGGAGGTTCGAAAGGGTAGGTGGAGGTTCAATAGGGTGGATGGAGGTTCGATGGGGTAAATGGACATTCGATAGGGTAGATGGAGGTTCGATAGGGTAGATGGAGGTTCGATAGGGTGGATGGAGGTTCAATCGGGTAGATGGAGGTTCGATAGGGTAGATGGAGGTTCGATAGGGTAGATGGAGGTTCGATAGGGTAGATGGAGGTTCGATAGGGTAGATGGACATTCGATAGGGTAGATGGACATTCGATAGGGTAGATGGAGGTTCGATAGGGTAGATGGAGGTTCGATAGGGTAGATGGACATTCGATAGGGTAGATGGACATTCGATAGGGTAGATGGATGTTCGATAGGGTAAATGGAGGTTCGATAGGTTAAATGGAGGTTCAATCGGGTAGATGAACGTTCGATAGGGTAGATGGAGGTTCGATCGGGTAGATGAACGTTCAATAGGGTAGATGGAGGTTCAATCGGGTAGATGTAAAGATGTTTCCACATGTGAGGGAGTCCAAAACTAGGGGTCATAAATATAAGATAGTCACTAATAAATCCAATAGGTAATTTAGCTGAAAGGTCATCGACCTGACACATTAACTCTGTTTCTCTCTCTACAGATGCTGCCTGACCTGCTGAGTATTTCCAGCATTTTCTGTTTTCATTTCAGATTTCCAACATCCGCAGTATTTTCCTTTTGTGATTTTATCATAACTCATTTCTAACATTAAACATTTCACCATCAATAGGAGCTTGGGTTAACCGGAGACTGATGTACCTCGTACAAGTCTCAAACGCTACCTGCAGTATAACTGCAAGCTTAAATTTACTGATCTTGAAAAATTAACAGTAACCGTCATTCTCTCAGGGTGCACTTAAATTGCAAAATTACTACCTGTGTATAGCGGTCTCAGATACTAAATGGTGTAAACCAAGAGTTAAGATTTAACCTCACAGGAGCTAAGTTCAGTGTGACTCTGCATCCCTCTCCAGTCAGGTGGAACCTTAACGTTCGATTTACACAATACAAATTTTGCACTTGACAGCAAATTACCGTTTGGCTCTGGTATCAACCGCCATTCATTCCAAGATGTTGTAAAGTGTTGTGTGTGTGTATAATATTTATTTATGCATACCATCCGTGGCATTGCTCGGGGTGAGTGCGAGGTTCCCTGTATTATAACAATAGGGATGTTATTAAAAAAATGACAGGGAAAGTGTGATGGGAAGTGTGACACTTGCAGGAAGCTCGTGCCCTGTGCAGTAGTGGCCCTGACTCTGGATCAGGCTGTATACATTACCTGCATGCACTTCCTGCAATGTTACACTTACTTCCCGTCACGCTTTCCCTGTCACTTTGTTGATAACAGCCCGATTGTTTTAAAACATCAATTCTTCCATCCACCCTGAACAAAGGCCAGGGCGCCTCTCTTTACAACACCTTGAAGTGAATGGTCATTCATTTCTCGACACCATTTGACTTTTATGTTGGCTATTAAGATTAAGATCTTAGTAAAATAACTAAGATTAAGATCTCAGTAAGATAGCTAAGCAAGGAGCAGATTGGTCAGTGGCAGGGTGCTGCCGGCCTTGCCAGAGTCTGTAATTACATCTGATCCATTCCAATTAGATTGGATTACACGCACTAAATTCTCGAATACTCGCTCTATCGATTTTTCCCGCACATGCGGTTGTTTTGCTATCAATTGCCGATGTGTCATTCTCCAGGCCTCCGTCCTGCACACTTCATGTGAAGCGATCCTCCGGGGAACAAGGTAAGAAACAGGCGACAACTTAGCGGAAAGTAATGCAATACCTCTCTGGATTTGCGCTGCCAATCCTTGCTGTCGGTTAGCGCCTGCTGCATGCCCTCCCCCAGGGTGATGCCCGGCTCGTTGCTGTAACCCACTGCCCTCCAGTCCCGGGGGGAGTTGGAGATGCTGGCGATCTTGGACTCGGTGGCACTGTTTTCCTCTGTTAGGGACCTGGACGATCTCCGGACAAACAGACTTTTTCTCAGGGCTTTGACGCGGAGACTCTCGTTATTGCTAACGGGGGAGGCTTTCTCCGCCGCCGGCTCCTGGATCTTCTGATCCAGTTTGTTGAGTTTGGCCAGAACCTGGGAGATCTCATCTCGGACCCCGGACAACCCCTCCAGCTTCTTCTCGATCTCGCCGATCCTCAGCACCAGTTTGCAGACGCTCATCTTCAGTTCCTCGTCCCCGGACTGATTGGGGCAAAGCCCCTTGACCACCTCCTTGTGGGAGCCGCTGGCTTTCACCGGGGTCCGCTCCGGGGTCCCACCGTCTGATTTGGGCAGACGGGACAGGGAACCAGTGCTGTTGTAGCAGGACTGCAGGAGGCCGGTAGAGCCGCTCACGCTCATATCATCCAGAAACCTGAAAATGTCGCTGATATCATCACTGAGACCCTCGGAGTCCTCGTCCGACTGTTTGATGGGCACCTTCTCCCCGTACTTGGAGTGTTGCCCGTGGGCATTCTCCTTACACTTGCCCCGGACCGCCTGCTCGGTCTGGGTCCCCACACTCGCCGTCTTATCAAAGTTCAGCAACTGCAACGTGCAGTTGACACTTTTATCTTTCAACTTCCTCAGGTTGCTGTGCCCGGCCGGGTCGGGTTTGGGGTTGAACTGGCGCCCGAGAGGCTCCTCGCCACCCGCTCCTGCCTGTTTGAAGTAAGTCTGTGCCCTGTCCATGGTGCTGATCGCCTCGGCCGCCGCCGCCTCCTGCCTCTGGCGAGCTTCGGCCAGCAACTCCTCTGTGGCGTTGCTCTGATATCTGTGACCGTCGCCCGGGTGTTTCCCAGCAGAGAAATGTTTTTCACAATCCTCAACTTCATCGTTGTTCAGACTCCAGCTCTTTAGGAGCCAGGGCGCCGGCTTGTTTTGTTTCGAAGAGAGTTTCCGGGGCTCCTGTGAGATGGTGCTTGGGCCAAAATAGGTGGTCCCTTGAAGGTCATCCAAACTTTCATGTTTGACGTATCTTTTTTCTTGACTTGTCGATGGGATTGAATCACAGTAAGGATTGCTATAGGGCATCTCAAAACTGTTACTGAAAAACGCAGAGAAACGTGGTCCATTTTTTGGAACGTGTGACCCTTGGTCCTCATCTTCTGACTCTTTGTCCATTGACACCAACTTAGCCACGCAAGGGAGCATGTCCTGGAGCTCGCCATTGAACACAGCTCTGCCCTGTACACAGGGGCTTATCGTGAATGCTTCATCGCTCGAATCAAATGTTCCATTCCTGTCAGTTTTCCTGGTCGGGGAGTCTTGATCTGAGTTTGAATCCTGGTCCGGATCCATGGGGAAGTATGTGCTCTGCATGACACACGCCTGGGAATCAATACCGTTGAAAGTTGGGGATGCTTGCAGTCTGTCGAGTGACGCCGCCCTGCCTTTATTCTCCTCTGCCCCCTCATTCCTGATCCCCAGAAAAAAATTAGGGTCGGAAGTGCAAATGAGACGTTGGCAATCCTTACAGTCGGATGTGGGGCATATATTGGGACCTCTGAGTGCCGGATGCTCACTGCAGCCGTCCCTGTTCATCGAGTCATGGCTAGATGCATAAGTAGGAGACCGACAGATTTCAGTATCTGATCGGCAGGATTCAAAAGATTCATTTTTCCTAATCTTGTGCTGGCGTCGGTGAGGCAGCTTTTCCTTCGCAACCCCGCCGTTCATCTGAATCAGATTAAACATGGTGACGATATCCGCGGCAATCATGATCTTTTTGGACTGTGGGTTGTCCACATTGCATCGTAATTTCTCTTTGAAAAGAGCGGCTGGGAAATTGGGGTCCAGGCAGGCGGTGTAAAACAGGAGACTCCTCAGCTTTGCCAAATGAGCTAAATCAAAGCGAGCACAAAGCAATTTACACAGATCCTGGTAGGAAACCGTGCTGTGATTCGCATCCAATTCCTCCAAAATCCGTACCAGAAATAGCGAGTATTCCGGGGCAGCTTCCATTTTCCTTGTTCGCGATGCTATCGATTGAAAATAAATTGTTTTCCACCCGCCCTCTAACGAATTAGATATCTAATTCTATTGTGTGTTACTCCGGGCTATAACCAGCTCATGAGTTTCTTGTAAAACACATTTTGAGGCAATTGATTCTGTCTTCTTTAAACTCCCCACAAAAGGACTAACAGTCTGAAGGGTCTATCACCTCTACAATTGAACAGACCAGTATTGTACATACCCTGCACAAACACTGTACATACCGTGTGCAGGTGGCTTCGCTGCCTGGAGTCCTGTTTCACAATTCATTCGCAACCAATAATACGAACAGATCAATAACTCCCAGAAAAAGAGCCAGTTTGTTTACATTCCTCGTCTTATTTTCTTCAACTCCAGACGCTGAAACATACCATGACCTACAATTAAAATGCCGAGCCTTGCTGAAAACCCACGGCCGGTCTGTTGCATGTTTGGAGGAAGGAGCTGTCCACAAGCTGGAGGGAGTGAATGGTGCTGAAAGATTAGGAATCACATTGTTTCGCTCCAGCATTACGTCATTTACATTCAATCCAATGGATCAGCTTGAGGGAGAAACAGAACGAGAGCCGCACAACGTGTAGGGCTGCATGCAATTAAAAACTTTACTTTACTTCGAGAAAGCAAGCAGGTGTAATTAGAAAATATTGCGCTTTCACTAGAAGTATTGAGATGCAAGGACAGTTAACAATATCAAGCAAATCTTTGGTGCAAGGGAAAGAGAAAGACTTGTACTTATATAGCGCCTTTCACCATCGCAATTCGTCCCAAAGCGTTTTACAGCCAATGAAATACTACTGCAGTGCAGTCATTGTTCTAATGTAGGGAAACTGTGGCCAATTTATACACAGCAAGGTCCCACAAACAACATGATAAATGACCAGATGATCTGTTTTAATGATGTTGGTTGAGGGATAAATATTGGCCAGAACACTGGGAGAACTCCCCTGCTCTTCTTTGAAATAGTGCCATAGGATCTTTTACGTCCATCTGAGAGGGCAGACGGGTTGTCCTCTCATCCGAAAGACAACACATCAGACGGTGCAGCACTCCCTCAGTAATGCACTGGAGTGTCAGCCTAGACTTTGTGCTCAAGTCTCTGGAGTGGGATTTGAGTCCACGACCTACTGACTCAGAGGCGAGATAACACCCAATTATTATTTCAGGCTGACACATAATTTCCCACGGTACAACTACACTTAAAGGGGGGGGGGGGTGGGATGAAAGTGCAACGTGCTATTTTGTATATGTCACTTACTGATTTGGGTGGGACATACTGCCACACAAATATAATACAATGGACATAAGATTGGCATGACGACTGAATAAACCTTCAACAAAGTAGAATTGGAATTCATTATTCTGTTTTATCCAAAATGAAGTTTACAGTGTTTGAAAATCAACACTTTTGCAGGGAAAGGGAAATGATCATTATAACTCCGATAAAGCCTCAGTACATAGATAAGTACAAAGCACTAATGATATGTAGTTAAGTACACAGCATTAATGGTACATAATTAAGTACGCAGCACTAGTGGTATGTAGTTAAGTACACAGCAATAATGCTACATAGTTAAGTACAGAGCACTAATGACATGTAGTTAAGTATACAGCATTAATGGTACGTAGTTAAGTACACAGCACTAATGGTACGTAGTTAAGTACACAGCACTAATGGTACATAGTTAATTACACAGCATAAATGGTCCATAGTTAAGTACACAGCACTAATGATAAATAGTTAAGTACAGAGTACTAATGGTATGTAGTTAAGTACACATCACTAGTAGTGTGTAGTTAAGTATACAGCATTTAGGGTACATAGTTAAGTACACAGCACGAGTAGTACTGAGTTAAGTACACAGCACTAATGGTATGTAGTTAAGTACACAGCGATAATGGTACATAATTAAATACACGGCAGTAATGGTGAATATCTAGCTAAACAGCATTACTGGCAAATAGTTAGGTATACAATAATAATAGTACATTGCTAGGCACACAGTACTATTCACAGGTAGCTAGTTACATTGCCAGAAGTGCAGAATGATCCTTCTCGGCCTCCTCCTGAGGTCCCCACCATCATAGATGCCAGTCTTCAGTCATTTCAATTCACTCCATGTGACATCAAGAAATGGCTGAGCGAACTGGACGCAGTAAAGGCTATAGGTCTCGACAACATTCCAGCTGTCGTGCTGAAGACCTGTGCTCCAGAACTAGTTGCGCCTCTAGCCAAGCTGGTCCAGCTATATTATTGGCATCTACCCGGCAATGTGGAAAATTGCCCCAGGTATGTCCTGTCCATAAAAGGCAGGACAAATCCAACCCAGCCAATTGCCATCCTGGAAAGAGTCATCAACAGTGCTATCGAGCAACACATACTCACCAATAACCTGCTCAACGATGCTCAGTTTGGGTTCCGTCAGACCCACTCAGCTCCAGACCTCATTACAGCCTTGGTCCAAACATGGACACAAGAGCTGAATTCCAGAGGTGAGGTGAGAAAGACTGCCCTTGACATCAAGGCAGCATTTGACCGAGTGTGGTCACAGGCTGGGTATTCTGCGGTGAGTGACTCACCTCCTGACTCCCCAAAGCCTTTCCACCATCTACAAGGCACAAGTCAGGAGTGTGATGGAATACTCTCCACTTGCCTGGATGAGTGCAGCTCCAACAACACTCAAGAAGCTCGACACCATCCAGGACAAAGCAGCCTGCTTGATTGGCACCCCATCCACCACCCTAAACATTCACTCCCTTCACCACGGGCGCACTGTGGCTGCAGTGTGTACCATCCACAGGATGCTCTGCAGCAACTCGCCAAGGCTTTTTCGACAGCACCTCCCAAACCCGCGACCTCTACCACCTAGAAGGACAAGAGCAGCAGGCACATGTGAACAACATCACCTGCACGTTCCCCTCCAAGTCACACACCATCCCGACTTAGAAATATATCGCCGTTCCTTCATCGTCGCTGGGTCAAAATCCTGGAACTCCCTTCCTAACAGCACTGTGGGAGAACCTTCACCACATGGACTGCAGCGGTTCAAGAAGGCGGCTCACTACCACCTTCTCAAGGGCAATTAGGGATGGGCAATAAATGCCGGCCTCGCCAGCGACGCCCACATCCCATGAACGAATAAAAAAAAACAAGGAGCCCTAGTAAAACTGAAGTCAATGGGGATCAGGGGGAAAACTCTCCAATGGCTGCAGTCATGCCTGGCACAAAGGAAAATGGTTGTGATTGTTGGAGGCAACTCACCTCAGCCCCAGGACATCGCTGCAGGAGTTCCTCAGGACAGCATCTTAGCCTCAACCATCTTCAGCTGCTTCATCAATGATCTTCCCTCCATCCTAAGAACAGAAGTGGGGATGTTCGTTGATGATTGTACAGTGTTCAGTTCCATTCGCAATTCCTCAGATAATGAAGCAGTCCATGCCCGCATGCAGCAAGCCCCGGACAACATCCAGGCTTGAGCTGATAAGTGGCAAGTAACATTCGCGCCAGATAAGTGCCAGGCAATGACCATCTCCAACAAGAGAGTCTAACCATCTCCCATGACATTCAATGGTGTTACCATCGCCGAATCTCCCACCATCAACATGTGGGCATTGAACACAAACTTAACTGGACCAGCCACGTAAATTCTGTGGCTACAAGAGGAGGTCAGATGCTGGGTATTCTGAGATGAGTCTCCTGATTCTCCAAAGCCTCTCTACCACCCACAAGGCACAAATCAGGAGTGTGATGGAATACTCTCCACTTGCTGGGATGAGTGCAGGTGCAACAACACTCAAGAAGCTCGACACCACCCAGTCCGCTTGATCAGCATTTCACCCATTACCTCAAACATCCACTCCCTCCACTACTGATGAGTCATCACTACTGGATGCAACATCAAGAAGCTCGACACCATCCAGGACAAAGCAGTCTACTTGTTTGATAGCCCATCTACCAATTTAAACATCTATTCCCTCCACCATTGGTGCACCATGGCTGCAATGTGTACCGTCCACAGAATGCACTGCAGCAACACACCAAGGCTCCTTTGATAGCCTCTCCCAAACCTGCGACCACTACCACCTAGAAATACAAGGGCAACAGATGCATGGGAACACCATCACCTCCAGGTTCCTCTCCAAATCACACACCTTCCTGACTTGGACATTCCTTCATCATCGCTGGGTCAAAATCCTCGAACTCCCTACCTAATAGCACTGTGGGAGTACCTTCACCATACGGACTACAGTGGTTCAAGAAGATGGCTCACCACCACCTTCTCAAGGGAAACTAGGGATGAGCAATAAATGTTGGCCTTGTAGTGATGCACATATGCCAAGAATGAATATAATTAAAAAAACGCAGCTTTAATGGTTGGTCAGGATTGCACAATGGTACACAACTAGGTGCAGAGTACTAATAGTATCTAGCTCAATATTCAGTACTAATAGTAGCTTCACAGAACTAATGGTACTTGGTGAGGTTTAGGGTACTAAAGGTATGTAGCTAAGTGCCTGATACAAATGCTATGTCGCTAGGTACACAGTATAATGGTATGTAACTAGGTGCACAGCACTATTGGTACTTAAAGAAAGAAAGAGCCAGCATTTATATAGTACTTTTAATGAGCTTAGGACATCCCAAAGTGCTTTACAGTCAATGAAGTACTTTTGAAGTGTTGTCACTGTTTCATGGTAGTGAAACGCGACAGCCAATTTATACATAGCAAGCTCCCACAAACAGTCATGAGATAAATGACCAGATAATCAATTACAATGATGTTGGTTTAGGGATAAATATTAGCCAGGACACCAGGGATAACTCCATTGCTTTTCTTTGAATAGTGTCATGGGCTATTTTACATTCAGCTGTGAGGGCAGATGGGACCTTCCATTAGTAATGTGTACCTAGATATCCACCGTTACTGACGTGTATTTGGCTACATATCATTAATGCTGTATATCTAAGCACATAGATTCATTCTGTGCATCCAACCACATATCATTATTGCTGTGTATCTAAGAACATGCCATTAGCGTTCTGTACCTAGTTATATTCCATTACTACGATATACCGAGCTATATATCATTAGTACTGTATACCTACCAACAGATCATTAATGCTGTGTACGTAATGTCTCATCTGAAAGAATGCACCTCCAACAGTGCAGCATTCCTTCAGTACTACAAAGAAGTATAAGCCTAGATTATGTGTTCAAGTCTCTGGAGCCCACAGCTTTCTGACTCACAGGCAACAGTACTGCCACTGAGCTTCGGTTGACATTTTATTTAGTGAGGTACACAGTGCTAATGGTACAAAGCTGGATGCATGGTACAAATGGCAGGTTGTTATGTGCACAGTAATAACGCTAGATGCAGAATACTAATGGTTTATAGCTAGGTAGACAGTAATCATGGTTTAGAGCTAGATACACTTTTCTTGATATATATTAATGACTTGGACTTTGGCGTACAAGGCACAATTTCAAAATTTGCAGATGACACAAAACTAGGAAGTGTAGTAAACAGTGAGGAGGGTAATAATAGACTTCAAGAGGACATAGACAGGTTGGTGGAATGGGCGGACACGTAGTAGATGAAATTCAATGCTGAGAAGTGTGAGGTGATACATTTTGGGAACAAGAACAAGGAGAGGCAATATAAACTAAAGGGTACAACTCTAAAGGAGGTGCAGGAACAGAGAGAATTGGAATTATATGAACACAGGCCGTTGAAGGTAGCAAGACAGTTGAGAAAGTGGTTAAGAAAGCACACGGGATCCTGGGCTTTATAAACAGAGGCATAGAGTACACAAGCGAGGATGTAATGTTAGAATCATAGAATCATAAAAAGGTTACTGTATGGAAGAAGGCCATTTGGCCCATCGAGTCCGTGCCGGCTCTATGCAAGAGCAATCCAGCTAATCCCACTCCCCTGCCCTATCCATAGCCCTGCAATTTTTTTCCTTTCAAGTACTTATCCAGTTCCCTTTTGAAAGCCATGAATGAATCTGCCTCCACCACCCCCTCAGGCAGTGCATTCCAGATCCTAACCACTCGTTGCGTAAAAAAGCTTTTCCTCATGTCACTTTTGGTTCTTTTGCCAATCATCTTAATGTCATCTGGTTCTTGACCCTTCCACCAATGGGAACAGTTTCCCTCTATCTACTCTGTCTCGACCCTTCATGATTTTGAATACCTCTATCAAATCTCCTCTCAACCTTCTCTGTTCCAAGAAGAACAACCCCAGCTTATCCAGTCTATCCATGTAACTGAGGTCCCTCATCCCTGGAATCATTCTAGTAAATCTCTTCTGCACCCTCTCTAAGGCCTTCACATCCTTCCTAAAGTGCGGTGCCCAAAAAGTTGAACCTTTATAAAACACTGGTTTGGCCAGAATTGAAATATTGTGTCCAGTTCTGGGCACCGCACTTTAGGAAGGATGTGAAGGCCTGAGAAGGGGTGCAGGAAAGTTTGACTAGAATGGTTCCAGGGATGAAGGGCCTCAGTTACGTGGATCTACTGGAAAAGCTGGGATTGTTCTCCTTAGAACAGAGAAGGTTGAGAGGAGTTTTGATAGAGGTATTCAAAATCATGAAGAGTCTAGACATGAGGAAAAACTTCTTTACGCAGCATGTGGTTAGGATCTGGAATGCATTGCCTGAAAGAATAGTGGAAGCAGGGTCAATTGTGGCTTTCAAAAAGGAATTAGTTAGGTACCTCAAGGACAAAAATTTGCAGGGCTACGGGGAAAGAGCAGGGGAGTGGAACCAGCTGAATTGCTCTTACAAAGAGCCGGCACAGGCTCGATGGGCTGAATGGCCTCCTTCTGTGCCATAACCATTCTATGAATTTATGATTCTACACAGTATTAATTGTTTATAGCCAGGTTCACAGCACTAACAAAAGTACCGATGGTTTATAGCTAGATATACAGTACTAATAATTTATAGTTAGATACACAGTAGTAATGGTTTATAGCTAGGTACACAGTACTAATGGTTTAATGCTAAGTACACAGTGCTAATGGTTTATAGATAGGTACACAGTACTAATAATTTATAGCTAGGTACACAGTAGTAATGGTTTATAGCTAGATACAGAGTACTAATAATTTATAGCTAGGTACACAGTACTAATAATTTATAGCTAGATACACAGCACTAACGGTTTAAACTTAGGTACACAGTACTAATAATTTATAGCTAGGTACACAGTACTAATGGTTTGTAGTTAGGTACACAGTAGTAATGGTTTATAGCTAGGTACACAGTACTAATGGTTTCACGCTAAGTACACAGTACTAATGGTTTAATGCTAAGTACACAGTACTAATGGTTTAATGCTAAGTACACAGTATTAATGGTTTATAGCTAAGTACACAGTACTAATGGTTTAATGCTAAGTACACAGTAACAATGCTTTAATGCTAAGTACACAGTACTAATGGTTTAATGCTAAGTACACAGTACTAATAGTTTATAGATAGGTACACAGTACTAATAGTTTATAGATAGGTACACAGTACTAATGGTTTATAGATAGGTACACAGTACTAATGGTTTAATGCTAAGTACACAGTATTAATGGTTTTCACTGAGCACTGATATGAAAGTTGTGTTATAATTCCGGAGTCAGGGTCAGTCCTGACTCGGAGAGGAGTGGTGTGGGATGCCTCACACCAGTTTGGTTTGTTTCGGCACATGGTTTGACACCAGACTGGAGCTGCACTAAGTGTCCAAGAATACTTTATAAACCAGCCTGTAATTAATTTAGATGTTTAGACAGTGCAAACATTGCAATCCTCAATTGTTAAGTTTTTAATGTTTAACCGTCGGGAGAGAAGCTTTGCGCATTCCTTACCAAGCGAGCACAGAACTCTGTCCTGGGCTGAATAATCGGAGTGCAAAACAGGGTCTTGTCTGACTGTAATCGACACTGCAGCTGCTGGTGTGAGACTGATGCTGCAGTATCAATTCAGAATGAGATACGCAATACACTTTTGACATTTTCACAGAGTCACCAACTCCAGGCAGAACCTCTGCTCAATATGTATTCAAGAGGGATAGTTTGATGTGTATCGTGAAGTGCTGTACACTCCAGGCTGTGTATTGACAGATTAAGCACTGCAGTGAGATCCTACATTTCAAGAACTATTCTCCGTAAGCCCAGCAGTGAAAATAACCAAACACAGGAAGCCTCATCATTTTTTCTAGTGTCCTCAGAGAGGCTCTTTTTCTGCACGTGTATGTCACACTACGGACTATAATTTCCTCTTTTTTTAAAAAAGGGTGAAATGTCTTATGGTAGATTTGTGCAATGCACAAACAAAATGACGAGGCTTACAATTACAGTGGGTAATCTAATTTTGTAAGTGGGAATGATTTAACCGACCTGTGTAGCTGTAATAATGACCCTTCAACTCTTCTGAAACTGTTCTTGAACCGCTTAAGCTGATATTAATGAAGACTAATTTGCCAACTGAGCTGTGCAGTGGACAATATTTCAACAGCAAGGTTGTAAAGGTTCTTTCACCAGCCTGCCCTACAGGTTAGAGTGGTCGACTCTTCAGGATTGTCCTGGAGTTTCCAGGAATTATAGGAACGTAGGAACAGGAGTAGGCCATTCAGCCCCTCATGCCTGCTCCACCATTTGATAAGATCATGGCTGATCTGTGATCTAACTCCATATACCTGCCTTTGGCCCATATCTCTTAATACCTTTGGTTGCCAAAAAACTATCTATCTCAGATTTAAATTTAGCAATTGAGCTAGTATCAATTGCCGTTTGTGGAAGAGTTCCAAACTTCTACCATCCTTTGTGTGTAGAAATATTTTCTAATCTCGCTCCTGAAAGGTCTGGCTCTAATTTTTAGACTGTGCCCCCTACTCCTAAAATCCCCAACCAGCGGAAATAGTTTCTCTCTATCCACCCTATTCGTTCCCCTTAATATCTTACAAATTAAATATTAATTTCCTGGACACTGCTATGAGTAACCCGGGAGAAAAATCATAGGGACATAAAAAAATTTCGTTTTATTCATATTCTTTGAACATTTGCATTTATTTGTGATAAAAATATTAGAGATGAGAAAAAGGCCATTTGACCGAGTGGGGAGGTTGAAGGTGGGATGAAACCTCCAGGAATACATCCAACCAGAGTTGGCAACCCTACTACAGGTGCTTGTCGACCGTATAATGGAGAAACAGGATGACCAATGGGTCAGGCAAGGCACACATACGTCAGGGAGGAAAATACTCTCAGATCATGGGAGTTCAATGTCAACTGAGGATCAGGAAGATGGTGTGGGAGTAGTTGCACAATGTACAACAGAGCACCAAGGTAAGACATCAGTGTTATACCAAAGCACAGTTCAGATATAGAGATGCAGGAGAGTCGTGGCTGTCACAGGTATCTGCCTAAACAATACTGCATTTGCACATAGTGGTATTAAGGAGACCACATAAGTGTCAATACAAATGATGTCACACATTTCTCAAAGAAACTAAGGCAGAGATAGCAGAGGTACTACTATCCATAATCTAAAAATTCAATAGAAAAAAGAATATTTCCAGAGGACTGGTGAACAGCAATTGTAATTCCTACCTTTAAAATGGGAGACAGATTGAATCAAGGGAACTATAAACCAGCTAGCTCAACTTCACTGGTAGGAAAGATACCAGAATCTTTGCTAAAAGATCACATAACAAAACATCTACAGACAGAAAATATAATAAAAAATATTCAGTATGGATTTCTAAAAGGAAGCTCATGTTTAACCAACCTTATTGAAATGTTCGACGACGTAACAGAAAGAGTAGACCAGAGCAATGCAATGGATGTGGTATACATTGACTTTCAGAAGGCCATCGATAAGGTGCCACATAAAAGACTCATGACAAAGGTCAGGGTGTGTGGAATCAGGGGACAGGAAGCAGAATGGATTGAAAGATGGCTACAAAACAGAAAACAGAGGGGAGGAGTTAAGAGAAGTTTCCCAGACATGCAGAAAGCGTGGAGTGGAGTCCCCCAGGGATCCGTGCCGGGACCACCGTTGTTCACCATGTACAGGAATGATCTGGACTCAGGAATTGGAGCTATGGGGCTCGATTTTAGGGTCGGGTTACCTGCGGGTTTCCAGCGGGGGGGCCCCGAAAATCCCGATCTCCGATCACGTGACCGGATTCGGACGAAATCCCGGCCACTTCCGGGTACCGCGCTGACGTGCGGGGCTGCGCGCGCAAGCCCCGCTGGTGGGAATCCCGCAGGCAATTAAAGCCAGCGGGGTTCCACTTGAGTGTACTTAACTTGCTCGTTGTGGTCAGTTAATGAGCTGAAGCAGCTGTCAAAAGAGGAAGTGTGGGATTTTACGGTCAAAGCAGTCAGTTTCCCACACTGGGGGAAACAGGACCCTTCAAACCAGGCGTGTTGCAGCCAGCAGCCTGTGCCAGGTGCCAAGGTGCGCTCCACGGGGGAGCGCCCTCACCCACGCAGGAGGCCACCGCGTCACATAGGGCAACCCCTGCCCTCCACCAACCCCCGCCAAGCCAGAGGACAGACCGACACGAAACCGCAGCCCCAGTCCGAGGACCCACCCACCTACCCTGCACAACCCCTCACACCAACACCTGCCAGATGGGTGGTGCGTTGACATCGTCGGAGGACGAACAGGATGACCAGCCTCGCAGTCCACGCCGTCCGCCTCGGAGAGGTGGGGCCCCCCAACACGGTGCTGCGGCACACCCACCTGCACAGCAGGAGGGAGGGCAACCGCAGAGAGAGATGCGTCGCAGGAGGCACTACCCTCCGCACAGGGTGTACAGAGCGAGGCTCAGCTTCATGGACCTCTCCGAGGAGCAGTGCATACGGAGGCTCAGAGTCAATCGCCAGGTAGTCGCCGACATCTGCAGCCTCCTTAACGACGAGCTGCTCCCTGATGGACCAAGCAGCATCTTCTTACCTGTCGCCGTCAAAGTCACCACTGCCCTCAACTTCTTCGCATCCGGTTCCTTCCAGGGTGCCACCGGGGACATCACCGGGGTCTGTCAGTCCTCTGCACACAAGTGCATAAGGCAGGTCACCGATGGGTTGTTCCGCAGGGCCTCCCACTACATCAACTTCGCCATGGACGAGCGCAGCCAGATGGAGAGGGCGGTTGGATTCCATGCCATGGCCGGCTTCCCACGGGTGCAGGGTGTAATCGACTGCACCCACATCGCAATACGGGCACCTCCGCATGAGCCAGGGCTGTTCATCAACAGGAAGGGGTATCACTCCATGAACGCTCAGCTCATCTGTGACCACCACCAGAGATTCCTACACGTGTGCGCCAGATACCCCGGCAGCTGCCACGATGCCTTCGTCCTCAGGGAGTCCGCCGTCCCGCCCATCCTGCAGGCACCCAACGCCGGCAACGGCTGGCTCCTCGGCGACAAGGGGTATCCCCTCCACACGTGGCTCATGACACCACTGAGGAACCCCATCACCGAGCCGGAGCGTCGGTACAATGACAGCCACACTGCTACCAGGTCTACAATTGAGCAGACCATAGGGCTTCTCAAGATGCGCTTCAGGTGCCTTGATCGTTCTGGGGGAGCGCTCCAATACACACCATTCAGAGTGGGACGAATCATAGTTGTCTGCTGTGCCCTGCACAACATGGCCCAACAGAGAGGGGTGCCGCTGGAGGAGGCCCCATCCACACCCGCCACCCACATTGAGGAAGGCGAGGGCGAGGAGGAGGAGGAGGAGGCGGAGGCGGAGGAGGCGGAGGAGGAGGACGCGCCCGACGATGTTGGACGACCCATGCGCCGAGCCGCGACTCACCGGGATGGTCGCCGGGCCAGGGACGCACTCATACGTCAACGGTTCTCCTAGAGTCAGACACTGCGAGGCGCTCGCATCTCCTCACCTGCACATGCGAGCGGCCATACCAGCCCCCTCCACTGAAGAGTGCTGCCAGTAATCCTGCACCCACAGCAGTGTGCCCAATGGGTGGCAGCAGGTGTTCGCCGTCATGATGGCCTCCACGGAACGCACCTATTGCACAAGCCGCGGAAGAATGGACGAGAGGTGGCAGGAGTGGTGAGAATAGACTATTTAATATCTGGAATGTGACATCATTTAAGAAACAAAGTACAAAATAATAAACACCCTGGTGTATTCCCTTTGTGATTATAAGGCCTTTGGAATTCTTCTCCGGGAACCCCTACGTGGTGCTACCCCTGTGGCTCCAGCAGAGGTAGTGGCAGGTTGCTCGTCTTCTTGCCTTGACCGGGTAGATGCTTTTGGCGGACGGCCCCTGGGTTTCGGTGCCCGTGAGGGCACCTCCACAGACTGCTCCTCCTGCACCGGGGCAGGGGCAGACTCGGCCACCTGGAGAGGAGGCACCATTGCGGGTGCTGGTTGAGAGGTGGGCGACGGGTGGGACGTGGGGACGCCTTGAGAGGCGTCCCCGCTTCCATGTCCCCGGTCACCATCATCCCTCTCTTGGCCTCGGCCCACATCACCCCTTCCACCCTGCTGGACGGCAGTTTGGATGGCATGTGTGAGGCCTTGCAAGGCCACCCCTAGTGTATCCCTCAGCCTGTTGGTGGCGTCGGAATGTTGCTCACCCTGAATCCGTACAGACGTTGTGAGGGCCTGCAAGGACTCGAAGTGGAGCTGTGCGTGACGCTCGAGGGAGGCCAGCCTGTCCTCCACCGCAGACAGTCCCGCACCTACCCGCGACACTGTGTCGCCGGTACCCTCCTGTGCCTGCGCCACCAATGCCCACATGCAGGAGGTGGACTCCTCCATCGCCTGCGCTATTGTGGACAATGCGCGCGGCACCTCTGCCAGCACCTCAGCAATTAGCTGGTGGCCCTCGACGACTCTCCTTTTCTCTGGTGGCCCCCTGGGTTCAGCATCTGGGTCCGGCTGAGCAGAGCCTGGAGATGAGTGCTCCCTCCGTCGCGGACCCTCTGCGGCTGCCCCTGCCACCAGGGTCTGCTCATGCTCACTCGTGCGCAGTGACTCACCAAGTGCTACCCCAACTAGTTGGCGAGGGGGACCCACCGAGGTGCGTGTCTCTGCGCTGGTGGATGGTTGGCTCTGATGTGACGATGCACCCTCAGAGACCGCCATGTCCTCTGAGGAATCGCCCTCCATGCTCGCTTGATCCAAAGACGCACCTGCAAGAGAACAGAGGGCACTTTGAGGCATGTGGACCAACTTGACAGTGCGCCTGATGGCAGGTGATGATACGGTCACTCGCGATCATGGGTGTTGAGTGTCAGCTTTCCCTTACCGGCCGTTTCGGCAGCGACACACTCGCCATCGGCCACCGACAGGCAATGTCGCGTGCGGGCGAGGTCGAGCGCTCCACCTCTGCGTCGGTGAGCTCCACCACTTGCGGCGGCCCACCTCCGGTGCGTGCCCTTTCGCGGTTGTTCTTGCTCCTCTTCTCCTGTGAAGGCAAAACACAGATGTGTGAGTGGGTGCGTCTTGCATCGTGAGACGCATCGAGCATCGGTGTGGTTGGGTTGAGCGTGGCGCGGAACGGATGGGAGGAAGTGTGGGCCACGTGCCCATCCCATTGCATGGGGATTGGGGTGTGTGGTAGTGTTCGGGTGGGGTCAGGGACGGTGGGTACTTGCGTGCACGGCGAGGATGGTGAATGAGTGGCTGTGAGGATTGCTGATGGAGCGCAGTGGTGGCTGTGCAGGAGGGGGTTGTGATCTGCTTGGCGTGATGGTGGGGACGGGATGTGGGAGGGTGCGTTGGTGTACTCACCTTGCCAGACCTAGTCAGGTCATTGAAGCGCTTGCGGCACTGCTCCCAAGTCCTTGGGGTGTTGCCCCTGCTGCTCACCTCCGCCGCCACCTCTGCCCATGCCTTCCTGGTTGCGGCGGCAGGGAACTTGCGCCCATCCTCAGGGAAGAGTGTTTCCCTCCTCCTCCTCACGCCCTCCAGCATCAGCTGCAGTGCCAGGTCTGAAAAACGGGGCGCAGCCTTTCCCCTTGGTTGAGCCATTCTCCCAGACCTCTTGCTTGCAGCAGGAGGGGCTTTGGGAGACTGCCCCTTTAACTGGAGCTCCTACATCGCGTCGACGGTACTGCGCATGCGCAGCCGGCCGGCACGCAGCTGGGGAGCGCAGAACCCGGAAGCAGGCCTTAATGGGTCCAATTATCCCGCGATCGCGTGGGGGACGCACACAATTACCCGTCCGCGTTTTCGACGCTCCCGGAGGACCACCCGCTGGGAACCCGCAGGCCTGCTAAATTCGAGCCCATGGTGTCCAAATTTGCAGATTATACCAAATTGAGGGTTATAGCTATTAATGTGGAGGACTGCACCAAAATACAGGAAGGCATAAACAGGCTTGCAGAGTCGGCAGATAAATGACTCCAGTCCCATACTAATGTTTTTGAATCTTAACTGCCCTCTGAAGTGGCCTAGCAAATCATTCACTTGTATTAAACTGCTATAAAGAATTGTGAGAGCACCTTCACCACACAGACTGCAGTGGTTCAAGAAGAAAGCTCACCACCACCTTCAAGAGCAACTAGGGATGGATCTCCTAGGATGTTATCTCCAGATATCCCCAGATATTTTCTGCACTTTTATCAATGCAAGATTACAAATAACTAATTTTGCATATAATCTAATGTAATACAATAAATATCAATAATAGGATATCTGGAGACTAACCTATCCATCGATTCATCCTACTTCTTCAAAGAGCTACATCATATTTCATTGACACAGAAACTATGCATTAATGTACAATATTTTCTGATGTACCATTTTCAATTGGATCAATAAGTATGCAATGGATTGTTGATAAGCTGCAAAAATAGCGACATACACACAGTGAGTGACACTTTGTACCTTTGGGAACATCCCATGAGTCCATTTTAGAATGAGATTAGTTTCCATAATGACGATACAAAGGGATAAATAATCCATGAACACTTTCTCATGCCTGTGGAATCCTGTGTCTACTTTTCATAAAAATTAATACACTGCTAAATGTTTACTTGGTACTTGTTGCATAGTAACAGTTTCAGGCAGGTGAGGACCTTCGGTCCATCTAGCCCACCTGTCCACAGTGTTCCCTTGGTCCATTTCCAATAACCCTGAATCCCATTTATTGTCAATGATCTGAGGCACAGTTCAAAGTGGTGCTTAGCTATCTTAAGCTAACATACCTCAATCCGTTTTAGTTAAAGGAGAATAGGTTATAATTGATGTTCCTTCTAGTTCCTTCTTGAAACCCATTAAAGTTTCTTGTTCCACCAGCCCTTTCGGTAATCTGTTCGACATACTTACAGTAACAAGTAACAGTTAGAGAGGCTAGATTGGCACAGACTACTGATAAGAAAAGGTGAATCTCAGTAACTGCCCTAATAAATTACTGACTGTAATATTAGTATTTTGATGAGTGTAATTATAATTCCTCTTTGAGACTAAGTCTTTTGGTTGTAACACTTCCCACTGACAATAGATTCCTGGGGTTTTGCTTGTTAATAAACTGCTTTTCCTTTGAACCCAGGAGCACATCAAAACTGAGGCTAGATCGCTGGGAGGTTTGTAATTACAATCATATTAACTTTCAGCAGGAGATGCGATCCTGAGACAACGAGCATGATTTTTACCAGGAGCCAGGAAGAGAGCGGTGGAGGTGGGGGGGAGACTTTCAGGGCGCGAATCCCGGAAGTAAAGTTGGCGGGTCAGAATGTGCGATCGCGACCAAATTGAGTGATTACAATTTTATATCCGAGTATCATGCGAGGCAGCCAGTGAGATTTACAGGCTGGCTGCATGTTGAGCGGGAAAGCAGCCGGGAAGCGGATGCCAGATAAGTCTGACATCACAAGATGGGGTGGGGGGGGAGGGTGGGCGTGGGGAGTCGATCACTGGAGGGGCTGGAGAGGTCGGAGGAGGGCTGGAGAGGTCGGAGGAGGTTTGGGGAGATTGGAAGAGGGCTGGAGACAATGGAGGAGGGCTGGAGACATCGGGAGGGTCGAAGACATCGCAGGGGGAGTTGGAGATATCAGTGGGGGAGGGGTGTCGGCCGATCGTGGCAGGTAGGCTTGTTGGTCCTGGAGGAAACACTCCTGCTCCTCCTGGCCCACGAGCAGTGCAATAAAGGCACTTACCTGATGAAGCAGCCCTTCTCGCCTCCTTTTACCTGGCGAGATTCACAAGTCCTGGGAAAGCCTTCCTGGAGGCGTTAAATTTAAAGCTTAGCTGAATTTAATTATAAAAACTCTACTTAACGTTTCTTAACAACATTAATTGTCCTGCTAAATACCCGCCCGCCAGCACTAATTGTGGATGCGACCTCGGCCAGTGCGTTCCTCGCAAGCATCAAACCATCCGCGTTAAACCCGGACATGGGCTCGTTGGAGGCAGGTTGCGGTCTTGTCCCAAAAAACGACTATTTTCACCTTTCACCCGACTCCAACCCACCCATTCTTGGGGGTTAAAATTACCTCCAATGTATCAAGAACAGGATTGGGAGGATACCCGCCCACCTAGTATGCATGTTACTAGTGATGATAATGGAAACATGGCTTCCAGTAAATTTAAAAGGGATAAGATTTGATTTTCAGCCAATTTTCTTCAAGTCTCAGTCTGAAACAATTATAACTGATAAATAAATCATTTGCTCTTTTATACAAGGGAAGTGTGTGATGGATCTGTTATGCCTTCCAGTGATTTCACGATAAGGTTTGCCAATACCTTAGACAAGTTTATTATAAACCCTCATCACGTTGATCATTATTGTTGAAAGAGTAGCTGGGAAGGATGAATATTAAGACAGCATTGACCCTGTAATAGCCATTCTTTCCATTTATTTTGTTCTGAAACAGGACTTGATAGCTGCGTTGAAAATTCTGAGCTATGTGGCTGTCCTAATTCTCAATATAAAGCCTGTAAAAGTTTTGACATTTGCTCAAAATGTGCTAGTTTAAAGACAGCTTTGTCTTATTTCAATCAGTTATCTTCATCAAAATGCTTCAGGCAGCAATCGTATTTTTTGATCATTTCAGGTGACACCAGCGATTTTTTACTTTAGCTGTTTCTACAGAGTTCTGGTGCTAAATGAGCTGGAAGCAGCCTTTCTAAACCAGGTACACCTGGGTAGACAGATTTCATGGGTGCTACATAGGAGAGGAGTCAGTAATGTATAAAGTTGCCGAAATGATTTAATTTCTAAATGACCTGCGGTATAATTGAACTCATTTATTATACATGTCCCAAGTCCTGATACATTTTCATATAGCTAGGCACTATTAAATTTCACGTGAAAAAATTTATAATAAAAATAGTAGGTCTTACGTCGCAGCCGTGTCCTGCAGCAAGAAGTTAAACAGGTTTTCATCCTTGGTTGACTCGCTTAATTTCACGCTTTTAAGTGGCTAACATATTCTTGCTGTCGGAATACATGGAATAATGAAGAGGAGAGATTTTGTTCCCTTTTTGACGGCATACATCATCCTACAAACACACTTCAGTGCAGCCGACACTTAATGAGGTTCATAACCATTTCAAGGATATTTGGTCTCAATTAACTCCTGCCCAGACCGCGTACAATGTAGTGTCACTGAGGCGTGAAGGTGTCAGGTATAAAAATAGACTAAAATGTTGCCATTAAAAAAATGTAATGTAATTTTGGTCGATCTACATATACATTTTTGACATAAGATATTACTTGTATGGGTATATGCAGATATTAATCATGCTAAAGGTTGGTGAAGATGGGCCTTGGGTTGGGTAAGCAACATTCAGATTGTTTGATAGTATGATATTTATTTACTAGGCACAGAAAATCCATATCGCTGGGATTGGGTATCGCAGTGGATCAGAGCACTGATTCTAGGCTCAACTATCTTCAGCTCCTTCATCAATGTCCTTCCCTTCATCATAAGATCAGAAGTGATAATTACAGTGTTCAGTTCCATTCACAATCCCTCAGCTAATGAAGCAGTCCGTGCCCGCATGCAGCAAGACCTGGACAACATCCAGGCTCGGGCTGATAAGCGACACATAACATTCACGCCACACAAGTGTCAATGTGGAAAATTGCCCAGGTATGTCCTGTCCACAAGAAGCAGGACAAATCCAATCCGGCCAATTACTGACCCAGCAGCTTACTCCCATCATCAACATCCAGGTTTGGGCTGATAAGTGGCGAGTAATATCCGCACCACACAAATGCCAGGCGATGACCATCTCCACAAGAGAGAGTCCAACCAGGTGCATAGGAACAACATCACCTCCAAGTCACACATCATCCAGTCTTGGACATATATCACCATTCATTTATGGTCAGTGGGTCAAAATCCTAGAACTCCCTACCTAACAGCACTGTGGGAGAACCTTCACCACACGGACTGCAGCGGTTCAAGAAGACGGCTCACCACCACCTTCTCACGGGCAACTAGGAATGGGCAATAAATGCCGGCCTTGCCAGCAACGTCCAGAGAATGAATATAAAAAGAAACTGCCATTTCATCCTTCACTCTTGGGTCTGAATCCAAGATAGAACTATTGGGATAAAAATTACTTCTGTTTGACAGCTGAAAGGGAACCAGGTGAAATGGGTTTTGACATTTCGAATCCATTACCTTGTGCACACACAAGCCATTCCTGATTTGGGACTAATTGAGCAGGTAACTGGTTTAGGAAGACAACAGGTGACACTTTCAACTTGCCGTTTGGTCATAAACTGGGCGATGCGGATCAGCCTCCCGTTATCGAAACCGCATGGTTTTTATTTCTAATGGTTTCTACAATGGCCGGATGGTCAGCAAGGCCAGTTTTATGGGCGGGCGACAAGTTAAAAATCTACCCCAGGATTTCCCTCACGGGTGGACTTCGGGCGGCTGTCCAGTATTCTCGATATGAGGGCCGGGATCTCATTGGCATCGGGACAGTGGGCTACAGCCAGAGATGGCAAGCCCGAGGAGAGCCCGCTGGCTCCAGCTAGGTCCATGGTGGGGGCTCCCGATGTCTACAGAGGGGGCGGGGGCGAAGTGGGGCTGGAGCGGCCAGGGCCCAGGCTGATTTTGTGGAGCCTGGAGAAGCACGCCTGCTCCTCCCGGCCCCACAGTAATAAGGAGGGGCTTACTGTTGGGGTCCTCTTCAGCAGGGCCGCCATCTGATACCCCTGCCAGAAGGGGCACACTCCACCCAGTCACTCAGGGTCCTATTTACGTTATAGGGCCCCGAGTAGCATTTTAAATGGGCCTACCGCCTTACTCCAGGGGCTGGTCTGGTCGCCAAGCACTAGGCCCGGGGAACATTGTCACAGCCACAGAGATGGCAGCAATGGAGCGGTAGGTTATTGCCCACCATTTTCGGGCGCTGCCGCCCCGTTTATGCCTGGTGGGAAGCCTGAAACTACCCTCCACCCCCCTCACCACCCGGGGACTCTGGAAGCCTGGAGTTCTCGTACCCCAGCCCACAGCTGGGATCTGGTGTAGCGTCGGTGAAGTTACACTTGGTCTCACCAGGGGTACTTACCCTGAGCCCCGGTGGAAGTGGGGCCCATCAAAGGAGTCAAGGCCTGGATCCCCAAAGAAAAGACCATTCTATTGACATTTAATAAGCAGCCTCCTTATTTTGAAGGGGTGGCGCTTCCTCCAGCCAGCCATTTACAGTGTTATTTGTGACTGCTTATTTTGGGGGGTACCCCAGATGTGCCCCCCCAGGTGCCAAGACTCCTGGCCCTTCTTCTGCCTCGCAAACTTTGCGTTTCCCCCTCCCTCGCCGATCTGTGAAGCCAAATAAACACATTATTTTACCTGAACTCGTGAATAGATTTACCGGGTAACAATACTAACCCCACCCCCCACCCTGCGATTGCGACTCTCCCCCGCCCCACACCACTGTAAGCCCAACCCCACCTTCCCCAAGCCTCCAGGTATTTAACTAATTTCAGCGCTGTAAATGTATAGGTCAACCTGAGAGCGCATTACGAAGTGTAGAACACGTCATAGAGCATGAAAGCAAGACTCAAGGGGATTGATTCTCACCGTCTTGGCCTGGGGTTAACGAGGGTGGGTAACGGCCTCAGAATGGGGTCGTTATCCTTCCCACCCTGTTAACGCCAGCAATACAGCCGGCTCCATTTTGAAAGTGGCCTCCTGCTGGGTGTCCAAAGCGCCCGCCTGTTTCATGGAGTGAATGCCCCAGCAGGTCGTATGATAGATTAGGGGCATTTCAAAGGGCTGTCTGGCGACGTTCATAAGACAACCAAATGCTCCCATCAACCTGTACGTTCGAAGGAGCATGTTGGCGTGTTCAACATGACTGGTGTTAAATAGATACAGATGTAATATGGAACTGTGACAGTTGAGCAAGTTCCAAGATTGCAGGAGTTTTCCGTACACTAATGCCTGTCTGAAAACCAACTAACTCTCAGTGACCTTCCAGTTACAAATGGTGTATGCTATTTATTCATTACCTTTTAAGTTACTCTAGCTGCAGCCTCCTGTAGAATGAAACCAACAATAATAACCCTGCTGTACTCACTTTTAGAAATAGGGTTTCTGTGCAGAAGAAACAAATTATGCATTGGCTTCAGATACCAATATACACTGAAACTAAGAAATCACATCACTGTGCCTTTATCTTTCAATCAATAGCCAAGAAAAGCTAATATAAATGTCAATGATTCCAGGTCAATAGAGCTGTAGAAATTACAGTGCAGAAGGAGGCCATTCGGCCCATCGTGCCTGTGCCAGTACTAGCTTTCAGCTGACCCCTATAGACTCCAACCCCATGTTTGTTGTTTGTTCGTTGTGATATTCAAATATCAAGATGTTTGTTGAATTATAATCCATTTTCTTTGAATCAGGTAGAACATCAGGCATAGAATATAAGAGCAGGGAGGTTATGCTTGAACTGTATAAAACACTGCTTAGGCCACAGCTTGAGTACTGCGCACAGTTCTGGTCACCACATTGCAAGAAAGATGTGATTGCACTAGAGAGGGTACAGAGGAGATTTACAAGGATATTGCCAGGACTGGAGAATTTTAGCCATGAGGAAAGATTGAATAGGCTGGGATTGTTCTCTTTGAAACTGAGGAGGCTGAGGGGTGCTTTAATTGAGGTGTACAAAATTATGAGGGGCCTAGATAGAGTGGATAGGGAGGACCTATTTCCCTTAGCAGAGAGGTCAATAACCAGGGGGCATAGATTTAAAGTAATTGGTAGAAGGATTAGAGGGGAGTTGAGGAGAATTTTTTTCACCCAGAGGGTGGTGGAGGCAGAAACCCTCAACTCATTTAAAAACTACTTGGATGTGCACCTGAAGTGCTGTAACCTACAGGGCTACGGATCAAGTGCTAGAAAGTGGGATTAGGCTGGATAGCTCTTTTTCGGCCGGCACAGACACGATGGGCTGAATGGCCTCCTTCTGTGCTGTAAATTTCTATGATTCTATATTTATTGAGCTCTTATGAGTACTATGATTGACACAGGGGGAGTTACTTTGTGCTCATAACCAGTAGATGGCACTCAGCCCTATCTCTTGGAGCCATTTACTGCCTATTTACTATAATTCACAATAATTCAGGAAAACTAAGTGTACATTTAATATTTACTCTGTTTGAACCATTGTATCATAGTATCACAGTAGGTGCAGCACAGGAGGAGGCCATTCGGCCCATCGTGCCTGTGCCAGCTCTTTGAAAGAGCCATCCAATTAGTCCCATTCTCCTGCTCTTTCCCCATAGCCCTGTAAACTTTTTCCCTTCAAATATTTATCCAATTTCCTTTTGAAAGTTACAATTGAATCTGCTTCCACCGCCCTTTCAGGCAGCGCATTCCAGATCATAACAACTCGCTGCGTGAAAAAATGTTTCCTCATCTCGCCTCTGGCTCTTTTGCCGATCACCTTAAATCCGTGTCCTCTGGTTACCGAGCCTTCTGCCACTGAAAACAGTTTCTCTTTATTTACTCTATCAAAACCGTTCATGATTTTGAACACCTCTATCAAATCTCCCCTCAACCTTCTCTGCTCTAAGGAGAACAACCCCAGCTTCTCCAGTCCATTCTAGTAAAAGTCTCTCAGCCCTGGTACCATATTCTGAATCTGGCGGCAATTTTCATGCCCCCACTGCCCTGTTTGTAGCTAACAGCAGGATGGTAAGGGGCCAAAATAGGGAGGGAAGCAGAAGTGCAGACTTACCTCCGAACTCCGACCCATTCCGATTTTCGGGCAGTCCTCAATCCCGGCGACGAGGGCGGGAGTGTCATGGATATATGATAATCGGGGTCAAAGGAAGCAGTTATATCCCCCGATGCCATTTTTGTCTCTGCACATTGGATTACCGCCAGTTCCTGCTCCCGCTCACCAAAGATGGGCGGTACAAGTCAGGAGGCAGCCATTTTGAGCAGTTCCTAAAGGGATCCTCAGCTGCCGTCAGGGGGAGCTGGATGCAGATTTAACAAACTTTTTTTTAATGCTAGTGGCTTGTAAATTGTGAGCCTTAAAGACTTTCACATTTAATGGCCTCACTGCTGTAGGGGCTGCATACATCTTTCCAGATGCTCTAAACTGATGTTTCTTTTTAGTCCTGATGCGTCCGCCTCTCCCTTCAAGGTGCTGCTGCAGACCCGTCGACCTCGGCTGCTCTGCCGGGTTTCCTGCTCTCCAGGTGGCGAGCTGCCCATAGGGAGCACGTTACTCTGGCAATTTGCCAAATTAAAGTAATTTCGGCCTGACCACAAAAATGTAACGGGCTGAATGACGACTCCTTGGGGTAATTTTTACTTTGCGCGAGGGTGTAAAACAGGCGACAGCGAATCAGCAGCCCGTTTTACCTCTCTCCCTATTTTTATTTCCAGTGACTTCAATAGAAATAAACATGGGAGAGATGCAAAGTGGCTGCCAACTCGCTACCACCTGCTGTACGCTATCGCACATTTTCAAGATCTGCCACCTTTGCTGGGCACCGCGCGTGCTGCATATCACCTGCCCGACATGCGCTCCACTCCAACATCACCCTCTGCGTGTTTTAAGTGTCAGAATTTACAGTGCTGTGAGCTGATCTCCCGTGGCATTGCTCATGTGCAACAATATTGAAGCAACCTGGAACTGAGAGCACATCACCAGCTGGGAGTCCAGACATGGGTTTCTGTTTGGGGATAGGCTGCTTATACACCTGGGATATATTTTCAGGTTCAATTAGCTTTCTCTTTTAAAAATATAGAGCAAAATATTTATAAGACATAGCATGCTATTACCAGCTCTTTTGATGGAGACCAATGAACAATGGCTCTGTATAACAGTGTCTCAGTGGGTAGCACTCTCGCTTCTGGATTAGAAGTTTGTGGGTTCAAGACCCACTCCAGACACTTGAGTCCATAATCTCAGCTGACACTCCAGTGCAGTACTGAGGGAGTGCTGCACTGTTGAGAGTTCTCCCCAGTATCCTGGCCAATATTTATCCCTCAACCAACATCACTATAACAGATCATCTGGTAATTATCACATTGCTGTTTGTGGGACCTTGCTGTGCACAAATTGGCTGCCGCATTTCCTACATTGCAAAAATACTTTATTATTTGTAAAGCACTTTGGGATGTCCTGAGGTCGTGAAAGGCACTGTATAAATGCAAGTCTTTCTTTATATGTCATGTGTATATAATATGCACACAAGTTTCTGTAACACTTTTTCTGCCTCTTCCTGTCACGCTTTTTCCTTCAGGCCTTTTCTGCCAGGCCTGTTTGCAATGTTATTCTGTCATGATGTCAAGGGGATGCAAGAACAGAGAGATCTAGGTGTTTACGTACACAAATCTTTCAAGGTGGCAAGACAAGTTGATAAAGTTGTTAAAAAAGCAAACAGGATCCTTGGCTTTATAAATAGAGGCATCGAATACAAAAGCAAAGAAGTTATGCTAAACCTTTATAAAACACTGGTTAGGCCTTAGCTGGAGTATTGTGTCCAATTCTGGATGCCACACTTTTGGAAGGATGCCAAGGCCTTGGAGAGGGTGCAGAGGGGATTTACTAAAAAAGTATCATGAATGAGGGACTTCAGTTATGTGGAGAGACCGGAGAAGCTGGGGTTGTTCTCCTTCGAGCAGAGAAGGTTAAGGGGAGATTTAATAAAGGCGTTCAAAATTATGAGGGGTTTTGACAGGGTAAATAATGAAAAACTGTTTCCACTGGCAGGAGGGTCGGTAACCAGAGGACACAGATTTAACGTAATTGGCAAAAGAACCAGAGGGAGATGAAGAGAATTATTTTACGCAGCGAGTTGTTGCGATCTGGAATGCACTGTCTGAAAGGGAACTGCCTGGAAGCAGATTCAATAGTGATTCTCAAAAGGGAATTGGATAAATACTTGAAAAGGAAAAATTTGCAGGGCTATGGGGAAAGAGCAGGGGACTGGGACTAATTGGATAGATCTTTCAAAGAGCTGGCATGATGAGTCGATTGGCCTCATTCTGTGAGGTAAGGTTCTATGATTAAACTTACCTATTCATGTTACTCACAGTTGATTGAGACCCCAAGTTTGGTCTCCAAGGTGGGTGGTGAAGTTGCTTACTTACTTCAGACCTCTTGTGTCCAAGGATAGGTGACACGATTGCTTTGTCCTCAGTACCACCCTTGGAGTTCTTAAAACCATGCCTGTGAACTGACTTACATTACCCAGTCCACAGTAAATGAGCAAATCACACCAATCATAGTAGGGGTATATATAACTACTGGATGGAATGATTAATTGCCAGAATCACCAAACACGAAGTCAGACACAGGGATACATTAACTAGCATTGCTTTATTCACATACCTCTGACAAGTTGGTTACCACTATCATAGAATCATTGAATAGTTACAGAACAGAAGGAGGCCATTCGGCCCATCGAGCCTGTGCCGGCTCTTTGTAAGAGCAATACAATTAGTCCCATTCTCCAGCTCTTTCCCGGTAGCCCTGCAAACTTTTTCCCTTCAAGTATTTATTCAATTCCTTTTTGAAAGCCACGATTGAATCTGCTTCCACCACCCTTTCAGACAGCGCATTCCAGATCATAACTAGTCGCTGTGTTAAAAAAATTTCTCCTCATGTTGCCTTTGGTTTTTTTGCCAATCATCTTAAATCTGTGTCCTCTGGTTCTCGACCCTTCCGCCAATGGGAACAGTTCTCTTAATTTACTTTATTTGAATCCTTCATGATTTTGAACACCTCTATCAAATCTCCTCTTAACCTTCTCTGCTCTAAGGAGAACAACCCCAGCTTCTCCAGTCTATCTATGTAACTGAAGTCCCTCATCCTTGGAACTATTCTCGTAAATCTTTTCTGCACCCTCTCTAAGGCCTTCACATCCTTCCTAAAGTGCAGTGTCCAGAATTGGACACAATACTCCAGTTGTGGCCGAACCAGTGTTTTATAAAGGTTCAACATAACTTCCTTGCTTTTGTACTCTATGTCTCTATTATTAAAGCCCAGGATCCCATATGCTTTTTGAACCACTTTCTCAATCTGTCCTGCTACCTTCAAGGATTTGTGCCATATAGCCCCAGGTCTCTCTGTTCCTGCACCCCCTTTAGAATTGTACTATTTAGTTTATATTGCCCGTCCTAATTTTTCCTGCCAAAATGTATCACTTTGCACTTCTCTGCGTTAAGTTTCATCTGCTACGTGTCCGCCCATTCCACCAGCCTGTCTATGTCCTCTTGAAGTCTATCACTATCCTCCTCACTGTTTACTACACTTCCAAGTTTTGTGTCAAATTTTGAAATTGTGCCCTGTACACCCAAGTCCTAGTCATTAATATACATCAAAAAAACAAGGTGACAAGGTTAAACATTGGAAATACCAAAAATACTCAAGTGGATATCATTAACTGAGTCTAAATTGTTACAGATCAAGTGCATCGTACTATCTCATCATAAGCTGGCTTTTGCTTTATAACATCAGAACAGTTATGCTCAATGTCCAAGATCACTGTACAGTTAACAAGCTTATATTTACAGTTACGTTCAGTAATTCATTTAGGGCATTTAGAGAACATAAGAACATAAGAAATAGGAGCAGGAGTAGGCCATACAGCCCCTCGAGCCTGCTCCACCATTCAATAAGATCATAGCTGATCTTCGACCTCAACTCCACTTTCCCGTCTGATCAACATATCCCTTGATTCCCTTAGAGTACAAAATTCTATTGATCTCATTCTTGAATATATTAATGACTGAGCATCCACAGCCCTCTGGGGTAGAGAATTCCAAATATTCACAACCCTCTGAGTGAAGAAATTCCACCTCATCTCAGTCTTAAATGGCCGACCTCTTATCCTGAGACTATGCCCCCTAGTTCTAGACTCTCCAGCCAGGGGAAACAGCCTCTCATCTTATATGTTTCAATGAGATCACTTCTCATTCTTCTAAATTCCAGAGAGTACAGGCCCATTCTATCAACCTCTCTTCATAGGCAACCCTCTCATCCCAGGAATCAATCTAGTGAATCTTCGTTGCACTGTCGACAAGGCAAGTATATCGTTCCTTAGATAAGGAGACCAAAACTGTACACAGTACTCCAGGTGAGGTCTCACTAAAGCCCTGTATAACTCTAGTAAGACTTCCTTACTCTTGTACTCCAATCCCCTTGCAATAAAGGAGGCCAACATATCATTTGCCTTCCTGATCACTTGCTGTACCTGCACGTTAACTTTTTCTGTTTCATGTGCAAGGACACCCAATTCTCTCTGAACACCAACATTTAATAGTTTCTCACCATTTAAAAAATATTCTGTTTTTCTATTCTTCCTTCCAAAGTGAATAACCTCACATTTCCCCATATTATACTCCATCTGCCACCTTCTTGCCCACTCACTTAATCTGACTATATCCCTTTGCAGACTCTTTCTGTCCTCACTGCTTACATTCCCACCTAGTTTTGCATCGTCATCAAACTTGGATACACTCAGTCCCTTCATCTAAGTTATTAATATAGATTGTAAATAGCTGAGGCCCAAGCACTGATCCTTTCAGCACCCCACTAGTTACAGCCTGTCAACCTGAGAATGACCTGTTTATTCCTACTCTGTGTTTTCTGTCCATTAACCAATCTTCAATCCAATATTACCAACAATCTTATCTTTTGTAACAACATTTTGTGTGGCACCTTGTCGAATGCTTTTTGAAAATCCAAATACAATACATAGATTTAAGCATATAGATTTAAGGTGATTGGCAAAAGAGCCAAAGGTGACATGAGGAAAAACTTTTTTACACAGCGAGTGGTTAGGATCTGGAATGCACTGCCCAAGGGGGTGGTGGAGGCAGATTCATTCATGGCTTTCAAAAGGGAACTGGATAAGTACTTGAAAGGAAAAAATTTGCAGGGCTACGGAGATAGGGCAGAGGAGTGGGACTAGCTGGATTGCTTTTGCATAGAGCCGGTGCGGACTCAATGGGCCGAGTGGCCTCCTTCCATGCTGTAACCATTCTATAATTCTATGATTGTATGATTCACTGGTTCTCCATTATCAATCTTGCTAGTTAAATCCTCAAAAAACTCTAATAAATTTGTCAAAAATGATTTCCCTTACATTAAACCATGTTGACTCTGCCTAATCGTGTTATGATGTTCTAAGTGTCCTGTTACCACGTCCTTAATAATGGATTCCAGCATTTTCCCAACTATTGATGTCAGGTTAACTGGCCTGTGGTTCCCGTTTTCTCTCTCCCTCCTTTCTTGAATAGCGATGTTACATTTGCTACCTTCCAATCCATTGGGTCCATTCTAGAATCTAGGGAATTCTGGAAGATCAAAACTAATGCATTCACTATCTCTGCAGCCACCTCTTTTAGAACCCTAGGATGTAGGCCATCTGGTCCAGGGGATTTGTTGGCTTTTAGTCCCAATAATTTCACCAGTACTTTCTCTTTACTAATATTAATTACTTTAAGTTCCTCACTCTCATTAGACCCTTGGTTCCCTACTATTTCTGGTATGTTTTTTATGTCTTCCACTGTAAAGACAGATACAAAATATTTGTTTAACGTCTCTGCCATTTCCTTATTCCCCACTATAATTTCTCCTGTTTCAACCTGTAAGGGACCCACGTTTACCTTTGCTACTCTCTTCCTTTTTACATACTTGTAGAAGCTCTTCTGTTTTTATATTTCTTGCTAGTTTACTCTCATAATCTATTTTCTCCCTCTTTATCAATTGCTTGGTCATCCTTTAGTTTCTAAAACTCTCCCAATCTTCTTGGCAACATTATAAGCCTTTTCTTTTAATCTAATACAATCCTTAACTTCTTTAGTTAGCTATGGATGGATCACTTTTCCCATGGAGTTTTTATTCCTCAATGGAATGTATATTTGTTGAGAATTATGAAATATTTCTTTAAATGTTCGTTGTTGCTTATTTACCATCATATCTTTTAATCTAATTTCCCAATCAATCTTAGCCAACTTGCCCCTCATACCTATGTAATGGCTTTCTTTAAGTTTAAGATTCTGGTTTCAGACTTAAGTACATCACTCTCAAACTCAATATGAAATTCTATCATATTATGATCACTCTTCCCCAGAGGATCCCTGACTATGAGATTACCTGTCTCATTACACAAGGCAAGATCTAAAATGGCCTGTTCCCTGGTTGGTTCCATGACGTTTTGTTCTAGCAAACTGTCTTGAACTCGTCCTCCAAACTACTTTTGCCAATTTGATTTTCCCAGTCTATATGAAGATTAAAGTCCCCCATGATTATTGCATTACCTTTGTTACAAGCTCCTCTTATTTCTTGATTAATACTCTGTCCAACAGTATAACTACTGTTAAGGGGCCTATAAACTACTCCCACCAGTGTTTTCTGCCCCTTATTATTCCTTGTCTCACCCAGACTGATTCTACTTCCTGATCTTCCGAGCCAAGATCCTTTCTCACCACTGTCCTTATGTCATCCTTTATTATCAGGGCTGCCACCCCACCTCCTTTTCCATTCTGTCTATCTTTTCGAAAAGTCAAGTACCCTGGAATATTTAGTTCCCAACCTTTATCACCTTGCAACCATGTCTCAGTAATGGCTACTAGATCAAACTCGTTTGTGCCATTAATTTGTCTATCCCGTTACGAATGCTTCATGCACTGAGATAAAGCGCCTTTAATTTTAACTTTTTACTATTTTTCCCTGATTTGCCATTATTCACTGATGCACTATTACCATTAAACTCTCTGTCCCTTCCTGACACACTATGCTTATCTTTACCCAAATTGCTACACTGCTCTATGGTTTTGACTTTTCTCTTTAGATGTATAATTTTACTCTTACCTGAACCCTCCCCCCAGCTTTTTAATTTAAAGCCCTATCTACTGCCCTAGTTATTCGATTCGCCAGGTCACTGGTCACAGCCCAATGGAACAGCTCCCTCTTTTCCCAGTACTGGGGCAAGTGCCCCATGAATTGAAACCCCTGTATCCCACACAATTATTTATTTAACTCAATGATCTGTTTGTCCCTATGCCAATTTGTGGGTGGCTCAGGTGGTAATCCAGAGATTATTACATTTGAGGTTCTGCTTATTAATTTAAACCCTAACTCCTCAAACTCCCTCAGCAGAACCTCATTCTTAGTTCTACCTATGTAATTGGTTCCTACGTGGACCATGTCAACTGGTAGGCAACACAGTCTTCAGGACTCCCGATCGCGGCTGCAGAGAACAGTGTCTATCCCCCTGACCATACTATCCCCTACCGCTACCACATTCCTTTTTGCTCCCCCCACTTGAATGGTCCCCGTACCACAGTGCCGTGGTCAGTTTGCCCATCCTCCCTGCAGTCTTTGTTTGCATCCACACAGGTAGCAAGTACCTTGTACCTGTTGGGCAAGGTCAGCGGCTAAGGGTCCTCCATAACTGCATCCTGGGTCCCCATATCTGCCTGACTCGAAATCACATCCTTCTGTCCCTGACCACAGACCATATCTAAACTACTACCTAACCTAAGGGGTGTGATTGCCTCCTGGATCAAAGTGTTCAGGTAATTCACCCCTCCCTGGTGCATCACAATGTCGGCAGCTCAGACTCTAGTTCAACAACTCTGAGCTGAATTTCCTCGAGCTGCAGACACTTACTGCAGATGTGGTTGCCGGGGATCATGCTCGTCTCCACCAACTCCCACATGCTGCAGTTACCACACAACACCTGCCCTGCCATTCCAATCTAACTTTGTTTTATATATTTAATTAGTTAAAGTTATTATTCACTCAACATTTTTAGTTTTATTAATAATTAGTTTATCTAGTTTAAGTTATTAATATAATAAAGTAATAGTTATAGTTTCCCAGCTTTTAGTTTAATCCACTACCCGAGAGAGCAACAAAAATGGTAATACTCACCAACCAGTCACCTTCCTGCTGTCCTGTGACGTCGTTCCTTGATGATTTTTCTTGTTTTTGATTTCACCTTTTAATGGTGAGTCGATTCTGCTGCTGCCGCTCTTTAAATCTTCTCCTCAGCTTCTCCTGTGGTGCTCCATGCTCTGCCAATTCTGCTGCCGCTCTTTAAATTTTCTCCTCAGCCTCTCCTGTGGTGCTCCACGCTCTGCCAATTCTGCTGCCGCTCTTTAAATCTTCTCCTCAGCCTCTCCCGTGGTGCTCTGCGGGAGTATTCCACTACTCTCTTATAAGCCTAGACACATGAACCTTGTCCATCTAGTAGATTGGCTGTTATGGCATTGGCTGTTCAACTTCCTCTGGGATGCTCAGCTCTACCTCCTCGTGCCAACATCAAGATACATGCACACTATCTCTTTGCATTGTTTTATAGTTACTTTCTATCTTTCTGTTCTCAATGACTTGAGCTCTTATGCAAGTCGTGTTTCTTAAACTCTTTATAACTTCCTTTAACTGTCTCCAACCTTCTGATTTGGGTATGAGAAACACAAATTTAATTTAATTTAAGAAGGTAAAATTCCCTTCCACTTATTTCATTAGGTGACTAACTCAGATGATATATACTTGAAAAGGAAAAATTTGCAGGGCTATAGGGGAAGGGTAGAGGGAGTGGGATTAATTGACTATCTCTTTCAAAGAGCTGCCACAGGCATGATGGGCCAAATGGCCTTCTTCTGAGCTGTAAAATTCTATGATTCTTTCTGTAACGTTACAGTGTCATTGAATTAGACAAACACATGTCAGGGATTATAATGGTCACATTTTAATTGGTTTGATATCTGGAACTTTCCCTTTAGAGGCTTCACTCATTTCCTGTCTGGCACCTAAATGATGATAAGACAAGTTCCAAATATCACCAGTTTTATGAGGCTCGTCTCTCCAGGTTACGCTCTGGGTCACTCAGACAGCATTGCTCATCAATTCATCTGGAGGTTTGCAACCTTGATAAAACTATCTCAATCCAGCCTCAGTCCTTAACGAAGGACACCTGGTGGTAACAATATGCATGAGTCCTTTGTTTGTCTAGTTCTCTCAAAGTCTATGGCCCATTCTCTCAGAGCTCCAGTGTCAACCTTTTTCATGTTCCTAGAATTCAACTGTTTGGTTTACTGAATTACATAGTGTCAAAAATGTAAAAGAAAGACTTACAAAAGGTACTTGTTTCCTAAAGATGTGAATGGTACCATATAAATGTAAGTTCTTTTTCTTGTGTGACATAAACTAAAGCTCATCAAGAATTCATCATAATTCATCAAGAAAAATAAATTACATTTTCACTGTAGTCACTGTTGTTTTGTTGGCAAACTTGGCCACCAATTTGAACAGAGCAAGTCCCACATGCAACAAGTAAAATAAATGACCAGTTAATCTGTTTTTGGTGGTGTTGATTGCAGGATGAAGGTTGACCAGGACACCAAGAGAACATCCTGCTCTTCTTCAAGCAGGACGGCGGGTCCTCAGTTTAATGCCTCATTAAGACTACCACCAACAGAGCCTAGCTGACTCTGTTAGACAAATGGAGACTATAATATATTCCATCAGTGACTTTGGTTTCTTGAGTGAATGTTTACTTTTTGCTAGCATCATTGGCTTGGTCTCAACCAAGCCATCGTGTGGCTGAATCCAATGTCAGCACTTCACACTTTAATGTGTCAGCCTTGACTCAGTGGGTAGCATTCTCAAAGTGGGTGAGTCAGAAGGTTGTAGGTTCCAGTCCCACATCAGAGACTTGAGGACAAAATCCAGGCTGACATTCCCAGTGCAGTACTGAGGGAGTGCTGCACTGTTGGTGATGCCGTTTTTCAGATGAAACGTTAAACCAAGGCCTTGTCTGCCCTCTCAGGTGGATGTAAAAGATCCAATGGCATTATTTGAAGAAGAGCAGATGAGTTCTCCCAGTGTCCTGGCCAACATTTGTCCTTCAACCAACACCACTCAAATAGATTATCTGATCATTTATCTCATTGCTATTAGTGGGACCTTGCTGTGCACAAATTGGCTGATCTCTTTCTCTACATTACTACATTACTTCAAAAGTATTTCATTGGCTGTAAATTGCTTTGGGACATCCTGTGGTTATGAAAGGTGCACTATAAATGCAATAACAATTGATCTCACCATGGCTATAGATGTCTTCAGTGTGTATACAGAAAGGAAGGAAGAACCTTTGTTGACCAAAGTGAAGCTACCATCATATCAATATTGACTTCTTGTCCTTGAGGTCTTTTCTGTGCACTGTTGTGCCTCTGATGCCACTGATCTAGAAAACCCATGACCTCAGCAAGTAAATAAGCTTTTGCCTTTGGCACTTCTCCAGTTACTCTTGCTTCTTTTTGTCTGGTTTTTGCCAAGCGCATCGACAGTGCTTCTTCCTCTTGAGTCTTTCCTTTGCATTTCCTTTCCCTGCTGGTGTTACCACCTTGTTGTCATTGCTGCATTTTGTTTTTGTTTTTCAAGCAATCGCACATATTATGGATGCAGGAAGCTTGGATTTTTCTGCAGTATCTTTGCCCTTTTTGATTAGGTCACCAATTACTGTTCTCTCAGATTTTTTTTCATCAGTTGCAGTTTGTTGAGTCACTAGTGCACAGATTGGTGGGAGTAGCTACTGCTGGCCAGGGTGCTTGCTGAATGATAAGGAGGCTTTCTCAGAAGATTTTCATTCAGCAGAGAATACTTTATGAAGCATAATAATACACCTAGGCATCACACTATGTTGATGCATTAGACAAAATGGACCTATGATAAAAATAGATTTTTGCCTACGTTAAATTTTTTAACTTGCATTCTGTACTGCTAGAATCAGCGTGCACGGGATTAACATCCAAGATTGCTCAAATTATTCTTGTTAGCAGAAGCAATGTGCTCAAACCAGACAGTGGTCTTGGAGAGGAGGAAGTTTGTTTTGGCTCACACCATGGTGGTTTGAAATGTTAATTAGTTAATCCTTTTGGGAGGCCATTATTTACAATCTCAGTGCCACTCTGACACCTTCCTGTTTCAGATGTCACTCCATTCAATTTACACAGTGTCCCACGCAACCAGACAGAATTCTGGAAGCCTCCTGATCACATATCAAAGAATAAGTCTCCAGCCGAGGAGCAGTGACTTTGATCAACCACTATAGTTATTTCATGATGTGGAGATGCCGGTGATGGACTGGGGTTAACAATTGTAAACAATTTTACAACACCAAGTTATAGTCCAACGATTTTATTTTTAATCCCACAAGCTTTCGGGGGCTTTCCCCTTCCTCAGGTGTTGTGGAAAGACCTTTCCTTTTCCACACCACCTGAGGAAGGGGAAAGCCCCCGAAAGCTTGTGGGATTAAAAATAAAATCGTTGGACTATAACTTGGTGTTGTAAAATTGTTTACTATAGTTATTTCAAACAGGGCCCTTGTTTGACTGAAGTCCTCCATGATTGACAGCTGAATAAAAGAAAGAAAGACTTGCATTTATATAGTGCTTTTCACAACCTTAGGACGTCTGCAAAGTGTTTTACAGCCAATGAAGTACTTTTTGGAGTGTAGTCACTGTTGTAATGTAGGAAACGTGGCAGCCAATTTGCGTACAGGAAGGTCCCACAAACAGCAATAAGATAAATGATAAGATAATCTGTTTTAGTGATGTTGGTTGAGGGACACGACACCGGGGAGAACTCCTCGGCTCATTTTTGATATCGTGCCATGAGATTGTTTACGTTCATCTGAAAGGACAGACGGGGCCTAGGTTTAGTGTCTCATCCGAAAGACGGCTCCTCTGACAGTGCAGCACTCTTTCAATACTGCACTAGAGTGTCAACTTAGATTTTGTGCTCAAGCCTCTAGGAGTGGGACTCAAACCCATACCCTTGTGATGTAGGGGTGAGAGTGCTACCCACTGAGCCATGGCTGACACAGGTTAGGCAGAGACTGGATCTCACAGATTGATATTAGCAGTTGTCAATAAAAAGACAGAGAGCAGTCAGCGTTTGGAACTTCACAGCCAAAGGCCAGAAGTTGCCCATGCATTAAAAGTCTGAGTCAGTGTAGCCAGGAAAAGTTAGGCTAGTGTAAGCTTACAGTAAGTGGTCTCTTGTTTGAAGAGAAAGTGAGTTGTGTCTTTGTTCATTTTTCATATTGAGGAGTCTAGAGAAAAAAAATCACTATGTTAAATTGTGCACTGTTCATTCATCTATCTTATGCAGTATTGTTATGCAGTATGAGTATTATTATGCTTCATAAAGTATTCTCTGTTGAATCTTCTGGGAAAGCCTCATCATATCTTATGAGTTTAAATCTGTGCCTCAAATTGGTAAAGTATTCTGTCCACGATCTGTAAAGAGAAGAGAATTCACATGGCAGCACATGCTAGATTTCAGTAGCTGGTCACTGAGGCTCCCTGTTACAATCACTGGGGAATATTATCATTTACCTAGATATTGGGCGGGGAAAAGTAGCTCCAGATCATAAAGGATGCAAGGTTACTAGCTGCGCCTCTAGCCAAGCTGTTCCAGTACAGCTACAACACTGGCATCTACCCGACAATGTGGAAAATTGCCCAGGTATGTCCTGTCCACAAAAAGCTGTACAAATCCAATCCGGCCAATTACCGCCCCATCAGTCTACTCTCAATCATCAGCAAAGTGATGGAAGGTGTCGTCGACAGTGCTATCAAGCGGCACTTACTCACCAATAACCTGCTCACCGATGCTCAGTTTGGGTTCCGCCAGGACCACTCGGCTCCAGACCTCATTACAGCCTTGGTCCAAACATGGACAAAAGATCTGAATTCCAGAGGTGAGGTGAGAGTGACTGCCCTTGACATCAAGGCAGCATTTGACCGAGTGTGGCACCAAGGAGCCCTAGTAAAATTGAAGTCCATGGGAATCATGGGGAAAACTCTCCAGTGGCTGGAGTCATACCTAGCACAAAGGAAGATGGTAGTGGTTGTTGGAGGCCAATCATCTCAGCACCAGGACGTTGCTGCAGGAGTTCCTCAGGGCAGTGTCCTAGGCCCAACCATCTTCAGCTGCTTCATCAATGACCTTCCCTCCATCATAAGGTCAGAAATGGGGATGTTCGCTGATGACTGCACAGTGTTCAGTTCCATTCGCAACCCCTCAGATAATGAAGCAGTCCGAGCCCGCATGCAGCAAGACCTGGACAACATCCAGGCTTGGGCTCATAAGTGGCAAGTAACATTCGCGCCAGATAAGTGCCAGGCAATGACCATCTCCAACAAGAGAGCGTCTAACCACCTCCCATTGACATTCAACGGCATTACCATCGCCGAATCCCCCACCATCAACATCCTGGGGGTCACCATTGACCAGAAACTGAACTGGACCAGCCATATAAAAACTGTGGCTACGAAAGCAGGTCAGAGGCTGGGTATTCTGCGGCGAGTGACTCACCTCCTGACTCCCCAAAGCCTTTCCACCATCTACAAGGCACAAGTCAGGAGTGTGATGGAATACTCTCCACTTGCCTGGATGAGTGCAGCTCCAACAACACTCAAGAAGCTCGACACCATCCAAGATAAAGCAGCCCGCTTGATTGGCACCCCATCCACCACCCTAAACATTCACTCCCTTCACCACCGGTGCACTGTGGCTGCAGTGTGTACCATCCACAGGATGCACTGCAGCAACTCGCCAAGGCTTCTTCGACAGCACCTCCCAAACCCGCGACCTCTACCACCTAGAAGGACAAGAGCAGCAGGCGCATGGGAACAACACCACCTGCACGTTCCCCTCCAAGTCACACACCATCCCGACTTGGAAATATATCGCCGTTCCTTCATCGTCGCTGGGTCAAAATCCTGGAACTCCCTTCCTAACAGCACTGTGGGAGAACCGTCACCACACGGACTGCAGCGGTTCAAGAAGGCGGCTCACCACCACCTTCTCGAGGGCAATTAGGGATGGGCAATAAATGCCGGCCTCGCCAGCGACGCCCACATGCCGTGAACGAATAAAAAAAAAAGGTTCACTTGAGGGAGTGACTGGCAATACGGAACCTGACAAAATATCAAGCCGGAAACCCCCAAAAATGCGACAAGATCATTATAGACTGGTTCTGTGTTCAGTAATGTGCTAGTTTTACATTCACAGGTATTCTAATGGAATCATATCATTGAGATTTATCATCTGTAAACAGGGAATTGCTGAAAATGGTTTGGTGCTTTGTACGTTCCACTTGACTCCCCATCTGTAATCTTGTTTTATTTTACCTGTTTGTACTTAGTGTTCTTAATTTGAAAGCGTTAAGTTGTTTATATTTTACTTTCTTTTACTTGTAAAAAATTAAACAGTGCTTTTTGAAAAAGTAAGGAAATTATTTGCAATGGATTGCCATCATAAAAATCAGCTGTCAGAAAACAATTAATAGTCATAAAAGAAAGGATTTAAATTAAAATTTGGATTATGTATGGATTCGAAATAACACCATGAAACTGATAAAGCATAAAACATTTTCATTCCTACTGAAAAACAATTGTTCAAAGGGATTGCTCATTTAATCTTTCTCAGTAATAAGATCTCTCTATTTGACTGCAGCTTGCCCTGGGTGCCAGCTTGCAATGTGACCTGAATCCACTGGGGTTTTACTTGGATTATATTTCATGTGTCCTAACCTCTGTTGACCAGAAGCCATCCATCTAACCCCGCTAATTGGTCCCACCACCTCCCACAATCAGACACAGGTCAGCGTAATTAACTGCACATTTCAACAACACAGCACTTCACCTGCATTATCACAGTAAGATGATTGCCTCAGCTTCTCACTGCCGACTTCTCAAACTCCAGTGCAACCAACTGGAAAATTTGCACGTTCTTGAAATTTCATTGAGGCTGGACTGGCATTTATTGTAGAGTATTGTCTCGATGCAAACAACCAATTAAATATAACGGCTGAAATATATTGTAATGCTCCTTACATTAGAAAGGGAAAGTAGTTTTATCTTTAGAGTGGGTAATCTTGCAATCACAGAAAATAAGAGAGAGATAAACGGACATTTAATAATTTAGTGTATACGACTCATCATTGGTCAGCATCCAATGACTTAAACAACAATTGGAAAAGGTACTTTCTCTGGAAATGGAAAGTCAGTTTTTAGCTGAATAGAAGTGACAACAGAAATGAGAAATACAGGGAAATGAAACAGCACTGAATGAACGAATCGATTGGTGTAAGAGTGAAAGTTATTGGCCCAAATGTTTTCTCCGTTTCACTGTCTAATTTAGATGATGTTGGTCTGGGTGGGGGAGGGGCTAATTCCACTGGCTCCCAGCCAATCGACTCCACTTCCAGGATTTTTGCCGGATGTGCCACCTGGTGAATGATATCACTCCTCAGTTACCGCCTATTTTGCAAGCACACATCCATATTTAGACAGGTGTCAGCAAATTAATGACAGAGTGACGCATAAATTACATTTACTGTCATTATCACCATAGCAACGCTGGATGCTAGTAACACCAGCATGTTACTGCAATCCAGAGTTGCTGAGGGCTGATGGAAGGCCCTTTAAATTTTAAATTCTGACTCAAGGAATGGAATCGGTTATAAAGTGATCAATTTTCACTTCTTTCCACCATGATTCTTAAATTTTTGGGAGAATTGTAGAATCACAGGGGGGAAAATTTGGATTCTGGGCGGGGGTAACACGGTCCGCTATTAGCCCGCGCCCAATGGCCCCTGCGCAGGCAGGACGAGATTTTTGTCACGCCTGAGGACTTACCTGCAATCTGCGTTGGAAATCAGCGATGAACTAGGATTCAATGCAATTTGCACCTTTCACCAGCAGGGGGAGCTCCAACCTCTTAAAGGCAGGCTGTCTGTTAGAAATCTCTTAAAGGTAGCCGGTACCTGTTATTTGCTGAAAATAACAGTCTGCTGTCTGCACGGAGTCTGAACGGAGATCAGACATCGCACATGTAAAACACAGATGCAGATCCTGTCCCTATGTTTACACACTGATGAGTTATGTTAAAACATTGAATAAAGGTTGCGCACCACTAAATCCCACATCTTCCAATCTGCACGTCAGACCTCACCAATCTGCCGATCTGAGTTTGTACCAGGCCTGCGAGAGTGTGTGCACCAAGGTTCTCTGCTGATGCACCAGGGGCCTTGGCGCAAGAGCTGGACAGAAAGAGGGACATCCTATATCCACAGTGGGGTGGGGGGAGGGGCGGAGGGGGCAAGAGGCCCTCCAGATGTATACCCAAAAGGCAGTGGGAGGCAGTAGGGGATGAAGTCAATGCCAGGCGCACAGCATCATGAACATGGATGCAGTGAAAGAAGAAGTTCAATGCTTTGACATGACTGGTCAACTGAGTGAGGTCAACTGTCAAGTGGCGTCTCCTACCAACTGCACCACACACTACACCCCCCATCACCCACATACCAACAAACTCTTTCCATCTGTACTCAACTCTTCCAACCAGATACGTCCTCTCACCCTTACACATTACCACTGTTTCAAGCCGTCCACCCACAACTCACAGGCCACACACATTTGCAGCTGTTCAACCATGACAGGAACATCACCCAGACACACGTCCTGCTTTCTTGCAGGAGAAGGTGGCACATATCAGGAGGCAGCAAGTGGCAGTGGCATTTAGCCCCTCGAGCCTGTTCCGCCATTTAATGAGATCATGGTGGACCTGTGACCTAACTCCATATACCCGCCTTAGCCCCATATCTCTTAATACCCTTGGTTCACAGAAACCTAGCAATCTCAGATTTAACTTTTACAGCTAGCATCAACCTCTGTGTCCTCTGGTTACCGACCCTTCTGCCACTGGAAACAGTTTCTCCTTATTTACTCTATCAAAACCCTTAATGATTTTGAGCATCTTTGTTAAATCTACTCTTAAACATCTCTGCTCTAAGGAGAACAACTCCAACTCCAACTTCCTTACCCCTGATACCATTCTAGTAAATCTCCTCTAAACCGTCTCCTTGACTTCCTTCCTAAAGTGTGAAGCCCAGAATTAGACACAATACTCCAGCTGAGGCCTAACCGGTGATTTATAAAGGTTTAGCATAACTTCCTTGCTTTTGTACTCTAGGCCTCTATTTATAAAGGCAAATTGCAAATTAGGCCAACTTTGGAGATTTTTCAGGATCAGCTTTAGGTCAATCGAGCGGACACAAAGTGCAACCAACCACAGTTCCAGCAACAAGGTGACCTCTAGGAATAATCTGGCTCGTTCAGTTTTTAATAGCTATCATACTTGGCAAGAAAGAAAAGAAAGAAAGAAAAATAGCAAACGCTGGAAACACTCAGCAGGTCAGGCAGCATCTGCGGAGAGAGAAACAGAGTTAACGCTTCAGGTCGATGACCTTTCATCAGAACTGGAGGATGTTAGAGATGGGCAGCTTTTAAGCAAGTGCAGAGCCAGGGAAAAGGGAGCAGGGAAAGAATATAACACATTTATATAACACGTTCCCAACTTCAGGACGTCCCAAAGTGCTTCACAACCAAACAAACTACTTTTTGAAGATGTGGAGATGCCGGTGATGGACTGGGGTTGACAATTGTAAACAATTTTACAACACCAAGTTATAGTCCAGCAATTTTATTTTAAATTCACAAGCTTTCGGAGGCTTGCTCCTTCGTCAGGTGAACGATGTGAAAATCCTTTTTGAAGTGTAGTTTTGTTGCTGTCTCCCAACTTATGCAGAACAAGATCCAGAAAGAGCAATGAGATAAATGGCCAGATGATCTCTTTTAGTGATGCTGGTTGAGGGATAAAGTGTTGGCCCCAGGACACCATGGGATCTTTTTATATCCACCGATAAGTGGACAATCGTTAAATTCAGCGATCCTGTGCTTCCAGGATGAGCTTCATTTGAAGGGAGTACAAGTCAGAAATTGTGCTAAGCTACTATAGAGCTGATTTTCCAACCACACTTCCTTTGAGTGAAGCTTCCTGCTGACAGCACACAATCACTGAACTAACCCTGAGTGTCGATATGAGACGTAATTAATATGGTTACTATCTCAAACAAAATGAGATTATATTAATTAGTCCAGACTGTGGTGCATTCTGATATTCTGACTCACTCCCCACGACTATATGGTATCGACACAGGGCGGTGAGTAATGGTTACAGGCTCCTTATACAATTAGCAACAAAAACTGAAAACTCATTAAGAAGAAACAACAACAACTCACATTTATATAGCGCCTTTAACGTAGTAAAACATTCCAAGGCGCTTCACAGGAGTGATTATCAGACAAAATTTGACACCGAGCCACATAAGGAGATATTAGGACAGGTGACCAAAAGCTTGGTCAAAGAGGCAGGTTTTAAGAAGCATCTTAAAGGAGGAGAGAGAGGTGGAGAGGCGGAGAGGTTTAGGGAGGGAATTCCAGAGCTTAGGACCTAGGCAGCTGAAGGCACGCCCACCAATGGTGGAGTGATGAGAATCGGGAATGCGCAAGAGGCAAGAATTGGAGGAGCGCAGAGATCTCGAAGCAGGGCTGGAGGAGGTTACAGAGATAGGGAGTGGCCATGGAGGGATTTGAACAATAGGATAAGGATTGTAAATTCGAGGCGTTGCTGGACCAGGTGCCAATGCTTCAGCAAATATGCACATAATTACATAAGATCTAAGCAGATCAATTTTGATAAAGGTCATGCATAAAACAACAAGCCCAGGAGGTTTGACGGTCAGCAAGGGGCAAATGGCCAACAAGCCTTCTCAGAAGTAATGTGTACATAGAGGGAGATAGTCCACACCGGGCAGCAGGAAACCAGAAACATTTCCTCATATCTAATGCAGCTTTGCCCTAAACTCAGCACTTAACATAGAATCATAGAATGATTACAGCACAGAAGGAGGCCATTTGGCCCGTTGAGTCTCTGCTGGCTCTCTGCAAGAGCAATCCAGCTAGTCCCACTCCTCCGCCCTATCCTCGTAGCCCTGCAATTTTTTTGCCTTCAAGTACTTATCCAGTTCCCTTTTGAAGGCCATGATTGAATCTGCCTCCACCACCCCCTCGGGCAGTGCATTCCAGATAATAACTCGTTGCATAAAAAAGTTTTTCCTCATGTCGCCTTTGGTTCTTTTGCAAATCACCTTAAATCTATGTCCTCTGGTTCTTGACCCTTCTGCCTATGGGAACAGCTTCTCTCTATCCACTCTGTCTAGACCCTTCATGATTTTGAATACCTCTATCATATCTCCTCTCAACCTTCTCTGTTCTAAGGAGAACAACCCCAGCTTCTCCAGTCTATCCACGTAACTAAAGTCCCTCATCCCTGGAACCACTCTAGTAAATCTCTTCTGCATTCTCTCTTAGGCCTTCACATCCTTCCTAAAGTGTGGTGCCCAGAATTGGACACAATACTCCAGTTATGGCTGAACCAGTGTTTTATAAAGGCTCGTCATAGCCTCCTTGCTTTTGTACTCTATGCCTCTATTTATAAAGCCCAGGATCCCATATGCTTTTTTAACCGCTTTCTCAACCTGCCCTGCCACCTTCAATGATTTGTGCACATATACCCCCAGATCTCTCTGTTCCAGCACCCCTTTTAGAATTGTGCCCTTAAGTTTATATTGCCTCTCCTCGTTCTACCTACCAAAATGTATCACTTCGCACTTCTCTGGGTTAAATTTCATCTGCCACATGTCCACCCATTCCACCAGCCTGTCTGTGTCCTCTTGAAGTCTATCACTATCCTCTTCGCTGTTCACTACCCTTCCAAGATTTGTGTCATCTGCAAATTTTGAAATTGTGCCCTGTACGCCCAAGTTCAAGTCATTAATATATTTCAAGAAAAGCAGTGGTCCCAGCACCGACCCCTGGGGGACACCACTGTACACCTCCCTCCAGTCCGAAAAACAAGCATTCACCACTACTCTCTGTTTCCTGTAACTTAGCCAATTTTGTATCCATGCAGCCACTGTCCCTTTTATCCCATGGGCTTCAACTTTACTGACAAGCCTATTATGTGGCACTTTATCAAATGCCTTTTGGAAGTCAATATAGACCACATCAACCGCATTGCCCTCATCAACCCTCTCTGTTACCTCATCAAAAAACTCGATCAAGGTAGAACCAACAAAACCCCTGTTTAATTTACTCAGGATCAGAGACAGTCATGTAATTCCGCCGATTGGTCACTGGGATGGACTTACTGCACTGTTGCTTCCAGGCTGTGTCGAAAGTGATCCAATCAAAGGAGGAAGCAATTCCATGAGGGGCTCCACAAGAGAAGGCCTGAGGGAGTAAATTCCACCCTGAACTCTCGCAGGGCAGGGGAAATCTCTGAAATCCGATCTGCTTTATGTGCAAATTTCTCAAATCAGAAACAAGAACTTTCTCCCTCTCATTGAAGTCATAAGCAATAATCTCATCACACAGATTAGTTTAGGCAGGCAAAGACAGTGAGCTCTCATGGTTATAATGCTGCTGCAGGAACTGATAGACTTTCACAAATGTGGGTGCAAAACGCAACTCTCTGATGAGAAAGAAATTTCTGTGCCCAATCTTTTTCGGAAATCCAACTAATAGTCAGGTATGGGCTATCGGAGAGGGATTTGAAAACTCAGTAGAAGTTCCTCCACCTGTTTTGATCATTGGACTCATTATTAGGAGCTAATTAAAATAACTATTAGGAGCTAGACAATTGAGGAAATGGTTAAAATCACTAAAATCAAAGAGGAAGATTCAGTGTTCAAAGCATAAACATTCATTACTGTCAGAGGACAAACTGGCCAAATGGGCAGAGTCTAGGATGTTAAGATTCTCATTTTCTACCACAACATTCAAAGCAACAAAACAGACACATTTATTAATAGATTTGTCCACTCCCCTGGATTTAAGGATCCCACCCAATCCTGGAACTCCCTCCCTAACAGCACTGTGGGAGCACCTCCACCATACAGACTGCAGCAATTCAAGAAGAAGGCTGCCCACCACCACCTTCTCAAGGACAACCAAGGATGGGCAATAAATGCGGCCTGGCCAGCGACACCCACATCCTGAGAATGAATTTTTAAAAATCCAGCCAAATTTTTCATAGTCAATAAAAAAACAAGCTGTTTTAACTTTTTAGAGGAAACTCCATCTAAGCAAAGAAAGAATTTTCCTTCTCAGTGAGGAAAGAGTTACATCCTTGCACGTTGAGGGAAATTACCCGATTAAGGAAGAAAGAAACAAAGCCTTCAATTTACATTGTGCCTTATCATGTCCCTGAGAAACATTGTGAAGTACTTCACACAAATTACTTTTAGATTTCAGTCGTTATAATGTAGGTAAATGCAACAGGCGATCTACACTCTGCATGATCCCACAAACTGCAATGAGATGGACAGCGAGTCGATCTGTTTTGGTGGTGTTGATTGAGGAACAAATGTTGGCCAGGACACTAGGAGAACTCCCTGCTCTTCCTTAAATCGTACACCTGGCATTTTTAACATCCATCTGGACAGGCAGACTGTTTAACGTTTCAGCCAAAACATAGTCTCCCTGGCAATGCAGCGCTCCCTCAGTACTACATTAAATGTCAGCCTACATATGTGCTGAAGCCTGGAGTGGGATTTGAACCTACAGCTTTCTGGTTCAGAACCAAGACTGCTGCAACTGAGGCAAGCTAAGATAACCCCTGAAAATAAAAAAAGATGATCAGAAAAGGAAGAATAAACAGAAGCAATCCAATAAGCGATTCCCAAATAAGAGAGTCCCAAATAAGGGAATCCGAAATGAGGGAGCCCCAAATAAGGGAATCCCAAATAAGGGGATCACCAAACAAGGGAGTTCCAAATAACAGAGTCCCAAATAAGGGAGTTCCAAATAAGAGAGTCCCAAATAAGGGAATCCAAAATAAGGGAGCCCCAAATAAGGATCCTAAAAGGGAATCCCAAATAAAGGTCCTAAATAAGGGAGTCTCTAATAACAAGGCACAAATATGGGTCCCAATGAGGGAGTCCCAAATAAGGGGAGTCCCAAATAAGGGAGAGAATCCCAAATAAGGGAGGAATTCCCAATACCACTGAGCCACAGCTGACACCAAAAGGTCAAAATCCACCACCCCGGATAACTTGCCTTCCGAGATGTAATGTACAGGCACCTAACCCCAAAAACTGACCCGCACTTAAAAAAAACTGAATCCATCAACCCAGAATGTGGACTTCCACATCCAGTGTTGCAGATACACGGACAAGCCTCTCCATCACAATCCCATACGGACCCCTGATCTTGGATGGACTGTCCCATATCAGGGAGGGAGGACAGAAAATTATAGGCAGAGTCAACCCCTCTCACTGACAGACCCACCTGGCACCTCGCTATAGAGCAGGCTTGGCAGAGGCCTAGGATCAAATCAGATGGTTAGATGCCCACTCACCTGGGCCCAGGAATAAAATCTCCCTCTGTGCCATGCTTGGCGTAGAGAACAAATAGTTAAAATGTTCCAATCCAGGGAGATAAGTACAAGTGGTGCATGAGGCAGACCATCAGTACAGTTTGCAATTATGGTGTTCCCCTCCATTACTTCAGGAACACTGCAATTGCAAAAATATTGCAGATAAAAATTGGCACTCGATAGTACAACAAATCATTCAGGCAAATCCAAATCTCATTTGCAGCATTAATGTTCTGTTTGGTTTGAGGGCAAATATAATTTCAGGAAATCAAATACAAGGCTATCATATTTCTGGTAACATCTCTGAATTAGCTAAATTTAAGCCGCAAGACTCAACACTAAACAGTGCTACTGATTCAATACTAATTTCAATTTTAACTATAAACAAGATAATGATATTCTGCAATATCGTGGCTTTTATGTTATGATAACCCCGTTACATCTAATTAGATTAATGCTGTGTTTCACCGATGTATAAAAATGCAATCTGTTTGCACTCTATTGTAATGAGGGCGGGCAATGCAGAAACCTTCTCCATCTCCAGCTGCTGTCGAGGCTTTGCACATCCAGCATTTCTCACTTAGAGATGATTTGTATTCAGGAAAGAGTAGATAAAGGGTTATCTCCATATGCCAATTGGACTCAGCATTCCTTGGGACAATGGGATCAGCACTGTGACAGTAGCATTTTCCCTTTACTGAAGTAATGCCAAGCAGAACAAAATACATCTTGTACATACGTGCTCCTTGGGTAAAAAAAAATACTAATAGCCCATAAAGGCAACAATTCATTCAGATTTATAGGCTGGACGTCTTTCACTCACTTCTTTCCAGCACGTTAACTTCATCGCAGATTCCACCTTTGACCATCTTACTGATAGTCCGAGACAATATAAAGGACAGTCTTTCTGTATAAACCACACGCTGTGTTCGGTGGGGATGAATACCACCATGGTTAGATATCTCCAATGCAAAAAGGAAAATCAAGCTAGGGTTAGGGACATGCTGTGGGCAAAGTGGGGTGAAAATTCCTCTAGGCTCCCTTTTCGTTTAGTCCCAAACAGGAGGCCAGAGACCTGGGCCGGAAATTGGGCCTTGGGCCTCTTTAACATTAGTCTTTTGAGAAGATGTCCCAATGGAGCTGCCCTGATTACAGAACATACAAGCCAACCCAGGACACTAGCAAAGAAGCTGATTCAATAAAGCTGACATAGCTCATAAACCGTGTTTACTATAGCTCAATGACACCTAAGCAGTGTCCTAGGCCCAACCATCTTCAGCTGCTTCATCAATGACCTTCCCTCCAACATAAGGTCAGAAATGGGGATGTTCGCTGATGATTGCACAGTGTTCAGTTCCATTTGCCACCCCTCAAATAATGAAGCAGTCCGAGCCCGCATGCAGCAAGACCTGGACAACATCCAGGCTTGGGCTGATAAGTGGCAAGTAACATTCGCGCCAGATAAGTGCCAGGCAATGACCATCTCCAACAAGAGAGAGTCTAACCACCTCCCCTTGACATTCAACGGCATTACCATCGCCGATTCCCCCACCATCAACATCCTGGGGGTCACCATTGACCAGAAACTTAACTGGACCAGCCATATAAATACTGTGGCGACAAGAGCAGGTCAGAGGCTGGGTATTCTGTGGCGAGTGACTCACCTCCTGACTCCCCAAAGCCTTTCCACCATCTACAAGGCACAAGTCAGGAGTGTGATGGAATACTCTCCACTTGCTTGGATGAGTGCTGCTCCAACAACACTCAAGAAGCTCGACACCATCCAAGATAAAGCAGCCCGCTTGATTGGCATCCCATCCACCACCCTAAACATTCACTCCCTTCACCACCGGCGCACAGTGGCTGCAGTGTGTACCATCCACAGGATGCACTGCAGCAACTCGCCAAGGCTTCTTCGACAGCACCTCCCAAACCCGCGACCTCTACCACCTAGAAGGACAAGAGCAGCAGGCACATGGGAACAACACCACCTGCACGTTCCCCTCCAAGTCACACACCATCCCGACTTGGAAATATATCGCCGTTCCTTCATCGTTGCTGGGTCAAAATCCTGGAACTCCCTTCCTAACAGCACTGTGGGAGAACCGTCACCACACGGACTGCAGCGGTTCAAGAAGGCGGCTCGCCACCACCTTCTCAAGGGCAATTAGGGATGGACAATAAATGCCGGCCTCGCCAGCGACGCCCACATCCCATGAACGAATAAATTTTTAAAAAAGAACACAAGTAGTTACACTGTAAGTGCAGTGGGACAACAGCTTGTTGTAACTTAAGCTGCAGATATATCTAACATTCTATCACTTATAGCTCAGAAAAAAATAAAATGCATGAAAGTGTGTTTTGCAAACAGTAGGAAATGTAGATACTTCTGAAGGTGATGCAGAAGGCATAAGGCATGTTTTAAGGAGAGGTGGAGGGGCACAGATGGGTGGTCTGCCACCCCGGAAAATGTTGATTTTTAACACATTTTTTGGTGCCGTTTTTAGCATTTTAGATTTTACTATAATTTGACCTTCCAAGCAAAAATGACAGTTTTCCAATTTATAATCCCAGTGGAGAGCCTGCCTGAATCAAAAATGAAGGCACACACTGTGCATGATTTGAAGACCCTTTAAATGAACAGACAGAAAATCAGTGCGTGGCTGAAATTCTGATATGTGTTGCTGATGGGCACAGAACTCCGACTTGATTTGGTTCTGGCATCCATCTCTGGATTTTGGAATTTCCAAATAATAGAAAGACTGGGCAGGATAGAGAGAGAGTTAGGGAGAGAGAGAAGTAAGGATTTTGTAGTTCAAAAGAAAACGTCTTTTATAGTAACGCAGGAGGAGTCATTGCAAAAGGTAACAATGATCTTTGCTCCTCAGATTTCTATGTTGCACTGCTTCTTTAGTATTGGCCTGTTTCTGTCATGCTTCATTTTCCCACTTCAATTGAAAATAAACAAATGATTTTAGTTACTTGGGGCTAATATTCCTCTTAGAAATCACCTGGGGACAGCGCAGAAAGGTAAATGAGGTGGGAAGGGTTCCACACCCAAAATGGAGCCAGCCCATATTCCATCCATTAATCCCTCCATCCAACTTTCCTCTATGTGCTGCACCTAGGTGATTGTAATTGCACAGGAGGAGTTTCTAGCCCTGGTCTGTGTTTGATACTGTCATTGTAATGCGGGACTGCAGTAAATCCAGTTCGCAGATTACTGGAGATAATCCTGTACTGTTTCCATTATCTGTCTTTGCTGTAAGCATTGAGCATCACCTGGGCATTGAGCATCGCCTGGGCATTGAGCATCGCCTGGGCATTGAGCATTGCCTGGGCATTGAGCATTGCCTGGGCATTGAACAACACCTGGGCATTAAACATCACTTGGGCATTGAGCATTGCCTGGATACCTTGGCATTGACCATTACCTGGGCATTGAACATCACCTGGGCATTGAGCATCGCCTGAGCATTGAACATCACCTGGCAACTAAGCATCACCTGAGCATTGAACATCAGCTGGGCATTGAGCATCACCTGGGCATTGAGCATTGCCTGGATACCTTGGCACTGAGCATCACCTGGGCATTGAACATCACCTGGGCATTGAACATCACTTGGGCATTGAGCATTGCCTGGATACCTTGGCATTGACCATTACCTGGGCATTGAACATCACCTGGGTATTGAACATCACCTGGCAACTAAGCATCACCTGAGCATTGAACATTACCTGAGCATTGAGCATCACCTTGGCATTGAGCATTGCCTGGATACCTGAGCATTGAACATCACCTGGGCATTGAACATCACTTGGGCATTGGCAATCGCCTGGCAATTGAACATCACCTGGATACCTGGGCATTGAGCATCGCCTGTGTGGAGTGCACATAGGAAAATCGGACAGGTGTATCGCACGTTGGTTACAATGCCCTCCTAAATAAGGAAAATCAGATGGGCTGTGTGACTAGTGTGCAATGCTCCCCATCGGAATTTTCTGTTCTGCTCAACGGCCAGGTGGTGAAGACAAAAATTTAACCCTCCTGCCCCTGGTGGAAAACTAACATGATTGATCAGCCACCCGTTTTACACAATGTCTGGTTTTACTTTCTAATGACTTTGAGTAAAAGCGGGCGGCCAATCTGGTCGCATCAGTTTCCCACTGGGGGTGAGGAGGGGTTAGGTTAAAATTTCCCCCCATGGTTTCAGTTACTGCCCAGGTCATCTATTTGTTTTAACTGACACTTCTGGTTTGCAAAATGCCTTTCATGAATAGATACACTAGCTGTAAATACTCCATCGCTGATCGAATCAGGGGTTGATTGATGACCTGTGATATGTTCCACCAACTAGCGAACGGATCCTCAACCGGGCCTTTCAGCTAATTGGAAGGCTGTTACCATTCCGAAGATTATAAAAACATCTTCTCTCTCAGCAACTTAACTGCAGTTCTCATAAAACAAACGGTATCTTTTTTATATCATGTCCTTGCAGAATTGTGTACCTGAGGGATTAAGAATGACCCAGCTTGCAATAATTGGTTCCCACATACTCACCACCCTCTGTATTTAACTAGTTTGAATCTTGACAATGGCAGACACCAATCTATTTATCAGACACAGACCATTTTTCTTTTTGGTGCAAATAAGTGTGTAACAATGCCTGGACACAGAATTATAGTACAATTCTATAATATTACTCATGTAAAGGGTTGAAGTGCAAAGTACACAAAATAGGACGTGTATATTGCAGGTAAAAGACCATCTGCTGCCTGAACAGTCGTCGGCATGTTTTCTAGCAGCGAGGAATATTTAATTGGTCATGTGTCATCTCAGTTAAAGGTTCAGGGGCACACCACTCATGTGACAATCCTACCAGCAATCCAGGGTCATTGTATTCTCTTTTATGTCTGGGTTGAGAGCATATTTGAAATTCGGATGTCGAGGTCAGCCTGCCCTGTACAATTCTCTGTCCAATAATTATGAGTTGCACTCCGACCTCTGCACCTGAACTCCCAATATGCACTTCTGTCACACCAAGCTCTGAACTGGCAGCACTCATTTGTAAAGTTTACCCTGATATGCATTATATGAATAAAGGGCAACACTTACACAGGAAGCATGTGCCTCACATCACTGGGAACAGCTGCGCTCACTCAAATATTGCTCACAACACTAGTCAGCGACTTCTGTTGTGTCTCTACATTTAAAATAAGTCAAATTGAGGAAACATTAGGGCCACTTTTCATAAGTTCCATTTCATTCTGCAGTTCCAAAATCTCTCAATGTGCAATATGAGGACCGTTTGCATTAGCTGGGTTGTATTTGTAATTCACATTGACCAGTACATATTGTTAAGAATACAGATATGTATTCTTGTTTAAATTACATTGTATGCACACCACATTGTAGTCAGAAAAAAAGAACTTGCTTTTACATTATAGCACCATCCCAAAAAGCCTCAGAGGCAATGAACTGCTTTTGAAGGGTAGTTACTTTTGTTTCCTAGCCAAACACAGCAGCCAATTTGTACATGGCAAGGTCCCACAAACAGCACTGAGATAAATGATAAAATCTGTTTTAGTGGTGTTGGTTGAGGGATAAATGTTGGCCAAGACACTGGGGAACTCTGTTCTTCTTTGAATAGTACCTTGAGATCTTTTGTGTCAACTGGTCTAAAAGATGGCACCGCCATCATTGCAGCACTCCCTCGGTACTGCATGGAAGAATCAACCTAGATCACGTACAGTCCGCACTACTCACACCGTCCACGCTTATGGTGGGCAACCATCTATACCGGGCAATTAACACTAACCATTTTCCCTCACCATTGGAGTCAACTACATCAGTGAAGCTTACAACATATTAAATGTGCTGGCTATTTCGAGCATTTCAATTAGCTCTTTGCACCTCATTAACGTGCAAGTACCATAATTATTAAATCTTCTCTGATTGTTAAAGTAATAGGTTGAAAAGAATAAATTAACTGTGAAGAGAGATTTCCTGGTCATTTTAAATTCTCCAAAATATCCTGACATTTCAGTAGCAGCAGCACTCAGGGAGGAGAGGGCGAATCAGACAAATCGAAAGAAACTGTATTTATTCATTTCACACAATTCACAATAAAAGAGGAATCAGTAAACAATAACCAGCCGCACTCCCACTTACAGTGCCCAGAACAGACAGTTAGACATGAATGGATCGGTTAATTCCACGCTCTTCTTGAAGTCACAAATATCATAATTGTATATTAAATGTCTTTAAGTTGACACTGCTAACTAGTCTAAACACCAAACATATATTAGTTCAAATTGCGAGAAGAGGTATCGCAAACCTTAAAAACAGATATTTAACGGCATGAGCAGGTTATTTGTTTTTATTTCATTTGTGTTCTGCTGATTCATGTACTTTGGGCACTCACCCACTAAACCCATGTGCATAAATCTCCTTCTTTATTTACATTTAGAAATTCCAGTTTTACCAACCACCATGTTTAGGGGGTAAATCGCGTTACCACCAACACACCTGCACTAAGTGGTGGGGACTGTATTCAAATCTTTGATGTGGGGCTTGATCCCATGAACTCCTGACTCAAAGGTGAGAGTGCTACCAACTACTGCAAACAAAGGAACCTTTGAAAGGGTCATTTATCTGAATGCGTGCTCCTGTCATGGAGCCTTGCTCGGCTGGACCACATATTTGGAAATCGCATGCTCTAAGCTCATGATTTTCTGTCCATTAACTTTAAGGGATGCAATATTGTGGCTTGTGTGTACGAATTCGCAACATGCTCTCAGGAGGCAAGGATCCATGCAATTGGAATTTTCCAGTGGATTTTGGTGCATAATTGCTATTTCTGTCTTCAAAGGGTTAACCATGGGAGCTGTAATTTGATCCACTTCAGTGATAAAGCAGTCCTCTCAAGGTGTACCTAGTCCAGCATCGGGCACAATGGTGAGACCAGATGGAAGTCAATTGCCGGTCCTAATAGCTTCACGGAATGCGGGGGCTGATTTTCGATTCGGATTGATGAGGCTTCTGTCTGATCCACGCCGAGGGCTCTAGCTCCTAATGGAGGCCCATCTGGAAATGGGAATGGGTGGGCAACCAAAGGTAAATTGCTCGATTAATCCCTCATGCGATTTTCACCCCACTATCACCCCAGTTTCCGGTGTAAAGGGAACGTTAGCGAGACGAAAATTGCCCCCTTTGTAATTGCACCTGAGGTAAATGTGTAACACATGAGGGTGATTCCGAAACTGTAAGACATCGATCTCTGGGAATATCTGTTATATTTTCGATAATTCCTAGCAGTACTTTCGAGAATAAGCAGCATTCCAATTTTAAAGAACATGGTCAATCTGTTCGGTGCTGACAGATATACAGAATGTGGTTTAATGTGGCTTCATCACATGCATTAAAGTTAATGAAAACTATAAAAATACTGAGTGTCAACTTACAGTTAATGTGTTTTCAGCAGGTGTGCAACCATCTATCTGATCAACTGTCCCAAACTGCAATGTGTTGCAAAAAGAGAAAGAATTCACATTTATGCAACATCTTATTACATTCCAAAGTGATTCACATCCAATCAGTTACTTTTGAAGAATAGGCTTCCACTTTGTGCACAGCAAGATCCCACAAACAGCAAGTGTTCAAGAATTCTTTCCAGCGAGAGCTGGACATGTTTCTGGCTGGGATGGAGATCATCTCATACAAAAGGTAGGTTCTACACAGCATCATCAGGGCCAGATGAGTTTCTTGGACTAGCTACGATCACCTAAGGGAGTCAGAGAGGAATTTATCAGATTTTGTTTTCCTCTGATTGTCCTGGGTTTTTATCTAGTTTTTCACCTTTCCCAGGAGATCATATGGTCTTCGGGTGGGGTGGGAGTGTGCATATCGTGATGCACACGGCATCGCAGATGTGTGGGACAGGCTGGACGGACCAGTGGGTCTTTTCCTGTCTGTCATTGTTTGTATGTTCATATGTTTTTGGTGGTTTTGAGGAGGAATGTTGGCCAGGACACCAGGTGACCTGCTCTTCTTCTAATAGTCCCATTGGATCTTTTACTTCCACTTGAACAGGAAGACTGGGCCTCGGTTTAACTTCTCATCCAAAAGATGAAAAGGTGAATTTCCACAGTGGGGGTTCACCAATCATCCAATATGGTGGAGTTGCCACGGAAACATGGTGTAAAGAGCAGGAGAAGTCCCGGCATTCTCAAACAGCTCTCCTTCAATACTACACTCCAAGTATTAACCTAGACTAGAGTGGGACTTGAACCCATGAATTTCAGACTCTGAGGTGAGAGTGCCACTAAAGAAAGAAAGAAGGATTTTCATTTCTATATTGCCTTTCACAACCTCAGGACGTCCCAAACAGCTCACAGCCAATGAAGTACATTTGAAGAGATGTCACTGTTGTAATGAAGGAAACGAGGCAGCCAATTTGTGCACAGCAAGGTCCCACAAACAGCAATGTGATAATAACCAGATAATCTGTTTTTAGTGATGTTGGTTGAGGGATAAAGATTGTCCAGGACACCGGGGAGAACTCCCCTGCTCTTTATCGAAATAGTGCCACGGGATTTTTTACGTCCACCTGAGAGGGGAGACAGGGACTCAGTTTAACATCTCTTCCAAAAAGACAACACTATTGCAGAGCCTCTTGGATGCATTGCATTTCCTGCACTTTTGCACACACCACACTGCAGTGTTGGCCAATGTTTGGAGATTGAGCTCATTCTGTGCATGGTGAATAGTTTATTACGGTGCTTTTTTTTTATTGGTTCATGGAATGTGGGCGTCGCTGGCAAGGCTGGCATTTATTGCCCATCCCTAATTGCCCTTGAGAAGGTGGTGGTGAGCCGCCTTCTTGAAACACTGCAGTCCGTGTGGTGACAGTTCTCCCACAATGCTGTTAGGAAGGGAGTTCCAGGATTTTGACCCAGCGACGATGAAGGAACGGCGATATATTTCCAAGTCGGGATGGTGTGTGACTTGGAGGGGAACGTGCAGGTGGTGTTGTTCCCATGTGCCTGCTGCTCTTGTCCTTCTAGGTGGTAGAGGTCACGGGTTTGGGAGGTGCTGTTGAAGAAGCCTTGGCGAGTTGCTGCAGTGCATCCTGTGGATGGTACACACTGCAGCCACAGTGCGCCGGTGGTGAAGGGAGTGAATGTTTAGGGTGGTGGATGAGGTGCCAATCAAGCGGGCTGCTTTATCTTGGATGGTGTCGAGCTTCTTGAGTGTTGTTGGAGCAGCACTCATCCAAGCAAGTGGAGAGTATTCCATCACACTCCTGACTTGTGCCTTATAGATGGTGGAAAGGCTTTGGGGAGTCAGGAGGTGAGTCACTCGCCGCAGAATACCCAGCCTCTGACCTGCTCTCATAGCCACAGTATTTATGTGGCTGGTTCAGTTAAGTTTCTGGTCAATGGTGACCCTCAGGATGTTGGTGGTGGGGGATTTGGCGATTGTAATGCTGTTGAATGTCAAGGGGAGGTGGTTAGACTCTCTCTTGTTGGAGATGGTCATTGCCTGGTACTTATCTGGCGCAAATGTTACTTGCCACTTATCAGCCCAAGCCTGGATGTTGTCCAGGTCTTGCTGCATGCAGGCTTGGACTGCTTCATTATTTGGGGGGCTACGAATAGAACCGAACACTGTGCAATCATCAGCGAACATCTCCATTTCTGACCTTATGATGGAGGGAAGGTCATTGATGACGCAGTTGAAGATGGTTGGGCCTAGGACACTGCCCTGAGGAACTCCTGCAGCAATGTCCTGGGGCTGAGATGATTGGCCTCCAACAACCACTACCATCTTCCTTTGTGCTAGGTATGACTCCAGCCACTGGAGAGTTTTCCCCCTGATTCTCATTGACTTCAATTTTACTAGGGCTCCGTGGTGCCACACTCAGTCAAATACTGCCTTGATGTCAAGGGCAGTCACTCTCACCTCACCTCACAGCTGCAGTCAAAGCAGCATTACTGCTTTGACTGCAGCTGTGCATTAGTTCAAATGCACCAAACTTTCGGAAAATGCAGGAATTACAGCTGTGGATTCCTGAGAGCGCAATAAATAAGTGAACTCCTGTTTAGTGTACCCTCTGCAAACTTCCAGTATAGTTTGCAGTGTCATTCCTCTACCCCCGAGGAGATGACTAACAACTGATCAAATCTCAGAAAAGATAAAGCTGTGTGAAATTTCTCCCCAGCCCCCTGTGGTAATCTGGCAAAATTCCAGGATATCAATCTAACGCGGCAAACAATGGGATTCAATCATGAGCACTTACACAGTGGAACGTTGGTTTCAATAGGTTACTGCACCAGAGGAAGAATAACACAAAGCAGTGCAGCAGAGAGAGGAAAGTGAGCTGATGCAAGCAAAATAAATGCACCACAGTCCAGCATTTCTAATTCCTCAGTACAATGCAGCTGTTATTTTGCAATAAAAGAGAAAGAACTTGGATTTCCCCAGCCTCAGGATGTTCCAAAGCACTTTACAGCAATGAAGTACTTGGGAAGTGTAATTGTTGTAATGTAGGAAACACGGCAGCTGATTTGCGCACAGCAAGGTCCCACAAACGGCAATGTGATAATGACCAGATCATCTTTTAGTGATGTTGGATGAGGGAAAAATTTTGGGCAGGACACCGGGGAGAACTCCCCTTCTCTTCTTCAAAATAATGCCATGTAATCTTTTACGTCCAGCTGAGAGAGCAGACAGGGCCTCGGTTTAATGTCTCATCCAAAAGGTGGCACCTCCGACAGTGCAGCACTCCCTCAGTACTGCACTGGAATGTCAGCCTAGATTTTGTGCTATAGTCTCTGGAGCAAGACTTAAACCCACAACCTTCTGTCTCAGAGGTGAGAGTGCTACCATGAGATATGTCAGGATATCCCAATAAAATCAGTACATCTGACAGGAATGACGATAAATTAATTTCTAATTGGGAAGTCAGATTGCCATCATAACATCCCTTTCTGATTAAATGATATTTTTAAGCAGTAATACTGTCCATTAACACTCCCAGCTCTAGGCTTGGCATGAAGAGAGGGTTCAATTGCAAAATCTTCCTCTTAGACTTTTCTCACCGTTAGAAATGTATTTTGTTCTAGTGTGTGGATAATGGCTGCACTCCTGTACCTGTATTAATAATGAGTTCGAAAAAACGGAGTCAAAAACACTTGGAAGTTTATTAATGATTAAATGAGTCAACCTACTCACAGCCAACAACGAGATTACATTAGATGTCATCATAAAATAACAGCACCTTACAGCCAGTTGAGCTCAACTTACTGCGTGAAGGAGGCCTTTCGGCCCATCGTGTCTGTGCCGGCTGAAAAAGAGCTATCGAGCTTAATCCCATTTTCCAGCACTTGGTCACTATTTACCACCCTACCAATTTTTGTATCATCAGCGAACTTACTGATCATACCTTTTACATTCATATCCAAATCGTTAATGTAGACCACAAACAGCAAGGGCCCCAGCACAGATCCCTGTGGTACCCCACACTTGGATGAGCACTTGAAATGCCATAGCATACAAGGCTACGGACCAAATGCTGGAATATGGGATTAGATTAGACTGGGCTTGATGGCCGGCGCGGACACGATGGGCTGAAGGGCCTCTATCCGTGCTGTATAACTCTATGACTATGACTCTAAATGAGTTGAGGGTTTCTGCCTCTACCACCCTTTCAGGCAGTGAGTTCCAGACCCCCACCACCCTCTGGGTGAAAAACTTTCTCCTCAGCTCCCATCTAATCCTTCTACCAATTACTTTGAATCTATGCTCTCTCGTCACTGACTCCTCTGCTAAGGGAAATAGGTCCTCCCTATCCACTCTATCTAGTCCCGTCATAATTTTATATGCCTCAATTAAATCTCCCCTCAGCCTCCTTTGTTCCAAAGAAAACAACCCCAGCCTATCCAAACTGTTCTCATAGCTAAAATTCTCCAGTCCTGGCAACATCCTCATAAATCTCCTCTGTACCCTCTCTGGTGCAATCACATCTTTCCTGTAATGTCGTGACCAGAACTGTACGCAATACCCAAGCTGTGACCTAACCAATGATTTATACAGTTCTAGCATAACCTCCCTGCTCTTATATTCTATGCCTCGGCTAATAAAGGAAAGTATCCCATATGTTTTTTTAACCACCTTATCTACCTGTTACCTTCAGGGATCTGTGGACATGCACTCCAAGGTCCCTTTTTCCTCTACACCTCTCAGTATCCTCCCATTTATTGTGTATTCCTTTGCCTTGTTTGCCCTCCTCAAACGTATTACCTCACACGTCTCAGGATTGAATTCCATTTGCCACTTTTCTGCCCACCTGACCAGTCCATTGATATCTTCCTGCAGTCTACAGCTTTCCTTCTCACTATCAACCAGGGACCTAGTACTGAGTCTTGCGGGACCCCACTGGAAACAGCCTTCCAGTCGCAAAAGCACCCATCAACCATTACCCTTTGCTTCCTGTCACTGAGCCAATTTTGGATCCAACTAGCCACTTTCCCTTGGATCCTGTGGGCTTTTACTTTTTTGACCAGTCTGCCATGTGGGACCTTGTCAAAAGCCTTGCTAAAATCCATGTAGACTACATCAAACGCGTTACACTCATCGACCCTCCTTGTTACCGCCTCAAAAAATTCAATCAAGTTAGTCAGTCACGACCTTCCCTTAACAAATCCATGTTGACTGTCCTTGATTCACCCGTGCCTTTCGAATTGACCATTTATGCTGTCATTCCTATTTCTTCTAACCAATGGCGATGATCTCACCTCCTTTATACTATTTCTAGCGGCACTAATCTATGGGCCTCCATATCCATATCCTTTCACCCATATTTTCAATGCTAAGTCTCTATCAAGATATTCCAGGTCTGCTAAATATTTGTTTCTATTCTGACGTCTTGTGGTCTGGAAGTTGTACAGTTTAAGGTTAGCAAGGCATAAAAGGAGCCATACAACCATAACATAGATACTGAATCTCCAATCTGGAGTGATAAAGTGAATCTAAATGGAAGCATTTGCAAGCTTGTCTCGAAGAAGGCTGTTGTTAAGTTTTGCACAGATATATTACTGTCAATTGCTTTTGCAGCCTAATTATAGAACTAATGGAAAATGGAAGCAAATATTCTTTCAACTAACATAGATTCCCTCACTATTTCTCAATCTTAATCTCTAACATTCACCTTGCATAAGACAGTCTTTAATGTTCATTTCCATCTCCATTATACGTTAAATTGTGCACAAAACTAACTTGGAGGAGTCAGAAAAAAGACCAACATAATTCTCACTTTCCATGAATCTGACTTTCCTTTTTCAGAATGTGCTTATTCCCAATTAGTTCATTATAATTTAGACATAATTTCCTGAACATTACTTCCTGGGGGAATCTAAGTCTTGTCCAACCTATAAACCAACGTTCCTCAACAATCTGGCACAGCCTCAAAATAGTGGACAACTCAAAAGCCGCCCTCAGTATAGGCCAGTGACGTATTGACACCTTTTTATAAATATCCTTTCCTAATCGTTGACAAGTGGGCCCTTTAATTGCAGTTCCCTCCACCCTATCATTGCTGGCAGAGCCTTCAGCCCCCTTGGTCTCAGTGACTGAAGCTCCCTCTCTAACCCCTACCCCCCTTCTATTTCTCTCCCACCTTTAAGTGCTGTGGGCCATCTCCCCTCACCCTTTTACTATTTCTCGGCCTCCATATCTCCCCTTGTGTGGCATCTTGGCAACATTTTCTGCATTAAAGGTGTTACCTAAGTGCCAGTTGTTGTTCAGGTATCAGCTGAGTGATTGGTGATGCCCTGGAAACATGTAAGCCAGAATACCCGTAGAGAAGGACAGAACCACGAGGAACGAAGGGGCAGCCTGAGAAGAGCATAGCCACTGGAAACCACATTGATTTTTACCAACACACTTGGACAAGTCGACACTGCAGCCTAGACATTCAATGACACTGTTTCCGTTTTACAGATGAAGTGTCCAATATGGCTGGTGGCGTGCATGGATTCAGTTCACCGCAGAAGTGTGCCACCCGCCATTTTGGTATCGGCATCAAAATAGGTGCCCAGGGCCCGCCTCCACTCTCCCTATTACCCCCTCCCAATCATCCCATCTCGATCGCCCCCCTCTTCTGCAGTCGGCTTCTCTCCCAGTCTCCCTCCTCCTTCCCTCCCCCCCTCACCCCCTCATTCCCCTCCAGTCACCCCTCTCCTTCTCCCCCAGTCTCCCCCCTCCTGCTCGCTCCCAGTCATCCCCCCTCCTTCTCTCCCCCAGTCACCCCACCCCCCCAAGATCTGCCTGACCTACCAGCTATGCAGCGACCCCAAATTCAAATATTCTGAATGTTCTTAATATAATGTAAATGGGGCCCAAGCCCCAATATCGGGTGGGATCGAGGCCTGGGTCTGAAACTCTGACCCATTCAGAGCCTTCAATCTTGATCTAACTCATCCACCATTGAACTTGGAATGAATTGCAGATGTTTCGGGTTCTTGTAATCAGTGCCAATAACCACCTGCACTGTGTTCAGGGCTCCTCACCTTGCCTTTCAGTGTAGCAAACGTCCACCCTCTTCCCCATCAGATGTCATCACCAGGTCCTGGCTCAGGAAGAACTCTGATTGTCGCTGCTTAAAAAATCAAGTGGAGAGTCTTCTTGGCCCTCTCATCAGCCGCTTTATCGATTTCATATTTAGCCTTTCATTTTGGCTTAAGATCTGTGTCCAATATAGAAATTGGATGTGTTACCCTATCATTAATCAAACTATGTAAATGCAAGACTTTTTTTTTCTTTCTTTCAGGCTATCACCTGCACCTGCAGTCACCGCATAACTCAATAAGGACTAGAAAGTGATCCCCCCTTTTAAGAATTCTTTTTGCAGGTTCTAGGGGGTTGGGGATAGAAAGAGATAGGAGGCTGAGGGAGGGGGGAATCAGAGGTCGGGGGGGATAGAAGACCGTGCGGGGGGATCGGAGGCTGTGCGGGGGGATAGGAGGCCATGCGGGGGGATAGGAGGTGGGGGTGGGGGGTATCAGAGGCCGGTGGGGGTGGAGAATCAGAATGGGTCAGGAAATAGGTGGCCGCGGGCGGCTGCCAGAAGTAGGTTGGGATGAGGCGGTGATCAGAGGAGGGGAGCAGCAGCCCATGTGCTTTTAATGCGCTCCTCCCAGCTCCACACTCAGGTAAATAAATTTCTCAAACGTACCAAGGTCTGTTTTTTTTCTGAATGTATTGGTGCCGGCTGTCTCAGGGAAAACTAATCTTGCAGTGGGAGCCTCAAACAGGTGTTAGGCCCCTTATTTGCAAGAGCAAAGAGCATAACACCTGTTACAGGCAGGGACCTGGACAACCAATTTTATTCCTTCATCAGTATGGCGGGCGGCGCACGTCCAGCTGGAAATATGCACGCACCTCCTTCCCGCCATATTGGGGGCTAAGTAGGTCGTTTAGCGTCCGAAAAATGGGCCCTGCAGTCCTCTCAGTCTTTCTGTCAGTGTACAGATAATGAGGATTGGTAGTGACCTGTACAAAGTCAATACTAAGCTCTAAATATCTGGACCTCAGCTGCCATTAGCTGCCCATTGACCACAAGAAGGTCCTCAGAGATGTCCCAATAAGCAAATGTATTCTTCAATTTCCCAGGTACACAGTGGTTCACTGTATCTGACAGATGAGCCAGTTGAAGGGACCTGGAATTCTGCAATAGTCGATAACCACGGGGTTTTTAGCCCCTCGAGCTTTTACGAGCCCACTGCAATCTTCTGTCAAATATCCTCTGACTATGTTTCTGGTCATTGAAGGTTCCTTCCTTTGAGTTGGTTTATTAACCTGGCACAGCTCACCTGAACACTACTTTGTAATATTTTTGCTGATGTCTGGCCAACACTTGGATCTATCTTTTCATTCCCATCAATTCATCAACCCCGAATGGCCCTTGCAGATTCTGTCAAGATTCTTGCTCCGCAATGTATCAGGAATAATGATCCTGTTCCAAGTCACTAACAAGTCATTTATCATAGAGTTCTTCTTGTACAGTATAATATTCTCTGAATTCATCACAGACACACTGAATATTCTTTCTCCAGTAAACGACAACTATTTGAAACTTTTTTCTGCAATCATAATCTCTCTTACAAGGGTGTCTCTCTACCCAGATATCAGCTTCCTGCCCTTAACTACTTCAGCATAGTCACATACCTCATTCTCAATATCTAATCCATCTGAATCTTGACTAGAATTCCTAAATAGTGCATCAGTTCCAATTAATTATTTTTCTGGGATGTACTCTGTCTCTGTATTAAACCTCTAATGACACAGTGAAACACACTGAGATTCTTAGAGATACTTGTCCAAACATTGAGTGAATAACTCAGAGGTCATAAACTCATTGAGCAAATCTCTCACGGGCACAGATTCCCGCACTCTACTCATAGGAGCATAGAAACAACAACAACACAGCACCTTTAATGTAGTAAAACGTCCCAAGGCGCTTCGCAGGAGTGTTATCAAAAAGAATTTGACACCGAGCCACATAAGGAGATATTAGGACAGGTGGCCAAAAGCTTTGTCAAGAGGTAGGTTTTAAGGAGCGTCTTAAAGGAGGAGAGAGAGGTAGAGAGGCGGAGAGGTTTAGGGAGGGAATTCCAGAGCTTAGGGCCTGTGCAGCTGAAGGCACGGCCGCCAATGGTGAAGCGATGAAAATCAGGGACGCACAAGAGGCAACAATTGGAGGAGCAGAGAGATATGGGAAGGTTGTAGGGCTGGAGGAGGTTACAGAGATAGGGAGGGGCGAGGCCATGGAGGGATTTGAAAACAAGGATGAGAAAACAAGTGAAAGTATATATCTGTGCTGTCACAACAGTGCACCTTCCTGGGTGTGACTGCTTGGTTCTGCACTCATCACAGTAGGTTTGTTTTCATAATGAGATGTTAGCAGTGGTGCTGATAATCCCAGGGTGGATTTGTTTGGCCCTGGTGCTCAGGTGGTGGGAATTTATCCCAGCGAGGGTGGAGAGCACCAGTTTTGAGAAAGGTCAAAGTTGCACAATCGTCTGAGGTCTTCTTTTATTTAAATATTTCCAGTAATCTCCAGGCCTGGATTGTGACTGGCTCTGGGAGGTTGCTTTTGTGGCATATCCTGCACAGCAGCAGCTGTTAAAGGTCTGCTGCTGCTATTTAATGGGAAATTGCTTGTTGCATGGCCGGCTTCAAATCTACTGTTAGATGACTTCCAATGAGCCACAAAAAGGTGCAGAGTTGCCCCATTTTCTGTGCTGCACTCGAGGTGCTGCTGGATCAAGTCCAGGAAAGCAGGGGGAAAGGTGCTTCCTCCTTATCGTTCACCTGACGAAGGAGGAAGCCTCCGAAAGCTTGTGAATTTAAAATAAAATTGCTGGACTATAACTTGGTGTTGTAAAATTGTTTACAATTGTCAACCCCAGTCCATCACCGGCATCTCCACATCATCCTTACAGAACAGCAGTCATTGTGCATGGAACGAGGTTGTCGAAAGGGTCAACATGGTCTCCATCAGCTTTAGAAACTGTGGCAAATGTTTGGCACCATCAGGAAAAGTACCAAGACAAGACCGCCCAGCACTTATCTCCACAAAGTTTATGGGTAAAGTATGCATACCACAAGAAGTCCATCTCGACCTGTTCCAACTTGACTAAGGCCACATACAAGGCGCTCAGCTCTTTCACACATGTGCATACATTCCCATATTGCTGCAGCACAAACTTTGTAGATGGAACTGAAATATGCATCTGTTGTCACTCAAATCTATAAAGTTGCACCCAAAAAATTAATCCTCCAACAAAGCCTATACGCATGAAGCACGTTCACTGATTCGCACACAGGTTGGGTTGGAGGGTGAACACTTGGCTATCTGTACTCCTCCAATTTCAAGTATTGCAAAGCCATTGATTTGTTTTCAGCAGAAGGCAGCACATAATAGGTGGGAGGAAGGCACAATGGAGGGGGGCACTATACTTCAGGCCTTTAAGCAGATTTGAGGAGAGCACTCTGTAAATCCTGGGAGGGGAGGCTAGAGAGGCTATGGACAGGGTGAAGCCAGAGTCCTTCCCCAAGCTCAAAGCTGCAGCCTTTTCCTATTATTCTCTCTCCCCCTACTCAGTCAGTCAGTTACTCACCCAAAACCACACAGGCGTACACTGCACTACAATAGTTTGACACCCGATGTATTGGCATGTAGGCTTTGTTTGAAGAAGTGGCATGCAGCCAGAATTCTAACATATGTCCCTGTTCCTTCTCCAAAGACACTCCTCCAAGAACAAGCTGCAGCTCCCAGTACCACAGCAGTGAGCACCTTATAACATTCAGTGTCACTCACTCCATTCATCACAAACATCACCATCAACATCAGCGTCTACTACAGGGAAATTATATTGTCCATTTGAGAAGGGAGCACTGAGTGAAGCATAGAGTAAGAAGGAGCGAGTGGAGGTGAACAGGTCTTGCTTAGGTCATTCCAGACCTGCTGAGCCTAGGGATTACTAACGTACAAAAAAGACCAGTTTTAACGTACGTTAAAGATCAGCTGACTCATCGAGCTTGTCCCAAACTGACATGGTGTAATTTCTGCACTCCATGAATCCCAGCCCCTCTTATCAAAGTCGCCACGCAATTTCCTGGGAGAGGCAAAAATGAGCAGGGAAAAAGCCTCAGGTCAATTTAGGAAAAAACAACACTCAAGAAGCTCGACACCATTCAGGACAAAGCAGCCCGCTTAACTGACGCCCCATCCATGACCCTAAACATTCACTCCCTTCACCACCGGCGCACAGTGGCTGCAGTGTGTACCATCCATAGGATGCACTGCAGCAACTCGCCAAGGCTTCTTCAACAGCACCTCCCAAACCCGCGACCTCTACCACCTAGAAGGACAAGAGCAGCAGACACATGGGAACAACACCACCTGCACGTTCCCCTCCAAGTCACACACCACCCCAACTTGGAAATATATTGCCGTTCCTTCATCGTCGCTGGGTCAAAATCCTGGAACTCCCTACCTAACAGCACTGTGGGAGAACCTTCACCACACGGACTGCAGCGGTTCAAGAATGAGGCTCACCACCACCTTCTCAAGGGTAATTAGGGATGGGCAATAAATGCTGGCCTTGCCAGAGATGCCCACATCCCATGAACGAATAAAAAAAAAATGTTCTATGACCCCCGAAGGTGATGAAGCAAATCCCAGGAGAGCACGGTGACCCGTAGACACATCCCCCAGTAACCCACCTAAGTGGGTATATTGGCCAATCTCAGGAACTTGTCCAGCTCCCTTTTGAATGCTTGCAGTAAATCCACACTTACTGTACAAGCCAGCAACTTATCCCAAAGGTTGATGACTCTCTGTAGCTAGAAATACTTCCTAATCTAGTTCGATGCTGATGTAACTTGTACTCATGTCCCCTGATCCTCTTTAACCTGTGTAAATTGTATAGCCTGCCCACTTGGACTGAGTCTAATCCTTTCGTTATTTTAAGGACCTCGATCAAATCTCTTTGAAGTCTATGATTTTCTAACGTAATAAGCCCCAGCTCTCTCAGCCTTTCCTGGTAACTGAGGGCTCTTAAACTAGGCATCTATCTAATGGCTCTTCTCTGAACCTTTTCCAGCGATTCTATAGCACCCACCCTTTGAGGGAATCAAAACTAGACACAGTTCTCTAGATATGGCCTGACCAAGGTCTCACACAGAGAGAGGATGGTATTTCATGTTTTATATTTACCTTTTCTGGCAATAAATCCTAACATTACACAGGGCTTCTTCACTGCACTCATAGCTGCCTAGAGGTCTGCCCACATGCAAATCATTGGACACGCCAACGGGAGCATGTTGCCTTTCAGTTTCGACCCCTCCCCTCAAATGACAGAAAATGTGCCAGAAAGAAGGCAGAGATAGCTGGCCACCACAACATTGGATGTAGGACCAGTCGCAGAATTGCCTCAATCCCAAGGGACTCACACTCAGAGCCAGCAGCCATGGCTCAGTTGCTAACACTCTTGCTTCTCAACAATGAAGGAACGGTGATATATTTCCAAGTCGGGATGTGTGACTTGGAGGGGAAGTTGGAGGTAGTGTTGTTCCAATGCACCTGCTGCCCTTGTCCTTCTAGGTGGTGGAGGTCACAGATTTGGGAGGTGCTGTCAAAGAAGTAGTACCTTACTGCAGTTGGGCTCAGATGGCATGTCTTCAGGCTCAGTCTCATCATCCTCTTCCACCAATGATTACTGCCAGGCCTCTTCACCACCCACTCCATGGTAACACCTCTCCGCACAGTTGAAATTGTGTGACATGCAATGCACAACTATGGTCTTCGAGACCTTGTCAAGGCTGAACTGCAAGATGCGACAAAATATATCCTAACCTGTTAACCTGTTTCAACATGTTGATAGTATGTTCCATACTGATCTGGTGGCAGCACATCCCTCATTGTAATTCTATCCACCTCTTGTTCTTGGAATGTTTCAACAGGATCGAGAATCAGAGATGACGAAGGTATTCTTCTAGCTGTCTCCCTCCTTCAAACAATGTTTGTGTGGCTCTAACTGGAGGCACTACGGTAGGTGTACTGGGACATGATCATCCCTTTTATCCTCAGATCTGTTACCCCTATTTCTCAGTATTGTCATTGCATGTAACTGACCTAGTGAGGAACAACCAATCCTATGATATCATAGTATCACAGAAACAGGCCATTCGCCCCCTCCAACGTCATTTACAGACTGCCCCTTCCTTGCACCTGCTTCAGGCACAAACATTCCTATCCCTTCAGGTGAAGCCCCAGAAATGTCCAGGTGTATTAAATAGAACATCTGTCCCAAACAGTGAAGATGTTTATTGTAGCGGCAACATTAATTCCAAGTCCAGAACTGTTAATAAACCAGCCTCGATTCCACTGTTTGGGGACATTCACCGATGTAGTTATTGAAGAAAGAGAATTCCAACTAATAGCACTGAGCAGCTATAATTTAGGAGCTCTTACCAGGGCCACATCAATGAAAGTCGCACTGTGCTGCCCCTGGTAATAGTCCCTGAATGATATCTGCACTATGCTCCCTGGTAACAGTCCCTGAATGATATCTGCACTGTGGTTACAGACATGCAGACATAGTGGATGCATTGGTTTTGATCTTCCAGAATTGCCTAGATTCTAGAACGGTCCCAGTGGATTGGAAGGTAGCAAATGTAACCCCGCTATTCAAGAAAGGAGGGAGAGAGAAAACATGGAACTACAGGCCAGTTAGCCTGACATCAGTAATAGGGAAAATGCTGGAATCTGTTATTAAAGATGTAGCAACAAGGCACTTAGAAAATCATAATATGATTAGACAGAGTCAACATGGTTTTATGAAAGGGAAATTGTGTTTGACAAATCTATTAGAGTTTTTTGAGGGTGTAACTAGCAGGGTAGATAAGGGGGAACCAGTGGATGTAGTATATTTGGATTTTCAAAAGGCATTCAATAAGGTGCCACACAGGAGGTTGGCACATAAGATTCGGGCTCATGGGGTTGGGGGTAATATATTAGCACGGATTGAGGATTGGGTAATGGTCAGAAAGCACAGAGTAGGAATAAACAGATCATTTTTGGGTTGGCAGGTTGGAACTATTGGGGTGCCACAAGGATCAGTGCTGGGGTCTCAGCTGTTCACAATATATACCAATGACTTAGATGAGGGGACCGAGTGTAAAGTATCCAAGTTTGCTGACGGTACAAAGCTAGGTGGGAAAGTAAGCTGCAAGGAGGACGCAGAGAGGCTACAAAAGGATATGGACAGGTTAAGTGAGTGGGCGAGAAGGTGGCAGATGGAGTATAATGTGGGGAAATGTGAAATTATCCACTTTGGTAGGAAGAATAGAAAAGCAGAATATTTTTTAAAAGGTGAGAGACTAAGAAATGTTGGTTGGGGTCAGAGGGATTTGGGCGTCCTTGTACACAAATCACAAAAAGTTAACAGGCAGGTACTGCAAGCAATTAGGAAGGCAAATGGTATGCTAGCATTCATTGCAAGGGGGTTGGAATATAAGGGCAAGGAGGTCTTGCTGCAATTATATAGGGCTCTGGTGAGCCCACACTTGGAGTACTGTGTATAGTTTTGGTCTCCTTACCTAAGGAAGGATATACTTGCCTTAGAGGCAGTGCAACGAAGGTTCACTAGATTGGTTCCTGGGGTGAGAGGGTTGTCCTATGAGGAGAGATTGAATAGAATGGACCGATACTCTCTGAAGTTTAGAAGAATGAGAGGTGATCTCATTGAAATGTAGAAAATTCTTAGAGAGCTTGACAGAGTAGATGCTGAGAGGTTGTTTCCCCTGGCTGGAGAGTCTAGAACCAGAGGTCATAGTCTCAAGATAAGAGTACGGCCATTTAGGACCAAGATGAGCAAAAATGTGGATGCTCTGTCATTGAGTATATTCAAGACTGAGATGGAAAGATTTTTGGACACTAAGAGAATCAAGGGATGTGGGGATCAGGAGGGAAAGTGGAGCTGAGGTCGAAGATCAGCCATGCTCTTATTGAATGGTGGAGCAGACTCGAGGGGCTTTGTGGCCCCCTATTTCTTATGCTCTTAGCAGCAATTTGACAGGCTAAAACGACCAAAATCAGGTAGAGTTAGAAAAATACTAGACAATAAGACTTATATGATTTCTGGCGTATAGATTATCAGGGGTGTCATCAGCCACCTTCCACAGCGAGAATGGCTTCTTGAAAGAGTAAAACTGCACTGATTTACCACAGAGCTTGCCCCCTCGTGTGTTTCAGAGATGTGACACCTAACCTACTATTACTACTACCATGGAAGGAGGAAAGACTCTGGCTGGCTGTGGAGATTCACTAACAGCCTGCTGGGATTTTGGGAGCTGTACACCTCCATACGGTGGACACTGTTAGGAGCCTGAATCCGAGACAAACAAATCCGGTACTCTGGTGGCCGCTTTCTGCAACGCCCTGCCTCAAAGCTGCTCAATCCCACAGCACATTAAAGCTGGCAAAGAGTACGATTGAGGTTTGAGTCCACGGCTCCCAGAGATGCCGTATGAGTGTTTGGGAGAGACTGTGTCTATGACGTGTACCATTGCTGGCTCCACTGTAGACACATCATGAGTTGCCAAGTATATGAAAAATATGGTTCAGATCCAGCTAGTCGACTCCTGCATGCTCCTCTCGGGTGTATTTTGCACAGACACAAGTGACTCAGGGAAACGATACCGTTGACACAAGTGACACATGTTTGCGAGCAGGTCCTGCAGGGTCTGAATCCATAGATGCTGCACCAGGACCAGGAGCTGCGCTGGACCCCCAGCCCACAGGTGTCTGGCCCTGAGCATCTGCTCCCCTCACCTGTGTACAGCGACTCATCCTCGTGCTTCCCCTGCATTCTCCAGGGTGTGTCCGGCTGTGCTGGGGCATGGCAGTGGTAAAGATGATGACAGGGGGCACTGTGAGGTGCCGGCTTGCCCAGACAACCAAACGGTGCTTCCATTCATAAAAAAGCAGACGAGAACAAACGGTCAAAATGCTGCCCCAAGTTAACAATCTTTAAAACCACTTTCATTGCAAGAGAGGGTGAGCAGGCAGAGGTCGTGGTCCACATTGGGACCAACGACATAGGTAGGAAGGGAGATGAGGTCCTGCATCAAGAATTTAGGGAGCTAGGTAGCAGATTAAAGAGAAGGACCTCAAAGGTTGTAATCTCTGGATTACTCCCAGTGCCACGGGCTAGTGAGTATAGAAATAGGAGGATAGAACAGATGAATGCGTGGCTAAAGAGTTGGTGCAGGAGGGAGGGTTTCAGTTTCCTGGATCACTGGGCCTGCTTCTGGGGAAGGTGGGACTTGTACAAGTCGGACGGGTTGCACCTGAACCAGAGTGGGACAAATATCCTTGCGGGGAGGTTTGCTAGCACTGTTGGGGGGGGTTTAAACTAACTTGGCAGGGGGATGGGATACAGAGTGGAGCTACAATAGGGGGTAATGTGCAGCAAAATATAGAGAAAAAAACAAGTCAGCTTGGAAGACAGGGCAAATATGTGAGGGCAAGGCTGGATGGCATCTATTTTAATGCAAGGAGTCTTGCGAATAAGGTGGATGAACTGAAGGTGTTGATAAACACATGGGAGTATGATATTGTTGCCGTCACAGAGACATGGTTGAAGGAGGGGCAAGACTGGCAACTCAATATTCCGGGGTACAGAATCTTCAGGCGAGACAGAGGGGGAGGTATAAGAGGAGGGGGGGTCGCAATATTAATTAAAGAATCAATTACTGCCATAAGGAGGGATGATATATTAGCAGGTTCCTCAAATGAGGCCATATGGGTGGAGCTTAAAAACAAAAAGGGGGCAAGCACTTTGATGGGAGTGTACTATAGGCCCCCAAACAGTCAGGGGGAGATAGAGGAACAGATATGTAGGCAAATCTCAGAAAATTGTGCAAATAATAGGGTAATAATAGTGGGGGATTTCAACTTCCCCAATATTAACTGGGATACTCAGAGTGTAAAATGCTTAGAGGGTACAAAATTCTTAACGTGCATCCAGGAGAGCTTTTTGAGCCAGCATGTAGAAAGTCCTACAAGAGAGGGGGCGGTACTGGACCTAATTCTAGGGAATGTGGCCGGCCAAATGGAAGAAGTGCTAGTAGGTGAGCACTTTGGTGACAGTGACCATAATTCAGTGAGATTTAAGGTGGTCATGGAAAAGGACAGGGAGGGGCCGGAAATAAAGGTTCTAAATTGGGGGAAGGCCGATTTTAATAGGATAAGGCAGGATCTGGCCAAAATGGACTGGGATCAGCTGCTTGTAGGAAAATCCGCATCGGAGCAATGGGAGTCTTTCAGAAGGGAGATTGAGACCATACAATGGCAACATGTTCCCATAAAGGTCAAGGGTGGTTCCAAGAACTCCAGGGAACCTTGGATGTCAGGGGATATACGAGAATGGATTAGGAAAAAAAGGAGGGCTTTTGGCAGATACAAAAGGCTAAAGGCGGAGGAAGCCCTAGAGGAGTACAAAAAGTGCAGGGGGATACTTAAAAAAGAAATTAGGAGATCAAGGAGGGGCCATGAAATAACACTGGCGAGCAAAATAAAGGAAAATCCTAAGATGTTTTATAAGTATATTAAGGGTAAGAGGATGACTAGGGAAAAAATAGGGCCCATTAGGGACAAAAATGGCAATCTGTGTGTGGAGCCGGCAGATGTAGGAGGGGTTCTAAATGAATTTTTTGCATCTGTTTTCACTATGGAGAAGGACGATGTAGACATAGAAATACGGCAGGGGGACTGTGATATACTCGAACATATTAACATCGAGCGGGAGGAGGTATTGGCGGTTTTAGCAGGCCTAAAAATGGATAAATCCCCAGGCCCGGACGAAATGTATCCCAGGCTACTGTGTGAGGCAAAGGAGGAGATTGCGGGGGCTCTGACACATATATTCAGAACCTCTCTGGCCACAGGGGATGTGCCAGAGGACTGGAGAACCGCGAATGTAATACCATTATTTAAGAAGGGGAGTAGGGAAAAACCGGGGAACTACAGGCCAGTGAGCCTAACATCAGTGGTAGGAAAATTATTGGAAAAAATTCTGAAGGACAAAATTAGTCTCCACTTGGAGAAGCAAGGATTAATCAGGGATAGTCAACATGGCTTTGTCAAGGGAAGATCATGTCTGACTAATTTGATTGAATTTTTAGAGGGGGTGACTAGGCGTTTGGATGAGGGTAACGCAGTGGATGTGGTATACATGGATTTCAGTAAGGCCTTCGATAAAGTCCCCCACAGGAGACTGGTCAAGAAGGTACGAGCCCATGGAATCCAGGGTGCCTTGGCACTTTGGATACAAAACTGGCTTAGTGGCAGAAGGCAGAGGGTGATGGTCGAAGGTTGTTTTTGTGACTGGAAGCCTGTGGCCAGTGGGGTACCACAGGGATCGGTGCTGGGTCCCTTGCTGTTTGTGGTCTACATTAATGACTTGGATATGAATGTAAAAGGTATGATCAGTAAGTTCGCTGATGATACGAAAATTGGTAGGGTGGTAAATAGCGAGGAGGATAGCCTCAGTCTGCAGGACGATATAGATGGGTTGGTCAGATGGGCGGAACAGTGGCAAATGGAATTTAACCCGGAAAAGTGCGAGGTGATGCACTTTGGAGGGACTAACAAGGCAAGGGAATACACAATGAATGGGAGGACCCTAGGCAAGACAGAGGGTCAGAGGGATCTTGGTGTGCAAGTTCACAGATCCCTGAAGGCGGCGGAACAGGTAGATAAGGTGGTAAAGAAGGCATATGGGATACTTGCCTTTATTAGCCGAGGCATAGAATATAAGAGCAAGGAGGTTATGATGGAGCTGTATAAAACACTGGTTAGGCCACAGCTGGAGTACTGTGTGCAGTTCTGGTCGCCACACTACAGGAAGGATGTGATCGCTTTGGAGAGGGTGCAGAGGTGATTCACCAGGATGTTACCAGGGCTGGAGCGCTTCAGCTATGAAGAGAGACTGGGAAGATTGGGTTTGTTTTCCTTGGAGCAGAGGAGGCTGAGGGGGGACATGATTGAGGTGTACAAAATTATGAGGGGCACAGATAGGATGGATACTAAGGAGCTTTTTCCCTTCGTTGAGGGTTCTATTACAAGGGGACATAGATTCAAGGTAAAAGGCGGGAGGTTTAGAGGGGATTTGAGAAAGAACTTTTTCACCCAGAGGGTGGTTGGAGTCTGGAACTCACTGCCTGAAAGGGCTGTGGAGGCAGGAACCCTCACAACATTCAAGAAGCTTTTGGATGAGCACTTGAAATGCCATAGCATACAAGGCTACGGACCAAATGCTGGAATATGGGATTAGAGTAGACAGGGCTGATGGCCGGCGCGGACACGATGGGCCGAAGGGCCTCTATCCGTGCTGTATAACTCTATGACTCTATGACTCTATGACTCTTTGGCCCCGATATTAATGGGGAGGAGGGGTGAGGGTGGGGAAGATCGCTAGCCGACGAAGAACCCGGTAAGGTCAGGGTCATGGAGGCCCTGCGATCTTAATGCGATCAGGAAGGGGGGAGTGCGAGGCTGGGGAGACTGAAGACTTTGGGGAGGGGTTAGGGAGCACTCCTGCTCCTCCAGGCCCACAAGGAGCTTAAAAACAGGCAAAGTTTCAAAACTTACCTGAGCCTCTTCTGGCCAGCCGGCTCCTCCCACCATGCTGCTGTTGCCGGGCAGACAGTGCGGGACGCGCCCTGTATTGAGGTTAAAAATATGCCCCGGTGCCGATGATGTCATCGGGCCGCGACCTTTGCATATCAAGTAGGCCCCACCTGCTTTTAGCGGGAGCCTCATCCAGGGCCTGAATCACCGTCGTAAGTACGACGAGAATGGGGTCAGGTTGGGGTCGGGTTGGGGACGCGTTGCTCGTTTTCGATATTTTAACACCCACCCCAACTCTCTCCCGCCCGTCAAGGTGGGTTAAAATCGAGGCCTTTGTGTTTTTACTCGAGCTCATGAGTGTGTGCTTGCCTATGTGACAGTCACTCAGTAGAACAGCACGTGACATTAACATTACCAGCCCCGAGCTCCAGATTAGATTCCAGCCTCACCATCTCCCACTCCCTCGATGCTGCACAGTGAATGATTTGCTGGAACCACCGCTGTTCACCATTTACATAAATGATTTGGACTCCGGAATCGGAAGTAGAATATCAAAAATTGCGGATGACATCAAATTAGGGGGTGTGGTTAATACTGAGGAAGAATGCAACAAAATACAAGAAGACATTAATAAACTTGCAGAATGGGCGTGTAATTGGCAAATGAATTTCAATATAGATGAAGTGTGAGGTGGTGCATTTTGGTAGGAAGAATAAGGAGGCCACACACTGCTTGGATAATAAGAGTCTAAACAGGTTAGATGCGCAAAGGGATCTCGGGGTCCAGATCCAAAAATCACTAAAAGTAACAACACAGGTTAACAAGAGCCATAAAAAATGCAAACAAAGCGCTGGGGTTCATTTCTAGAGGAATAGAACTCAAAGCAGAGAAGTTATGGTAAACTTGTATAAAACTTTGATTAGGCCACACTTGGAGTACTGTGATTGGTTCTGGACTCCATATTACAATAAAGATAGAAGCACTGGAGAAGGTGCAAAAAAGATTTACAAGGATGATACCAGAACTGAGAGGATACAACTATCAGGAAAGATTTTTAGGCTGGGGCTCTTTTCTCTAGAAAAGAGAAGGCTGAGAAGTGACCTGATAGAGGTTTTAAAATTATGAAAGGGTTTGATAGGGTTGATGTAGAGAAGATGTTTCCACTTGTGGGGAGTCCAAAACTAGGGGTTATAAATATAAGATAGTCACTAATAAATCCAATAGGGAATTCAGGAGAAACTTCTTTAGGAATAGAAGAATATGTTGATAGGGTGAGATGAAGTAGGGAGGGAGGAGGCTCGTGTGGAGCATAAACACCGGGATAGATCAGTTGGGCCGAATGGCCAGTTTCTGTGCTGTAAATTCTATGAAGGGGTGGCTTCTTTAAATGAGGTCAATGATGAATTGCTTTGAGCCAGCTCCTGCGTCCATGTGTTCATGGTGAATAAAGGCCAGCCCGTCCTGCAGGATGAAGGAGTACACAGATACAGGCCCTGAAAATCCATGGGCTGAGTTTTGAGGCCTCCTGCCCATCAGGTGGCATCCCGAGAATCAAGGATAAAGTCTTACAGCCCCGTTCCCGCTGACACTGTCTCCGTGTAAATCCTCCGCGGGTCGACTGCTGGGGGGGGGGGGGGGGGGGGGCGGGAGACCCCCCTGACTCAAGCAGTAGGCCCATTTATGGCATACACAGGACCCCGACTGCTTTTTTTGGGATGGCACTGGGCTCACATTCCATCCAGTATCGGTAGGCGGTCCATCTAAAGAGGGTCCCACGGGTAAGTCTGTCTTTGTTTTTGTGGGGCCGGGAGGAGTAGGAGTTCTCCTCTGGGCTGCACAGAAATACTGCGGGCCACTGTCGGCCCAGGCTCTCTCCTCTCAGAAGGTTGCAAATTCAAGCCCCACCCCAGGGACTTGAACATAAAATCTAGGCTGACACTTCTAGTGCAGTACTGAGGGAGTGCTGCACTGTCAGAGGGGCCGTCTTTTGGATGAGCCGTTAAACCAAGGCCCTGTCTGCCTTCTCAGATGGACGTAAAAGATCCCACGGCCAAATTTCGAAGAAGAGCAGGGTTGTTCTCTCCAGTGTCCTGGCCAATATTTATCCCTCAACCAACGTCACTAAAAAACAGTTTATCTGGTCATTATCACATTGCAGTTTGTGGGAGTTTGCTGTGTGTAATTTGGCTGCTGTGTTTCCTACATTATAACAGTGACTACACTTCAAAAGTACTTCATTGGATGTAACGTCCTGAGGACATGAAAGGTGCTTTAGAAATGCAAGTCTTTCTTTCTTTCTTTCTTCCAGGACTTTCCTGCAGCTGTCAGATGCCCAACCGACCAACATTCCTCTAACCTTATACCAGTGAGCTCCACACGGCAAACGGACATCCTGAGGTATGAATCAAATGAAACCTGGGCCTCAAAATTGTCACGGTTATTTTACCGCCTGAACAGGCAATTAGCCAACAGTCAAATTCTACCGCCAGAGGTCTTTCTGGTGCAGCCCCGGTGTAACTGTGCCAGATGTGCGGGGGAAGGCCTGGAACATTGGCGGGGACGCCGAGTCCCAGCCTGCTCTCCGGGTTCCCCCCGGGGGCTTGTTTGGTGGAACCTCTGTCTGTCCCAAACATGGTCTCATACATCAGAGGGGGCATGGCCAGGGGATGGACCGCCCAGATCAGGAATTCCCTTGGTCCTGGCTTGGGTTATGCCAGGTGGCCTGTACACCAGGAGGCACAAGGCCTGCTGACCTCCTGACTGGCCAGAGTTTGCGGGGCCCATTCGCGGGGCTGAGGCCTGTGTCTTGTCCTAGACCCCCAACAAACTCTGCCAGCTTTACGGTTTGATCAGCCTCATTTGGACAGCTAACGAACCCTTTCAAAATTCGAATAATAGACCAAGCACTGAGTAGCTAATAGTTTAAGTTTAACTTTTCGTTGTTGATAAGTTGATCGGTGTCTTAATCCATTCTTGTAGTTTCAGATAATTTGATTTTTAGTTTAGGCCGGAGTTTGTTGCGGGCCCATCGAGAGGCTGGCCTTTGCTGCTTCTCTCGCCCTCCCACCCACACTGGCACAGGCACCCACTCATTTTAATTGAATGAGGGACCCTCCCCCTGACACCCGATACTCCTGCAGGGGTCCTCGGTTGGTGGATCCTGGTACTTATACCAGAATCAAAAACCTCCAGAAACATAGGGTACGTGGTTCAGCAGTTCTGTTACTGGACTGGTAATCCAGAGAACCTGAGTTCATAACCCACCCAAGTAGTTCGAGAATTTGAATTTAGCTTAAAAGATAAATATGGAAATAAAAACTAGTTTCAGTAAAAGTGACCATGAAGTTGTCAGATTGTCCTAAAAACCCAACTGGTTTATTTAGGGAAGGAAACCTGCCGTCCTTACCCGGTCTGGCCTATATTTGACTTCAATCCCTCGCCCTTAACAGTCTTCTGAAGTGGCCGAGAGAGCTACTGAGTTGTTTCAAACGGCTGGGAAGAAAAAAATGCAGCGCTTCAAGAAGAAGGCGGCTCACCATCACCTTCTCAGGGCAACTTAGGATGGGCAATAAATGCCGGCCTTGCCAGTGACGCCCACATCCCAAGAATGGAAAAAGAATATCATTTTTAAAATTATATAAAATTATGAGGGGCCTAGATAGAGTGGATAGGGAGGACCTATTTCCCTTAGCAGAGGGATCAATGACCGGGGGCATAGATTTAAAGTGATTGGTAGAAGGAATAGAGGGGAGCTGAGGAATAATGTTTTCACCCAGAGGGTGGTGGGGGTCTGGAACTCACTGCCTGAAAGGGTGGGAGAGGCAGAAACCCTCAACTCATTTAAAAAGTACTTGGATGTACACCTGAAGTGCTGTAACCTACAGGGCTATGGACCAAGTTCTAGAAAGTTGGATTAAGCTGGATATTCTTTTGCGGCTGGCGTGGACACGATGGCCTGAAATGCCTCCTTCTGTGCCGTAACTTTCTATGATTCTATTAATGCAATCAGCTGTACATCTTCAGAGGCAGACTGCATGGTCTGAATTGAGCACCCATATTCCATGTGTGAATTCCCTTTAAGAATTATTGCTGTACACACTGGTTGCCATATGTACTTCTTAATTATAACTACACTATAGATCATATGCCCCTATCTAAACAAAGAATCCCTTGCCCTGGTTCTATTAAAGCACAACTGCACCCACGTAAACTACTGCTTAGGATCTTCCAGCATGAACAGATTAAACCTTCATGCATGTCTACCCAGGGTAGGCAGTTGTCACCGGGAACAGGATGTCAGCTTACCCTCAGGTCAGACAGCTTTCCTCTGGCCTCGTGCCAGCTCCTGCAGGTCCTGGATGTTCCATTCACTCTTTCTGTAACCTGCTCCCATTCCTGGTGGGACTGGGCAGGAGGGGGGAGAGTGGCTCACGATTGTATTACTCTCCTACACGAGTCTTTCCAGTTGACCCAGCCGGAGCATGAAGGGCTTACAGAGCTGTGGAACTCAAATGGTATTTATCATAGACTCTATGATTTGTACCGTGTGTTGCAGCATTATGTCTATACACACTGACTATATGTAAGTGCTTAATGATTCATGTATTGAGAATGTGACATCCAAATTGATATGGGTGCTCATGTACTCAGAATGTTGCATCTGCTCTCCTCACATAGCAAGGAAGAACCAGAGAGTGGGACTAATTGGATAGCTCTTTCAGAGAGCCAGCACAGGCACGATGGGCCGAATGGCCTCCTTCTGTGCTGTATGATTAAATGATTCTAACCATGCACCAGGAGAGGAAGTCACCAGATCACCAACCATCACCATGTACATTGGCATTAAGCACCAACACTGAAACAAACACTCCTTCCTGACAACTACACATGGTCAAAGAAGCACAGGATAAAGCACGAGGCACTGATGATAAAGTGATGTTAGAGGTGGGTTTTGATGCGAGGTCAGTAGTTACATGATGGACACCCTGTTTGCTCACTGCCCCTCTTGAGTTGATTCCATCAGTATATACAGACCATAGCAACACACGAGGGCTGATTCCTCGATTGCTCAACCTGAATCATTGAGCTGATTCCCCAATTGGGCACTCCTGGTGAGGAGTGCTACTCACAGAGAGAGCTAGCCAGGAATTCCCCAGGGTCCCTGTGAGTGTCACTCCTCACCAGGAGTGCCCAATTGGGGAATCAGCTCAATGATTCAGGTTGAGCAGTTACTTCCATACATATAGCAGTGGATGGTAATACCATTGGGTTGGATAAACAATTGTCTGCATTGTAGGGTGCCATTGAGCAAGAACCAATATCAATGCAATGGTGAACACAATTACCTAGGCCATAAGCATAGTAGCAGCATCTGTCATGGACGTTCCCACTGTTGCTGTGCATGCTTTGGGATCCACACTCCAAAACGCAGTCATGGCTATTTTCAATTCACTTGCAGACCATTAAGACAACAATGAGAAAGAGCTCATCACTACCCAGTGCTTCGAGTGAAAACAAACCAGTGGGCTTTGTGAGGAGCCCGTCTCCAGCAGTGACATGTATGGGCTAGCAGAGGAATAGCCAGATGGTGCTCATCACAGAGTCCTGCACAACTGACCATTGGTTCCACCTCTGAACACAATGAGCCCTCAGAGGCTCCAGCGAAGGACAGGCCTGGTAGAGTTGGCCACTGACACCAGTATCTGCCTTCTGAATCTCATTCAGTTCACCAGCTGACTGAGAGCCACCCAATCCTGCTATTCCCTCAGTTGGGAGTAGGACACACACATGAAGCACAGACAGAGAGGCTCCTCAGTCACAAGATGCATAAGCATCAGGAAAACACATTAAACATGTTCACCGGACAGGAACTAAAACACTGAATACAATTAACACATCACACCGCCTGTTATAGTACAGAAAGAAACAGTCAATTGTCCAATAAAACATCTGCAATTCTTAACAAAAACTAAATGAGTAAAGCAATTAACAGTCTCATTAGTCATAGTAATGCTTTATCCATATTTTTGCTGTTAACTGCTAGCAACTTCCTACTTCATTTGTTTGAAATAATGCTGTGCTCTGTGGGGTCATATTTTCTTCTGTGCATTAGTTTTTATGACAAAGTGGACTGTGTAAACAGATACTTATATGAAACAATAGCTTTCAAAGCCCATTGGAGGTTAATTTACCCTCATCAAAATGATTGTAGGGCTGCAGTATTGGGAATGATCTCCAGCTCAGGATTGATCTCTCTGCTCTGTTGAACAACACATAGATACATAGAAATACACAGAAGTTACAACCTGGAAACAGGCCATTCGGCCCCACCAATCTGTATCGATGTTTACCCTCCACGTGAGCAAATAGTTCTAATCGCGTGTTCCTCTTTTCCTCATCCTCTTTTCCTCATCCACCTATCCAGTCTAATTCTGAATATTGATATAATTTCTGTCTCAACCACTAACCCGGGAAGTGAATTCCACAGACTCACGACTCTCTGTGTGAAGAAGTTTCTCCTCTCTTTGTTCCAAATCTCTTACATTTAATCTTGTATCGATGGCCCCTCACTCGAGACCCTCAACTACTGGAAACAGTCTGTTTCTACCTATCCTGTCACATCCTTTCATAATTGTAAACACTTCTATCATAGTTATAAGCGGTGGGGACTGTACTGTGATATTATGAGTGTCATTATTTTATTGAGTCTAGTGGGTCTCCTGTGGTGACACACACAGGGAGTCAAGAACAGGTGTGGTCCTCAGGTCAAGCAGGGTTAGAGGTCAGGAGATATTTGGACTAGGGAGGGGGAGGGAGGGATGAAGGAGGAGGGAGAAAGGGGAGGTGAGGAGAGGGGAGGGGTGAGGAGGAGGTCTGGGAGAGAGGATGGAAAGGAGAAAGGAGGAGGGAGAAAGGGGAGGTGAGGAGAGGGGAGGGGTGAGGAGAGGGTTTGGGAGAGAGGATGGAAAGGAGAAAGGAGGAGGGAGAAAGGGGAGAGGAGGAGAGGGGAGGGGTGAGGAGGGGGTCTGGGAGAGAGGATGGAAAGGAGAAAAGAGGAGGCATTAAAGTTGAGGAAGTTCAATAGCAGAAGATAATGGAGGAGGGAAGAGGGGAAAACGGCATCATGAGGATGGGAATCTATCTCTCTGGAAGCAGAGGGAGGGGTTACATTGAGAGCTCAGGATTGTATCTCACGGGGGAGGGATAAATGCCAGACCAGGACTGTATCTCAGGGGCAGGGGTGGGGGGCAGACTGCGAAAGTTTTCAAAGTTACGACTAGAAAGTCGCGAGAGCTGCTTGATTCAGCGATGAAAGTCATGGGAACATAGAAACACAGAAACAGGAGTAGGCCATTCAGCCCCTTAAGCTGTTCTACCATTCAAATCATGGCTGATCTGTATCTCGCCTTCATTTACCCGTATTTGCAACATATCCCTTGATAACCTCACCCAACAAAAAAACTATCAGTCTTGAAAATTTCAATTGACCCCCAGCATTTTGGGGGAGAGAGTTCCAGATTTCCACCACCCTTTGTGTGAAAAAGTGCTTCCTGATTTCCCTCCTTAATGGCCTAGCTCTAACTTTAATTCTCGATTCTGTTCTGGAGTCCCCCACAAGAGGAAATAACGGCCCTGAAATCTATGGGGAGGGAGCAGGGGCATGTGTCGGGGCCGAGGAAACCCAGAAATACCGGGAAGGCGGAGGTACTGCCGAATTTAACGGCAGGACCTCATTAGAATTTTTTTACTCCTTTTTCCGCCCGGCAGCCGGCCAGATTGAGAGACTCGCCGGCTGTCTTGCAGGAAAGTCTGCTGTACAAGACCGCAGCCGCAATGTCCCCGGAAATTGAGAAGATCGGGGGTCGGTGGGTGGGGCTGGGAGAGCAGCAGTGAGGAGGGCAGGAGGAAGAGATCATGGGCGGGGCAGACGTCGCGGGGGGGGTGGGGTTGGTGGAAGACATGACCGGGGGCAGACATCACAGGAGGAGTCGGCCGATCACGGAGGGGGAGAGATTGCGGCAGAAAGTTTGTTTGGGGGTGGGGGAAGCTCTCTTGCTCCTTCTGGACCACAAGCAGTGCCGGAAAAGCACTTACCTGCTGGGACCAGCAGCTCCCATCTTCCCGAGTCCTGGGAAACCCGGCCCGCAGCCATTAACTTTAAATAACTGTCAAAATCTGAGGAACACAGCCTCATTTAAATATTATAATGACGGACCCACCTCTCCAGAGCGGGTTACTCGGTCGCCCCTAACCCGCTGCGGTTAAACTGGAAGTAGGCGTGTTCATGGGGCGGTTGGGGTTGGGTTTCACATTTTTAGCAATTTAAACCTCCCCCCCGACCCTCTCCCGCCAGTCATGAGAGGGGACTTAAAATGCCCACCAGTGTCTCTGTAGTTATCTTAATGAATCCCTTTATCATTTTAAATACCTCAATCAGATCACCCGGAGCCTCTAATCTCAAAGGAATACAAGCCAAGTTTATGCAACCTGTCCTCATAATTTAACCCTCTAAGACCTGGTGTCATTCTGGTGAATCTGTGCTGCACCCCCTCCAAGGCCAATATATCCTTTCTGAGGTGCAGTGCCCAAAACTGAATGCAATACTCCAGATGGGGTCTGACCAAGGCTCTTAACAACTGAAGCATCAATTCCTCCCCTTTGTATTCCAGCCCTCTTGAGATAAAGGCCAACATTGCATTAGCCTTTTGATTGCATTTGTACCTGTGCACTAGTTTTTAGTGATTTGTGTACATGGATACCTAAATCCTTTTGCTCCTCCACATTTCCTAGTCTCTTGCCATTTAGAAAATCTTTCAATTTGTCTTTCTTGGATCCAAAGTGGATGACCTCCCGTCATTGAACTCCCACTGCCACAGTTCTGCCCACTCATTTAATCTGTCTATGTCCCTTTCTGCTCCTATCTACACAACTTATTGTGGCTCCGAACTTGGTGCCATCTGCAAACTTGGATATACAACTCTCTATTCCTTCATCTAAGTCATTGAGAGATATATAGTTAAAAACTGAGGCCCCAGTACAGATCACTGGGGAGCACCACTTGTCACATCCCATCAATCAGAACAAACCCTTGATCTCTACTCTCTGTTTTCTAACTCCCAACCAATTACCAACCCATGCCACAAGGTTACCTCCAATTTTGAGCATTTTTATTTTTGCCAATAATCTCTTGTGTCGAACCTTATCAAATGCTTTCTGGAAATAGACTCTCCCCTATCCACCATGTTAGTGCCCGCCTCAAAAAATGGAACTAGGTTAGTCAGAGACACTTGTCCCTCATAGAGACACCTTGACTCTCTTTGATCAGCGCATACTTGTCTAAGTGCTCAATAACTCTGTCTCTAATGATAGGTTCCATAACTGACATTGAACCGATGGGTCTGTAGTTTCCTGGTTTCTCCCTTCCTCTTTTTTTAAATAATGGAGTGACATTTGCAATTTTCCAATCCAAAGGCACCATTCTCAAGTCTAGAGAGCTTTGGAAAATTATGACTAACGTATCTGCAATTTTCTCAACTATTCGTCTAATACCCCAGGGTGAAGCCAATGAAAAAGAAAATCATCCACAGTGTAAAACGGGCTGGTTCGCTATCGCCTATTTTGCCCTATCGCCCAAGACCAATTTCACCCCCTGTATCTATTATCAGTATAGTTACTCCCCCTCCTTTCCCAATTTCCCTGTCCTTTCTAGCCTGAAATAATTAGCTGCCAATCGTGCCCAGCTTGTAGCCAGGTCTCTGTAATGGCTCCTTCATCATACCATTTAAGCTAAATTTGTGCTTCCCTCTCATTTGTTTTATTTCTTATGCCAGGTGCATTTGTGTGCATGGCTCTTATTTGGGTAACTGTCCCCACCCTGACCATATGGTTTATTTCTCACACTTTCTGACTTATCACACTGTTTTTTTTGCTGGTGCTCTGTACATTGCTTCACAGACGTATTTAATCTTTTCCTGTTTTTTATTACTCCATCTTTGTTTATAATGGCTATTTTATTATTACTTCCTATAACCTTTTCTGTTCCTGGAGTATTTATGTTATCTCTATCACTTTTCGTACTCTGATCTTTGCTCTTATCCCCTCTTTTCCTTACTCCTATTTCCACCCTCTCTCCCCTTTACTGGTTTAAAGTCCTTTCTACAGTCCTACTTATGCTTTCCGCTGGGGTATTGGTCCCAGACTGGTTCAGGTGCATTGGAATCTCCGTTCCTGTGGGGATTGAGTTTCTGGTTGGGGTTGTATGTTGGGGGAACACCAAACCACACTAACAATAGTGCAGAACTTTTCAATTATTAATATTTTCAACAGACTAAAAACTCACTTTTCATAATATGACTGACAGAGAGAGGAGTCTGAGAATCCCGGATTGAACATACAAACATACGAATTAAGAGCAGGAGTAGGCCATTCGGCCCCTCGAGCCTGCTTTGCCATTTGATAAGATCATAGCTGATCTGATTGTGACCTCAACCCTACTTTCCCGTCTACCTACTATAACCTTTGACTCCCTTGTTAATCAGGAATCTATCTAACTCAGCCTTTAGAAGTATTCAATGACCCTGCCTCCACCGCTCTCTGGGGAAGGGAGTTCCACAAACTCACAACCCTTTGAGAGAAAAGATTTCTCCTCATCTCTGTCTTAAATAGGAGACCCCTTATTTTTAAACTGCGGCCCCTGGTTCTAGTCTCTCCCATAAGGGGAAACATCCTCTCAGCAGCTACCCCTTCCAATCCCCTCAAGATCTTATATGTTTCAATAAGATCACCTCTCATTCTTCTAAGCTCCAGTGTATACAGGCCCAACTTGTCCAACCTTTCCTCATAAGTTAACCCCCTCATCCCAGGAACCTGTCGAGTGAACCTTCTCTGAACCGCCTCCAAAGAAATTATGTCCTTTCTTAAATAAGGAGACCAAAACTGCACACAGTATTCTAGGTGTGGTCTCACCAATGCCCTGTTCAACTGTAGCAAAACATCTCTACTTTTATATTCCATTCCCCTTGCAATAAATGACAACATTCCATTTGCTTTCCTAATCACTTGCTGTACCTGCATACTAACTTTTTTGTGATTCATGTACTAGGACACCCAGATCCCTCTTTATCTCAGAGTTCTGCAATCTTTCTCCATTTAAATAATATACTGTTTTTCTATTCCTCCTGCCAAAGTGGACAAGTTCACATTTTCCCACATTATACTCCATCTGCCAAATTTTTGCCCACTCATTTAACCTATCTATATCCCTTTGCAGACTCCTTATGTTCTCTTCACAACTTACTTTCCTACCTACCTTTGTGTCAACAGCAAATTTAGCAACCATACATTCGGTCCCTTCATCCAAGTCATTGATATAAATTGTAAATAGTTGAAGCCCAAGCACTGATCCCTGTGGCACTCCACTCGTTACATCTTGCCAACCTGAAAATGACCCATTTATGCCTACTCTCTGTTTCCTGTTAGCTAACCAATCCTTTATCCATGATAATATGTTACCCCCTACACCACGAGCTCTTATTTTGTGTAGTAGCCTTTGATGTGGCACCTTGTCAAAAGCCTTCTGGAAATCCAAGTCCACCACATCCACAGGATCCCCTTTATCCACATTGCTTGTTACTTCCTCAAGGAACTCTAATAAAATAGTCAAACACGATTTCCCTTTCACAAAGCCGTGTTGGCTCTGCCTGATTGCATTGAGATTTTCTAAGTGCCCTGCTATAACCTCCTTAATAATAGATTCTAGCATTTTCCCTATCACAGATGTTAAGCTAACTGGCCTGTAGTTTTCTGCTTTCTGTCTCCCTCCTTTCTTGAATAGAGGAGTTACATTCGCTATTTTCCAATCTGATGGGACCCTTCCAGAATCTAGGGAATTTTGGAAAATTAATACCAATGCATTTACTATCTCTGCAGCCACTTCTTTTAAGACCCTAGGATGAAGTCTGTCAGGACCTGAGGACTTGTCAGCTTTTAGTTCTAATAATTTTTTCAGAACCCTTTCCCTGGTGATTGTAAATGTTTTAAGTTCCTCCCTCCCTTTCACCTCTTGATTCACAATTATTTCTGGCATGTTATTTGTATCTTCTACAGTGAATACGGACGCAAAATATCTGTTCAATTCATCCGCCATTTCCTTATTCTCCATTATTAATTCCCCAGACACCCAGTAGCCAGAACATGGAATTGCAGGCAGGCTCAAACCAAGCTTTTTATCAGCGAACTGTACAGTCACAGGCTTTTGTGACTAAAACGTGTGACGAAAGGCTGAGAGATTGAAATGAGAAAACCCTATTAGAGTGCCACCTGCAGGTGTGACATGCCGTGCAGGTGTGACATGCCGTGCAGGTGTGACATGCCATTACAAATGTAATGGGGGTATGGAATTTTCATAGAAATCTCCTTAAGGAATGTAGACAGCTGGCAGGACGTACATAACATGCTTGTCGATCAAGGTAGAAGGCACATATATACACTGACACGGAAGGGAAAAACCAGGGCAAACACTGTTTGCACCACACACTGTTAAGATCAATAACACTGGGGGTAATTGGAATGTCAGTGTGTCTGAGACTTTGGCCTTGAATTTCCTTTGCCATCGAATTGGGAAACTGGTGTAATCTGGTTGGCGGAGGCAGTAAATGGAATGCCACTGGTTGCTGTCGCCTGTCTTCTCCTGCTTGCCGTGTGGGACAGTCTCTTGGCAGGGTGAGGTTGTGTAACTGCACGTTTCCAGGAGGAAGGAGATGAATTGAGAAGCCTGCATGGACAAGGTGCCACAGTGCACAGCAGGTTGGGAGATTTGGCTGACAACGCCTGCTGTTATTTGGAAGGACTCCACACAATCAAGGTTCAAGGCAGCAGGTAGCTTGACAACCACTGGTCACCAGGTGCGGCCTCAGGTTTGTGCATATTCATCTGACGGCTTCCTCGGAGAATTGTCAGCTACTTATTCAGGTCCCTTCCTCGTGTAGGAATGTCTGAACATGTACAGATAGAGGACAACCTAAGGGCAGTTCCTACACTAAGGCAGAAGCTGCCAATGGAGCTGTCTGGCATTGGTTCTCTGCTCTTGCTCCTCCAAAACACCAAACACAGAGGAATGCCTAAAGGTATATCTATCTAGACAGCACTGTACAAAATATCCCTGGACAAACAGATGCAACTCGCAGATCCGGTACAGGTTTCCGAAGCTGATTGTACAGTTTCAAGGACCTTTGCGCCTAGGCACTGAAACAAACAAATAGACAACCAGGTGCCCTGCTCTGCAGCAAAGAACCAGTAATGGAGAAGGAACATTAATGGGCAGGCAAAGGCATCAGTTTCTAAACTAACCAATACCGAACAAACCTCCCTTACAGTTTGAGACTGGCGTTGGGCATCTGGAGCTCTGCTCAGGAGCATTATGGAGCTTCGCTCTAATTTAAATAAAATGGGGGGCTTGAATGAACTTTGCACACACTCAATGCTTCCAGCCCGCAACGATGGCCGTCTTTCGGATGAGGCGTTAAACCGAGGCCCTGACTGTCCTCTCAGGTGGATGTAAAAGATCCCATGGCACTATTTTGAAGAAGAGCAGGGGAGTTCTCCCCGGTGTCCTGGCCAATATTTATCCCTCAACCAACATCACTAAAAACAGATTATCTGGTCAGAATCAAATTTGTGGGACCTTGCTGTGTGCAAATTGGCTGCCGTGTTTCCTACATTACAACAGTGACTACACTTCAAAAGTACTTCATTGGCTGTAAAAGCGCTTTGGGACATCCTGATGTCATGAAAAGTGTTGTATAAATGCCAGTCTTTTTATTGTCACGCACAGTGTGCAGCGGGCACCGAGTAGGCCTCAGGCCATGCTACCAGCACGATGGATCAATGAGTGGATCCTACGTCTCCCTGGCCTTGTCCAACATACAGGAATTGATGGAGCAGTAGATCAGATTGAACGGTTTCAGAACAATCACTCATCAGCCCTGTGATTACTTTAACTGATTCAAGTGACCTTTCTGGTGCGTCAAGTTTTACGAGGGCTTTTGTTTCGTTGATAAGCTCCGTACTGCTTCATCAGTTTTTATGGCTGTCTGACAATTCAAGAGTAGCCTTGTTCTTGCGTTCGTCTTGCTGATTATTAAAGAACTGTGACATGGATCAGAGTTCAATTTTGAAGTTTCCAGCTAATCTTCCTTTGAATGATTACACAATGTTTCACACAGATTGCTTACAAGTAGTAATTACAGATGGGAACGTCAAGCCCGTCAGTGAAGGCAATGTAGCTCATGAATCAGCATGGGGTCTATTGAAAGGAAAGCATAAATTTGCAGCTCTGTGCCATGTATACACATCTATTAAATCGCTGAGCATCAATCCTGACCATGGATTCCAAACTTGAAATCTTCTCCAATAAACTAGTATTGAGTTTGCAATTTGTTAGTGAAACAAGCACTTTAATTCAAAGTTGGCTTGTACAACAGGGTAAATTCCCCAATCCTGTGCTTGTAGCAGGGGGGCCACGCTCGAAGGAAAGAAAGAAAGAAAGACTTGCATTTATATAGCGCCTTTCACAACCTCAGGACGTCCCAAAGCACTTCACAGCCAATGAAGTACATTTTGAAGTGAAGTCACTGTTGTAGTATAGGAAACACAGCAGCCAATTTATGCGCAGCAAGGTCCCACAAACAGCAATGTAATAAATGACCAGATAATCGGTTTTTAGTGATGTTAGTTGAGGGATAAATATTTCCCAGGACACCGGGGAGAACCTGATAGAGGTCTTTAAGATTATTAAAGGGTTTGATAGGATAGACATAGAGAAGATGTTTCCACTTGTGGGGAAGACCAAAATTAGGGGCGATAAAAATACGATAGTCACTAAAAAATCCAATAGGGAATTCAGGCGAAACTTCTTTACCCAGAGATTGGTTAGAATGTGGAACTCACCACCAAAAGGAGTAGTTGAGGTGACTAGCATAGATGCATTTAAAGCTAGATAAACACATGAGGGAGAAAGGAATTGAAGGTTATGCTGATAGGGTGAGATGAAGAGGGGTGGGATGAGGCTCGTGTGGACCATAAACACCAACATGGACCAGTTGGGCCGTAGTGGCCTGTTTCTATGTTGCACATTTTTTTGTAATTCTATGTAGTTCTCTCTGTGTCCATCATTCCCTCAACCAACACAACAGCTTGCATTGATGGAGTGCCTTTAACGTAATAAAACATCCCAAGGCGCTTCACAGGAGCATTATCAAACAAAAATTGACACCGAGTCAAAGAATAGGATATTAGAACCGGTGAGTTTGGTCAAAGAGATAGGTTTTAAGAAGCATCATAAAGGAGGAGAGAGAGGTGGACAGCACCAAAAACAGTTGAAATGCTCCTAACAGTTGTGATAAGGACACTGTATAATTACAAGCCTTTATTTTCCAACTTGTTTATTTATTTTCCAATCCCCTGTGCAACACTGTGCCAAAAACTCTAATAAAATCTAATAAAGTGACATCTTGTGGTCACAAGGTCAGTATTTCTTTGAAAGACTCCAGTGAATTTGTCTTGTGTCACCTCCTTCTCAAAAGGCCACCCTGACTCCCTTTTATTAGTCTATATTTCTCTAAGTTTTATTCTTTCCTCCTTCTGGATGCCCTCTAGTATTCCTCATTATCCTTCCCTGGTGCATCCTGGTTGGCCAACTTATTTTTCCATTAATCACACCCACCATCCTTGTTTTTCAATTGCTACTCCATGGGTAATTAATTCTGAATTTGTGAAAGCAAAATATTGTCAAAGTGACTTTATTGCAGAACTACCAGCTCAGAGCCACATTAACTGCAGCTTCTTAACGTCCATTAGTTCTCTGATATTGTAATTCACCTTCAGTATAACCTTAGTGAACAGGTTACAGTACTTGAAAGTCAAGGTCGCCCCCTCTGACTATGCAGATAGATATGAGACAGCCCAGACAGATCAGGCTGCTTCCTGTTGAAATATTGCCCAAATTGTGACATATGCCCAGAAGAGTTCATAGAATCATAGAATCATACAGCACAGAAGGAGGCCATCAGGTCCGTCGTGCCTGTGCCAGCTCTCTGAAAGAGCTATGCAATTAGTCTCACTCGCTTGTTTTCTCCCCATAGCCCTGAAATGTTTTCCCTTTCAAGCATATATCGAATTCCCTTTTGAAAGTTACTATTGAATCTGCTTCCACCTCCCTTTCAGGCAGTGAATTCCAGATCATAACAACTCACTACTTAAAAAAAGAGTTTGGGTGGTCAGAATGATGTGGACATTAGGACCCGGAATAATTGAGCAAGTCAGAAGGTTTTGGCACATTCACGTGCTCTAATGGGCTTGGAGGCAAATTATAAATTCAAGCTAAAGGTTTTGGCTTATCCTTCACATGGGTATAATGGTCTACACAGTCCCTCTAGAATCCCTTCAGACATCTTGTTTACAGGTGCATCTCTCCGACTGCTGGCTTACTGTGCTGGTGTTCATGCAACATATAATATCACATCCATCACTGTTGTCGCCATCATAAATCTTATCATTTATCTTGTAAAGGGAAAGTTTGAGAGGATAGCTCAGCTTCATAACAATAAAAGGGCTGATGGGAATACACAGAACAATCACAAATGGTAAGAAAGGTGATCTTTATTATAAAACCCAATTTGAATCCAATTATGAGCAGGCCCGCACTTGAAACGATATTCTCAAGAAAGAAAATCACAGCCTCCACATCTCTGATTGCCGAATAACTAGAGTTGCCAGCTCAGTAATTATGAGCTCCGTTGGTTAATTTTTGTATTCCCAAGGAACGATTAAACCAGGAGTCGCTGTGGATGGCTAGAGATTTCCATTACTTTTAAATGATATCCTTAATTGTTAAAAGTTTATCTTTTGTTCCAATTATGAGTGGTGGCAGTGCCAAGGATTGGATCAATTCTCCAGTTCCCCAGGGCTGTATTTTCCTCCATTCACTGCTTTAACTGGAAAAGTGGACCTTAGATAACCACCATTTTCTATTCACATCGACTTTTTCCTAATGTTGACTATTCTTAGTGAAATCATATCCCTTGTGCCAGTTTCAGGCCTTCCCAAAGGTAAAGAACAGGCACGTGTAGAGTAAAACTCTGTGGCCCTGAATTTCCATGGGGATCTCCCGATCTCCCACCGTAAGATTGGCAGAAACCCTGGAGAAACGACATGGGCAGCCATTTTTAAACATTTTAGGCTGTTTCTCTGGGAGTTCCACCGATCTGTCACTGGATGACTGCCCCCCTCACCCCTGCTTCACCCCCTCACCTCCCATGCTTATTCTGAGTCTCAAAAATGTTCTATGGTCCCATTCAGAGAACAACATCTCCATTTCCCTCAGAAACCATCTGAGCTATGGGCACAAACCCATTAGGAACTTGCTTGGAATTATATAAACTCATTGCACATAGGACACTTACAGCTGGCAGGGGGAGAGAAAAGAATATCATCAGTCTGCATTTGATTCAAATCCACACTGAGGTAAAACCTCAGGGTGCTGAACGACTGGTACCTGCAGGTTGGACAGGATGATTTTTCTGAAATCTATGAACTCCAAAACACACATTGGAATCTTATAAATTGGCAACTTAATATCATAGAATCATAGAACAATACAGCACAGAAGGAGGCCATTCAGCCCATCGTGCCTGTGCTGGCTCTTTGAAAGAGCGATCCAATTAGTCCCACTCCCCTGCTCTTTCCCCATAACCCTGCAAATTTTTCTCCTTCAAGTATTTATTCACTTCTCTTTTGAAAGTTATTATTGAATCTGCTTCCACCACCCTTTCAGTCAGTGCATTCCAGATCATTACAATTCACTGCGTAAAAACATTCTCCTCATCTCCCCTCTAGTTCTTTTGCCAATTACCTTAAATCTGCGTCCCTGCCAGTGGAAACAGTTTCTCCTTATTTACTTTGTCAAAACCCTTCATAATTATGAACACCTCTACTAAATCTCCACTTAAACTTCTCTGCTCTAAAGAGAATAATCCCAGCATCTCTAATGTCTCCACTTAACTAAAGTCCCTCATCCCTGGTACCATTCTAGTAAATCTCCTCTGCATCCTCTCTAAGACCTTGACATCATCCCTAAAGTGTGGTGCCCAGAATTGAACACAATACTCCAACTGAGGCCTAACCAGTGACTTATAAAGGTTTAGTGTAACTTCCTTGCTTTTGTACACTGTGCCTCTAATTATAAAGCCCAGGACCCGTATGCTTTTTTAACAGCCTTATCAGTCTGACTAACTTGATTGAATTTTTTGAGGTGGTAACAAGGAGGGTCAATGAGGGTAGTGTATTTGATGTAGTGTACATGGATTTTAGCAAGGCTTTTGACAAGGTCCCACATGACAGACTGGTCGAAAAAGTAAAAGCCCATGGGATCCAAGGAAAGTGGCTAGTTGGATCTAAAACTGACTCAGTGGCAGGAAACAAAGGGTAATGGTTAACGGGTGTTTTTGCGATTGGAAGGCTGTTTCCAGTGGGGTCCCACAAGGCTCAGTACTAGCTCCCTTGCTTTTTGTGAGATATATTAATGATTTGGACTTGAATGTGGGGGGCTTGATCAAGAAGCTTGCAGATGATACAAAAAGTGGCCGTGTGGTTGATAGTGAGGAGGATAAATGTAGACTGCAGGAAGATATCAATGGACTGGTCAGGTGGGCAGGAAAAGTGGCAAATGGAATTCAGTCTAGAAAAGTGTGAGGTAATGCATTTGGGGAGGACAAACAAGGCAAAGGAATACACCATAAATGGGAGGATACTGAGAGGTGGAGAGGAACAGAGGAACCTTGGTGTGCCTGTCCATAGATCCCTGAAGGTAGCAGGACAGATAGATAAAGTGGTTAAAAAGTCATACGGGATACTTTCCTTTATTAGCCAAGGCATAGAATATAAGAGCAGGGAGGCCATGCTAGAACTGTATAAAACACTGGTTAGGCCACAGCTTGAGTACAGCATACAGTTCTTGTCAACACATTACAGGAAAGATGTGACTGCACTAGAGAGGGTACAGAAGAGATTTACGAGGATGTTGCCAGGGCTGGAGATTTCAGCTATGAGAATAGATTGGATAGGCTGGGGTTATTTTCTTTGGAACAAAGGAGGCTGAGGGGAGATGTAATTGAGGTATATAAAATTATGACGGGACTAGATAGAGTGGATAGGGAGGACTATTTCCCTTAGCAGAGGGGTCAGTGACCAGGGGGTATAGATTTAAAGTAATTGGTAGAAGGATTAGAGGGGAGCTGAGGAGAAATGTTTTCATCCAGAGGGTGGTGGGGGTCTGGATGAAAAAAGTAGAGGCAGAAACCCTCAACTCATTTAAAAAGTACTTGGATGTGCACCTGAACATAACCTACAGGGCTATGGACCAAGTGCTGGAAAGTGGGATTAAACTGGATAGCTCTTTTTCGGCCGGCATGGACACGATGGGCTGAATGGCCTCCTTCTGTGCAGTAACTTTCTATGATTCTATGATCAATTTGTCCTGCCACCTTCAAAGAATTGTGTAGGTGAACCCTCGGGTCTCTCTTTTCCTGCACCCCCTTTAAAATTGTACCATGGTTGAGATGGTCATCTCTCATATCTTACCCGATGGCACCTTAGCTACAAATTGAGCCAAGGCTGACACTTAAACAGTTTAGGTTCCCCACTTTTTTTTAATTCATTGTTAGGATGTGGGAATCACTGGCAAGACCCTAGTTGCACTACACGGTTTGATACAACTGAGTGGCTTGCTAGGCAACTTCAGAGAGCAGTTAAGAGTCATAGAATAGAATCTTACAGCACAGAAGGAGGCCATTCAGCCCTTCGTGCCTGTACCGGTTCTTTGAAAGAGCTGTCCAATTTATTCCCACACCCCAGCTTTATCCCCATAACCCTGCAAATTAATCCTCTTCAAGTACATATCCAATTGCCTTTTGAAAGTTCCTATGGAATCTGCTCCAATACCATTTCAGGCGGTGCATTCTAGATCTTAACAACATGCTGTGTGAAAAAAATTCTCCTCATTTCCCCTCTAGTTCTTGTGCCAATTATTTTAAATCTATGACCTCTGGTTATTGACCCACTTGCCAGGGGAAACAGTTTCTCCCTATTTGCTCTAACAAAACCCCTCATAATTTTGAATACCTCAATTAGATCAACTACATTGGTGTGGGATTGGAGTCACATAGAGGTCTGACTGGGTAAGGAGAGCAGGCTTCTTTCCCTCAAGGACATTAGTGAACCAGTTGGATTTTTACAACAATCCGACAGCTTTATAGTCGCGTTTGCTGATATCAGCTTTATATTTCCTGATTTATTAAACTGAATTCAAATCCTTAAACTGCCTCGGTGGGCTTTGAACTCTTGCTCTCAATTTACTATTCCTAAAAAAGGAACAAACATTCTCGGGCCGGGGGACATTGACTAGCAGTCCCACTTCAAGTGAAGTGGGTGAGTTATTTTTGTTAAACAAGATGTCAGCAGAATTGATTCTTTTACCATGAACTCCAAGCTGCTGCATCATTGACAGAACTGGGCCTAGGTCCTGGATGTGACTTGACAAGTTCTTGTCAGTGAAAACAAATCACGCTTGGGAGGCCCTGTAGAACCCTCTCCAAGACCTGTTAAAAAAGACTGGCAAAGAGCCAATGGTGCAGCCCTTGGTGTGGGCTGGTGGTTGTGGAGCTCCTGCCTCAAAGCAAGTTTCATAAATAATTCATCTACATTCAAAGTGGGAAAAGGCTCTTCAATTTTTGGCAGTGAGCATTGATGTGCACCTAACAGTGAACCTTACCGCCTCTACACGTCCAGACTGCAGCATCTTCTGTAACCATTTCAGTTACCTGAAGTTGCTCAAGGCATTCCAACTCCTTCTTAATCTTCTGATCATCGAACAAGAGAACGATTGAAGTTTGTGAAAATCCATCCGCAGTCAGCTCGAGCTTTGCTTCCATTCCTTTAATTGAGCATCAACCATCCGTGAAAGCTGCAGCGTGTCTTTCAGATAGGAACTGCAGACCGAGATCCCACAAAGTCCAAATTTTACTCCCGTTCAATCCGATTGGTCTTTGTTCCACCCAATAGCAGCACCTGGTATTATCCCATTTTAATAACATTTCATGTCGTCATTCGATATCCATTGCCCAAACTAAAATTACACTGAGTAGCTGCGACTCAAAAATATTATAAATTATATCAATTTGAAGTTGCAGCTTTTGGGAAGCAGAACATTGAAAGAAAAAATGTTCTAAAGAGTAAGACATTTACAGTGGATGAAGGAGTGACCTAAAGGTGCAGATACATGGCTCTTTAAAGGAGGGAGTGCAGATGGAAAAGATCACAAAAGGGAAATGTGATTCTGGGTTTCGTGCACAGGGACACGGAATATAAGTGTATCAGGAAGCAGAGGGATAGTATCACTCGCACTTTCCCCATTCAGGGATTCGCCAGCAGGCCTGTCGAACAAACTGACTGCTTTCTCTCTTTCACAGGAGAGTTTCATAAATAATTCATCTACATTTAAAGCAGGAAAAGGCTCTTCAATTTTTGGCAATGAGCATTGATATCATTGATATTATCTCCACAGACACCTCTCATGTCGTGCCCGCATGAATAGAATCACCTTCATCATAATGGGTGTGAATAATTGTTGACTATCTGAGATGAGATTACGAATTGCCCGTATCCTAACTCGTACCAAGTCCCGTTCTCTCATCATCCCTGTGCTCGCTGACCTACATTGGCTTCCGGTCCGGCAAAGCCTTGATTTTAAAATTTTCATCCTTGTTTTCAAATACCTTCTTGGCCTCGCCCCTCCCTATCTGTGACCTCCTCCAGCCCTACAAACCTCTGAGATCTCTGCGCTCCTCCAATTCTGGTCTCTTCAGCATCCCTGATTTTAATCACTCCACCATTGGCGGTCGTGCTTTCGGCTGCCTAGGCCCTAAGCTCTGGAATTCCCTCTCTAAACCTCTCCGCCTCTCCATCTCACTTTCTTTCTTTAAGACATTCCTTAAAACCTACCTCTTTGACCAAGCTTTTGGTCACCTGTCCTAACATCTCCTTATGTGGCTCAGTGTCAAATTTTGTTGTTAACGCTCTTGTGAAGCACCTTGGGACATTAAAGGCACTATATAAATGCACGTTGTTGTTGTTGTTGTTGTTGTTGGATTGCTTGCTACCCCAGTCATCGAGGAGACCTCTCCAATACCAAGCTCATAAATGCCTCATGCTCCCCTCCACCCTGTAGTCGGTGGCTTTATAATATAATATATGCAAATCCACAGGTTCTTTTTCTAAAATGCAACATTTAAACCCAGCTCAATCCCAAATCCCAAAACTAAAATCAACAATCCTAAAGGTGATATCCATCTCATTGCTTCTCCTCATCCTTTTGAAAAGTTTGGATCATGCCTTGTTGGACTCTCCAATGACCTCTTTTTACTGAGACTGCAAGAACAGATCAGTAAACTGATCACTGCTGTCAAAATAGTTTAAGCATTACATGAAAGAAAAATAAGATTGTTGTAATAATTTCAGAAATGCAGCAATGCAGATAACATTTGATTTATCATTTAATAGTCCCAATTAGTCCTAATGTGGTTTTATGTTGGTGAACAGTCTGCATTGTAAGAATTCGCAGTTATGAGCAATGATCTAATAGATTCAATCGTTCTTGCTGTGGCATCCAATTTCTATTCAGAGTACAAAGTATAGCCGTGATTATTGTGCTCACCAGTTTCTTACTGGGCAGTTCAATGGCTTGTTTACTGCTGCGAGCCCTAATTTAACTTTGCAAAATCAGCTCAGCAGTCATTCTCGATATTTCCCCTGGATCCATTTCCCCAGGACTGCACTGTCTCCTGGGGGCCTGTGATTGTAATATTACAAAAGATGTAGAAGTTTATCAATGTAAGGAATCTTACAACACCAGGTTATAGTCCAACAGTACCCTTCATGGAATCCCACACTCACCTGATGAAGGAGAAAGCCTCCGAAAGCTTGTGATTTTCAAATAAAATTGTTGGACTATAACCTGGTGTTGTAAAATTCCTTACATTTGTCCACCCCAGTCCATCACCGGCATCTCCACATCAGGTTTATCAATGGAAACCATGCATTTTTCACCTTAGTAATGACGAGTTGCCTCTGATGCGGGAATCAATCAATCGGTTCTCTGGTTGCTCTGGAGCATCCAAATAGCATTAACCAATGGGACAGGAGGCTGATGACAAGCAGTTACTCATAAAAAGTAACATAATATGAATAAGTATTTCTCCCCAGTCTCATTTCACTGCACAAAACACTTCATGGTACAATGTCCTCAATGTGCATAAATCTACTTGAACCTTGCCTTTTGAGGTATATATCAATGATTTAGACTTAAATGTAGGGGGCATGATTAAGAAGTTTTCAGATGTTACAAAAATTGGCCGTGTGGTTGATAGTGAGGAGGAAAGCTGTAGACTGCAGGAAGATATCAATGGACTGGTCAGGTGGGCAGAAAAGTGACAAATGGAATTCAATCCAGAGAAGTGTGAGGTAATGCATTTGGGGAGGGCAAACAAGGCAAGGGAGTACACAATAAATGGGAGGATACTGAGAAGTGTAGAGGAACAGAGGGACCTTGGAGTGTATGTCCACAGATCCCTGAAGGTAGCAGAACAGGTTAAAAAAGGCATATGGGATAGTTTCCTTTATTAGCCTAGGCATAGAATATAAGAGCAGGGAGGTTATGCCAGAACTGTATAAAACACTCATTAGGCCACAGCTTGAGTACTGTGTACAGTTCTGGTCACCACATTACAGGAAAGATGTGATTGCACTGGAGAGGGTGCAGAGGAGATTTATGAGGATGTTTCCAGGACTGAAGAATTTTAGCTATGAGGAAAGATTGGATAGGCTGGGGTTGTTTTTTTTGGAACAGAGGAGGCTGAGGAGAGATTTAATTGAGTTGTATAAGTTTATGTGGGGCCTAGGTAGAGTGGATAGGAAGGATCTATTTCCCTTAACAGAGAGGTCTAAAACCAGGGGGCATAGATTTAAAGTAATTGGTAGAAGGATTAGAGGGGAGCTGAGGAGAAATTTTTTCACCCAGAGCGTGGTGGGGTTCTGAAGGTAGCAGGACAGGTAGATAAGGTGGTTAAAAAGCCATACAGGATCCTTTCCTTTATTAGCCGAGGCATAGAATATAAGAGCAGGGAGGTTATGCTAGAACTGTATAAATCATTGGTTAGGTCACAGCTTGGGTATTGCGTACAGTTCTGGTCACGACATTACAGGAAAGATGTGATTGCACTAGAGAGGGTACAGAGGAGATTTACGAGGATGTTGCCAGGACTGGAGAATTTTAGCTATGAGAATAGATTGGATAGGCTGGGGTTGTTTTCTTTGGAACAAAGGAGGCTGAGGGGAGATTTAATTGAGGTGTATAAAATTATGACGGGACTAGATAGAGTGGATAGGGAGGACCTATTTCCGTTAGCAGAGGGGTCAGTGACCGATGGCATAGATTTAAAGTAATTGGTAGAAGGATTAAATGGGAGCTGAGGAGAAATTATTTTACCCAGAGGGTGGTGGGGGTCTGGAACTCACTGCCTGAAAGGGTGGTAGAGGCAGAAACCCTCAACTCATTTAAAGGGTACTTCAATATGTACTTGAGGTGCCGTAACCTACATGGCAATGGACCAAGTGCTGGAAAGTGGGATTAAATGGGATAGCTCTTTTTCGGCCGGCACAGACACATTGGTCCAAATGGCCTCCTTCTGTGCCATAAATTTCTATGATTCTATGTAGGGAGTAGATTTATTTTTCTGATTCAATGCAGTCTAGTACCAACAGCATAATCAACAACAACTTGCTTTTATTTAGGACATTTAACGTAGTAAAATGTCCCAAGGCGCTTCACAGGAGCGTAATCAGACAAAAATTAACGCTGAGACAAAGAAGGAGACATTAGGAGAGATGACCAAAAGCTTGGTCAAAGAGGTAGGTTTTAAGGAGCAACTTAATGGAGGAGCGAGAGGTGGAGAGGCAGAGAGGTTCGGAGAGGCAATTCCAGAGCGTAGGGCTTAGACGGCTGAAGGCATGGCCGCCCATGATGGGGCAAAGGAACTGGGGGATGTACAAGAGACCAGAGTTGGAGCAACGCAGAGTTTTCTGTGGGTTTTAGGACTGGAGGTTACAGAGATAGGGAGAGGCGAGTCCATGGAGGGATTTGAACACAAGGATGAGAATTTTATAATCGCAGCATTGGTGGACCGGGAGCCAATGTAGGTCAGCAAGCAGAGGGGTGATGGGTGAACAGGACCTAGTGCAAGTTAGGATACGGGCAGCAGAGTTTTGGATGAGCTCAAGTTTATGAAGGGTGGAAGATGGGATGCTGGCCCTAAGAGCATTGGAATAGTCGAGTTTGGAGATAACAAAAGCATGGATGAGGGTTTCAGCAGCAGATGGGCTGAGGCAGGGGTGGAGATGGGCGATGTTATGGAGGTTGAAGTAGGCGGGCTTGGTGATGGAGAGCATACAGGATCGGAAACTCAGCTCAGGACGCCAAAGGACGCCAAAGTTGCAAACAGTCTGGTTCAGCCTGAGACAATGGCCAGGGAGAGGGATAGAATTGGCGGCCGGGGAACGGAGTTTGAAGTGGGGGCCGAAGACAATAGCTTCGGTCTTCCCAAAGTTTAATTGGAGGAAATTTCGGCTCATCCAGGGTGACAACACAGAGGCAGTGGAGGGGTTGAGAGAGGTAATGGTGAAGTAGAGCTGGGTATCGACAGCATACATGTGGGACTTGGTGTTGTTTCTTCGAATTATGTCACTGAGGGGCAGCATGTAGATGAGAAATAGGAGAGGGCCAAGGATAGATCCTTGGGGGACTCCAGAGGTAATCGTGCGGGGGCAAAAGGAGAAGCCATTGCAGGTGATTCTCTGGCTACGACTGGATAGATAAGAATGGAACCAGGCGAGTGCAGTCTCACCCAGCTGGACAACAGAGGAGAGGAGTTGGAGGAGGATGGTGTGGTCAACCATGTCAAGGGCTATAGACAGGTCGAGAAGGATGAGGAGGGATAGTTTACCACGGTCACAGTCACATAGGATGTAATTTGTGAGTTTGATAAGTGTCATTTCAGTGCAGTGGCAGGGACAGAAATCTTATTGGAGAGGTTCAAGCATGGAGTTGCGGGAAAGATGGGCACGGATTTGAGGTGACATCATGTTCAAGGACTTTGGAGAGGAAGGTTGGAGACGGGGCTGTAGTTTGCAAGGTCATAGGGGTCAGGGGTGTATTTTTTGAGGAGGGAGTGATGACGGCAAATTTGAAAGAAAGGGGAATAGTACCTGCAGAGGGGAAACTGTTCACTCCTTTACAATATCCACTAACATGAAAGCCAGGAAGGGAAGTTGGGGGGTCAGCAGTTTATTGGGAATAGGTTAGCACCTTTTCATTCTTTACATTGTCTTTCCAACTCACTCATTTGGAGAATGACATCCTCATTTTTGAGCAGTCATTTTTTAAAATTCGTTCACGGGATGTGGGCATCGCTGGCGAGGCCAGCATTTATTGCCCATCCCTAATTGCCCCTTGAGAAGGTGGTGGTGAGCCGCCTTCTTGAACCGCTGCAGTCCGTGTGGTGAAGGTTCTCCCACAGTGCTGTTAGGAAGGGAGTTCCAGGATTTTGACCCAGCGATGATGAAGGAACGGCGATATATTTCCAAGTCGGGATGGTGTGTGACTTGGAGGGGAACGTGCAGGTGGTGTTGTTCCCATGTGCCTGCTGCTCTTGTCCTTCTAGGTGGTAGAGGTCACGGGTTTGGGAGGTGCTGTCAAAGAAGCCTTGGCGAGTTGCTGCAGTGCATCCTGTGGATGGTACACACTGCAGCCACAGTGCGCCGGTGGTGAAGGGGGTGAATGTTTAGGGTGGTGGATGGGGTGCCAATCAAGCGGGCTGCTTTGTCCTGGATAGTGACGTGCTTCTTGAGTGTTGTTGGAGCTGCACTCATCCAGGCAAGTGGAGAGTATTCCATCACACGCCTGACTTGTGCCTTGTAGATGGTGGAAAGACTTCAGGGAGTCAGGAGGTGAGTCACTCGCCGCAGAATACCCAGCCTCTGACCTGCTCTTGTAGCCACAGTATTTATATGGCTGGTCCAGTTAAGTTTCTGGTCAATGGTGACCCCCAGGATGTTGATGGTGGAGGATTCGGCGATGGTAATGCCGTTGAATGTCAAGGGGAGGTGGTTAGACTCTCTCTTGTTGGAGATGGTCATTGCCTGGCACTTGTCTGGCGCGAATGTTACTTGCCACTTATGAGCCCAAGCCTGGATGTTGTCCAGGTCTTGCTGCATGTGGGCTCGGACTGCTTCATTATTTTAGGGGTTGCGAATGGAACTGAACACTGTGCAATCATTAGCGAACATCCTTATTTCTGACCTTATGATGGAGGGAAGGTCATTGATGAAGCAGCTGAAGATGGTTGGGCCGAGGACACTGCCCTGAGGAACTCCTGCAGCAATGTCCTGGGACTGAGATGATTGGCCTCCAACAACCACTACCATCTTCCTTTGTGCTAGGTATGACTCCAGTCACTGGAGAGTTTTCCCCCTGATTCCCATTGACTTCAATTTTACTAGGGCTCCTTGGTGCCATACTCGGTCAAATGCTGCCTTGATGTCAAGGGCAGTCACTCTCACCTCACCTCTGGAATTCAGCTCTTTTGTCCATATTTGGACCAAGGCTGTAATGAGGTCTGGAGCCTAATGGTCCTGGCGGAACCCAAACTGAGCATCGGTGAGCAAGTTATTGGTGAGTAAGTACTGCTTGATAGCACTGTCGACGACACCTTCCATCACTTTGCTGATGATTGAGAGTAGACTGATGAGGCGGGAATTGGCCGGAATGGATTTGTCCTGCTTTTTGTGGACAGGACATACCTGGGCAATTTTCCACATTGTCGGGTAGATGCCAGTGTTGTAGCTGTACTGGAACAGCTAGGCTAGAGGCACAGCTAGTTCTGGAGCACAAGTCTTAAGCACTACAGATGGGATGTTGTCGGGGCCCATAGCCTTTGCTGTATCCAGTGCACTCAGCCATTTCTTGATATCACGTGGAGTGAATCGAATTGGCTGAAGACTGGCTTCTGTGATGGTGGGGATATCGGGAGGAGGCTGAGATGCATCATTCCCTCGGCACTTCTGGCTGAAGATGGTTGCAAACGCTTCAGCCTTGTCTTTTGCACTCATGTGCTGGACTCTGCCATCATTGAGAATGGGGATGTTTACAGAGCCTCCTCCTCCCGTTAGTTGTTTAATTGTCCACCACCATTCACGACTGGATGTGGCAGGACTGCAGAGCTTTGATCTGATCCGTTGGTTGTGGAATCGCTTAGCTCTGTCTATAGCATGTTGCTTCCGCTGTTTAGCATGCATGTAGTCCTGAGTTGTAGCTTCACCAGGTTGGCACCTCATTTTTAGGTACGCCTGGTGCTGCTCCTGGCATGCTCTTCTACACTTCTCATTGAACCAGGGTGGATCCCCTGGCTTGTTGGTAATGGTAGAGTGAGGAATATGCCGGGCCATGAGGTTTTAGATTGTGCTGGAATACAATTCTGCTGCTGCTGATGGCCCACAGTGCCTCATGGATGCCCAGTTTTGAGCTGCTACATCTGTTCTGAATCTATCCCATTTAGCACGGTGGTAGTGCCACACAACACGTTGGATGGTGTCCTCAGTCTGAAGACAGGACTTCGTCTCCACAAGGACTGTGCGCTGGTCACTCCTACTGATACTGTCATGGACAGATGCATTTGCGACAGATAGATTGGTGAGGACAAGGTCAAGTAAGTTTTTCCCTCGTGTTGATTCGCTCACCACCTGCCACAGGGCCCAGTCTAGCAGCTACGTCCTTCAGGATTCGACCAGCTCGGTTAGCAGTGATGCTACCGAGCCACTCTTCATGATGGACATTGAAGTCCCCCACCCAGAGTACATTCTGTGCCCTTGCTACGCTCAGTGCTTCCCTCCAAGTGGTGTTCAACATGGAGGAGGACTGATTCATCAGCTGAGGGAGGGCGGTAATCAGCAAGAGATTTCCTTGCCCATCTTTGACCTGATGCCATGAGATTTCTCCTGACTGTACCGCCACCTCTGGTCGGTCTGTCCTGCCGGTGGGACAGGACATAACCAAGGATGGTGATGGAAGAGTCTGGGACATTGGCTGAAAGGTATGATTCTGTGAGTATGGCTATGTCAGGCTGTTGCTTGACCAGCTCTCCCAATTTTGGCACAAGTCCCCAGATGTTAGTGAGGAGGACTTTGCAGGGTTGACTGGGCTTGGTTTGCCTTTGTCGTGTCTGGTGCCTAGTGGTCTATCCAGTTTTATTCTTATTATGACTTTTTTAGTGAGATTGTATAACTGAGTGGTTTGCTCGGCTATTTCAGAGGGTGATTAAGAATCAACCACATTGCTGTGGGTCTGGAGTCAGGACGGCAAGTTTCCTTTCCTAAAGGGCATTAGTGAACCAGATCAGTTTTTGCAACAATCCAGTAGTTTAGGTCATGGCCACCATTACTGATACTAGTCTTTTAATTCCCGATTTTATTTAATTAATTGAATTTAAATTCCCCAACTGCCGTGGTGGGATTGTGAACTCACGACTACTGGATTATTAGTCCGGGCCTCAGGATTACTAGTCCAGTAACATAACCACTATGCTGCCTTACCCTTGCAACTCTTAATATGCATCTATTTATCTCATTACTTTGTTTATTGATATATTTTATATCATACCGAATAAATGAGGGTATGATATAATGTATATATTTTAATCCAAGCCTTGTGAGGACCTGACACAGCCTCTGAATCCCCAGCTAGTTTGTCTACACCTCCTGCTTTCTGCACTTGGCTGAATCTTCACCTCCATTAAATGTTACTCAGGTTAGAACGATTGCTTAAATTCAGAAATATAACGATTCTGTACTTGAGCTTATAAGACAATCTCAATATGACACAAACTTCATTGCCTTTTCTGTGTAAAATCTTACACTGCTAACATATGGGCCCTGTTGAGGCATGTTATCTGGTTTCAAATTCACTGTTTTGAAATATTACTGAATGAGTCGGTAGATTTGTGTTGTGTAGCTGTGGCAAGTATTATGTAAAAGAGCGACAGGCAGCAAGGAATACTCGCACACATCATTATTTTATCATAAGCACCAATCTTCATGCTGCACCAGCTAGGCTTAGCACCCTTGTCTCTGAAGCAGAGGTCATAGGTTCAAGCCCCACTTCAAGATTTCAGCTTATAATCTAGGCTGACACTTCAGTGCAGTACTGCAGGAGGGCTGCACTGTCAGAGGAGCCATCTTTTGGGTGAGACATTAAACCAAGACCCCATCTACCTGCTCAGATCCCATGGTCCTGTTTGAAGAAAATCAGGGAGGTGTTCTGGCCAATATTCTCCCCTCAACCAATACCACCAAAACAGATTTTTCTCAATGCTGTTTGTGGGACCTTGCTATGCACAAATTGGCTGCCATGTTTGCCTACATTACAATAGTAACTACATTTCAAAAGTACTTCATTGGCTGTGAAGCACTTTGGGATGCCCTAAGGATGTGAAAGGTGCTATATAAATGTAAGTTTTTTTTTATAATTAAAAGGCAGGTTGTCCTTGTGGACACATGTTATTGCAGAGCCTCTTGAATGCATTGCATTTCCTGCACTTTTGCACACACCGCACTGCAGTGTTAGCCAATGTTTGGAGATTGAGCTCATTCTGTGCGTGGTGAACAGTTTATTACGGTGCTTAGCAGCATTACTGCTTTGACTGCAGCTGTGCATTAGTTCGAATGCACCAAACTTTCAGAAAATGCAGGAATTACAGCTGTGGATTCCTGAGAGCGCAATAAATAAGTGAACTCCTGTTTAGTGTACCCTCTGCAAACTTCCAGTATAGTTTGCAGTGTCATTCCTCTACCCCCGAGGAGATGACTATCAACTGATCAAATCTCAGAAAAGATAAAGCTGTGTGAAATTTCTCTCCAGCCCCCTGAGGTAATCTGGCAAAATTCCAGGATATCAATCTAACGCGGCAAACAATGGGATTCAATCATGAGCACTTACACAGTGGAACGTTGGTTTCAATAGGTTACTGCACCAGAGGAAGAATAACACAAAGCAGTGCAGCAGAGAGAGGAAAGTGAGCTGATGCAAGCAAAATAAATGCACCACAGTCCAGCATTTCTAATTCCTCAGTACAACGCAGCTGTTATTTTGCAATAAAAGAGAAAGAACTTGGATTTCCCCAGCCTCAGGATGTTCCAAAGCACTTTACAGCCAATGAAGTATACGCATTGTTATAATGTAGGAACCACAGCAGCCAATTTGCACACAGCAAGGTCCCACAAACAGCAACTCGATAACAACCATTGATCTTAATTGAGGGATAAATATTGGCCAGGACACTGGGGAGAATGCCACTGCACTTGCATAGAAATAGTGCTATGGGATCCTTTACATCCACCTGAGAGGGCAGGCTGGGCCTCAGCTTAATATCTCATCTGAAAGATAACACCTCTGACAGTGTAGCACTCCCTCAGTACTGCACTGAAGTGTCAGCCTAGATTTTGTGTTTAAAGTCTCTGGAGTGGGGCTTGAACCTCCAACCTTCATAACTCACAAGCAAGAGTGCTACCCACTAAGCCACAGCTGACACTAATACTGGAGCGACCAGTACAATGGTGACATATCATATCACATGCCAAAGATGCTTTAATGCAATTTGTTTTTTCTTTTCGAGCCATGCTGATTGCATCTACTGTTTCCACTTGTACGAGTGAATCATAAACCGATCAACATAAGGAATGGAGAGAAAAATAGAAACAGTTTTAGACTTAAATAAAATTATATAATAATTGGGTCCATTTACACTCATCTAACTCCCACCCTCACCCCCGTGGGCCGTCATTCACACTCTTGGAACCATGACAGGAGGTAAATTCACCTTCTTCTGCCTTAACACCAGTGTACCAGCAGCCCCATTCGTTCTGTAAGTACAATATTCTGACAATATCACTATTAAAAATAAACCAATTCGAGGAGATTAGACTTATACTGACAAGATGTCTGTCTTATCTGATGGATAGTGACAGCTACTTGATTCTGTCTAAGGCATTTCTGAGGTCTGAAATTGGAGTTTAAAATAATCCTTCTTGATTTGGATTGCAATATGCAATATTTTTTGATTTTCCAAATGCTCACAGAAGAGGGTCTCCAAACATTACCCCCATCAGCAGCGAGTCACACACACACACACCAGCGCTTTGTGTAAAACAAGACCTGGTGCTTTTACTAATTGCTGTGTCTGTTAACAGATAGACTTTCTTGCTGCATGGTGCAGGTATATTTAAATCCCCATCCACTCATATTATCCCCAGTTCCTCATATTATCCCCATTTCTCCATATTATAGAATCTTACAGCACAAGAAGGAGGCCATTCGGCCCATTGTGCCTGTGCCAGCTCTTTGAAAGAGCTACCAATTAGTCTCACTCCCCTGCTCTTTCCACACAAATTTTTCCTTTTTAAGTATATATCCAATTCTCTTTTGAAAGTTATTATTGAATCTGCTCCCACCTTCCTTTCAGGCAGTGCATCCCAGATCATAGCAATTCGCTGCATTAAAAAAATTCTCCTCGTCTCGCCTCTGGTTCATTTGATAATTACCTTAAATCTGGACACGACTGTATACTTCCCTCCAGTCTGAAAAACAACTGTCCACCACTACTCTCTCTATTTATGTCTTCGTCAATTTCGTATCCATGCTGCCACTGTCCCTTTAATTCCATGGGCTTCAATTTTGCTAACAAGTCTATAATGTGGCACTTTATCAAACGCCTTTTGAAAGTCCATATACACAATATCTTCATCAATCTTCTCCATTATTTCATTAACAAACTCAATCAAGTTTGCCAGACATGATTTGCTTTTAACAAATTGGTGTTAGCTGTCATTTGTTAGCCCATGTTTTTCTAAGCAACAATTAATTTTGTCCAGGATTATGGTCTCTAAAAGTTTCCCCACCACTGACGTTAGGCTGACTGACCTAGTTACCAGGTTTATCCCTCTCTCCTTGTTGAATAGCAGCATAACATTTGTAACCCTCCATCCTCTGGCACCACTCCTATATTCAAGGAGGAGTGAAAGATTTGTGGCCAGAGCCTCTGTAATTTCTACCCTTACTTCCCTCAGCGACCGAGAATGCATCCCATCTAGTCCGGGTGACTTTTCTACTTTAAGCACTGCCAACCATTTAAGTACCTCTTCTTTATTTTTATCCTATCCAGTTTCTCTATCCACTCCTCCTTTACTGTGACACTGGCAGCATCCTCTTCTTTTGTGAAGACTGATCCAAAGTACTCAATGTTAATAGCCTTTGTGCACCCCAGGCAAGTCCCGCCTTCATGATGAGCCCTGCACCTATTCAGCTGGTGCAGCCATACCTGTCGGGCCTTCGAGATCAGGCTCTTCTGGTTCCGTATCTCTATCACCAGCCAGAAGTCTTGCAGGGTTATGGGGAAAGAGGAGGGGAGTGAGACTAATTGGATTGCTCTTTCAAAGAGCCGGCACAGGCACGATGGGCTCAATGGCCTCCTTCTTTGCTGTATGACTCTATGATTCTGAGGCTCCAGTTGTCTCCAAACATCCTGGGGCCTGCTCCAATAATAGGATGGAACAATCACCTGCATGTCTTTAACCTGCCCCTGGGTGCCCTACAGACCCTCCAGTCGGCAGGCCTCCAGGGTGCGGCCATAGCAGCGTGTTTGACTTAGTGCCCCGTGCTAAGGCACTCAGTGAGTGTTGCCACAGCAACAGAGAGTGGCATGCTTAAGAAGTCAAATCACTTTGATATAGCAGCGGATTCTTTGTATTGAAGTTCTGATCCAAGCACAATATTTTTTACCAAAATATTATAGATTTATTGAGACTGAACTGCATGTGAAACATCAATTGCATTCCCTCCTCGCTGAGCAGAATTTATTACAATCTCTGTGCCAGTCACATGGAAACTCACCAGACTGTGCTTTCAAAAATCTATCCTAAGATGTGGTGGCAAATCGCTTCTCATTAACAGATGGGTTTTATCAACCTGAGTGGGAGAGGACGTGAGCTTCAGTGATAAATGAACAACTGGTATAGCTTACTTAGACAGAAAGTAACGGCCCAGTGCAAACCTGATGTGTCATAAACCAGATTTACTTTGCACATTTTCTCAAATGAACTTTCAGATTTTTTTTCTGCCTTTGATGAATTCTGAATCGATAAATGGAGCATGTTTACAATCCTCGGGGTATGGCTTGCAGACCTTTGTAAGCAATCTCTGTTATGAATTCTTAAGTTATCTTCAGAGTTGAATCTTAATGTATCTCTCATTTTAAGATAAATTATCCTGTCCTTTGTGGACTGCCTGTTGGTGAGATCCCATTTATAATTTAAGGAGCCTGAATGTTGGAACACTAGGCAGCAATGAGATTGAGAAAGTGTCCACAACTAATACCAAAGTAAATCAAACAGATAAACTTCTTTCAGTCTAATGATATATAACAATCAGCAAACACAGTGTCTCATTCGTGCAGCCGATTATTACTTTGGGTCTGCCATTGTAGAGCTTTACTTGACCTCTGCGCCCATCACAATAGAATCATTTATGTGGTGCCATGCAGTACTGAGACAACATGCTGCAATCAGGACTGCTACATCTTCACCCATCTATTTGCCACAAGATCCGAGTCCCCAGATATTGGCAGATACAATCACAGTAACCTTATACAGGTCAACCTTGTACCAGAAGTTGCAAACGGACAGCCATGTCTGTTATAAAAAGCAGTAACTTCCAATGGTTGTGCCCCGCAGTCAGTTGATGATTCAAAGTTTTTTTTTAATGTATGAGATGGAGAGAATTCAGAAATGCATTCAATGGAACCACCTAGTGGCCAGAACCTGCCTCTATATTGTGACAGTTGACATAGGAAAATTGAATGGGAAACATTGACAGTAATTTCAAATGCAAGGTGTTGATAGAAAAGTGTAACCAAAAATGGGAAGCAGGTTTGAGGACAGGAAGCACACATTCTACACAAGATTTCACTGACATATAGAGGTGCACTTCCTTTCTCATACATAGGAACAGAAATAATAAATGTTATCTTTCAACATTTTTCCAAGTACTGTTTTCATCCAAATTAACTTACCAGGGGAAGCATTAATGTCATTTAATCAGTAAGTTGTTTATACTCAGATATTCTACTGTTATAGTTACCTTTTATATCACTATTTTCAGGATGCACTACACTTCCTGCAAATGAAAACATTACCAGCTTAAATTGTAGGATGTATATAGGTAGTGCCTACATGTAAGGGTAAATTTTATGAATGCAAACTCCTAGCCTTCAGCCTCATCCACTGGGAGTTTGTATCAGGAAACCGTGTGCACATCACGAATTATTTTCTGTTCATCTGGACAGACAATTAATGGAAGAACATACAGGGGGGGAAATTGGATTAGGCCTGTTTTTGGGCGGGGGTAGCACAATCCGCTATTACCCCGCGCCCAATGGCCCCTGGATGAGACTTTGGTCATGCTTGAGGACTTACCTGCAATCTGCGTTGGAAATCAGCATTGAACTAGGATTCAATGTAATTGGCACTTTCCACCAGCAGTGGGAGCTCCAATCTCTTAAAGGCAGGCTGTCTGTTAGAAATCTCTTAAAGGTAGCTGGTACCTGTTATTTGCTGAACAGAGATCAGACATCGCACACGTAAAGCACAGATGCAGGTCCTGTCCCTATGTTTACACACTGATGAGTTATGTTAAAACATTGAATAAAGGTTGTGCACCGCTAAATCCCACATCCTCCAATCTGCACGCCAGACCTCACCAATCTGCCGATCTGAGTTGGAACCAGGCCTGCGAGAGTGCGTGCACCAAGGTTCTCTGCTGATGCACCGGGGCCTTGGCGCAAGAGCTGGACAGAAAGAGGGACGTTCTTTATCCGCAGTGGCGGATGGGAGGGGGGCAAGAGGCCCTCCAGACATATACCCAAAAGGCAGTGGGAGGCAGCGGGGGATGAAGTCAATGCCAGGCTCACAGCATCATGAACATGGATGCAGTGCAGGAAGAAGTTCAATGCTTTGATATGGGTGGTCAAGGTGAGTGAGGTCAACTGTCAAGTGGCATCTCCTACCAACTGCACCACGCACTGCACCCCCATCACCCACATACCAACAAACTCTTTCCATCAATACTCAACTCTTCCAACCTGATGCTTCCTCTCACCCTTACACATTACCACTGTTTCAAACTGTCCATCCACAACTCACAGGCCACACACGCTATTCAACCATGACAGGCACATCACCCAGACACATGTCCTGCTTTCTTGCAGGAGAAGATGGCCCATATTAAGAGGCAGCAAGTGGCAGTGGCATTTAGCCCCTCGAGCCTGTTCCGCCATTCAATAAGATCATGATGGACCTGTGACCTAACTCCATATACCCGCCTTAGCCTCATATCCCTTAATACCCTTGGTTCACAGAAATCTATCAATCTCAGATTTAACTTTCACAAGTGAGCTAGCATCAACTGCCGTCTGCAGAAGAGCGTTCCAAACGTCTCCCACCCTTTGCATGTAGAAGCATTTCCGAACTTCACTCCTGCACGTCCTGGCTCTAAATGTTAGGCTATGTCCCTGCGTCCTAGTATTGAAGTCTAGGAGACCTCGAAAAACAGTACAAATGTCTCGGCAGCCAAAAGCAATAATCCAGCCACTAACCTGTAAATCCTGCATGGTCCCTTTAAATATCGCTGGTGGGGGATCCTCCAGGCACTCTAAGACACGTTCAGATGGTCGGGGTTAAGACTGTGCGTTGAGTTGAGCGTTAAGTCCCAAAATGGTGTCTATCACTTTAAATCAGCATTGCACACTGATTGAAGCCATTTTCTCCCTACTTCCACATGATTTCAGCGTCTGTATCTGCGCCTGCACTAACTCCTATAATGGCGTCTGGCACACGTCACGCTGGAAACGTGCGTGCGCATCTAAGACGCCATCTTGGATGTCGGAGAGGCCATGTTGCGCTGAAACAATGGGCGCTACACGGCCCAATTTGGCGCCCACAGTTTCCCAATATGTATTCCCAATAAAGAAAGAAAGACTTGCATTTATATAGCGCCTTTCATGACCTTAGGACATCCTAAAGCGTTTCACAGTCTGAAGTACTTTTGACGTGTCGCCATGTTGTAATGTAGGAAAGCCAATTTGCACATAGCAAAATCCCACAAACAGCAATGAGATAACATCCAGATAATCTGTTTTTAGATTTTGGTTGAAGGATAAATATTGGCCAGAACATGGGGGAGAACTTCAATGGTCTTCTTCGAAATAGTGCCATGGGATCTTTTATGTCCACTTGAGAGGGCAGATAGGGCCGCAGTTTATTGTCTCATCCAAAAGACGGCACCTCTGACAGTGCAGCACTCCCTCAGCTCTGCACTAGAGTGTCACCCTAGATTGTATGCTCAAGTCCCTGAAGGGGGACTTGAACCCATAACCTTCTGACTCTGAGGTGAGAGTGCTACACACTGAGCCATGGCTGACACAGTGGGTGATGATCTCCACTGGCAATACAGTTTTGTAACATTTACTCTATCTAGCAGGCAAATTGATGTGATGTACTTGTATCGTCAGTCACCATCAATTTCTATATCAATGGATAGTGTTAAATTATCGATAGTATAAATTATCAAACTATTTACAGCTAAAATAGGAAGTTAGGGTGATTTCCAAAACTCAATAATAAAGACATGTTAAAGACACAACTATAGTGGGTCCCTCACTGTCCATGACATCCTGAATACTCTTTTACCTTTGACCTTTGAAGGCCCATTCTAGTTATGACTTTCCCTGACATTTTGCTCAGTAGTTTTGCAGGCCAAAAAAATGATTTTCTCATTTTAAAATATCTAGCTGCCCAGGTACAGAGCTTCACACAGAGTTAATGGTGGAAAAGTGGGACGGGCATCTAAACAGTGGCGCTGATGTCGGCACTTGAAATTCCAAACAGTGCCCACAGTGTGTCAAGCTCAGCCTCTGAAAATCCACACCAATTTTTATACACAACATGAAACAAATGCATTGCAATTTTGAAGATCTCAATGAAATTTGGACTAACTGAAAATAGATAAAAAACTGTTCACTGACTTAAAGCATAAATATATCTGCAAGTTCTATTGTTCTGTTAAAATTATTCCACATTAACTTCTGTAATAACTTGTTACTTTAAATCAGAGGAATTGCTTTCCCCTTTGTGCAATAGATTGCTTTTATCACAATGCTTTGATCAATTTGATTTCCACTGTAGATGCTGTGAGAATGAAGATTAGACAGGCCACTGTTTGAAGGTTATCATGTCACAAACATCATTCCCTAACCACCAACTCCATCTCTCTCCCTAACCACTGTCCGAGGCTGAACCAGACTATTTGCAACCTTGGCATCCTATTTGACCCTCAGTTGAGCTTCCAATCACATATCTTCTCCATCACCAAGACCGCCTACTCCAACTTCCATATCATCGCCCATCTCCGCCCCTGCATCAGATCATCTGCTGCTGAAACCCTCATCCACGCCTTTGTTACCTCTAGACTTGACTGTTCCAATGCTCTCCTGGCCGGCCTCCCATCTTCCACCCTCAATAAACTTGAGCTCATCCAAAACTCTGCTGGCCGTATCCTAACTCGCACAAAATCCCATTCATCCATCACCTCTGTGCTCCCTGACCTACATTGGCTCCCGATCTGGCAATGCCTCGATTTTAAAATTCTCATCCTTGTTTTCAAATCGCTCCATGGCCTCACCCCTCCCTATCCCTGTAATCTCTTTCAGAACATAAGAAATAGGAGCAGGAGTAGGCCATTCGGCCCCTCGAGCCTGCTCTGCCATTCAATCAGATTATGGCTGATCTTCGACCTCAACTTCACTTTCCTGCCCAATCCTCATATCCCTTGATTCCCCTAGAGTCCAGAAATCTGTCTATCTCAGCCTTGAATATTCTCAATGACTCAGCATCCACAGCCCTCTGGGATAGAGAATTCCAAAGATTCACAACCCTCTGAGTGAAGAAATTCCGCCTCATCTCAGTCTTAAATGGCTGACTTCTTATCCTGCGACTATGCCCTCTAGTTCTAGACTCTCCAGCCATGGGAAACAACCTCTTAGCATTTACCCTGCCAAGCCCCCTCATGATCTTACATGTTTCAATTAAATCACATCTCATTCTTCTAAACTCCAGAGAGTATAGGCCCATTCTACTCAACCTCACCTCAAAGGACAACCCTCTCATCTCAGGAATTAATCTAGTGAACCTTCGCTGCACCGCCTCTAAGGCAAGTAGATCCTTCGTTAGATAAGGAGACCAAAACTGTACACAGTACTCCAGGAGAGGTCTCATCAAAGCCCTGTACAATTGTAGTAAGACTTCCTTACTTTTGTACTCTAACCCCCTTGCCTGCTGTACCTGCATACTAACTTTTTGTGTTTCTTGTACGAGGACACCCAAGTCTCTCTGAACACCAACATTCTGTTTTTCTATTCTTCCTACCAAAGTGAATAACCTCACATTTCCCCACATTATACTCCATCTGCCACCTTCTTGCCCACTCACTTAACCCGTCGATATCCCTTTGATGACTCTTTGTGTCCTCCTCACAGCTTACTTTCCCACCTAGCTTTGAATGGTCGGCAAACTTGGATACATTCACTCGGTCCCTTCATTTAAGTCATTAATGTAGATTGTAAATAGCTGAGGCCCAAGCACTGATCCTTGCAGCACCCCACTAGTTACAGCCTGTCAACCTGAAAATGACCCGTTTATCCCCACTATCTGTTTTCTGTCCGTTAACCAATCCTCTATCTATGCTAATATGTTACCCCCTACCCCATGAGCCCTTCCCTTGTGTAACAACCTTTTATATGGCACCTTATCAAATGCCTTTTGAAAATCCAAATATACGACATCCACTGGTTCCCCTATATCTACCCTGCTAGTTACATCCTCAAAAAACTCGAATAGGCTTATCAAGCATGATTTCCCTTTCATAAAACCATGTTGACTCTGCCGAATCATATTATGATTTTCTAAACGCTCTGTTACCAGTTCCTTAATAATGGATTCCAGCATTTTCCCAACGACCAATCCGCCGGGACCATTCCAGAATCTAGGGAATTTTGGAAGATCATAACCAATGCATCCACTATCTCTGCAGCCACCTCTTTTAGAACCCTAGGATGTAGGCCATCAGGTCATGGGGATTTATTAGCTTTTAGTCCCATTACTTTTTCTCTACTGATATTAATTACTTTAAGTTCCTCACTCTCATTTTTCTGATATGTTTTTTGTGTCTTCCACTGTGAAGACAGATACAAAATATCTGTTTAATGCATCTGCCATTTCCTGATTCCCCATTATAATTTCTCCTGTCTCAGCCTCGAAGGGACCAACATTTACTTTTGCTACTCTCTTCCTTTTTACATACTTGTAGAAGCTCTTACAATCCGTTTTTATATTTCTTGTTAGTTTAATTTCATATTCTATTTTCTCTCTTTTAATCAACTTTTTGGTCGTCCTTTGCTGGTTCCTAAAACTCTCCCAATCTCCAGGCTTACTACTCTTCTTGGCAACATTATAGGCCTATTCTATTAATCTAATACTCTCCTTAACTTCTTTAGTTAGCCACGGGCGGATCACTTTTCCCTTGGAGTTTTTATTTCTCAGCCCTACAACCCTCCGAGATCTCTGAGCTCCTCCAATTCTTGCCTCTTCCCATCCCCGATTTTCATCGCTCCACCATTGGCGGCCGTGCCTTCAGATGCCTAGGCCCTAAGCTCTGGAATTCCCTCCCTAAACCTTTCTGCCTCTCTGCCTCTCTCTCCTCCTTTAAGACAATCCTTAAAACCTACCTCTTTGACCAAGCTTTTGATCACCTGTCCTAATATCTACTTATCTGGCTCAGTGTCAAATCTTGTTTGAAACCGCTCCTGTGAAGCGCCTTGGGACGTTTTACCACGTTAGAGGTGCTATATAAATGCAAGTTGTTGTTGGTTTGTTGTTGTTGTTGTCAGTTCCCCAGGACAGACTGAATCTCAAGGAAAAAGTCAGAAGTATGTCGAAAATCCTACCTTTTATCTGCTGACTTACTCAGGGGACGGACACTGTACCAGGTGGACCCACCTCTGCAGTTCCCAGTGCACTATGTTTCTGTCTAGATTCAAACAAGGTACCAAGGGGAGATACTCTGCAGAGATGAAGAATTTACCAAGGGACAAGTAGATAAAATTAGAGCCCAAATCAATCCATGATGTCCATGTATACCTCCTAATATTCACTTATAGATATAGTAGTACTAGCATTTGAGTATGGTGGCCTAGTGGATATGGTACTGGGCTTGTAACCACTGAGTTCATGGGCTCAAATCCTAACATGGCAAATTATAAAATTGAATGTAATAAATCTAGTAATTTGAGGCTAGCACCAGGAAACATGGCCATGAAAGCCCAACTGGTTCACTAATGCCCTGCAGGGAAGGAAACCTGCCATCTTTACCTGACCTAGGCTATCTGCAGTTCCAATCCCACACATGGTTGACTCTTAATGTTGCTCAGGGCAACCAGGTTTGGGCAAGTGTCAGTGCCAGTGTTGTCCACATCCCAAGTAAGAAAAACATAGCAGCAGATTTTCACAGTAAGAATGAGAAGAAAACTAAGCTAAAAATAAGAAGAGACAGATAGATCTACGATAGCAGTTTAGTGCTCCTGGTGCAAAGCTTCACATGATTGGACACATATCAGGAATATTGTCCAATCCGGGAGTAGGAGTCACCAACATTCTGATTATGCATTCCCATCATGTGACTTTGATTAGGCCTTACCTAGAATACTGTGCCTAGTTTTGGTCCCCTCACATAGTGGGTAATGGAGAAGGTTCAGAGAAGGACCACTATACTGATACCTCGTTTAAAACCCCTCAGTTACCATGATAAGCATTCAGAGCTGGAGCTTCTTAGCCTAGAAAAGCGTTGACTTCGAGAAGATTTGATTGAGGTCTTTAAAAATAATGAAAAGATTAGGTTCAGTACAAGTGGATGTGCTATTCAAGTTAGATAGGTAAGGGAAGACCAGGGACACGAGTATAAGTCACATCAGCATAGAACTGGGTTAGATAGCAGGAGGTTTTTCTTTTTGCAGAAAGTCATCGACCTATCATAGTAGCATAGTATGGTACAACACAGGAGGCCATTCAGCCCATCATGCCTGTGCCGGCTCTTTGAAAGAGCTATCCAATTAGTTCCTTTCCCCAGCTCTTTCCCCATAGTCCTGTAAATTTTTCCCCTTCAAGTATTTATCCCATTCCTTTTTGAAAGTTATTATAGAATCTGCTTCCACCGCCCTTTCAGGCAGCGCATTCCAGATCATCACAACTCACTGCTCAAAAATTGTTTCCTCATGTCGCCTCTGGTTCTTTTGCCGATCACCTTAAATCTGTATCCTCTGGTTACTGACCCTTCTGCCACTGGAAACAGTTTCTCCTCATTTACTCTATCAAAACCGTTCATGATTTTGAACACCTCTATCAAATCTCCCCTTAACCTTCTCTGTTCCAAGGAGAACAACCCCAGCTTCTCCAGTCTCTCCACATAATTAAAGTCCCTCATCCCTGGTACCATTCTAGTAAATCTCTTCTGCACCCTCTCTAAGGCCTTGACATCCTTCCTAAAGTGTGGTGCCCAGAATTGGACACAATACTCCAGCAGAGGCCTAACTAGTGTTTTATAAAGGATTAGCATAACTTCCTTGCTTTTGTACCCTGTGCCTCTATTAATAAAGCCCAGGATCCCATATGCTTTTTAAACAGCCTTCTCAACTAGTCCTGCCACCTTTGAAGATTTGTGTATGTGCACCACCAGGTCTCTCTGTTCCTGCACCCCCTTTAAAATTGTACCATTTAGTTTATTTTGCCTCTCCTCATTCTTCCTACCAAAATGTATCACTTCACACTTCTCTGCTTTAAATTTCATCTGCCATGTGTCTCTCCATTACACCAATCTGTCTCTGTCGTCCTGAAGTCTGTTACTATCCTCCACATTGTTTACTACATGTCTAAGTTTTGTGTCATCTGCAAACTTTGAAATTATGCCCTCGATACAAGGTAAATAATATATAACAAAAAGAGCAGTGGTCCTAATACTGACCCCTGGGGAACACCACTGTATACTTCCCTCCAGTCTGAAAAACAACTGTTCACCACTACTCTTTGCTTTCTGTCCCTTAGACAATTTTGTATCCATGCTGCCACTGTCCCTTTAATCCCATTGGCTTTAATTTTGCTAACAAGTCTATTCTGTGGTACTTTATCAAATGCCTTTTGAAAGTCCATATACACATCAACTACACTACCCTCATCAACCCTCTCCGTTACTCCATCAAAGAACTCGATCAAGTCAAACACAATTTTTCTTTAACAAATCCGTGCTGACTTTCATTTATTGGCCTATACTTTTCCAAATGCCAATTTTGTCCCGGATTATTGTCTCTAAAAGTTTCCTCACCACTGACGTCAGGCTGACTGGCCTGTAATTGCTGGGTTTATCCCACACCCCTTTCTTGAACAGGGATTTAATATTTGCAATCATCCAGTCCTCTGGCACCATCCCCATATCTAAGGAGGATTGGAATACTGTGGCCAGACCCTCCGTAATTCCCACCCTTACATCATTCAGTAACCTAGGATGCATCCCATCTGGACCGGGTGACTTTTCTTCTTTTGAGTACTGCCAATCTTTTAAGTACCTCCTCTTCATCTGTTTTTATCTTATCCAATATTGCTACTACCATCTCCTTTACTGCTACAATTGCAGTATCCTCTTCTCTAGTGAAGACGGTTGCAAAGTATTCATTTAGTATCTCAGCCAAGCCCTCTGCCTCCATAATAAAATCTCCTTTTTTTGTCCCTAATCAGTCCCACCCTTCCCTTAACTACCCTTTACTATTTATGTTTATAAAAGGCTTTTGGGTTCCTATGGAACAAGTTGCCAAATCATACACTGGTGGGATGGTGTAATTACAGTGTGACAAGTTTACATAGGAAGTTTCCATTATAAATATGGACATAAGAATTTGTAATAGAAATATAAAAATAAGGACAGAATGCATAACTTTAAAATAGAGACTGAATTCCATATGTGGTCTTGGTCCAAAGATCCCCCTGGCCTCTAACCCCATTTAACCTGAAGACTACACTTGGTCTTGACTCTCCATGTGCAATACATGGTCGAGTAATAATATACTAAAGTCCTCCATATGTCCACACTTCCTGTGGATATCACACATATTACCATAATAATTTTCTGCCACACCTATTTCAATTATTTTTTTTCTGTTACGCTTGTCTGTCATGCTTTTCATCATGATTAAACTTAATTATTCATTTCTCTTATCTCTGATTGAGTCCCCAAGCTGCGTCTACCAGGTCGGTGATGCTGTGACTTAGAGCTTGTGGCCTGGTATTGACTGTCCAGTTCTGACATCCTCCGTCTGCTCCTGCACTGCCCTCCCACCACAATGAGCAGGCTGTCCCCATCATGATCAGCTCCCCCCACCACCACCAGGCCCTGAGCCCTGATTTTGAGCCTCGAGAGGCCCCCACCTGCACTCCTAAAAGCCATGTACCTGGCTATAGCCAGGAATTGGTTTCAAGTTCCTCAAGCTTTGTTTTCAAAGTTTATAAATAATAAAATAATAAAAGAGCTGAAATGCAATTAGGAAACAGTGAATTGGTTCCCAGAAGTGGATGTAAACACTGCCTTTTGGAGGTGTGGGATCAAGATTCGGACAATAGGACTTGAGGCTCAACTTTGGGGCTTGTCTTCTGGTCATGGTAGGTTAATTCCTTCACAGTGGGACCAATAAAATCTATGATGATGGAGGGGTTGTGGTGCAAGGGTGGGGGAGAGGGGCTCGAATTTGGTGGAAGAGTTTCCCCAGCAGTGGCCCAGGAAAGCCTGCAATATTTAGCATAAATGTTCAGCAACATCCATTTTAAATGGTCTAGGTTTCCACAGGGAGACCCTTTTAAGGAGTCGGCACCACCCCTGCTGCCACCATCGCCCTCACGATTGGACGCCTCCTTTGAACATCCATACTTTCCCCTTTCCCCACTCCCTCCTACCACTCCCATCCCACCATGTTGAGCACTCATGCCTTTTCCTCCACTCCGAGCAGCCCCAAGAAAACCTCTATCACTGTGCTTTTGCCAGCAGCAACCTGCAACCCATCCCAGTACTCAAGCACCAAGGAATCCCCTCCCCAATTCTCCCACACCGCACCACCACCTCCCAGTACTCCCATACCCCAGGATCTCCTCTCCCACCTCCTCCCCAGTGCTACAATACCCTGACAACCCTCTTCCCAGGGCTCCCAAACACAATGAATGCCTCTCCTAGTCCTTTCACAAACTGAAACCTCATCCCATTTCTCCCTGACCCTCACACCTGCAAAATGCTCCCGCACCCTATGACCCCAGCTCCCAAACTCCAGAATCACCCTCTCAACACTACCAATGCACGCAGCTGCCTCGATCCCAAACTCCCCATCACCACTGTACATATTTCCTCCAACCCAGCACCTACCTACCCACTGAAACACCTTCCCTACCATCTTCCTCTGTATCCTGGGCTTAAAAAAAAGCCTAGAGATAAAATTGACTGCATACTTACTGATTAACAGCATCCGTGCAAATATTGTGCACAATCACAGAGAGCACTAAAGTATTACTTTCGTTCCTACAATACGCTAAAAACACAATTTCACATATTCAATCCCCACGATTCAGTGGCCCTGATTATACATTGTATGTTACATCGTAGAAAGTAGTGGGGGCTAAATTGGGCAGCGCAGCGCCCGTTTTGTAGGCACTACGTGGCCTCCTAAAATCTGAAAATGGCATCCAGAATGAGCGTGCACACTTCCAGCGTGATGTGCGCGCCGGACGCCATATTGGGAAAGGCATTCATGCACACGCTGATAATGAACATGGGTGCCACATAAAGTAGGGAGAATATGCGGTAGATCAGTGTGCAATGTTGATTTTATGGGTCAGATGCGATTTTGGAACTCAACACTCGAGCCAACGCACTGTCCTAACCTCGCACAGCCGAACAGGTCTTTGATGTCCTGGAGGACCCTCCACCAGCGCTATTTAAAGGGATCATGCAGGTGTTGCAGGTTAGTTGCTGGATTATTTCTTCTGTCTGCTGGCACAATTGTAGGTGTTTGTTGAAGTTTCCTATAATTGGAGAAAGTTACAATATTATACAGAGAGTGGTCTGGCAGGTCCTGCGTTATTGTTGATGTCATTTACAACAGTGTGCTGAACAAGATTCCTGGGTGGCCAGCTAGGGCTCCTGCTGGGCATTGAACACATCTGGGAGCAGGGAAAGAGGCCATGCAGAGTAGGTCAGACTGCTGGAAGAGGGAGGAGGAGGAGGCTCAGGGCACTGAGCAGGAGGCCATATCCAAGGAGGGCCTTCAGGGACCAATTCTCTTACCTGAACCTGAGCGAAGATCAGTGCATCCGACGGCTGCAGTTCACGAAAGAGGTCGTAACGGAGATTTGTCAACTGCTGTAGCCACAACTGCAGCCCCAGAGCAGGGCGAGGACAGCATTGCCTGTGGCTGTGAAGGTCACCGTGGCGCTGAACTTCTACGGCTCTGGATCCTTTCAGGCTGCCGCTGGCGACATGTGCAACATCTCGCAGTTTGCAGTGCACTGCTGCATTAGGGAGGTCACTGAGTCACTGTACGAGCTGCACAACAGATTCATCACCTTCCCGCTTGACAGAGAGAAGCAGAATGAGTGAACACGAGGGTTTGCTCCCATTGGAGGCTTCTCCAAGGTGCAGGGTGCCATTGGTTGCACACGAATTGCCATGTGTGCTCCACATCTCAACTCGGCCAAGTTCATGAACAGAAAGAGATTCCACTCCCTCAGTTTGCAGCTGGTGTGCGGCCACATGCAGCGCATCATGTGGGTCAATGCCCGTTACCCTGGCAGCAGTCATGATGCCTTCATTATGCAGCAGACCAATGTCCCACCTATCTTTAAGCGGCTCAGCAATTCAAAGGCTGCCTACTGGGCGACAGGAGCTATCTCCTCATGAGGTGACTCATGACTCGGGTCAGGAACCCACGCACACGTGCAGAGCAGGCCTACAATGAGAGCCATGCTGCTACAATAAACGTCACCGAGCACACCACAGGCGTCCTAAAGCAACGCTTCCGCTGCCTGGACCGTTCTGGAGGAGCCCTGCAGTACTCCACCGAGCCGGTGTCAAGATTCATCGTTGTGTGCTGCACAACCTCACCCTAATGAGAGGACAGTCCTTGCCACCAACTATCCGGCGAGACCCTGAGCCAGAGGAGGAGGAAGAGGAGGAAAAGGTGGAGGAGGAGGCAAGGAGGCAACAAAGTGCACAGGCCCTGTCTGCCAGGGCTCTGCGTGTTCACCTTATTAATGAGCGATATCAGTAACCTCAATGACACCTCCCAAATCACCAACAGTCCTACACTCCCCACCTTTCCTCTCCCACATAACAATCCAATCATCCTCCTTATGATTACACATTGCTTCCTCCCACAGCTCATCGCATAAATAAAAATCACCACCAACTGCGACTTCAAATACAAATTTATAAACTAACACATGAAATCATGTAAACAACATTACACTATTCACCCTGTGCATTCCCTCAGTGCCTGTCGTTCGTGAGCCTTTTCCTTTCCTGGTGCTCCTACGAGGTGCTTCCCCAGTGGCTGGAGTATGGGTGGTGGGAGGAGGCTGCTGACCTTCAATGGAGGAGCGTGCAGACGGCCGTGGAGGACGACCTCGAGCAGCTCTGGGCCGGGAGGTCCCGGCTTCAGACTGCACCTTCTCGGCCTGGGCTGCAGCAGTCTGGCCTGGCTGACTGACAGGTAACAGCAAGGTCACCGGCGGAGTGGCAGGAGTGGGAGCAGGAATACTGTCATCCTGAGAGAGGACAGCAGGTCCGACTGCCATGGCGCCACTGCCACTCGCATAGGGCGGCGCCTCAGCGATCCTGGTGAGTGGCTGGAGAACGGATGCTGGACTGCTGTGACACCCTGGAAGCCCCATTGCACTGTGGAACCCAGAACCGTGATAGCAGCAGTCTGAGCTCCAAACGCAGCAGTCAGACCTTTGATGGCAGATCTCTGTGCTGCAATGGAAGCTGTGACATCAGTCATCAGACGCTGCATCATGGTGGGTTCCACAGGTGCGCTGATGGAGGTGACCACCCGTTCCATGTGTGCAACAGTGGGCTCCAAGCTCTGCGCAAAGCCCTGTGCCAAGGTGGAGCTGGACTCCTCCGTGCCCCTTGACATTGTGCGCAGGTTATCCAGGGCACCAAGCATTTGGCTGTGTACCCCCATCAGCCGTCTTCTGTGGCCTGGCCCAGCGAAGTCATTATCTGACTCCTCTGCAGCAGAACTAGTGAGCGATCTTCCCTCCAGTGAAATAGCATGTGTGGTATCCGTTTCTCCCGCCCCGGCTCCTGTGCACTTCCTCCTCCTCCACCTCGGACGGTTCCGGCTCCAGTTCTTGGGTATCTGCAATAACAAAGGGAGACGGGTTGAGTTGTAGAGCGGGGAGAGGAGAAAGTAAGACGTGTGTGTTTCCACCATCTGCAGCACGTGAGTCAGAAAAGATTGTGGGATGCGGGAGACGTGGGCAGCGAGAAGGATGATTAGGTATGCAGAGACCCTCATCATCGATACCTCCAGCACCGCCAGTGGCGACGGCCCGTCCAATGATCCCAGCACGGTCTCCTCCAAGGGGTGACGACGTGTAGGCCTGCCTGTCCTCCTCCAGGTCTTTCCTGCTGCCGGCTGTTATGCGCCACCTTCTCCTGCAAGACAGAGGGGAGTGTGTCAGTGAGTGTCCTGGAAGGCGTTTGGGTGATGTGGCTGTCGTGGTTGAATAGCTGCTAGTGTGTGTGAGCGATGACTGGTAGGTTTGTGGATTGCAAGAGTGGTACCTGTGAGGGTGAGATGCAGCATCCGAAGTGCAGCGTTGAGTACGGATGGAAAGCGTTTGTTGGTGGGTGGGTGAGGGGTGGGTGGGGGTGTCGTGCATGATGCAGTTGGTAGGAGATGCCACATGACAGGTAAATTCATTCGCCTTGACCACTTGCGTCAAATCATTGAACTTTCTCCTGCACTGCGTCTACATGCGTGGTCTAATGCTCCTGGCATTTACTTCTAACGCCACTGCCTCCCACTGCCTCTGCAGTTGCTGTCTGAAGGGCTTCCTGCCACCCTGCGGATACAAGATGGCCCTCTTTGTGTGTCCACTCCCTCCACCATGGCCTCCCAGTGCGTTGTCTGAGAACCTTGGTGCACGCTCTCTCGCAGGCCCAGTCATTATCTTCCAGCACAGATTTAATTGGCAAATCACTTCCTGTAGCCACAGTGCACCTCCCCTTTAAGAGGTGCAGGCTGCCTTGAAGTAGAGCTGGCCACGCCCCACATCGGGCCCCCCCGCTGGCGTGTGCAGCAACTCAGCAGTGCAGGTATCGCAGGCTGCACGAAGCAATCATGGAGATTATCTCACTTGCTGCCCGCATCTCAATGACCAGGCACGGGTTAATCGCGCAGCACGACCCTTGCCCCCGGTTTCAGGGGTTATCCAATATAATTGTAATGTATTCAAACACCAAACCACTTTGAAGCTCACTGTTGTAGATTTCTAGCAGTTTTAAAGGTTGTAGAGAGCCTTATCAGTACTGTAATGTGATGGAATGCCTAGTATTCCAATAATCAGTACCGTATTAAGCAGCAGAAATCAACAAATGTGTTACATCCAACCTGTTGTAAAGGTCGAGACGAAATAAATCACCTCGCACCTAAAAGATTAAACCTCTGGATGACGTTCCTTCCATTTTACCGTTATTTCCACTCTGCTATCCTTTCCAACAACAAAAACAACAACTTGATTTGTATAACATCTTTAACATAAGAAAATATCCCAAGGCACTTCGCAGGAATCATAGAATCATAGAAGTTTACAACATGGAAACAGGCCCTTCGGCCCAACATGTCCATGTCGCCCAGTTTATACCACTAAGCTCGTCCCAATTGCCTGCACTTGGCCCATATCCCTCTATACCCATCTTACCCATGTAACTGTCCAAATGCTTTTTAAAAGACAAAATTGTACCCGCCTCTACTACTGCCTCTGGCAGCTCGTTCCAGACACTCACCACCCTTTGAGTGAAAAAATTGCACCTCTGGACCCTTTTGTATCTCTCCCCTCTCACCTTAAATCTATGCCCCCTCGTTATACACTCCCCTACCTTTGGGAAAAGATTTTGACTATCTACCTTATCTATGCCCCTCATTATTTTATAGACTTCTATAAGATCACCCCTTAACCTCCTACTCTCCAGGGAAAAAAGTCCCAGTCTATCTAACCTCTCCCAGAAGTCAAACCATCAAGTCCCGGTAGCATCCTAGTAAATCTTTTCTGCACTCTTTCTAGTTTAATAATAGTAGGGTGACCAGAACTGTACACAGTATTCCAAGTGTGGCCTTACTAATGTCTTGTACAATTTCAACAAGACATCCCAACTCCTGTATTCAATGTTCTGACCAATGAAACCAAGCATGCCGAATGCCTTCTTCACCACCCTATCCACCTGTGACTCCACTTTCAAGGAGCTATGAATCTGTACTCCTAGATCTCTTTGTTCGATAACTCTCCCCAACGCCCTACCATTAACGGAGTAGGTCCTGGTCTGATTCGATCTACCAAAATGCATCACCTCACATTTATCTAAATTAAACTCCTTCTGCCATTCATCGGCCCACTGGCCCAATTTATCAAGATCCCGTTGCAATCCTAGATAACCTTCTTCACTGTCCACAATGCCACCAATCTTGGTGTCATCTGCAAACTTACTAACCATTCCTCCTAAATTCTCATCCAAATCATTAATACAAATAACAAATAACAGCGGACCCAGCACCGACCCCTGAGGCACACCGCTGGTCGCAGGCCTCCAGTCTGAAAAACAACCCTCTACAACCACCCTCTGTCTTCTGTCGTCAAGCCAATTTTGTATCCAATTGGCTACCTCACCTTGGATCCCATGAGATTTAACCTTATGTAACAACCTACCATGCGGTACCTTGTCAAAGGCTTTGCTAAAGTCCATGTAGACCACGTCTACTGCACAGCCCTCATCTATCTTCTTGGCTACCCCTTCAAAAAACTCAATCAAATTCGTGAGACATGATTTTCCTCTCACAAAACCATGCTGACTGTTCCTAATCAGTCCCTGCCTCTCCAAATGCCTGTAGATCCTGTCTCTCAGAGTACCCTCTAACAACTTACCCACTACAGATGTCAGGCTCACCGGTCTGTAGTTCCCAGGCTTTTCCTTGTCGCCCTTCTTAAACAAAGGCACAACATTTGCTACCCTCCAATCTTCAGGCACCTCACCTGTAGCTGTCGATGATTCAAATATCTCTGCTAGGGGACCCGCAATTTCCTCCCTAACCTCCCATAACGTCCTGGGATACATTTCATCAGGTCCCGGAGATTTATCTACCTTGATGCGCGTTAAGACTTCCAGCACCTCCCTCTCTGTAATATGTACCCTCCAAGAACCCCCCAGGAGCATAATCAGACAAAAATTGACACTGAGCCAAAGAACGGGCCAGATGACTAAAAGTTTGTTCAATGAGGTAGGTTTTAAGGAAGGACTCAAAGGAGAAGCGAGAGGTAGAGAGGCAGGTTAGGAGGGGAATTGCAGAGCTTAGTGCCTAGATGGCTTAATGCACAACCATGTTCTTGGAGAGTTCTTGGAGGGTCATAGAGCTGGAGGAGGTTACAGAGTAGGGAGGGGCACGGCCATGGAGGGATTTGAACACGAGGATGAGAATTTTAAAATCAGCTGGTGCTTGACCTTCTAAAGCTTATGGATCCCCTGGGTGTACATGATTCCAGGAATGAATGGAGGACCGGGAGCCAGTGTAGTTCAGTGAGCATAGGGGTGATGAGTGAATGGGGCTTGGTGCGAGTTAGGATACAGGCAGCAGAGTTTTGGATGAACTGAAGTTTACGGAAGGTGCAAGGGGGGAGGCCGGCCAGGAGAGCATTGGAATTGTCGAGTCTGGAAGTAACAAAGGCACGGATAAGGGTTTCAGCATCGGATGAGCTGAGGCAGGGCGGAGACGGGCAGTGTTACAGAGCAATGTTTCCACTCTACTGTCCCTTCCATCTGCAAACCACAGTTTGATGTGGCCATGTTACATTTAATTAACTTATCATTTAATAGTCATAATTGCTATAACTGCAGGATAAATCTATCGTAAACATTTTACTCCTTGGTTAGAAACTGAAAGTCTCCATTCCTGTCAGGCGGGCACACTCCACTGCTGGTTCCAGCTGCTGTGAGGCTGTCAAGCAAAATTGCTGACACTTGGCAACTTGCCTTCATTATTACTTACATTTCAAAAATTTCAGCCAGTATTGACTCTGACACTTAATACTGTGCTGTCAATAGCTGGAAGATGCTTTTCACTGTGGGAGGGTTTGTGACATTATCAGTGAATGGTTCTGTCCATTAGGGATCCCCAGAGGAGATTACTTCCCATTCTGTCACAACCTTCTTGTCTGTTCAACCATGATATACATCAAAGATAAGGAAAAGTCACTTGTAGGTTACAAAGCCTACAGATCTCCAGTTGTTATTGACTGCACCCTCCATATCATGTATCTGCTTTTCAGAGCTGTCTGAAACTGATGGAATATTCCTCGGATGGTCCTGTGTTGCCTTGTCATTGATTTGTTGGTCTGATTTGATTACCTGTTCTTACTATGCTTTAATTTGTGACTCGACTCATTCCTGGCATCGTCTACACCCAGGGCAGCCATGAGCTTCAGGAGATCGAGCACCAACTGAGATACAAGGTCATGTCAGCCCTTGAACTGGGGACCTGACAGGACTCGGGATGAGTGCTCTCTGCCTTTAAAAGCCCAGGAGAGAAAAATTAGATAGGGCCTGTTTTTGGGCGGGAGTAGCACGATCCGCTATTGCCCCGCGCCCAATGGCCCCTGCGCAGGCAGGACGAGATTTTTGTCAGGCCTGAGGACTTACCTGCAATCTGCGTTGGAAATCAGCGTTGAACGAGGATTCCATGCAATTTGTACTTTCCACCAGCAGGGGGAAGCTCCAATCTCTTAAAGGCAGGCTGTCTGTTAGAAATCTCTTAAAGGTAGCCGGTACCTGTTCTTTGCTGAATATAACAGCCTGCTGTCTGCATGGAGTCTGAACGGAGATCAGACATCGCACACGTAAAACACAGATGCAGGTCCCATCCCTATGTTTAAACACTGATAAATTATGTTAAAACATTGAATAAAGGTTGCGCACCACGAAATCCCACATCCTCCAATCTGCATGCCAGACCTCATCAATTTGCCGATCTGAGAGTCCGTGCACCAAGGTTCTCTGCTGATGCAGCAGAGGCCTTGGTGCAAGAGGTGGACAGAAGGAGGGACATCCTATATCCATGGTGGGGCGTATGGGGGGGAGCAAGAGGCATTCCAGACATACATCCAAAAGGTAGTGGGAGGCAGAGGGGATGAAGTCAATGCCAGGCGCACAGCATCATGAACATGGATGTAGTACAGGAAGAATTTCAATGCTTTGACATGAGTGGTCAAGGTGAGTGAGGTCAACTGTCAAGTGGGTCTCCTACCAACACACTACACCCCCCCCACATACCAACAAACTCTTTCCATCAGTACTCAACCCTCTCACCCTTACACATTGCCACCGTTGCAAGCCGCCCACTCACTCTGGGTGGGGGACTTCAATGCCCATCACCAAGAGTGGCTCGGTAGCACCACTACTGACCGAGCTGACCGAGTCCTGAAGGACATAGCTGCCAGATTTGGCCTGTGGCAGGTGGTGAGAAAACCAACACGAGGGAAAAACTTACTTGACCTCGTCCTCACCAATCTACCTGTCGCAAATGCATCTGTCCATGACAGTATTGGTGCTCCAGAACTCGCTGCGCCTCTAGCCAAGCTGTAGCAGTACAGCTACAACACTGGCATCTACCCGACAATGTGGAAAATTGCACAGATATGTCCTGTCCACAAAAAGCAGGACAAATTCAATCCGGCCAATTACCGCCCCATCAGTCTACTCTCAATCATCAGCAAAGTGATGGAAGGTGTCGTAGACAGTGCTATCAAGCGGCACTTACTCATGATGCTGTGCGCCTGGCATTGACTTCATCCCCTCTGCCTCCCACTACCTTTTGGATGTATGTCTGGAATGCCTCTTGCTCCCCCCCATACGCCCCACCATGGATATAGGATGTCCTTCCTTCTGTCCACCTCTTGCACCAAGGCCTCTGCTGCATCAGCAGAGAACCTTGGTGCACGGACTCTCAGATCGGCAAATTGATGAGGTCTGGCATGCAGATTGGAGGATGTGGGATTTCGTGGTGCGTAACCTTTATTCAATGTTTTAACATAATTTATCAGTGTTTAAACATAGGGATGGGACCTGCATCTGTGTTTTACGTGTGCGATGTCTGATCTCCGTTCAGACTCCATGCAGACAGCAGGCTGTTATATTCAGCAAAGAACAGGTACCGGCTACCTTTAAGAGATTTCTAACAGACAGCCTGCCTTTAAGAGATTGGAGCTTCCCCCTGCTGGTGGAAAGTACAAATTGCATGGAATCCTCGTTCAATGCTGATTTCCAACGCAGATTGCAGGTAAGTCCTCAGGCCTGACAAAAATCTCGTCCTGCCTGCGCAGGGACCATTGGGCTCGGGGCAATAGCGGATCGTGCTACTCCCGCCCAAATACAGGCCCTATCTAATTTTTCTCTCCTGGGCTTTTAAAGGCAGAGAGCACTCATCCCGAGTTCTGTCAGGTCCCCAGTTCAAGGGCTGACATGACCTTGTATCTCAGTTGGTGCTCGATCTCCTGAAGCTCATGGCTGCCCTGGGTGTAGACGATGCCAGGAATGAGTCGAGTCACAAATTAAAGCATAGTAAGAACAGGTAATCAAATCAGACCAACAAATCAATGACAAGGCAACACAGGACCATCCGAGGAATATTCCATCAGTTTCAGACAGCTCTGAAAAGCAGATACATGATATGGAGGGTCAGTTTGGGTTCCGCCAGGACCACTCGGCTCCAGACCTCATTACAGCCTTGGTCCAAACATGGACAAAAGAGCTGAATTCCAGAGGTGAGGTGAGAGTGACTGCCCTTGACATCAAGGCAGCATTTGACCGAGTGTGGCACCAAGGAGCCCTAGTAAAATTGAAGTCAATGGGAATCAGGGGGAAAATTCTCCAGTGGCTGGAGTCATACCTAGCACAAAGGAAGATGGTAGTGGTTGTTGGAGGCCAATCATCTCAGCCCCAGGGCATTGCTGCAGGAGTTCCTCAGGGCAGTGTCCTAGGCCAAACCATCTTCATCTGCTTCATCAATGGCCTTTCCTCCATCATAAGGTCAGAAATGGGGATGTCCGCTGATGATTGCACAGTGTTCAGTTCCATTCGCAACCCCTCAAATAATGAAGCAGTTCGAGCTTGCATGCAGCAAGACCTGGACAACATCCAGGCTTGGGCTGATAAGTGGCAAGTAACATTCGCACCAGACAAGTGCCAGGCAATGACCATCTCCAACAAGAGAGAGTCTAACCACCTCCCCTTGACATTCAACGGCATTACCATCGCCGAATCCCCCACCATCAACATCCTGGGGTCACCATTGACCAGAAACTTAACTGGACCAGCCATATAAATACTGTGGCTACAAGAGCAGGTCAGGGGCTGGGTATTCTGCGGCGAGTGACTCACCTCCTGACTCCCCAAAGCCTTTCCACCATCTACAAGGCACAAGTCAGGAGTGTGATGGAATACTCTCCACTTGCTTGGATGAGTGCAGCTCCAACAACACTCAAGAAGCTCGACACCATCCAAGATAAAGCTGCCCGCTTGATTGGCACCCCATCCACCACCCTAAACATTCACTCCCTTTACCACCGGCGCACTGTGGCTGCAGTGTGTACCATCCACAGGATGCACTGCAGCAACTCGCCAAGGCTTCTTCGACAGCACCTCCCAAACCCACGACCTCTACCACCTAGAAGGACAAGGGCAGCAGGCACATGGGAACAACACCACCTGCACGTTCCCCTCCAAGTCACACACCATCCCGACTTGGAAATATATCGCCGTTCCTTCATCGTCACTGGGTCAAAATCCTGGAACTCCCTTCCTAACAGCACAGGGGTCGGTGCTGGGTCCCCAACTCTTTACAATCTATATTAACGATTTGGAGGAGGGGACCGAGTGCAACATATCAAAATTTGCAGATGATACAAAGATGGGAGGGAAAGTAGAGAGTGAGGAGGACATAAAAAACCTGCAAGAGGATATAGACAGGCTGGGTGAGTGGGCGGAGATTTGGCAGATGCAATATAATATTGGAAAATGTGAGGTTATGCACTTTGGCAGGAAAAATCAGAGAGCAAGTTATTTTCTTAATGGCGAGAGACTGGAAAGTACTGCAGTACAAAGGGATCTGGGGGTCCTAGTGCAAGAAAATCAAAAAGTTGGTATGCAGGTGCAGCAGGTGATCAAGAAAGCCAACGGAATGTTGGCTTTTATTGCTAGGGGGATAGAATATAAAAACAAGGAGGTATTGCTGCAGTTATATAAGGTATTGGTGAGACCGCACCTGGAATACTGCATACAGTTTTGGTCTCCATACTTAAGAAAAGACATACTTGCTCTCGAGGCAGTACAAAGAAGGTTCACTCGGTTAATCCCGGGGATGAGGGGGCGGACATATGAGGAGAGGTTGAGTAGATTGGGACTCTACTCATTGGAGTTCAGAAGAATGAGAGGCGATCTTATTGAAACATATAAGATTGTGAAGGGTCTTGATCGGGTGGATGCAGTAAGGATGTTCCCAAAGATGGGTGAAACTAGAACTAGGGGGCATAATCTTAGAATAAGGGGCTGCTCTTTCAAAACTGAGATGAGGAGAAACTTCTTCACTCAGAGGGTGGTAGGTCTGTGGAATTTGCTGCCCCAGGAAGCTGTGGAAGCTACATCATTAGATAAATTTAAAACAGAAATAGACAGTTTCCTAGAAGTAAAGGGAATTAGGGGTTATGGGGAGCGGGCAGGAAATTGGACATGAAGCTGAGTTCGGATCGGTCAATGCCCTGTGGGTGGCGGAGAGGGCCCAGGGGCTATGTGGCCGGGTCCTGCTCCGACTTCTTGTGTTCTTTAGATTTGTGGTTGGGATCAGATCAGCCATGATCTTATTGAATGGCGGAGCAGGCTCGAGGGGCCGATTGGCCTACTCCTGCTCCAATTTCTTATGTTCTTATGTTCACAGTGGGAGAACTGTCACCACACGGACTGCAGCGGTTCAAGAAGGCGGCTCACCACCACCTTCTCAAGGGCAATTAGGGATGGGCAATAAATGCCGGCATCGCTAGCGACGCCCACATCCCATGAACGAATAAAAAAAAAACAACTCACAGGCCACACACACTGGCAGCTATTCAACCATGATAGGCACATCACCCAGTACCACGTCTCGCTTTCTTGCAAGAGAAGCTGGCACATATCTGGAGGCAGCAAGTGGCCATGGCATTTTGCCCCTCGAGCCTGTTCCACCATTCGATCAGATCAGACTGGACCTGTGACCTAACTCCATACACCTGGTTTGGCCCCATATCCCTTAATACCCTTGGTTCACAGAAATCTCTCAATCTCAGTTTTAGAATTCTCAATTGAGCTAGCATCAACTGCCGTCTGCAGAAGAGCCTTCCAAACTTCTCCCACCCTTTTTGTGTAGAAGCATTTCCTAACTTCACTCCTGTACGTCCTGGCTCTAAATGTTAGGCTATGTCCCTGTGTCCTAGTATTCAAGTGTAGCAGACCTCCAAAAACAGTTACAAATGTCTGGGCAGCCAGAAGCAATAATCCAGCCACTAACCTGTAAATCCTGCATGGTCCCTTTAAATAGCGCCTAACATTTCGAGCCAGGACGTGCAGGAGTGTAGTTAGGAAATGCTTCTCCACGCAAAGGATGGGAGAAGTTTGGAATGCTCTTTTGCAAACGGCAGTTGATGCTAGCTCAATTGAGAATTCTAAATAGCACCGGTGGGGGGTCCTCCAGGCACTCTAAGACATGTTCAGATGGTCGGGGTTAAGACTGTGCGTTGAGTTCAGCGTTAAGTCCCAAAATGGTGTCTATCACTTTAAATCTGTGTCCTTTGATTAACGACCCTTCTGCCAATGGAAACGGTTTCTCCCGATCTACTCTAACGAAACCCCTCATAATTTTGAACACCTCTACTAAATCTCCCCTTAACCTTCTCTGGTCTAAGGAGAAAAACCCCAGCTTCGCCAGTCACTCCACATAACTGAAGTCCCTCATCCCGGGTACCATTCTAGTAAATCTCCTCTGCACCCTCTCAAAGGCCTTGACATCCTTTCCAAAGTGTGGTGCCCAGAATTGAACACAATACTCCAGCTGAGGCCTAACCAGTGTTTTATAAAGGTTTAGCATAACTTCCTTGCTTTTGTACTCTATGCCTCTATTAATAAAGCCCAGAAACCCATATGCCTTTTTAACAGCCTTCTCAACTTGTCCTGCCACCTTCAATGATTTGTGTACATGCAACCCCAGGTCTCTCTGTTCCTGCACCCCCTTTAAAATTGTACCATTTAGTTTATATTGCCTCTCCTCATTCTTCCTACCAAAATGCATCACTTCTCACTTAGAATCATAGAATCATAAAATGATACAGAAGGAGGACATTCGGCCCATCGTGCCTGTGCCTCTTTGAAAGATCTGTCTAATTAGTCCCACTCCCCTGCTCTTTCCCCATAGCCCTGTAAGTTTTTATGCAATTCCCTTTTGAAAGTTATCATTGAATCTGCTTCCACCACCCTTTCAGGCAGTGCATTCCAGATCATAACAACTCGCTGCGTAAATGAATTTCTCCTCATCTCACCCCTGGTTCTTTTGCCAATTACCTTAAATCTGTGTCTTCTGGTTACCGAGCCTTCTGCCACTGGAAACAATTTCTCTTTATTTACTCTATCAAAACCATTCATGATTTTGAACACCTCTATCAAATCTCCCCTTAACCTTCTCTGTTCTATGGTGAACAACCCCAGCTTCTCCAGTCTCTCCACATAACTGAAGTCCCTCATCCCTGGTACCATTCTAGTAAATCTCTTCTGCACCCTCTCTAAGGCCGTGACATCCTTCCAATGCTTTTTTAACAGCCTTATCAATTTATCCTGTCACCGTCAAAGATTTGCGTACATACGCCCCCGGGTCTCTCTGTTCCTGCACCCTCTTTAAAATTGTACGATTTAGTTTATATTGCCTCTCCTCATTCTTCTTACCAAAATGCATCACTTCACACTTCTCTGTGTTAAATTTTATCTGCCATGTGTCTGCCCATTTCACCAGCCTGTCTATGTCCTCCTGAACTCTGTTACTATCCTCCTCACCATTTACTGCATTTCCGAGCTTCATGGCATCTGCAAACCTTGAAATTATAACCTGTATACCCAAGTCCAGATCATAAACATGTATCAGAAAGAGTAGTGGTGCTAATACCGACCCCTTGGGAACACCACTGTATACTTCCCTCCAGTCTGAGAAACAACAGTTCACTAATCTTTGCTTTCTGTCTCTTAGGCAATTTTGTATCCACACTGCCACTGCCCCTGTAATCCCATGGGCTTTAATTTTGCTAAAAGTCTATTATGAGGCACTTTATCAAATGCCATTTGAAAGTCCAGATACACAACATCAACCCTCTCCATTACTTCATCAAAGAACTCAATCAAGTTTGTCAGACACGATTTGCCTTTAACAAATCCGTGCTGGCAGTCAATAACCCATGTCTTTCGAAGTGACAATTAATTTTGTCCTGGACTACTGCCTCTAAAAGTTTCCCCACCACTAACGTTAGGCTGCCTGGCCTGTAGTTACCAGGTTTACCCCTCTCCCCTTTTTTGAACATGGGAGTAACATTTTCTACCCTCCAGTTCACTTAAAACGCCCCCATATCCAAGGATATTGGGGAAATAGTTGGAATGAAACAGTTGGTCTCAGTGTCCTAGGGCTAGGGAGGGGAAACAGGAAACCGTCCCAGTTAGTAAACAGTTAGGTACGGCTTGGCTCACTTTCCAGATCAAATTAACATGAACCCAATCTATAAAGCAAGTCTGAATGTAACATGAGATGAGTCAGCCATTGTTTTCTTGTAACCTTTTCCCTCTTTCCCCTTCTGAAGAAGTTGACTCTTGGTCGGGTTTAGTTCCAGCAGCTGTCTTTTTCTTGCTTAATCGTTCATTCTTCATTTGTTAGCCAAGACAGTGAGGGGTTGGTTTCCTTCATGATTGTGCCATTTTGTGGGTGCCCCTGCAGTGGACAGAAGAGTGAAATAGAGCGGGAGGCCTGCTGCCATATCCCCACATCCCGATAATTGGCGACATTTTCCTCAGGCCCTGATGTCCTGTACTGCTCACTGGTTGCCTGTCTGCCGCATGCAAACTCTCTTTAAAATGCAGGTGATCTGCTTTGCTCCATTTCCATCATCTTCTGTGTTTGCTCCACCTCTGCAAACAAACACCATGAAAAAAAGGGTCATCTGGTGAGGTTAAGAAGGCAGAAGTCCAGTGAAAGGTAATGGAGTGAGGAAAGTTTTCTTTCTGCAGGTAATTAATTTCATTTTTTTCTGATTCTTCAGTGTACCTACTGTTACCGGAGTCAATTTTGTTTTTGCCTTAGGTGTAAGGCTTAGAAGACAATTGGGGATCAATGTCTCAGACACCAGTACAATGGGCATCAGTCCCTCTGACACCAGTACAATGGGCATCAGTCCCTCAGGCACCAGTACATTGGGCATCAGTCCCTCAGACACCAGTACAATGGGCATCAGTCCCTCAGACACCAGTACAATGAGCATCAGTCCCTCTGACACCAGTACAATGGGCATCAGTCCCTCAGACACCAGTACAATGGGCATCAGTCCCTCAGACACCAGTACAATGGGCATCAGTCCCTCTGACACCAGTACAATGGGCATCAGTCCCTCAGACACCAGTACAATGGGCATCAGTCCCTCAGACACTAGTACAATGGGCATCAGTCCCTCAGACACAAATACAATGGGCATCAGTCCCTCAGACACCAGTACAATGGGCATCAGCCCCTCAGACACCAGTACAATGGGCATCAGTCCCTCAGACACCAGTACAATGGGCATCAGCCCCTCAGACACCAGTACAATGGGCATCAGTCCCTCAGACACCAGTACAATGGGCATCAGTCCCTCAGACACCAGTACAATGGGCATCAGCCCCTCAGACACCAGTACAATGAGCATCAGTCCCTCAGGCACCAGTACAATGGGCATCAGCCCCTCAGGCACCAGTACAATGGGCATCAGCCCCTCAGGCACCAGTACAATGGGCATCAGTCCCTCAGACACCAGTACAATGGGCATCAGCCCCTCAGGCACCAGTACAATGGGCATCAGTCCCTCAGACACCAGTACAATGGGCATCAGTCCCTCTGACACCAGTACAATGGGCATCAGTCCCTCAGACACCAGTACAAGGGGCATCAGTCCCTCAGACACCAGTACAATGGGCATCAGTCCCTCAGACACCAGTACAATGGGCATCAGCCCCTCTGACACCAGTACAATGGGCATCAGTCCCTCAGACACCAGTACAATGGGCATCAGTCCCTCAGACACCAGTACAATGGGCATCAGTCCCTCAGACACCAGTACAATGGGCACCAGTCCCTCAGACACCAGTACAATGGGCATCAGTCCCTCAGACACCAGTACAATGGGCATCAGTTCCTCAGACACCAGTACAATGGGCATCAGTCCCTCAGACACCAGTACAATGGGCATCAGTTCCTCAGACACCAGTACAATGAGCATCAGTCCCTCAGACACCAGTACAATGGGCATCAGTCCCTCAGACACCAGTACAATGGGCATCAGCCCCTCAGACACCAGTACAACAGGCATCAGTCCCTCAGACACCAGTACAACAGGCATCAGTCCCTCAGACACCAGTACAATGGGCATCAGTCCCTCTGACACCAGTACAATGAGCATCAGTCCCTCAGACACCAGTACAATGGGCATCAGTCCTTCAGACACCAGTACAATGAGCATCAGACCCTCAGACACCAGTACAATGAGCATCAGTCCCTCAGACACCAGTACAATGGGCATCAGTCCCTCAGACACTAGTACAATGGGCATCAGTCCCTCAGACACCAGTACAATGGGCATCAGTCCCTCAGACACCAGTACAATGGGCATCAGTCCCTCAGACACCAGTACAATGGGCATCAGTCCCTCAGACACCAGTACAAGGGGCATCAGACCCTCAGACACCAGTACAATGGGTGTCAGTCCCTCAGACACCAGTACAAGGGGCATCAGTCCCTCAGACACCAGTACAATGGGCATCAGTCCCTCAGACACCAGTACAAGGGGCATCAGACCCTCAGACACCAGTACAATGGGTGTCAGTCCCTCAGACACCAGTACAAGGGGCATCAGTCCCTCAGACACCAGTACAATGGGCATCAGTCCCTCAGACACCAGTACAAGGGGCATCAGACCCTCAGACACCAGTACAATGGGCATCAGTCCCTCAGACACCAGTACAAGGGGCATCAGTCCCTCAGACACCAGTACAATGGGTGTCAGACCCTCAGACACCAGTACAATGGGCATCAGTCCCTCAGACACCAGTACAATGAGCATCAGTATCTCAGACACCAGTACAAGGGGCATCAGTCCCTCAGACACCAGTACAATGGGTGTCAGACCCTCAGACACCAGTACAAGGGGCATCAGTCCCTCAGACACCAGTACAAGGGGCATCAGTCCCTCAGACACCAGTACAATGGGTGTCAGACCCTCAGACACCAGTACAATGGGTGTCAGACCCTCAGACACCAGTACAATGGGTGTCAGACCCTCAGACACCAGTACAAGGGGCATCAGTCCCTCAGACACCAGTACAATGGGCATCATTCCCTCAGACACCAGTACAATGAGCATCAGTCCCTCAGACACCAGTACAATGAGCATCAGTCCCTCAGACACCAGTACAAGGAGCATCAGTCCCTCAGACACCAGTACAATGGGCATCATTCCCTCAGACACCAGTACAATGGGCATCATTCCCTCAGACACCAGTACAATGGGCATCAGTCCCTCAGACACCAGTACAATGGGCATCAGTATCTCAGACACCAGTACAAGGGGCATCAGTCCCTCAGACACCAGTACAATGGGTGTCAGACCCTCAGACACCAGTACAATGGGCATCAGTCCCTCAGACACCAGTACAAGGAGCATCAGTCCCTCAGACACCAGTACAAGGAGCATCAGTCCCTCTGACAATAGTACAATGGGCATCAGTCCCTCAGACACCAGTAAATAGAATTACATAGAATTACAAAGAAAGTACAGCACAGAAACAGGCCATCCTGCCATAGGTCTATGCTGGTCTTTATTCTGCACACGAGCCTCCTCTCTCCCTATTTCATCTAATCCTATCAGCATATTTTTCTGTTCCTTTCTCCCTCCCCCCATCTTCCTAGTTTAAAGCCTTATGCACCACCTTATTTATCGTTTCCACTAGAACTCTATTCCCATTCCGGTTCAGGTGGAGCCTGTCCCGATGGTACATCTCCTTCCTATCCCAGTACTGGTGCCAGTGTCCCATGGATAGAAACCCTTCCTTCTCATACCAGTCTTTCAGCCACGCATTCGCCTTCCTGATCTCCCTATCCCTGTGCCAATTAGCAAGTGGCTCGGGTAGTAATCCTGAGATCAGCACCTGGGAGGTCCTGCTTTTAAATTTAGTTCCTAGCTCTTGATATTCCTTTAGCAGGATCTCCTCCCTGTTCTTCCTTATGTATAATGAGCATCAGTCCCACAGGCACCAGTACAATGGACATGAGTGCTATGAGTACCTGTCGCACAGGCAACCGATGATTCTTCATGTGGAAGCCCAGACAGTGAAGGGCACTGTTCCTGCACTTACATCTGCTGCAACTCTGCACCAACAGAACCTCGCAATTTCTTCCTGTGAACGTCAGAAGCCTCGGCAGCCAAGGGAGCTTCTCAGCCATGTCAAATCCTGTCTTCATTTAATATCCGAAGCCATGTGCTTTCCAACAGAGGTCTCTGGAATATTCCACAAAACAACGTTCAGTATTCAAAAGGAACATAAAATTCACATGGAAAAGTCCTATCATGTTCTATCTTCCTGTCAGAATAAACTCCACCATTTTTAGCAGTTTAAGAAAGGGTGGAGAATCCTTTTAAGTGTTAAAAGTAGAATTGAGTTTGTGTGACATTGTTTACACTGAAGCATTGATTCCCATAAAACATGTGTGTTGTGGGTTGTCTGCTCTTGCCTAGTGCAGCGAAACTGGGTCATTTGTATTGCAAAAACATCCCCACACTGTCAAAATCCAACAGCGATGCTTAATAAAGTCAGAATATAAGGCGACATTTCGAGACAAAATTTATTAGGTAAACATGCATTAGTTAACCAGAATATCGATTCCTTCTAGCATTACTTTGGATGCCCATTATCAATGACTTATTACTTGCCCTCATTTTTCAGACGATGGGTTTTATAATAAAAAGACACAGCTCTGTGGTAGTAAGTCAAAGTACATTTGGTTTTTCAACAACTTTACCATCTTAGTGACATGAACCCCCATTCTCAACTTCACTTTATGATAGGATTCAGTATGGTATTCGTTTTGTCACTAATGTGTGATAAAAGCAACATGACTATCAACAATTAAACTAACCCCACAATTATAAAATACCCACCCTTTTCATTGTAACCATCAGCCACTTATACTGCACCCCACATTAAGAACACCCTCCCCTCGACTGTACCCACTCCCACAGTAACTAACACCAGCCGCTTGTACTCTATCCATCACTCTGATAAGAGCACCATCCCTTCATACCATATCCATGGTAAAAGGAGTGGGCCATTCAGCCCCTCGAGCCTTTTCCACCATTCAATTAGATCATGGCTGATCTGTATCTTGATTCCATTTACCCGCTTTTGATCCATAATCCCTTGATCCAGTCCCATGAAACCAACATTAACCCCTGATACCATTCCTGCCCCATCAATAAGATCATTAACCCCTGATACCATTCCTGCCCCATCAATAAGATCATTAACCCCGAAACCATACCTGCCCCATCAATAAGATCATTAACCCTTGATACCATACCTGCCCCATCAATAAGATCATTAACCCCTGATACCATACCTGCCCCATCAATAAGATCATTAACCCCTGAAACTTTACCTGCCCCATCAATGAGATCATTAACCCCTGATACCTTACCTGCCCCATCAATGAGATCATTAACCCCTGATACCTTACCTGCCCCATCAATGAGATCATTAACCCCTGATACCATTCCTGCCCCATCAATAAGATCATTAACCCCTGATACCATACCTGCCCCATCAATATGATCATTAACCCCTGATACCATTCCTGCCCCATCAATAAGATCATTAACCCCTGATACCATACCTGCCCCATCAATATGATCATTAACCCCTGATACCATACCTGCCCCATCAATGAGATCATTAACCCCGATACCATACCTGCCCCATCAATGAGATCATTAACCCCGATACCATACCTGCCCCATCAATGAGATCATTAACCCCTGATACCATTCCTGCCCCATCAATGAGATCATTAACCCTGATACCATACCTGCCCCATCAATAAGATCATTAACCCCTGATACCATTCCTGCCCCATCAATGAGATCATTAACCCTGATACCATACCTGCCCCATCAATAAGATCATTAACCCCTGATACCATACCTGCCCCATCAATAAGATCATTAACCCTGATACCATACCTGCCCCATCAATGAGATCATTAACCCCTGATACCATACCTGCCCCATCAATGAGATCATTAACCCCTGATACCATACCTGCCCCATCAATAAGATCATTAACCCTACCATACCTGCCCCATCAATGAGATCATTAACCCCTGATACCATACCTGCCCCATCAATGAGATCATTAACCCCTGATACCATACCTGCCCCATCAATGAGATCATTAACCCCTGATACCATACCTGCCCCATCAATGAGATCATTAACCCTGATACCATACCTGTCCCATCAATGAGATCATTAACCCCTGATACCATACCCGCCCCCACATTAAGAACATTAACCTCTTATATCGGATCTGCCATTCCTACAATAACCGAATGCTACCTCCTATTTGCTCTAGTCCTGCTCCACGGCAGTAACAAAGTATTAGCTTCTCACACTGTACCTGCCACCCATACAACAACTAAGCCATTTTACTATAGCTGACAACCATAAAATAATTACCTAATGTCCAGCTGTTGTTCTGTACCAGTGCCCATGATGACAGACACCACCGCATTCTGTACATAATGGCAATCTACCACTTTTATAATAACCGATGGCCTCATTATCTGTATTTATAATTAAACATCGTAAAACATTCATTATAGTCTTTGCCTGCTCTGAGATTTAATTACCTCTAAGTTTATAGGGAAAAAAGTTTTATTCCAATTACTGGAGAATGAGGCTTTGTTTATGATGGTCTCACTGTGAAAATTCTAATGATGATCTTGAATTGGATGACATGTGACTGCAGGTCTCAGAGGACTAATCATCCTATAGAGAAACTAACAGCAAATCTGGGATCACTCAGTGATACCAGTACCTTGGCCAACAGATCTAAAACTTTCATCAAAGTTTCCTCAATAAGATTTCATGTGTTAAACATTTTATCACTGACAGTTTAATTGAGGATTAGAACCTGACATTGAAATCCATTGTTTCTTTCCGTTTAATGTAAGATGGCCGTGTGTCCCAGCATTCCCTGCTTTCTACCACTTTAACAAAGGTACGCAGTTCTTATGTTCAAGCTCTTAGCTTCTCTTGGGGGAAAGAAACCCTGACAAATGTAAAGGTCAGGGTGGAGGGTGGAGATGGACAACGCACAAAGGGAAATGAGGAAGTGAGGAGAGATGGGCTCTCAGTGAAGGGGAACTCAGAGGCAACGGAGGCTCATGTACTGTTGAGGTCGAATGGGAGGCCATTGGTGGAGGCTGGCAAGTTGACATGGAAGGTGAGGATGGAGATGGAAAAAATGGCACAAAAGTCAGAGGAAATAGGCAAGGAAATTGAGCTGGAGATTGAAATCACCGAGGATGATAGTTGCTTGGTGCCAAGGTGAGGTGAGGAGAATGAGGAGGAGATTTCAGCAAATAAGTCACCTTGGAAGGGCAGTAAACACTGAAGACATTGAAAGAGAGGCAGGAAGGGAGATAAAAGGTGAGGTGTCAAACAAAGAAAAGAAACCAGAGAAATGAGGGAACAGGGTGAGGTGGGACCTGGAGCTGAGAACAGTCCCATTGACATAGTGGTTTAGGCATTGAATGTAGTGGAAAGTGGTTAGATGGAGAGCCTTAATGGAGGGAGGCGGGGGAATTGGGGAACACACCCTCCTCTTCCTGAATCCGGGTTGATTTTCCAAATGTTTGTCCATTAGATCTCTTAAAATAATTTCAAAGATTTTCCCTACAATAGATGTTAGGGCTAATTCCATGATCCCGCACTGCCAGAGAGGAACCTGCTCTCCACTCGAGTGTGGCTCAGACACTGTAGGCCCTACCTGTGCTCCCATGATTGTAACTCCTTGCTGGGAGTGAGGCATTGCAGTAATATCCCTGCTACTGGTTTTTCATTTCCTGTTGTGTATTTGTCCCTTCTTTTTAAATGAAGGAGTTGCGTTAGTTACTTTCCAATCCTCAAGAACCTCTCCCAAATTTATTAACTGTACAAAAATGTCAGTTAAAGTTCCCTTAATTTCAGTGTCCATCTCCTTTAAGATTCATGGGTATAAATTGTATGAACCGGGTATTTCAAGAGCTTCTAATCTTTTTCTAATGATGTGTGTCATGATTTCTGTGCTAGCCGGCTCCCCTGTTACTGCTAGAAATCAGATACCTGAGTTTGGTTAACTTCACCGTCTTGTCTTAGTAAATACAGTTGGAAAGTAATCAGATAGGAAATTTCTGCACTGTTTGAGGTTAACTGAGGTTTATTTCTGGATTTTGAGTTAACACACAGCAGAGTCCATGTTAACATGACCCAAATGGTGCAAACACTCGGTAAGACAGTTAAAATGGCGGGGCAGTATTTACCGCCCTGTTCGCCCCTCCGACGCAGCCGCTGCCATTTTGAAAGGGGCCTACCATGGGTGGCTGAAGCACCTGCCTGTTTCAGGCAGTAGGTCCCTTTCGATATGCAAGTTGGGGTCCTGTGATGTATATGTCCCTGAGTGTCGTTGAGCAGAGAACTGGTCGGAGCTTCAGGCGCCTTGCACTCTCTCCAGGTTCTTCCACCAATCAGAGGCAAAGAGGCCCAGCAAATGTAAGTTTGAAATAATTTTTGTGGGCCCAGGAGGAGCAAGCCACCCTGAGACCCCGTCCTCCACCATCATGACCACCCCCGCCACACCCCCCGCCTGCTGGCCTGGGCGGCCCAATATTGGCCAACTTTAGTGCGATGAGCTGCCTCGGAGTTGCCCTGTGGCTCAGTGATTCGATGTACAGGAGGCCAGGGCCCTGAAATCACTGCTGCCTCTTCACCACTGGGATAGCCTCACTGCTTTGCTGACGTCTATGGTTGGTCTAAAGGTGTGATAGGAACATAGGAACAGAGTGGGCCATTCAGCCCCTCAAGCCTGTTCTGCCATTCAATTAGATCACATCTCTTGATACTCTTACCTCACAAAAATTTATCATAACTTTAAGCTCCTAGAAACCATTCTTCCGTCCCTTGTTCCCCTTCAGTTAAGACTGACACAGATTATTGCCATAAAATTAAAGCACTGAGGGAGCTGTGGGGGAAGTGGGCATTGATCCATGTGATTCTGTGCTGCTGGCTGGACATTGATAGAGTAGAACCCCTTTTGGTTCATGTAGGTTATGCACAGGACCCCGATGATCGCACCTCAGTCACCTCTTGCACAATTGGAAAGCCAGCAACCTGATACCAGTGGTGAATCCCTCTCTGCTCAGTGGCAAATGTGATGAAAGTGGTGCCTTAAATAACACATCTGTCACCTGGATCTGTAAGTGAGAAAATGGACGACAATGCACGTCTTTGCCATAAATCGCAGGGTCAAGGTCATTTACATATCGTTTGGCATTAGCTGAACACATCTCCAGCACAACATGAGGACACTGCGCTCTGGAGATTGTCGGTGCAAAGGAAAGAACTTGCATTTCTATAGCCACTTTTACAGCCACAGTGCGTTCCAAAGTGCTTTACAGCAAATGAAGTACTTTCAAAGTGTAGTCACTGCTGTAATGTAGGGAATGTGGCAGCCAATTTGTGCACAGCAAGGTCCCACAAACAACAATGAGATAATGACCAGGTAATCTGTTTTAGTGATGTTGGTTGAGGGATAAATATTGGCTCCTCTGCTCTTCTTTGAAATAGTGCCATGGGATCTTTAACGTTCACCTGGAAGGGCAGACAGGACCTTGGTTTAACGATTGATCCAAAAGGCAGCACCTCCACCAGTGCAGCACTACCTCAGTACTGCACTGGAGTGTCAGCCTAGATTATGGTCTCAAGTCTCTGGGGCTTGAACTCATGACCTTTTAACTCAGAGGGGAGAGTGCTACTCACTGAGCCATGGCTGACACTCTTTAATAAACCTGGAATAGCTGAAGATTGCAGCACCAGAGTGAACATTGTGCGAGACTGAGATAACTGTTGGGGATGTGTAGTAGGTGGCTCAGGTGAGACTTTGTGGCACTTTTAAAGCATGTCTTCAATTGGAGGACTTGTCAGATACTTTGGAAGAGGGGAGAAGGACATTAGAAGGAGGTAGAACAGAGGCGCACAAAATGTCAGCAAAGCCGACCTACCTCCCGGAGGAGATGCAGAGAAGGAGAGATTGCTGGGTGTACATGGGAGGAAACCACAAAAAGTGTCTTACATGCCATACGGGGGGAGGTGGCAGTGGCACTGAGTGTTAACTCTCTCACCTCCAGAACTGCAGACTAGTACCGGAAAATGTTCAGTGACCTAACTAGGACAAGGCAAGGTAACACATTGGCCATTCTGCCTTCTCCTCCTGGGTACCATGGACACCAACACACTGTTCACCCTCTGATAGTAAAGCTGCACAGTAACCCTTCACATGGCACTGTGACTTAAACCTCTTCTTCCATTTTAAAAGGATGAGGCTCTTGTTACATTATTATTATATATGTTATTACAGTATTATATCAGCTGAATGATAGCACCTGGGGGATAGTCCTTAAATGCCAGCCTCCATTTGATTCATTCAATCCCATTACAGGAGAAGCTTGTGCAGAATGCCCGTGGAAGGCGGGGGACTAGAGAGGGTATTCTGGCCATCAGAGAGCTGTCTCCCTGTGAGGAGCAGGCCACGAGGCTCCTGGAGAGACACTCGGGGGAGGGCAAGATTGGTGGGACAGTGCAGGCATCCCTGTGAAGCAGTAGACAGCTAGAAGATTTCACACCTTTTCCGTCTCCTTAACCCTAAGGGGGTATGCTCACCCATTCTCAGCTAACGCCCTCCTTTCCTGCACATCCATCACAACTATGGGCGGCGGTGAATGATGACGTGGAGGAAGGAAGGAAGGAGATGATCAGGAGGGCGAGGACTAGAAGGTCAGAAATGCCTTCCCCATCGGCCGTGATGATGAATGATTTTGATGAGGAGGAGCAGAATGCTGAGGAAACATGAGTCTCTGGAGCAACATCTTGCCCCATGTTCCTCTGCCACAACCCCCTCAGTGTCATCCATGCGTCAGTCACTTTCTCACTCCCACACACCAGCTCAAGTACTTTCCCCCGGGGCAGGGAGGGGGGAAATTGGACAGTTTAAGGGATCTTTCCAGCATAGGCCGAGGAGACGGCTGCTCATGGCCTTGGAGTCGTGGGATCCTGAACTCTACTTACCTGAAAAGAGAAGATGTTTGAGGAATATCACACTTACGTACAGATCTAAGGTCAGTCTCCGAGCATGTGCGGCAACTGACAGGTCTGACTCGAGTCTGCAGCCCAGTCAACATCAAGGGAGCTTTTTCTTCATTGCAGGCACCAATGGAGTGTGAGATAACCTCAGTGGAATCTGCGAGACTCCCACCTCAGATGTGACCAAGGAACCAGTCAGTACCTTCTCCTCCACGGAAGCATAGACTGAAGTTCTGGTAGCAACAGAGGAGAGAATAGTCAGCATCATGCGCATAGGCTTCCAGAACCTGTGGGCTGGGATGCATGCAGTTGTCTCTCAGGGCTTTCAGGATCTGATAGATGACATTGGACCAGCTGTCCCACTGATTAATGGACACACAGATCCAGGGTCCAGTGGAATGGCAATGGCTGGAGGTGAGCAGCTTCAGGCCGCCATTTCTCAGGACATGCCAATGCATGCCAGGCATCTGGCCTTCTCTGTCAGAGCACCACAGCAGTGGCATGTAGGAGGTGACACCAGGCTGCCAGGCAGAAGATCCAGAGATGGAGCCAGCAGCGGCTCCCCCTCGAGACCAAGCTGCTATAAGAGGAGGACTACCTCAGTCCCGTAAGGCTTGTCTTCCAGTGCAGCAGCCAAAACATCACTTGCAACACACACCCTCAGGTTGCACCTAGAAGCAGCAGAATAGGAGAAGGAAGGTCAAGTTTCCACACCCAGGGAAAGCACTTTGTTAGGAGAGAGTAGGATAGCTTATGGTTGCTTTTTACAAGTCTTTAATAAAGGAGAATGTGCACTTATGACATGCTCAATTATTCATTCATATTATGTAGACTTGCATGGTCTTGTCGGGGCAAAGAGCTCTGATGTGACGTGACTTTCTAAGATGGGTACTGGATAGATGGATTTATAATTTACTTGAAGATAAGGAGAAAAGGAGGTTCTGGCAGTGGTGATGAAGGTAGACTGCGTTAATCAGATGAGAAGATTTCATTGATCAACTGAGTTCTGATGACCCTTACAGCCATCGCTGAGAAGTCCCCCAAGTGACAGCTCTATTGATGTTCTACTCCATGCGGTTCTGCCTACAAAGCAGCTAGTGCCTTCTCCCTAGGAATATCCATGTTCAGGCCATTCTGGATGGCAAAATTATGTAAGGCACAGCAGGCTACAACTATGCTGGTGACACGATCTATAAAATTTTGCAGAGTGTTTCAGAGCAACAAAACAACCCCTTAAGGACCCTGATGACTCTCTAATGACCGCTCTGGTACAGACATGTGCCTCACTGTCACACCCCTCATCTACTGTTCTTATTTTCTATGGCTCATTGTCCATGGCAGCAAAGGCTACATCTTGTCACCTACAAGCCATCTGTTAACTTCCCTATTTTCCTTCAGGTGTCAGCCGTGGCTCAGTGGGTAGCACTCTCACCTCTGTCAGAAGGTTGTGGGTTCAAGTCCCACTCCAGAGATTTGAACATATAATCCAGGCTGACATTTCAATGCAGTACTGAGGGAGTGCTGCACTGTTGGTGATGCCGCCTTTTGGATGAGACATTAAACCAAGGCCCCGTCTATCCTGTCAAGTGGACGTAAAAGATCCCATGGCACTATTTCGAAGAGGAATAAGAGAGTTCTCCCTGGTGTTTTGGCTAATATTTATCCCTTAATCAACATCACTAAAACAGATTATCTGATCATGTATCTCATTGCTGCTTCTGGGATCTTGCTATGCACAAATTGGCTGCTGCTTTTCTCACATTACAACAGTGACTACACTTCAAAAATACTATATTGGCCGTGAAGCGGTTTGGGACGTCCTGAGGATGTGAAAGGCGCTATATAAATGCAAGCCCTTTCTTTCTTTAAAATGCAATCAAAATACAAAAATCTCTTTGTTTTCATTGCTGCCTCCTTGTGCTTTTTGTAAATCAATGCTGCGTTTGTTTGCAGGGGTTCGTTTCCTTGGAATGTCTCCTATCAATCTATGGAGTTCCCAAAATTCTCTGCCTGTTCCCACTTCCCTCTCATTCTTTATACCAACTACAGTCTTAGGAGAAGTCAACAGCACTGGGTTAACACACTCGGGTCAGTGCCCACAATTGCAATGTAGAGGGACTCCATGGACAATGTATTCTATGGAAGGTCCTCAGTGAGCAGAGGAGATTCCACCCTCGACTACAGGTGGGACCACAGAGCTGTGTGTCCTCGTGTGAGATCCCCTCTCCCACTCACTGACCCGCCAGGATAGTGTGGATGTGAGCAAGTGTTGGGGGAGGGTAGCGGGAGGAGAGGCAGGAAGCTAACCTGAACAACAGGAAATAATGGGAGGAAAAGAGTGGTGTAACGGATGGAAATAAATGGAGAGAATAAATAAAAAGCAACATATGATTTTAAAGGACATCAAAATATGAACATCGGGCATTTGAACATAAAAGAATTGAACATGCTTCAAAAAAGCCTTCAAAATGATCTGTTGTTCCCTTTATCTCTGAAATTTTCCAGTGAATAATTCATGCATTCCTGTTCCTGTTTTAATTGCTCATTATTTTCTTGTTTTATTTCACATTGTCAACAAGTCATTAGCAGAAATTTATTTTATTTGCAAGCCATATATTCCTTTGCAACCCAATAGATTTTCCAGTGTTGTGCATCCCAAGTCCACCAGTTTTTAGGCCACAAAGCAGAGGCGGAGGGAAGGAAAGCCATTAAGCCTGGTCTCGGCCCTGATTGTGTCGCTCCCGTATGTCCAGATGGGCTTCGCTGGAGCTCCCTTCCTTGTGCTTCAAAGAGAGGGATCGATTTTCACCACATTCGCCTGATGTTAACGGGGTGGTAATGCTCTCCCCTTCCCTCCCTCACAGCCCACCCCCCCAGCAGCTTACCTTGCTGGAGGCAGCTCCGGCCCATTTCTAGTCTTCAATCTGGAGAGATATGTCGGGTCGCCTCTTTGCCCCCCCCCCCACCACAGCTCGCCTGGCGAATATAAATGAGGCTGGAGCCTCAAAATGCCTGGAGGCCGCTTCCCTGCCAGAACAGGCAGTCGACCAACGGCTTCACTGGACGGACCCCAGGCACCAGTAAATAGAATTACATAGAATTACATGAAAAGCACAGCACAGAAACAGGCCATTCGGCCCAACAGCTCCATGCCAGTCTTAATGCTCCACACGAACTTCCTCCCTCCCTACTTCATATCCTTCTATTCCTTTCTCCCTCATGAGTTTATCTAGCTTCCTCTTAAATCTATGCTAGTAACCTCAACTAATCCGTGTGGTAGCAATTTCCACATTCTAGTCGCTCCCTGGGTAAATAGGTTTCTCCTGAATTCCCTATTGGATTTATTAGTGACTACCTTATATTTATGGCCCCTAGTTCTGGTCTCCCCAGCAAGTGGAAACATCTTCTCTACATCTACCTTTTCATAATCTTAAAGACCTCTATCAGGTCACCCCTCAGTCTGCTTTTTTCTAGAGAAAAGAGCCCCAGCCTGTTCAATCTTTCCTGATAGGTATAACCTCTCAGTTCTGGTATCATCCTAGTAAATCTTTTTTGCACCTTCTCCAGTGCTTTGATATTCTTTTTATAATATGGAGACTAGAATTGTGCGCAGGACTCCAAGTGTGGTCTAACCAAGGTTCTATACAAGTTTAACATAACTTCCCTACTTTTCAATTCTACCCCTCTAGAAATGAACCCCAGTGCTTCGTTTGCATTTTTTTTGCAACGTTATTAACCTGCGTCGCTAATTTTAGTGATTTGTGTATCTGTACCCCTAGATCTCTCTGCTCCTCTATCCCGTTTAGACTCTTATTATTCAAGCAGTATGTGGCCCTCTAATTCTTCCAACCAAAATGTACCTCACACTTAGCTGTATTGAAATTCATTTGCCAATTACACACCCATTCTGCAAGTTTATTAATGTCTTCCTGTATTTTGTCGCAGTCCTCCTCAGTATTAACTATACCCACCCCCCTCAATTTGGTGTCATCCGCAAACTTTGAAATTGTACTTCCGATTCCCAAGTCCAAATCGTTGATGTAAATGGTGAACAACAGAGGTCCCAGCACCAATCCTTGTAGAACACAACTTCCCACCTTTTGCCAGTCTGAGTAACTACTTTTAACCCCCCACTCTCTGTTTTCTGTTTAGTCGGCAGCTTGCTATCCATTCTGCTACTTGTTCTCTGGCTTCACATGCTCTGACCTTAGTCATGAGTCTACAATGCGCTATCTTATCGAAGACCTTTTCAAAATCCAAATATATTACATCTACAGCATTACCCTTGTCTACTCTTTCTGTTACTTCTTCAAAGAATTCAATAAGTTTGGTCAAGCATGACCTTCCCTTTTGAAATCTGTGTTGACTATTCTTTATTATATTTTCGGGTTTCTAGATGTTTTTCTATTACATCCTTGAGTAAAGATTCCATTATCTCTCCTACCACCAACGTTAAACTAACTGATCTTTGGTTCCCTGGACTGGTTCTATCTCCCTTTTTAATTAAAGGAATCACATTAGCTGTCCATCCATCCTCTTGCACTATTCCATTATCTAATGATTTTTTATATATATGTAATAGTGCCTCTGCTATCTCTTCCCTAACTTCTTTTAATATGTATGGATGCAATCCATCTGGATCAGAGGTTTTATCCTAAGTTTGATTAGTTTATCAATTATCTCCCCCCTTTCTATCTTAAAGGTCTTTATATCTTTTTTGATCTCTTCTTCTAATGTCATGCCCACCTTGTTAGTCTCCCTGGTAAATACTGAGGCAAAATAATTATTTAATATTTCTGCCATTTCACTGTAATTACCTGTGAGTTTATCATATATATCCTGTCGTGGCCCTTTCCCTATTCTGATTTTTCTCTTGTTATTTATGTGTGTGTAGAATAGTTTACTATTTCTTTTTATATTCTTTGATAATTTAATTTCATAGCTGCTCTTTGCCTTCCCAATTGTTTTTTTAACTTCTTTCCTATTTTTGTATTCTCTTTTGTCATCCTCTTCTTTGTTGTCTATGTACTATGTACGTTGTTGTCTGTGTGCCTTTTTCTTTAGTTTCAATTTTGCCCTTATTTCTTTATTCATCCATGCTGTATCATTACTGGCTGGTTTGTTCTTCCTTTTTAGTGGGATATATTTCTCCTGGATTTTATTGATCACCATTTTAAATGTTTCCCACTGCTGTTCTATTTCTTTGTTTATCAGTAAATTTTTCCAGTTTATTTTTCCTAGTTCCATTCTCATCCCCTGAAAATCAGCTTTTTCCCAATATATTACTTTGGTCTTTGTCTTACTTATGTCCTTTTCAATCTTTATCTTAAACCTTATTATGCTGTGATCACTGTTGCCTAGATGTTCCCCTATACTTACTTCTCTTATCTGTTCTTGTTCATTTCCCATTATTAAATCCAGCAATGCTTTCTTCCTTGTTGGGCCTTTTACATACTGGGTGAGAAATGAGTCCTGCACACATTGTAAAATCTCTATTCTCTCTACTCCTTTACCTATCCTTAGGGGATAGTTAAAATCTCCCATGATTATCATTCTATGTCCTTTACTCATTTCACATATTTGCTCACATATCTCTCCCTCCACCTCCTTTCCACTGTTAGGTGGTTTGTAACATAATCGATCCCTTCTTATCTTTTATTTCAATCCATAAGGATTCTGTTTCTAACCTTCTGTTAGTTATGACCCTCTTTTCTACTGCCATTATGTTATCTCTAATTAGCACAGATACTCCTCCACATTTATTCCTTCCCTATCCTTTCTGATTATGTTAGAGCCTGCAATATTTAGTTGCCAGTCCTGTTCTTTATGTAGCCACATTTCATTTATTCCAATTACATCTGATTCCTCACTACGGATTATTGCCTCTAGTTCCCCCGTTTATTTTGGATGCTGTTTACATTGCTGTACAGACCATCTCTCGTAGGTAGGAGGTGTGAGGCAATCTTTAGTAGGTAGGAGGTGTGGGACCATCTCTCGTAGGTAGGAGGTGTGGGACCATCTCTCGTAGGTAGGAGGTGTGGGACCATCTCTCGTAGGTAGGAGGTGTGGGACCATCTCTCGTAGGTAGGAGGTGTGGGACCACCTCTCGTAGGTAGGAGGTGCGAGACCACCTCTAGTAGATAGTCTCACTTTGAACCTGTGTGGGATATTTCTTCTTGGTGCAATGCTACTTTTTAAATGTGCCCTGTCACAGGATCACAAAATAAATATGGATATGGAAGGTCAATTAATTCATCTTTATTTATTCTTCCAGAAGGACCCTGCAGTCCTCCCTCACCCCCATGTTCCCCCTCCCAATGCAACATCCAATTGTTCCTTAAGTAATTTCAAGGTTTTTGACTCCACTCCTCTATCCGAGAGACCTGTCCATGTGCTACTCATTCGTTGTGTAGAGAAGGACTCAGTCCTAAATGTATCTTTTACTAGTTTGGACCTGTGTCCCCTTGTCTACAATTTTAATTTCCAGATTTACCTGCTCCATATCTAATCTACCTCAATAAAGTCACCTCTCAGTTGCCTCCTTCCACAGCTGAAAAGCCAAAATTTCTCCAGTCTTTCCTCATAACTCAGACCCCTGACACTAGGGCCATGAGTGTCCGCGGAGGTTTCTCCGGATCATCCACCATATCTTCAGAAGAAAAGCTGCAAATACCCAGGAAAATGGTCTTTACACCCTTTGTTCTGGGATTTCCACAGCTCTTCTGTCGAAATTACGACAGACAGTCGGGAGAATCACTGTGGAAGTTCAGCCCATAGGGATTAGCCCCTTGGCTCTTGTCTGCTTGAATTATTGCCCTTGAATCTCACTGATCAGAATTGGGCCCAATACTCTACCAGAGACCTGGGCACTTTATCACCTTACAACAACAACAAGAACTTGCATTTATATAGCGCCTTTATGGTAGTAAAACGTCCCAAGATGCTTCACAGGAGCGTAATCAGACAAAATTTGACACCAAGCCACATAAGGAGATATTAGGACAGGTGATCAAAAGCTTGGTCAAAGAGTTTGATTTTAAGAGCGACTTAAAGAAGGAGAGAGAAGTAGACAGACGGAGAGGTTTAGGGAGGGAATTCTAGAGTTTAGGGCCTAGGCAGCTGAAGGCATCGCCGTCAATAGTGGAGCGAAGGAAATTGGAGATACACAAGAGGCCAGAATCAGAGGAGCGCAGAGATCTGGAAGGGTTGTAGGGCTGGAGGAGGTTACAAAGATAGGGAGGGGTGAGGCCATGGAGGGATTTGAAAACAAGGATGAGAATTTTAAAATCGAGGCATTGCTTGACTGGGAACCAATATAGGTCAGCGAGCACAGGGGTGGTGAATACTGTAGAGTCATTTTAATATTCAGAGAATGCTGTGCCCACTCATTGGGATAGATGATTTTGTGTGATAGTGTAAAATGGGTGATAGTGAGTTAGCTATTGCTATTGAAGTCAGTGGAAATAAAAATGGGGAGAGATGTAAAACGGGCGGCCGATTCACTATCACCCGTTTTACAATATCGCACAAAGTCAAGATCTACCCCATTCTTTCATAAGCTATTTAGCCATTGAGGACCATAGCTCTATGCAACCTGTAGCTGGCAGTATAACTCAGGTCTGCTGGCAGCACATTTCATCAGCAGTCTGCGATTGGTATCTATAATGTTGGATCTCAAAAGACACAAAGTCAATGGATAAATTTCAATGCGCTAAGAAAATGGCGATTGACGTTCAAATTATTCACTACAGCTAATTACTACATTAATGATTCACAGCCCTAATTATGCAGTCATTGACCACAAATACTGCATCCTCTGTACTTGGTTTTATTTGTTATCCAATCAAACAAATTTATTTTTCTTGATATATTAAATTTCATTTCTGATATTGATATAATTTTCTTTGTAAATTTTGCATTTTTATTAAAATACTTCATTCAGTTGCTTGTTGTATACAGTGAGATACCAGGGGATATGCAGGGAGACCAATCAGTGGTGCACTGATCTGGATAGAGAGTAATAACACTTTATAAATGCAAAGCAGAAATGGAATTGTCACCAACAACACTCAGTGAAGTATCTCTGAGAGGAACAGTAAGGTCCTGGATATTTTTTTTTCACTTCTATTTTAATGGGGACCGATGAAAACGCTGTTTGTAACTAGATGTTTGTAAAACTCCCTCTACACTGCCCCCCTAAGGTGCCTTGATCCACTGCATCAGTGTAACTTTTTATGTTGCTGCTCCCATCTCTCTGGGTGAGATCCGAGATTTGTGTTAATTGTGTTATCCTGCTCAGCGATGGGATGAACAGAACGAGACTCGCTGTGATCTCAGGGCATCACAGCTGCCAAAAGGCCCGCTTTTGGAGCATCAACATGGCACAATCTTGGCGGGCGAGGGGAGGGCTTTCCGGTTAGGACTCAGTCCCGATGGATCTCCGCCCCTTTCTGCCTGCGATCCAAATTTCTGACAGAATTAGGGGCGAGTATTTCTTGCGCCCGTCCCTTAATATCCTAACATCGTTGAAAGAGGCGATAACAGCCCCACCAGATCTCACTGGTTCATCTATCTCTGCTTGCAATAACCCCCTGTCTGACAGAGCAGCAAACATTCCTACATTCCTTCACCCTCCATGGGGCAGGCGCCCAGGAAATTTGTCGGGCAAGGTGGCCAACTTTTCACATTATAAAGAGCGGTACATAGAATGTGGTAAATATATCTTTGCCCTTGAGTAACACCACTGGAGATCAACCAGTTTTGTTTTACAAACTGTCACCATACGGGTTAATTTTAACCTAACCCGCCCACTTCACACGCTGCTCGATTTTACTTTGCATTGAAGTCAACGGTGTCAGCCTTGGCTCAGTGGTACGTCTCTTACCTTTGAGTCAGAAGGTTGTGGGTTCAAGTCTCACTGCAAAGGCTTGAGCACGAAATCTAGGTTGACACTCCAGCGCAGTACTGAGGGAGTGCTGCACTGTCGGAGGTGCCATCTTTTGGATGAGATGATAAATCGAGGCCCCGTCTGCCCTCTCAGGTGGACATAAAAGCCATAATTTCGAAGCAGAGCAGGGAAGTTCTCCTGGTGTCCTGGCCAATATTTATCCCTCAACCAACAACATCAAAACAGGTTATCGACAAAGACGGAAAAAGGACACTGTTAGAAGAAAGAACTGCACCAAGTAGAATAGAAAAGTCCTGGGCAAGCAGATGGAATGGTGTTGACAGCTTGTGTGACAGAGCTTAGGGGAGGATGTTGGACAGAGAGGAGGAAGGATCCTTGTGATACAAACCCTACACTGCGGCTCAGCTCCATGTTTCCCCACCTCATGCCTGTTGTGGCCCTGGATGTCCAGGGTCCGCTCCTTAAATGGGTCGAGGGCTCCGATCGATGCTTCATCATCTCTCTCCTGTTATGTGCTTTCTCCTATAAAAGATGAAGCAGGGATAAAGAAGGTGATAAAGTGTGAAATGAAAATAGCCAATCCCATGTATGATGGGAGGAGAGGTAAGTGCTAAGATACAGACGTTGTGTGTTAGTGACTCTGCTTATGCTGAGGGAAGGAGTGCCAAAAGTGAACTCTGGAGGATATGGCGACCGGGGAAAGCAGAGTGATTATGAAGGAAGGGATTTATGAGCAGTACAGAGATCCTGCACCTGTGGGTTGGAGAAGAGTGTAAAGAGGTACCTAGGCACTTGCTTACCTGCCCCTTCTGGTGAGGTCACTGCGTTTCTTGTCAACAGCTATGCCCAACAGTGTGGAAACCATAGAGTTAAAATCAAAGCCTTTCACTTACTGCTCTTTTACTGCCCCACTGCTGGGAGTCTGAGGTGCCCACCTGAATCAAGTGGGAGCCCTCAGGCATTCATGATAATTGAGGCCCCATTACAGAGGTAAGACACCAAGGGCATTCTCACAGATCAGTAGAAATGTCTGATCAGAAGTGAAGGCCCTCGAGGTAAGTAAAAAAAAACATATTTTGTGGAGCCAAGAGGAGCAGGAGAGCAAATTTAACTCCTGTGACTTTAAGTGGATTCTCAGGCATGTTGATATATTTTGGAGTCAGTAATCAGGCAAGATTTACTCTGCTAGTTTGATGTATTTTCCAATGTGTGGTAGTGTGGGATTGTTAGCCAACAGAGCTGCTCATAAGGAGAGAGTGATGGAAAATGTAATGAATAAATCAAAACTCGAAGTCACACCGAGTTTGGTTTGAATGGATCAGCTTGACTTTCCTCTTCAAAGGGAAAGTGTATAAATCTACATTGTAACCATGACAATAGCATCCTGCCAGCTGTTTGAAGCAATTCTACATTTTTTGGTTCTACCCTATGGTTTTATTGGCCTACAGGTCTGTAAATCAGGTGGCCACATTTAAGATCGATGTTTGGCTAAGATTTAGATCCTTTGTTGTCCTCAGTCAGCCATTTCCAGAATGCAGCAGTACAATGCCACATTCTGTTTTTGTTTTATTTCAGCTTTTCCCAATATAATGCCCCCAAATTCCACAATCCCATCAGTGACACTCTCCAGCACTGACTTTGTGGAGTTTCCATGGGTCAGCCTGCCGCAGGCACCACTTTGGCTGCATCTCTGGTGCCTGCCTACACCTGCCTTCCAGAAACTCTGGTGCCTGTCCATCTGTTGCCGGGGGAGGGGGTTGCCTAGGCTTCTCCTCCCACCACCCCCGATCCTGCCAAAGGTGAGGGGAGAAAGGGGACCAATATTATGAATAATTTTTTTTTGAGTGCTCGCTTGGCCTGGGCCTCACCAGAGGGGTCGACAAACGTCTTGGAGGAGGCCGCAATGCCTTCACTCACTTCGTGTTCCTACCACCACCACTACACCAGGTCTCCTTCCACCCGACAAGCGGGAAGTCCTGACTTAGGCATTCTCTGACCCGTGCCATCATTTGCCTTGTAAAAGGTTAGGATGGGGGGGGGGAGGTGGGTCTGAAGTTCAGCCCCCTTCCAGGCATCCAGGAAATTCCGTAATATGACGGAGACCTAAGGAACCAGGTCTTTCCCATTTTCCTGGGGGTTCCATCAGTCTCCCACCAGAGTTCTAGCCGAATGTCGCCAGATACTCCACCCGAGGAATTTTAGTGCCAAAGGGGTATAAACCTGCCTTGATCGGAAGCGCAAAATGGGAGAGAGCGAATCAGCTGCCCGTTTTACACTCCACCTCATTTTCTTATCCTTGGATATACAACTCTCTATTACCTTCATCCATATATGGTAAAAAGCTGAGGCCCCAGGACAGATCCCAGGGAAACATCACTTGTCATATCCCGCCAGTGAGAGTCCATTCCCTTTATCCCGACTCTCTGTCTCCTCCCTCCCAAACAATTTTCAACCCATGTCCCAAGGTTAACTCCAGTTCCACACGCTCTCATTTTTGCTAACAATCTCTGGTGTGGAACCTAATCAAATGCCTTCTGGAATTCTACATAGACAACATCCATAGACACACCACTGTCCACCCTGTTATTGAACTCCTCGAAAAATTCAACTAGATTAGTCAGATATGACCTACCCTTTACAAATCCATGCTGACTCTCTTTGATCAGCTCATACTTATTCAAGTGCTCAGTTACTCTGTCCTTGATGATAGATACCAATAACTTCCCCACAATTTATGTTAAACTGACCGGTCTGTAGTTACCTGATTTCTCCCTCTTAAATAATGGAGTGATATTTATAATTTTTCAATCCAGAATCTAGAACACTTTGGAAAATTATGACTAACACATCTGTAATTTTCCCACCTGTCTCTTTTAATTTCCTAAGGATTTGGCTACCTTAAGTCCCATTATTTTCTCCATTACAATTTTAAAATTCTATCAAATCTAGTAAGTTCCTCCCCTTGACTTATTTTTAGGTTCCCTTATACCACTGGTATTTTGTCCTCTTCCTCTACTGTGACAATAGATACAAAGTATTCATTTAACTGGATGGGAGGCCAGTGAGGAGAACATTGGAATAGTCGAATCTGGAGGTGACAAAGCCATGGATGAGGGTTTCAGCACCAGATCCACTGAGGCAGGGGTAGGGGTGGATGGTGATATGGAATAGGAACATAGTAACAGGAGTAGGCCATTCAGCTCCTCGTGCCTGTTCCGCCATTTGATAAGGTCATGGCTGATCTGTGATCTAACTCCATATATCTGCCTTTGGCCCATATCCCTTAATACCATTGGTTGCCAAAAAGCTATCTATCTCAGATTTAAATTTAGCAATTGAGCTAGTATCAATTGCTGTTTGCGGAAGAGAGTTCCAAACTTCTACCACCCTTTGTGTGTAGAAATGTTTTCTAATCTCACTCCTGAAAGGTCTGGCTCTAATTTTTAGACTGTGCCCCCTACTCCTAGAATCCCCAACCAGCAGAAATAGTTTCTCTCTATCTACCCTAGGTTCCCCTTAATATCTTATAATCAGATCACCCCTTAACCTTCTAAACTCTAGAGAATACAACCCCAATTTGTGTAATCTCTCCTCGTAACTTAACCCTTGAAGTCTGGGATCATTCTAGTAAACCTACGCTGCACTCCCTCCAAGGCCAATATGTCCTTCGGAAGGTGCGGTGCCCAGAACTGCTGACAGTACTCCAGGATGCCGAGATTGCAAACAGTCTACTTCAGCCTGAGACAGTGGCCAATGAGGGGGATGGAATCAGTGGTAAGGGCCTGGATTGTGCAGGGGGCTATAGACTATGGCTTTGATCATCCCAATGATCAATTGGAGGAAATTGTGACTGGATGTTGGGCAAGCAGTCTGAAAATTGAGACAGTGAAGGGGTTGAAAAAGGTGATGGAGAGATAGAGCTGAGTGTAGCCAGCTGGCTAATGGGTTATTCAATCCTAATCAGTCCGACTCCAAGATCCTTTACGACTTGGTCTGTCTCTCACTCTCTATGGGCACTTTGGAATATTTTATTACATTAAAAACATTATACAAATGCAAGTTGTGGTTGCTCTTTATCATTTAAGTGAAACCTTAATGGGAACAATAACAAAGAAGTTCCACTGCCTGCATCCTCAGGGAAACGAGAGGGAAATATGTGAGGCTTTGCTTAATATTCTTAGGAGTTGAAAAAACTGGAGGATTGCAAATATAAGTCTGATGTTTTAATTGATCATTGGTATGAACAAAGCCATAGTCTATAGCCCCCTGCACCAGATAGCCTGATATCGGTAGTGGGGCAAATGCTCGAGAGAATCAGTGGGAATGTTCATCGATAAGGCCGAGAGAGCATAAAAAATATTCAGCAGCAAGATATCATAATTCACTAATAGACTGGAGCCGTCTGAGGAGATAAATAACATAAAGTAACGGAAAGGGTTTGATAAATCTTCTCCTCCAGCGTATGGGCCTGGTTGGCTGTACGGTTCTCTGTTTTGATTCTCTGCGGTTGCCATGGGAATTCTTGACTGCTGGAGATTTATGGGAATGCACGTCACATGCTGCAGGAGTTGATCAATGATATCACTCAGATACATGAAATATTAAAAGCAGTGTCTCAAGGGTACACATTGAGCAGTATGTAGCCCATTAATATTGGGTAATTCTTACTGATTACAAAGTAATAGGCAGTAATAAATGTGCAGTAGTATACAAGCAGAAGAGCTGAATGGCATTAATGGTTACCAGAACATGTGGGGCTCGGCTACTCCGTATGAATTATTTATTCTTTCTTTTCTTCAGTTATATGGACACAGCTCCTATGGCCTGAATTCCATATTAGCCATTTAACCAGTTAAGTGAATCCACGAAACGCTCATTCTGAATAGAATTTGTTCTGTTTTTTTGTCAATTCTCACTCTGTTGTGGAAACAACCAGGTCGATTTTAACTCGGGGCGGGAGTCGGGCCAATGGGGCCAAACAGACGGCAATATGTCTGGACCCTCCGGAGCGTGAGGCCCTGGAGCTCAAAACTGGGCATCGGTGAGGCACAGTGACCAGTCAGCAGCCACAACAATCTGTAACCTCATGGCCCAGGCATATCCCTCACTCCTTCATCACCATCAAGACAGACGATCAAACCTGGTTCAATGAAGAGTGTAGAAGAACATGCCAGGAACAGCACCAGGCGTATTTTTGAAAATGAGGTGCCAACCTGGTGAATCTACAATACAGGACTACATGAGATGTCAAACAGCGGAAGCAGTATGCTATAGACTGAGCTAAGTGATCCCACAACCAACGGGTCAAATCAAAGCTTTCCAGTTCTGTCACATCAAGTCATGAATGGTGGTGGACAATTAAGGATGAGGTCCCTTGAATATCCCCATCCTCAACGATAACAGAGTCCAGCACTTGAGTGCAAAGGACAAGGCTGAAGTATCACAACCATCTTCAGCCAGAAGTGCCAAGTGGATGATCCATCTCGGCCTCCTCCTGAGGTCCCACCATCATAGAAGCCAGTCTTCAGCCAATTCGATTCACTCCACGTAATATCAAGAAACTGCTGAGTGCACTGGATACAGCAAAGGCTACTGGTTCCGACAACATCCCAGCTGTAGTGCTAAAGAGCTGTGCTCCAGAACTAGCTGCACCTCTAGCCAAGCTGTTCCAGTACAGCTACAACACTGGCATCTACCCGACAATGTGGAAAATTGCCCAGGTCTGTCCTGTCCAAAAAAAGCAGAAAAAATCCAACCAGCCAATTACCACTCTATTCACCTGCTCGCTATCATCGGCAAACTGATGGGCTCCTTTGGCATGGGCTTGATGGGCCGAATGGCCTCCTTCTGTGCTGTAACCAGTCTATGATCCTATGATTCTAAGATGTTGTCAACAGTACTATCAAGGGGCTCTTACTCACCAATAATTTGCTCACTGATGCTCAGTTTGGATTCTGCCAGGACCGCTCAACTCCAAACCTCATTACAGCCTTGGTCCAAACATGGACACGGTAACTTAATTCCAACGGTGCGGTGAGAGTGACTGCCTTTGACATCAAGGCGGTATTTGACCGAGTGTGGCACCAAGAAGCCCCAGTAAAACTGAAGTCAGTGGGAATCAGGGGGAAAACTCTCCAGTGGCTGGAGTCATACCTGGCACAAATGAAGATAATTGTGGTTGTGGGAGACCAATCATCTCAGCCTCAGGACATCACTGCAGGAGTTCCTCAGGGAAACAACCTCAGACCAGTCATCTGTAGCTGCCTCATCAATGACCTTCCCTTCATCATAAATGAGCATTGGCGGGGTCTGTTGGGAGGTTCTGCATGTGTTGCTATTCTGAGAGACAGCAGCATCATGCATGCCCATTTCTGCCATGCCACTAAGTACTGGATTCTCCCTGCTTTGGTCATCGATCTGCAGGAAAGCAGACCTCGTGTTGCCAGAGAGATGAGCAAAGCCCCGTGAGGTACTTACCTCCAACTCAGCGCCAATCCTTCAGTGAAGAGACCTCTCCAGTATGGCACTCAGGTTTATGGCAGAAGCCTGAGCATTCCCTAAGGAAGAACAGCCTTCCCATAGGGTCTTTGGCATGGGGTCTCCACTGCAGATGTCCCCAGAGTTGCTATACACTTCAGGGTCGACGACATCGGGCTTGGTTCTGCACAGGTAGGTAGTGGGCTCTTCCATTTGGGAAGTATCTGCAGGACACCGTCTGGCACAGCCCCAAGAGCCTGCTCTGTTGTAACTGTGTTTATGAATATTTCCCATTTGGTATGCTTATTGAAGATGTCCCGCCTTCTAAATTTATGATTCTCCTAAAAACTAACATACACAGCAACTCCCGGTGAAAGTATTTCCGATGTGGCTGCACATGGCAACCAAAGGAATTAGGGTTCTGGGACCAGGATTCGTAACCAATCCTAAGGACGGTGAGGAATGCCAAACCTATTATTTTCTGTCAAGATCCCAACCTAACATAAGGCCAGCGACACTGCTCTTGGCTACGCTACACGAGTTAGAGCTCCCAGCCCAGATCTTCACGTGAGGGGAGCGCATATCAGGAATTTGGACACAGAGATCAGCAGGTCTGATTTTCCATGAAGCCCTCACTGAGCGTCACGCATAAAATTGACACCTCTCAGTGCAAAGGGCAAGAAAAACAAATACTATGATAAGTTAACCCGTAAATGTTTTCTAGAAATGTTTCAGGGGGGCATAATCTTAAAATTAGAGCTAGGAGTGAAATCAGGGAACACTTTTTCACACAAAGGGTGGTGGAAATCTGGAACTCTCTCCCCAAAGGATTGTGGATACTGGGGCTGCTAGAGCTTTCATAGAGTCATAGAGTCATAGAGTTATACAGCACGGATATAGGCCCTTCGGCCCATCGTGTCCGCGCCGGCCATCAAGCCCTGTCTAATCTAGACTGAGATCGCTAGATTTTTGCTAGGTAAGGATATCAAGGGAAATGGAGCTGTGGTACAGATCAGCCATGACCTAATTGAATGACGATACAGGCTCGAGGGGCTGAATGGCCTCCTCCTGTTCCTATGTTCCTGGGCACTGCTGTTGGGGGTGAGTTGAAAAGCCCCTGGTTTAGAGCACAGTGGACAACACTTTCCAAATCATACGGTTCTGTAAAGAATAAAAGCCCCGGGAACTTGCAGGTTGAATCAGGGTGTGGTTATCTGAGGCCAGCAACAAGCGAGGGAGGCTGTTCCAGTGACTTAACTGATGTATATTTTCCACAGATTCTTCAGCTAATTTGAAAATGATCAATGCATTCTGCTGGTAACATTTCCCAATGAGTAAATCACTGGTGCATTAATGAAATGGCTTCAGTAGCCCAGCCAGCTTGTTTCGAAAAGCCATTAATTGCAAATGGATCAAAAAGGGAACAATCGTAAATATCAAATTAATCTCGGAAAAATCAGGCACCCCTTTCATTTAATGGAGAAGTAGCAAATTTTATGCTTGTAATTTCCTGGCAAATGTGATTTAATGGTGTAATTTCATTTTAAAATTACCCTGGGTCAGAAGGTTAATGTGCGGAGGGGAAAATGAAACTGATTCTCGTGGTCGCTCATATAGTGGAAATGACGGCTGGCCAGGTCAGAGATCAAAGGCCCAGTTCACTGATTTGTGCAAAGAATTTATTGACTGCCAGAACAAAATTGATTTTTCTCCTCGTTGACAGCCCTGCCCGATTGGGTTAGGTAAATCAACACATATTGTAAGTAGCTATATGTGAAGGAATTGTTTGGGATCTCTGGTTCAGGCTCAGTGATGTGCTGGAACTTGACACAAAATAAAAGTGATCAGGAGCTTTTCGCTCCATTTGTTCTGTGCATAATTCAGGTCATTGAGCAGCACGAGCTCCATGAGCAAGTTTCCACACAGCAGGGTGTAGATCTTACGCTAGCAAGTGTAAGTCCATTTGTGTAAGTCCCACCACTGGAGATGGTAGTATTGGTGTGTGACGGAGGGGGGCTCCAGCACACGAGCAGCAATTTTATTCAGGCTGCAACACAGGGCCAAACCCTGGGTGATCAGTTTGGCTGCCGAGAGTCTTAAAGTCTTAATTTGGAGTGATCAAGAAGGCATATTCTGATGTTGTGAGACATGGAGGGTCATTAGACTGAGGAAGTGGGATTGGTGAGTTGCGTTCGTCTGCAAGGATGTGCAATTACACAAATATGATGTGGAATCATTTTCCCATTGCCTAATGCTGGTGGTCAATCAGGTTCAAAGGATTCCTATGGGTTAGAGTCAATGGCCGCCAAGTCCAGAGCTCTCCAACAAACCCTTGAGATCATCCCCTGGGACTGGGTCTGGAGAGAGCTCTATATTGCTTTGGCATCAGACCCAACCAGCCATAGTAGGGATCCCTCGGCACAGATGTTGGAAAAGCCAGTGGTGCACAATGGAAAGCCGTAATGAAGCAGTTTGATAGAAGTGGATCACCTAACGGTGGTCATGGATGGTATATACGCTGAACTCTTCAATGTTGCTCTAGATGAGATGGGAGGTAACATCAACTCACCAACTCTCCCTGAACTTGCTCTGAGGCTGGTGAATATTACATACAATTACATAGAATTTACAGCACAGCAACAGGCCATTCGGCCCAACTGGTCTATGCTGGTGTTTATGTTCCACATGAGCCTCCTCCCCCCCTACATCATCTAACCCTATCTGTATATACTTCTATTCCTTTCTCCCCGATGTGTTTATCTAGCTTCCCCTTAAATGCATCTATGCTATTTGCCTCAATCACTCCTTGTGTTAGCAAGTTCCACATTCTAACCACTCTTTGTGTAAAGAAATTGCTCCTAAATTCCTTATTGGATTTATTAGTGACTATTTTATATTTATTCCCTAGTTTTGGAATCCCCCACAAGTGGAAACATCTTCTCTACGTATACCCTATCTAACCCCTTCATAATTTTAAAGACCTCCATCACCCCTCAGCCTTCTCTTTTCTAGAGAAAAGAGCCCCAGCCTGTTCAGTCTTTCTTGATATAACCTCTCAGTTCCGGTATCATCTTTGTAAATCTTTTTTGCACCTTCTCCAGTGCCTCTACATCCTTTTTGTAAAATGGAGACCAGAACTGAGCTGTTTGAGGCATGCGGAGCCTTAGTGGTCCAAAGCGTAGTTGTGATTTCGACAAGAAGGAGCAACCTAGTGAGACTGAAAACCACTAAGGAATTTGATTGATATCCGAGACTCTTAAGGTGGTTCTAGTTTTTGTGACACACAGATCTGATGCATTGTAGGTTGATGGTGTAATCAAAATGGAACAGGCTGGATTCGTCTCTCATGAGAAATGTGTAGGACGGGTTGTAACTTTATACAAGTTTGCAGAGCATTGTAACGCTCATTGAGTTTCATAAGGCCTTTGACCTCATACCTCATGCGACCTCCATGAAGAAGCTGGAAGCTATAGTCCAAATCCTGGGTTTTAGCCAAGATCCGTGTGAGGATGGATGAGAGACTCGCTGCACCTATTTCTCGTGGAAAGGCAATGAAGCCAAAATGTCCACCATCACTCATCCTATTCAGTGCATTCAGCAATGATGTGTTGAATGACATCATAAGATGTGGTCTCAGAGTGCCTGTTTCAGTATTGTGAAAGTATTGTGGTTCACAGGTGATATTGCGGTGCTCCTGTTCACAGGTGATATTGTGGTGTTTGTAGACTCATCTGGGATGTAGTGTCTGTTCTACTCACCATCTTGAATAATGGGCCAAACAGTGAGATTGGGTGGTGGGCACAGGGCTCAAAAGGAATCTCAGAGTTATTGGTTTGAAGATACGGGGGGTATCTGTTCCGATTGCTGATTCATGTTGGTACCTGGAGGAGCTGATGGATGCCAGTTTCAGCCTGGATGCAGTCCTTTGGGACCAAGCTGTGGAGAGACAAAAGGCACTTTTCAATCTTTTTTCAATGACAGCAAAGTGCGGGGATGACACACCTGGTGATCAATGTTCAGAACCAAATCAACCCTTTGTGGCAGCCTCTGTATTCTGATACCTGAACCAGGCAGGTCCACTGTATTGTTGATGATTAACCAGCCAGCCTGGCTCTCTAATGGAACCTGGAGCAGTAGACTAGTCACTGGGGCCTGAGGTTGTTCTCACTTTGCTCCTGGTAATCCTGGGCAAGCAGCAGGAAGCTTACCAGTGCTCGGTATTGTGGTTTTACTGGTTAAACTCCAGCTGTACCCTTGTGTGGATTTGACAGTCACTAAGCCTTGGCTGTATTAGCCAGCACCTAAGGTCTCTGGACATTGGTAACTGGGGTGTGTCTGTAGGGGGATACAGTGTGGACTCCATGTTGGGAAAACTTGTGTGCAGATCTCAGTAGCTTAGTTTGGAGACTCTTAAACATAGTGATGGGTTTCTGTGCCAGTCAGACATCCAGATAACGCAAAACAATGGCCAAACTCAGTCTGTGCTGGACAAATGCAGTTGTATTTACTTCCACAGCCAGACCAAAGCCATAAACCCTTTGTACTGAATATTATTTAGGAATATAGGAACATATAATAGGAGAAGGCCATTCAGCCCTTCAAGCCTGTTTTGCCATTCAATTAGATCATGAATAAACCTTATCTTAACTTCATTTACACGCCTTGGTTCCGTAACCCTTGATACCCTTGCCTAACAAAAAATCCATCAATCTCAGGTTAGAAATTTTCACTTGACCTATTTCTCGTGGAAAGGCAATGAAGCCAAAATGATTTCCACTCCCCTTTGCGTGAAGAAGTGCTTCCTGACATCACCCCTGAACGGCCTAGCTCTAATTTTAAGGTTATGCCCCCTTGTTCTGGATTCCCCCCACCAGAGGAAATAGTTTCTCTCTCTGTACCCTATCAAATCCTTTAGCCATCCTAAACATCTAAATTAGCTCATCTCTTAATTTTCTATACTCAAGGGAATGCAAGCCTTGCCTAATTTAGTTGTTGCATAGTAACTGTTTCAGGCAGGAGAAGACCTTCGGTCCATCTAGCCCACCTGTCCAGTGTTCCCTTGGTGCATTTCCAATAACCTTGAATCCCATTTGTTCACAAGAACCTATTAGTTCCTTCTTGAAACCCATTAAAGTTTCATGTTCCACCACCCTTGCCAGAAATATACAAAACCCTGGTTAGACTGCACCTGGAGTACTGTGAGCAGTTCTGGGCACCGCACCTTTGGGAGGACATATTGGCCTTGGAGGGAGTGCAGCGTAGGTTTACTAGAATGATACCCGGACTTCAAGGGTTAAGTTACGAGGAGAGATTACACAAATTGAGGTTGTATTCTCTAGAGTTTAGAAGGTTAAGGGGTGATCTGATCGAAGCTTATCAGATATTAAGGGGAACAGATAGTGTGGATAGAGAGAAACTATTTCCACTGGTTGGGGATTCTAGGAGTAGGGGGCACAGTCTAAAAATTAGAGCCAGGCCTTTAAGGAGTGAGATTAGAAAACATTTCTACACACAAAGGGTGGTAGAAGTTTGGAACTTTCTTCCGCAAATGGCAATTGATGCTAGCTCAATTGCTAAATTTAAATCTGAGATCGATAGCTTTTTGGCAACCAAAGGTATTAAGGGATATGGGCCAAAGGCAGGTATATGGAGTTAGATCACAGATCAGCCATGATCTTATCAAATGGCGGAGCAGGCATGAGGGGCTGAATGGCCTACTCTTGTTCCTATGTTCCTATGTTTCTAAATCTGTTCAACATACCCCCGTCCCCACTTCTAGTGAAAACGTTCCTCCTGAATTTCCTTTTTTGGTTTGTTAAGAACATGAGAAATAGGAGCAGGAGTAGGCCATACGGCCCCTCAATCCTGCTCCACCATTCAATCAGATCATGGCTGATCTTCGACCTCAACTCCACTTTCCTGCCGATCCCCATATCCTGTGATTCCCCTAGAGTCCAAAATTTATCAATCTCAGTCTTTAATATATTCAACGACTGAGCATCCACAGCCCCCTGGGGTAGAGAATTCCAAAAATTCAGAACCCACTGAGTGAAGAAATTCCTCCTCATCCCAGTCCTAAATGTCCGACCCCTTTATCTTGAGACTATGCCCTCTAGTTCTAGACTCTCCAGCCAGGGGGAACAACCTCTCAGCATCTACCCTGTCAAACCCTCTAAGAATCTTACATGTTTCAATGAGATCACCTCTCATTCTTCTAAATTCTAGAGATTACAGGCCCATTTTACTCAATCTCTTCTCATCGGACAACACTCTCATCCCAGGAATCAATCCAGTGAACCTTCGTTGCACTCCCTCTAAGGCAAGTATATCCTTCCTTTGGCAAGGAGGCCAAAACTGTACACTGTACTCTAGGTGAGGTCTCACTAAAGTCCTGTACAATTGCAGTAAGACTTCCTTACTCTTGTACTCCAACTCCCTTGCAATAAAGGCCAACGTGCCATTTTCTTTCCTAATTGCCTGCTGTACCTGCATGTTAACTTTCTGCGTTGCGTGTACAAGGACACCTAAATCTCTCTGGACACCAACATTTAATAGTTTCTCACCATTTAAAAAATGTTCTGTTTTTCTATTCTTCCTATCAAAGTGAATAACCTCACATTTCCCCACATTATATTCCATCTGCCACCTTCTTGCCCACTCACTTAACCTGTCTATATCCCTTTGCAGACTCTTTGGGCTCAATTTTGAACGGGTGATGGGTTGGCAACGGGGTGTGGGGGTGGTGAAGGCGCGCGTGGCAATCCCGAATAAAAAAAACGTTCCTTTTCCAACGCAATCGTGATGTAATTGATCGTGATTAAAGGTGTTTCCGGGTTTCGCACCTGGCAGCCAACCTGATTGACAGGTTGGCTGCTGACAGAAGCTGCAACACCAAGGGCGGGGGGTTGGGGGGTGGAGAGAAAGAGAGGGATAGAGAGGTCTGGAACAGAGAGTGGAGGGCACAGAAGAGCGGGGGCGGGGGGGGAGAATGGAAGTTCAGGGGGGTAGAGGGGAAAATTGGGGGGGGGAGAGGGGAAGATCGGGGGGGAGAGGGGAAGATCAGGAGGGAAAGGGAGAGATCAGGGGGGAGAGGAGGAGATCGGAGAGGGAGACATCAGGGGCTGAGTGGGGCATCGGGGAGGGGTAGTCGGATATCGGAGCAGTGTGGAAAGGTAGGTTTATTTTGTTTTTTAGCTTTGTGCAATGGTTTTTTATTTATATTATTTTGTTTATTCTTGCCTGATCCGGCCCTGGTTTCACCAGACGTGAATCGGAAGCCGTGGGAAAGCCGCCCAGGTAAGTTTAATATCGTTTTAACTACCTAATATGTCAGAAATGATTGGGAGAGAAACTGGATAGGGCCTGTTTCTGGGCGGGGGTAGCACGATCCATTATTGCCCCGCGCCCAATGGCCCCTGCGAGGCAGGACGAGACTTTCGTCACGCCTGAGGACTGACCTGCAATCTACGTTGGAAATCAGCATTGAACTAGGATCCAATGCAATTCGCGGTTTCCACCAGCAGGGGGATCTCCAATCTCTTAAAGGTAGGCTGTCTGTTCGAAATCTCTTAAAGGTAGCTGGTACCTGTTTTCTGCTGAAAATAACAGTCTGCTGTCTGCACGGAGATCAGATATCTCACACGTAAAGCACAAATGCAGGTCCCGTCCCCATGTTTACATACTGATGAGTTATGTTAAAACATTGAATAAAGGTTGCACACCACTAAATCCCACATCCTCCAATCTGCACGCCAGACCTCACCAATCTGCCGATCTGAGTTGGTACCAGGCCTGCGAGAGTGCGTGCACCAAGGTTCTCTGATATGCACCAGGTGCAAGAGCTGGACAGAAGGAGGGACATCCTATATCTGCAGTGAGTGTGGGGGGGCAAGAGGCCCACCAGACATATACCCAAAAGGCAGTGGGAGGCAGCGGGGGACGAAGTCAATGCCAGGCGCACAGCATCATGAACATGGATGCAGTGCAGGAAGAAGTTCAATGCTTTGAAATGAGTGGTCAAGGTGAGTGAGGTCAACTGTCAAGTGGCGTCTCCTAACAACTGCACCACACACTACACCCCCATCACCCACATACCAACAAACTCTTTCCATCAGTTCCAACAGTTCCAACTCAACACTTCCAACCAGATGCTTCCTCTCACCCTTACACATTACTACTGTTTCAAGCACCCACCAACAACTCACAGGCCACACACACTGGCAGCTATTCAACCATGACAGGCACATCACCCAGACACACATCCTGCTTTCTTGCAGGAGAAGGTGGCGCGTATCAAGAGGCAGCAATTGGCAGTGGCATTTAGCCCCTCGAGCCTGTTCCACCATCCAAAGTACCTTAAGTACCTCAATGAGGTACTTTTGGTTCTTTAACTATCATCCCGCTGGGACTTCTGCATTCGTGAAGCCCTCGCGCACACAGGCAAATCTGTGGGGAACTCAGAAGTCGGCGGGTTGGAGCCAGCTTCCTCACCCGCTCGGGTTTTCCCCGATTTTCACAGTCCCCTCCCCCGTCCCCAGAGCACCCTCAATTTCCTTTGAAAATCAGGGCCTTTGTATCCTCCTCACAGCTTACTTTCCCACCTAGCTTTGTGTCGTCAGCAAACCTGGATACATTACACTCGGTCCCTCATCTAAGTCTTTAATATAGATTGTAAACAGCTGAGGCCCAAGCATTGATCCTTGCGGCGCCCCACTAGTTACAACCTGCCAACCTGAAAATGACCCGTTTATCCCTACTCTCTGTTTTCTGTCCATTAACCAATCCTCTATCCATGCTAATATATTACCCCCAACCCCGTGAGCCCTTACCTTGTGTAACAACTTTTTATATGGCACCTTATCGAATGACTTTTGAAAATCTAAATATACTACATCCACTGGTTCCCCTTTATCTACCCTCCTAGTTACATCCTCAAAAAACTCTGATAGATTCGTCAAACACGATTTCCTTTTCATAAAACCATGTTGACTCTGTCCAATCATATTATAGTTTTCTAAGCGCCCTATTACCACGTCCTTAATAATAGATTCCAGCATTTTCCCTACTACTGATGTCAGGCTATCTGGTCTGTCGTTCCCTGTTTTCTCTCTCCCTCTTTTGTGAATAGCGGGGTTACATTTGCTACCTTCCAATCCACTGGGACCGTTGTAGAATCGAGGGAATTCTGGAAGATCACAACCAATGCATCCACTATCTCTGCAGCCACTTCTTTTAGAACCCTCGGATGTAGGCCATCAGGTCCAGGGGATTTGTTGACTTTTAGTCCCATTAATTTCTCCAGTACTTTTTCTTTACTAATATTAATTACTTTAAGTTCCTCACTCTCATTAGACCCTTGTTTCTGGTGCGATTTTTGTGTCTTCTGCTGCGAAGACAGATAAAAAATATTTGTTTAATGTCTTTGCCATTGTTATCCTTAATTTGAAAATATGTCTTTTGTACATGGTAGAAAAGCTTACCAGGATCCAATTTGTTTCATCCATCTTTTCCCATTTCTGCCCTGTAACCTCCTATTTCATTACAACCTGTTCCTACAATATAACAGTGACTACACTTCAAAAGTGCTTCATTGGCTGCAAAGCGCTTTGGGGCATCATGAGGTCGTGAAAGGCACTATATAAATGCAAGTTCTTTCTTACTACGAGGGATGATGAAGTCTCTCGTTGAATCAATGAATGAGGACAAGTTCAACCTAACACATGACAAATTAAGCTCCATTTCACGTTGGCCTAAGATGCACTTTCTGCAGATGAAACACTGAAATGATCCCAATCCCATTCCCGTGCAGCTTACCATTTAGTAAGGGTCACGGCTGAATTGCCCTCAATGTGCCCTCGTACATGAGATTATTCTGAGTTTATTCAGCAAGCTGTGCATTTAGTGAAGGTGGATTCTTCGAAGTTAATTAAGAAGCTGTGCAACAAATTGCCTCTTGCCACACTGCCATTGTCACAGACCTGCTCAAAGGACCTTTTAATCCTGTGCATGTGTTGGTCAGTTTGTGGGCATTGCCACAGTTTTACTGGTGCATGGGAATCTGCAGCAATATTACTTTACTTTTCACAGGTACTCTAGCAGTTGTGGCATTTAATATCTAACAATTGGGAGGGTGGGGTTGTCCCTCTCTTGGGAGGAAAGAGTCGTGCCTCTCTGTCGATGGTCTCATTCAGTTCGAACAGCTTTTTCCTGGGTCTGTTGGAAGCTTGTTAATCCAGGGAGAGGACTGAGGAATCTAGTTCTTGGCCATGAAGAGCTGTGGTGAAGGGGGATGTGTCCTCATACCCCGGTGTCTGTGGAACTGGATCTTTAATATTTATGCATCACAGTTATGGAGAGGGTAGCCAAGTGGTTAAGGTAGTCGGCTACATCCCAGAGATTGTGAATTTAAATCCCACCATGGAAAATTAAAAATTGAATTCAACAAATCTGGTAATTTGTAAACTAGTACCATAAAAGCTGCAGGATTGCTATAAAAACCCAACTGGTTCACTGATGCCCTCAGGGAAGGGAACCTGACACTCCTGCCTGGTCTGGGCCTACATGTGACTCCACTCCCACACATTGAGATTGACTCTTAATGCCCTCAGGACAAGTAAGGATGGGCAATAATTGCTGCCTTGCTGGCGTTGCCTACATCCCAAAAATCCCCCACTTTGCGCACTAGCTGTTAATCCTCAGTGAGAGAACAGCTAGCAGTCTGATTAAACATTGATTGGATCCCAATTTATGGTGGTTTCCATTTTTTTTTCTTGAAATGTATTTTGAAGTTGCCATGATGGAAATCCATTGGTTGTTCCTGAATCCAGTGCTTTTGAACAATGTGTCTTAAGGCTAGGGGAGATTTTCCTGGGAGTGAGCCCAAGTACGTTGGACCCCCCGAGTACAGCTATTACTGGAGAATTGGACAATTCCGTGCGGACGTTTGTAAAGGAACCCCCCCAATTTTCCAACATTCGCCATGGCCAGTGCACAGACCTAAGAAAATTCCTTCCTTAAGAAAACCATCTCAATAGATGATATGGTCAACACATGGCTGTAACCAGAGGGGGTCACTCTCCCCTGCGGTTATATCCAGTGTAAGGTGTTACTGGTGGGAGTTTGTTACTGACATCCAGCACCGTTTGTGCTACTGTCAGCTGACTATCAACAATGTGGCCAATTGGTGAAGACATTTAGAAATGGGACGGGTAGGTTACTGGGTTATTGGGGAACCTTAACACTAGCAGTGTATGTCGGAAATTTGGGCAAAGGCTGCCCACAAGGGTTGGAAATTCATAGGCAGCTCACACCAGAGTTTCCAATGCGCCCTGTCATTGGGCAAAACTTTTCATCGGCAACTGGGACTGGTAAAATGACCCTGTAATAAACTGAAAGATGTGCAGCTACTAATTGTAATGACCAATGACGCGCAGTATTTAGAACAGTGAGAGGAAACAGCTGTCCAGTGTAGGCATTTCTCACTTTCTCCATGTAATTTGATATCCTATGACTGGCAGAGCTCAGAATCAGCCTTATAATGTTACCACCCCATCTCCGACTCGCACTCCCAGCTCACCAGGCTCCACATTGAACGTTCACAGTAAATTACCCAGCTTTCAAGAGAACAGCGTCCACGACACCACACAACCCTGCCCCGGCAACCTCTGCAAGACATGCCAGATCATCGACACAGATACCACCATCATACGAGAGGACACCACCCACCAGGTGCATGGTTCATACTCCTGTGACTCGGCCAACGTTGTCTACCTCATACGTTGCAGGAAAGGATGCCCCGGAGCATGGTACATTGGCGAGTCCATGCAGACACTGCGACAACGGATGAACGGACACCGCGCAACAATCGCCAGACAGGAGGGTTCCCTCCCAGTCGGGGAACACTTCAGCAGTCAAGGACATTCAGCCACCGATGTTTGGGTAAGCGTTCTCCAAGGCGGCCTTCGAGACACACGACAACGCAAAATCGTCGAGCAGAAATTGATAGCCAAGTTCCGCACCCATGAGGATGGCCTCAACCAGGATCTTGGGTTCATGTCACGCTACACGTAACCCCACCAGCGAAGAGTTATCTGTTTTTAATACAACTGGTCATTCTCTCTCTTTCTCTTCCTTTCGGATGTTTCTCTCTCTCTCTCTGTCTTTGGGTTCGGACCGTTTGTATATTCAGTAGTCCTGTATGTACTGTCTCTCTGTCTGATTGCCTTGACAACGGGCAGTTGGAAAGATTATCTGTAATCACCAGGCATTGTTCCCTGACTATATATACGGTAGCCTTCAAGGAATTCCACACTCACCTGACGAAGGAGAAAGCCTCCGAAAGCTTGTGATTTTCAAATAAAGCTGATGGACTATAACCTGGTGTTGTAAGATTCCTTACATTTGTCCAGGAACTTTGTTCATGCGTGGTGATTAGATGGAGTGTTGATTAGAGAGGGACATTCCAGCCTGGATGTGGGGCAAGGAAAGGGAAAAATTGGAGAGACGTGACTCATTTCAAAGGGATGGTTTGTCGCTACAAACTGATAGCAACAGTGGAGGCATGGGGTTAAAACCATGGCCTCAGGACTGAGCTGCCGCTGTTGGTGGGTGCACCTCCTTCCAGGGTATCTTTAGGGCTAACAATAGGAAAATCAATGGGCTCTTGTTTATTCGTCAACAGTTAAACTATGATATTTAGGAAGTACAACCTACAATCTTTATATCTGAAAATCTTACACTGGTTTTCTGCTTGCCATTGCTTGTGATGCCAGGATGGAATGGGCAACCTGGACCCAATAAACTGAGGGAGGAATTGCCATTGGCGGGTGTGCCAGATTTTCAACTGGCCTGCAAAATCTGCGAGAGCTTCATTTGAATATTACAGTGAATAGCAAGGAGCTGGAAATCAGTGCAGGCGTGATTCTCAATTTCTGATGGGGATCGATTAGGTGAATGGGCAAAACTGTGGCAAATGGAATTCAATGTAGACAAATGTGAGGTCATCCACTTTGGATCAAAAAAGGATAGAACAGGGTACTTTCTAAATGGTAAAAAAAAGTTAAAAACAGTGGATGTCCAAAGGGACTTAGGGGTTCAGGTACATAGATCATTGAAGTGTCATGAACAGGTGCAGAAAATAATCAATAAGTCTAATGGAATGCTGGCCTTTATATCTAGAGGACTGGAGTACAAGGGGGCAGAAGTTATGCTGCAGCTATACAAAACCCTGGTTAGACCGCACCTGGAGTACTGTGAGCAGTTCTGGGCACCGCACCTTCGGAAGGACATATTGGCCTTGGAGGGAGTGCAGCGTAGGTTTACTAGAATGATATCCGGACTTCAAGGGTTAAGTTACGAGGAGAGATCTCTAGAGTTTCGAAGGTTAAGGGGTGATCCGATCGAAGTTTATAAGATATTAAGGGGAACAGATAGGGTGGATAGAGAGAAACTATTTCCGCTGGTTGGGGATTTTAGGAGTAGGGGGCACAGTCTAAAAATTAGAGCCAGACCTTTCAGGAGCGAGATTAGAAAACATTTCTACACACAAAGGGTGGTAGAAGTTTGTAACTCTCTTCCGCAAACGGCAATTGATACTAGCTCAACTGCTAAATTTAAATCTGAGATAGATAGCTTTTTGGCAACCAAAGGGATATGGGCCAAAGGCAGGTATATGGAGTTAGATCACAGATCAGCCACGATCTTATCAAATGGCGGAGCAGGCACGAGGGGCTGAATGGCCTACTCCTGTTCCTATGTTCCTATGGAATGCGCTGTGCCTTCAGACTACCCGTATATAAAGGCCCCTCAGGGGCAGGCATGTCCTGATCTGACTGGAAGGCTGTGGTTGAAGGGGAACCAGCTGTATTTATATTAGGAGCGTGTGTGAAAGTTTACTTTATCTTTGGATTCTTGGGAGCTGGATTTTTCAGTGTTTGTTTCTTTTTTGGCCATTTGTTCATTTTTGGAGGTTTTTGCTGCAGACAGTCAGCTGCAAGATTTATCGCTACTACAATCCAAATTCTGGATACAGGAATTCCAAGGGGCATTCCTCTTATGTTGTATTATTTGGAAGAGGAAGATAATGATGAAAGGAGGGTTGTGAGGCAGGTTTGAATGCACCTTTACCCACCCTAACACATTGGCCTGGTCACACCTAGCTGAGTGATCTGAGGAAAGTTGTCTTTCCAAGGACAGACGTGTGGCGTCTGCTCCACTCCAATCCACAATCAGCACCACAGCGATGTCACTGCAACTGGCTGCCAATACTGATAATCAACAAAATTATTAATTTCTCTTATTTGGGGAACGGAGTGAAGTCTTGGTGTGAAGAATATTTTGCTATTATCATTGTTAAATTGTTAATAAAATTCTGAACCTATAACATCATTTAAAAGAGAAAAAAACCCAGAAAATGCTGGAAACACTTAGCTGGTCAGGCAACATCTGTGGAGAAACTGATTTATTGGCCAGATTTTGCTGCCAAAATAATAGCGAATTTAATGCGTTTGCCATAATTAATGTGCAAATCGTCCAGCAACTTGTGGCAAGGACCAGATGCCCCATGAATTGCGAGTCGCCACAAGGTGGTGGATGATTTATGCCACTCCGCTGTTAGCCTCGCAAAAACGGCAGCTCGCCCTCAACCTCCCCGCGAGTTTCAAGAAATTGCTGCATTTGCGCCGTAATTACCAATTAAAATCGGCGTTGACAGTTAGGGCTAGTACTTAATGAGGAGATTTATGTGCCTGCAATGCCACTCAACCTCTCCAGCCCAGAAAGAGAACAATTGAAACTGTGGAGTCTCATTCCTACAGGTAGTAAATTGTCCCGAGAGATTTTTAAAATTTAAAATTTTGAATCTTTTAATTTTTTTTCTTAATTTTCATTTCTGTCTCTTTTTTTCTCTCCCTTAATCCAATCTTTCTTTCCCTCTCTTTATTTCTCTCTCTGTATCTAATTCGACTCTAATTTACCCAATTTCATTCTCCGTCATTCCTCTGTTTCTTTCTCTCTCCTTAAAGCTCATTGTTTAAGGTCCCAGTATCCCTGTTGCCCTCGCTGCTCTGTAATCAGCTTGCACTTTCAGCAACTTACAGGGCAAAAAGATTTCGTGCTGAAGGGTGAGGGAAAAATTCGAACCAACGGCGTAAGCTGCGAGATGCCCCGCTCCTGCAAATTCTGGGCCAATGTTTCGAGTGTGGAACCTTCGTCAAAAAGTGTTCAGCAAGTCGTGTTTGGGTTTCAGATTTCCTGCATCTGTTGTTTTTTGCTCTTTGTTTACACTGTTTGAGTCATTGCTCCGTCTCCGCCAGGACGAGTTGATGTTTCGAGAATTGACCTCTAATCAAAGGTCAATCCTCGAAACATCAACTCCTCTGCACTCTCCACGGACACTGCCTGACCCACTGAGTGTTTCCCAGCATTTTCTGTTTTTTGTTTCAAATTTCCAACATCTACAGTATATTTTTGCTGTATGTTTGTATCATTTAAACAGGAACTGGACAAGTATAGGGAAAGGGCAGGGGAATGGGATGAGTCGATGGCCTAGATATTCCAGCTCCTGGAAACGCAGATTTCCTATGGACTTGTGGTAAGGCCGTGGGAGGGGTGGGAGGAATTTGGAGTTGCCCCAAATCTGCTGGGTCACTGTCCCATCTCAATTACCCATAGGCGGGGGTTGAGTGCATTTTCTGCCCACCTCACGTATGACTAAGAAATATTTTGGTATGTTTTGGGGACTGTTTCCATGATAAGAACATAAGATAAGAACATAAGAACATAAGAAATAGGAGCAGGAGTAGGCCAATCGGCCCCTCGAGCCTGCTCCGCCATTCAATAAAATTCATGTCCAATTTCCTGCCCGCTCCCCGTAACCCCTAATTCCCTTTACTTCTAGGAAACTGTCTATTTCTGTTTTAAATTTATTTAATGATGTAGCTTCCACAGCTTCCTGGGGCAGCAAATTCCACAGACCTACTACCCTCTGAGTGAAGAAGTTTCTCCTCATCTCAGTTTTGAAAGAGCAGCCCCTTGTTCTAAGATTATGCCCCCTAGTTCTAGTTTCACCCATCCTTGGGAACATCCTTACCGCATCCACCCGATCAAGCCCCTTCACAATCTTATATGTTTCAATAAGATCGCCTCACATTCTTCTGAACTCCAATGAGTAGAGTCCCAATCTACTCAACCTCTCCTCATATGTCCACCCCCTCATCCCCGGGATTAGCCGAGTGAACCTTCTTTGTACTGCCTCGAGAGCAAGTATGTCTTTTCTTAAGTATGGAGACCAAAACTGTATGCAGTATTCCAGGTGCGGTCTCACCCTTTGGAATTTTGCTCGTTACATCTCACTTCCATCCAGCGGAAACTCTGCTGAGAACAGGTGCAGATTCCGTTGTGGGTCAGCGGAAGGCCCGAGGTTGTGATTTTGCAAAGTTAGTTAATCCCAGAGGGACTCCAGAGGGATTGAATACGTCCAATAGCTGGGAAAAAATTCCCTGCAGAGGTTAAAAAAAATATTTACAGCACGGTAAAGGTCTAAGGCTCCTCGGGTCGCCAACACATGACCTCCTGCCTTCAACTGCCCCAATTCCACCCCCTGCCATTGGTCACCTGACACGTCCATCGTCACCATACACCCCTTCCCACCCAATTGGAAAGTGAATAGACTCTTCATTTCCCAAATGGATGATTCTGTTGGTCAAACAGCCTTTTTTTTCCTCGACTCCAATAATTTTTATAACCAATAAACAAAAGTATTCAAAGGAAATGAAAAAAGCATGCAATATTTTTTCGTTCCCCTATGATTTTTCTCCCGGGTGTTGCTCCCAGCAGTGTCCTGCAGATTAATCGTCAATTCGTGGAGACTCCGGGCCAATCCTGGAGAGTTGGCAACCCTAAGGGCTCTGCCTCTCGTGAGCGGTCGTGTGCCACTTTGAGATTCCGGTGGGACAGTAGGGCAAGCACCTCTGTCACACTTCCACACTTCTGTTACGGGTCACCTGCCTCGATTATTCAGGTGATCCAGTCCCCTCGATTTGGGATGGGGTCTTAGCGAGGCCTAAGTAGCTGCTCTGTCGCACTTTCATCGCCTCCCAAGGGTTGGCAGAATTTTAAAGGCCAACAGCTGTGGTTGAAGAGCTAGCACTGGCACAGGCGTGATGGGCCAAATGGCCACCTTTTGTGCTGTAATTTCCGTGATTCTATGACAAAGCCGTTGAGTTCTGAATATTGGAACTTTGTGAAGGCAACATCAGGGGTGATGGAGGCCGAACTTTCACTGCCAAATCAGCACTATTCTGAAGCTTGACTGACACATTTGCCAGGACATCACTGCAATGCCGTAGAGAAGCACTGAGGTTACAGGAAGAGGCCGTTTGGCTCATGGTGCAGGTGCCAGTGTTGGCTTTTCATGTATGTCCAAAAACACTTGAACTTCATTGAGCAATAAGTTGAAACCCCTGATTTGAAACATCCAAATATTTAGCTGATCGTAAAATGGAGTGGAAGAGCTGGCAACAGATCAGGCCTTACTCTGTAATTAGAAACCACTCAGCCTTCCAAGGGGTTTGTCATGTACTGTACAGTCAGCAGCAAGCGAGCTATCTTGTTAACAAACCTTAGCAATTATGTTGTTAAATGGCATCATTATTTAAGCAAAGGAAAATATAATTTATTCCATCCCTTCTATATCTGTTCTCTATTTATCCAAGAATAATTTGTTCATTTTGACAACACAGATTTGAGAATTTTTAAACAGAGAAGAGTAGAAGAAATTTTCTGTCTCTGCACTGCTGGCAATGAGAAGAGACAGAGAGCGAGACAGAGAGAGACACAGAGACAGGGAGAGAAACAGAGAGCGAGACAGAGAGAGACACAGAGAGAAACAGAGGGCGAGACAGAGAGGGACACAGAGACAGGGACAGAAACAGAGAGCGAGACAGAGAGAGACACAGAGAGAAACAGAGGGCGAGACAGAGAGGGACACAGAGACAGGGAGAGAAACAGAGAGCGAGACAGAGAGAGACACAGAGAGAAACAGAGGGCGAGACAGAGAGGGACACAGAGACAGGGAGAGAAACAGAGAGCGAGACAGAGAGAGACACAGAGACAGGGAGAGAAACAGAGAGCGAGACAGAGAGAGACACAGAGAGAAACAGAGAGAGAGACAGAGAGAGACACAGAGACAGAGAGAGAAACAGAGACCTGGGAGTGTTTCCCCCAGTGTGGGAAACAGTCCCAGTTTGCTCTAAAATCCCACCCCTCCTCACATAATCCCTTAATCAGGTCAGTTAATGACCTGAAATACCTAAATAAATACTCTCAAGTGGCATCCCGCTGGCTTTAATTGCCTACGGGATTCCCACCAGCGGGGGCTGCGCGCGCACGCCGGCGCGTCAGCGGGGAACCCGGAAGTGCGCTGGTTCAGGGCGGTCTCCGGTCCCGCTCCGGGATTCTCCGATTTTCGGAGCCCCCCCGCCAGGAACGCACCCGATAGCGGGTGCTAAAATGACGCCCATTATTCCTGCTGAGGGACTGGGAGAAAAAAATTGTTCAGTGAAGAAAAAGGGAGAGAGAGCAGAGTGTGATGAGCAGCAGAAGGTTATCACAAACCCAGAGGTGGCAAGTCTTACTACCCCCTCATTTCCAACACCTTCTACGGGTTCCCTTCCAGGTATTTCCAGGGCTTCCCCCTTATGTGGCACGAAAGATCCCATGTTAGGAGGGCCTCTGCCTGTCCGTGTTCATTCCCTGCTGTTATGGGTTGACTTTTACTGCAGAGTACAAGAAGTGAGAAGTTCCTATTGCCATGATAATACCAATGATACCAGAGTGTTAGTGTGCAGCCTATAGTGCCTGTCATGACATGTAAGGACCTGAGTGAAGAGAACACTTCCAGGTGAAGGCTGAGAGTTCAAAGTGCACCTGCATAATGGACATGCATAGTAAGCACTTAAAGAACTTTCAGAGACTGTCGGCAAGAAGCTCCCGGAAGTGTCACACACACTAAACACTGCATTAAACGAAGGTAGTGCAGCTTTCCCCTCCATTGGGTGATCAACAACAACAACTTGCATTTATATATCACCTTTAACGTAGTAAAAACATCCCCATGCACTTCACAGGAGCGTTATCAGACTAAATTTGACACCGAGCCACATAGATATTAGGACAGGTGACCAAAAGCTAGGTTTTAAGGAGCGACTTAAAGGGGGAGACGTGGAGAGATTTAGGGAGGGAATTCCAGAGCTTAGGGCCCAGGCAGCTGAAGGCACGGCCGCCAATGGTGGGGATGCGCAAGAGGCCAGAATTAGAGGAACACAGAGATCTCGGAGGGTTCATAGAATCATAAAAAATTAACGGCACAGAAGGAGGCCATTTGGCCCATCGTGTCCGTGCTGGCTGAGAAACGAGCCACCCAGCCTAATCCCACTTTCCCGCATTTGGTCCGTAGCCCTGTAGGTTACGGCTCTTCAGGTGCACATCCAGGTACTTTTTAAATGAGTTGAGGGTTTCTGCCTCTACCACCCTTTCAGGTTGTGAGTTCCAGACCCCCACCACCCTCTGGGTGAAATTTTTTTTTCCTCAGCTCCCCTCTAATCCTTCTACCAATCACTTTAAATCAATGCCCCCTGGTTATTGGCCCCTCCACTAAGGGAAATAGGTCCTTCCTATCCACTCTATCTAGGCCCCTCATAATTTTGTACACCTCAATCAAATCACCCCTCAGCCTCCTCTGGTCCAAGGAAAACATGGGTTGTAGGGCTGGAGGAGGTTACAGAGATAGGGAGGGGCGAGGCCATGGAGGGATCTTGAAAACAAGGATGAGAATTTTAAAATTGAGACATTAAAATCAAGTATGGTCATTGGACTTTCCCTGCATTACCTCCAATTATTCATAGGAGATGAAGTCACCTTTTGCTTTTGCTTTTGTTTCAGGATCTTTGGGGGTGTTCACAAGCCACCTGGTCACAGATCTGAGGTTAGACTCAGCCTGAGGTCGTGACTTAGATTGACAGGTGCTTCTGAAACTTTTTGAGAAGAGGGCAGGGTCATTGATTGGCTAGAGTCCTCTGTGTTGGACAGCTTGAGGCAACAACAAATTATATTTCCAGTCTTCAGTCAGCAGTCAGAGAGTGAATCTCAGAGCCAGTAGATGGGACTTTGGCGTAAACGTCTCATCCGAAAGACAGTACCTCCGACAGTGCAGCACTCCCTCAGTACTGACCCTCCGACAGTGCAGCACTCCCTCAGTACTGACCCTCCGACAGTGCAGCATTCCCTCAGTACTGCACTGAAGTGTCAGCCTAGATTATGTGCTCAAGTCTCTGGAGTGGGACTTGAACCCACAACCTACTGACAAGAACCAGAGGACATGACCTGCGTTTGAAGGGGGAAAATTCAAAACTAATCTGTGGAAACAACGGGCTCGATTTTAGCGTCGGGTTTCCTGCGGGTTTCCAGCGGGGGGGCCCCGAAAATCCCGATATCCAGTCACGTGACCAGATCGCGCCGAGATCCCGGCCACTTCCGGGTGCCGCGCTGACGTCAGCGCGGTGGGAATCTCGCAGGCAATTAAAGCCAGCGGGGTTCCACTTGAGTGTATTTACCTTGCTCGTTGAGGTCGTTAAATGAGCTGAAGCAGCTGTCAAAACAGGAAGTGTGGGATTTTAGCTTCAAGGCAGTGAGTTTCACACACTGGGGGAAACAGTCTCCCTTCAACCGGTCGTGTTCCAGCCAGCAGCCTGTGGCAGCTGCCAAGGTGCACTCCACAGCGGGTGGGAGAGCCCTCACCCACGCAGGAGGCCACCGCGTCACGTAGGGCAACCCCTGCCCTCCACCACCCCCCGCCAAGCTAGAGGACAGACCGACGTGAAACCGCATCCCCAGTGCGAGGAACTAACTACCTACCCTGCACAACCCCTCAGACCAACACCTGCCAGATGGGTGGTGCGTTGACATCCTCGGAGGACGAACAGCATGACCAGCCCCAGCAGCCTCGCAGTCCACGCCGTCCACCTCTGACATGTGGAGCTCCACAACAGAGTGCTGTGACACATCCACCTGTACAGCAGGAGGGCTACCACAGAGAGAGACGCGTCGCAGAGGGCACTACCCTCCGCACAGGGTCCACAGACCGAGGCGCAGCTCCCCGGACCTCTCTGAGCAGCAGTGCATACGGAGGCGCAGATTCACTCGACATGTAGTCATGGAGATCTGCAGGCTCTTTCATGCCGAGCTGCTCCTGGCTGGCCCCAGCACCATCTGCTTACCTGTCGCTGCCAAAGTCACCACTGCCCTCCACAACTTCTCCTCCGCATCCTTCCAGGGTGCAGCCGGCTACACCGCCGATGTCTCTCAGTCGTCTGCGCGGAAGAGCCCTGCAAATACACCTGCACCTACTCTGCAGTAACACAATGGGTGGCATCAGTGGTGGGTCCTCATAGTGATACCCAGGAGCGGGCATTATTGGACACAACAGACAGGATTCGCGGAGACATGGCAGTGGTGGTGCCAATATAATGTGTGATGTTTGTTGCTCTGAAATTCAATATAGGTAACACCCATGACAAACTCTCAGACATCCTTGTGCATCCCCTTCATGCTCACGACACGTTTGCCGTACGCTGCCTACTGCACATATGCGATGCATGCCCTGTGGCTGCAGCACAGGTGGTGGCAGGTTGAGTGAGGCTGGCCGTGAGAGAGATGCACGAGAGGGTGAGTATGGGATAGAGCCATGAGATTGTATGAGGATTGGGTTGCGTGTTAGTGGCGGGATGAGTACTGGCGAGGTGAGTAGGTGCAGGTAAGATGAGGATGGGGTTTGAGTGGGTATGAGGGGTGATGTGACAGAGTAGTGTTGGCGGTGCTGAAGGAGATGTGGGGTGGGGGCAGTGTTGTGGCAGACGGAGTGTAGGGGAAAGACTACGTGTTCTCATTGTGGCTGACCTACTGAGGTCATTGGAGCGCCTCCTGCACTGTATGCAGGTGGGCGATATGTTGGTGGTGCAGGTGGCCCCCTCTGCCACCTCGAGCCAGGCCTTCTTGGTGGCAGAGGCAGGCCGCTTCCTCCCGCCCGCCGGGTGGAAGATCTCTGTCCTCCCCCTCCTCCTCACCCCATCTGATGATACCTGGGGTGAGGCATCATTAAACTGGGAGCAGCCTTCCCCCTGGGCTGCTCCATGCTGTAATTTGTTCCATTGGTTGCAGCATCTGTCAGTGGAGGACTGCCCCTTTAAGTAGAGAGCCTCCAGCTGACAGATCGCACTGCGCATGCGCAGCCTGCCCGATGCGCAGACCAGAAGCGCGGACCCCGGAGGAGCAGGTAAGTGATTCCAATTAGTGGATTGCCTGCTACGATCGCGCGGGCAACCCACTAATTTCACCGGGTGCGGAGGCCACGCACCCGAAACCCAACCCGCCGGAAACCCGCAGGCCTGCTAAAATCAGGCCCAATATCTCAGTGAGCGAGTGTTCAATCAATGGAACAGGTTCCCTAGGGAGACAGTGGAAGCAGAAAGTGTTGATTCATTCAAATGCAAATTAAATATATTTCTTTCACTAAATAAGATTTTAGGATACAGTATATGAGTAATATGAGACATAACGTGTGGTAAGTGTAACAGGCTTGGGAGGAACAGGTGACTTTGGACCTATGGTCCCCAAAGCTCTCCCCCACTGGGGGTTTTCCTCACCTCATGTCTGGGTCTGTTGTACACTCATTGATCGAGGTTGATTGTACGATTAGTCAACAACTCCATTATCGTTGTATCGTACGATACCAGGGTGGTAGAAGATGAACTAGATGGACCTTGGTCTTTTTTCATCCACCAATTCCTATGTTTCCCCCTTGAAAATGATCCACATAAGGGCAGAACAAAAATTCAAACTCGCATAGACAATTAAAGCAGCGGGGACTCTTTACTGATGAAAATAAATTTAATATGAAATGTTCTGCAAAATGTTCTTCCGCTAACGGGGGGACTGGCTGCCCGGGTTCAATAGCCTTCTTATAATTTCTCATGCATTTTGTGCATTCTTTCTCTGACACAAGAAAACCATAAATATACTGTAGGTCATCGATACAGTACGTGTGTTAGCAAAACTGCCAAAACAACATTTCATTTTGTAAATAAAAAGCTAGTCGTGTTGAATATATCTCCGTATCACATTACGATAATAACGAGCACCTTTCTGACAAAGATTATTGTTCCAATAGGCTAGCACCATGTAGAATATAGTGGCAGTCACTTGTGCAACTAACATTTAACAGTACAACTGGAATAGTACATCGCCTACTGTGTAAAACTGAAATAAAACAAGTATGATTGCAGTAAAAATAGCACCACTAAAATAAACACCAAAAAAAACCTTGCAGCTTACAAGCTCTGCCACACACAGAACCAGAATAACCTTTTCACTACTGACCCGTAACGGGGTGTGCTAAATGCATGTTTAGTGGTTAAGTGGAACCACAGATCAAGAGAAGGATCCGTATATTGTCTTCGAAGAGCTGTGCTAAGTGTGAAACCTCAGCAGCTTGATAAGCGGAGGGGCCCGTGAGACACCTGCTCACCCACTTCTTTACCAGCTTCTTTGGGTAGGTTTTGTAATTGGCCGTTCCTGGTACAACTCCCTGATGCGTGCTCCCGACGAGCAAAGCTCAGTGCCAGGAGTGTGCAATCAGAAAATTTACCTTCTTATTTTTACCTTATGTTAATTCAAACAAATTTAAAAAAAGAATTAAAACCACAGTGAAAAGTATGCGCTGGCCATAAAAAAAATGGGCGTCTAGGGGTGGCTGTGGGATGGGGGAGGGAGATGCTGTATGCTGGAGTACTTTTAATGAAGCCTGTGAGCAGACGTAAAGCTGTTTTTCAGATTTTTTTGTTGATTTCTGTTTCCTTGTTTCCTGTTGGCACTTAGTTGCTCAGAGGATTTGTGCCAAGGTTCTGGCACTTCCATTATTTTGGAATGTCCACAATGGCACAAGGGGGTTGCCCAATGGGAATTTTTTTTGGAGGAAGAAGAGGGGAGCAATACTGATATCAGCCTGGCCAGGCTGCAGCAGAAGCAGACTGTGCGCACCCACTGGTACCCTTACATCCACATTTACAGGCCGCGGCACACCTACTTGGATCTGTCTGTTGATATTCCGAATTACCACGGAGGCAGTGTTGGAACTGTGCCACCTGCTGCAAGGACAGCTGCAGCTAACATGCAGCAGAGGGCTGGCACTGCCAGTGGCAGGATGGGGCAGCTCTGCCTCCTTCCACACTGTCCTGTGGAAAGGCTGCTCAGTAGTAGCAAACAGAGCCAACTTATAGGGGAGTCCAAAGCTAGGGGTCATATATATAAGATAGTCACTAATAAATCCAATAAGGAATTCAGGGGAAACTTCTTTATCCAGAGAGTGGTTAAAACGTCGAATTTGCTGCCACAAGGAGTAGTTGAGGCGAATAGCATAGATGCATTTAAGGAAAAGCTAAATAAACACATGAGGGAGAAAAGCATAGAAGGATATGCTGATAGGGTCAGGTGAAGAGTGGGAGGAGGCTCATGTGGAGCATAAACACTGGCATAGACTTCCTTATTATCGCCATGCAGCATCACCTCCACTCTGCCAGGCATAAGGCAGTGTTGTACCACTCCATCCTTTAGTCACAGAGTCAGCCTCTTGCTTCCTGGGGAATGGTTGTGCACAACACTTGAAATGGTACCTCCCAGAAGACTGATGAGCTTGCTGGATGGGCCTTGCTAGAAACGCGTGTTAAAGTGAGAAGCACAATCACCTTCACCTTGCTTCCAAGAGCAGGATGTTTCTTCCTCATTTTCAACGAGGTTCAAGGGAACTGGGCAACTGCATCGACTCACGTGATTGTGTTGCCCAGATAACTCCCTTGTGCCATTGTGAATAACTAGGTAACTGTCCCGTCCATAATTCACCATAATTTCCACTTTTATGGTGGACAGCATCCTTTTAAAAGCTGCTCCGCACCAAATTTTTTGAATCCTAACCAAATGCGCTGCAGGCCAAGCTCCCCTGTAGCCCATTCAAAATAGGGGGTGGAGCTTATATTGGAAAACTGAGCCTAGTCCACCCCTGTGCTATGGTATTGGCGTGTCTAAGACTTGAACCTCTGTGCAGTGAAGCTTTGAACCAGCACATGCCTGCATGTCAGAGTCAGTTACTTCAATGTATCCCACGCACATATATGCAGAAAGTGACATCTACGAGAAGTACATCTGTGACAGTTTCTACATTTCACTGATGCTCATGTGCGATTCAGGGGCATAACATTTCACCAGGGAGGGTAGGAGTGACCAGCAGGGTTAAGACCAGTGGGAAAATGGTAATATTGACATGACTATTTTTACATGCCAAAGGGGCCCATTTCTCTTGGTCTGTGCCCATTTGGTGGGAAGGCTGCCCAATTGGTACATTTCTAGGCCATTATATGTTGGTTAATTTCCCCCTCCCCAAAATCCTGGTGGGGTCAGTATTCCAATTGATGTTATATGTGAGAGGCGGCCAAGGTTTCACTGATTAACATGCAGGGGCAGAGCCAGCTCGCACCAGTCATGTGCTTGTTGGCAGTAACCCAGAGCACAAAAGAGGAAAATTGGGCATCCGGCTGGTAGCATTCCAAGTCTACACCCTCGTACAGCAAGGTGCCCAATCATTGTACACCCCAAGTAGTTCACAGCCTCAGTGCTCAAAAAGATGGGAAAACTGAACAGAGTAGTTTACTGCTGTGAGGAGGTAGAAATCCAAGTTGCCTCTAGCAGTGACACTGCTCCTGATCACTACCAGCGTGTAAACCGTGCCCAAGATGTCCTTTGCCTGCTTCTCTCAAGGATTGTGGTCCTGTTATGTCACTTACAAGATTCATGCTACAATTTGCACAGGAAGGTTAGCCTAGAACCTGGAACAGTGGTGAAAAGGTTAAACAGCACCATTCAAATTTGCCTTTGCATTGCTAAAAACTGTAAATACTTTTGTTGCTATAAATGAAGTTATCAAGTCGCAAAATTCTTCCTGAAGCAAGTGGTTTGATCGATACTCTGGATGCAGAGACTTCTTGTTACATTATTCATATATTCCAGAACTACGAGAGTGAAAACAAACAGTGGATTGAGATTCGAAACACATCTCCACCTAGACTGTGCGTTGAAGTTGATGATTCTCCAGCTCCTTCATTTTCCTTTGGCTTCTTCTGGAAATAGTTCAAGTCCATAATATTAACTCCACAAAAACATGCAGTGAGAGACTATAAACAACTTTTTGTTTTGTTAAAAGGAGGCTGCTGTTTAAGCTTTTTTTTTCACTGATTAAAGTCAGGCTGCTGATGTTGTAGTGAGTGATAGGTAAGTGCAGAACCCACAGAATATTCACAGGCAGTGCTTCTCGGAAAGGTCGCTGGTTTGGCTTCTGACCCTCTAACAGCAGTTTCTGCAGCACAATCCAAAACAGCAGGGGTCATTTGCAGAGTGTGGGTAGCAATGGTGTGGAGCCCACATCATATCCAAGCACCGTTCTCTTCCAGTTTACATACCGTTCAGCCCCCAATTCTGAGACGCAGAGAAGTCCTCTTAAATGATCTCACGCTGCAGTGTAACCTGCGATTAGCTGCCGTGGTGCAGCTTGTTTGCGTAGAAGTCTCTGCAGGTCTGGCAGCAGCGCTGGTACCATCGCATGTCCTGGCACAGGTTCTTCTCGCGGATCACCCTGCAATACACCGTCCACTGATCTCCCGTGCACTTGTACGTTAGGGCAGCTGGCAGATCAACGCAGAATGTTAGAAAAAGTTCTTTACGGGCACCAATAAAGCACAATCTCTAACTTCACCAAACTGTCCCATAGTGAACACCACCTCAACTCCATTTACCCGCCTTTGCTCCATATTCCTTGATACCCTTACCTGGTATTAATCTGTCGATCTCAGTCTTGAAAGTTTCAATTGACCCCCAGTGTCCACAGCTTTTGGGGGAGAGAGTTCCAGTTTTCCACTATCCTTTGTGTGAAAAAGTGCTTCCTGATTTCCCTGCTAAACGACCTAGCTCTAATTTTAAGATTATGTCCCTTGTGCATGATTCCCCCACCGGAGGAAATAGCTTTTCTTCCCTATCGAATCCTTTTATCATTTTAAACATCTCAATCAGATCATCCCACAACCTTCTAAACTCAAGGGAACACAAACCCAAGTTTATGCAACCTGTCCTCATAATTTAACCCTTTAAGCCCCGGTAGCATTTTGGTAAATTTTGCATGTGCATATCGGGAAATTGTGCAACCCCCAGCCCCTGATTATCTGACCATTAATCTTAAATCAGGGGCTGAGGTGCAATTTCCTGATATGTGCTCTCGATGTGTGCAGGGTCCAGTGAAGTGGAAGCTCTCCCTTTGTATCTTTTATCTTTTTTTAGCCTCTTCTTTTCGTTTGTGCTACAAACAGTTAGTTCCCTGAGTGAGATTGTAGATTGGTGACCTGCTTCTGGCTTTGCTGACAACACTGTAAATGGGAATGGCAGGAGAGTGAGCCTCTGATTTTCCAAGGCTGACACTCCAGTGCAGTACTGAGGGAGTGCTGCACTGTTGGAGGTGCCGTCTTTCGGATGAGACCTACACTCTCAGGTGGACCTAAAAGATCACATGGCACTATTCGAAGAGCAGGGGAGTTCTCCCCGGTGTCCTGGCCAATATTTATCCCTCAACCAACATCCCTAAAACAGATTATCTGGTCATTATCACATTGCTGTTTGTGGGATCTTGCTGTGTGCGACTTGGCTGCCATGCTTCCTACATTATAACAGTGACTACACTTCAAAAGTACTTCATTGGCTGTAAAGCACTTTGGGACATCCTGAGGTTGTGAAAGGTGCTGTATAAATGCAAGTTCTTTCTTTCCCTCCTTCTCTGCTTGGCCTCCTCTCTGACGAACGAATTAATTCTGTTTTCACACTAACCTCCCCACATAGCAGCATCATTTGTGAAGCAGCAGAGTGGGGTGACGATAAGAACATAAGAAATAGGAGCAGGAGTAGGCCATACGGCCCCTCGATCCTGCTCTGCTATTCAATAGGATCATGGCTGATCTTTGGCCTCAACTCCTCTTTCCCGCCTGATCCCCATATCACTTGATTCCCCTACAGTCCAAAAATCTATCTATCTCAGTCTTGAACATATTCAATGACTGAGCATCCACAGCCCTCTAGGGTAGAGAATTCTAAAGATTCACAACCCTCTGAGTGAAGAAATTCCTCTTCATCTCAGTCTTAAATGATCGATCCCTTATCCTGAGACTATGCTCCCTAGTTCTAGACTCGCCAGCCAGGGGAAACAACCTCTCAGCATCTACCCCGTCAAGTCCCCTCAGAATCTTATATGCTTAAATGAGATCACCTCTCATTCTTCTAAAATCCAGAAAGTATAGGCCCATTCTACTCAACCTCTCCTCATAGGCAAACCCTCTCATCCCAGGAATTAATCCAGTGAACCTTTGTTGCACCACCTCTAAGGCAAGTATATCCTTCCTTAGATAAGGAGACCAAAACTATGTGCAGTACTCCAGGTGAGGTCTCACCAAGACCCTGTACAACTGAAGTAAGACTTCCTTACTCTTGTACTCCAATCCCCTTGCAATAAAGGCAAACATGCCATTTGCTTTCCTAATTGCCTGCTGTACTTGCATGCTAACTTTTTGTGTTTCTTGTATGAGGACACACAAGTCCCTCTGGACACCAACATTTAATGGTTTCTCACCATTTAAAAAATATTTTGTTTTTCTATTCTTCCTACCAAAGTGAATAACCTCACATTTCCCCACATTATACTCCATCTGCCACCTTCTTGCCCACTCACTTAACCTGACTATATCCCTTTGTAGACTCTTTTTGTCCTCCTCACAGCTTACTTTCCTGCCTAGCTTTGTATCGTCAGCAAACTTGGTTACATTACACTCGGTCCCTTCGTCTAAGTCGTTAATATGGATTGTAAATAGCTGAGGCCCAAGCACTGATCCTTGCGGCACCCCACTAGTTACAGCCTGCCAACCTGAAAATGACCCGTTTATCCCTACTATATGTTTTCTGTCCATTAACCAATCCTCTATCCATGCTAATATATTACCCCCAACCCCATGAGCACTTATCTTGCGTAACAACCTTTTATGCGGCATCTTATCGAATGCCTTTTGAAAATCCAAATATACTACACCCATTGGTTCCCCTTTATCTACCCTGGAGTTACATCCTCAAAGAACTCTAATAAATTTGTTAAACACGATTTCCCTTTCATAAAACCATGTTGACTCCACCTAATCATATTATGATGTTCTAAGTGCCCTGCTACAACTTCCTTAACAATGGATTCCAGGATTTTCCCGATGACTGATGTCAGGCTAACTGGTCTGTCGTTCCGTTTTCTCTCTCCCTCCTTTCTTGAATAGCGGGGTTACATTTGCTACCTTCCAATCCACAGGGACCGTTCTAGAATCGAGGGAATTTTGGAAGATCACAACCAATGCATCCACTATCTCTGCAGCCACCTCTTTTAGAACCCTAGGATGTAGGCCATCAGGTCCAGGGGACTTATCGACTTTTAGTCCCATTAGTTTATCCAGTACTTTTTCTTTACTGATATTAATTGTTTTAAGTTCCTCACTCTCATTAGCCCCTTGGTTCCCCACTATTTCTGGTATGCTTTTTGTGTCTTTTAATGTGAAGACAGATACAAAATATTTGTTTAATGTCTCTGCCATTCCCTGATTCCCCATTATAATTTCTCCTGTCTCAGCCTCTAAGGGACCCACATTTACTTTTGCTACTCTCTTCCTTTTTACATTCATGTAGAAGCTCTTACAATCTGTTTTTATATTTCTTGCTAATTTACTTTCATATTCTATTTTCTCTCTTTTAATCAATTTTTTGGTTGTCCTTTGCTGGTTTCTAAAACTCTCCCAATCCTCAGGCTTATTACTCTTCTTCGCAACATTATAGGCCTCTTCTTTTAACCTAATATTATCATTAACTTCTTTAGTTAGTCACCCCCCCCCCCGTCTATCCTGCAGCGACCGTCGGAAAGCTCAGACAGTTCTGACCAGGGCACTGCATCACTGTTTTTATTCCTTGCTTAATAAGCCATTTATTTCAGATATTCTGTTTATTACTGTAGTGAAATATATTCACTGCCATCAGTCGGGTTGTGCTGTGCTTATTGTAATGCGTTTGGTTCGAACCTGTGTGGGAGCTGGTGTGAGATTAGACCCACAAACGCAAAGGCATTTGGGCAAATTAAAGTTCTGTTGGAGTCCTAGCTCAGCGTGATATTACATTGCACTGAACAGCAGTTACAGAAATAACACCAGCTGTATTTCTGTACCATTCTGACAAATCGCCCCCACTTTAATGTAATCCGCCCAGCCAGAATAAGTTTGGGACGGACGTCCGATTCACCCCCCGCCCGATTTAACCTGCCTGATTTACCCCACCTGATTTACCCCTGCCCAATTTTATTCTCTATTGATGTCAATAGAGTGTAAATCGGGGGGGGGGGGGGGGAAATCGGGGAGCTGTAGATCGGGCAGGGGGTAAATCGAGCATGGGGTAAATTGGGGAGTTGTAAATCGGGCAGGGGGTAAATCGGGCATGGGGTAAATTGGGGAGTTGTAAATCGGGCAGGGGGTAAATCGAGCATGGGGTAAATTGGGGAGTTGTAAATCGGGCAGGGGGTAAATCGGGCATGGGGTAAATCGGGGAGCTGTAGATCGGGCAGGGGGTAAATCGGGCATGGGGTAAATTGGGGAGTTGTAAATCGGGCAGGGGGTAAATCGGGCATGGGGTAAATTGGGGAGTTGTAAATCGGGCAGGGGGTAAATCGGGTGGGGGTAAATTGGGGAGTTGTAAATCGGGCAGGGGGTAAATCGGGGAGCTGTAAATCGGGTGGGGGTAAATCGGGCGCCTGAACCGAATATGCCACATTCTCGCCGGGCAGGTTGGGTTAAAATTGGGGCCAATGTGTGAGAAATCCTGCCCTCTTCCCGCTATCAAACTCAACCCAGAGGTTACTTTGGCTTTATAAGATGGACCTATTGGCATGGGTGAAGAAAGGATCAATAAATCCATTGAACTCAAACTAATTGGCCCTGTAGAGAATGTAGGGCTCACTTTGTGAGTGCATTCACTCAGCGCTGACACGATATTCCAACGTAGGCTGATGGGGAGCAAGGTTCCCCCAAAATGAAAAACGTGGAAAACCGAAATAAAAACAGAAGAAGTCACGTATGTGACATTGATTTTATGCCCGAGGTCCTTCCTCAAACAGTCAGAAAGGTCCGTCAGTGAGAAAATACCGAGGGTTCATTTTCACCCTCACTGATTGGGTGGTAATTTTCACCCATCCTTTGAGAACGTGCTCAACTTTCACTTTCACTGATTAGGAAATGACAATGAGGCGGGGTCTGTAACGGGTGATTGTTCCACTCCGATAGTTTACTGCCCAAGTGGTGAAGGTGAAATTCTCTCCCATATCACTCCCAGGCCGAGCACACAGATCACACATGGCCAAAAAACACGGTGCCTTCTCGGACTGGCAGCAACTTTTATATATACAAACCTGGCCAGGCCCAGTCATAACCTGTATCTATATAATTGTAAACAATTTTACAACACCAAGTTATAGTCCAACGATTTTATTTTTAATCCCACAAGCTTTCGGGGGCTTTCCCCTTCCTCAGGCGGTGTGGAAAAGACAATTTCGCTTTTCCACACCACCTGAGGAAGGGGGAAGCCCCCGAAAGCTTGTGGGATTAAAAATAAAATCGTTGGACTATAACTTGGTGTTGTAAAATTGTTTACAATTGTTAACCCCAGTCCATCACCGGCATCTCCACATCATGTATCTATATAGGTTGACATAAGAACATAAGAAATGGAGTAGGAGTAGGCCATACGGCCCCTCGTGCCTGCTCCACCATTCAATAAGATCAAGGCTGATCTTCCATCTCAACTCCATTTTCCTGCCCGATTCCCATATCCCTTGAATCCCCTAGAGTCTAAAAATCTATCCATCTCAGCCTTGAATATTCAACGACTCAGCATTCACAACTCTCTGGGGTAGAGATTTCCAAAGATTCACAACCCTCTGAGTGAAGAAATTCCTCCCCATCTCAGTCTTAAATGGCCGATTCCTTATCCTGAGATTATGCCCTCTAGTTCTAGACTCTCCAGCCAGGGGAAACAAATTCTCAGCATCTACCCTGTCAAGTCCCCTCAGAATCTTATCTGTTTCAATGAGATCACCTCTCACTCTTCTAAACTCCAGAGAGTACAGGCCCATTCTACTCAACCTCTCCTCATAGGACAATCCTCTCATCCCAGGAATTAATCTAGTGAACCGCCTCTATATCCTTCCTTAGATAAGGAGACCAAAACTGTACGCAGTACTCCAGGTGAAGTCTCATCAAAGCCCTGTACAATTAGAGTAAGACTTCCTTACTCTTGTACTCCAACCCCTTAAAGGCCAACATGCCATTTGTTTTCCTAATTGCCTGCTGTACCTGCATGTTAACTTTTTGTGTTTCTTGTACCAGGACACCCAAGTCTCTCTGGACACCAACATTTAATAATTTCTTACCATTTAAAAAATATTTTGTTTTTCTATTCTTCCTACCAAAGTGAATAACCTCACATTTCCCCACATTATACTTCATCTGCTACCTTCTTGTCCACTCACTTAACCCGTCTATATCCCTTTGCAGACTCTTTATGTCCTCCTCACAGCTTACTTTCCCACCTAGCTTTGTATCGTCAGCAACATTACACTTGGTCCGTTCATCCAAGTCATTAATATAGATTGTAAATAGCTGAGGCCCAAGCACCAATCCTTGCGGTACTCCACTAGTTACAGCCTGCCAACCTTTAAATGACCCGTTTAACCCTACTCTCTGTTTTCTGTCCGTTAACCAATCCTCTATCCATGCTAATATGCTACCCCCAACCCTATGAGCCTTTATCTTGCGTAACAACGTTTTGTGTCGCACCTTATTGAATGCCTTTTGAAAATTCAAATATATACATCCACTGATTCCCCTTTATCTACCCTGCTGGTTGGAATCAGCTTTAAGCTCTCTGCCCCCTAATGATCTGTCAGGACTCTGGTTCACATTTTGACCCATCTCATTACAACCCACAGTTATTGTAAAACGTGTATCGACACTCACCAAGCCTGGGCGATGTGATAGTGTTGACATTAATATTTTCATTGCAGGGTTTTTGGTGACATTGTTTGTAAGCTGGTGGTTTGGTTAAAGATGGGCATTCGTTGCCATGGCGACCGGTGACTCTGTGCATACATTGAACCACTCGTGACTGCAGGCCCTTCCCACATGTAGAGGAACACTGAAAAAAACATCAACATAGAGGCTCAATCCATCGATAGTTATTAGCTACTCAATCATATTTATATATTGGTAGCTCCTTAATAGGCAATGAGGAAACCAGTGACATCTTCAAGATTTAGAAAACAAATTGCTTTTGTCTGTGAAACTTTATTTACAACTGCCCTAAAAATAAGGGCAACTTCATTTGACACAAGACAATTTTAAAAGAGCTGATCTAAGAAACAATTTATTTTCACTACTCGTTGTTTATTTTTAAAAATTTTTTTTATTCATTCATGGAATGTGGGCGTCACTGCAAGGCCGGCATTTATTGCCCATCCCTAATTGCCCTTGAGAAGGTGGTGGTGAGCCGCCTTCTTGAACTGCTGCAGTCCGTGTGGTGAAGGTTCTCCCACAGTGCTGTTCGGAAGGGAGTTCCAGGATTTTGACCCAGCGACGATGAAGGAATGACGATATATTTCCAAGTCGGGATGGTGTGTGACTTGGAGGGGAACGTGCAGGTGGTGTTGTTCCCATGTGCCTGCTGCTCTTATCCTTCTCGGTGGTAGAGGTTGCGGGTTTGGGAGGTGCTGTCGAAGAAGCCTTGGCGAGTTGCTGCAGTGCATCCTGTGGATGGTACACACTGCAGCTACGGTGCGCTGGTGGTGAAGGGAGTGAATGTTTAGGCTGGTGGATGGGGTGCCAATCAAGTGGACTGCTTTGTCCTGGATGGTGTCGAGCTTCTTGAGTGTTGTTGGAGCTGCGCTCGTCCAGGCAAGTGGAGAGTATTCCGTCACACTCCTGACTTGCGTCTTCTAGATGGTGGAAAGGCTTTGGGGAGTCAGGAGGTGAGTCACTCGCCACAGAATACCCAGCCCCTGACCTGCTCTCGTAGCCACAGTATTTATGTGGCTGGTCCTGTTAAGTTTCTGATCAATGATGACCCCCAGGATGTTGAGGTGGGGGATTCTGCGATGGTAATGCCATTGAATTACAAGGAGAGGTGGTTAGACTCTCTCTTGTTGGAGATGGTAATTGCCTGGCACTTATCTGGTGCGAATTTTACTTGCCACTTATCAGCCCAAGCCTGGATGTTGTCCAGGTCTTGCTGCATGCGGGCACGGACTGCTTCATTATCTGAGGGGTTGCGAATGGATGTGAACACTGTGCAGTCATCAGCGAACATCCCCATTTCTGACCTTACGACACTATACATAGTGGGAGTTGATGATTTAAATCGGGGAGCTGACTTAGTGAAGTTACTGGGGAGATTTTACAAATTCATGCTCCCAGTGCAGGGCCCCGTAAAGCGGGAATGGTTATCGGGAATTCCAGAGTGGAGGTCAGTGATATTTCCTGATACTCGCTCATAATGCACCAGGCCCTGCGCCCAGATGGTGAATTTGTAAAACCTATCCTGATGACTCTGACAGTGTGAGGGAGGTGAGTTAACACCAGTGGACGTGTGATCAGTAACCTGGGTTGATTCTGTTATTCTGTCGTTGCATATTGTTTAACTCAGCTCATTTACAGTCAGGGTCACTGTGATAATGCCATCAGCACTCATTATTTAAACAAAACATTGAGAAAAATTCATGGAAAGACAACAAAAGGGATGTTAATTGTCTATAAGGTAAATTCATCGATCCCATGCTCCCAGTGTGGTTGAAGGGAGCACAGATCTGAGACAGGGCTTCCACATTGTGATTCTCAACCTGTGTTCCTTTCGACGCAGCTTCCTTGCAGTGAGCACGGGATTGGTGAACTAACACTTACGAGAAATATGAAGTGTTCACAGTTTGCAAATTGCCACTAATTACTAAATCATCAGCATCTGCTGGGAGACGATTACAGAAAACCCCGAGGTATTTGAGACTGCGTGGGCAATGAAATAAAGCCGGTTCATGCATTCACATCTTTGTTATCTCAAAAAAACCAGCCTCCAGCAGCTGAGAAGATAATAATCCACATTCTATGACTACTGGGCTTTGCACCAGAAAGTTCCTCAGAGAAAAATAAGAAGCTTTTAAAAGCTGTGTAGAAGCCGTTTATTTGTTGTACATAACTTATTTGGGTACAAACACTAAATGAACATATCCGTAACTACGACTCTCTCAAAAACCATCAGCTCATCTTAAAACTTTTCTGCCTCAACTTTAGGTGCAATGAACAATGAGAGAAAGTGGTGGCTGATTGATTAGTTCTGGCAGCTTCTAGTTCTGACCTCCAATCAACCCGATCGATTCCAACAGGCCCCAATCTTGCCCTCCAACCAATTTGATTCTGACATGTTCCTACCTTCCAACTGAACCGATTAGGGAAAACCGGCAAACTCCAATCATAGTGATAACAGCTGATTTTCCTTGAGAGACACAAAGAAGCTGACAAGGGTTGAAATGCTGACTGTCACTTTAAACCATTGACTGGACGCTGAACTAAGGACAGACTCTGGAGTAGAGTGAGTGGATAGAAGCAGATTACACAGTACAAAACAAGCTGGATGTTCACCTTTAGAACTTTCAAAGCTCTGTGATATTTAACTTCTGATAAATTCAGAAATGTGAAAGAAAATTTCTAAATTTGAAATAAGCCTGTTACTAATTTCTCGGCTGAACGGGAATTTTGCTCCAAGTGATAAATGGGAAACAGTAGAAGGTGCTGTTTATATCTTGAGTGATTAAAAACAGACACATTGACTAAAACAGGATAAACTGGATATTTGTTCACTACTATGTACTCTATAAAGGCAAAGGAATATTTTCCATGTAAAATAAAACAGCTTTACTCATGATTAAAATGTTTCCGTGGTGATTGTTTCAAGTGCAAAGAGATCTTTAACAATTATTGTGTTGAATGACCTGCCTCCCCTGTTTCTGAGCTGTAGATTCTACATTATTCAGCTCCCACCACAAACTCCGAACCCACGCCACCAACTCCATCCCCCTCCCCAGCCATAGTCTCAGGGTGAACCAGACTGTTTGGAGCCTCAGCGTCCTACTCAACCCCAACCTCACATCCTCACCACCTCATCCATCACCCGTGTCCTCGTTGACCTACATTGTCTCCCGGTTTCCATAATTTAAAATTCTCTTCCTTGTGTTTAAATCCCTACATGGCCTGACTCTTCCCTATCTCCGTAACCTCCTCCATCTCTTCAGCCCCCCTCATAACTCTCCATTCCACTAAATGTGGCCTCTTGTGCATTCCACCCTCTCTTTGCCCCATTTTTGGCAGCCGTGCATCCAGCCATCCAGGCCCCATACGCTGGAATTCCCTTCCTAGATGCCTTTGCCTCTCCTTCTTTAAGATCCTCCTTAAAACGCACCTCTGGCCAAGCATTTCGTAAATCCTCCTAATATCTCTTTCTTTGACAGCACTTCCCAAATCTCCACCACCTAGGACAAGGGCAGCAGGTGCATGGGAACACCATCACCTCCAGGTTCCCCTCCGAGTCACACACCATCCTGACTTGGACGTAAATCACCGTTTCTTCATTGTCGCTGGGTCAAATACCTAACAGAACTGTGGGAGCACCATCAACACACGGACTGCTGCGATACATGAAGAAAGCTCACCACCTTTCAGAGGGCAATTACCGGGTACGGTAGCATAGTGGTTACGTTACTAGACTAGTAATCCAGAGGCCTGGACTAATAATCCGGAGTCATGAGTTCAAATCCCGCCACGGCAGCTGGGGAATTTAAATTCAATTAATTAAATAAAATCTGGAATAAAAAAACTAGTATCAGTAATGGTCACAAAAACCCATCTGGTTCACTAATGACCTTTAGGGAAGGAAACCTGCCATCCTTACCCGGTCTGGCCTATATGTGACTCTAGATCCACAGGAATGTGGTTGATTCTTAATTGCCCTCTGAAATGGCCTAGCAAGCCACTCAGCTGTACAATCTTGCTACAAAAAGTCATAATAAGAATAAAACCGGACGGACCACAATGCACCGGACACGACAAAGGCAAACCAAGCCCAGTCGACCCAGCAAAGTCCTCCTCACTAACATCTGGGGACATGTGCCAAAATTGGGAGAGCTGTCCCACAGACTAGTCAAGCAACAGCCTGACATAGCCATACTCACAGAATCATACCTTTCAGCCAACGTCCCGGACCCTTCCATCACCATCCCTGGGTATGTCCTGTCCCACCGGCGGGACAGACCCACCAGAGGTGGCGGTACAGTGATATACAGTCAGGAGGGAGTGGCCCTGGGAGTCCTCAACATTGACTCTGGACCCCATGAAATCTCATGGCATCAGGTCAAACATGGGCAAGGAAACTTCCTGCTGATTACCACCTACCGCCCTCCCTCAGCTGATGAATCAGTCCTCCTCCATGTTGTGCACCACTTGGGGAAAGTACTGAGGGTAGCAAGGGCACAGAATGAACTCTGGGTGGGGGGACTTCAATGTCCATCACCAAGAATGGCTCAGTAACACTACTGCTGGCCAAGTCCTGAAGGACATAGCTGCCAGACTAGGCCTGCGGCATGTGGTGAGCGAACCAATACGAGGGATAAACCTATTTGACCTCATCCGTGCCAATCTACCTGTCATAGATGCATTGGTCCATGACAGTATTGGTAGGAGTGACCACCGCACAGTCCTCGTGGAGACGAAGTCCCGTTTTCACTCTGAGGACACCATCCAACGTGTTGTGTGGCACTACCACCGAGCTAAATGGGATAGATTCAGAACCGATCTAGCAGCTCAAAACTGGGCATCCATGAGGCGCTGTGGGCCATCAGCAGCAGCAGAATTGTATTCCAGCACAATCTGTAACCTCATGGTCCAGCATATTCCTCACTTTACCATTACCAACAAGCCAGGGGATCAACCCTGGTTCAATGAGGAGTGTAGAAGAGCATGCCAGGAGCAGCACCAGGTGTACCTAAAAATGAGGTGCCAACCTGGTGAAGTTACAACTCAGGACTACATGCATGCTAAACAGCGGAAGCAACATGCTATAGACAGAGCTAAGCGATTTCACAACCAATGGATCAGATCAAAGCTCTGTAGTCCTGTCACATCTAGTCGTGAATGGTGGTGGACAATTAAACAACTAAAGGGAGGAGGAGGCTCTGTGAACATCCCCATCCTCAATGATGGCGGAGTCCAGCACGTGAGTGCAAAAGACAAGGCTGAAGCTATTTGCAACCATCTTCAGCCAGAAGTGCCGAGTGGATGATCCATCTCAGCCTCCTCCCGATATCCCCACCATCACAGAAGCCAGTCTTCAGCCAATTCGATTCACTCCACATGATATCAAGAAACGGCTGAGTGCCCTGGATAAAACAAAGGCTATGGGCCCCAACAACATCCCAGCTGCAGTGCTGAAGACTTGTGCTCCAGAACTAGCTGCACCTCTAGCCAAGCTGTTCCAGTACAGCTACAACACTGGCATCTATCCGACAAAGTGGAAAATTGCCCAGGTATGTCCTGTCCACAAAAAGCAGGACAAATCCAATCTGGCCAATTACCGCCCCATCAGTCTACTCTCAATCATCAGCAAAGTGATGGAAGGTGTCATGGACAGTGCGATCAAGTGGCACTTACTCACCAATAACCTGCTCACCGATGCTCAGTTTGGGTTCCGCCAGGACCACTCGGCTCCTGACCTCATTACAGCCTTGGTCCAAACATGGACAAAAGAGCTGAATTCCAGAGGTAAGCTGAGAGTGACTGCCCTTGACATCAAGGCAGCATTTGACCGAGTGTGGCACCAAGGAGCCCTGGTAAAATTGAAGTCAATGGGAATCAGGGGGAAAACTCTCCAGTGGCTTGAGTCACACCTAGCAGAAAGGAAGATGGTAATGGTTGTTGGAGGTTAATCATCTCAGCCCCAGGACATTGCTATAGGAGTTCCTCAGGGCAGTGTCCTAGGCCCAACCATCTTCAGCTGCTTCATCAATGACCTTCTCTCCATCATAAGGTCAGAAATGGGGATGTTTGCTGATGACTGCACAGTGTTCAGTTCCATTCGCAACCCCTCAGATAATGAAGCAGTCCGTGCCCGCATGCAGCAAGACCTGGACAACACCCAGGCTTGGGCTGATAAGTGGCTAGTAACATTCGTGCCAGACAAGTGCCAGGCAATGACCATCTCCAAGAAGAGAGAGTCTAACCACCTCCCCTTGACAGTCAACGGCATTACCATCGTCGAATCCCCTACCATCAACATCCTGGGGGTCACCATTGACCAGAAACTTAACTGGACCAGCCACATAAATACTGTGGCTACAAGAGCAGGTCAGAGGCTGGGTATTCTGTGGCGAGTGACTCACCTCCTGACTCCCCAAAGCCTTTCCACCATTTACAAGGCACAAGTCAGGCGTGTGATGGAATACTCTCCACTTGCCTGGATGAGTGCAGCTCCAACAACACTCAAGAAGCTCGACACCATCTAGGACAAGGCAGCCCGCTTGACTGGCACCCCATCCACCACCCTAAACAGTCACTCCCTTCACCACCGTTGCACCGTGGCTGCAGTGTGTACCATCCACAGGATGCACTGCAACTACTCGCCAAGGCTTCTTCGACAGCACCTCCCAAACCTGCCACCTCTGCCACCTAGAAGGACAAGGGCAGCAGGCACATGGGAACAACACCACCTGCACGTTCCCCTCCAAGTCACACACCATCCCATCTTGGAAATATTCGCTGTTGCTTCATCCTCGCTGGGTCAAAATCCTGGAACTACCTACCTAACAGCACTGTGGGAGAACCGTCACCACACGGACTGCAGCGGCTCAAGAAGGCGGCTCACCACCACCTTCTCAAGGGGCAATTAGGGATGGGCAATAATTGCTGGCCTTGCCAGCGACGCCCACATCCCATGAACGAATGAAAAAAAAACTAGGGATGGGCAATAAATGCCAACCTTGCTGCACATCCCGAGAATGATTTTTTTTAAAAGCACCAATTTTTACTTGATTAAGCCTCTGTGAAGCTCCTTGGGATATTATTCTACATTAAAGGCGCTGTATTAATGCAATTTATTGTTGTACTTGTTTAAAAGCAACCATTTCTCAGCATAGGCCAAACTGTCTCCCTTCTTGTTCTGATCTGGTGACCTGTTAAATACCCTAGTGTTAGCTTTGTCTTTGTCATGTTAAGGATACCGAACCAAAATATTTCATTGTGTGACATTCGACTTCCGGCAGGATCAACTTCGTTAGCTTCCCAAGTGTCCCTGAGATATCGGGTTACCTGTCTGCTGTATATTTTCCTAACACTGTCCCTGTACGTTGTAATCATTCCCATCCTCTGGAGTCAGCCATGTTTCCGTTATTCCTACTACAGCAGATTTCCCTGCAGCCACATCGACCCCATTTCCAGTATCGTATTTCTAATGTTTCTAGCATCCATGTACGTATCTCATATTGTAGATGTGCCAACTTTACTGACTCCTTGTATCCGTCTGTTGTAATCGCTGCTTCCTGTGTGTCTCTATCACTTTCTGCGCCCATACCTGCAGCGTGATTATCCTCCACTCTACAATCAGTCTGGTCTGCTCTCCCCCCCGCCTGACTAAATTATTCTCGATAGCTATTCCTGGAAAGTCTCATCACTCTTGCTTTGTTAAGCTGCAGCGTGTCACTCCTGAATGAGTCATTTTTTTTGTACTGAAAATGTTCCCAGTTACTTAGGAAAATAACATCATTAACTTCACACCAGACTGCCAGCCATTTAGTTGCATCTTCAATGTTCTGTCTGAACTCACCTCCTTTGCCAAACACCAGGAGTACGTCAGAGAACATTATTTTGCATCCCCTATCTTTGAGTTTTGAGGTGATCCTCACACTTGCAACTTTTAAGGCCCCTATATTGTTTCTCCCTCTGAAGTTTAGTTCTACACTGACTACTTCCAATGGGTCTCTTCCTGTCCCTTTCATTGTCCTTCTAATCTTAATGGGCCACTCTAGCTTCAGGTAAACAACTCACCATCCTATAGATATTATCCTTACACAGACATATCGACCCACCTTCAAGAGCAAACAGTTCCCTACAAAAACAGCCTGTATCATTGGCCCAGCAATCTCACATGGTTTTCTACCTTTTCTTCTGTTACTTGGTTTCTTCTGGCCTGGTTTTTGTCTGCATTATTGGGCACTGTCGTTACTGGAACCACCTGAGTCTTTCTTACTTTCCTTGTTACTTTTGCCAATCTTAACTCTCCCGAGATCCCCATTTCCTTGGTTTCCCTCAGCACTTGTCTCTTTTCCCTGACTACTCTTGTGTCTGGTTGCGCTAATCCTTGATGACTTGCTCTTGAGGACTAGCACCAGACTGTCCATTTCAGAATTATGTTCCTTCAGTTACGAAGACACATCCCCTTGAAATCTCAGGAAATTTCAAACATTGTGCATTTCCCAAAATTCCGTTAGTAGTTTGTTATCGCAACACAGAAAGGGCATTTTCCCCATCATATTCTGGAAGAATTTTGGGCCCTAGGTGTTTTAGAAAATGAGAGCTTTGAAAGATGCAAAGGAAATTCATTCCTCGGAGAGTCTGTGTTTGCCGATGCTTCTTGAAGCATACTGTGATCTCTAACCGTGCACTGCATGAGAGGGTAAGTTACAGGACAAGCGCTCAGTGAGATGGGCACTGCAACAGATGTACTTCGTGCGAGAAAGATAAATATAGGACGGATGGAAATCAACTGATGTCAGAACTCCTGGAGCTGAATAAACGCAGAGCATCATTCGAGTTAGTTCTTTGCTTGTCTTAGGTACAGGCTCGCACACTCTGTAATTCTGCAATTACCCAACCTCAGGAATGATAGCAAGTCTCCATGTCAACTCTGGCCTGTAAACATGTGACTTTATTGGTATTAGAAGCTTATTGTCCACCCCAATCAGAGCCAAAGGGTGTTACAAGGCCTTAGACTAAGATATTCTCCCTGAATACCCTTGGGAGTTCCACCTGTCTCCCACCGTCTCTGGGATTTTCCAGCCTGCCTCGTAAAAGAGTGGGATCTTTGCCTGCTGCTTACAAGGAAAATGTCATCAGGGGAGGAGGGAGGGAGGGGGAAGAGTGTGGAGCTAGGGGATGGGAGGTACCTATGCTGAAGTACCTGCTTCCCTGCCCCATTTGGGACCCGGCGATGTACTGGAGGCTGGTACACCGAGTGAGGTGAGGCCTACCAGCCCTCAGATAAGTGAAATGGGTCTCCTTGTGGTCTGGGAAGCAGGTTAGACCCCAGGAAAAAGATACAATTTTTAAAAAAAGACTCTTGATTAGCTCCCTTACACAGGGGCTGAAGGGGACACGGCTGAAATTTGGGGATCGCTCCAGTGATGGGCACGTACTGGATTCTCCCAGCTGGATGGGGCAGGTGGGCACTGGAGATGTGTCCCCAAGGGTGCCCCCCTAGCCCCATGCACATTAGGTACCCTCCCCGAGTGGTCAGTGTTGGAGGGTGCAACCGCCAGAATCGTGTCCCAAGGATTTGTGGGGCACAGCTTTTGGTTGCTCTAGAACACATTCGCATAGTTCCCAAATAGTAAATTCTCGTTTTACTGTTCTGTGGTTCTGGGAGATTATCTTGTCTTTTCTAATCTCAGATTTTAAAAAGCTTAAAAAAATACTCAGAAACTAGATCCATTTTGTAGGATTTTGTAAACCATCCGTTAGACCTGACAAGCTCTCACACATCCTCTTGATTCAGCCTTTGGGATTAGGCCTAATGTGTTATCCATTTGGTTCCTGGTTGAAGATTTTTTTTTACAGGAAGTCAAGTCCAGGAGGCGGGAGGGGGCCGTTTTTGGAAAGATATAATTTCACCTTTTCTTTCAACACTCTGACCTAGAATGGCATAAATATTCTCTAAGCAATGAAAAACCTGCAGCTAATACAATTCACAACTTATTAACTTGTGCCTTAAGAGACATGCTAATGAGCTCACATCCCTTCTAATCACTGCTGTTCCTGCTCAGCCCCTTTTACATCTTCTGTAACTGGGTTTTTAACAAGAGTTTTGACTGTGCTACCTCCATCAGACTCACCTGCTCCATTTATCGAATCGTTACTCTTTCCGAGGCCTCCTTCTGAACGCTCGGGTCTATCCTGGGGTGAATCTCCTCCTTGCTCCTCTTCTTGAGCGCTTGTGTGTAAAACCAATTGAACTTCAGCTCTTTAAGCATCCTGAGCCCAGAGGATTTTGACCATTCGGAAAGCAATCTATTTCGCGCCGCTCGGGAATCAACTTTTACCAGTTCTCTAACCGTGGGAACTTTGACGAGCCGAAGCTTCCACGTTTTTAAGCTTCGAGGGATGGAGAGGATGGGAGTTAAAGGTGTGGGGCGAAAGGGTGGGGGTAAGGAAGAAGGAAAGGAGGGGTCGGGCTTGAACTTATCATTTATGGGGCATAGAATTATGGTGGTCTTGCAGTTTTTGTTCATGGGTAATTACAGGTGGCCCACTCACTGGTCCTGATGTGTTTCTGGTCCTCAGTTCCAGGCTGGTCTGCACGGATTGTAGGGCCTGTGAGTCTTTTACTCTTTGTGTGGTTATGTGGGGATTAACATAATTCGATAGGGTACTAGTTAACAAGATCAAGTAAAATTCCTTTGTATTGGTAAAAAGTTAAAAACAGTGGATGTCCAAAGGGACTTAGGGGTTCAGGTACATAGATCATTGAAGTGTCATGAACAGGTGCAGAAAATAATCAAGAAGGCAAATGGAATGTTGGCCTTTATATCTAGAGGACTAGAGTACAAGGGGGCAGAAGTTATGCTGCAGCTATACAAAATCCTGGTTAGACCGCACCTGGAGTACTGTGAGCAGTTCTGGGCACCGCACCTTCGGAAGGACATATTGGCCTTGGAGGGAGTGCAGCGTAGGTTTACTAGAATGATACCCAGACTTCAAGGGTTAAGTTACGAGAAGAGATTACACAAATTGGGGTTGTATTCTCTAGAGTTTAGAAGGTTAAGGGGTGATCTGATCGAAGTTTATAAGATGTTAAGGGGAACAGATAGGGTGGATAGAGAGAAACTATTTCCGTTGGTTGGGGATTTTAGGAGTAGGGGGCACAGTCTAAAAATTAGAGCCAGACCTTTCAGGAGCGAGATTAGAAAACATTTCTACACACAAAGGGTTGTAGAAGTTTGGAACTCTCTTCCGCAAACGGCAATTGATACTAGCTCAATTGCTAAATTTAAATCTGAGATAGATAGCTTTTTGGCAACCAAAGGTATTGAGGGATATGGGCCAAAGGCAGGATCACTCCTGCTCCTCCAGGCCCCACAAAAGGAAAGTTTCCGACTCGTCAGACCTATGTTCCTATCAAAACTGAGATTGATAGATTTTTATTAGGTAAGGGTATTAAGGGTTGATGGAGTTAAGATACAGATCAACATTAATCTGATTGAGTGGGGTATGATTCTATGAAAACCTAAAAATGGGAATCCAGGTTTAACAGTCAGATGGGTCTGAGGGAAACAGCACGGGGGAGCTGTGTACTGAGGGTATCCAACCTGGGGGCCCCAAGTCTTGGCATTCTGGCCTTTGAAGCCTGCATCCCAGAGTACGAAAAGAGGTAGCCATGGAAATAGTGGACGCATTAGTTGTCATCTTCCAAAATTCTATAGATTATGGAACAGTTCCTGCAGATTGGAGGGTGGCAAATGTAACCCCACTATTTAAAAAAGGAGGGAGAAAGAAAACAGGGAACTACAGACCGGTTAGCCTAACATCAGTAGTAGGGAAAATGCTAGAGTCTGTTATAAAGGATGTGATAACAGGACACTTAGAAAATTAGATTAGACAAAGTCAACATGGATTTATGAAAGGGAAATCATGTTTGACAAACCTACTGGAGTTTTTTGAGGCTGTAACTGGTAGAATAGATAAGGGAGAACCAGTGGATGTGGTTTATTTGGATTTTCAGAAGGCCTTTGATAAAGTCCCACATAAGAGGTTCGTGTGTAAAATTAAAGCACATGGGATTGGTGGGAATATACTGGCATGGATTGAAAATTGGTTAACAGACAGGAAACAGAGAGTAGGAATAAATGGGTCTTTTTCGGGGTGGCAGGCAGTGACTAGTGGGGTACCACAGAGATCAGTGCTTGGGCCCTAGCTATTCACAATATATATCAATGATTTGGATGAGGGAACCAAATGTAATATTTGCAAGTTTGCTGACAACACAAAACTAGGTGGGATCGTGAGTCGTGAGGAGGATGCAAAGAGGCTTCAAGGCGATTTAGACAAGTTGAGTGAGTGGGCAAATACATGGCAGATAATGTGGATAAATGTGAAGTTATCCACTTTGGAAGGAAAAACAGAAAGGCAGAGTATTATTTAAATGGTGTTAGATTGGGAAATGTTGATGTACAAAGGGACCTGGGTGTCCTTGTACTCCAGTCACTGAAAGCAAATATGCAGGTGCAGCAAGCAGTTAGGAAGGCAAATGGTGTGTTGGCCTTCATTGCAAGAGGATTTGAGTACAGGAGCAAGGATGTCTTACTGCAGTTATATAGGGCCTTGGTGAGACCACACCTGGAGTATTGTGTGCAGTTTTGATCTCCTTACGTATGAAAGGACATACTTGTCAAAGAGGGAGTGCAACGAAGGTTCACCAGACTGATTCCTGGGATGGCAGCACTGTCGTACAGGAGAGATTGGGTCGACTCTGCCTGTATTCACTCGAGTTTAGAAGAGTGAGTGGGGATCTCATTGAAACACATAAAATTCTGACAGGGCTAGACAGACTGGATGCGGGGAGGATGTTTCCCCGGGCTGGGGGGGTCCAGAACGAGGGGTCACAGTCTCAGGATACGGGGAAGGACATTTAGGACTGAGATGAGGAGAAATTTCTTCACTCAGAGGGTGGTGAACCTGTGGAATTCTCTACCACAGAAGGCTGTGGAGGCCAAGCCACTGAATATGTTTAATTTGGAGCTAGATAAACTTCTAGACACAAAAGGCATCAAGGGGTATGGGGAGAGAGCGGGAATATGGTATTGAGATAGAGGATCAGCCATAATCATATTGAATGGCGGAGCAGGCTCGAAGGGCTGAATGGCCTACTCCTGCTCCCATTTTCTATGTTGCTATGACAACTTAGTTGTATGTACTTACATCTAATATTCAGTATGTTGCTCTGTATGAATTTCATGGGCCTGAACATTTGGAAAATGGTCCAATTTTAGTGTTGTTGCCTCAGTGGTGGATAAACCATAAACCAGAATCAGATCTGTTAATATCAGTAACTTGCGATATCTGTAAATTAATAGCTTTAAACTTAAAACGTGGCCTCTGAGGTTTGATGGTACAAGCCCATGTGGTCACCGCTGCTGCATTGGATACAAAGAAGCCTGGTTGAGTGATAGGTGGGCTCACGACAGAAACTAGGAGTTAGCAGAATGACTCACTCTAAGGAAGAATACAGGAAATACCTCACATTACACAACATAAAGAGAAGTCTTCATGATAAATTATTGTCTGAGATCAGTGCTCCTTAGTCTACCGATAAAGCAAAGCAGACCAGCAGATAAATCAACAATAAGCAAAGGATGCACTTTTCTATGTTTAATATAAAGGGGGAGAGGAAGCCTCCCCCACTGGGAGTGTGTCGAGTTGGAAAATTATTCCCGACCGGCCTATAATATATCCTGAGGTAACACATCCCACTCATTGCTTGAACACGTCTGTAGACCTATTTAATTCCTGCAGCTTTGTTTTCTTGAGCAGTCCTTTCTTGGTCTTTTAGGTATCAGCTGTGGCTCAGTTGGTAGCACTCTCACCTGAGAGTCAGAAGGTTGTGGGTTCAAGTCCCACTTCAGAGACTTAAGTACAAAACCCAGGCTGACACCAGTGCAGTACTGAGGGAGTGCTGCATTGTCTGAGGTGCCATCTTTCCGATGAGACGTTAAACTGAGGCCCTGTCTGGCCTCTCGGGTGAATGTAAAAGATCCCATGGCACTATTACAAAGTAAGAGCAGTGGAGTTCTCCTGGTGTCCTAGGCCAATATCTATCCCTCAACTAGTATCACTAAGGCAGACTATCTGGTCATTTATCTCATTGCTGTTTGTGGGATCTTGCTGTGTGCAAATAGGCTGCTGCATTTCCTACATTACAACAGTGACTATACTTCAATAGTATTTTGTTGGCTGTAAAGCACCTTGGGGTGCCCTGAGGTCATGAAAGGTGCTATGCAAACGCAAGAGTAAGGCAGGAAAAAGGGAATGAGCCAGGGAGAGACGAAGGCAATGAAAGCAACGTGAAAAAGAGACAGGAGGGCATAATCCAGATATTAAAAAAATAGCAATAAAGAATTCCAAAAGTCTGGGTTTCAAAATGTCTTGCATTAGTTGTAGTCACAATGAGAAGAATATCAGTGGCTGTTTTTTGGCACTCTCAGGCTTATTCCTCGATTGGTCATTCCCAGTGAGGTGCGGGGCCTTGGAGAATCGAGAATTTGGGCCTCAGGTTTTCATCCATTTAAATAAACAGACAGAAATTCTGGGTCTGACAGCCTGTGATTTCCTTACTTTTGGTTTCAGCTCTACCTCAGTGGGTAGCACTCTTGCCTGAGAGTCAGAAGGTTGTGGGTTCAAGTCCCACTCCAGAGTTTTAAGCGCAAAATCCAGATTGGCACACTGAGGGAGTGCTGCACTGTCGGAGGTGCCGTCTTTTGGATGAGACGTTAAACCATGGCCCCTTCTGCCCTCTCAGGTGGACATAAAAGATCCCACGGCACTATTTTGAGTAAGAGCAGGGGAGTTCTCCCTGGTGTCCTGGGCCAATATTCATCCCTCAACCAACATCACTATAACAGATCATTTGGGTTACGGGGAGCGGGCAGGAAATTGGACATGAATTTAGATTTGAGGTTAGGACCAGATCAGCCATGATCTTATTGAATGGCGGAGCAGGCTTGAGGGGCCGATTGGCCTACTCCTGCTCCTATTTCTTATGTTCTTATCATCTGGCCATTATCACATTGCTGTTTGTGGGACCTTGCTGTGCACAAATTGGCTGCCTCATTTCCTACATTACAACAGTGACTACACTTTGAAAGTATTTCATTAGCTGTGAAGCACTTTGGGACATACTGAGGTTGTGAAAGGCGCTATATAAATGCAAGTTCTTTCTTCCTATCAGCGCTCCCTGTGAGTGTCACATCTCACCGGGCACTCTCGATTGGACAAACCGCTCTCACATTTAAACATGTGGCTCTTTTTCAGTACAGAACTTACTTTCCGAGCTTTGAAAGGGTTCGGCATTCCCAATCCAGAAAATGAGAATGGAAAACATTCCACGTTAAATTGACAGTCGAACTTCAAGGAACTCCCAGCTCAGAACTGGGAAAAATTCCATCTGGGCTTGATCCCAATGAAGGGCAGTTCACGACACTAACTCAATGTTCCACATCAATCCTCCTTTGTCCTGCATTTAATCACAACAGGATTGTGCAGTTGTGCTGTCTTTTCCCCTCAAGAGTAGTACTTTTCCCCTCTGCTTTATTTTGCAGGGACCATTCAGCACTATCAGCGTTTCTGAGGCTGGGAGATATCGCTACTTAATTGGACTAGCAGAGAACTTGCCCAATGACTATTGTTTGTTGTCAGAGCTGTTGGCTTGTCGCGAGTTAATCCCAGGAGAAGGAACGGAACCAGAAACATTTCGGAAGAGCTGTTCAAAAATTCAGCCGCGTTAAAATTGAAAGATTTTCCCAGGTCTGCAGCTGCGTTTTTCCCAATGCTTGAAAACAGACTTCTGCTAAAAACCGTCAATTCTAGCACTTGCACCAGCATGAACAGCTAATGTTCCATTTGCTTGGTTTTGTGGGAGCAAGTGATATTCACCACAGGCAAACAGACATTCCAGCTGGAAAAAAATGCAAAAACCACATTTGCCTCAGATCTGAATTCTCTTCCCATCCCACCCTCCAATTATGAAGCCAGTGCTTGGGGTTTAAGTGGTGATAATCAGGGTGGGCGGGGACTATCCCCTGTCTGGCAGCCATTGATACCTGGAAATGCTTAAAGCACAGTTGACCACAATTCCAGCCATTCTGGAGATAGTTTAGGATGCCACAAAGGCCAAAAAAACTCCTCTCAGACCCACTCTTTTGCCTCCTGTGCTTGTTCCCAGGGGTTGAGGGCAGGCTGCCCCCAGTAATGATCACTCCTAACAGCAGGAAGATGTAGTCCCCTGCAATGGGGAACCACTCGGTCATCAACACCAACATGTGCGCTAAACATCAGTAGGTTGTGTATCACCTGAACAAATTATATTTGATCTCTCACTAAGGCTGGCAAAATACACAGCAATATGGACCCCTTTCCCTACAGTCTATATTAAATCTGCCTCGCCAACCCCATGGATGGAAGGACAGACTGGCCCACTCACTGCACAGACCACAAGGATAGCGACCCAATTCATTGGTATCACCAGACGAGATAGGGTAGTCACTTTATGCCACTTCCTTGTTGCCCTACTTGCCCCCTTCCATTCCCCATCCTCCTGATCACCAGCAACAGAACCCTCTGATTCTAAAGTATCTAACATTACAGTACCAGTTTGTGAAACCAAGCCATCGGGCTTACTGTATTACTGTCTCCTCCTACAAGTGGCTTATAAGCAAATTTCAAATCAGCAATACAAACCAGTAACCTATTGGTTAAGGGAAATTTGCCACATTCCACCTGGTTGGAATTTGAAACTCTTTAAGTGTTACCTCAGCCTCAGTTGGTGGCACTCTTATCTCTGAGTCACAAGTCTGTGGGTTCAAGTCTTACTCCAGGACTCGAGTACATAGTCTAGGCGGATATTTCAGTGCAGTACTGTGGGAGTGTTGCATTATTGTGAGTGCTATCTTTGAGATGAGGCATTAAAACCGAGGCCCCATTTGCCTGTTCAGCTGAATGTTAAGATCCCCAGGCAGCATTTGAAGAAAAGATCTCCTGCTGTCCTGGTGCTATTCTGATCCCTCAATTAGCACCATCAGAAACAGATTAACTGGCCATTCGTCTCATTCACTCTTTGTGGCTGTCACGTTTCTGGACTTTTTTCACCATTTTCCACAGAAGGAAGTTGGACAAAACAGTACTTTTCATGGGAGGATTTTGAAAGCAATGCGCATTCTCACAAATGTTTTAAAAAAAAGCTCCCTGACAAAAGGTGGAAAATATCCTGATCAAACGTTGCTTCTCCCAGAGACTAAACAATAAGCAATTTGTTAGTTTGTCTGCGTATTCTGGGAGACACCTCTTGCCATTGTGTTGGAAGACCCTTTGGTCTGTGAAAGTCTGAGGGAGGGATAGGCTTTTTGACAGAGAGTGAGATGCTTTTAAGCACAGAACACGGACATCAGGAAAGGCAGTCGGGCTTTTGGGAAACAGGATGCTGCACAGACAGGTGGGCAGGAAAAGGCTACGAAAGGCAGGATGGGGGACTGCAGAGGCAATGGTTCCGCTCTGGGCTGTAGAACAGGATACAGAGAGATTATTCTGGTTAAGTTAAATAAGATTACCCACTGAAGTGGGGATAGCGTGCGTGTTCTTTATTTTATATCATTATGCGAATCTAAGTTATATCGACTGAACTAAGTGATTCTGTTCAAATCTATGTGGTTCACCTTACTGTGGAGTGAAACAGCTCACGATTCAAACCAAAACTTAACCTCGTTTTGGTTCACCTTCAGAGACTGAAGAGATACATGTGCAAAAACATGAATATCTGTCCAGATCACAAGGGGGTGCTACTGTTTCACCCCTGTGTTATGCTGTTGTACAAGTAGATTTAGGGCAGTGTGAGTTAACTCCCATGAAAGTAAGACACTCAGACCATCTATGAGAGCGACTGATGGCACTGAACCCAAGAAGGCAGACCTGAATTGGTAACAGTGGCACCTCGCTGTGCGCAAATTGTGTTTTACATAATGATAGTGACTGCATTTAAAAAGTCGTCTATTTCATGTGAAGTGCTTTAGAATGTCCTGATGACATAATAAAAGAAGAAAGAACTTACATTTATATAGCACCTTTCATGATCTCAGGACATCCCAAAGTCCTTTATAGCCAATGACGCAGCACATTTGAAGTGTAGTCTCTGTTGTAATGTAGGAAACGTGGCAGCCAATTTGCACATGGCAAAGTCCCACAAACAGTAATGTGATAATAATCAGATAATCTGTTTTAGTGATTTAGGTTGAGGGATAAATATTGGCCAGGACACTGGGGAGAATTCCCCTGCTCTTCTTCAAATCGTGCCATCGGATCTTTTACATCTGCCTGAGAGGGCAGACAGGGCCTCACTTTAACATCTCATCTGAAAGACGGCACCTCCGACAGTGCAGCACTCCCTCAGTGCTGCACTGGAGAGTCAGTCTAGATTATGTGCTTAAATCTCTGGGGTGGGACTATGAGTCCACAACCCTCTGACTGGCGAGAGAGCTACCAACTGAGCTGTGGCTGACACCTTCAGCGACACCATTGAGAAGCTTCACCATGAACGTGAATGAGTAACTGCATGTCAGGGACAGTCAAGGCCACCAGCACCAGGCGGGGGACAGGTGAGCGGCATCTCATTGGCCAGTTATTCCGCTGCACTCAGTACTATTTCTTTCCATTGAACATATTTACTTTTTGCTTTAGTTGTTTAGTTTTAGCAGAGAAGTTCATGGGGCCAATTTTCGGAGTAAACGCTGGCTGTGAATTTCCAACATGTGCAGCGTGAGGTTTCCCACTCAGAAAATCAGCCCTTCCATCTCCTCGGATATTAAATATTAAAAATGGATTCAGCTATAATAAATCTTGCAGCCGGCCATTCTTGTATTATTTTCTGCCCAATAAAAGACTGCGAGATATATTAAAATAATTATATTTTGTTGAGTTGTGCAGTTCTAGTGGAGATTGTGTTTAATGGGTTTTGCCGGTGCCTTTACATGTTGTGCGTCATGTCGTCCCTATGTGTAGTGTATGTGCTACTAGATTCTCCACAGTCAAAGCAAGGGCACCGGGGGTGGCTGCTTAACCAACTTGGAGATCCAGGGGATGCAGAAGGCTCACTATCTATATCTGTGACTAATCTTGATGCTACTGCATCAACACCAGCGGTAGTCTTTGCTGCTTTGCTGGAGTTGCTGTGGATTGCTTTCAGAGTCAGCACCTACTGTACAGGGCTATGTGATGGCATAAAACTACAGCTGATATAAGTAGCAAATGGATGCTCTTGTGTTACTGGTGAAGGACACTTTCTGTTGAGGCTCACTACTGTTTTTGAGCAAAGAACATTGGATATCTATAGGGTCTTGAATTCCCTCCATTATGGTTGCCTGTACCCTCGCCAAGTGAGCTGAAGTCAGCCATTTTGTACTTTGGACCTCTTCGATGGCGCTCGGGCACATTTGTGAGAAATCCTCTTACTGTGCCTGTGAGCTGCACGATAGATCTCTGCAGTTAATGCCACTGGTGTTGGCATGCCTTCAATGGCAGATTACAGTGCAGCAAACCATTGCTCCATGACAGCACGAAGCTAGGTGCTGGAGTTTTCCACATGACGCAGATAATCTCCCAGTGTTGTTTGCAATGAGGCAAATGACTTCTCAATGTGGGCCTGGTGTTGTACCAGTCTTGACGTGAAAGTAGGCCTTACGAGGTCACCACCCTTATGCAACTCATGAGGGCACGTACTGTGCCATAACTCCACCCCGTACCAGCTGACAACTCATCAAATCCCACTACAGGTATACCTCCCCCATCAGTCCCCAGTGACTCGCCCTGTGCTTCTTCAACATAAGGGGGGTAATTTTAATCTAACTCGCTGGGCAGGAAATCCAGTGGATCGGGTGAAAAGCCTGTTTTACACTCCACCCAATTCTACTCTCCATTGAAGTTGACGGAAATATTGGACGGGGTGGAATCGGGTGGGGTGTAAAACCAGCATTGCACCCAAACCCATCAGTCTCCCGACGGGCAGGTTTGGTTAAAATTGCCCCTAAAATCTCCCACAGTACATGTACCAGTGCGTCTGTTTAATGTGGATGGTGATAGCTGTAAGTAATGCTCTTCAGGTGTGGAGAGAGGTGACGATAAATTTCTGTATGCAGGGGGTTTTTGGAGCATGGAAAGCTTTAGCACATGGAGTGGCTGAGGCACAGACCATTGCATCTTTTAAGGCACGGGGCTATGGGGAGAGAACAGGACCGTGGGATTAGTTTGGATTGCTCTAGCAAAGAGCCTACACAGCATGACGGGCCGAATGGCCTCCTTCTGGGTGTAAACGTTTATGGTTCCGTGAAGTACTACACTCTCCTCCAACTGCTGCAGCTGTGTGCCTTCAAACTCAACCTCCCAAACAGCTTGACAATATCTTGTTCATGAGGACTGTGCATCTACAATCTATTCCTAGCTGTGACCTCCAGTCATATACAAGTTTATTTTGAAACATAAAAGCAGTGGGGATTGAAGCAGTGTGAGTTAACTCATGGTGCAACAAATGATCTTCCTCATCTCGGCTATCGGATCTTTATATAATCTGTATAACCCTGTTATTTACATTTATACTTTCTGACTGGGTACATCCTGCACCAGTTTAGCATATTTTGCGTATATCTTTAGTAACTATTACTACTTTTTCAAGTCTTGTGTTGCGATTTCACGGTAATATTTATGCTTTATCTTTGTGCTCTTTTTAAAGTTGTTCCCCTCTTCAGGCCTCACTGTGTTAACACTGCGTTGACTCTAAAGTTCCAGCTGTGTCTCAGTGGGTAGCACTCTTACCTCTGAGTCAGAAGGTTGTGGGTTCAAGTCTCATTCTAGGACTTGGGCACATAATTCAGGCTGACACTACAATGCAGTACCTAGGGAATGCCGCACTGTCGGAGGGGCAGTACTGAGGGAGTGGTGCATTGTCAGAGGTGGGGTCTTTCAGATGAGATGTTAAACCCTCTCAGGTGGATGTAAAAGATCCCACGGCGCTTCTTCGACAGCACCTCCCAAACCCGTGACCTCTACCACCTAGAAGGACAAGAGCAGCAGGTACATGGGAACAACACCACCTGCATGTTCCCCTCCAAGTCACGCACCATCCCGACTTGGAAATATATCGTCGCTGGGTCAAAATCCTGGAACTCCCTTCCTAACAGCACTGTGGGAGAACCTTCACCACACGGACTGCAGCGGTTCAAGAAGGCGGCTCACCATCACCTTCTCAAGGGCAATTAGGGGTGGGCAATAAATGCTGGCCTCGCCAGCGACGCCCACATCACATGAACAAATTTAAAAAAAATTTGAAGAGGAGCAGGTGAGTTCTTCCCAGTGTCTTGGCCAATATTTATCACTCAACCAACATCATTAAAGCAGATTACCTGGTCATTATCTCATTGCTGTTTGTGGGAGCTTGCTGTGCACAAATTGGCTGCTGCATTTCCTATAACAGTGACTACACTTCAAAAAAGTACTTCATTGGCTATAAAGCACTTTGGGATGTCCCAAGATTGTGAAGAGCGCTATATAAATGCAGGTTCTTTCTTTCTTTAGTTGTGTCTGCCTGCCATGTTTACTACACTTTTGGGGCCATCTTCCCACCAAAAATCGCATTGTACAGAAGCAGAAGCCAAGGTGGATGGAGACATGTGCTGGCCTCCACCTACCCAAATTTATCAACTGCACTGAGCCTTCTCGCCTTCTCTCTCAATCCCTTCTGTCTCCAGAAATGCATCAAATTGTCTCTTTATACTGTGTGCTTCAATCACCTTCCACAGTCATTTATTCCATATTGGTGCCAAGTGGCCAGCTTCCATTTTCCAACCATTTTCAGGTGCTCTGTTGACCGGTGGAATGCAGATGAAGCCCGGGGGGATTTTAACCTCCCCCACCCAACCTGAAATCTAGGCCAGTGAGTGCGTTTTGCTCTCACTCCTCACCACCCACCCCCCCCCACCTTAGGTTTAAAATTGCCTCCAATATTTTTTTTTGCCACTTTTCTAAACTAGAACTCGCTTTCAAACTTCACTTACAAAAAAAAAATCAAGATTATCTAACTCACAGGTGTTCTTCATTCTTCAAATGATATGGATCTCCACACACCATCGGAATTTAGCCTAGCCAGACTGGTTGTGAAGAAGACTGGCGGTTAACACGCACAAACCTGTAGCTAGGTGGTTACATGTCGTCTTCTACTTTGGTGTCCCGTGAAGTCCCAGGATCTTCAAAATCACTTTGAAGTTGATTTTGACCTGAAGATAAACTGAAATTGACTAAATAGCAAATCTCAAAAAACCTATGTGCCTTCAGGGCTTGAGACGATGGTTGGTGAGATTGACGATGCCTATCATTTGAAGAACAAAGACGCCCCTAGAAGGTAAATAATCTTCACTCAAAGATCCTGCACACACTGTAGGAATATATCAAAGTAGTGCAATTCAGGAGCGGGGAGCCCTTGCAGAGAAGACATACACCAGTTTCTAGGAAAAACGTGCCAAAGACATTATTGTGTATAACAGTAACTTCGAGACAGTAATGCTTGGTAAATGTGTGAGGATTACTCAATATGGCACCCTTCTAAATACTATCAATCACCTGCTTGTGAGATGCACAGAAAGCAGTTGTGGAATGGGTGAAATGACCTTTAACCTGCCCCTGGGCTTCTACCCTCTACCTACTTAGCTCGCTGCTACTTTAATTTGTTCTCGGTATGTGGGCAATGCTGGCAAAGCTACATTGATTGCCTATCCCTGAGAGCACTGAGAAAGGGATGTTTGTCCTTCTTGAACCGCTGCAGTCCTCAAGGTGACGGTGCTCCCACAATGGTGTCGGGCAGGGAATTCCAGGATTTTGAATCAACGATGATGAAGGAACTGCAGCATATGTCCAAGTTACGATCGTGTATGTCTTTGAGGGGAACTTTTAGGCAGTGGTGTTTCCATGACCTTGTGACTCTTTGTTCTTCTTGGTGGTGGAGGTCGCAAGGTGGGGAGGTCCGTCAAAGTAACCCTGGTAAGTTTCTGCAATGCATCCTGTAGATAGTACATACCATAGCCACAGTGCGCAGTTAGTGGAGGGATGGCTATTGAGGCCAGTGGCAGGGGATTGCCCTATCCTGGATGGTGTTGAGCTCGAGTGTTGTAGCTGCACCCATCCAGGTGAGTGGTGAGAATTCTACCACACTCCTAACTTGAACCTTGTATCAGAGAATGATACAGCACAGAAGGAGGCCATTTGGCCAATTGTGCTTGTGCCAGCTCTTTGAAAGAGCTACCCAATTAGTCCCACTCTTTCCCCATAGACCTGCTCAAGTATATATCCAATTCCCTAGATGGTGGAGAGCTTTAATGGGTCAGGGGATGGTCCACTCATTGCAGAGTAACCAACCTCTGCCCTGCTTTTGTAGTTAAGTTTCTGGCCAATGGTGAACTCAAGCATGTTGATGGTGGAGGACTCGTCGGTAGTGGTGCTGTTCAAGGTCAGGGTGTGGTGGTTAGTCCTTTTCATGTTGAAGATAATCATTGTCTGACATTAATGTGGTGCAAATGTTACCTGCCACTTGTCAGTCCAAGCCTGGATATTGTCCAGGTCTTGGTGTAGGCTGGCATGGGATGATTTGAATGTTCATCCATATGTCTGGAATCTTTGAACCAATGGAAACAAGAGATTTCTGAAATCGCTTCAGATGAGAAATGTAATAATGTGGGGAGAAGCCACATAGTGAAATGATGCTCTATTTCCAGCTGATGTGACAAAACAATGGGACAACATCATGCCCAAATGAAACTGGGATGGAACTTTTTGTAGTAGAGACCTAGGGGCATGATTTTATCGGGGGTGGGGGGTGTGGAATTCCTGATGGGAAACCCAAAGCCCGATTTTGACGTAAGGACGGCTTCTTTTTTGACGGTTTCGTGCCCGACTGGCTGGCCTGATTAACCGGCTGGCCTCAGTTGGACAGGAGAAGAAAAAGGAAGAGGATGTGAACAGATAAGTGTTTGATGGGGAGGGGGGTGTCCTTGAGGGTAGGAGGGGGGTTTGGGGTCATCGGGTGGGAGTGGAGCTCAGTCATCTCGGGGTGGGGGGGGTCAGGGGTCACCGGGGGAGTCAGCCATCAGGGGGCTCAGTCATCGGGGGGGGGGGGGGGGGGTCAGGGGTCATTGGGGGTGGGGGTCAGTCATCGGGGGCCTCAGTCACGGGGGGGGAGGTGGGGGGGAGGGTGGTCAGTCAGGGGTCATCGCGGGGGCTGGCGAACGTGGGAGGGATTTGGAGATTGTAGGGTGGGCTGCTGCAGGTAGGCTTGTCGGGCCTGGGGGAAGCACTCCTGCTCCTCAGGGCCCACAAGCCATGCTATAAAGGTACTTACCTGCAGGTTCAGGCCTTCTTGCCTCCTCTCACGTTGCCTGCCCCTCGTCACAACTCTGTGAAAACCTTTTACTGGCCCCCCACCAGAAACTTCACATATGAAGAGAAAGGTGAGAAAAGACCATCAGTCCCATTAAACCTGCCACATCCACACAATGGTGAAATGTGATATACCATCCACACAACCTTTTAACATGCAAAAAACAGAAAAAAAACTGTGGTCAATTTGGGAAAAACTAAGAGAAATTCCTCTCAATCAAACGAGGCCCAAGGACACTAGTAGCCCATAAATCTGCATGATCACAAGTAAATAACAACTTATCCCTTATAACTGTAAATGACTTCTTTTCTCAAGAACTTGTCAGATTCCCTTTTGAAGAACTGTCACATCTCCATAAGCACCACTTGAGTGGTGTTCTGCTCTGTTACAACACCTGAGAAGAGTCCTTTTCTCTGACACTACATCTGAGGAGAGTTCGGACCTGTATTGGCCAACACGCACACATGTAATCATTGAAGAAGAGAAAATTGACAAGGGACAATCAGTTGTTTTAACCAATAACTTGAGGGTTATTGAAGCCCGGTTGGAGCAGATGTGAAGGTGGGATTGTACCTCTCCAGCTCAAATCCCGTTTGGAGTTGGTTTATTGGCAGTCACAGCGCAGATCCAGACTGACTGAAGATAAGTAGTACCAGCAGTGCCTGAAGCTGATACGAAGCCAGTTGCCAAAGGTTTCTGGCAATAACTGAAGGAGGCTGTGGAACTTGCAATGGGCAATAATATCTTCTGAGTTGGTGGCGTTGATCGTGCTTTTGAGCAAGTGTGGCTCTGAAAGTCTTATAGGGAGATTGCCCCATGATTTCCTCGTATTTAAATAATGCTACTAATTTGTTTGTGGACGACAAATGAATGAGGAAGAATATTTGTGCGTTACCAACCTGGTGATTTGCCTTGAAAGGCAGCTCACTGGGTGTAAATCCCTTTAATAGATGGGTAAGTCAGTACTAAAACAAGCACAGCATGAATTTTCAATTGCACAGATCAGACTTATTTATTTTAATCTTAGACAATACTTTTCAGTTTTTAGGCATTTTATTTTAATGTTGTAGTGCTTTAAACGGCAAAGTCAGTGAGAGCACGGCAGGGAATTCAGAGCAAAGTTTTCAGCTCCAGCTGTACTAAAAACTGAATCCTCCATGCACTCACTTCTAAATTGTTATGATTCAGGAGTAGAAAGGGTCAGGGTTCATATTGAAGATTCTTCAGTGTTTTTCTACGTGGTTAATCCCCCAAGAGTTTACATTTGTTGGCACTGATTTTTCAAAACTTGTTTCAGTCTATTTGATTGGGAGGAACGATAGAACAATTGCTGTCACTAAAAGGTTATAAACATGATTGTGGGGTATTGATTATGTAGAGAGCAAGCAAAACTCTGTGAAAACAAATCATTTTAACAGTAATTATTGACCAGTCAACCACTCCAATTCTGAATTCTAAACAGAGGGCTTTGAAATTATGAAGGGGTTCGATAGGGTAGATGTAAGAGGATGGGCACTAAATTGGGTAGTGTAGCGCCTGTTGTTTCCGCACTACGCGGCTTCTCCGACATCCAAGATGGCGTCTTGGACGCGCATGCACGTTTCCAGCGTGACGTGCGCCAGATGCCATCTTTGTATAGGAGTTAGTGCAGGCGCAGATAACGAACGATGCAATCACGTAAAATAGGGAGAAAATGGCTTCAATCAGTGTGCAACACCAATTTAAAGTGATAGACACCATTTTGCCGCTTAACGCTTAACTCAACGCAGTCTTAACCCCGACCATCTGAGAGTGTCTGGAGGACCCCCCACCAGCACTATTTAAAGGGGCCATGCAAGATTTACAGGTTAGTGGCTGGATTATTGCTTCTGGCTGCTGAGACATTTGTAACTATTTAAGGAGGTCTCCTAGATTTGAATACTAGGACGCCGGGACATAGCCTAACATTTAGAGTCAGGACATACAGGAGTGAAGTTAGGAAATGCTTCTACTCGCAAAAGGTGGGAGACGTTTGGAACGCTCTTCTGCAGACAGCAGTTGATGCTAGCTCACTTGTGAAAGTTAAATCTGCAATTGATAGATTTCTGTGAACCAAGGGTATTAAGGGATATGGGGCTAAGGCGGGTATATGGAGTTAGGTCACAGGTCCATCATGATCTCATTGAATAGCGGAACAGGCTTGATGGGTTGAATGCCACGGCCACTTGCTGCCTCTTGATATGCGCCACCTTCTCCTGCAAGAAAGCGGGACATGTGACTGGGTGATGTGCCTGTCATGGTTGAATAGCTGCCAGTGTGTGTGGCCTGTGAGTTGTGGGTGGCTTGCAACAGTGGTAATGTGTAAGGGTGAGAGGAAGCATCTGATTGGTAGAGTTGAGTACTGATGGAAAGAGTTTGTTGGTATGTGGGTGATGGGGGTGTAGTGTGTGGTGCAGTTGGTAGGAGACACCACTTGACAGTTGACCTCACTCACCTTGACCACTCATGTCAAAGCATTGAACTTCTTCCTGCACTGCATCCATTTTCATGATGCTGTGCGCCTGGCATTGACTTCGTCCCCGCTGCCTCCCACTGCCTTTTGAGTATATGTCTGGTGGGCCTCTTGCCCCCCCACCCCCACACCCCCTGCCGATATAGGATGTCCCTCCTTCTGTCCACCTCTTGCCCCCAAGGCCTCTGGTGCATCAGCAGAGAACCTTGGTGCATGCACTCTCACAGGCCTGGTACAAACTCAGATCGGCAGATTGGTGAGGTCTGGCGTGTAGATTGGGGGATGTGGGATTTAGTGGTGCGCAACCTTTATTCAATGTTTTAACATAACTCATCAGTGTGTAAACATAGGATTGGGACCTGCATCTGTGTTTTATGTGTGCGATGTCTGATCTCTGTTCAGACTCCGTGCAGACAGTAGACTGTTATTTTCATCAAATAACAGGTACCAGCTACCTTTAAGAGATTTCTAAGAAACATCTTCCCTTTAAGAGATTGAGCTCCCTCTGGCGGTGAAAAGTGTGAATTGCATTGATTTCACGTGCAAGGCCTGGAATGGAACGCTGATTGCAGGTAAGTCCTCGGGCCGGCCGAAACTCGCGTCCTGCCTGCGCAGGGGCTATTGGGCGTGGGGTAATAGCGCATCACGCTACCCGCGCCCAAAAACAGCCCCTGTCGAATTTTTTCCCCGATGTCTCCACTTGTGGGGGGAGACCAAAACTGGGGGCCATAAATCTAAGATAGTCACTAGTAAATCCAATAGGGAATTCAGGAGAAACTTCTTTACCCAGAGAGTGGTGAGAATGTGGAACTCACTACCACAAGGAGTAGTTGAGGCGAATAGCATAGATACATTTAAGGGGAAGCTGGATAAGCACATGGGAGAAAGGCATAGAAGGGTATTCTGATAGGGTGAGATGAAGTAGGGAGGAAGGAGGCTCGTGAGGAACTGTTGGGCCGAGTGGCCTGTTTCTGTGCTGTAAATTCTATGTAATGAATCTGCATAAACGAGTTTATGAGTGAGTGCAGCTTTAACACTTGTAACTTTGTAATATTTCAGGGGTGAAATCGGTCTTAGGCATTAATGCAAAACAGGAATTGCGAATCGGCAGCCCGTTTCACGGCAATTCAATGGAAACAAAAATTGTCCGGGGTGTAAAATGGGCTGCCAATTCGCTGTCGCTCGTTTTGCATTATCGCTCAAGACCAATTCCACCCTCCAAGAGCGTGTATCTCTGTTTTTTAGATAGGATTCCTCAGAGCCTCTTGCAGTCTATCGTACAAGGGAACCAAGAGGCCTGAAGCAAGTACCTCTGAAACAGTAATGATTTAAAAAACCATGACCGATTGTTCTCTTTTTTAAGACAGCGTTAAAAATAATGACGTGTGAGAGCCCGGCAGGAAATTCAGAGCAAAGTTTTCAAAGAAGATGCCTTGATGCTCTTTCTGAAGTTCTGCAGCAGTTGCTGGAAATGGCCTTGTGTTTTGACTGTGATGCATTTTGGAATGGAATTGTGGAATGGAGCTATGCGAGGCATTCGTGTGTCGTCTTGGAAACGGCATTTTACACGAGCGTGCATGTTTCCAAACAACTCTCTGCTTGTACCTCCTGATGCCACAAGAAGTGCTGCTGATTGGTTATAAGTACCATAGTGAGTTATAAACCAAATTAAGGAATTTAAGTTGTTTCATCTGTTGACATTGCAGCTTGAAGGACATTTCACTGAAATTTACTCCTCTAAAAACAGGAGCTCTGTTTAATCTGTGTGCTAGGTAATTGGTTTAATTCAATAATTAAATCCGCTTAATAGACTAATAAAAAGCACACAGCACATTATATCCTAGACTGCCAGTAATGCATCACTCAAAGCTCTCCAAGGTACAAGACCATGCCCTGTGTTACATCAAATATAGCCAGTAATGTGCTTCACGATAAATAAATGTGGCTTTCTGTAGCACACGCACGCCCTACCTAGTTTTCATATTGTAGTCGTGCATTGCTTTATACTTAACGCAACAATCAGGCTTTTGAGAACCAAGCTGGCCTAGCAACCCAGAGGTCATGAGTTCAAATCCCACCATAGCAAGTTGTGAAGTTGAATTCAATAAATTTGGGAATTTGTGTTCTAACTTCAGGAAAAATGGCCGTGAAAGTTTCTGTCGTAAAAACCCAACTGGTTCATCAATATCCTTGAGAGAAGGGAATCTGCCTCTCCTATCCACTCTGGTCTACATGTGACTGCAGTCCTGCACTACATGGTGGACTTTTAATGCCCTCTGATGTGGTCCAGCAAGCCACTCAGTTGTAAAATCAATCACTATGAAGCAAGGAGGAGGCCCAACACTGCGTTTTCAACGAGGGAGGGGCAATAAATGCGGTCTTGCAAAGTGACGCCCACATCTTGAGAACAAATAAAAAAAACACAACCCCCAGGACTGCACCCCACTGGTGTTAAACCAACCCCACTAGTACCTGGTACCGACCTCTAATTGGTACATCTTGCTATGTATGGTCAACTTTCAAAATCGTAAGGGATAAAATATTTAGTATAGGTAAAGGAATATATACAAAATACCATAGGGCACTGGCTTACAGTCACAATTGTGGAATTCAACCCCTAAAGCACCAGTCAAAATCCCAAAATACCATTTAATACCAGGGGAATTTTACTTATTCAGTCACTGTAAATCAGTGTCCTCAATAGTACGCTGTGCACCACATGACCTAACACTCAATGTTATAAAATAGCATCTCCTCAGAATCACCATGAACAATGAGCAATGCCACAGGAGACCTGCTAGTGTATAATATAAACACACACACACATATATATATATGCACACTCATGCATATATATACATACACACATGTATATATATACATACACAAACACACATATATACACACAGATACACATGCACATGTTCTAGTTCACATTATCAGCGCTCTCCCTTGTCCCCTTCTTTCCAGGAATCACCGAGCTGATCACCTTCCTAGTACAAATTTTCTGAAAAGGAAATAAGTGACTATCTTGGAGACTCCGGTCCCAGCCTGGAGTGTTGCTTAAAATTAATAACTGGAATAACAGGTGCGGCGCAAATCGGGAGCACTGACCCCTGTGCCTGATTCTCTGACCTGCGTTGGGAGCGAAGTTCCTGAAAGTTTACCCCACATTCTCAGCCGACACTTTTAATCGCCAGAAGACAATACAAGAGGATGATTTTGCAGCCTATGCTGCTTCAAATTGCTGTTGACTGACAGGAGATGGATTGTAATGTATTGCTTCGGTTATTTTTATAGCCCAAAATAAAATTCAACTCCTGTTCGGAAGAAGCCACCTAATTCAGTCCGTGTGAGGGGAAGGGGCCTTCCCAGAAGCCTCTGCCTCTGATCGCGTTGCTCGGAGATCTGAATGAAAAGATTCTCGAAACGTCTCAAGCAGAATCACAACTCCTTAAGTAAATTGCATCAATCTGCAGATCATTTTGTCGCTTTTAAGTTGATGCAATTTTGCTTTCTTGACTTTAAAATTTCCCTCTGGCTTGACAGCTTTTTGAGGAAAATCTTACTAAAATGTTGCTTATTGATGAATGGTTGTTAACTGCACAGAATACATATTTTCCAAGTGTTCAGCCACTAAAAACCTGTGACATAATGCAAATACTACAGAAATTTATTACTATCATGAAATGGTTTGCAAGGAAACAATAAATTGAAATGGTCCTCAACTTCTCTCTGCTGTATTTTATATTCTCATCTACTGGACTAGAGTAGGGGGGAATATCGAGTGGCAGAATCTTGTGTGAAATATTAACACTGAAGGGACTGCTGCTCTCTGATCCTGCACCTATGGTTACCATAACATGGGCTTACTGGGAGATGATAGACATATCCTTGCAGAATGTGTGAGCTTTTACTAGCAAAGACACAGATGTGGCAAAATAGATGAAGGATTAATTTACAACATGACTGACGTATCTGAAGCAACAGCAGGGATTATTTAACGTGTGTGTGGAGTTTCCCATGGCCTTGCCGCTCAGTATCTACTGCGACTGCCTCAACAGTCACTGTCACAACATAAGGTCCAATTCAACCTGGCTTTGTGAGATTAATGCTTTAATTTGTTACGTGCTTCCAACATGAAGTGAATAACTTTCACTTATTAAAGGAGCCTCGCTGTCCGAAGGCTGGATCTTGAAAACGCTCTTTGTTGTGAACGCTCTTTTGTTTAAAGTAACATGGTACTGGGGAGGCATGTGTGGGGGAGGGGCACAGTGTCAGGGGGAGGGGGCACAGTGTCTGGGGGAGGGGCACAGTGCCTGGGGGAGGGGCACAGTGTCTGGGGGAGGGGGCACAGTGCCTGGGGGAGGGGGCACAGTGCCTGGGGGAGGGGCACAGTGCCTGGGGGAGGGGCACAGTGCCTGGGGGAGGGGCACAGTGCCTGGGGGAGGGGCACAGTGTCAGGGGGAGGGGCACAGTGTCAGGGGGAGGGGCACAGTGTTCGGGGGAGGGGCACAGTGCCTGGGGGAGGGGCACAGTGTTTGGGGGGAGGGGCACAGTGCCTGGGGGAGGGGCACAGTGCCTGGGGGAGGGGGCACAGTGCCTGGGGGAGGGGGCACAGTGCCTGGGGGAGGGGGCACAGTGCCTGGGGGAGGGGCACAGTGTCTGGGGGAGGGGCATAGTGTCTGGGGGGAGGGGGCACAGTGTCTAGGGGAGGGGCATAGTGTCTGGTGGAGGGGCACAGTGCCTGGGGGAGGGGCACAGTGTCAGGGGGAGGGGGCATAGTGTCAGGGGGAGGGGCACAGTGTCAGGGGGAGGGGGCACAGTGCCTGGGGGAGGGGCACAGTGCCTGGGGGAGGGGCACAGTGCCTGGGGGAGGGGCACAGTGCCTGGGGGAGGGGGCACAGTGCCTGGGGGAGGGGCACAGTGTCTGGGGGAGGGGCATAGTGTCTGGGGGGAGGGGGCACAGTGTCTAGGGGAGGGGCATAGTGTCTGGTGGAGGGGCACAGTGCCTGGGGGAGGGGGCATAGTGTCAGGGGGAGGGGGCATAGTGTCAGGGGGAGAGGGCACAGTGCCTGGGGGGAGGGGCACAGTGCCTTGCGGGAGGGGCACAGTGCCTGGGGGGAGGGGGCATAGTGTCAGGGGGAGGGGGCATAGTGTCAGGGGGAGGGGGCACAGTGCCTGGGGGAGGGGCACAGTGCCTGGGGGAGGGGCATAGTGTCTGGGGGGAGGGGCACAGTGTCTGGGGGCGGGGCATAGTGTCTGGGGGGAGGGGCACAGTGTTTGGGGGGAGGGGCACAGTGCCTGGGGGGAGGGGGCACAGTGTCTGGGGGAGGGGGCGCAGTGTCTGGGGAGAGGGGCACAGTGTCTGGGGGAGGGGCATAGTGTCTGGGGGAGGGGCATAGTGTCTGGGGGAGGGGGCACAGTGTCTGGGGGAGGGGGCACAGTGTCTGGGGGAGGGGGCACAGTGTCTGGGGGAGGGGGCACAGTGTTTTGTGGGGAGGGGCACAGTGTTTGGGGGAGGGGCACAGTGTTTGGGGGAGGGGCACAGTGTTTGGGGGAGGGGCACAGTGTTTGGGGGAGGGGCACAGTGTTTGGGGGAGGGGCACAGTGTTTGGGGGAGGGGCACAGTGTTTGGGGGAGGGGCACAGTGTTTGGGGGAGGGGCACAGTGTTTGGGGGAGGGGGCAGTGTTTGGGGGGAGGGGCACAGTGTTTGGGGGAGGGGCACAGTGTTTGGGGGGAGGGGCACAGTGTTTGGGGGAGGGGCACAGTGTTTGGGGGAGGGGCACAGTGTTTGGGGGAGGGGCACAGTGTTTGGGGGGAGGGGCACAGTGTTTGGGGGGAGGGGCACAGTGTTTGGGGGAGGGGCACAGTGTCTGGGGGAGGGGGCAGTGTTTGGGGGAGAGGGGGCAGAGTGTTTTGGGGGAGAGGTAGGATGGTCAATCCAGCTGCAGTTGCCTTGTCATTTACTGCCACATCTATGTTCTTAATAGTAAAAGCTCAGACACATTGGGGGGGGTTATTTTTACCTAATTCGTCGGGGGGAAACCCATGGGATCGGGTGGTTTGTCGAGTGGGGAGGAGAGTCGAGTGGGGAGGAGAGTCGAGTGGGGAGGAGAGTCAATTTGGGAGGAGAGTCAATTGGGGAGGAGAGTCGAGTGAGGAGGAGAGTCGAGTGGGGAGGAGAGTCGAGTGGGGAGGAGAGTCGAGTGGGGAGGAGAGTCGAGTGGGGAGGAGAGTCGAGTGGGGAGGAGAGTCGAGTGGGGAGGAGAATCGAGTGGGGAGGAGAGTCGAGTGGGGAGGAGAGTCGAGTGAGGAGGAGAGTCGAGTGGGGAGGAGAGTCGAGTGGGGAGGAGAGTCGAGTGGGGAGGAGATTCAAGGCGGGAGGAGAATCGAGTGAGGAGGAGAATCAAGTGGGGAGGAGAGTCAATTGGGGAGGAGAGTCGAGTGAGGAGGAGAGTCGAGTGGGGAGGAGAGTCGAGTGGGGAGGAGAGTCGAGTGGGGAGGAGAGTCGAGTGGGGAGGAGAATCGAGTGGGGAGGAGAGTCGAGTGGGGAGGAGAGTCGAGTGAGGAGGAGAGTCGAGTGGGGAGGAGAGTCGAGTGGGGAGGAGAGTCGAGTGGGGAGGAGATTCAAGGCGGGAGGAGAATCGAGTGAGGAGGAGAATCAAGTGGGGAGGAGAGTCAAGTGAGGAGGAGAATCGAGTGGGGAGGAGAATCGAGTGGGGAGGAGAGTCGAGTGGGGAGGAGAGTCGAGTGGGGAGGAGAATCGAGTGAGGAGGAGAGTCGAGTGGGGAGGAGAGTCGAGTGGGGAGGAGAGTCGAGTGGGGAGGAGAATTGAGTGAGGAAGAGAATCGAGTGGGGAGGAGAGTCGAGTGGGGAGGAGAGTCGAGTGGGGAGGAGAGTCGAGTGGGGAGGAGAATCGAGTGGGGAGGAGAGTCGAGTGAGGAGGAGAGTCGAGTGGGGAGGAGAGTCAATTGGGGAGGAGAGTCAATTGGGGAGGAGAGTCGAGTGAGGAGGAGAGTCGAGTGGGGAGGAGAGTCGAGTGGGGAGGAGAGTCGAGTGGGGAGGAGAATCGAGTGGGGAGGAGAGTCGAGTGAGGAGGAGAATCAAGTGAGGAGGAGAGTCGAGTGGGGAGGAGAGTCGAGTGGGGAGGAGAGTCGAGTGGGGAGGAGATTCAAGGCGGGAGGAGAATCGAGTGAGGAGGAGAATCAAGTGGGGAGGAGAGTCAAGTGAGGAGGAGAATCGAGTGGGGAGGAGAATAGAGTGGGGAGGAGAGTCGAGTGGGGAGGAGAGTCGAGTGGGGAGGAGAATCGAGTGAGGAGGAGAGTCGAGTGGGGAGGAGAGTCGAGTGGGGAGGAGAGTCGAGTGGGGAGGAGAATCGAGTGAGGAAGAGAATCGAGTGGGGAGGAGAGTCGAGTGGGGAGGAGAGTCGAGTGGGGAGGAGAGTCGAGTGGGGAGGAGAGTCGAGTGGGGAGGAGAGTCGAGTGAGGAGGAGAGTCGAGTGGGGAGGAGAGTCAATTGGGGAGGAGAGTCAATTGGGGAGGAGAGTCGAGTGAGGAGGAGAGTCGAGTGGGGAGGAGAGTCGAGTGGGGAGGAGAGTCGAGTGGGGAGGAGAATCGAGTGGGGAGGAGAGTCGAGTGAGGAGGAGAATCAAGTGAGGAGGAGAGTCGAGTGGGGAGGAGATTCAAGGCGGGAGGAGAATCGAGTGAGGAGGAGAATCAAGTGGGGAGGAGAGTCAAGTGAGGAGGAGAATCGAGTGAGGAGGAGAATCGAGTGGGGAGGAGAGTCGAGTGGGGAGGAGAGTCGAGTGGGGAGGAGAGTCGAGTGAGGAGGAGAGTCGAGTGAGGAGGAGAGTCGAGTGGGGAGGAGAGTCGAGTGGGGAGGAGAGTCGAGTGGGGAGGAGAATTGAGTGAGGAAGAGAATCGAGTGGGGAGGAGAGTCGAGTGGGGAGGAGAGTCGAGTGGGGAGGAGAGTCGAGTGGGGAGGAGAATCGAGGGAGGAGGAGAATCGAGGGGGGAGGAGAGTCGAGGGGGGAGGAGAATCGAGGGAGGAGGAGAATCGAGGGAGGAGGAGAATCGAGGGAGGAGGAGAATCGAGGGGGGAGGAGAATCGAGGGAGGAGGAGAATCGAGGGGGGAGGATTGCCCACCAGTAACGGAGCCCGCCTGGAAACTCAGTGGTGGGATCCATTACGCGTGTGTGATCCATCTCGCCTGATTTTCTATTCTCCGCTCCACCCACACGATGCAAACACAAAACACTACTCCGATGTCTCTTTAAGGCTGACCCTCGTCAATCACTTCAATATGTTTCAACCAATTTTGCTCTAAAAACATATTTTACTACATTTCACTCTGAAAATTAAAATCCACTGCCTGCCATTTCCGTCACATCCGCTCCTCCCAGGACTTCCATAGTCCCCTGGTCCTGATGGTACCCCATTCATTGTCCTCACGACCCAGGACCCAGCTGTGAGTTGGATTAAGAACATAAGAACATAAGAAATTGGAGCAGGAGTAGGCCAATCGGCCCCTCGAGCCTGCTCCGCCATTTAATAAGATCATGGCTGATCTGATCCCAACCACAAATCTAAAGAACACAAGAAGTCGGAGCAGGACCCGGCCACATAGCCCCTGGGCCCTCTCCGCCACCCACAGGGCATTGACCGATCCGAACTCAGCTTCATGTCCAATTTCCTGCCCGCTCCCCATAACCCCTAATTCCCTTTACTTCGAGGAAACTGTCTATTTCTGTTTTAAATTTATCTAATGATGTAGCTTCCACAGCTTCCTGGGGCAGCATATTCCACAGACCTACCACCCTCTGAGTGAAGAAGTCAGCATTGGCTCAGTGCTACCACTCTTGCCTCTGAGTCAGAAGGTCATGGGTTCAAGCACCCCTCCAGAGACTTGAGCACAAAATCCAGGTTGACATTCCAGTGCAGTACTGAGGGTGAGCTGCGCTGTTGGAGGTGCCGTCTTTCAGTTGAGACGTTAAACCGAGATCCTGTCTGCCCTCTTAGATGGATGTAAAAGATCCCATGGTACTATTGGAAGAAGAGCAGGGGAATTGTCCTAGTGTCCAGGCCAATATTTATCCCTCAACCAACATCACTAAAACAGATTATCTGGTCACTATCACATTGCTGTTGTGGGATCTTGCTGTGCACAAATCGGCTGCCGCATTTCCCTACATTACAACAATGACTACACTTCAAAAGTACTTCATTGGCTGTAAAGCGCTTTGGGACATCCTGAGGGTGTGAAAGGCGCTATATAAATGCAAGTCATTCTTTCTTTCTGAAGGCAAAGTGGTTTGAAGGATGAGGTCTCTGGCCTGCACCCACCTGTGACCGACTACTCTGCAGAGGGAGTCAGCCTCATGGCGGCCATGCTTCTTTACCAAAGCCCCTCATATGAGGATTGTAGTCGGTAATGAGTGACTTTGGTACAGGGCACTGATCTTGGGTGTCCAGATATATCAAGGTACTGGCAGAGCACGAGCGGCCCTGTGTAGGCCCTTCCACTACACTGAAGGCAGATACTTGGGACAACAGCTGGAAGGTGTAACCTGGAGCTTGGATATGAAGCTTGTATATCCAGAGCTTGTTGCCCACCACAACTGGGTTGCAGAGAGGCAAGGAGAAATTGCTAAAGCTCCGTGCCTCCATTGTTCAGTGGGATCTGGAGTGTGCCCATCCTGTGATCAGGAGGATGGTGACAATGCTGTTTGTAGTGATTTGAGCTGCTAACCATATCCCTATTATGAGGAGCTCCTCGTACCAGCTGTTCATCAATTGAGGGCTCAAATCTCTGCTCGCCACTTGTTACCTGGAATTTACAACAGAGAAACAGGCCATTCGGCCCAACTGATCTATGCCGGGTGCTTATGCTCCACATGAGCCTCCTCCCACCCCTCTTCAGCTAACCCTATCAGCATATCCTTCTATTCCTTTCCTCCTCATGTGTTAGCGGTGGCTCAGTTGGTAGCACTCTCGCCTTTGAGTCAGCAGGCCATGGATTCACAGTCCCACTCCAGAGATTTGAGCACAAATCTAGGCTGACGCGCCAGTGCAGGACTGAGGGAATGCTGCATCGTTGGAGGTGCTGTCTTTCGGATGAGACGTTAAACCCAGTCTGCACTCTCAGGTGGATGTAAAAGATCCCACGGCACTATTTTGAAGAAGAGCAGGGGAGTTCTCCCCGGTGTCCTGGCCAATATTTATCCCTCAACCAATATCACTAAAAACAGATTATCAGGTCATTATCAAATTGCTGTTTGTGGGACCTTTCAAATTGGCTGCTGCGTTTCCTACATTACAACAGTGACTACACTTCCAAAATACTTCATTGGCCGTGAAGCGCTTTGGGATGTCCTGATTTGCGAAAAGTGTTATATAAACGCAAATCTTTGTTTCTTTCTTTATCTAGCTTCCCCTTAAATGTATCTATGTTATTCAACTCAACCACTCCGTGTAGCAAATTCCACATTCTCATCGCACTCTGAGTAAAGAAGTTTCTCCTGAATTCCTTATTGGATTGATTAGTGACCATATTATATTTATGTCCTCTAGTTTTGGACTCCCCCGCAAGTGGAAACATCTTCTCTACATCTATCCTGTCAAACCCCTTCATAATTTTAAAGGCCTCTAACAGGTCACCTTTTCTTCTCTAGAGAAAAGAGCCCGTGCCTGTTCAGTCTTTCCTGATAATTTTAACCTATCAGTTCTAGTATCATCCTTGTAAATCTTTCTTGCGCTATCTCCAGTGCCTTTATATCCTTTTTATAAAATGGAGACCAGTGTAAGTTGTTGAATGAACAACCTCCTTGGGGGAACAGGGAGATGGGTCCCTTTAGGGCCAAGGTGACTCTAAGATGGCACACCTGGCAAAGTATAATTGGAACCAATCCTCGTTGCAGACTTGGTAATGTGATATGCTTACCAGGCAGCTCCCCAGTACGCCAGGGTGCTTCTGGTGATCGACCAGCTAGCCTGGAGGGGGAGGCCTCTCAGTGGGAAACGGGATTCTTCTTATTTGGCTCCAAATGATTCTGCAGGCCAGAACCTTAATGTGTAGGGTGGTCCTAGCTGGACAAACATAGAAGCATAGAAAATAGGAGCAGGAGTAGGCCATTCGGCCCATCGAGCCTGCTCCGCCATTCAATATGATCATGGCTGATCCTCTATCTCAATACCATATTCCTGCTCTCTCCCCATACCCCTTGATGCCTTTTGTGTCTAGAAATCTATCTAGCTCTTTCTTAAATATATTCAGTGACTTGGCCTCCACAGCCTTCTGTGGTCGAGAATTCCACAGGTTCACCACCCTCTGAGTGAAGAAATTTCTCCTCATCTCAGTCCTAAATGTCCTACCCCGTATCCTGAGAATGTGACCCCCCTCGTTCTGGACCCCCCAGCCAGGGAAAACATCCTCCCTGCATCCAGTCTGTCTAGCCCTGTCAGTATTTTATATGTTTCAATGAGATCCCCTCTCATTCTTCTAAACTCAAGTGAATACAGGCCGAGTCGACCCAATCTCTCCTCATACGACAGTCCTGCCATCCCAGGAATCAGTCTGGGAAGCTTACCAGTGGTCTGCTCTCACACGCTGCATGGCTTTACCTTGTTAAACTGCAGTCCTTGCTTGGGGTTCCCGAATTCTTGGCTCTGCCAATCTGCACCTATGATCTCTGAACTTGGATAAGTAGGATGTTTCCCTACAGAGCCAGAGTGTGCACTAAATATTGGGCAAACAGAAACCCTGCAGGTGGGTGTAGATTTCTCAGCGGCTAGAGTTTGAGACTGAAATTCAGTGATGGGTTTTCATACATCAGACATCTAGCTGAGCTAAAAATAAAATGTCCTCCTACGTGCATCTCCGAATTCACTCCTGACCTACTCTGCCTCGTCAATCTCTTCTTCTCCGACTACATTTTCTCCTCAGAAAATTATTGGTGCTCATCCTATCCCTCGGAGAGATGACCCCTCCTTCCTTCCTAACCCCAATTGCTCCTACCCATGTAATTTCTAAAGTTATGGAAACTCCTGTTAATTTTCAAATTACCCATCAGTTTCCAAGTTCTGACCCAATCTCTGATCAGGAGTAGGGTTTTTGTTGTGGTGTTCCAGTGTTGATCTTGCGTTATGTGTCTCTGCTGTTCAACACTTTGGTGATTCATTCAGCGTGGACATCTTCAACAAAGCCTTTGACAGGTCAGGCGCAGTACACCCCTAAGCAAGCTTAATCTAGTTTCCACTCAGATTGCTTTCTCTGTTCTGCACTTACTGGCTCATTTTTGGAATCTTTTTCATCAATTTAAAGGTTTCCCAGGGCTCTATCACTCTCCCATTCTGTTCCTTCAAAACTCATCCATTGTCCAGCCTTTTCTGCACTTTTGATACTGATTCCACTCTGCACTCATCAACTTCCTTCATATCTTACGGCTCTAGTGCTCACAATCTTCATCCCTCTTGTACTGCAATGGCTAAATCACTACCTCTTAATCTCCTTCATACTTTTCCATGGGGTAATGGAAATTCTGTTTCTTGCGGTCCCTGGGAGAAATGGACTCCGATATTTACAGGGACGGTGCAGGTGAGGTCAAAGATGGCCAAAGAATCCAGCAAGGCCGGGGAGGTAGAGGTCTTGTCGATCTGAATGGTAGGACCTCATTAACATCTTGTAGCTCTGTCTCCCACCTGGCAGCCGGCCGAATGGACAGACTAACCGGCGAGCGGGAGGGGACACTAGCGGCTGGAGGCCACAGCCGGGGACCCTTGGGGACGGTCCGTAGCACTGGGAGGGATGGGGGGAGGAAGCTCATGTTGGTAATTGGGAGGGCTGGGGGAAGGTCAGCAATCAGGAGGGTTGGGGGTTGGGGGGAGGCTGATGATTGGGGCTGGGGGCGGCCAAATGCTTCCTTGAGGGGTCTGGGGAGAGCACTCCTGCTCCTCCTGGATCACAAGGAGTGCTGAAAGAGCCACTTGTGGAGCTGGCATCTTCCGCCTCCTTTTCACTGCCGAGTTTCCCGTCCCCTGGGAAACGCGCGGAGCAGCAGTTAATTTCAAATCGGGCTCCCAATTCCACTGTAGGAGCTCGATTTAAATATGTTAATAAGTGTTCCGCCTCCCACAGTGGGACACTCGGAAGCCCCGATATCCGTCGCCGTAGAAATGGCAGCGGGCGAGTGCTTGGCTGGTTGGGGACGGGTTCCGTGAATTTCATTATTAACCACCCCCGATCCTCGCCCGCTCTTCGTGGGGTGGGGTTTCTTCATATCTCTCACAGGTTCAAGCAACAGATGCTGCCTTTTAACTTTCATTGTTAGAAATTAAGGAGTGGAGATTCTGTGCACTGAGGCATGAACTGAAGGAAGTTCATGAACATAGAATAGAATCATTAATCATTCATCGTATATTGATACACTCTATCTCTTCAACATTTTTTTGATATACCCTATCCATCATATATTGATATACCCTATTCATCATATATTGATATACCCTATCTATCATATATTGATATACCCTATCCATCATATATTGATATACTCTGTCTCTTCATCATATATTGATATACCCTATCCATCATATATTGATATACCCTATTCATCATATATTGATATACCCTATCCATCATATATTGATATACCCTATCTCTTCATCATATATTGATATACCCTATTCATCATATATTGATATACCCTATCTATCATATATTGATATACCCTATCTCTTCATCATATATTGATATACCCTATCTATCATATATTGATATACCCTATCCATCATATATTGATATACTCTGTCTCTTCATCATATATTGATATACCCTATCCATCATATATTGATATACCCTATCCATCATATATTGATATACCCTATCCATCATATATTGATATACCCTATCCATCATATATTGATATACCCTATCCATCATCTATTGATATACCCTATCTCCTCTGATCTCAAATAAAACTCCAAGTTCTCCTCCTAAGATTTCCTCTCAACTGCTCCCAACTGAAATTCTGTATCAAATTTTTTTTGTTGCTCATCAATTATTAATTGTATAAAGACTTGAATAGTAACAATAGTAGTGTTTTACCCAGGAGAAGACCATTAAGAGGGTGGACCAGCTTTCCTCATAACTCAGCCTATAAATTCAGCAATAATTCTGAAACTCTGCTCTATTTATACATCTTTCCTCTAATACGGAGACCAAGGGCATGATTTTGACATGGTGGCGGGATCTCAGCTGGTGGGGGTCAATAATCGGGCAGGAAACCCGGAGAAAAAAATCGTGCGGTTTCCCGAGCGATCGCGACTCAATTGAAGCCACGTAACTCAACTTCCGGGTTTCCGAAGCGCGCGCGCACCCAGACGCGTCTCGGTGAAACTAATATTTCATCGCGTGGAGCCGGGGCTCATTCCCACTCCAAACTTCAAAAATTTTTACTGCCTCCCCACCCCCAACCCACCCGTTCTTCGGGGTTAAAATCATGCCCCAACGCTCCATGTGGTGCTCCAGATGTAGCCTCTCCAAGGCCAGAGACAATTTCAGTGACACCTCCTTTGATTTCGAAGTCACACCCCTTGGTACACATGCCAACATTTTAGACTGCCTGCAAATCGTCTTAATGACCCATCCACCAAAACTGCCAGATCTCCTTCCTGCTGTGTTACCTCAAGCACATTACTATATATCGGTGCACGGTAGCTTAGTGGTTATGTTACTGGACTAATAATCACATTGTTAGCTGTGGTTCAGTGGGTAGCACTCTCACCTCAGAGTCAGACAGTCATAGGTTCAAGTCACACTCCAGAGAGTTAAGTACATAATCCTGGCTGCGATCCAATGCAGTACTGAGGGAGTGCTGCACTGTCAGAGGTGCTGTCTTTCTGATGAGATGTTAAAATGAGGCCCAGTCTACCCTCTCAGGTGAATGTAAAAGATCCCATGGCACTATTCAGAATAGGGGAGCTCTCCCCATTGTCCTGGCCAATATTTATCCTTCAACCAACATCACTAAAAAAACAGATCATCTGGTCATTATAACATTGCTGTTTTTGGGATCTTGCTGTGCACAAGTTGGCTACTGCATTTCCTACATTGCAACTGTAGCTACACTTCAAAGAAAGTACTTCTTCAGCTGTAAAGGATGTCCTGAGGTCGTGAAAGGTGCCATATAAATGCAAGTCTTTTTTTTTGATCTAGAGAACTTGAGTTTAAATCCTACCATAGCAGTTTGAGAATTTGAATTCAGTTAAATAAATAAATTGGAAATAAAAAGGCTGGTATCAGTAAACTGACCAGGAAGCTGTCAGATCGTTGTAAAAAACACAACTGGTTCACTAATAAACCTGCTGCCCTTACCAGTCCCGTCCTACACCAAAATGACTGACACTTAACTGCCCTCTGAGAGGCCTAGCAAGCCATTCAGTTGTGTCAAACAACAACAGATGTGTCCTCTGCACTCTCTCTTCTTCTACATAATATCATGACTTTAATTATATGTAATTAATTTGACTTCCTCTGCCATCTCTTTGCCATCTGACCAAGCTTGTCCAGGTCCCTTTGGATTATTGCACACTGGTTATCATCATTGGTCACTGCACCCAATTGGAGTCTTCAACAAACTTAGACACAACGAACCACCAATTTCCTCGAAGGTTCTGCTAGAAAGAGGCAGGAACCCGGTTATGCCAAGTCCCTGCTGATTCTCGGATTTCCTGGTCAGCCTGGTAAGGGGCACGACCTCCATCTGTCGCTTATAAGGCCAATGGTGCCAAAGAGGTGGAGCTAGGTGGGGAATTCCCATGCAAGGCATTCCGGCTTCCCTGGCCCAGAAGGGACCTGGTGAATCACTGGAGGCTGGGATGGCAAGGGGCATTAGATGTATTAGCCCCCAGAGGAGTGCAAGTAGGCCCCCATGCCCAGGGGGAGGGTCCAGGGAAGCGGATTGGGCAAGACCCCCAAAGAAAGATAATTTAAAAAAAAAATTGAGTCAGCCTCCTCACACAGAGGGCTTGAAGGGGAGGTGCTGAGGTCTCTGGGAGGAGGGACCTGGCCACCCTCTCAGACGGCGGGTAGGTGCAGGATTTTCTGATCACATAAGGAAAGAAAGAACTTGCATTTATATAACGCTTTTCATAACCTCAGGACGTCCTGAAGCGCTTTACAGCCAATGAAGTACTTTATTGACGTGTAGTCACTGTTGTAATGTAGGAAACGTGACAGCCAATTTGCGCACAGGAAGGTTCCACCAACAGCAATGTGATAATGACCAAATAATCTGTTGAGGGATAAATATTGGCCCTGGACATTGGGGGAAACTCCCCTACTCTTCTTCGAATAGTGCCATGGGATCTTTTACATCCACCTGAGATGGGACCTTGGTTTAACATCTCATCGAATCGGGATCAAATTAACTAATTTCATATTACTTTGTATTTCCCATGTGGATTAAGTACTCACCCTAAGGATCCCACATTCATGGAGTTCACATGAAAGGGAATGCAGACAGTCACAATTTCTGTGCCTACTGTTTTGTCAGCAGTTCAAAGAACAAATTTACTCTACGTTAAAGTGGGTGCCATTAACAAACTCGGGCCAAATGTTACTCTGATGATAATATATTGCACAGGGGTAATAATAGGCAGGAATAGAGTTACGCACCTTGGACCATTCTCCTGTTCGCCACTCGTAGCAGTTTGTGTGATCCTCACACTCCTCCTCCTCCCTGGGTTTAGTTGTGAGATCACATCTCCTTTGTGGATTGGTGCAATTCACTGTCCTTCGATGGATTCCTCGCCCACAGTCAGTTGAGCACTACAGGAATTGGTCACAGTTACTTATTGTTTCAATTCTCCATCCGTATATTACATGTTCCCATTTCTCATGTCCTCACCCTACTCTGCAGGATACTGACTCACTTTTAAAATTAGTTTCATCATTGTAAACAAATGTCTTCCATATACATTTGTTCTGCAAAAGGCTAACCATCGGTGTCTGTCGTGTGTCTGCGATCACTGATTAAAACCAGCAGAAACCAGGCCCAGAGTATCATCAGAGTGACATCAGAAACTGAGGGGGAGGGGCAGAGTGACATCAGTAACTGAGGGGGAGGGGCAGAGTGCCATCAGTAACTGAGGGGGAGGGGCAGAGTGCCATCAGTAACTGAGGGGGAGGGGCAGAGTGCCAATAGTAACTGAGGGGGAGGGGCAGAGTGCCAATAGTAACTGAGGGGGAGGGGCAGAGTGCCAATAGTAACTGAGGGGGAGGGGCAGAGTGCCATCAGTAACTGAGGGGGAGGGGCAGAGTGCCATCAGTAACTGAGGGGGAGGGGCAGAGTGACATCAGAAACTGAGGGGGAGGGGCAGAGTGCCATCAGTAACTGAGGGGGAGGGGCAGAGTGCCAATAGTAACTGAGGGGGAGGGGCAGAGTGCCATCAGTAACTGAGGGGGAGGGGCAGAGTGACATCAGAAACTGAGGGGGAGGGGCAGAGTGCCATCAGTAACTGAGGGGGAGGGGCAGAGTGACATCAGAAACTGAGGGGGAGGGGCAGAGTGCCATCAGTAACTGAGGGGGAGGGGCAGAGTGCCAATAGTAACTGAGGGGGAGGGGCAGAGTGCCAATAGTAACTGAGGGGGAGGGGCAGAGTGCCAATAGTAACTGAGGGGGAGGGGCAGAGTGCCATCAGTAACTGAGGGGGAGGGGCAGAGTGCCATCAGTAACTGAGGGGGAGGGGCAGAGTGACATCAGAAACTGAGGGGGAGGGGCAGAGTGCCATCAGTAACTGAGGGGGAGGGGCAGAGTGCCAATAGTCACTGAGGGGGAGGGGCAGAGTGCCATCAGTAACTGAGGGGGAGGGGCAGAGTGACATCAGAAACTGAGGGGGAGGGGCAGAGTGCCATCAGTAACTGAGGGGGAGGGGCAGAGTGACATCAGAAACTGAGGGGGAGGGGCAGAGTGCCATCAGTAACTGAGGGGGAGGGGCAGAGTGCCAATAGTAACTGAGGGGGAGGGGCAGAGTGCCAATAGTAACTGAGGGGGAGGGGCAGAGTGCCAATAGTAACTGAGGGGGAGGGGCAGAGTGCCATCAGTAACTGAGGGGGAGGGGCAGAGTGCCATCAGTAACTGAGGGGGAGGGGCAGAGTGCCATCAGTAACTGAGGGGGAGGGGCAGAGTGACATCAGTAACTGAGGGGGAGGGGCAGAGTGCCAATAGTAACTGAGGGGGAGGGGCAGAGTGCCAATAGTAACTGAGGGGGAGGGGCAGAGTGCCATCAGTAACTGAGGGGGAGGGGCAGAGTGCCATCAGAAACTGAGGGGGAGGGGCAGAGTGACATCAGAAACTGAGGGGGAGGGGCAGAGTGCCATCAGTAACTGAGGGGGAGGGGCAGAGTGCCATCAGAAACTGAGGGGGAGGGGCAGAGTGCCATCAGAAACTGAGGGGGAGGGGCAGAGTGCCAACAGTAACTGAGGGGGAGGGGCAGAGTGCCATCAGTAACTGAGGGGGAGGGGCAGAGTGCCAATAGTAACTGAGGGGGAGGGGCAGAGTGCCAATAGTAACTGAGGGGGAGGGGCAGAGTGCCAATAGTAACTGAGGGGGAGGGGCAGAGTGCCATCAGTAACTGAGGGGGAGGGGCAGAGTGCCAATAGTAACTGAGGGGGAGGGGCAGAGTGCCAATAGTAACTGAGGGGGAGGGGCAGAGTGCCATCAGTAACTGAGGGGGAGGGGCAGAGTGCCAATAGTAACTGAGGGGGAGGGGCAGAGTGCCATCAGTAACTGAGGGGGAGGGGCAGAGTGCCATCAGTAACTGAGGGGGAGGGGCAGAGTGCCATCAGTAACTGAGGGGGAGGGGCAGAGTGCCATCAGTAACTGAGGGGGAGGGGCAGAGTGCCATCAGTAACTGAGGGGGAGGGGCAGAGTGCCATCAGTAACTGAGGGGGAGGGGCAGAGTGCCAACAGTAACTGAGGGGGAGGGGCAGAGTGCCAATAGTAACTGAGGGGGAGGGGCAGAGTGCCAATAGTAACTGAGGGGGAGGGGCAGAGTGCCATCAGTAACTGAGGGGGAGGGGCAGAGTGACATCAGTAACTGAGGGGGAGGGGCAGAGTGCCATCAGTAACTGAGGGGGAGGGGCAGAGTGCCATCAGTAACTGAGGGGGAGGGGCAGAGTGCCATCAGTAACTGAGGGGGAGGGGCAGAGTGACATCAGTAACTGAGGGGGAGGGGCAGAGTGCCATCAGTAACTGAGGGGGAGGGGCAGAGTGACATCAGTAACTGAGGGGGAGGGGCAGAGTGACATCAGTAACTGAGGGGGAGGGGCAGAGTGCCAACAGTAACTGAGGGGGAGGGGCAGAGTGCCATCAGTAACTGAGGGGGAGGGGCAGAGTGCCAATAGTAACTGAGGGGGAGGGGCAGAGTGCCATCAGTAACTGAGGGGGAGGGGCAGAGTGCCAATAGTAACTGAGGGGGAGGGGCAGAGTGCCATCAGTAACTGAGGGGGAGGGGCAGAGTGCCAATAGTAACTGAGGGGGAGGGGCAGAGTGCCAATAGTAACTGAGGGGGAGGGGCAGAGTGCCATCAGTAACTGAGGGGGAGGGGCAGAGTGCCAATAGTAACTGAGGGGGAGGGGCAGAGTGCCATCAGTAACTGAGGGGGAGGGGCAGAGTGCCATCAGTAACTGAGGGGGAGGGGCAGAGTGCCATCAGTAACTGAGGGGGAGGGGCAGAGTGCCAATAGTAACTGAGGGGGAGGGGCAGAGTGCCAATAGTAACTGAGGGGGAGGGGCAGAGTGCCATCAGTAACTGAGGGGGAGGGGCAGAGTGCCAATAGTAACTGAGGGGGAGGGGCAGAGTGCCATCAGTAACTGAGGGGGAGGGGCAGAGTGCCATCAGTAACTGAGGGGGAGGGGCAGAGTGCCATCAGTAACTGAGGGGGAGGGGCAGAGTGCCATCAGTAACTGAGGGGGAGGGGCAGAGTGACATCAGAAACTGAGGGGGAGGGGCAGAGTGCCATCAGTAACTGAGGGGGAGGGGCAGAGTGCCAATAGTAACTGAGGGGGAGGGGCAGAGTGCCATCAGTAACTGAGGGGGAGGGGCAGAGTGCCATCAGAAACTGAGGGGGAGGGGCAGAGTGACATCAGAAACTGAGGGGGAGGGGCAGAGTGCCATCAGTAACTGAGGGGGAGGGGCAGAGTGCCATCAGTAACTGAGGGGGAGGGGCAGAGTGCCAATAGTAACTGAGGGGGAGGGGCAGAGTGCCATCAGTAACTGAGGGGGAGGGGCAGAGTGCCATCAGAAACTGAGGGGGAGGGGCAGAGTGACATCAGAAACTGAGGGGGAGGGGCAGAGTGCCATCAGTAACTGAGGGGGAGGGGCAGAGTGCCATCAGAAACTGAGGGGGAGGGGCAGAGTGCCATCAGAAACTGAGGGGGAGGGGCAGAGTGCCAACAGTAACTGAGGGGGAGGGGCAGAGTGCCATCAGTAACTGAGGGGAGGGGCAGAGTGCCAATAGTAACTGAGGGGGAGGGGCAGAGTGCCAATAGTAACTGAGGGGGAGGGGCAGAGTGCCAATAGTAACTGAGGGGGAGGGGCAGAGTGCCATCAGTAACTGAGGGGGAGGGGCAGAGTGCCATCAGTAACTGAGGGGGAGGGGCAGAGTGCCATCAGTAACTGAGGGGGAGGGGCAGAGTGCCATCAGTAACTGAGGGGGAGGGGCAGAGTGCCATCAGTAACTGAGGGGGAGGGGCAGAGTGCCATCAGTAACTGAGGGGGAGGGGCAGAGTGCCATCAGAAACTGAGGGGGAGGGGCAGAGTGACATCAGAAACTGAGGGGGAGGGGCAGAGTGCCATCAGTAACTGAGGGGGAGGGGCAGAGTGCCATCAGAAACTGAGGGGGAGGGGCAGAGTGCCATCAGAAACTGAGGGGGAGGGGCAGAGTGCCAATAGTAACTGAGGGGGAGGGGCAGAGTGCCAATAGTAACTGAGGGGGAGGGGCAGAGTGCCATCAGTAACTGAGGGGGAGGGGCAGAGTGCCATCAGAAACTGAGGGGGAGGGGCAGAGTGACATCAGAAACTGAGGGGGAGGGGCAGAGTGCCATCAGTAACTGAGGGGGAGGGGCAGAGTGCCATCAGAAACTGAGGGGGAGGGGCAGAGTGCCATCAGAAACTGAGGGGGAGGGGCAGAGTGCCATCAGTAACTGAGGGGGAGGGGCAGAGTGCCAATAGTAACTGAGGGGGAGGGGCAGAGTGCCAATAGTAACTGAGGGGGAGGGGCAGAGTGCCATCAGTAACTGAGGGGGAGGGGCAGAGTGCCAATAGTAACTGAGGGGGAGGGGCAGAGTGCCATCAGTAACTGAGGGGGAGGGGCAGAGTGCCAATAGTAACTGAGGGGGAGGGGCAGAGTGCCATCAGTAACTGAGGGGGAGGGGCAGAGTGCCATCAGTAACTGAGGGGGAGGGGCAGAGTGCCATCAGTAACTGAGGGGGAGGGGCAGAGTGCCATCAGTAACTGAGGGGGAGGGGCAGAGTGCCATCAGTAACTGAGGGGGAGGGGCAGAGTGCCAACAGTAACTGAGGGGGAGGGGCAGAGTGCCAATAGTAACTGAGGGGGAGGGGCAGAGTGCCAATAGTAACTGAGGGGGAGGGGCAGAGTGCCATCAGTAACTGAGGGGGAGGGGCAGAGTGACATCAGTAACTGAGGGGGAGGGGCAGAGTGCCATCAGTAACTGAGGGGGAGGGGCAGAGTGCCATCAGTAACTGAGGGGGAGGGGCAGAGTGCCATCAGTAACTGAGGGGGAGGGGCAGAGTGACATCAGTAACTGAGGGGGAGGGGCAGAGTGCCATCAGTAACTGAGGGGGAGGGGCAGAGTGACATCAGTAACTGAGGGGGAGGGGCAGAGTGACATCAGTAACTGAGGGGGAGGGGCAGAGTGCCAACAGTAACTGAGGGGGAGGGGCAGAGTGCCATCAGTAACTGAGGGGGAGGGGCAGAGTGCCAATAGTAACTGAGGGGGAGGGGCAGAGTGCCATCAGTAACTGAGGGGGAGGGGCAGAGTGCCAATAGTAACTGAGGGGGAGGGGCAGAGTGCCATCAGTAACTGAGGGGGAGGGGCAGAGTGCCAATAGTAACTGAGGGGGAGGGGCAGAGTGCCAATAGTAACTGAGGGGGAGGGGCAGAGTGCCATCAGTAACTGAGGGGGAGGGGCAGAGTGCCAATAGTAACTGAGGGGGAGGGGCAGAGTGCCATCAGTAACTGAGGGGGAGGGGCAGAGTGCCATCAGTAACTGAGGGGGAGGGGCAGAGTGCCATCAGTAACTGAGGGGGAGGGGCAGAGTGCCAATAGTAACTGAGGGGGAGGGGCAGAGTGCCAATAGTAACTGAGGGGGAGGGGCAGAGTGCCATCAGTAACTGAGGGGGAGGGGCAGAGTGCCAATAGTAACTGAGGGGGAGGGGCAGAGTGCCATCAGTAACTGAGGGGGAGGGGCAGAGTGCCATCAGTAACTGAGGGGGAGGGGCAGAGTGCCATCAGTAACTGAGGGGGAGGGGCAGAGTGCCATCAGTAACTGAGGGGGAGGGGCAGAGTGACATCAGAAACTGAGGGGGAGGGGCAGAGTGCCATCAGTAACTGAGGGGGAGGGGCAGAGTGCCAATAGTAACTGAGGGGGAGGGGCAGAGTGCCATCAGTAACTGAGGGGGAGGGGCAGAGTGCCATCAGAAACTGAGGGGGAGGGGCAGAGTGACATCAGAAACTGAGGGGGAGGGGCAGAGTGCCATCAGTAACTGAGGGGGAGGGGCAGAGTGCCATCAGTAACTGAGGGGGAGGGGCAGAGTGCCAATAGTAACTGAGGGGGAGGGGCAGAGTGCCATCAGTAACTGAGGGGGAGGGGCAGAGTGCCATCAGAAACTGAGGGGGAGGGGCAGAGTGACATCAGAAACTGAGGGGGAGGGGCAGAGTGCCATCAGTAACTGAGGGGGAGGGGCAGAGTGCCATCAGAAACTGAGGGGGAGGGGCAGAGTGCCATCAGAAACTGAGGGGGAGGGGCAGAGTGCCAACAGTAACTGAGGGGGAGGGGCAGAGTGCCATCAGTAACTGAGGGGAGGGGCAGAGTGCCAATAGTAACTGAGGGGGAGGGGCAGAGTGCCAATAGTAACTGAGGGGGAGGGGCAGAGTGCCAATAGTAACTGAGGGGGAGGGGCAGAGTGCCATCAGTAACTGAGGGGGAGGGGCAGAGTGCCATCAGTAACTGAGGGGGAGGGGCAGAGTGCCATCAGTAACTGAGGGGGAGGGGCAGAGTGCCATCAGTAACTGAGGGGGAGGGGCAGAGTGCCATCAGTAACTGAGGGGGAGGGGCAGAGTGCCATCAGTAACTGAGGGGGAGGGGCAGAGTGCCATCAGAAACTGAGGGGGAGGGGCAGAGTGACATCAGAAACTGAGGGGGAGGGGCAGAGTGCCATCAGTAACTGAGGGGGAGGGGCAGAGTGCCATCAGAAACTGAGGGGGAGGGGCAGAGTGCCATCAGAAACTGAGGGGGAGGGGCAGAGTGCCAATAGTAACTGAGGGGGAGGGGCAGAGTGCCAATAGTAACTGAGGGGGAGGGGCAGAGTGCCATCAGTAACTGAGGGGGAGGGGCAGAGTGCCATCAGAAACTGAGGGGGAGGGGCAGAGTGACATCAGAAACTGAGGGGGAGGGGCAGAGTGCCATCAGTAACTGAGGGGGAGGGGCAGAGTGCCATCAGAAACTGAGGGGGAGGGGCAGAGTGCCATCAGAAACTGAGGGGGAGGGGCAGAGTGCCATCAGTAACTGAGGGGGAGGGGCAGAGTGCCAATAGTAACTGAGGGGGAGGGGCAGAGTGCCAATAGTAACTGAGGGGGAGGGGCAGAGTGCCATCAGTAACTGAGGGGGAGGGGCAGAGTGCCAATAGTAACTGAGGGGGAGGGGCAGAGTGCCATCAGTAACTGAGGGGGAGGGGCAGAGTGCCAATAGTAACTGAGGGGGAGGGGCAGAGTGCCAATAGTAACTGAGGGGGAGGGGCAGAGTGCCATCAGTAACTGAGGGGGAGGGGCAGAGTGCCAATAGTAACTGAGGGGGAGGGGCAGAGTGCCAATAGTAACTGAGGGGGAGGGGCAGAGTGCCAATAGTAACTGAGGGGGAGGGGCAGAGTGCCAATAGTAACTGAGGGGGAGGGGCAGAGTGCCAATAGTAACTGAGGGGGAGGGGCAGAGTGCCATCAGTAACTGAGGGGGAGGGGCAGAGTGCCAATAGTAACTGAGGGGGAGGGGCAGAGTGCCATCAGTAACTGAGGGGGAGGGGCAGAGTGCCAATAGTAACTGAGGGGGAGGGGCAGAGTGCCAATAGTAACTGAGGGGGAGGGGCAGAGTGCCATCAGTAACTGAGGGGGAGGGGCAGAGTGCCAATAGTAACTGAGGGGGAGGGGCAGAGTGCCAATAGTAACTGAGGGGGAGGGGCAGAGTGCCATCAGTAACTGAGGGGGAGGGGCAGAGTGCCAATAGTAACTGAGGGGGAGGGGCAGAGTGACATCAGTAACTGAGGGGGAGGGGCAGAGTGCCAACAGTAACTGAGGGGGAGGGGCAGAGTGCCAATAGTAACTGAGGGGGAGGGGCAGAGTGCCAATAGTAACTGAGGGGGAGGGGCAGAGTGCCATCAGTAACTGAGGGGGAGGGGCAGAGTGCCAATAGTAACTGAGGGGGAGGGGCAGAGTGCCATCAGTAACTGAGGGGGAGGGGCAGAGTGCCATCAGTAACTGAGGGGGAGGGGCAGAGTGCCAACAGTAACTGAGGGGGAGGGGCAGAGTGCCATCAGTAACTGAGGGGGAGGGGCAGAGTGCCAATAGTAACTGAGGGGGAGGGGCAGAGTGCCATCAGTAACTGAGGGGGAGGGGCAGAGTGCCATCAGTAACTGAGGGGGAGGGGCAGAGTGCCATCAGTAACTGAGGGGGAGGGGCAGAGTGCCAATAGTAACTGAGGGGGAGGGGCAGAGTGCCATCAGTAACTGAGGGGGAGGGGCAGAGTGACATCAGTAACTGAGGGGGAGGGGCAGAGTGACATCAGTAACTGAGGGGGAGGGGCAGAGTGCCATCAGTAACTGAGGGGGAGGGGCAGAGTGACATCAGTAACTGAGGGGGAGGGGCAGAGTGACATCAGTAACTGAGGGGGAGGGGCAGAGTGCCAATAGTAACTGAGGGGGAGGGGCAGAGTGCCATCAGTAACTGAGGGGGAGGGGCAGAGTGACATCAGTAACTGAGGGGGAGGGGCAGAGTGCCATCAGTAACTGAGGGGGAGGGGCAGAGTGCCATCAGTAACTGAGGGGGAGGGGCAGAGTGACATCAGTAACTGAGGGGGAGGGGCAGAGTGCCAATAGTAACTGAGGGGGAGGGGCAGAGTGCCATCAGTAACTGAGGGGGAGGGGCAGACTAGTTGAGGGGGCGGAATAGAGTGCCAGCAGTTGCTGAGGGGGAGGGGCAGAGTGCCATTATTAACTGAGGGGGAGGGGCAGAGTGCCAGTATTAACTGAGGGGATGGGGCTGACTTCCAATATTAAATGAGGGGGAGGGGCACAGTGGTGGTATTAACTGAGGGGACGGGGTGGAGTTGAGGAATGTTGCATATTCCTATAGTTTAATTTACAAAGCCCCTTTGACCACTTGTTTTCCTTGCATTGACGTAGAAATTAGGCATCAAAATTATTGAGTTGTCAGCATTTTTGGAGCCAGTGTCACTGTTTTTGAAATTGGTACGGTTTTCCTAGGTTCTGGGTGGCGTATGCAGGTCTCTTTTTGTGACATTATTCTTGTTAGGTGCATTTCAGGACATGGTGTTGCACGGATCTTTGAAGGCGGCAGGACAAGTTGAGAAGGCTGTTAAAAAAAGCATATGGGATCCTGGGCTTCATAAACGGAGGCGTAGAGTACAAAAGCAAGCTATGCTACATCTTTATAAAACGCTGGTTAGGCCCCAGCTGGAGTATTGTGTTTAATTCTGGGCACCACACTTTAGGAAGGACGTCAATGCCTTGGAGAAGGTGCAGAAGAGATTTACTAGAATGGTGCCAGGGATGAGGGACTTTGGTTATGTGGAGAGACTGGAGAAGCTGGGGTTGTTCTCATTAGAGCAGAGAAGGTAAAGAGGAAATTTGATAGAGGTGTTCAAAATCATGAAGGTTTAGATAAAGTAAATAAGGAAAAACTATTTCCAGTGGCAGAAGGGCCAGTACATAAGAACATAAGAAATAGCAGCAGAAGTAGGCCATATGACCCCTCGAGCCTGCTCCGCCATTCAATCAGATCATGGCTGATCTTCCATCTCAACTCCACTTACCCGCCCGATCCCCATATCCCTTGATTCCTCTAGACCCCAAAAAACTATCCATCTCAGCCTTGAATAGACTCAATGACTCAGCATCCACAGCCCTCTGGGATAGAGAATTCCAAAGATTTACAACCCTTTGTGTGAAGAAATTCCTCCTCATCTCAGGCCGACCCTGCATCACACGATTATGCCCCTTAGTTTTAGACTCTCCAGCCAGGGGAAACAGCCTCTCAGTATCTACCCTGTCAAGCCCTTCATAATCTTATATGTTTCAATGAGATCACCTCTCATTCTTCTAAACTCCAGAGAGTATAGGCCCATTCTACTTAACCTCTCTTCAGAGGACAACATTCTCACCCCAGGAATTAATCTAGTGAACCTTTGTTGCATCTCCTCTCAGGCAAGTACGTCCTTCCTTAGATAAGGAGACCAAAACTGTACACAGTACTCCAGGTGAGGTCTCACTAAAGCCCTGTACAATTGTAGTAAGACTTTCTTACTCTTGAACTCTAACCCCCTTGCAATAAAGGCCAACATGCCATTTGCTTTCCTAATTGCTTGCTGTACCTGCATACTAACTTTTTGTGTTTCTTGTACGAGGACACCCAAATCTCTCTGAGCACCCTTAATAGTTTCTCAGCATTTAAAAAATATTTTGTTTTTCTATTCTTCCTACCAAAGTGAATAACCTCACATTTCCCCATCGGCCCATTATACTCCATCTGCCACCTTCTTGCCCACTCACTTAACCTGTCTATATCCCTTTGCAGACACTTTGTGTCCTCCTCACAGCTTACTTTCCCACCTAGCTTTGTATTGTCAGCAAATTTGGATACAATACACTCGGTCCCTTCATCTAAGTCATTAATATGGACTGTAAATGGCTGAGGCCCAAGCATCCCACTAGTTACAGCCTGCCAAAGTGAGAATGACCCATTTATCCCTACTCTCTGTTTTCTGTCCTTTAACCAATCCTCTATCCATGCTAATATATTACCCCCAACCCCATGAGCCCTTACCTTGTGTAACAACCTTTTATGTGGCACCTTATCGAATGCCTTTTGAAAATCCAAATATACTACACCCATTGGTTCTCCTTTATCTACCCTGCTAGTTATATCCTCAAAAAACTCTGATAAATTTGTCAAACATGATTTCCTTTCATAAAACCATGTTGACTCTACCTAATCATATTATGATTTTCTAAGTGCTCTGTTACCAATTCCTTAATAATGGATTCCAGCATTTTCCCGACGACCCATGTCAGGCTAACTAGCCTGTAGTTCTCTGTTTTCTCTCTCCCTCCCTTCTTGAATAGCGGGGCAACATTTGCTACCTTCCAATCCACTGGAACCATTCCAGAATCTAGAGAATTCTGGAAGATCACAACCAATGCATCCACTATCTCTGCAGCCACCTCTTTTAGAACCCTCGGATGTAGGCCATCAAGTCCAGGGGATTTGTTGGCTTTTAGTCCCATTAGTTTATCCAATACTTTTTCTCTAGTGATATTAATTATTTTAAGTTCTCATTTACCCCTTGGTTCCCCACTATTTCTGGTATGCTTTTTGTGTCCCCTACTGTAAAGACAGATACAAAATATTTGCTTAACACATCTGCCATTTCCTTATTCTCCATTATAATTTCTCCTGTCTCAGCCTCTAGGAGACCAACGTTTACTTTTGCGACTCTCTTCCTTTTTACATACTTGTAGAAGCTCTTACAATCCATTTTTATATTTCTTGCTAATTTACTTTCATATTCTATTTTCTCCCTTTTTATCAATTTTTTGGTCGTCCTTTGTGGTTTCTAAAACTCTCCCAATCTTCAGGCTTACTACTCTTCTTGGCAACATTATAGGCCTCTTCTTTCAATTTAGTACACTCCTTAACTTCTTTAGTTAGCCACAGGTGGATCACTCTTCCCATGGAGATTTTATTTCTCAATGGAATGTATATTTGTTGAGAATATTGAAATATTTCTTTAAATGTTTGCCATTGCTTTTCAACTGTCAAACCCTTTAATTTAATTTCCCAATCTACCTTTGACAACTCACCCCTTGTACCTATATAATTGGCTTTATTTAAGTTTAAGACTCTAGTTTCTGACTTAAGTAGAAACTCAATGTGAAATTCTATCATTTTATGATCACTCTTCCCCAGAGGTTCTTTTACTGTGAGATTACTAATTAACCCTGTCTCATTACACAATACATGAACTAAAATAGCCTGTTCCCTGGTTGGTTCCATGACGTATTGCTCTAGGAAACCATCTCGAATACATTCCATGTACCAGAGGACAGAGGTTTAAGGTAATTGGTAAAAGAACCACAGGCGACATGAGGAAAAATAATTATGCAGCGAGTTGTGATGATCTGGAATGCGCTGCCTGAAAGGGCGGTGGAAACAGATTCAACAATAACTTTCAAAAGGGAATTAGATAAATACTTGCAGGGGAAAAATTTGCAGGGCTATGGGGAAAGAGCAGGAGAGTGGGACTAATTGGGTTGCTCTTTCAAAGAGCCAGCACAGGCACAATGGGCTGAATAGCCTCCTCCTGTGCTGTATCATTCTATGATTGTGTTCTATGATACTTTTAAGACTATAAAAGACCCATAACTCATAAGTGTCCCAGACATGAAGGAGTTGTGGAGCGTTTTCTCACCGGGGAAAGGCCAGTCTGAACAGGCTGCCACTGGCGTAATTGTCTGTTTACCGTGGGCGTTGCGGAGATCATTTTTAAACGCTCGCCTGGAATGTGGCGTTAAACATTAATTCACTCCAGTTAATTAGAACTTCCAGTTTCAGTGCCATAAATTATCAGCAGGAAGTGGAATTAACAAACCCACGCGATGAAACTCTTTAGAATGGTGCTTCCCAGAGAGAGGCAGAAGTTGGTCATTAAATTCAGGAACCAAACCAGGAGAGAACAGCTGGCTGCAGCTTTGGATTTTGAATGGTTCGAGTGTCAAAACAAAACCGACTAAAATAATGACGATTTTAACTCGCTGTGGCATTAGGTGGCATTTTAATTAATTTAATCATAGAATCGTATAGCACAGAAGGAGGGCATTCGGCCCATCGTGCCTGTGCTGACTCTTTGAAAGAGCTATCCAATTAGTTCCACTCCCCTGCTCTTTCCCTATAGCCCTGCAATTTTTTCCTTTTCAAGTATTTATCCAATTCCCTCTTGAAAGTTATTATTGAATCTGCTTCCACCGCCCTTTCAGGCAGCGCATTCCAGATCATAACAATTCTCCTCATCACCCCCTCTGGTTCTTTTGCCAATTACCTAAAGTTTAATGGAAGATGCAACAAATTCACTCCCTTCATCGGACAGAAATATTAAACCCGTTCTTTTTACTTCTAAGTGCTGACCATCCTACTTTGCATTTCTAGCAATTTCGTTTTTTATTTTGGATTTCTAGCATTTGTGTTTCTCTTTTTATCTCAGTAACCTGCCTTGAATCTCCTCACAATCAATCACCTCATGCTCAGTCTGAATGGACAGCACTGGAAATAACATCAGAGTGTGGCCACCAGCCCACCCAGCTTCGGAAGTCAGCCAGTGTTAGCCTTGGTATGTTGTCTACGTACTGTCTGGTACTGATACAACAAACCATTAAAACAAGCACCATTAAAACTCCAGGATTGATTGTTTTACTCAGAAGTTACGAAAAAGGGTAAGGATAAACAAAGCAGATTTTTTTAAAATCACGTGCCTTTGCCTGAGACTGAAACAATCGCTGGGACAATAAACCTCCTGGAGATACAAAATTCTTCTTCATTATTGGCTAAATTCATCGAAGCTTATTGAAGGCTGAAAGTGGACCGTGTGTAAAGCAAGCAGAGAGTTTAACACAGCTGCAAAGTGCATTATCATATGGGCAGCCATCACAGATAAGGGAGGTGACATGTTCAAATTAAATTGTAAAATACCAAAGAACCTGGAACTGAAATGTAACTTGCTTCAAGTAAAGGACTGCACGTGTACTTGGCAATATTTGGCATTTTTTGCTAATTTATTTTGAATGTATATGGAAGAAACACAGCAGCAGCATTAAGTGGATGAGTTGTTCATGATACAAAGTGGCCCAAAATACTCCAATTCTTATCCTCATCTTTACATCCCTCCATTGCCTCGCCCCTCCCTATCTCCGTATCCACCTCCAATGCTACAATTCATTCCTCGAATTCTCAGTTGTTCTGATTCCGGCCTCTGGTGCAGCCCCACCCCCCCTCCCACACTCGTCCAACCAATGGAGGCCGTGCCTTCAGCTGCCTAGGTCCCATGCTAAACCTCGTCCATCTCCAACTCCCTTTCTTCCTCTAAGACTCTCCTTAAAACCCATGTCTTTGACCGAGCTTTTGGTCACCCCTCCCAATCTCTCCTTCGTTGGCTTGGCATCCATTTTTTTCCTGATGCCTTTATGAAGATCCTTGGGACGTTTTTCTACTTTAAAGCTGCTATCGGAATGCAAGTTGTTGAAGTGGTAATCGCCCCAGAGTGTGAATTATTTTTATCCTGTCACAACAACAAGGAGATTTACCAGAATGGGACCAAAGATGAAGAAATTCAGTTATGTGGAGAGACTGGAGAAGCTGCAATTGTTCTCTTTACAGCAAAGGAGGGGAGATTTAATAGAAGTGTTTAAAATTATGGGGGGTTTTGATAGAGTAGATAAGGAGGAACTGTTTCCAGTGGCAGGAGGGTCAGTAACCAGAGGACACAGATTTAAGATAATTGGCAAAAAATCCAGGGGGGAGATGAGGAGAATTTTTTTTTATGCAGAGTTGTTATGATCTGGAATGCTCTGCCTGAAAGGAAGCAGATTCAATAGTAACATTCAAAAGGGAATTGGATATATGCTTAAAAGGGAAAAGGTTGCAGGGCTATGGGGAAAGAGAGTGGGAGTGGGACTAATTATTCGCTCTTTCAAAGAGTTGGCACAGGCGCGATGGGCTGAATGACCCCCTCCTGATTCTATCACCAGAGCTGCCTTTATATTGTTCTGTGGTCAGCAGCCCCTGTAGAGCAGGTCAATCCCAGCTGGCGTTTTTAAAGTGGTGGTGAGGAGGGCTCGACTTTCACTGGCTCGGTTTTAATGGGGCAGCAGCACATTCTGGAAGTAATGTCATCAGAGGTGATTTTATGAGTCCGTGCTGGCCATGATTTTCTCACCATTTTCCCCACTAACGAAAACGATCTCTATGATGTCAAAAAGGCATTTATTCCTTTCACATCGTCACGACCCAAAAGTCACAAGGGAAATGTTCTGCGTAAGTGTACAGGCCCAAGCCTCACGGCCAGCCTAAGCACGAGCTTCTACTCCAGGTCACAGCAAGACCATTCAAAAGTTAATATGTGAGAACAGCCACTGTCTCAATACCTAGCCGATAATATAAAAGGTCCTAAACAATTTGTTTATAGAAAGTGAGCTACAATTTCATAGAATTACGTAGAATTTACAGCACAGAAACAGGCCATTCGGCCCAACTGGTCTTTGGGAGAATCTTCACCACACGGACCACAGCAGTTCGAGAAGTGGCTCACCACCACCTCCTCAAGGGCAATTAGGGATGGGCAATTAATGCTGGCCTTGCCAGCGACGCCCACATCCCATGAACGAATAAAAAAAAATGCTGGCGTTTATCCTGCACACGAGCCTCCTCCCACCACTCTTCATCTCACCCTATCAGCATCTCCTTCTATTCCTTTCTCCCTCATGTATTTATCTAGATTCCCCTTACTTGCATCCATGCTATTCGCCTCAATTGCTCCTTGTTCCACATTTTAACCACTCTCTGAGTAAAGAAGTTTCTCCTGAAATCCCTACTGAATTCACCGCTGAAGTAATGGGTCGATTCCTCAATCATGAGCTCCCGGCATGGAGCCGCGTTCACAGGGAGCGCTGATTGGATATCGTCGGCCCACAGGAGCTGACACTTCAGCCGTTAACATAAATGGACAGAGCATCGGGCCTCTGATTTCCCGACCAGTGCCTGTGCTCCCTGTCAATGTTCGGGGTGCCCGATTGGAGGAATCATCCCTACAGAATTGCAACAAGATTAAAATATGGGGGAATTACTCATCTAGTACTGAAGCGCCTAATATATGGGGACTCAGTCCTTCGATACTGAAACATAATTAAAATGTGAGGAATCAGCCCTACGGTACTGTAACATAACTAAATTATTGCATTAACTCTGCAAAGGAACAAATCTCACTGTTCAAACATGGCCTATGGGGCCCTGGCAGCGAGTATAATTTTTAAGATGATTTAGAATGAACTCATTTACTGACAGGCACAGTGATGGTGATGGAATGGGAGACGAGATTCATCATTTCTGGGCTCCGATCACTAAATATGACCTTGTCTGTCCGTTCCTAGTGGTTTTGTTTGGTCGTTGAGAACCACGTACCTTTGACCAGTCCGAGGCCTCCCACAGCGTGAGACAATCGCGGCCTTCACAGCCTTGTACCGCAGGCGGCTTCGGACCGAGGCAGTAGAGATTTCTTGTGTTGAAATACGTGCCGTTTTGCAGCTGATAGACACAGGTGACATTCCGAAGCTGAGTGCCTTTTCCACAGGTGCTGGAACACGGACTCCAATCGCCTCCCACCCAGCTGGATAAAAAAAAACATCACATCTGCATCTCAATCATCGCCAAAAATTAAGAATTCATTTTTAAACATTGAAAAGTAGAAGCAATGAGCAAAAACAGAACTGGTAAAGGATGTTTCTACTTATAACTTGCTCCCACTCTGCTTTTTAGAGTGTTTCCTATTTTCAATGTGCTCCAGTAAAAAGCCAGGATAGATATGATGGGCCGGATGGCCTCCTTCTGTGCTGTAAAATTCCTTTGGTTCTAAGGTACCCGTTTGGTAGCACTTGATGAGGGCAGTACAGATGGATCAGTCAGTTGGATGCTCTATACTGGAATTTTGCACCAAATTAATGTTGAAGCAGATGTAAATTCTGCTTCAAACTGCAGTAAAAGAGGCAGAACCTAGAGTGTTTCAGTCACCAAGTCATTTCAACTGTGCATATCATTCAGCTCCCTCACCATCATGTTTAAGAAGTCATTCCAAGCTAAATGCTTAACACTTCAGCAAAAAGATACAGAAAAAAGCAAATACGGTGACTTATAATTCCTTGCAACCAATATTTATGAGAGATTCTATAAGATTTCCAGCCATTGTTTTCACAGTGTGTGGGTTGTGAGAGAGGCAAAGCAGGATCTGCGATCTCAGTGCTGCAAAGATTGATGGCTGTTTCCCAAATGGATAACCCCATACTCTCACACAGTGACTACACTTCATTGGCTGTAAAGCGTTTGGGACGCCCTGAGGTCGTGAAAGGCACTATATAAATGCAAGCCTTTCTTTCTTTCTTACATCCATGGCGGGTGGGCAGTTAAAATACTGACTTAATTACCCGGCCTGCAGCCACTGGATTCCCCCAGTCCACAATTTTAACCTGGCTTCCTGAGCAGGTGGCAAGAATACCCGCCCAAAGCCAGCTGGGTCCTTCTTTATACATGCACATTGGGAACGAATGATGTCATTGGGACCCGACTGCAATTTTAACCCAGACCTGGGCGGAGCAGCTGCTGTGGATTTGCCACCAGGCCAACCGGGACAGAAGAGGATCTCAGCCCCAGAAGAGGCCAAAAATGGTAAGTTTTTTCTTTCCCTTGTGGAGCGAGGAGGAGCAGAGGTTCTCCTCTGGGCCCTATGAGGAAAGCGGAGGCCTCCCCTGCCCTGGACCCACTCCGAACGCGAGCCCACACCCTGCGACATGTCCTCAGAGTCTGATCCCACCACCTACCATGTGTCAGCGGGCAGCGCCCGACCCACGCGATATTCCAGCGCTTCCCGACGACTTCCCACCCAGAATAGTCAGGCGGGGGTTAAAAACGACCGGGCCTCGTTCTGCCGCGGGCCACGGGTGATTAACTCGATGCCGCAGATTCCCACTGGAAACCCGCTGTCGGTTAAAATCCAGGTGGGATCCAAAACAGGAGCAAACACTGTTGAACAGGTGGGGAAGCAGGAGGAGGAGGAGCAAGAGGAGGTGGAGAAGCAGGAGGAGGAGGAGAGGCAGGAGGAGGAGGAGGGGCAGGAGGAGGTGGAGAAGCAGGAGGAGGAGGAGAGGCAGGAGGAGCAGGAGGAGGTGGAGAAGCAGGAGGAGGAGAAGGAGGAGGTGGAGGAGGAGGGGCAGGAGGAGGTGGAGAAGCAGGAGGAGGAGAGGCAGGAGGAGGAGGTGGAGGAGGAGGGGCAGGAGGAGGTGGAGAAGCAGGAGGAGAGGCAGGAGAAGGTGGAGGAGGAGAGGCAGGAAGAGCAGGAGGAAGAGAAGATGGAAGAGGAGGTGGAGCAGAAGGAGGAGCAGCAGGAGGAAGAAGAGGAGGTGAAGGAAGAGGAGAATTATTTAAGGGGACTAGAAGACACTAGAAGATTTCCTCCAGGAGCTGCAGTACCTCACTGAAGTGATAAGGGGCCATAAGGGAGGGGGTGACGCCAACTAGAGTGCCCACTCTATCCAACATGGTGCTCATCGGGATTACTGACAGGGCCCGGGGGCGGCAGGGACACAGTTGGAAGGCAGGGAAATGAGTCGGTTTGCCAGGCCCTGCCTCCCCACCGCCATGCATCAGGCTAGAAAGAGGGGAACAGTGGCTGACCTGGCGGGGCGGGGAGATGGAAATTAAGGTGGGGATAGGGAAGTGGTGCTCGGCCTAATCGGCCCAGTTTCCCGCTGTTTCTGTCACCATGCCCCTTGACTTGGGACAGGATAGAAATCCAGGCCCAGGTACCATCGGCCATTTCGGGCCTCCAACTGGAAGACCACAAATGGAATCACGGCCTATTGTAGACTTTACAATTAAAAGGAAGAAGATTCTGCCGCAGAGTTGGGAAGCTGTGTCCTTTAACAACTATCAGTGTCAAACTACCAGCACTAATCCAGGGAAGACATCATTGAGTGAAAGTGCCATTTAATTACTTTAATTCACCAAGTGACATTTCTGACACTGAGTCACTGGAACTCAAGTTAATCCACACTTATTTACTGAGTAGCTTTAGAGGACAGTGCTGCTATTACAGAGAACACCACCACTAGGATCTCCTAAACTTGACAGTCATTTGTGGCTCTGTATTTTTGTTCTTTTTTTGAAGAATAATATGTAGATTAAGAAACTGTGGAACCAAGGCAGCCCAATGTTTCATAGACCGCCTCACACTCGATCCCGCCGTAGATTCTACTCCATCTGTTTAATCGCCGAGCGACTCTCCTGCATATATACGCCTGACGCCCAAAAATAAATCAAGGAAAATTCCAGAAGCTCTCCGGACGATGGCCTCTCTGCCACCCCCAGCTGGCCTCCCTGTGGAAGAGGCAGGGAGGGGCCTGGTGCAGCCGGATGGCACGATGTCAAGGCGCTGCCAACACTGGGAGGCAAACTCATGATTCAGTAGTAACGGAACTTGCCACAGGTGAGTATGGGGAGCAGCAACGGGCTGTCACCAAGGTGGTACTTCGAAGGAGAAGGAGATTAGGAAGTAGGTGACACACAGCCCACACTGTCACCTAGGGCAAGCCCCGGGGAAGCAAACAGTGGCCTAAGGACACACTGATTGCATCTTCCTTGGAATGATTGAAGATGAATTTTTGGACATAAGGGACATACGAACATGGGCACTGAGAGAAAGTAGAGTAGGGCAGCACTGAAGGAAGGGAGTTTCGGATTAACACATTGGCGTGGGGCGAGTGTGGCACGGACAGAACCATTGGACTGTTCATGTAGGGAATCAAAGGTTTCTTTCAACTGCAAGTCCTGTCAATCAGTCCCTCGTGCATCAGTCTGCCTGGCGACACAACTACAACAACAACAACAGCTTACATTTATATAACACCCTTAACGCAGTAAAACGACCTAAGACGCTTCATAGGAGCGGTGTCACACAAAATTTGACACTGAGCCACATAAGGGCATATTAGGGCAGGTGACCAGAAGCTTGGTCAAAGAGGTAGGTTTTATGGAGTGTCTTAAAGGAGGAGAGAGAGATAGAGAGGTAGAGAGATAGAGAGGTGCAGAGGTTTAGGGAAGGAATTCCAGAACATCAGCAGTGGTCTGATCTTCTCTCCACCTCATACTCATTCTCTGCAGTCAAAGCTTCAGCTCACATTCCAGCCCTTCTGGTTGCGGTGTTTCGCCTCTATGAACGATGATTTCACACAGTAGACCCAGATGACCGTGGAAACTTTCTAGGGGCTGTGTAGTGGGACCCCACCTGACTTGCCCAGGTAATGAAAGCAGTGCTTCAAATCCCGATGGGATGTTCCACCAGAATTCAGGTGGAGGCATCGGCCCCTTTGTAATTCCTTTCTGCCCCGATGTGGGGGTTTCTGACTGGTGTTAATAGCCAGCAGGGCAGCAAGGGGTAACCCTGGTCACCCTGCAGCCATCTGTTCGTTCCATCTGCTCCTTCAAACACTTGTTTACTGTTGCAATAGAATTACATCGAATTAGCAGCACAGAAACAGGCCATTCGGCCCAACTGGTCCATGTCGGTGTTTATGCTCCACACGAGCCTCCTCCCACCCTACTTCATCCTACACTATCAGCATTATCCTTCTATTCCTTTCACCCTCATGTGTTTATCTAGCTCCCCTTAAATGCATCTATGCTATTCACCTCAACTAAAGGGACAACAAGGCGCCAGTGAGGGGGGTCCTAAATGGCAGCGAGTTCCACATTCTAACCACTCGCTGAGTGAAGAAGTTTCTCCTGAACCCCTAATTGGATTTATTAGTGACTATCTCATATTTATGTCCTCTAGTTTTGGACTCCCCCACAAGTGGAAACATCTTTTCTACGTCTACTCTATCAAACCCTTTCATAATTTTGAAGACCTCTAACAGGTCACCTCTCAGCCATCTCTTTGCTAAAGAAAAGAACCCAGCCTGCTCAGTCTTTCCTGATAGGTATATCCTCTCAGTTCTGGCATCATCCTTGTATCCTTGTAAATCTTTTTTGCACCTTCTCCAGTGTTTCTATATCCTTTTTGTAACATGGAGACTAGAACTATTCACAGAACTCCAAGTGTGGTCTAACCAAGGTTCTATACAAGTTTAACATAACTTCTCTGCATTTGAATTCTATTCCTCTAGAAATGAACCCCAGTGGTTTGTTTGCATTTTTTATGGTCTTATTAACCTGCGTTGCTACTTTTAATGATTTAAGATGTGGAAGGATAGTGGCATCCGCCAGGGTACCGTGCAGTCAGCGGCAGTGTGTGATGGTCCGAGGCCACCCGGACACTGATAGCATGGACTCCTTTAAGATGCTCCTCAAAACCTACATTTTTGGCCAAGCTTTTGGTCACTTGTCCTAATATCTCCTTCTGTGGCTCAGTGTCAATTTTTGTTTGATAACGCTCCTGTGAAGTGCCTTGGGACATTTTACTAGGTTAAAGGTGCTATATAAACGCAAGTTGTTTGTTGTTGATCCATGGCACAGAGCTATTGTTAGGCTCCCTGATGGTGACATGGGTGCCATCAATGAGGCTCTACAAATTTAGGAACCTCCCTCCCCACCCCCGGTAAAAGTGATGGGCCCTTTCCAGCTGTCCCCTCCTTTCCGTGGTGAGTGACAAACAGGTTGCCTCGGGCAAACAATACTGCAGGGCCCTGCTCAACCTCGGGGTGGGGGGTACATGGACAACTGACCCACCTGGGAAATGTCTCTGGTCATGGCTTGAAATGGTGGTACAAACGTTCAATGCCCTCGTGACTTTCACTGTAATGGGTAGGGTTGTCCCTTTGGTTGATCCAGTCCGCAGGTCAGGCTCCAGCAGTGAGCACAACTCGGTGACAGCCCCACTGCTAAGTGTAGACAACAAAGACGGGCTCCCTTCAGACATGCCCAAGTAGTTCATAGAATCTTATAGCACAGAAGGAGGCCATTTGGCTCATCATGCCTGTCCCGGCTCCAATTAGTGCCATTCCCCTCCCCTTCCCCCATAGCCCTGCAAATTTTCCCTTGCAAGTATTTATCCAATTCACTTTCGAAAATTATTATTGAATCTGCTTCCACCGCCCTTTCAGGCAGCGCATTCCAGATCATAACAACTCGCTGCATTTAAAACATTTCTCCTCATCTCATCTCTGGTTCTTTTGCCAATTACCTTAAATCTGTGTCCTCTGGTTACCGACCCTTCTGCCACTGGAAACATTATCTCCTTATTTACTCTATCAAAACCCTCATGATTTTGAACACCGCCTACTAATTCTCTCCTTATCCTTCTTCGCTTTAAGGAGAACAATCCCAGTTTATCTAACCTCTCCATGTAATTGAAGTCCCTCATCCCTGGTACCATTCGAGTAAATCTCCTCTGCACCCTCTCTAAGGCATTCTTCCTAAAGTGTGGTGCTCAGAATTGGACACAATACTCCAGTGAGGCCTAACCAGTGTTTTATAAAGGTTTAGTGTAACTTCCTTGCTTTGTACTCTATGCCTCTATGTATAAAGTCAAGGATCCCGTATGCCTTTTTAACAGCCTTTTTAACTGGTCCTGTCACCTTCAAGGCAGCGTTATGTGCACCCCCAGATCTCTCTGCTCCTGCACCCACTTTAAAATTGTACCATTTAGTTTATATTGCCTCTCCTCATTCTCCCTACCAAAATGTATCCCTTCACACTTCTCTGTGTTAAATTTCATCTGCCATGTGTCTGCCCATTTCACCAGTCTGTCTCTGTCCTCCTGAAGTCTGCTACTTTTCTCCTCATTTGCTACATTTCTGAGTTTCATGTCATCTGCAAACTTTGGAATTATACTCTCTATACCCAAGTCCAGGTCATTAATATATATCAAAAAGAACAGTGGTCCGAATACTGACCCCTGGGGAACACCGCTGTGTACTTCCTTCCGGTCTGAAAAACAATTGTTCACCACTACTCTCTGCTTTCTGTCCCTTAGATAATTTTGTATCCACACAGTTACTGTCCCTTTAATCCCATGGGCTTCAGTTTCCCCAGCTTCTCCAGTCTCTCAATGTAACTGAGGTCCCTCATCCCTGATACCATTTTGGTAAATCTCCTCTGCACCCTCTCTAAGGCCTTGACATCCTTCCTAAAGTCTGGTGCTCAGTATTGGACACAATACTTCAACTGAGGCCTGACCAGTGTTTTATAAAGGTTTAGCATAATTTCCTTGCTTTTATACTCTATGCCTCTGTTTATAAATTATAAACAATTTTACAACACCAAGTTATAGTCCAACAATTTTATTTGAAATTCACAAGCTTTCGGAGGCTTCCTCCTTCCTCAGGTGAATGTTGTGGAAATGAAATCCTCGAACCCTTCGCATTTATAAATCACAGAACAATACCTGGTGATTACAGATAGTCTTTCCAACTGCCCGTTGCCAAGGCAATCACAGTGTGCAGACAGAGAGGTGTTACCTACAAGGCCACCGAATATACAAACAACCAAACAAAAACAGAGAGAGAGAGAAGCAGAAACATAGTAACATCCGGAAGGAAGAGAAAGACAGCAAATGACCCGTTATATTAAAAACAGGTAACATTTGTTCGCTGGCGGGGTTACGTGTAGCGTGACATGAACATTTGTTCGCTGGTGGGGTTACGTGTAGCGTGACATGAACATTTGTTCGCTGGTGGGGTTACGTGTAGCGTGACATGAACATTTGTTCGCTGGTGGGGTTACGTGTAGCGTGACATGAACATTTGTTCGCTGGTGGGGTTACGTGTAGCGTGACATGAACATTTGTTCGCTGGTGGGGTTACGTGTAGCGTGACATGAACACGTGTCATGTCACGCTACACGTAACCCCACCAGCGAACAAATGTTATCTGTTTTTAATATAACGGGTCATTTGCTGTCTTTCTCTTCCTTCCAGATGTTACTATGTTTCTGCCTCTCTCTCTCTGTTTTTTTTTTGGTTGTTTGTATATTCGGTGGCCTTGTAGGTAACACCTCTCTGTCTGCACACTGTGATTGCCTTGGCAACGGGCAGTTGGAAAGACTGTCTGTAATCACCAGGTATTGTTCTGTGATTTATAAATGCGAAGGGTTCGAGGATTTCATTTCCACAACATTCACCTGAGGAAGGAGGAAGCCTCCGAAAGCTTGTGAATTTCAAATAAAATTGTTGGACTATAACATGGTGTTGTAAAATTGTTTACAATTGTCAACCCCAGTCCATCACCGGCATCTCCACATCTGTTTATAAGGATCCCATATGCATTTTTAACAGTCTTCACAACTTGTCCTGCCACCTTCAAAGATTTGTGTACATACACCCTCAGGTCTCTCTGTTCCTGCACCTCCTTTAAAACTGTAAATTTTCTTTGCTCCATATCCCTTAATACCCTTACTTAACAAAAAACTATCAATCTCAGTTTTGAAATTTTCAATTGACCCCCAGCCTCAACAGATTCCTGGGAACAGAGTTCCAGATTTCCACTACCCTTTGTGTGAAGAAGTGCTTCCTGACATCACCCCTGAACAGTCTAGCTCTCATTTTAAGGTAATTCCCCCTTATATTGGACTCCCTGTCTATCTCTATCTACCCTATCAAATCCTTTAATCATCTTAAACACCTCAATTAGATCACTCTTAATCTTCTAGAGGGATTTGAAGGTTAAATTATGAGGACAGGTTGCTTGCAACTTGGCTTGCATTCCCTCGAGTATAGGATCCCTCAGGGCGACATCAATGAATTGGCCCTATAGTTTCTTATGGACTTTTTTTGTTGCTTTAAGCATCTGCCAATTTAAATGGCAGCTAGTCGCGATTTTGTGAAGTACGCATTCAGTGTTAGGAACAGAAAAACAGCCAATTACAATGCGCCTGTTGTTTTGACACTTCTCAAGAATCTAAATTGCCATTCAACGAGTTTGAATGGGGAATATTTCACTCATCAAACTTTGTAATTATGGTTCAGGCTCCAATCCATAAAGTCTGATCTTTCCCCTTAGGATGTTGGTAAGGTTGCATTCATTGCCCATCTCTAATACCCCAATAAAATGGTGGTGGGCCTTCTGAATGGATTGCTTTTATAATGTTAAAAGATTCGATAGGGTAGATACGGAGAAACTATTTCTTCTGGGGTGTAAATCCAGAACAACGTGGCATTACCTTAAAATTAGAGCTAGGCCGTTCAGGAGTGAAATCAGGAAGCACTTCTTCACACAAAGGGCAGCAGAAATCTGAAACTCTCTTCCCCCAAACGGCTGTGGATGTTGGGGGACAGTTGGAGCTATCTAGACTGAGATACATTCATTTTTGTTGGGTAAGGGGTATCAAGGGATTATGGAGCAAAGGTGGGTAAATGGAGTTGAGGTGCAGAAGAGCCATGATCTAATAGGATGGTGGAACAGGCTCAAGGGGCTGAATGATCTACTCTTGTTCCTAATATTTTTCTGCTTCTAAGTTCAGTTTGGCTGTACAGAAACAGCAGGCAAAAACCACAGTATCAAAATAATGGCATCCTCATTTTAAGTAATGAAGATCTACAGTGAACAGCATGGAGGCCTCCCAGTGCCCATATTGTAAGGTCATTCAGCAAATGAGGAGCTGCACTGCAAAAGACCACGGTGAAGTGACCATTGGACCCGAGCACCAATTTACATAAATCTAGTGGTTTTAGTGAGGCCAGCGCTACATGCAACACGGCTTCACAACTGGTCAGAACTTCTCCTGATTCGATGGACCTTACTTGCATGAGGTGGACACCGCTCCCTCAGGGCGACATCAATGAATTGGCCCTATAGTTTCTTATGGACTTTTTTTTGTTGCTTTAAGCATCTGCCAATTTAAATGGCAGCTAGTTGCGATTTTGTGAAGTACGCATTCAGTGTTAGGAACAGAAAATCAGCCAATTACAATGCGCCTGTTGTTTTGACACTTCTCAAGAATCTAAATTGCCATTCAACGAGTTTGAATGGGGAATATTTCACTCATCAAACTTTGTAATTATGGTTCAGGCTCCAATCCATAAAGTCTGAACTTTCCCCTTAGGATGTTGGTAAGGTTGCATTCATTGCCCATCTCTAATACCCCAATAAAATGGTGGTGGGCCTTCTGAATGGATTGCTTTTATAACAAATGGCTTGTTTGACCACCTCAGAGGGCATTAAGAGTCAACCACATTGTGTGGGACTGGAGTCACATGTAGGCCCAGACAGGGTAGGGGTGGCAGGTTCCCTTCCCTGAAGAACATCGGTGGACCAGTTGTTTTTTGTCTGGTATCAGCCCAAAAATTACCTGAATTTATTGACTCTAATTTCACAACTTGCACAAATGGGATTTGAACTCACAACCTCTGCAATGTGGAACCCTGCACCATAACCTCTGCACTGCCCATACCCTTATTCGATAGCGAGGAAACAGGGTCGATAGTAAATGATGCAGCAGTCAGATATAATAAACACAGCTAAAGATTATGAGATACTGCATGCTATAGACAGAGCTAAGTGATCTCACAATCAACAGATCAGGTCAAAGCTCTGCAGTCCTGCCGCATCCAGTAGTGAATGGTGGTGGACAATTAAGCAACTAATAGGAGGATGAGGTTCCTTGAACATCCCCATCCTCAATGATGGCAGAGTCCAGCAAGTGAATGCAAAAGACAAGGCTGAAGTGTTCACAACCATTTTCAGCCAGAAGTGCCGAGTGGATGATCCATCTCGGCCTCCTCCTGAGATCCCCACTGTCACAGAATCCAGTCTTCAGCCAATTCAATTCACTCCACGTGATATTAAGAGACGGCTGAGTGCACTGGATACAGCAAAGGCTATGGGCCCCGACAACATCCCAGCTGTAGTGCGAAGACTTGTGCTCCAGAACTAGCTGCACCTTTAGCCAAACTGTTCCAGTACAGCTACAACACTGGCATCTACCCGACAATGTGGAAAATTGCCCAGGTATGTCCTGTCCACAAAAAGCAGGACAAATCCAATCCGACCAATTACAGCCCCATCAGTCTACTCTCAATCATCAGCAAAGTGATGGAAGGTGTCGTCGACAGTGCTATCAAGCGGCACTTACTCACCAATAACCTGCTCACCGATGCTCAGTTTGGGTTCCGCCAGGACCACTCGGCTCCAGACCTCATTACAGCCTTGGTCCAAACATGGACAAAAGAGCTGAATTCCAGGGCTGAGGTGAGAGTGACTGCCCTTGACATCAAGGCAGCATTTGACTGAGTGTGACACCAAGGACCCGAATAAAACTGAAGCCAATGGGGATCGGGGGAAAACCCTCCATGACTTCAATGGAAATTAAATCAGGAGAGATGTATAACAGGCGACCGAATCGATATCACCCGTTTTACACTATCGTCCAAAGTCAAATTTACCCCCACCGCCTGTGTTTGTGCAAAGTTAGCTTGTTTCCTCACTTGTAGTCAAAGTTCAACAGTGAGTTTGAACTGACCTTGCAACACAAGTCAAAATGAAGCTTGGGCTGCCAGTATCTTTAAATCAGCGTAACTATAGTGACTGGATTCAACTAAAACTAGACAAACATATATAATCTTTGTCACAGTGATGTTAAGTACAGTGGGTTCATACAGAGGTCAATTAAGAAGCCACTGCTATTAAATAAACACTGGGTGAGTTCATGCACAAGTCAACTGAGGGACTGCAGGCATCCAGGAACTGATATTTTGGGGGAAAAATTGGATAGGGGCTCTTTTTGGGCGCGGGTAGCGTGATGCGCTATTACCCCACACCCAATGACCCCTGCGCAGGCAGGACGTGAGTTTTGGCCGGCCCGAGGACACACCTGCAATCAACGTTCCATTCCGGAATCAATGCAATTCACACTTTCCACCACCAGGGGCGCTCAATCTCTTAAAGGGAGGATGTTTCTTAGAACTCTCTTAAAGGTAGCTAGTACCTGTTATTTGCTGAAAATAACAGTCTACTGTCTGCACGGAGTCCGAATGGAGATCAGACATCACACACATAAAACACAGATGAAGGTCCCATCCATATGTTTACACACTGATGAGTTATGTTAAAACACTGAATAAAGGTTGCACACTACTAAATCCCACATCCTCCAATCTGCATGCCAGACCTCACCAATCTGATGATCTGAGTTTGTACCAGGCCTGCGAGAGTGCGTGCACCAAGGTTCTCTGCTGATGCACCAGGGGCCTTCGCGCAAGAGGTGGACAGAAGGAGGGGCATCCTATATCCATGGTGGGGGGGGCAAGAGGCCCTCCAGACATATCCAAAATGCAGTGGGAGGCAGCGGGGGACGAAGTCAATGCCAGGCGCACAGCATCATGAACATGGATGCAGTGCAGGGAGAAGTTCAATGCTTTGACATGAGTGGTCAAGTTGAGTGAGGTCAACTGTCAAGTGGCATCTCCTACCAACTGCACCACACACTGCACCCCCATCACCCACATACCAACAAACTCTTTCCATCAGTACTCAACTCTTCCAACCAGGTGCTTCCTCTCACCCTTACACATTACCACTGTTGCAAGTCGCCCACCCACAACTCACAGGCCACACACACACTGGCAGCTATTCAACCATGACAGGCACATCACCCAGACACATGTCCCACTTTCTTGCAGGAGAAGGTGGTGCATATCAGGAGGCAGCAATTGGCAGTGGCATTTACCCCCTCGAGCCCGTTCTGCCATTCAATGAGATCATGGTGGACCTGTGACCTAACTCCATATACCTGCCGTAGCCCCATATCCCTTAATACCCTTGGTTCACAGAAATCTGTCAATCTCAGATTTAACATTCACAAGTGAGCTAGCATCAACTGCCATCTGCAGAAGAGCGTTCCAAACGTCTCCCACCCTTTGCGTGTAGAAGCATTTCCTAACTTCATTCTTGCACGTCCTGGCTCTAAATGTTAGGCTATGTCCCCGCGTCCTAGTATTCAAGTCTAGGAGACCTCGAAAAACAGTTACAAATGTCTCAGCAGCCAGAAGCAATAATCCAGCCACTAACCTGTAAATCCTGCATGGTCCCTTTAAATATCACTGGTGGGGGGTCCACCAGGCACTCTAAGGCACGTTCAGATGGTCGGGGTTAAGACTGTGCATTGAGTTGAGCATTAAGTCCTAAAATGGTGTCTATCACTTTAAATCAGCATTGCACATTGATTGAAGCCATTTTCTCCCTACTTTACATGATTCCAGCGTTCGTTATCCGTGCCTGTGCTAACTCCTATACCAAGATGGCGTCCGGCGCACATCACGCTGGAAACGTGCGTAAGCATCCAAGACACCATCTTGGATGTCAGAGGGGCTGTGTAGCACCGAGACAGCGGGCGCTAAACGGCCCAAATTAGCGCCCCTTGTGTTCCTGGAGGATTCCTTTGTTTCTTTATACCTTTCTCTGGAGTGTGACCAAGAAATAGGACGGAAAGGTGTGATGGACAGGAGGTACACACCAGCTGTCCATTTTGATATTAACTGGATAAAAGGTGTATGCTAAGCTTCTTTACAAATGCAGTAAAGTTTACCCATGTTAAATTACTGAAGGGAGGAGTTAAACAGAACAGCCAGATGTTTAACAATACAGTTCAGAGACATACCAAAGCAATGCTGCCAACCTGGGTCTTATATTCAATCAAGTTCCCATTAATTGCAAAGTGAGATCCAGTGCAATTCGCATTCAAAACAGAGATCGATAGATTTTTGTTGGGCAAGGGTATTAAGGGTTATGTAACCAAGGCGGGCAGATGGATTTAAGATACAGATCAGCCATGATCTGACTGAATGGCAGAACAGCTCAGGGGGCTGAATGCCCTCCTCCTGTTCCTTTTACTATTTGGCACTAAACAAGCTAATGATTCAGTGCAAAGCAAAGCAAAGCAAAAAAAAAAATCTGTGCAATACATCATTCTTTCATGAATCTTGTGCAATTCCAATTAAATCATTTCACTGCTGAAAAGACCTTAAACCTTGGTGAGAAATGTTCTCTGATCCCTCAAGTTCTGATGGATGGAAATGCTGCTTGAATCGAACTCAACTCATTACATTCGACAGACCCATTAAATGTCTTGGGGCCAACCAGTGCTGGTGAAGCCTGCAGCAATTGAGACTTTGTCTTCTGCCAATTTTCTTTACAAATACAAACTGTTACTACTTGAATACCCCTGGTGTACGTGGATGCATGCTGTGTATACACTGGCAGTACAGGGTGAGGGGTGTTGGGTCTGGTAGAGGGAAGATCTGGGGTCTGCTACCTATCATTCAGGGGAGGAGTGTGTCTAGCAGTGCTTGAGAAAGACAGGGAGAGTTGGTTTTTTTGACAACATGGTGAAGAACAGGTTTCAGCAGCTGTCAGGAGGGTCTGAGGTCTGGCAGGACTTGTGTCAGTTGAGATTTGTTCTGGATCAGGTAGAGGGGGGGTCAGGAGGAACCGTAGTGCTTGGGGCAATTTGGGGTCTCCAGTAGTTAGGATGGTTTGGGGTCCGCGTGTGCTCAGGGATCCAGCAGCACTCGGGGGTACGAGGTCTGTGTTTTGGCAACACTTGGGTGGGGAGCTGGAGGGGTTTTACCAAAACTCAGGAGGTAACATCTAGGCTCTACAAGCACGTGGAGGAGAGGCTCGAAGTGCTCGGGATGAGACTTGGGGTTGGGAGCCTCAAAAAACTTGGCACGAAGGAGCAGAGAATTTCCACATGTATGTAACACCAAAACAAATGATCAGGAGAGGCTCCAGGTTGCTGAGGGGAAGTTGCACCTAAAATATCCCAGTTCAGTGAATGAAGCAAACGCTAACCCAAGATCATGGCCAGAGGGGCAGGTCCTACTTGGTAAAAAAAAATTGGAGGTATTTTTGAGGTTATAGGTAAATGTATGGGATAATCTGATGAAGTTTATCAGCATTATTTAATTTTTATAGCCTTGAGTTTCCCCATGGGCGCAATCCGGAATTTAAACCCAAAAATGCGCCCAACACCACAGCCATTTTGCCGATGTCAAGTTACGCCCAAGTACCCTCAAAATCTCACGCCCGAACTTAAAATGGGCGTAAATCAGCAAAACCAATCGGGGCCCACGAAAAGCATCGAGCCCACACCATGTATTTCTTCTTTAAATATGAAAAGTTTGAACTCAGTTATCTATCAATCATGCACATCAGGCGCTGTATGGTTAGGAATCAGGGAAGCTTTTCAATATTTAATGTGACTCATAGTGATGCTGTAAAAATGCATTAAAGAAACAGAAAACACAGAGCAGGTCTCAGTGAAGATAAATTAAACAAAAACGCTCAAAAAATTGTAATAAAACACCAGAAGAATGACTTTCTTTCCTAATGCGCCTGAAAATCTGGTTGCAATATGAAGAGACCCTCCGAGCAAGTGCAATTGGAGAGTATTCGCATTTGAGAGTCGGGGGCGAGGCCAGTTTTGTGGACGGAGATTTGTTTGGGCGGAGGGTTTGATGGACAGATGTAAAAGATCGAGGCGACTTGGTCGGATTGTAGTTACGCGTGTAACTCGCCTACGCCCAAAATTCCGCGATCTTTTAAGCCGCGTGATTTCTTCCCGCCCAGATTATGGGTGCCTCTGGGCGCAAATGTGGAGCAAACTCCAGGCCTGTGTGTTTATTGTGTTAGATGTTTTGTTTTTTTGTTCTATAGGGGAGATTTACTTCTTGGCACAACCAGCAACTGCTGAAGATATGTGTTGGGAAAGTGTTCATCTCAAACCTACAAATTAAAATTAACAGACAAAATCCACGGACCAGGGCGCCCAATCTGATGGACGTGGCCTGGAAGCATCGAAGTGGGAAGTCTCCACTCATATTCTCAGGTTAGTAAGATGGAGCCTGAAAGCATTTTCATAAAAAATATTATGAGCAGCTTTACTGGTTCGCCCTTTTCTTGTTAGCTGTTTCTTGGTAGCTGTTTGTTGCTTGTTCATTGGTGGGTTTTCCACCTGTGCAATAACTTTTCAGCCAATTAGCATGCTTTACTTTAAACAAATTTATTCCCTTTTTGTCAAAAAAAAAGCTTTAGAGAGGGGGCAGAAGAAATTTACCAGAATGGTATCAGAGATGAGGGACTTCAGTTATGTGGAGAGATTAGAGAAGCTGGGATTGTTCTCCTTAGAACAGAGAAGGTTAAGGGAAGATTTAATAGAGGTGTTCAAATTATGAGGGGTTTTGATAGAGTACATAGGGAGAAACTGTTTCCAGTGGCAGGAGGGTCTACAACCAGAGGACACAGATTTAAGGTAATTAGCAGAAGAACCAGAGGGGAGATGAGGAGAATTTTTTTCATGCAGCGAGTTGTTATGATCTGGAAAGCACTGAAAGGACGGTGGAAACAGATTCAATTATAACTTTCAAAAGAGATATGGGTAAATACTTGAAAAGGAAAACTTTGCAGGGCTGTGGGGAAAGAGCAGGGGAGTGGAACTAATTGGATAGATCTTTCAAAGAGCCGGCACAGGCACGATGGGCCAAGTGGCCTCCTTCCGTGCTGTATAATTCTATGCATGTATTATTTGAGACAATCAAGCAGTGTGGTTCACAATGTGCATATCTGAAGTGCGGTGGGCGGGTGCCAGGTGGATTAACTGCTTATTTTAAACTATTGTAAACAATTTTACAACACCAAGTTATAGTCCAGCAATTTTATTTTAAATTCACAAGCTTTCGGAGATTTTCTCCTTCCTCAGGCAAATGTTTCAAGATCTCCTTGAAACATTTGCCTGAGGAAGGAGAAAATCTCCGAAAGCTTGTGAATTTAAAATAAAATTGCTGGACTATAACTTGGTGTTGTAAAATTGTTTACAATTGTCAACCCCAGTCCATCACCGGCATCTCCACATCATGACTATTTTAAACTAGTTGTGTTTGTGCCATGATCCTTGTTAAATGTAATAATCCTCTTCCCCACAACAGTTGGCTGTTAAAGTTGACAATATTTCGTTGCAGCAAAGAGAAACTCCGCAATATTGTTTTAGGCAGGCTGGTTTCACAATGGATTAGTTTTTCTTGTTCTCTTTTTCTTCCAGATGTATATTGAGAAATCAGCTTGTGTAAGTCACCCAGAAAGGGTACAGCTTTAATCAATAGGCATCAAACGAAGAGCTTTTATTTTCTTTTATGTAGGCTGCATGTTGATCAAATATATTTCAAGCCACACAGCTCCCACAATCCAACGTCTGCCAACTTGCGAATATGACAAGATTGTCAATTTGAAAATGAAATCTTGATCACTTAAGGTGTGAAAACCCACATTGAAGCTGTAGCAATGTCTTTCTTCCCTGTCCACCAGCCATGTTAAAAAATCAGCAGCAAAATCAAGGTTCAGCATCAATTAAAATGGAGAGATAGTCATGCTTTACAAAGTCTCAATAGGAAGAGACAGGAGCATGTACCTTTGTAATCCATTTGTATTACTGCAGTGTTGGAAGGAAGTATCAGTAGCTGGGGGCACTGCTTATAAAACTCTGGTCTTAAATATCGCAATAGGTTCAGTATTAGACTCACACAGGACCATTACCGAGTGGTCCACATGTGAAGCACGGTGATTGTTGCCCAAGGGATAGCGCGAGATTGTTCTGTCCAATCATATTCAATAGGCAGACCATCTAGCCCAAGTCACGTTATTGGCTGCAGCGAACATATGGAAGTGATCTACTACTACTCAGGGCAGTGTCCGAGGCCCAACCATCTTCAGCTGCTTCATCAATGACCTTCCCTCCATCATAAGGTCAGAAATGGGGATGTTCGCTGATGACTGCACAGTGTCCAGTTCCATTTGCAACCCCTCAGATAATGAAGCAGTCCGTGCCCGCATGCAGCAAGACCTGGACAACATCCAGGCTTGGGCTCATAAGTAGCAAGTAACATTCGTGCCACACAAGTGCCAGGCAATGACTATCTCCAACGAAAGAGTCTAACCATCTCCTCATGACACTCAACGGCATTACCATCGGTGAATCCCCCACCATCAACATCATCCTGGGGGTCACCATTGACCAGAAACTAAACTGGACCAGCTACATAAATACTGTGGCTACAAGAGCAGGTCAGAGGCTGAGTATTCTGCGGCGAGTGACTCACCTCCTGACTCCCCAAAGCCTTTCTGCCATCTACAAGGCACAAGCCAGGAGTTTGATGGAATACTCTCCACTGGCCTGGATGAGTGCAGCTCCAACAACATTCAAGAAGCTCGACACCATCCAGGAGAAAGCAGTCCGCTTGATTGGCACCCCATCCACCACCCTAAACATTCACTCCCTTCACCACCGGCGCACCATGGCTGCAGCGTGTACCATCCGCAAGATGCACTGCAGCAACTCGCCAAGGCTTCTTCGACAGCACCTCCCAAACCTGCAACCTTTACCACCTAGAAGGACAAGGGCAGCAGGTACATGGGAACACCACTACCTGCACGTTCCCCTCCAAGTCACACACCATCCTGACTTGGACATATATCGCCGTTCCTTTATCATAGCTGGGTCAAATTCCTAGAACTAACAGCACTGTGGGAGAACCTTCACCACATGGACTGCAGCGGTTCAAGAAGGTGGCTCACCACCACCTTCTCAAAGGCACTTAGGGATGGGCAATAAATGCTGGTCTTGCTAGTGATGCTCACATCCCATGAATGAACAATAAAATATATTTATAGACACAAGGTATGTAGAGTACATATCCACAGTATATGCTGTGTATATACACAGTATGCAACACATACACAAGGGGTGCTCAAGCAGTAACAACCAGAGAGAGAATTGGTAACTAAGGTGTTAGGACAGATATATTAGGACAGGTGACCAAAAGCTTGGTCAAAGAGGTAGGTTTTAAGGAGCATCTTAAAGGAGGAGAGAGAGGTAGAGAGGCAGAGAGGTTTAGGGAGGGAATTCCAGAGCTTAGGGCCTAGACAGCTGAAGGCACAACCGCCAATGGTGAAGCGATTAAAATGGGGAATGCACAAGAGGCCAGAATTGGAAGCGCGCAGAGATCTCGGTGGGTTGTAGGGCTGGAGGAGGTTACAGAGACAGGGAGAGGTGAGGCCATGGAGGGATTTGAAAACAAAGATGAGAATTTTAAAATCGAGGCATTCCCAGACCGGAAGCCAATGTAGGTCAGCGAGCACGGGGCTGATGGGAGAACTGGACTTGGTGAGTGTTAGGATACGGGCAGCAGAGTTTTAGATCAGCTCTTTCACCCATGGGGTTCCCATTCTGATTGGCGCAACAAGGAAAAAAGAACAAATCTGGGGTAAAACCCATAGAATTCTGCTTTGTCTTCATTTAATATTTTTGCATTAAATATGGGGCCTTAATAAGGCTGAGGGATGAAATGCACGCAAGGATCTAGCACACAAAATCCAGTGGATCGTAGAATTGTACCCCAGGGAGAAATGGGGGGAGAGCCTGATCCCCCAGTATTGTGATCCCCCCAGAACCACTCACCTGTTTGTGGGTAAGTTTGTGATTATTTTTCCTCAACTGTTGAACTGTTTATTATTTTGTCAATTTTCTTCAACGACATGGTGAGGTGCGAGGGGAAGTAGGATGGGCGTTCAAAGATTTCTTTGGTTGATTTTCTGGTTGTTCATTGTTTGTGTTCAGTCAACAGAAATTTGAGCCACTCAGCATGTTCATTCCATGTAGACCTGTTAGGCAGTTTCTCACACCTTATTGTTGGTGTTATCCCAATGCTCTCCAGGCCGACCTCCCATCTTCCACCCTCCATAACTGTGAGCTCATCCAAAACTCTGTTGCCCGTATCCTAACTCACTCAAGTTCCTTTCACCCATCACCCCTGTGCTCGCTGACCTATATTGGCTCCCGGCAATAAATGCTGGCCTCGCCAGCGACGCCCACATCCCGTGAATGGGAAAAAAAAGTTGTTGTTGTTGATGAACAAAGCAGTGATTTGCCCTCCTGATAATTCTATCCGTCTCTGTTATTTTTAGATTGGAAAATTAAAGTCACATACCAGAATCTTTAATATGGAACAAATAAAAGTAAACTATTCTTAGACATGCAGCAGAGTAACGATTTATTCTGTTTTGCTGTAAATGTTGACATTACGGGGAAGTTAAAGTTGAGTCCACGTTGCCAGCTGGGAGAATCATCCATCACCAGGAAATATCGAGACTCTGGACACGCAATGTTCCCCATGTTCTAGAAAATCATGGGCAGCAAGTGTCCGAATTTCCAATATGTGCGACCAGTGGGCAAGACTTCTCGTTGGCAACAAAGACTGGAGAAATTCACCCTTAAACAAAAGGCTACCAACCGTCAGAATCTCCTGAGGTATTTTTATTGAAAGCTTTCAATTTCGAAGAACTCAAGCTTCAAGAAACAAAGTTTTAGAAGCAACTGGTGACCTGGTCACCACGTGAACAACACAGCAGCCCTCTGGAAGGCCATTGGAGAAGCATCTGGAGTGAGATGGAGCTTCTCCTGCCCCATGGGATGGACCCAGTCCTGAATCTCAGGGTCAGGGGCTTTTGCATATTGTGGGCAGGTGCCCATTTCTGGAATGGCGTAATTGAGGCAATTCAGCTGGGGGGTGGAGGGTCAATTTAGCAGAACTCGGCCCCTGTGTGTGTGGACCAGACTGCCAGCCCAAGAGGCTGTTTTCTGAGATCGACTGCTTTTAGGAAACTGGCCATTTAAATTTAATCTGCCCCCCCTCCAGGGCCTTAGCAATGAACCCACCCGAAATCCAAAGGAATTTCTGATGAGTGGGAAAATGGTGGAGAATTGCTGTTACTGTGCCCCTCCCAAAATTCCTCCTCTGGCCACCCGGATTGTGTGATTTATTCACCCAAAGGATGGAGTTGTTTTCTTTCACTAATTCTGAACTTTGGAGGGTGATGAAAGTCTGTGACAGTGAGCGACTCTGCCGTGATTGCTCGATTATTGAATCATTTGTTAATCTGCGAATTGATGAGGGATATGAGGGAATATGAGGGAAGATTTTCCGGTCTTGGAGCTCAGCCTGTAAGACTGGTGAAAGGAGAGTTTCACGCTCGCTTGTATTAGGCATGGCCAAACTCTACAGCTCTCCCCGGATCAGCCTTCAAATAGCCCAGGCACAAAGGATTGTCTTAAAATGAAGGGGTCTAGACAGCTGCCTGACATGTGGGCATTCACCTGTATGAACCTGTGTTGCAACTCCTAAACATTAATGGGATGGAACGCCCCGTGATTCATGAATACCATGGCATCAGGTGGAGGTACGTAGATGACTAGATACACCTGAAACCAGCACCTGAATATATGTTAAAATTCCATTCCATACATTGGAGTTAAGACAAATATTAACTCATCATCTGTCATTGCTGGTTACACATCACAATTATTAATACTCTGTTGAAACAATTTGAATGCTGTGAGTGGCATGTTACTATAGAGCACCTTAAATTCTCTTCTGGATAAAAAAAATAATGGCCCAGAATTTGCTCCAAAAGTTACGGAGAGCCGAACAGCACTGACCGTTATTTCAGGGCAAATGGAAGAGTAACTTCCAGCGAGCACATGTGGGCAGTCAAATGCAGAAATCCGGAAGTTGCTGTACTCGATTCCCTGCTTTTTGAACACTGATGACAAACACCTCGCTATGGCCATCCCCACACCTCCACTACTCGCCTTCAAACAGCCACCCAACCTCAAACAGACCATTGTTCGCAGCAAATTACCCAGCTTTCAGAAGAACAGTGTCCACGACACCACACAACCCTGCCACGGCAACCTCTGCAACACATGCCAGATCATCGACACAGACACCACCATCACACGAGAGGACACCACCCACCAGGTACATGGTTCATACTCCTGTGACTCGGCCAACGTTGTCTACCTCATACGTTGCAGGAAAGGATGCCCCAGAGCATGGTACATTGGCGAGACCAGGCAGACACTGCGACAACGGATGAACGGACACCGCACAACAATCGCCAGACAGGAGGGTTCCCTCCCAGTCGGGGAACACTTCAGCAGTCAAGGACATTCAGCCACCGATCTTCGGGTAAGCGTTCTCCAAGGCGGCCTTCGAGACACACGACAACGCAAAATCGTCGAGCAGAAATTGATAGCCAAATTCCGCACCCATGAGGACGGCCTCAACCGAGACCTTGGGTTCATGTCACGCTACACGTAACCCCACCAGCGAAAAAAAGTTATCTGTTTTTAACACAACGGGTCATTCTCTGTCTTTCTCTTCCTTTCGGATGTTTCACTCCCTCTCTCTCTCTGTTTTGTGTTCTGGCCGTTTGTGTATTCGGTGGTCCTGTAGGTAACATCACTCTGTCTGAACACTTTGATTGCCTTGCCAATGGGCAGTTGGAAAGATTATCTGTAATCACCAGGTATTGTTCTCTGACTATAAATGCGGTAACATTCCATGGAATCCCACACTCACCTGACGAAGGAGAAAGCCTCCGAAAGCTTGTGATTTTCAAATAAAACAGTTGGACTATAACCTGGTGTTGTAAGATTCCTTACATTTGTCAACCCCAGTCCATCACCAGCATCTCCACATCATGTTTGAACACTGTGCGGGAAGGACAGCTCGCTGGTGAAACGAATGGACCAGCGTGAAGTTGCTCTCCTGCCCAGCTGGAAACCAACTAATCTACACAGAAAAAGGTACGCTGGGATTTTTCGATCTAAACTAACTTTTAGCGATGTAGTAAGTCTTAATGACTGCCAAAAAACCTCTCTGGCACTGAAAATTAACTTTTAAAAATGTGGAGTCTCATTCCATTCGATTTTCATTATTGTTGGACATTTAAAAAATTGTTTATTTTTTATTGTTTTTACTTTTTCTTTCTGTCTCTTTTATCTCTGTCTTTTAATTAAATATTTCTTACCCTCTCTTTATTTTGCTTTCTCTAACTGATTTTACATTGAATTTACTGTTGTAGCTTTCACTTCCTGGTTCTGTAAATAACTCACAAGACAGGTTTAAAAGGAGCGGAGAGGGGTAATATTATGACTGTGTGCTATTGGGGGGTGAGCCTCGCCCTCTGGAGGCTTAGGTGGATAATGTTCGCACATGTGGTGCACAGCAGAATTCCTGATAACTGCTTTTGGCAAGTCAGGCTCCCCATCAGGAGTGTGACATCAGGCTTTTACCCCAGTAACTCAACATTAATTTCTATCCATCCCCTGCCGCTTCACAATTCTGCTGGAGTTTTATTCCTGCCCTTTAGCAACGTGTTAAACTTAATTCTCGTGAATGCATTTAGTAGGGGAACAAGACTGAGTATTGGTGGAGATGGAAGACAGATTCCTCAATGCTTTATCCCTATTTTGGGACTCTATACTTCCACTTACTTTGGTGTAAAACTTTACAGACATGAATTTGTACAGCTGATCCTGGTTTAAAGATGGACTAACTTTTAAATATCTAAAATGAATTTCTGTCAGTTTGGGCTCTTTTATGGACTTGAGCTTTTCAACACTAAAGCTTGGGCACATAATCCAGGCTGAGACTCCAGTGCAGTGCCAAGAGAGTGCTGCACTGTCGGAGGGCCCATCTTTTGGATTGTATTTAACATCCTATGTTCCTATTTGATAAAGTTAGCAAAACTGAAGCCATGGGATTAAAGGGACAGTGGCTGTGTAGATACAAAATGGACTAAGGGACAGAAAGCAGAGAGTAGTGGTGAACGGTTGTTTTTCAGACTGGAGGGAAGTTTACAGTGGTGTTCCCCAGGGGTCAGTATTAGGACCACTGCTCTTTTTGATGTGTATTAATGACCTGGACTTGGGTATAGAGGATGCAATTTCAAAGTTTGCAGATGACACGAAACTCAGAAATGTAGTGAGCAATGAGGAGAATAGTAACAGACTTCAGGAGGACAGAGACAGATTGGTGAAATGGGCAGACACATGGCAGATGGAATTTAATGCAGAGAAGTGTGAAGTGATACATTTTGGTAGGAAGAATGAGGAGAGGCAATATAAACTAAATGGTACAATTTTAAAGGGGGTGCAGGAACAGAGAGACCTGGGGGTGCACATACACAAATCTTTGAAGGTGGCAGGACAAGTTGAGAAGACTGTTAAAAAGGCATATGGGATCCTAGCTTCATAAATAGAGGCATAGAGTACAAAAGCAAAGAAGTTTTGCTAAATCTTTATAAAACACTGATTAGGCCTTAGCTGGGGTATTGTGTCTAATTCTGAGCACCACACTTTCGGAAGGATGTCAAGGCCTTAGAGAGGGTGCAGAGGAGATTTACTAGAATGGTACCAGGGATGAAAGACTTCAGTTACATGGAGAGGTTAGATAAACTGGGGTTGTTCTCCTTAGAGCGGAGAAGGTTAAGGGGAGATTTGATAGAGGTGTTCAAAATCATGAACGGTTTTGATAGAGTAAATAAGGAGAAACTGGTTCCAGTGGCAGAAGGGTCGGTAACCAGAGGACACAGATTTAAGGTAATTGGCAAAAGAACCAGAGGCGACATGAGGAAAAAATATATTTACGCAGTGAGTTGTTATGATCTGGAATGCACTGCCTGAAAGGGTGGTTGGAGCACCTTCAATAATAACTTTCAAAAGGGATTTGGATAAATATTTGAAGGGGGAAATTTGCAGGGCTATGGGGAAAGAGCAGGGGAGTGGAACTAATTGGATAGCTCTTTCAAAGAGCCGGCACAGACGCAATGGGCCGAATAGCCTCCTTCTGTGCTGTATCATTCTATGAAGTGTTAAAGGGATGGTTCTGATGGTACAGGCGGATGTTAAAGCTCCCATGGCACTACTGAAAGAGAAGGAATTTCTCTTGGTGTTACGGCCAACATTCCTGCTTCAACCAACATCATTAAAAACTGACTAACTGATCGTTTATCTCATTGTTCTGTGCTGTGCCACATTCACCTACATAACAACAGTCACTGCGTTCCAAAAACAAATTGAGTGTGAAAAGCCTTTCTTTCTAAAGCACCAGAACTTTAACTGGAGGAATCATTCTCCAAGGTACTTGTGTACCAGTGAAAGGTTCTTGCTCATGACAGCGTTTCTTACCGTGACTGGCATGGATGTATGTTGCACTTCCTGACCTGCGGATCCGGACGAGCCAAATGTTGGCAGTCGCTGTCATTCGCTGCCGCCAACGTCTTATTTACAATCTTGGTGCAACGGACAATCGTTTTACGTTCACCTAAAAACAAGGAGGATAGTATGAAGAGGAAGAAATACATCAGAACATAGGGAACCATTCTATTGACCCAGGTTTGACCCAGGACTGCACAATCACAAAGCTTTTCTGTTCGATCTCTAAAGCTGCTCTTGCGTTGCTCTTCAGGCACCGGCTCCTCCTGTTACCAGCGGCCCAATGAATTGAAAACCACCAGATATGGTTGGGTCGCCGACCAGGAGGACTAGTTGTTTTACCGGGTCTTCATGCCAGCTGCCGGTCCAGCTCTGTCGGCAGGATGATCCGCAAGGACATCGGAACCCGCCGTGATGGGGTCACCGTGTAACATGCTGAAGAAAGCACGGGATGTTTTGGTGACGCGATTATACGATGAGCATTGCGCTGTTGCTCCGTTCACTGGGCCACCCCCAGACCGCACTCTGCTGTTGGTTCGGGGAAGACCGGTGGCACGACCGCAGCAGGAGCCCTTACGCCTCTCTCCAAAGACCGGAGTATTAAAGGGCCTCGAACGTTTCGGAAGTGTTTGATGCTTTCAAACCTTTAAATTGACTTATTCCACACTTCAAACTGGTATCTAAGGGCCGATTTTATGGAATTTCTCGCTTCCCGCGATTATCTGTTCATTCCCATGGGGATAAGGAGATGTGCTCCCGGTGGGTGAGGCTCCGTGCTGGGATCACGCATTTGTAAAATAAACCCTAGTACATCTGATGCTGCCTCTTAGCGGTGAGCTGCTTCTACAGATTGGTAGCTCTCTATATTTCAGTCACGTGTGTTTTCACATTAAGCACTGTCATCTAATTTTAAACAATAGTAAAAAAGAAAGAAAAAAAAAGTCTTGCATTTATATAGCGCCTTTCATGGCCTCAGGACATCAAAAAGTGCTTTACAGCCAATGAAATACTTTTGAAGTGTAGTAGTCACTGTTGTAATGTAGGAAACGGGGCACCCAATTTGTGCACAGCAAGATCCCACAAACAGCAATGTGGTAATGACCGGATAATCTGTTTTTACGTATTGGTTGAGGGGTCAACATTGGTTGAGGGGTAAAACATTTGTGACTGTCCCAAGACCTTTTTGTTCAGAATATCTCTGGACACCGTCTCACTCCTTCTCTTTCTTTTCTCCAACGGAACAACCTGAGGCCCAAATACAAAACCTTCCTTAAAAGAAATGGATCGTCCACTTTTGGCCATTTGCCAGTTCTGCCATCTGCTGCCCAGCTGCATCTTCCCAGGTTAATCCGGGTGACACGGGCATCACAAGTGCTGTGTATGGCACACGAGGCATTAAGACCAGGGTGTGTAGACGCAGTGATGGTGCAGCTATGAAGACGTCACAGCTGGCTCACAACAACAACAACAACAACAACAGCTTGTATTTATATGGCGCCTTCAAAGTATTAAAATGCCACAAGGCGCTTCATGGGAGCGATTATCAAACAAAATTTGACACTGAGCCACATAAGGAGATATTAGGACAGGTGACCAAACGCTTGGTCAAAAAGGTAGGTTTTAAGGAACGTCTTAAAGGAGGAGAGACAGTTACAGCAGTGGAGAGGTTTAGGGAGGGAATTCCAGAGCTTAGGGCCCAGGCAGCTGAAGGCCGGCCGCCAACAATGGAGCGATTAAAATCGGGGATGCGCAAGAGGCCGGAATTGGAGGAGCGCAGAGATCTCGGAGGATTGTAGGACTGGAGGAGGTTACAGAGATAGGGAGGGGCAAGGTCATGGAGGGATTTGAAAACATGGATGAGAATTTTAAAATCGAGGCGTGGCTGGACTGGGAGCCAATGTAGGTCAGCGAGCACAGGGGTGATGGGTGAACGGGACGGGTGCGAGTTAGGATACGGGCAGCAGAGTTTTGGATGAGCTCAAATTTATGGATGTTGGAAGATGGGAGGCCGGCCAGGAGAACTAAAACTCCACAGAAAGGGGGGCACAAAATTCTCTCCAACACCAAAAAAACCATAAATTCACTGTTCAGAGTTGATTTTACTTGTGGCATTTATAGAAAAAATATCTAGAAATTGCAACAAAAAAAAGCATTGCATGAACAAGTTCCTACTTGAGAGAGCAGCTGTAAAGTTGAAATGCGCAGCAGAACGCATTACATTTTCGTACATCTGTTTGCAGAACTTGCCAGGTTGGCAGTACCCTCCATGTGGCACTGCTATTATGCTGATTTACACATTGCTGTACGTCTGGTGGCGTGGCAGCTCTTGCAGCAGATAGCTGGGCACACTGCCCTGAGTGTTCATTTCCTGGAGACGAAATGGACACCAGAAACCCACTGCATAATGGGCAACATTCCCAGAATCGTAAGATCACGCTGGCCAACCTTTGCATGAATCACCAGACTCCACCAAAACCAAAATGTTCTGTTTTACAGTAACTCCAGTTAATGACAGGCTGGTGGGGAACAGGCCCCAACTATTCAATGATATACTTCATTTCCCAACCCTGCAGCTACTAACTAAATCTTCTCTTGTGGGCTGAAGTCCCACTCCAGGGACTTGAGCACAAAATCTCGGCTGACACTCCTAGTGCAGTACTGAGGGAGTGCTGCACTGTCGGAGGTGCCGTCTTTCAGATGAGACGTTAAAGTGAGGCCCCATCTGCCCTCTCAGGTGGACGTAAAAGATTCCATGGCACTATTCGAAGAAGGGCAGGGGAATTCTCCCTGTGTCCTGGCCAATATTTATCCCCCAAACAACGTCATTAAAACAGATTATCTGGTCATTATCACATTGCTGTTTGTGGGATCTTGCTGTCCAAACCATGGCTGCCATGTTTCCCATATTATAACTTTTCAGAAGTACTTAATTGGCTGTTAAGTGCTTTGGGATAATCCTGAACTCGTGAAAGGTGCTATATAAATGCAGGTCTTTTTTACTTCTCCCCTCCTGGTCAGGTACCGAGTAAGTCACTGGCAATCAGGTCACTGGCAATCACTGGCAATCACTGCAAACACAAAGCGTTTGGCCTCCAAAACCCTAACTTCACATTCTCATTCATTGTTCAGATCTCCATTTTGCTCGTCACTATATTCCTTTAAACAATGTCTTTTTGTTATCAGAAGGCCTCAGTGATTTATATTTTTTAACGGCCATCTCAGATAGTCTTAGAATAAATGCGGATCTGAATGCGTGTCTGTATGTGGCCCAGAGATTTTGGAATTTAAATAATTCTTCTAGCCAAACTGCTGAATGAAGATAAACTTAACCCTTGATTAGCGATAACCTGTCATCCTAAAGACTGAAGCTGTTTAAGGAGCTGGGATCACTTGTGTGTAGTTAAACAGCCAGACCGACAGTGACCTTCGCTGCTCCTTGCCCTTCTAAGTTTGACTTGCAGTCTGATGGGGCCCACAAGTTAAAGATTCTGCATTCCTAGTCATGTACTTTGGTTGGAATTTCTTCACGCAGAGAGTGGTGAGAATGTGGAACTCGCTGCCACATAGAGTGGCTGAAGCAGATAGCATTGATGCATTTAAGGGGAGGCTTGATGCATACATGAGGGAGAAAGGAATAGAGGGATACAGAGGCAGGATGGAAAGAGACTCGTGTGGAGTCTAAACACTGGCATAGACCAGTTGGGCCAAATGGCCTGTTTCTGTGCTGTAGATTCTACGCATGTAATTTCCCCTTATAGCTCTTCCCAGGAGACAGGCCAAGACCTGCCAACAGGCCTCTGCTAATGAAACTCAGTAACTGGCCACAAAGAGGTGCACAACAGCGGCCCCTATAGGGGAATATCAGCATGTGATGGTTCCCAGGCACAGGACCACAACTTCCACGACCTCACTCCCAGGTGTGGCCATCAACAGCGAGCTGAAACAGGTCTTACTGTTAGTGGCAGGAAACCAGCCTGTGACCTTTCACTTTCACAAAAATTCTATGAGGATTTCGACTGATGTCAAACCCTGTTGTGCTCAGTAGCAGCTCTATGGACTCATGCAAATCCAAACACTAACAGCCCTCCAATATAAGAACACATCACCATAACATAACTAAGTGTCTGACTCCTAAACAATCTATGTTAGGGTGGGATCTCGCTCAACGTCTCCACTGCCTTTGTGTTGTCACACTGCTTGTTCGACATCCAGTGCTGGATGAGCCCAAATTTCCTCCAATTAAATATTGGGAAGACAGAAGCCATTGTCTTCGGTCCCCGGCAAAAAGTCCGTTCCCTAGCCACCGACTCCATCCCTCTCCCTGGCCAGTCTCAGACTGAACCAGACAGTTCATAAACTTAGCATCCTATTAAACCCTGAGCTAAGCTTCTGACCCCATATCCTCAACATTATAAAGACCGCCTGCTTCCACCTTCGTAACATCGCCCGTCTCCGTCCCTGCCTCAGCTTATCTGCTGCTGAAACCCTCATTCATGTTTTTGTTATCTCTAGAATTGATTGTTCCAATGCTCTCCTGGCCGGCCTTCCAGCTTCCACCCTCCATAAACTTGAGCTCATCCAAAACTCTGCTGCCCGTATCCTAACTCGCACCAAGTCCTGTTCTCCCATCACCCCTGTGTTCGCTGACCTACATTGGCTCCCGGTCCACCATCGCCTTGAATTTAAAATTTTCATCCTTGTTTTCAAATCCCTCCATGGTCTCGCCCCTCCCTATCTCTGAACCTCCTCCAGCCCTACAACCCTCTGAGATCTCTGCGCTCCTCCAATTCTTGCCTCTTGCGCATCCCCGATTTGCATCGCTCCACCATTGGCAGCCGTGCCTTCAGCTGCCTGGGCCCTAAGCTCTGGAATTCCCTCCCTAAACCTCTCCGCCTCTCTCTTCTCCTTTAAGATGCTGCTTAAAACCTACCTCTTTGACCAAGCTTTTGGTCACCTGTCCTAATATCTCCTTCTTTGGCTTAGTGTCAATTTTTGTCTGATTACACTCCTGTGAAGCGCCTTGGGATATTTTATTACGTTAAATGCGCTATATCAATACAAATTGTTGGATATATATTAAGATGGGAAGTAAAGACTGTCAGATTTATATAAATTTTACTTCCAGTGACAGATCTTTGCACGATGGGATTATTTATCAGGTGCTTGGTGCAGAGATCAGCAGCTCAGTAACACCTGTTGGGGAAGAAGTGGAGGCCCCGAGTTTTAAATTGCTCTTTGTGGGGACAGGCGGAGTCGGAGTGATACTCTGGGCTCCACAGGGAAAGTCTGGGCTTCTGCTGCCCAGGCTCCCTCCCCCTTCTTCTAGCCTGCGAGTCCCTGCCAATGCTACCTCCCTCCACGTGACTTACCTGAGTGCCAGGTGTGGCCTCCGGGCTGCCTGATATTCACCTGCGAGCAACCACTTTGCACCTGTTTCAGGCTGGTAACTGGCCGGCGGGATGTAAATGAGGCCCAGGAGTTAAAATAGCCCGGGCCTCAAACTGATGCCATTGGGGGAGTTGATGCTCCTCACTGTGCCCCACTTGCCCGAAACCCACTCCCAGTTAAAAATCCCCCCAATAAGAGGGTCGGTATGGGAGTCCTAGAGCCCAAGAAGAAAGACATTATCTCACAAGAAGGGGCATTTATGTTGGCAACTACACAAAAATAAATAAAACCAAGGAGGAAAAGTTTTTTTTGTAATGAAAGAGTAAATTGGAAAAAAAATCTGATAAACCACAATGGAGATTGGATTATCGACTTTGCTAGAAGAATGAAAAGATTAGTTGCAGCTCTCATGAAAGTCTGAAAAAGCCATTGCTGGAACAGTATCAATCAAATCCAGAACATGTGGATGAAGGACGAGAGCAAATAATGCCAATCAGAGTGAGGACACATCAGTCAGACCTGGTCAGAATGGAGCTGCTGCAAATATGTCTGCTCCTTGCCGACAAGGTCATCTCAGGGTGTGACACTATAGCTCACCTCAGCCCACTGTCGGCTGTGGTTCACCTGAGTCAGAAGGTTGTGAGTTCAGGTCGCATTCCAGAGATTTGAGCCCATAATCCAGGCTGACACTCCAGTGCACTACCGAGGGAGTGCAACGCTGATTTAAAGGAATAGATACTATTTTGGCACTCAATGCTCCAGCTAACGCACTGCCTTAAGCACGACCAGCTGAACGTGTCTTAGAGTGCCTGGAGGACCCCCCACCAGCGCTATTTAAAGGGAGCATGCAGGATTTACAGGTTAGTGGCTGGATTGTTGCATCTAGCTGCTGATGCATTTGTAACTGTTTTTGGAGGTCTCCTATACTTGAATACTAGGACAAGGGGACATAGCCTAACATTTAGAGCCAGAACTTGCAGGAGTGAAGTTAGGAAACGCTTCTACACTCAAAGGGTGGGAGAAGTTTGGAACGCTCTTCTGCAAATGGCAGTTGATGCTAGCTCACTTGTTAATTTTAAATCTGAGATTGATAGATTTCTGCGAACCAAGGGTATTAAGGGATATGGGGCTAAGGCGGGTACATGGAGTTAGGTCACAGGTCCAACCTGATCTCATTGAATGGCGGAACAGGCTCGAGGGGCTAAATGCCACGGCCACTTGCTGCCTCCTGTTATGCACCACCTTCTCCTGCAAGAAAGCGGGACGTGTGTCGGTGAGTCTCCTGCAGGATGTCTGGGTGATGTGCCAGTCACGGTTGAATAGCTGCCAGTGTGTGTGACCTGTGAGTTGTGGGTGAGCAGCTTGCAACAGTGATAATGTCTGAGGGTGAGAGGAAGCATCTGATTGGAAGAGTTGAGTACTGATGGAAAGAGTTTGTTGGTATGTGGGTGATGGGGGTGTAGTGTGTGGTGCAGTTGGTAGGAGACACCACTTGATAGTTGACCTCACTCACCTTGCCCACTCGTGTCAAAGCATTGAACTTCTTCCTGCACTGCATCCATGTTCGTGCTGCTATGTGTCTGGCATTGACTTAGTCCCCCGCTGCCTCCCACTGCCTCTTGAGCATATATCTGTGTTATGCTCTTCCTGCTCTATGTGGGAAATCAGGGACCCTTCCGGTGTCCCTGACGACCATGTGTGCGGGAAATGTATCCAGCTGCAGCTACTGACAAACCGCATTGCGGCACTGGAGCTGCGGATGGATTCATTATGGAGCATTCGCGATGCTGAGAACGTCGTGGACAGCACGTTTAGTGAGATGGTCACACCGCAGGTAAAGGTTGTACAGGCAGGAAGTAATTGGGTGACCACCAGGCAGAGTAAGAAGAGCAGGCAGGCAGTGCAGGGGTCCCCTGTGGCCGTCCCCCTCTCAAACAAATATACCGCTTTGGATATTGTTGAGGGGGATGACTTATCAGGGGAAGGCAGCAGCAGCCAACTTCCTGGCACCAGGGGTAGCTCTGCTGCACAGGCTGGGAGGAAAAAGAGTGGAAGAGCTATAGTGGTAGGGGATTCTATCGTAAGGGGAACAGACAGGCGTTTCTGTGGCCGTAAACGTGACTCCAGGATGGTTTGTTGCCTCCCTGGTGCCAGGGTCATGGATGTTACTGAGCGGCTACAGGGCATTCTCAAGGGGGAGGGTGAGCAGGCAGAGGTCGTGGTCCACATTGGGACCAACGACATAGGTAGGAAGGGAGATGAGGTCCTGCATCAAGAATTTAGGGAGCTAGGTAACAGATTAAAGAGCAGGACCTCAAAGGTTGTAATCTCTGGATTACTCCCAGTGCCACGGGCTAGTGAGTATAGAAATAGGAGGATAGAACAGATGAATGCGTGGCTAAAGAGTTGGTGCAGGAGGGAGGGTTTCAGTTTCCTGGATCACTGGGCCTGCTTCTGGGGAAGGTGGGACTTGTACAAGTCGGACGGGTTGCACCTGAACCAGAGCGGGACAAATATCCTTGCGGGGAGGTTTGCTAGCACTGTTGGGGGGGGTTTAAACTAACTTGGCAGGGGGATGGGATACAGAGTGGAGCTACAATAGGGGGTGATGTGCAGCCAAATATAGAGAAAAAAACAAGTCAGCTTGGAAGACAGGGCAAATATGTAAGGGCAAGGCTGGATGGCATCTATTTTAATGCAAGGAGTCTTGCGAATAAGGTGGATGAACTGAAGGTGTTGATAAACACATGGGAGTATGATATTGTTGCTGTCACAGAGACATGGTTGAGGGAGGGGCAAGACTGGCAGCTCAATATTCCGGGGTACAGAATCTTCAGGCGAGACAGAGGGGGAGGTATAAGAGGAGGGGGGGTCGCAATATTAATTAAAGAATCAATTACTGCCATAAGGAGGGATGATATATTAGCAGGTTCCTCTAATGAGGCCATATGGGTGGAGCTTAAAAACAAAAAGGGGGCAAGCACTTTGATGGGAGTGTACTATAGGCCCCCAAACAGTCAGGGGGAGATAGAGGAACAGATATGTAGGCAAATCTCAGAAAATTGTGCAAATAATAGGGTAATAATCGTGGGGGATTTCAACTTCCCCAATATTAACTGGGATACTCAGAGTGTAAAAGGCTTAGAGGGTACAAAATTCTTAACGTGCATCCAGGAGAGCTTTTTGAGCCAGCATGTAGAAAGTCCAACAAGAGAGGGGGCGGTACTGGACCTAATTCTAGGGAATGTGGCCGGCCAAGTGGAAGAAGTGCTAGTAGGTGAGCACTTTGGTGACAGTGACCATAATTCGGTGAGATTTAAGGTGGTCATGGAAAAGGACAGGGAGGGGCCGGAAATAAAGGTTCTAAATTGGGGGAAGGCCGATTTTAATAGGATAAGGCAGGATCTGGCCAAAATGGACTGGGATCAGCTGCTTGTAGGAAAATCCGCATCGGAGCAATGGGAGTCTTTCAGAAGGGAGATTGAGACCATACAATGGCAACATGTTCCCGTAAAGGTCAAGGGTGGTTCCAAGAACTCCAGGGAACCTTGGATGTCAGGGGATATACGAGAATGGATTAGGAAAAAAAGGAGGGCTTTTGGCAGATACAAAAGGCTAAAGACGGAGGAAGCCCTAGAGGAGTACAAAAAGTGCAGGGGGATACTTAAAAAAGAAATTAGGAGATCAAGGAGGGGCCATGAAATAACACTGGCGAGCAAAATAAAGGAAAATCCTAAGATGTTTTATAAGTATATTAAGGGTAAGAGGATAACTAGGGAAAAAATAGGGCCCATTAGGGACAAAAATGGCAATCTGTGTGTGGAGCCGGCAGCTGTAGGAGGGGTTCTAAATGAATTTTTTGCATCTGTTTTCACTATGGAGAAGGACGATGTAGACATAGAAATACGGCAGGGGGACTGTGATATACTCGAACATATTAACATCGAGCGGGAGGAGGTATTGGCGGTTTTAGCAGGCCTAAAAATGGATAAATCCCCAGGCCCGGACGAAATGTATCCCAGGCTACTGTGTGAGGCAAAGGAGGAGATTGCGGGGGCTCTGACACATATATTCAGAACCTCTCTGGCCACAGGGGATGTGCCAGAGGACTGGAGAACCGCTAATGTAATACCATTATTCAAGAAGGGGAGTAGGGAAAAACCGGGGAACTACAGGCCAGTGAGCCTAACATCAGTGGTAGGAAAATTATTGGAAAAAATTCTGAAGGACAAAATTAGTCTCCACTTGGAGAAGCAAGGATTAATCAGGGATAGTCAACATGGCTTTGTCAAGGGAAGATCATGTCTGACTAATTTGATTGAATTTTTTGAGGGGGTGACTAGGCATGTGGATGAGGGTAACGCAGTGGATGTGGTATACATGGATTTCAGTAAGGCCTTCGATAAAGTCCCCCACAGGAGACTGGTCAAGAAGGTACGAGCCCATGGAATCCAGGGTGCCTTGGCACTTTGGATACAAAACTGGCTTAGTGGCAGAAGGCAGAGGGTGATGGTCGAAGGTTGTTTTTGTGACTGGAAGCCTGTGGCCAGTGGGGTACCACAGGGATCGGTGCTGGGTCCCTTGCTGTTTGTGGTCTACATTAATGACTTGGATATGAATGTAAAAGGTATGATCAGTAAGTTCGCTGATGATACAAAGATTGGTAGGGTGGTAAATAGTGAGGAGGATAGCCTCAGTCTGCAGGACGATATAGATGGGTTGGTCAGATGGGCGGAACAGTGGCAAATGGAATTTAACCCGGAAAAGTGCGAGGTGATGCACTTTGGAGGGACTAACAAGGCAAGGGAATACACAATGAATGGGAGGACCCTAGGCAAGACAGAGGGTCAGAGGGATCTTGGTGTGCAAGTTCACAGATCCCTGAAGGCGGTGGAACAGGTAGATAAGGTGGTAAAGAAGGCATATGGGATACTTGCCTTTATTAGCCGAGGCATAGAATATAAGAGCAAGGAGGTTATGATGGAGCTGTATAAAACACTGGTTAGGCCACAGCTGGAGTACTGTGTGCAGTTCTGGTTGCCACACTACAGGAAGGATGTGATCGCTTTGGAGAGGGTGCAGAGGAGATTCACCAGGATGTTACCAGGGCTGGAGCGCTTCAGCTATGAAGAGAGGCTGGGAAGATTGGGTTTGTTTTCCTTGGAGCAGAGGAGGCTGAGGGGGGACATGATTGAGGTGTACAAAATTATGAGGGGCACAGATAGGATGGATACTAAGGAGCTTTTTCCCTTCGTTGAGGGTTCTATAACAAGGGGACATAGATTCAAGGTAAAAGGCGGGAGGTTTAGAGGGGATTTGAGAAAGAACTTTTTCACCCAGAGGGTGGTTGGAGTCTGGAACTCACTGCCTGAAAGGGTTGTGGAGGCAGGAACCCTCACAACATTCAAGAAGCATTTGGATGAGCACTTGAAATGCCATAGCATACAAGGCTACGGACCAAATGCTGGAATATGGGATTAGAGTAGACAGGGCTGATGGCCGGCGCGGACACGATGGGCCGAAGGGCCTCTATCCGTGCTGTATGACTCTATGACTCTATGACCTCTTGCCCCACTGAGGATATAGGATGTCCCTCCTTCTGTCCACCTCTTGCACCACGGCCTCTAGCGCATCAGCAGAGAACCTCGGTGCACGGACTCTCGCAGGCCTGGTACCAACTCAGATCGGCAGATTGGTGAGGTCTGGTGTGCAGATTGGAGGATGTGGGATTTGGTGGTGCGCAACCTTTATTCAATGTTTTAAAACAACTCAACAGTTTGTAAACATAGGGACGGGACCTGCATCTGTGTTTTACATGTGCGATGTCTGATCTCCATTCAGACTCCGTGCGGACCCGTATCTTATATTTTGCACATAAGAGGTGCAGGTTGTCTTTAAGAGGTGCAAGCAACTCACATGATATCTGGGCCCCCCTGCTGGTGAGAAGTGTTAAGTTGGTGAAACATCGCAGACAGGCCTGAGTGCTGCGCTACGATCAGGTAAGTGAGGCGGCAGCTCAAATCTCACGTGCTGCCTGCATCGGAACCACGATACCCGCGCCCGGATTCGGGGGTTAACCAATTTAATCCCCTTTATCTCTTGACCAACATCACTATGATTATCTAGTCATTATCACATTGCTGTTTGTGGGACCGTGTTTCCTACATTACAACAGTGACTACATTTCAAAAGTACTTAATTGCCTGTGAAGCGCTTTGGGACGTCCTGAGGTTGTGAAAGGTGCTATATAAATGCAAGTTATTTCTTTCTTTTTTATTGCCCTGTCCCATTGCATGCCCAATTTTATTGGATTGCAGAATATTTTTTTTTTGAGCAGGGCGCTAATATTTTTCAGAGCCAATGTGACACACTGTCTGACCTGTCAGGTGACGTGTGCCCTTTAAAAGTGTTCTTATGCACTGACAGCCCCATTAAATTGACCTCCTGATCCATAATACGTGGGGTCATGAGGGGTCTAGACAGAGTAGATAGAGAGAAACTGTTCCCATTGGCGGAAGGGTCGAGAACCACAGATTCAAGGTAATTGGCAAAAGAACCAAAACTGTCATAGGAAAACCTTTTTTAAGCAGCGAGAGGTTATGATCTGGAATGCACTGCCCGAGGGGGTAGTGGAGGCAGATTCAATCATGGCCTTCAAAAGGGAATTGGGTAAGTATTTGAAGGGAAAAAATTTGCAGGGCTACGGAGAAACGGTGGGGGAGTGGGACTAGCTGGATTGCTTTTGCAAAGAGCCGGCATGGGCTCGACGGGCCAAAGGGCCTCCTCCTGTATTGTAACCATTCTATGATAATATTCCAAAGCATTTCCCAGAGTCAACCATTATAGTCAGTCCTGCTAGCAATTGTTTCAATCAATTGCTCCCTTTAAGTGTTGATGTATAATTTATGATGTGGAGATGCCGGTGATGGACTGGGGTGGACAAATGTAAGGAATCTTACAACACCAGGTTATAGTCCAACAATTTTATTTTAAAATCACAAGCTTTCGGAGATTATCTCCTTCGTCAGGTGAGTAGTGAATGAGAGCTTCTCAAATCACATATCTTATGAGCGATTTGATAAGATATGCGATAAGATATGTGATTTGAGAAGCTCTCATTCACTACTCACCTGACGAAGGGGATAATCTCCGAAAGCTTGTGATTTTAAAATAAAATTGTTGGACTATAACCTGGTGTTGTAAGATTCCTTACAGATGTATAATTTACACATTTAAGAGGCTGTTTTTACAAAATCACTGTTTCCGGTGAGCAGGTATGGGACGAGTCTGTGATGTTCTGGGACCCTGTGAGGTTTCCCGCCACAAGTGTGATTTTGTGAAATATGCCCTCTCACATTTAACCCTGAAATTTGTTAAATTGACAAAATGTTATTGCGGGCAGTTGTCAGGAAAGGACAGAATCTTATTCGTTAAGGCATAATGTTCTTGATGCCAATGAACATTCAGCTCGTGCTTTTCTCTATTTTCGGAGTGCGGGGGAGCCTCGCCCGCACATGTCAGGAAATCACGGATTCACGGCTTATCACCTTCCCTTCATTTTACATTCTGTAAAATCGCGGGCAGTGTGCCTGTGATGTCCCCACTGAGGCTTCCCGGCAGTACTGTATAATGGGGTAAGGTGGTGTAGTGGCTATGTTACTGTACTAGTAATCCAGAGAATGTGAGTTCAAATCCCACCCTGGCACTGCGAGAACTTCAATTCAGTTTTTTAATAAATGTGGAAATAGAAAGCTGGTATCAGTAAAAGTGACCATGAAAAACCCAACTGGTTCACTAATGTCCTTTAGAGAAGGAAACCTACCGTCCTTCCCCGGTCTGGACCTAGATGTGACTCCAATCCCACGCCCAACGTGGTTGACTCTTAACTGCCCTCTGAAGTGGCCTAGCGAGTCACTCAGTCATATCCAACCCGCTAGTGGTTCAAGAAGATGGCCAACCACCACCTAGAGTTGGGCAACAAATGTCGGCCTTGCCAGTGATACCCACATCCTGAGAATGAATTTTTAAAAAAAATTGTCCACAACTGACTCTAAATAGAGGGAAATATTGTAAACACTGGTGTGAGTCCATCCCCCTCTCTGGTCACTGTCTCAAGTCGAAGCAGAGTGTTCGCGATCTCAGCACCCTGTTCGACCCTGAGCTGAGCTTCCGACCCCTTAACCTCACCGTCATAAAGACCACCAACTTCCACCTCCGTCGCATCGCCCGTTCTGCCCCTACTGCAGCCCAGTTGTTGCTGCAACCCTCATCCATGCCTTTGGTCATTTCCACACTGAACTGTTCCAATGCTCTACTGGCCGGCCTCCCATCCTCCACCCTTCGTAAACTTCAGCTCATCCAAAACTCTGCTGCCCGTATCCTACATTGAAACAAGTCCCGCTCATTCATCACTCCTGTCCTTGCTGACTTACATCGGCTCCCAATCTCCCAGTGCCTCGTATTTAAAATCCTCATCCTTGTGTTTAATTCCCTTCATGGCCTCGCCCCTCCCTATCTCTGGAACCTCCTCCAGCTCTACAACTCACCCCAAACTTTCCGTTCCTCTTGCGTATCCCCCTTCGCCCCACCACTGACGGCCTTGACTTTAACCGTCTAGGCACCATGCTCTGGAATTCCCTCCATAAACCCCTTCACCTCTCCTCCTCCTTCCTCTTCTTAAAACCCAACTCTTTCCCATGTCTTTAGTCACCATTCCTAATCTCTCCTTTGGCTCAGTGTCTGTTTTATCCTCAAGCCTCTTTTTTAGCATCTTGGGTTATATTTCCACAGTAAGGGCAAGATATAAAGGCAAGTTGCTGTTGTTGTTAAGTAAAACTCACAATGCGATACGAATACATCTGGAATCTGGGAGTATCTCTGATACCCTTTATAAACACTAAATGGTGGCTATTTATTGACCGTACCTCCTCCACACTGTACACTGCAGTCCCTCCAGCCAGTGTTTGTCCATAAGTAAAGAGGTTCCAGCTGTTTTCGCATCTCACTCTTCCCTTCAATGGAATTGTTCGTGGAGATTGTGTATTCGTAATGAATGCCGTAACTTTGATCGTGGAATAGCAGCACCTATTTTGTGATACAACAAAATTCTGTTAGAATGCAAATTACACCAACCTCTTAGCTCTCTGTGAAATTGCACTGTTAATTTGAGAGCTTTATTAATGATGCCATTATCAACGCATCAGGTTTGAATAAAGAGCAAAGCTCCCACAATTAATAAGTCTGGCATTTTTATACTGTTTGCCCTTAAATAATTAATCAGTGGGAACATCAGTAAGAAATTGCACTGTTTTGGAATTAGAATCATCTTAAAACGGCAAATCCATGGGGTGCGAGTTAATGGATTTTACTATAACAGGCTGACGAACTGGATAAAAGGGATGTTTGCAGTGCATTTATTGTAGGCATTATCATCGATCTTCTTGACCACACGGTTTGAGAAACACATTGTTAAATGTTCATCAGAAATTAAGCACATAAAAGTAAGTGTTTTTTTAGTAGAGAATTTCAAGGATATATTGTGCAAGAAACAATGTGTTTGTTAGCAATTAACTGCTCTTTATATAACTTACGTGCCAGCGTTTCAGAGCAGTGAAAATACGTTGGCTGATGTGGGAAATGGAAAAATATCAGACTGGTGCAATAGTGTGTACTCCTGAGCCCAGGGACCAGGCTCGTAGCTGAGGCTTTACTCTGCATCTTATGTTGCATTTATACAACTATACTCCGTGTAGTGTCAAGCAGTGTGAGGCTAATACTCCAGGGACTTTCACACCACTTCTCTGCAGTCAGGTTGGGCCCTGTGCTTGGATTTACAACAACTTTAGCCTCGGTGTGAGGGGCAAGCTCCTTCGGTGTGATGTTAATGTGTAAACGCACTCGGACCGCTATACCTGACCCGGGAATATTTGATACACATGTTAGGTACCCAAAATGGAAAGCATTCCCCAGCACTGACATCCCTTACAAAGAGGAACGTGTGATACCAGCCAAAAAAAAGACTTAGATTTCTATAGCACCTTTCACATCCTCAGAATTCCCCCGCTCTTCTTTGAAATAGTGCAATAGGATCTTTTACATCCACCTGAGAGGGCAGGCGGGGCCTCGGTTTAACGTCTCATCTGAAAGCTGGTTTAGCACTCCCTCAGTACTGCACTGGGAGTGTCAGCCCAGATTTTGTGCTCAGCTCTCTGGAGTGGGACTTGAACCCACAGCTTTCTGACTCAGAGGTGAGAGTGCTACCCACGGAGCCAAGGTCAACAAAATGAGACATATAAAGCCAATTAGATTGACTTTTTAACTCAAAGGGGTATTTTAATGTGGGGGCACCCAGTGAAGTTGAGAGTATCCCTGTTATCTGGTTTTGCCATCGCAGTTTGCAGTAGCCAGCTCTCATCACTGCGTGCCAGTAAGGAAGTTTGGTGACATTACAGAAACATTTGAATCTGTCAATGAAGAATTCAAACATTTTAAATTGCAGACATCATTGGACTGTCTGGCAGCTCAAGTATCTGTTTCCGCTCATGTTAACTGCCTGCATTTTGGAGTCAAAGTCTGTGTTTGCAGATGAAAATCAGCGCCACTCATGGCTTCATTTCTTACTACCATTCCTGGCTCTGCCTCTCACAGTCAATCCTGATTCCTATCTGATGCTGCTGCTCTGAGGGTTCGATCTCTTTCGGACACTGTGCGTGGCAATTCTCGTGATTGTTTTGCCAGATTGGGAATTCTCAGCCATAAGCGTGTGTCAGAGTTCCATTCCCTGGCAGTGGCATCAGGCAAGAGCCAGGAGTGGTGATGAGGAAGGAGGGGAATGGATAACAACATGAACTGGGAAGGGGGAAGAGAGCGTCAGCACGTTGTGAAGAGGGGGGGAGAAGTGTGGGAGTGAGAGAAGAGTGCCTGCATGAACTGGGAAGGGGGAGGACAGCGATGGTGCAAGCTAAGTGGGGGAAGAAGAAACATGTCAGGGTGAACTGGGGGGAAGCTAAGAAGAATGGCAGTATGAGCCAGGAGGGGCTGTGGAGAAAAGTGGCAGAGAATGGGGAGGTGGAGGAGGGAGCTGGCATGAGTTGGAGGATCTGGAGGACACGGGTGCCTCCATGTTACGGTGACAACTGCAGAAACATTTTAAAAAAATTGTTCTTGGGATGTGGGCGATGTGGGCAAGGCCGTATTTATGGACCATCTCTAGCTGCCTTGAGAAGGTGGTGGTGAGCCTTCTTCATGGACCACTGCAGTCTGTGTGCTGATGGTGCTCCCACAGTGCTGTTAGGGAGGGAATTGAAGAATATTGACCCAGTGATGAAGAAGAGACCCAGTGATGAAGAAGACATTGCTGCTCTTGTCTTTCTTGACGGTAATGGTCGCAGTGGACGGAGCTGGTGTTGGGGTGACCTTGGTGAGTTGCTGCGGTGCATCCTGTAGATGGTACATACTGCAGCCACAGTGGCAGGGGCACCAATCAAGCAAACCTCTCTGTCCTGTTCTCTGTTGAGCTTTTTGAGCATGGCTGCAGCTGCCTTGAGTCTTGTAGATAGTAGACAGGCTTTGAGGGGTCAGAATGTGAGGCACTTGTCACAGAATAGCCAGCCACTGTCCTGTTCTTATAGTCACAGTGTTGATATGGCTGGTCCAGTTCAGCTTCTGATCATTGGTGAGATCCAGGATGTTGATGGTGGGGATTTGGCAATGGTGGTGCCATTGAAGGTTGCTGAAGATGGTTATTACCTGGCACTTATGTGGTGTGACTATTACCTGCCACTTGTCAGCCCAAGTTTGGATGTTGTCCGGGTCTTGCTGTAGGCTGGCATGGACTACTTTATTATCAGAGGAGGTGTGAATGAAGCTGAACACTGTGGAATCATCAGAGATCAGCCCCATTCCTTACCTTACAAAGGACAGCAGATCCTTGATGAAGCAGCTGAAGATAGTTGAGCCTAGGACGCTGCCCTAAAGGAACTCCTGCAGTGATGTCCTGGGGCTGAGATGATTGGCCTCCAACAACCACTACCATCTTCCCTTGTGCTAGGTATGACTCCAACTACTGGGGAGTTTTCCCCTGTTCCCCATTGACTTCAGTTTTACTAGGGCTCCTTGGTGCTGCACTCTGTCAAATACTGCCTTGATGTCAAGGGCAGTCACTCTCACCTCGCCTCTGGAATTATGCTCTTGTGTCCGGGTTTGGACCAAGGCTGTAATGAGGTCCTGCAAAACTAAGCATCAGTGAGCAGGTTATTAGTGAATAAGTGCCTCTTGATGGCACTGTTGACGACACCTTCCATCAGTTTGCTGATGATTGGGAGTAGGCTGATAGGACGGTAACTGAAGTCTTCCTTTGGGTCAGCAATGGCTCCCTCCCTGAAAATCTGGATGGTTCCTGCTCGTCTCCTACCTTAACACCAGCGGGAAACTGGTGGAACCAACTAGAAAACAGCAGGGACCCGGTGGCCCAGGGCCTACGCCATTTCTAGGATTTCCCGGCCTTCCTTCTCAGGGATGTAGCCTCTGCCGCCTTGTAGAAAATAACAACACCAAAGAGGTGGGGATTCCCTACATGGGGAGTTCCCATTTCCCAGGTTCACTCAGGGCCCGACGCAGTACCAGAGGTGGGCACTCTGAGTCATATAGGGCGACCAGCCCCACAACAGAGCAAGTGGGCTCACCGGTGGGGTCCAAGAGGCCGCCAATCAAGTTTTAAAAAAATTTCTTGCTGGGCTCCCTTAACAAGGGGCCGAAGAGCACAGGGCCTGGGTTGGGGAGAGGGAAGGGGGGTGGGAGATCAAGGCAGCACCCTCCTCCGAGTGGTAAACAGGTGCGGCATTTTCTGGCAGCATGAGGCGGGCCAGGGGCTAGAGGGAAAGGCATCAACCCTTCTATATTTATGGATTTGGGGATAGAGGTCAGAGGGTACGGTTGTATAGTAGTTCTGTTGCTGGACTAATAATGCAGAGAATATGAGATCAAATCCCACCAGGGCAGTTTCAGAGTTTGAATTTAGTTTAAAATATCTGGAAATAAAAAGCTGGTATCAGTAAAAGTGACCATGAAGCTGTCGGATTGTCATTAAAAACCCAACTGGTTCACTAATATCCTTTAGGGAAGGAAACCTGCCGTCCTTACCCAGTCTGATCTATATGTGACTCCCACACCCATGTGGTTGACTCTTAACTGCCCTCTGAAGTGGCCTAGCAAGCCCCTCAGGTGTATCAAACCGCTATCAACGATTCATGAAGAAGGGCCACTACATAGATACTTCTCATCACTAGGGATGGGCAATAAATGCTGACCTTACCAGCGGCGTCTACATCCTGAGAATAAACTTTTTAAAAATCCAAGCTTGCAGATGGTAACTAGCTACGGCACCTTGTATGTAACGACCTGCCGTAAGCCTGGATTAAGGCTGGTGCTGAGTTATCAATGTCATCAGTCAGCTTTTGCTAGATTCCTCTACTGGCATGTATGTAACAGCTTTAATTGCTGGACAAGAACGCAGTTCTAAGAACTAATCTCACTAGAACTGGTCTCATTTCCTGTAATTAAACAAATGACCTTTAAAACTGATGGTAGAATGCTGAGGCAGAACATGAAAGTTAGAGCCACTCACACAACTGCCATTCTTTATTCAAGCAAACATAAATACTTCAAATTTCCTTCACACCAGAAAGCTTCATTCAGTATCTCCTAGAATTTTTAAGTACAAGCAACAAACTGAAATTTGCTCAGTCAGATCCACACAGCAGCTTTCCTGTCGCGACCAAATTCAGATGAATTGATCTAATAAAGACACAAGCTGGTGGCTTCTTGAGATAGTTTTAGTTATAACAATTTCCTAGCAACAATTCATCTAAGTGGCAATCAGCTTCTTCACTTCACATTTTACAATTCTGCATCTTAATCTTGTTCGTGTATGTGAGGTTAAAGGCTGCTTCCAACAAAGCAGGGGTTGAATGTGATGCAGAGCGCAGTGTGTTAGCACTGCTTTGGCTAGTAGCACTCCTCTGTGTCCCTGCAAGGCAGCAATGTAAGAACTTCAGTCCTGTGAATCTGTAATTGCCCACCATACTCTCGAGAGACCCCTATATTTTGAAACAGTGACATTTAAATAAAAAATATTTTCAGGATGTGGGCGTTGCTGGCAAGGCCAGCCTTTATTGCCCATCCCTAGTTGCCCTTGAGAAGATGGCAGTGGGCCTTCTTGGACCCTGCAGTCCGTGTGGAGCCTTTTAGCTTGAAATTCCCAGCAGTGCAGATAAGACCCACGATTTTCCATTTTAAAAATGACATTGTTGAAATAAATGATGAAAGCTCACCTCCTACTGGTCTCTTGGACTCAAAGGCTAAATATCACAGATAAGAAATGTTATGCTACTGGGGATTCAGATACAACTACTTACCCTGCTTGACCGAGAATCCAGGGACTGTGTAAAATCAATTAAAAGCATTCGTTTGCATTAAAGCTCATTTATTCAAAGCTCAGCATGGGCTCCCACGAGCCAATTGGTGCAAATCTAACTTATCAAACTTTAGCGAAGTTTGTTAAAAAACTGGACCATCTTACTAATCCTCAGGGCAAGTGATATAGTGCAGAGCGTAATTTAAAACCTTACAATAGTCCACTCTATTAGAGAGTGAATTAAATTCCAATCATTGCTTGTCAAATCATGTAATTTGATCACAACGGGCTGCTGTACATCACTGATCACAGCCCCTCCCCGCAAACAGCTAAAAGTTGAGGGGATAAATTTCAACTCCCAAGAACAGGTCTGTTGGGAGCAGGTGGGCAGTGAAAATGCTGCGTCTTCAGAGAGGGACCAAATCCCGACTCCAACGCACTCACTTCCGTGTTTGACCCAGACGTGTTAGGAAACACGTGCACTTCTGACACCCGGAAGTCCCGCTGGCACTTAAAGCTGGCAGGCCGATAGTTAGGCATTTAAACCATTTAAAGCCAGCGGGCCGATAGCTAGGCATTTAAACCACTTAAAGCCAGCGGGCCGATAGCTAGGCATTTAAACCACTTAAAGCTGGCAGGCCGATAGTTAGGCATTTAAACCATTTAAAGCTGGCAGGCCGATAGTTAGGCATTTAAACCATTTAAAGCCAGCGGGCCGATAGCTAGGCATTTAAACCACTTAAAGCTGGCAGGCCGATAGTTAGGCATTTAATCCACTTAAGGGGATTAACTTTTAAAACCACTTTAACTTGTCCAGAACGTGTCTCCCGTGGCCTCTGAAACAGCCTCATTTAGATCTTTAAACCAGTGATTGACACATGTGAAGAAAAGGTGAGTTTTTGCAGCAGGGCAATCAGTTCTCACAGACAAACCTTTGGCTGGGAGTTCTTTATGTTTAGACTGAGATTTCTTTGTTCACACTGAGAATTCTTGTGTTCAGACACATTTACCTACATTTTGGACCCTCTCAAACTGACACCATCAGGATGGGGGGGTGCAATGGATTTATTCGGCAGTTCATCTGAGGAGGAGGCACATCACCATCTGCGGCAGGCACGGCGTGCAGTTCTGGGAGTTGCAGCTCCACAAGACAGAGGTGCGCCACAAGGACCTGGAGAAGATCAGAGAGGGGAACAACGGAGGGGCCGAGGTCACAGGAGGCACTACCCTCGTGAGAGGGCCTACAGGCAGAGGCTGAGCTTCCTGGACCTCTCTGAGGAGCAGTGCCTACAAAGGCTCAGATTGAGTCGCCAGGTGGTCGCAGACATCTGCAGGCTCCTTCATGCAGAGCTGGTCTCAGTTGGGCCTGGTGGCCACACATTGCCTGTTGCAGTTAAGGTCACCTCTGCCCAAAATTTCTTCGCCTCTGGATGCTTCCAGGGCACCATCTGTGACATCACCAGGATCTCTCAGTCGTCTGCACATGAGTGTAAATGGCAGGTCGCGGATGGCTTGTTTGCCAGGGCATCCCACTACGTCAACTTCCCCATTGACGACATCAGCCAGACTAAGAGGGCAGTAGGTTTCCACTCTCTGGCTGGCTTCCCATGGGTACAGGGCGCAATTGATTGCAACATGTAGCAATCCGAGGACCTGCACATGAGCCAGGACTGTTCATCAACCGAGAGGGATATCACTCCATCAATGTGCAACTGATGTGGAGGAAGAGGTTTCTGCAGGTGTGTGCCAAATTCCCTGGCAGTTGCCATGATTCCTTCATTTTGCACGAATCCAACATCCCGGCCCTCTTCCACGCACAAAACAAACTGAAGGGCTGGCTCCTTGGAGACAACGGATACCCCCTGAAGACATGGCTCATGACACCTGTGAGAAACCCCACCAACGAGGCACAGCAGCGGTACAACGACAGTCACATCACCACCAGGTCTGACATTGAACAAGTCATTGGAATGCTGGAGATGTGCTTCAGGTGCCTGGATCGATCTGGGAGAGCCCTTCAGAAATCACCAGCGAGGGTGTGTAGAATAATAGTCGTGTGTTGCGTCCTGCACAACATCGCTGAACAGAGAGGGTTACAGGTGGAGGAGCTCCAATGCGCTCATGAAGCATCCGCACCTGCCATCAATGTTGAAGAAAGCGAGGAGGAGGAGGAGGAGGAGGAAGAGGAGGAGGAGGAGGAGGAAGATGGGGAACCCATCACCAGAGCAGTGGCGCACATGGCTGCTCGTGATGCCAGGGATTCCCTCATGCCCAACAGGTTCTCATAAGAGATCTGCAAACTGAAGATCGTGAACTACTCAGATCGCCTGGAACCAACCACCACCAACACCAGCCCCTCACCTCCTCTTGCACAAAACAGTCCTTCAACCACACATACACCCATTGTACACGCGCCCAATGGGTGGCATCAAGTCTCACCGTTCATGATGAGCCACATGAAAGGGCAATTTCACAAAAGGGACTCAAGAATGGACAAGACGTGGCAGTGGTGGTGACAATTATAACATGGATTTAACAAAAAACAAATATAAATGAGAAACATGACATTCCGTCAGACACCCTTGTGCATACCCTTGGTGATTACAAAACCTTTCCTAGCACTTCCACGTGACTTCAGCAGAGGTAGTGGCAGTTTGCTCAGATTCATTCCCTGACTGCTGAGATGCTCTCAGCCTACGACCTCTGGATTTTGGAGCCCGTGAGGGCCCCGCCAAAGGCTGCTCCACCTGCACCTGTGCAGAGGCAGACTTGGCCATTAGGAGAGGAGGCAGCATTGTGGGTACTGGCTGAGAGGGGGGCAATGGGTGATACGTGGGCACGCTCTGCGTGGAGTCCCCACTTCCATGTCCCCTTTCGCCATCATCCCTCTCCCGGGTCAGTGCAACATCACTCCCACCACTCTGGTCTGCACGGCCATTATCACGGCCTGCACGGATTCATTTGAGAGCCGTGTTTGAAGTTCAATGAAAGCTGCCACTCTCTCCATCGAAGACACTCCCTCTCTTACCTGTGCCACCAATCCACTAGCAATGGGGTTGGACTCCTCCAGCCTATCCGCTATTGTGGAGAGTGTGCATGACACGTCTTCCATTATCTCACAAAGCTGGAGCTGTATCTCGATAATTCTCATTCTCAACAATGGCCCCCGGGGTTCAGCATCTGTGTCCAGCTGGGCAGAGCTTGGAGAGGAGTGCGTCCCCCGACAAGGACTCTCCGCAGCTGCCCCTGCCACCAGTATCTGTTCGTGCTCACTTGTGAGTGATGAATCACCAGGTGACAACCCAACTATCTGTCTAACAGAACCCACTGAGGTGCAAGTATCTGGGCTGGTGCAGGGCTGGATGTGATGTGACGGTGTACCCTCAGAGGAATGGAACTCCTCTGAGGAATCGCCCTCTTCCATGGTGTGTGACTCCTCATCAATCCTTGAAGGCCCTGGGAGAGAACATAAAGCAATATTAAAAATCATCGCAGAAGTTAGTTTCCAATGAGCATCCTGAGGTGTGCAACAGGTCAATCATTGATAACTCTACTCACTTTCCCTGACCTGGTTAGGTCATTAAATCGCTTCCTGCATTGCACCCATGACCTTTCCACGGTGCTCCTGCTGCTCAGCTCCTCTGCCACCTCCAGCCACGCCCTCCTGGTGGCAGAAGCAGGTCACTTCCTCCGGTCAGCCGGGTACAGTATCTCCCTCCTGCTTCTGACACCAGCCAGTGGCAACTCGAGGAGTCGCTAAGACAGAGTGTTGCCTCACACCTGTGATGCTGCACATTCCTCCTTTTTCCTTCAAAATCCATGGTTGCAGCGGCCCTTTAAATACTCACAGCACGTCACAGTACGCCCTCTGCGCAGCTTGGAGACGTGAAACCCGTAAGTCACATTAAGGGCCTTCAATTTAGTCGGGATTGCTGGAGTCGATGCACAGAAATTTTTTTCTGGGTTTCCCACATGACTGTTCACCGCCGCCTGCCCCCCGCCCCGCCCCCGCTGAATTCCCGCCGCCATGTTAAAATCTTGCCCGAAATGTCGCCTTAGGATGCCAGCAATAAACACTTAATGTATCCACCAGAAATTACTCTCTCTACTACTTTAGTGGTGGTGTTAACCCGTTAATAATAAATGAGGTCAGGATTTCTGCTAAAATAGCAGAGAGAAGTTCAGATAAATCGGTATCCCGCAACCTAATTTCAAGGTTAAAGAAATTACTATGGGCTAGATTTTCCTGTCCATTCCTCGCCAACGGGTATCATAGAATCATAGAAAGATACAGCACAGAAGGAGGTCATTCGGCCCATCATGGCTGCGCCAGTTCTTTGAAAGAGCTATTGAATTAGTCCCACTCCCCCGCTCTTTCCCCATAGCCCTCCAAATTTTTCCCCTTCAAGTATTTATCCAATTCCTTTTTGAAAGTTACTATTGAATCTGCTTCCACCACCCTTTCAGGCAGTTCATTCCAGATCATAACAAGTCGCTGCATAAAAAAGTTTTTCCTCATCTCGCCTCTGGTTCTTTTGCCAATTACCTTAAATCTGTGTCCTCTGGTTACCGACCCTTCTGCCACTGGAAACAGTTTCTCCTTATTTACTCTACCAAAACCATTTATGATTTTGAACACCTCTATCAAATTTCCCCTTAACCTTCTCTGCTCTAAGGAGAACAACTCCAGCTTCTGCACATAACTGAAGTCCCCCATCCCTGGTACCATTCTAGTAAATCTCCTCTGCACCCTCTCTAAGAATAGCGAATGTAGCCCATAGCTTCGACGCAGTGTACACAATGACACTCTGGAGTGTCGAGTTAGAGGTGAGAGGGTGTATTTTAACCCCTTGAAAACCACGGTCCAGTAATACATTGCAGATATATAGTAAGGAGCAGCACCTTAAATGAGAAGCATTAAGTTATTGCATGGCAGTGATTATATTTGGAAGAGGACGTGAATTTAAATTTCCAATTGGTCTCAGCATTGGCTGATGCCAAGTTGATTTCAAAAGCGGCCCAACTGATATAGACACAGGGTCAGGGTTTGAGTAGTAATCTGGAACTCTCTTCCCCCAAAAGGCTGTGGACGCTGGGGAGCAATTGGAGCTTTCAAGACTGCGATCAATAGATTTTTGATAGGTAAGGGTATCAAGGGGTATGGAGCTAAGGCAGGTAAATGGAGTTGAGTTACAGATCAGCCATGATCCAACTGAATGGTGGAGCAGGCTTGAAGGGCTGAACAGCAGTTCCTAGCAGTCACTGTGTGACATCACCATAAGGCTACTTAAACCCATTAATAAAATTAACCAGGGACGCAGTGTCAATCTGCAGACCCACCAACCCCATTTCTGAAGATTTTTCTGCTCCTGGATTATAGAATACCAGAGGGAGAGGCAACAGGGCCAAAAGAACAAAGGGATAGGATAGGAGAATTTGTTTATGCAGTGGATTGTTATGACATGAAACACTAGAAACAGATGCATAATAGCTTTTAAAATGGATGCGGAAAAATATTTGAAAGAGCTGGGGAATGGGACTAAATGGATGGCTCTCTCAGAGGGTCAGCACAAGTGTGATGGGCCGAATGGCCTCCTTCTAGGCTGTAAAATTCTAAGATTCTATTCCTTCATGTCCCTGTGTTTTTGTGGATATGTCACTGCAATGCAGCAGAGATTTTACTGTTTTAATATACTTATGACATTGTAAATTAATGATACACTGGATCACTGGATGAATGTACTCTATTGTTACGTGCGTGTGGGGGTTTAATGGTTATGGTACTGACTAGCAACTCAGAGATAGTGTGGTGAGATCCTATCTTGGCAAGTTCAGAAATTGAATTCAATAAATGTGGGAATTTGTGGACTTGCACCAGAAAAAACTGACCATGAAAGATGCTGGATTGTCAACAGTGTCCTTCGAGGAAAGGATCCTGCCAGCCCTAGGTGGTTGACTCTTAATGCCCTCTGAAGTGGCCGAACAAACCAAAGAACATCAGGGCAACTAGGGATGGGCAATAAAGGTGGCTGTACCAGCTTCACCCACATCGCGAGAACAAATTTTTAAAAATGCAATGAGGAAAACAGCAGGTAGAAAATTGAGAATCGCCCGCCACACTGATGTGCAGCTTGGCAGAATCTCATTGCTTGTTTCTCCCTCTCCGTATGGCAAACAGTACTGTGTACCTGGACGCCAATGAAATATAATCTTCAAAAGGTTACCAGGCTTCTGGCAAGATAGTCACTGCTAAAGTGACATCCTTTCTGTTTGTGCAAGATCTGAATATTAGCATACAACCAAAATAATCTCTTAGTCACAACAGCTTCCAAAAAAAACAGTATTAAGTTAGGAAACGTCCATTGGGAGCTCAGCATTCCAAAGGAGATGACAGAAAGATTAGAGAGCTACCATTAAGTGAAGTGGTGTTTTAGTTGGTCCCTTGGCAGACATCTTTTCCCAAAGCCCCCTCCGCACGTAGCGGACAGTGGTTCCTGCTATTGGAAATTCCCCAGGAAGCTCAATCTTCCAGTCGCTGTTGATGGATTGTTTCGTGGAATCCTTTAAAGCTGGTGAAATACAAATATCAAACAAATTTACTCATGAAACATTTGTGATCAACATTTTTTCCTCAGTCTGAGAGGAATCTGCAAATAGCCTCATAGAGACACTTAAACAGCAAGCTTAGAAAGTTTATCTTCCAACAGGACTTCCATTACTTTTCAAAACATCTGAAGTATGGGTGTGGATTATTGCCAGGGCCTATACTTTAGATTTTTGTTTTGAACAGCTACAATCCAAATTAATAAACTAGGAGCAGGGCTGCAGCTCACGGTTTCTCAAGGCCACCAGCTGGTTGTGCTGTCTGAATGCCAATTTGGCTAGTGCTCCAGACAGTCAGACAACCTCGATACAACTTTTCTTAAGAGTCTGCCACACGACCCAGTTACACCGTTCACCGAATTACTTTAATAATAAGAGGGAGGACATAGATTCTGGGGGTTCCTCCAAACATGGATCCAGGTAGTTCACTTTGAAAGTAGAGGGCTACTTTTCATTTAACCGGTCTCAAGTCACAGCTGCTGATGAGCGACTGAGGGTGAAATCGGTCTTCGGCAGCAAATCGACAGCTCATTCCACACGTGTCCAATTTTCTTTTCCGCTGAAGTCAGGCCGGTGTAAGTTTTGGAATTCTGCCTCAGCAAGTATTGGGGGAAGCCCTGTGTAATGGAAGCTGTCATCTGCCTCCATACCTGTCTTCACTTCAGATGATTTTAACGATTGTTTTAGACATCCCATTAGTGGCTAGGTACTAAGAAAGAAAAAAATTGCATTTATATAGCACCGTTCATATCCGCACGACGTCTCAAAGCGCTGCACGGCTAATGAAGTACTTTTGAAGTGCAGTCACTGTTATTATGTAGGTAAATGCGGCAGCCCAATTAGTGCACAGCAAGGTCCCAAAAACAGCAATGAGATTAATGATCAGATAATGTTTTTTTGGTGTTGGTTGAGGGATAAATGTTGGCCAGAATACTGGGAGAACTCCCCTGCTCTTCTTTGAAATTATGCTGTGGGATCTTTTAGGTCTGAGAGGGTTGTCCTAAGATGAGAGATTGAGTAGAATGGGCCTATATTCTCTGGAGTTTAGAAGAATGAGAGCTGATCTCATTGAAACATATAAGATTCTGAGAGGGCTTGACAGGGTAGATGCTGAGAGGTTGTTTCCCCTGGCTGGAGAGTACAGACAAGGGGGCATAATCTCAGGATAAGGAGTCGGCTATTTAAGACTGAGATGAGGAGGAATTTCTTCACTCAGAGGGTTGTGAATCTTTGGAATTCTCTACCCCCGAGGGCTTTGGATGCTCAGTCATTGAATATATTCAAGTCTGAGATCGATAGATTTTTGGGCTCTAAGGGAATCAAGGGATATGGGGATCGGGCAGGAAAGTCAAGTTGAGGTCGAAGATTAACCATGATCTGATTGAATGGAGCAGGCTCGAGGGGCCATATGGCCTACTCCTGCTCATATTTCTTATGTTCTTATGTCCACATAAGAGGGCAGATGGAGCCTCGGTTTAATGACTCATCTGAAGGATGGCACCACTCAGTGCTGCACTGAAGTGTCAGCCTAGGTAACAGCAAACATGATAGATGATCAGTTACTTTAATTTTGGAGGTGTTGATTGAGGGATAGACATGGGATCTTTAAATCAAGCTAAATACGGCCTTGGTTAAATGTCTCATCCAAAAGACTGCATTGTCAGCCTAGATTATATCCCTAGAGTGAACCGTGAACGCAGGACGTTCTGACTCGGAGGTGAGAGGACTGTTGTCGTGTCAAACTAATACTAGATTGAACGGTCAGAATAATGTTATATACAAAATACAAATAACACGTTGATATAACATGAACGGAAGGACAGGGCTCTGCACATTCTCTCTCATACAGGACTCTGCACATTCTCTCTCATACAGGACTCTGTACATCCTCTCTCATACAGGGCTCTGTACATCCTCTCTCATACAGGGCTCTGTACATCCTCTCTCATACAGGGCTCTGTACATCCTCTCTCATACAGGGCTCTGTACATCCTCTCTCATACAGGGCTCTGTACATCCTCTCTCATACAGGGCTCTGTACATCCTCTCTCATACAGGGCTCTGTACATCCTCTCTCATACAGGGCTCTGTACATCCTCTCTCATACAGGGCTCTGTACATCCTCTCTCATACAGGACTCTGTACATCCTCTCTCATACAGGGCTCTGCACATCCTCTCATACAGGGCTCTGTACATCCTCTCTCATACAGGACTCTGCACATCCTCTCTCATACAGAGCTGTATGAGAAAGGATGTACAGAGCTGTGTGATTGATTAAGAGGGGAAAAATAGAGTATGAGAGTAAACTTGCAAGGAACATAAAAGTGGACTGTAAAAGCTTCTACAAGTACATAAAAAAAGATTAGTGAAGACAAATGTAGGTCCCTTACAGTCAGAAACGGGAGAATTTATAATGGGGAACAAGGAAATGGCAGAGCAATTAAACAAATACTTTGGTTCTGTCTTCACGGAAGAGGACACAAATAACTAACCAAGGGTCTAGTGAGAAGGAGGAATTAAAGGGAATTATTATTAGTAAAAAAAAGTGCTGGAGAAATTAATGAAAGCCGATAAGTCCCCAGGGCCTGATAATCTGCATCCCAGAGTACTAAAAGAGGTAGCCATGTAATTGTGGATGCATCAGTTGTCATCTTCCAAAATTCTATAGATTATGGAACAGTTCCTGCAGATTGGAGGGTGGCAAATATAACCCCAATATTTAAAATAGGAGGGAGAGAGAAAACAGGAGACTATAGACCGGTTAGCCTAACACAGTTGTAGGGAAAATGCCTGAGTCTATTATAAAGGATGTGATAACATAACACTTAGAAAATATCAATGGGATTAGACAAAGTCAACATGAATTTATGAAAGGGAAATCATGTTTGACAAACCTACAGGAGTTTTTTGAGGATGTAACTGGTAGAGTAGATAAGGGAGAACCAGTGGATGTGATTTACTTGGATTTTCAGAAGGCCTTTGATAAAGTCCCACATAAGAGGTTAGTGTGCAAAATTAAAGCACATGGGATTGGGGGTAATATACTGGCATGGATTGAGAATTGGTTAACAGACAGGAAACAGAGAGTAGGAATAAATCGGTCTTTTTCAGGGTGGCAGGCAGTGACTAGTGGGGTACCACAGGGATCAGTGCTTGGGCCCCAGCTATTCACGATATATATCAATGATTTGGATGAGGGAACCAAGTGTAATATTTCCAAGTTTGCTGACAACACAAAACTAGGTGGGATCGTGAGTTGTGAGGAGGATGCAAAGAGGCTTCAAGGCGATGTAGACAAGTTGAGTGAGTGGGCAAATACATGGCAGATGAAGTATAACGTGGATAAATGTGAAGTTATCCACTTCGGAAGGAAAAACAGAAAGGCAGAGTATTATTTAAATGGTGATAGATTGGGGAATGTTGATGTACAAAGGGACCTGGGTGTCCTTGAACACCAGTCACTGAAAGCAAACATGCAGGTGCAGCAAGCAGTTAGGAAGGCAAATGGTATGTTGGCCTTCATTGCAAGAGGATTTGAGTACAGAAGCAAGGATGTCTTACTGCAGTTATATAGGGCCTTGGTGAGACCACACCTGGAGTATTGTGTGCAGTTTTGGTCTCCTTACCTAAGAAAGGATATACTTGCCATTGAGGGAGTGCAGCGAAGGTTCACCAGACTGATTCCTGGGATGGCAGGGCTGTCGTATGAGGAGAGATTGGGTCGACTCGGCCTGTATTCACTCGAGTTTAGAAGAATGAGAGGGGATCTCATTGAAACGTATAAAATTCTGACAGGGCTAGACAGACTGGATGCAGGGAGGATGTTTCCACTGGCTGGGGGGGGTCCAGAACGAGGGGTCACAGTCTCAGGATACGGGGTAGGACATTTAGGACTGAGATGAAGAGAAATTTCTTCACTCAGAGGATGGTGAACCTGTGGAATTCTCTACCACCGAAGGCTGAGGAGGTCACGTCACTAAATATATTTAAGAAGGAGCTAGATAGATTTTTAGACACAAAAGGCATCAAGGGGTATGGGGAGAGAGCAGGAATATGGTATTGAGATAGAGGATTAGCCATGATCATATTGGAGCAGGCTCCAAGGGCCGAATGGCCTATTCCTGCTATTATTTTCTATGTTTTCTATGTAACCTTTCCATGATACTATGACCGTAAATATGAGAGATCATTTAAACAATCTACTGCATTCATGATGGGATCAGCTGTGATGCTTCATAAACTGAATTAGTGCTTACTGTTTGGCACAAACGCTACAAGATGTTCTGTGTCACCTTGTCGCAGCTGAGATTTGTTACTCGTGTGCGGAAGGTAAAAACTGTTCATTTTAATAAGGGAACAATGATCGATAAAAAACGACCTAATATTTGGTATTGTTTCCAGCAGATCACTATAGTATTTCAGCAATCTTCTGCTATTATATTTTTGAATGGAACGTAAATGCTCCTTCCCAAGCACTACTCACTTCCAGTGGAGACTTGTCTCACTCCCACACCTTGTAATGTAAACTATATTCTACAGAAATTTCCTCCCCATTTTTAAGGAATGTATTTGCAATTTTGTCCAATCTTTCTGCCAACACACAAGCCTTTTCCATTTTCATTTCAGACCTTCTGTATTTGCAGGGTCTTCTCCTCCCTTTTTAAAACTTACCCCATTTTCTCGGTTTTTACGTTGTGCGGGCCCCTCACATCCTTTGTCACTGTCAGGTATTTATATCTTCTTTTATTCTGTTATTGCCTTTCCCATTGTCGCACTGAGATGATCATTTATATTATTTAACAGATTCCCAATTCTCTATTAAGCATTCTGTGGACCATTAAACCAATGAACTTACTCTCTGTGACGGGAGTATTTGATGCTTATTCCTCCCTCCCCTTCTATTTTGTTTTTTAACCCGATCAAAAAACTCGCTTTACTTTCAGCTCTCACTTCTGATGAAGGGTCTACCCCCCGAAACATTAACCTGTCGTTTCTCTATCGAGACGCTTTTGTTTCCAGCCTTTTCTGCTTTTATTTGGGATCTCCAGCGTTTGCCAGGTTCTTTTTCCTTGCCACTGTCTGCCCCCTTCCAGCCCTCTGCCGCTGCTGCTCTTGATTCCACACCAGGAGGTGCTCAAGCTCAGCCCAGAGATCCTGCTTTGCTGATCCTCCCCTTCCCTTGTGGGTAAATGTTTAATTGGTACCTTGCAGCAAGACATGCAGAGAATAAACTGCTTCGTGTGGAAGCCTCCAAACGTTGGCTCGTTTTAATAGCTAGTCTTGTTTTTAGTCTCCCAAGATCTTTCAGCATTTTAATTAGCTGTAAAAATACAGACAGCAGATGGTTACCAGCTGACAGCTAGGTAGAGGCTGGGAGCCTAGCGTGCTCAGAATGGTGGCTGTAGGTCTGATGAGAGGATATCCATCAGCGGCCAGAGCAGCTGATCTTCCAAAAGGGCACACAGATCAGACATGCGTAGACAGGTGAAATCTCTGCGATGGCCCATTGCGGAAGACAAATTTGGGGGGTAACTTTAATCTAACCTGTCCGGCGGGAAGCTGATGGGACGGGATCGACTGCCCCGATTTTACTTTCCATTGAAGGCATCGGGCCTGGTGTAAAATGGGCGGCTGATTCCGTCAGTTTCCCCATCGGGCGAGTTAAGATAAAATCCCCCCAAAGACTTGCCTCCCACCATGAGAATCTCGGTTACAAATGGCGCAGCTACAGGTACCCCTCAAGTTTCGAACTTCTTTCATGCTAAAGGCTCAGACTGACTCTCGCACTGGATCTATGGTCCAATCTGCAGCGTAATTACTCAATTCCTTCCTGCGATCCTTAAACTAAAAGTTCCCACCTCTGGAGCCAGCTGTAACTCTGGAGATTCACATCAGGCTGGCGTCAACAAAATACCACAAAAATTAACCAGGAACACTTCTCGACTTCCCGTAAATGCCGGCTGTTTAAAGTCCCGTGGACCCTGCCGAGGGGGCAAAGTGTGGCCAGGTGGGACTCCCGCCTTCTCATGATCCTGTCCCAAATCCCAGGGAGAGGGTCGGTTTAACAGTGAGGGTGTGCGCCCTGCGCTTGTAGCGGCTCTCGCCCCACTGAGCTGCCCGACACTCGGACTGGTGCCCGTCCGCTCCAAGGGAGGCTGAAGATGAGACCCCAAAAAATTATTTTAGGCCCCGCAGGGAGCAAAGGGGATTGATTCGCGGTCTCTGCAGCATTGTCGGAGCCTTCTTAAGACCCAGAATGGGATCTACGCCCCATGATTCTAGGAATCTGTTCAGTATCAGCTGGAGAGCTGAGCAGAGATCCTGAGGGAGCCTAGTAATCTGCGGGTGTAATGGTGGCAGGTCAATCAACTGCCCACCCTTCCCGGGCCACTATTTGGGGGCTTCTTCTGTGGAACCAACCCACCCCCGCCATAACACCCTCAGAGCTGTACCTGAGCACTTGACAACAAGTAAATGACATCTTGTCATATCAAAAGAAAGCACGCACCTGGGAATTACAGACCAGTTAGCACCATCTCAGTAAACCGTCAGTCACCAGCACCAGGGACTGGCAAATCACAGTCTCCCTGCGGGCTCTGAGAAACTGTCCAGTTATAAAGCTTCAGTTGTGGATGATGTCCTCAAAAGTTACCCGGTGCTCGTCTCCTGCGTTCAGACGCTGGAGGAGTAATCAGCACGGATTGAGAAGGTGTGGTCATGACTTGAAAATCTGATGGAATCCAGCTGAATAAAAACAGCAGGTAGCAGAGGGAGCTGATCAATGTGTAAAGCCACCAGTCCCGGTGACCAGCAGAGTTCTGGTCCTTACACTTGGTGCAATATTTTCCAATTTGCCAATGACATCAAGCTATCTGGCAAGGTGACAAATACAAGGGCGATAAACAGCATCCTGAAGTGATAAGCAAGCTGGGTCAAGGAATGGGGCAACAGTTTGAGGATAAGTCTGACAAATTAACGGGTAGAAGATCGGGGGGAGCGTGCCTGCGATTTCCGATACGTGCTCCCGTTGGGTGAGGCCCCGCACCGGGAACTTGCACTTTGAAGCCGATAAATGGAAGGCAGTACTGATTGGAACAGGAAACAGCAGGCATGGACACATACAGAAAGCCTGCCATTCCCCCAACATGGAGAAGGAGGAGGATTTGGGTTTGTCCACGATCGTTCACTGAAGGTTTCCAGTCCGTATGAAGCAGTCATCAACAAAGCAAATGAAATATTGGACTGCATCGCGAGGGCACTTGTTCAAAGAACTTCTCATCTTACACAGGTCACCGCGGCCACAACGAAACACCGGGGATGATAATGCGCCAGTGGTATCAGTGGAGCTGATCATGTCTTCTGTCCTCCAGAGTATGAGTGAGTTGGTCTTGCCCGATAGCACAAGGGCAGCTCACTTGAATGTTTTTCTGGTGCTCTCAGCGAGTCAGGCCAGGAGCAGCAGGGGGGTCAGGGAAGTCCCATCTCTGAGGTGTCTCACTGGCAAAATGGTCCCATGGAATTTTGAGACTAGCATTTTTTGCCTTTGGGGGAGCTGCACGCTGGTGGGCACCATTGATGTTTCCAGATGCTGGCTAAAGGACCTAGTGTTAAGTGTGAAGGTCATTTCAGTTCCATTGAGATATTACTCCCTCCTGCATGTCAGGGTCTAGCAGCTGACGCGGGTCAGGAAACCTGAATTTGATGAGGTGCAACCCTCGTTCCATGCGGTGCTCCAGGTAACCAGCAGATCTGCAGCACTCATAGTATCATAAGTGTGGGACAGCACAGGAGGAGGCCATTCGGCCCATCGTGCCTGTGCCGGCTCTGTGAAAGAGCTATCCAATTAGTCCCATTTCTCTGCTCTTTCCCATAGCCGTGTAAATTTTTTCCCTTCAAGTATTTATCTAATGTCCTTTTCGAGAGTTACTATAGACTGTTTCCACCACCATTTCAGGCAGCGCATTCCAGATCATAATCACTCGCTGCGTAAAAATATGTTTCCTCATGTCACCTCTGGCTCTTTTGCAGATCACCTTAAATCTGTGTCCTCTGGTTACCGACCCTTCTGCCACTGGAAAGAGTTTTTCCTTATTTACTCTATCAAAACCGTTCATGATTTTGAACACCTCTATCAAATATCCCCTTAACCTTCTCTGCTCTAAGGAGAGCAACCCCAGCTTCTCCAGTCTCTCCACATAACTGAAGTCCCTCATCCCTGGCACCATTCTCGTAAATCTCTTCTGCACTCTCTCCGAGGCCTTGACATCCTTCATAAAGTGTGGTGCTCAGAATTGAACACAATACTCCAGCTGAGGCCTAACCAGTGTTTTATAAAGGTTTAGCATAACTTCCTTGCTTTTGTACTCTATGCCTCTATTAATAAAGCCCAGGATCCCATTTGCTTTTTTAACAGCCTTCTCAACTTGTCCTGCCACCTTCAAAGATTTGTGAACATATACCCACAGGTCTCTCTGTTCCTGCACCCCTTTAAAATTGTACCATTTAGTTTACATTGCCTCTCCTCATTCTTTCTACCAAAATACATCACTTCATACATCTCTGCTTTAAATTTCATCTGCCATGTGTCTGCCCATTTCACCAGTCTGTTTATGTCCCCCTGAAGTCTGTTACTATCCTCCACATTGTTTACTACATTTCCAAGTTTCGTGTCATCTGGAAACTTTGAAATTATACCCTCTATACCCAAGTCCAGGTCATTAATATATATCAAAAAGAGCAGTGGTCCTAATACTGACCCCTGGGGAACACCACTGTAAACTTCCCTCCAGTGTGGAAAACAACCGTTCACCACTACTCTCTGCTTTCTGTCCCTTAGTCAATTTTGTATCCACGCTGCCACTGTCCCTCTAATCACATGGGCTTTAATTTTGCTAACAAGTCTATCATGTGATACTTTACTAAATGCCTTTTAAAAGTCCATATGCACCACATCAACCACACTACCCTCATCAACCCTCTCTGTTACTTCACCCTGCATTGGCTGGTAGTGTGTCCTGAGTGCCTGCCTCCTGTGCCCTTGAACCTCCCAGGGCCTCGGTCTCCTCTTTCAAAGTACCCAGTAAAAAGTGACTCGCCAAATTCATGCCCAAGTCTGCACCTTAATCCTTCTCTTTGGCGATATTTGTGAGCTCAGCTCACTGCTCCCTCTGACGCTTTCATGCCAACTTTAATTCTGCAAATTTAACGTGAAGAATGAATCAGTGCAAATTGCTTCTTAACAAGGACTTAGCAACAAAGATAATTGCCGCTGAGTCTGTGTGTTAATATACACTGCACCTGTTTACTGCCAGGTGCAATTGGAAGAAGAGAGGCAGAAATTAGTGTGCATCTCATTAATGCTAATGAACAAAATTGCTGCACCTTAATGTACAATCAGCCTGTGAGCTGTTTCTAATGCACTGAAGGAATCAACGGTCAGAGTGTTGCTGCATGCTACCGGAAGAGCCTACAATTATTCAAATAATCACTGTAATTCTCAGCTACAGCATGCAGTTTAGGAGGTGTTAGTGATCACGTGACATTATTCACTTCCCTTTGTTTCTGTTTTTCTTCGTGGATTCAGAATTAGCGCCTGGTGAAATTATTCAATCAGTTCTGCTTTATTACCAGTCATATATTCATTTAATAATTTCTGTCTTGTATTACTGCTTAATGTCACTATGATCTTTTGGGACCCTATTTTAATAATGTCTTGCATTCAAATACTTGATATTATACATGATTGATATAATTACAAACTGCACAGCCTCAATGGAAATTTAATTTGCTCAATATTCCTTGACAGCTGACGGACAACAATGCAGAGTTTGCAGTGAGTCAGTTGTGTGATAACATGGCCCAGGACCATTAGTGACCCATCTCCCCTTCACATGTCGTCCCGTCCAGACCACCTGCTCCAGGTGTCTCATGCCTTTTATTCCTCGCTCGCCTGACGACAGGTTGCCGACCACACCGGGACTCGGTGCTATACTCTCCCCTTTGCTTGCTCTGCAGCAAGAGCAGGTAAAGGATTGCTGCAAACACACAATCACAATCTGTAAACTTGACCTCATTCAAAACTCTGCTGCCCGTATCCTAACTCGCACCAAGTTCCGTTCTCCCATCATCCTTGTGCTCGCTGACCTACATTGGCTCCTGGTCTGGGAATGCCTCGATTTTAAAATTCTCATCCTTGTTTTCAAATCCCTCCATGGCCTCGCCCCTCCCTAGCTCTGTAACCTCCTCCAGCCCAATAACCATCCGAGATCTCTGCGCTCCTTCAACTCTGGCCTCTTGCGCATCCCCGATTTTCATCGCTTCACCATTGGCGACTGTGCCTTCAGCTGTCTAGGCCCTAAGCTCTGGAATTCCCTCCCTAAACCTCTCCACCTCTCTCTCCTCCTTTAAGACGCTCCTTAAAACCTACCTCTATGACCAAGCTTTTGGCCACCTGACCTAATATCTCCTTATGTGGCTCGGTGTCGAATTTTGTTTGATAATCACTCTTGTGAAGTGTCTCAGGATGTTTTACTCTGTTAAAGGCGCTATATAAATGCAAGTTTTTGTTGTTAGGAAGCAGGGTTACCCCAGCCTCTTTACCGCAAGTGAAAGTACTCAGTTAAAACAGAACTAACTCACTGAGCTATCAGCTAGGTCACCCGTTTCTCTGTCTGTGTGAAAGCACCTTATCTCCAATTGGCAACTGCAGTATTGAAATCAGAATCTCACTGTGTGAGGAATCGCAGACAGACTGCCATCCCGACACTTCATGGGTTTTTAAAAACTTCATTCTCAGGTTGTGGGTGTCGCTGGTAAGGCCGGTATTTATCGCCCATCCCAGGTTTAATACAACTGAGTGGCTTGCTAGGACATTTCAGAGGGCAGTTAAGAGACAACCACATTGGTGTGGGACTGGAGTCACATACAGGCCAGGCTGGGTAAGGCTTCCTGGTTTCCTTCCCGTAAAGGAATATTTATCCCTCAACTAACACCTAAAAACAGATTATCTGGCCATTATCATATTGTTGTTTGTGGGATCTTGCTGTGCGCAGATTGGCTGTCACGTTTCCCTACATTACGATAGTGACTACACTTCAAAAATTCGCTGTAAAGTGCTTTGGGCCGTCCTGAGGTCGTGATAGGTGCTATCTAAATGCAAGTCTTTCTTTCTTTAAAGGACGTTAGTGAACTGGTTGGTTGTTGAAGCATTCCTGAGACTGGCTGCTGAGCATGGCATTGGTTGGGGTTGAGACCATCTTTCGAAGAGCTGGTGGGTGAGTAAAGGATGGATTTACTGAGTATATTTTTGGCGGGATGGAAAATCGTGCCCACTGTTTCCCGACATGTGCAGCTGGCAGGCAAGGTTTGCCGTCTGCAGATCACACTCAGAAAATCGACCCTCCAGTCTCCAACGAACTTCTGGTACTCAACTTACTCTTCCTGATTGCTGGTAGGTGTGGCATTCCAAAAACCTTTCGCGAGTTTCCCGTAAAACTTATGGTGCAAAGCTGTTGGCCGTGTTGTAGGATTTTTATTCCATGTATCAGTCAGGTTTAAAGAATATATCTGACAGCTGGCAGCCATGTGTGTGCTGATTGTACACACAGAGGCTACGTGTGTCCTTTAAGCTATTGTTTCCTGGTTAGTACTCGCTCATCGAACACTGCTTCACCGTGTACGGTTTTGATCCCACAACGGCACACTGCAGAACAGTTGTTTTGGTAATAAAACCGGTAAAGTTATTTGTACTCGTTAAATATGAAGGGGGGATTTTACGCGCCTGTGCTTCTGGCAAGGAACCTCGCTCATCAGCAGTGCCTGTTCGACATTCAGTCACACACAGTCTACCATTGTCCAACATGAGAAGGTTAAAGGGAGATTTAATAGAGGTGTTCAAAATTATGAAGGGTTTTGATAGAATAGATAGGGGAGAAACTTTCTACTGGCAGAAGGGTCGGTAACCAGAGGACACAGATTTAAAATAATTGGCAAAAAAGCCGGGGGGAGAGGAGGAGAATTTTTTTTACGCAGCGAGTTGTTAGGATCTGGAATGTACTGCCTGAAAGGGTGGAGGAAGCAGATTCAATAATAACTTTCAAAAGGGAATTAGATAAATACTTGAAAAGGAAAAATTTACAGGGCTCTGGGGAAGGAGCATGGGTGTGGGACTAATTGGATAGCTCTTTCAAAGAGCCGGCACAGGCACGATGGGTCGAATGGCCTCCATCTGTGCAGTATGATTCTACACAGCCAAACACTAGTGAATATTTAAATAACGTGGCCTCCAAGTGGTAACGTGGAACTGTATAATTGCCGTTTAAATATATTTAAGAAAGTAGTTTAAACTGATGTATCTGGGGTTGAAATTCCTCTCTGTGTATAACTCGTACGTTAAATGAGCACTAACTGTTTTGCACTAACTCCTTACCCACTCTCCGGAACATGTGATTTTCAGCACAGCGACATTTGCAAGATGGGATTCGTTACAATGCACAGCCCATGGATGAGCTAATCAGCATGCAGCTCTATTAATGCCACAGAGTCACTCATTAATGAGCTAAAGAGAAGTTAAATGGTTCAGGTAATCCGACTGGGCAAGAATTAAATGACTGCGATACAGCAAAGTGAACAGGGCTCTCTGGGCTCCTCGGGCAGAGTGAGGAGCAGCCAGTTGCCCTTCAGAGGGACAAAGGGCACAAACCACCAAACACAAGGTGTGCCAGGCAGGGAAGGAAACACCCATTAAACCTAGGAAGTACATTTAAATAGGAGTAATATTGGCCCAGAGTTTGCTGTAGCAGGGCAACGGACGGTGCTCACCGTTAGTTAGACTCGCCCTCGCACGTTTAATCTCCATGATATTTTGCATTGGAAGTTGCTGGAAGTGGGAGATGGAAACGGCGCCATGCCCTCTACAGGGCATCTGGGATCTGTGTGAACAGGGCAAGCAACTGGGTATCTCCTAAACCAATCAGATTGAAGGACTGTGAAATTAATAGTGCAAGGACTGAGCAGGAAGTATAAATTACAGTGGGTGATTTCAATGTCAAGTCAGGTAAAGAAAGAGAATTAAAGAGAGGGAAAGAAAGATTGGATTAAGAGAGAGAAAAAAGAGACAGAAAGGAAAAGTAAAAAAAAATGTTAATTTAAAATTGTATTTTTTTTAAATCTCCAACAATTAAAACCTGAAGGATTGAGACTCCACACTTGTAATAGTTATTTTCCGTGCCAGAGAGGTTGACTGGCAGTAATTAACATTTATCACATCGTTAATAGGGTACTTAGACTGAAATGGACAAGTCTTAACTTTCTGTGGTGAGTTTAGTTAGCATCTACCGTGCAAATACAGGCACTTCAGGCCGTTCAATGCATTTCAATGGTGAGGCAGACAGAGAGATGCTGTTTTCGCAAAGCTAATGGCGGCATGGTGCATCTCAGACAGCAACTTCTGGATTTCCGCGTTTAACCGTGTATCTGCCTAATCCTCGCCTGAAGATGCTGTAGCATTTCCGCATAAATAACGGTGAGTGCCATTAGCTTCACCGTTAATTTGACAGCAAACTCTGGGCCTATATATACATCTATATAGACAATAGCTGTAGTAATAAATATATTTCATTACCTGTATTAATTATATATATTTCAATAGATGCACTAATATATAAGTAATACATTTCTGTAACTGTTCTAATATATATTTCAATAATTTTACTCACATATATACGCCTGATTTTCATCCCATTGATTTCAATGGAATTAGGAATCAGGCAGGTTTTATAATGGGAAGGCAATCTCCTCTGCCAGTGAAGGTGCAAATAACTCCCACTCTGCAGTGAGTCATGTACAAGAAGATCCCAAACAATGGCTTAAATTCCTAATCTCATACTTGAGTATAAACGTCAAACAGAAATGGTGTTTTCATGGGCAGGAGTCATGTTTCCATGGCTCAGTTTCTTAAAGCAGTTCAATGCTTTCATCAGGTAAAATGAGTTGCGATATATGAACATTTAATGAATTTATGGAAACAAATATCTGTTCAGTTTTGTACTTCTGATGAATTATTCATTTCGGAAAGGGAGTGTCACAGTAAACGGCGACCAAACTCTCAGTTTCCCCCAGCACAGACTCACTTCAACATCAATTAGCTACTTGAAAAGGCTGAGATCCGTATATAAACAGATCAATGCGGACCTGTGCATGTGATTGAATAGCAAAACAAACATGATTTTCATTCACCTCAAGTATTTAATTCTGTAAAAGGAAGCGACTGTGAAGCAAGCCCGATGAGATCTGCTCGAAGATCAGCCGAGATTGGCCCTCGGGCCTCATTGCCATGAAACTGGAGAGCTGGAGGCACCAATCGGGTGTCCTAATCCAGCTCACCGGCTGGGCCCAGAGCAAGATTGTCAGGCTCGGGCACCGGGAGTGGCCCTCAGATAGGTCCTGGGATGGAGAGAGAGACATTGGGCCGGGGGTGGGGGGAGGGTGAGTGTGGGCCATGGGTGGGGGGGAGGGGTGAGTGTGGGCTGTGGGGGGGGAGGGGTGAGTGTGGGCTGTGTGGGGGGAGGGGTGAGTGTGGGCTGTGTGGGGGGGGGCAGTGTGGGCTGTGTGGGGGGGAAGGGGTGAGTGTGGGCTGTGTTGGGGGGAAGGGGTGAGTTTGGGCTGTGTTGGGGGGAAGGGGTGAGTGTGAGATGTGTGGGGGGAGGGGGGAGTGTGGGCTGTGGAGGGGGGGCAGTGTGGGGGGAGGGGTGAGTGTGGGCTGTGGGGGGGGAGGGGTGAGTGTGGGCTGTGGGGGAGGGGTGAGTGTGGGCCGTGGGGGGGGAGGGGTGAGTGTGGGCTGTGGGGGAGGGTGAGTGTGGGCCGTGGGGGGGGGGGTGAGTGTGGGCTGTGGGGGGAGGGGTGAGTGTGGGCTGTGGGGGAGGGGTGAGTGTGGGCCGTGGGGGAGGGGTGAGTGTGGGCTGTGTGGGGGGTTTGGGTGGGGGGGGGAGTGTGGGCTGTGGGGGAGGGGTGAGTGTGGGCCGTAGGGGGGAGGGGTGAGTGTGTGCTGTGGGGGAGGGGTGAGTGTGTGCTGTGGGGGAGGGGTGAGTGTGGGCTGTGTGGGGGGAGGGGTGAGTGTGGGCTGTGGGGGGGGAGGGGTGAGTGTGGGCTGTGGGGGGGGAGGGGTGAGTGTGGGCTGTGGGGGAGGGGTGAGTGTGGGCTGTTGGGAGGGGGGGAGTGTGGGCCAGCAATATTGCTCTTGCTTGTCCTGGCTTCACATGCAGGTAAGATAAAAAACCGTTTGCTTACTTTGCCTTCGGGTTTTTGACCTTTTCGGAGAGGGGTCCTTAAACACAGGCCCCTCATTAGCATACTCAAGGGGTCTAACGCCTGTTTAAGGTAGCCGCTAGGTGCGCCTGAATATCGTTCGAGGCAATATAGTGTTGGACATATTTCAGGCGCCCCTTGGAGAGTGGGACGTAGCCCCTGAAATTGGACCTTTTCCCCCTGTTCCGTTCCTGAAGTACGGGTGAAACCAAGTCCAATTTCTCCACCAGGGTGTGTCGAATAAGAAGCATAAGAAATAGGAGCAGGAGTAGGCCATATGGCCCCTCAATCCTGCTCCACCATTCAACCAGATCATGGCTGATCTTCAACCTCAACTCCACTTTCCTGCCGATCCCCATATCCCCTTGATTCCCCTAGAGTCCAAAAATCTATCGATCTCAGTCTTGAATATACTCAACGGCTGAGCATCCACAGCCCTCTGGGGTAAAGAATTCCAAATATTCTCAACCCTCTGAGTGAAGAAAATCCTCCTCATCTCAGTCTTAAATGTCTGACCCCTTATCCTGAGACTATGCCCCCTAGTTCTAGACTCTCCAGCCAGGGGAAACAACCTCTCAGCATCTACCCTGTCAAGCCCCCTCAGAATCTTATATGTTTCAATGAGATCACCTCTCATTCTTCTAAACTCCAGAGAGTATAGGCCCATTCTACTCAATCTCTCCTCACAGGACAACCCTCTCATCCCAGGAATCATTCTCCTGCATTTTGCAGCTCACCTGACCTGCTGTAACTCTGCCCCAAGCAGCTGGTAACAAAGAGCCTTTTAGCTTGCTGACAACATTTTTAGTTCGAAAATATTCTAAAAACAACCAAATGAAAATAAAACCATATTGCAAGAATAAATGCCGTGTTCTTTGATTCACACAGCTTTTATTTCACAGGCTCTGTAGTTTTCATAGATTTGCAACACAGGAGGAGGCCATTCGGCCCATTGTGCCTGTCCTGGTGATAGCTCTTCAACTGGCGCTGTCTACTCTCAGCCTATTTTCCGTTTTTTTCCCCCAAATCCTTCTGTATTTGTCCTTTTCAAATGATTCTACAATTCCACTTTAAATGATGGTATTGGGGTCGATGATAAGACCAAGGTACAGCAGCAGCGGGACTCTTGTGCATGGGGTGCAGGCCGCATACTCACCCATAACCCATCATGTGAGGTCAGCTCATTTAAATATTTGGATAGCACACAACGCATGAGGTACAGGGCCTGATCCAACGATAGGCGTTACCTTTCCTTTCTGCAATTTTCACTGTTTGGTTGAACAAAGCAACGACTTGGATCAAGTGTAAGAACATAACAGCCGTGGCTCAGTGGGTAGCACTCTGGCTTCTGAGTCAGAAGGTTGTGGATTTAAATTCCACCACAGGAATTGAGCACATAATCTGGGCTGACACTCCAGAGCAGTACTGAGGGAGTGCTGCACTGTCGGAGGCACTAACTTTTGGATGAGACGTTAAACCGAGGCCCCGTCTGCCACCTCAGGTGGACGTAAAAGATCCCATGGCACTATTTCAAAGAGGAACATGGACATTCTCCCCAGTGTCCTGGCCAATATTTATCCCTCTACCAACATCATTAAAAACAGATTATCTGGTCATTATCACTTTGCTGTTTGTGGGACCTTGCTGTGCTCAAATTGTCTGCTGCGTTTCCTACATTACAACAGTGACTACACTTCAAAAAGTACTTCATTGGCTGTAAAGTGCTTTGGGACATCCTGAGGTCGTGAAAGGTGCTATATAAATGCAAATTCTTTTTTTCGTTAATGAGTAAAGGCCAATCTGCCCATTGCAGCTCATTCCTCTTACACAGTAACTGTCCCATCATGGAAACCAATTGGAATAATATCAATGTAATCATAAAAATCTTCCAAGGAAATGATTGAAAAAAACTTCCCCCAAATTACTGTCACATACAGAGAAGCTGAAAATGTCAGACAATCACAATTATGAACAGCAGAACGACAGCATCACATGCAACAGGTGAAGGGAAAATAGAAGATGGCTCAATGTGACCAGGAGTAACAGTGCTGACTGACTGTCAGAAATACACTGTCACATGGTGATAATTAGATAGCTCCTTCGAAGAGCCGGCACAGGCACGATGGGCCGAATGGCCTCCTCCTGTACTGTACCTACTATAATACTGTGACATTCCTGATTTCTGTTTACAGATAAGTGGATTTAACTTTGTCAATGAACAAAGGGAATAAAAGCAAGAATAAACCAACAACAGCTTGCATTTATATAGCGCCTGTAACATAGTAAAACGATAAGACAGATAAAACATTAGGGCAGATTCTCCTGATCCTGTACTTGGATGTAACGAATCAACTGGGTGCAGAGCACAGAGGATCCCACTCCAGAAACAGCCCAAGCATGATTCTCTGCCCATGAATTTAAATGGACGAGAAATCAGGTGAGGTCTGTTACTGGCCGGGTCCTCCCCACCCTGGTTTTCCGCTACATGTTCCACTCTGGTGCTAATGGAATTCAATCCGGAGAAGTGTGAGGTAATGCATTTGGGGAGGGCAAACAAGGCAGGGAATACACAATAAATGGGACGATACTGAGAGGTGTAGAGGAACAAAGGGACCTTGGAGTGCATGTCCACAGATCCCTGAAGGTAGCGGAACAGGTAGATAAGGTGGTTAAGAAGGCATATGGGATACTTTCCTTTATTAGCCGAGGCATAGAATATAAGAGCAGGGAGGTTATGCTAGAACTGTATAAAACGCTATTTAGGCCACAGCTTGAATACTGTGTTCAGTTCTGGTCACCACATTACAGGAAAGATGTGAATGCACTAGAGAGGGTACAGAGGAGATTTACAAGGATGAGGAAAGATTGGATAGGCTTGGGTTGCTTTCTCTGAAACAGAGGAGGCTGAGGGGAGATTTAATTGAGGAGTATAAAATTATGAGGGGCCTAGATAGAGTGGTTAGGAAGGACCTATTTCCCTTAGCAGAGAGGTAAATAACCAGGGGGTATAGATTTAAAGTAATTGGTAGAAGGATTAGAGGGGAGTTGAGGAGAACTTTTTTCACCCAGAGGGTGGTGGGGGTCTGGAACTCACTGCCTGAAAGGGTGGTAGAGGCAGAAACCCTCATCGCATTTAAAAAACTACTTGGATGTGCACCTGAAGTCCTGTAACCTACAAGGCTATGAAAGTGGGATTAGGCTGGGTAGCTCTTTTTTGGCTGGTACAGAAACGATGGGCCAAATGACCTCCTTCTGTGCCATAAATTTCTATGATTCTACTTTACACCCAAGTACATTAAGAGTGAAATCTGCCCCGGCAGGTCTAGTTTCTTTGGCAAACACAACTACAAAAAGATGGCAGCGAGTCATCGTTAATTACCCAGGAAACTGTGGGCTGGTCTGTCCTCTACCACTCGGATTCTCCTCGCTCCGACAGGGATCACAGTGGCTTCTACGTAACCTGAGGCAACAAAGGTTAAATAATCAGGAGGGTCCAGCAAGAATGGCATTCAGCAGCTTTCTTTCCAAGGTCTCAATCCAGGAATCACGTAAAGAATGAACACAGTCTAAACCACATAAAGAAACTACACGCGATGCCTGGTTTGGATGCTAACCAATTATACAGGCTGAGTCTGAAGAATGGTGGGACTCTTTTGAAATATACAATTAGATGTCATGCTGAGAAGCTACTGGTTGGCAGGAATGAGCTGTTAGCCAAAGAGAATTTTCAGCACAACCACAGTCAGTGGGTCCTTCAGACACTCAGTAAAGCTAGTTTTACCAGGCTCTAATATACATGGTTGATTTCAGCTCGCTCAAGGATCGTATTTCAGAAGGTATCACTGTTCTTAACGGGACTTAATCGGTTCCTCAATTCTGGTTAATCTGTTCTCAGGATGTGGGTGTCACTGTCAAGATCGGCATTTATTGCCCATCTTTCGTTGCCCTGAGAAGATGGTGTTGGGCTTTCTCTGTGAACCGCTGCAGACCTTGAGGTGATGATGGTGTTAGGTGGGGAATTCTTGTGTAAATGGAGTGAGGAGGGGAGAAAAATTTTGACAGGGTGCATTTCACAACTTGCTATTACCTCATTTTTTCAAAAAAAAGCAGAAGTGTTTCGTTGTTTACATTTTATGCAAGTATCATTCATAAAAATATCAATATAAAAATTACATTTCACTTCAAATTCATCTTAGTGCCCATCCAGATGACAACAACTGGAAGTGTAACTTTGCCTCAAAAGTTAACAGCCTTTCTATTCATTGTTGCAATTTCCACATCTTTGCTATGTTGATGATCAGATACCGTATTGATTTCAGGAGTTAATACTGTTTGGATGCACAAAGGAGAAACCCAGGGATGTTATCACTGCTCACTCACCAGGGTCACATTCAATCATCAGCCATGGCTCAGTGACAGCATTCTCACCTCTGAGTCAGTAGGTTATAGGTTCAAGCCCCACTCCAGAGACTTGAGCCCATAATCTTGACTGACACTCCAGTGCAGTACTGTCGGAGATGCTGTTTCTCAGATGAGACCTAAAACCGAGGCCCTGCCATCTCAGGTGGATGTAAACAAGACAACGGCCCTATTTTGAAGAAGATGTAGGAGTTCTCCTAGAGTCCTGACCAATTATTTCTCCCTCAACCAACATCATTAAAACAAGTTATCTGGTCATTCATCACATTGCTGTTTGTGGGATCTTGCTGTGCACAAATTAGTTGCTGGGTTTCCTGAATTACAACAGTGACTACACTTCAGAAGTACTTAATTGGCTGTAAAACGCATTGGGATGTCCTGAGGACGTGAAAGGCGCTATATAAATGCAAGTACATTCATTCTTCCTGGAAGCTTGACGCTAACGCTTACAGAAATATGAGGGAGTGGGGCTAAATTGTTCTTAAAATGTTGTCTTTTTCTCAAATGACTATTGACCAAAAATTAAGTTCACAGTGTACTTTATCAACTGTAGCTGAGGGAGGTGTTTCTGAAGCACAGCCAATATAAAGGTAGTTTTTAGGAACTGGAAAAATGCGATTGAATTCTCCTTTAATGTTTGCCTAAGTTTGACAAGGAATCCCAAGATTGCATTCTGAAAGATCATCATTATTTTTGCTTCGGATCCAATATTACTTTGGACGACAGATAATTCCTAAAGCTTTCAGTGAATTGGCTTATAGTAGCCATGAGTAATAGTTCTTTACACCCTCCCTCCCCCATTGCCTCTTCCAACTCTCCCTCGGCAGCCTTCCATCCCCTTCCGAGTCCTGCAATCCCCTGACTCTGCCCATCTGTACATTGTCTCTCCCTCTGCTCCACTGTCGGTGGCAGAGCCTTCAGTTGTCTCAACACTACTCTCTGGAAGTCCCTCTCTCATGCCCTCTGCCTCGCTATCTCCCTCTCTGTAAAAGCCTTCTCAAGACAAACTTCTTGGATCAAGTATCACAGACACCTCTCCTACCCCTGCCACAAATGCTTGGCTTCCACTCTCCTGCTCTGTGAAGTGCCTTGGGCTGTTTTTTCCACGTTGAGAGGCTCTGATTTAGAGCTGCAATGCATAATCCACCATTTCAAAATTTAAAAAATCATCAAAAAATTGCATTTGTCATTTGATAGAAAATATTAGGCAGATAAGGAAGACGAATGTAATGTAAACTTCTCCATCATCTGCCGCCCACAGAGAACTACCAGACTGAACTAAGCCGGCCAAAGTGACTGACATCACTTTCTGGATAAACGTAAGGAGGCCGTTCTGTGTGTGGTCTTGAGACAGTTCATCATCGACATTTCCTAGTGCAAAGAACAGCACTGATTTAATACTGGATAGTTTGTATGTTGTCTATTCAAGCTAAACAATTTACATAGAATTACATAGAGTGTACAGCATAGCAACAGGCCATTCGGCCCAACTGGTCCATGCTGGCATTTATGCTCCACACGAGCCTCCTCCCACTCCTCTTCATCTAATCCTATCAGCATAACCTTCTATTCCTTTCTCCCTCATGAGTTTATCTAGCTTCCCTTTAAATGCATCTATGCTATTCACCTCAACTACTCCTTGTGATAGCACATTCCACATTCTAACCATTCTTTGGGAAAAGAAGTTTCTCCTGAATTCCCTAATGGATTTATTAGTGACTATCTTATATTTATTCCCTAGTTTTGAACTCCTCCACAAGCAGAAACATTTTATCTACGTCTACCTGATCAAACCCTTTCATGATTTTAAAGACCTCTATTATTATTTATTATCAGATCTGAGTCTTTCAGAACCTGAGAGAAATCCAACCAATCTTTATCCAGCATCCAATCCTCGCGGACCCTTGGCGGTCCTGCGCACTACTCATGTTCCATGTACTCCCTGCGTCCTGTCATCAATTCTAGATACTAAACTAAAACTAAATATGCAAAGCAAACCAGGAATATGTGCAAAGTTCATCAAATTCTTATCTTCCCCTCCAGGGAATGAAGTACACGCTGACATGTAGCAAGCTGAAACAGCCCCAGGAATATTTCACAAGGTTTACTGAACTCTACATTGGCCCAGAAATTGCCTAGAAAACAACGGTGAGCTCAACAGCTTTCCCCGTTGCTAGTGGCGAAATGGCGGAGCAACTTCCAGCGTTCACACATGTACAGTGAAACGTGAAAATCCGGAACTTGCTCCTTCTGGTTTGCCGGCGATATGACAGCTTCGAATTAAAGGTATATCGCACACTGCAATTGGAGAAATCATTGAACCAGCGCCAACTTGCTCATCTGCTCAGCTGTAAAGTAACTAATATTGTCACAAAACAGGTACACTTAAAAATACCAGATCTAAACTAAGTTTTAACATAAGTCTTAATGACTGCCAAACAGCTAAAAATTAACTTTTAAAAATGTAGAGTCTCATTACTCCTTATTTTAATAGTTTTTGGTCATTAAAACATTTTTCTTTAAAAATTAGAACAATTTTTTTTTACTTTTCCCTTCTGTCTCTTATTTAATCGATTATTTCTTACCCTCTCTTTTTTTGCTCTCTATAACTGTTTTCACAAATGATTGTAATGTTGTACCTTTCATTCCTAGATTTAACATTCCAGCTTGCAGAGACTCTTCGCAGCTTGTCAAAAATGCTGCAATCTGATTGCTCGAGGGGAGAGAGCGATCCTCTCGCTTCTCCAATGGGTCCTAGCTTCCCTGGAATTAATGTTGGGCTCTTATCCTATTAGAGGACGTGCACCCAGTAAAGACCACGGTAAGTTAGTGGGTTAATATAAAACTATGGAGCGGCGAACCACCAGCAATTTCTGGGCTATTTTGCGCTGCTTTAGTCCTTGAGCACTGCTTTAAATATACATCTTGCTGCGGGGTGAATTGACCGATGCTGCACCCCAAGGGAGTGGGGATCTCACTCAAGACGGGTGGGTCACAGATAGGTCCCTTAGCATTATAGAACCGATTCTGCAACTTGTGCCCCTCCCTACTGAGGGTCGAAGCAGAATCAATGAAATTACACTCGTTTTGGTCATTTCTGCCACAGCCATTTGCGCTTATGTAGCACCTTACATAATGTGTCAAGATCCTTTACAAAAAGGACGTGGGGAAGAAGCGGCACCAAATGGGAGTTGGGAGAACAAGGTGGAGGGACAGACACTGAGTATGAGTTAGGAGAAGAGGTGGGGGAGATAACCAAAGGTGTGACTGAAGAGGTAAGTTTTGAGGCTGGAGAGAGGTTGCGATGGGGAGGGGTTCAGGTGGGGACTCCAGAGCACTGGGCTGTAATTGAGGGGGCGATTTTAATGTATTCGGGAACTAGTCGAGGTGGGTGAAGGTGGGTGATAGGTAAGTGGGATTAAAACGGGATAAGGTGTAGGTGAACGAGATTGGAATTTATTAAGGATGAAGTTCAGGAAGCCTACAAGGAGACCATTTAAGAAATCAAACGAAGTGACGAACATGTGGATGAGGGTTTTAACAGCATTGTGAGGAAGGTATCGATGGAGGTGGGCAATGTTACAAAGGTGGAACAGATGGTCTTGGTGATGGTTAGGATATTGGGTTTGTTGGAGCTCAGCTCAGAGTCAAAGAGAACATTGGGGTTACCGGCTGTCAGGTTCAGCCTCAGTAAAGAGGTGGGGAGGCAGATGGAATTGGTCGAGTGTGTGGAGTTTCTGGTGGAAGGCAAATGGGGTAGTTTTGCTTTGCCAATGTTCAGCGGAGCTGGACCACAGAGGAGAGATGGTGGAGGAGGATGGGGTGGTGAACTGTGCTGAATGTGGCAGAAAGGCCAAGGAGGGATAATGAGTTGTGGTTGAAACCACAAAGAATGTCGCTGGTGACTTTGGCTAGCACCATCTCTATAGGCAGGATGAAAGATTGATGGGATTTGAACAGGGATTGGTGGAGGGATGAGCTCAGAGCTGAGTGTAAATTGGACCAAAGGAGAGTTCTTGCAATGCTTGTCTTGCAAAACAAATAACTTCAGGTCATTAACACTGCTCCCATTTTTTCGGTCAGTGAGCGCTGGTAATGGTTCTGCTGCTGCCATTTACAGCTAAGCTGATTAATCTTTTGTTTCTTAACCTATCCCATTACCACCTTCCTTGCCTCGCACCATCATCCCTTTTGTCATTTAATCACTCCTGTCCTCCACCCTATCACAGACCTTCCCTTTTGTTCTTTCCTCACCTTCCTTCTTTCCCTGGCTCTGTACTTGCTTAAAAACTTTAACTCTTTTAACATCTTCCAGTTCTGAAGAAAGGTCTTCGACCTGAAACGTTAACTCTGTTTCTTTCCCCACAGATCCTGCCTCACTTGCTGAGCTTCTCCAGCATCTTCTGTTTTTATTTCAGGTTTCCAGCATCCGCAGTATTTTGTTTTTGAAAACAAATCTACTGTCCGGTGAGAGATAGTCACAGACATTCAATTAAAATCAGAAGTTGGTTTTTATTGAGAAAGAAAGAGAGAAAGAAAAAAAGAAAAAGAAAAGAAGTTTGGTTTTCATGATCTCAGGATATTCCAAACACGGCAGCCAATTTGTGCACAGCAAGGTCCCACAGCAATGAGATAATGATTATGCGATCTGTTTTTCTGGTGTCGGTAAAGTGATAAATATTGGCCAGGACACTGGAAGAACACACATGTGTTTCTTCAAGCAGTGCAATGTGCTCTTTTATATCCACCTCAACAGGCAGATGGGGCCTCAGTTTAATGGCTTACTCAAAAGAGGGATCCTCTAACAAAGTAGCCCTCCCTCAGTACTGCACTGATGTGTCTAGATTATGTACTCAAGTCCCTGGAGTGTGGCTTGAATCTACCACGTTCTAACTCAGAGGCGAAAGTGCTACCACTGAGCCAAGAACAAATAGAAAAAAAACACTGTTGAGAGGGTGACTGGTGCTCCTCGGCCTCCATCGGTGCTCCTCTGTAACCCACCACTTGTTTGGTGACTCATCCATTAACTTTCCTCCCTCTGCGTGGGGTCTCACCAGGCCTCTCAGTGGTAGCACTCTCGCTCCCGAGTCAGAAGGTCGTGGGTTCAAGCTCCATTCCAGAGACGAGAAGTGTGACGCATCAGTGCAGTACTGAGGGAGTGCCGTACTGTCGAAGGTGCCGTCTTTCAGATGAGACATTAAACTGAGGCCGCGTCTGCCCTCTCAGGTGGACGTAAAAGACCCCACGGCACTATTTAAAAAGAGCGGGGAGTTTTCCCAGCATTCATCTCTTAACCAACAACCAGGTTATCTGGTCATTATCACATTGCTGTTTGTGGGGCCTTGCTGCTCGCAAATTGGCTGTCGCGCTTCCTACATTACAACAGCGACCCCACTTAAAAATTACTTAATTGTCTGTAAAGCACTTTGGGACGTCCTGAAGCTGTGAAAGGCATGATATAAAAGCAAGTTCTGTCTCTCTTTCTCTCTGCGCATGGAGACGTGGCTGAGATCTGGAACTGAACAGATGGAGGACTGCAGCAGTGTGTCTCTGTGCACTGTGCCAGCTGGAAAATATCATCATCTTAAATTATTAGGATTGGAAGTCACATAAATACAAGTGAAAGCTTTCCACTTATGCACGTAATGGATGAAAAGTCAAGGCAGCATGTGTGATCTCCTAATATGTGCGGAGAATTTACCTGACAGCTCACCTGGGATCAAAGCACCTGTGAAAGAGGCCTCCTTAAAATAAAGTTTGAATAAAATTCAACAAAACATTGTGAAGTTATTGAGGCGTTACAGGATGTTAAAGCAGTCTAACAGCTCAGCTGAGAGGAAGCAACGAAGAATCACTTGGTAATTTGGATGAAAATCTAAAAGTAAGTTATGGTGATCAACCATTTCACATTGATCCGCGAATGTAGACGGTTCAAAGCAAACCACCTTTAGAAAGAGGCCTTGTGACTACTGAGAGAATTAAAGCACACGTATATATACCGTGAAGTTGTGAGGTATAATTATTGATCTGATGGTGCTTCTTGCAGCAAGGTGTTTGCTTCAGTGCCCCAGAGGAGAGGTCGGTAGAGGTGGCATTTCAAAATTAAAATCTAAACTCATCTTCTGTTCTCCTGAGAAATAAAATCCTTATTTAAGATCTCAAAGGGGTGAAACTGGTCTTCAACCGAAGCATGAGACAAGCTCGAGACGGATCAGCAGCCCGATTCACAATGCGCTCGGTTTACTTTCCCACTGACTTCAACGTAAAAGAAAATCGAGTGCAGTGTAAAAATGAGCTGCTGATTCACTATCACAGTATACTAGGTTTGCACACTATTGCTGAAAACCAATTTCACTCCCCAAGAGTTTGATGAGAGGCTTTCGACTGTCAAGTCGGATGGACACACGAGAAAGAATTTTCCACTTTTACAGATGGGCGTCAGATGCACGTGCCGCGCCCGAATATCTAGGATACTGGCATCCCGGGATCTGCACGTCGGGAATGCTCACCGCCGACCCCACTGGAGTATCTGGGGTCAGCCTGAGTTCCCCTAATTGACAATTTGCTGGCGGGGCATCTTGGGAGTTCAGCAGAGTGAGGGCGGCTTTATGACCCCGACCAAAGTGAGAAATTTTAAAGGGTCCATTGATCCCCTTCTGAAAGGGTCCAACCAGCCCGAAAGGCTGGTGAAGTTCTTTGACGGGGGTCCAGACCAAGACACAGATCTGGATCCCCAGGTTGTGCTCCATTTCCACCAGCTGGGAGGCCAGTAGGCCACCTTTCACTCTGTGTTTCAGCAGCTCAGTGGATCCCAGGCTGAGGCCAAGGAAACTCCTAAGAACATAAGGAATAGGAGCAGGAGTAGGCCACACGGCCCCTCGAGCCTGCTCCGCCATTCAATCAGGTCATGGCTGATCTTCAACCTCAACTCCACTTTCCTGCCCGATCCCCATATCCCTTGATTCCCCTAGAGTCCAAAAATCTATCAATCTCAGTCTTGAATATACTCAACGACTAAGCACCCACAGCCCTCTGGGGTAGAGAATTCCAAAGATTCACAAGAAATTCCTCCTCATCTCAGTCCTAAATCTCCGACCCCTTTATCTTGACACTTTGTCCCCTAGTTCTAGACTCTCCAGCCAGGGGAAACAGCCTCTCAGCATCAACCCTGTCAAGCCCCCTCAGAATCTTATATGTTTCAATGAGATCACCTCTCATTCTTCTAAACTCCAGAGAGAATAGACAAATTCTACTCAATCTCTCCTCATCCCAGGAATCAATATAGTGAACCTTCACTGCACCACCTTCAAGGCAAATATATCCTTCCTTGGATAAGGAGACCAAAACTCCACACAGCCCACTCCCCGGCCACACCCTCTCTGACAGAGGTCTCACCCCAAACGCATCTTCATGGATGCTCACAGTGGAGGCTAGGAGCCTTCTGTATTTGGCTGCTGCCTGAAATCGAGGGGCTTTCTGCCACACTTGCCCCGACTTAGAGCAGGATTGCCCCGGAAGACCCATGGATCTTTGGGGAATTGCTTCCACTCTGTTGAAAGGATGCTCCGTGTCTAATTAGTTTCACATCCTCTGAAGTGTTCTGAATTTATTCAAGCAACAAATCAGTATTCAAGGGCAGAGAGTTGGTGGATACAATTCAGGATACCTCACAAAGGCCGATTCATAGAAACATAGAGCGGTTACATCACTGAAGGAGGCCCGTTGAGCCCGTGCCGGCTCTCTTCAGGAGCAATCCAGCTGGTACCAGTCCCCCGCCCTTTACCCGTAGCCCTGCAAATTTTTCCACTTCAAATACTTATCCAGTTCCCTTTTGAAGGCCATGATTGAATCTGCCTCCACCACCCCCTCAGGCAGTGCGTTCCAGATCATAACCACTCGCTGTGTAAAAATGTTTTTCCTCATGTCGCCTTTGGTTCTCTTGCCAATCACATTAAATCTGTGTCCTTTGGTTCATGACCCTTCCGCCAGTTGGAACAGTTTCTGTGTTTCTACTCTGTCCAGACCCCTCATGATTTTGAACACCTCGATCAAATCTCCTCTCAACCTTCTCTGCTCTAAGGAGAACAATCCCAGCTTCTCCAGCCTATCCACTGAAGTCCTTCATCCCTGGAACCATTCCAGTAAATCTTTTCTGCACCTCTCTAAGGCCTTCACGTCCTTCCTAAAGTGCGGTGCCCAGAATTGGACACAATACTCCAGCTGTGGCCGAACCAGTGTTTTATAAAGGTTCAACATAACTTCCTTGCTTTTGTACTCTATGCCTCTATTTATAAAGCCCAGGATCCCGTATGCTTTTTTAACCAATTTCTCAACCTGCCCTGCCATCTTCAACGATTTGTGCACATATACCCCCGGATCTCCCTGTTCCTGCACCCCCTTTAGAATTGTATCCTTTAATTTGTATTGTCTCTCCTCATCCTTCCTACCAAAATGTATCATGTCGCGCTTCTCTGCGTTAAATTTCATCTGCCACGTGTCCGCCCATTCCACCAGCCTGTCTATATCCTCTTGAAGTTTATCACTACCCTCCTCACTGTTCACTACCCTGCCAAGCTTTGTGCCATCTGCAAATTTTGAAATTGTGCCCTGTACACCCAAGTCCAAGTCATTAATATATATCAAGAAAAGCAGTGGTCCTAATACCGACCCCTGGGGGACACCACTGTACACCTCCCTCCAGTCCAAAAAACAACCAATCACCAATACTCTCTGTTTCATGTCTCTTAGCCAATTTCGTATCCATGCTGCCACTGCCCCTTTTATTCCATGGGTTTGAACTTTGCGGACAAGCCTATTATGTTGCACTTTAACAAACGCCTTCTGGAAGTCCATATACACAACATCAAACGCATTGCCCTCATCGACCCCCTCTGTTATCTCATCAAAAAACTCAATCAAGTTAGTTAAACACAATTTGCCTTTAACAAATCCGTTATGGCTTTTCTTAATTAATCTACACTTGTCCAAGTGACTGTTAATTTTGTCCCGGATTATTGTTTCAAAAAGTTTCCCCACCACCGAGGTTAAACTGACTGCCGGTTTTATCCTTACACCCTTTTTTGCAATTCTCCAGTCGTCTGGCACCATCCCCGTATCGAAGGAGAATTGGGAGATTATGGCCAGTACCTCTGCAATTTCCACCCTTACTTCCCTCAACAACCTAGGGTGCATCTCATTGGACCTGGTGACTTATCTATTTTAAGTACAGCCAGCCTTTCTAGTACCTCCTCTTTATCAACTTTTAGCCCATTCAGTACCTCAACTATCTCCTCTTTTACTGTGACTTTGGCAGCATCTTCTTCCTTGGTAAAGACAGATGTAAAGTACTGATTTAGTATCTCAGCCATGCCCTCTGCCTCCATGTGTAGATCTCCTTTTTGGTTCCTGATCGGCCCCACTCCTCCTCTTACTACCCGTTTACTATTTATATGCTTATAGAAGACTTTTGGATTCCCTTTTTATGTTGGCCGCCAGTCTATTCTCACACTCTCTCTTTGCCCCTCTTATTTCCTTTTTCACTTCCCCTCTGAACTTTCTATATTCAGCCTGGTTCTCACTTATATTATCAACCTGACATCTGTCATAAACCCACTTTCTCTTACTCTTGCTTCATCTTACTCTCTATCTCTTTCGTCATCCAGGGAGCTCTGGTTTTGGTTGCCCAGCCTTTACCCCTTGTGGGAAAGTACCTAGACTGTATCCAAACCATTTCCTCTTTAAAGGCCGCCCAATGTTCGATTACAGTTTTGCTTGCTAATCTTTGATTCCAATTTATCCGGGCCAGATCCATTCTCAACCCACTGAAATTGGCCCTCCTCTAATTGAGTATTTGTACTCTAGATTGCTCCTTGTCCTTTTCCATTACAAATCTAAACCTATGATCGCTGTTCCCTAAATGTTCCCCCATTGACACTTGACCCACCTCATTCCCCAGAACCAGATCCAGCAATGCCCCCTTTCTCATTGGGCCAGAAAAGTACTGATCAAGAAAGTTCTCCGGAACACACTTCAAAAATTCTTCCCCCCTCTGCCCTTTACACCAATACTATCCCAGTCTGTATTAGGATAATTGAAGTCCTCCATTATTACTACTCTATAGTTCTTACACCTCTCTGTAATTTCACTGCAAATTTGCTCCTCTATCTCCTTCCAACTAGTTTGTAGCCTGTAGAATACACCCAGTAGTGTAATGGCACCTCTACTGTTTCTTAACTCTAACCAAATAGATTCTGTCCTTGAATCCTCCAGGACCATCTTTTCTCTCCAGCACTGCAATATTCTCCTTAATCAATACTGCCACCCCCCCCTCCTTTTTTTCCTTCCTTATCTTTCCTGAACACCTTGAGGGAAAAATTGGATAAGGGCCGTTTTTGGTCGTGGGTAGCATGATGTGCTATCACCCCGCGCCCAATGACCCCTGCGCAGGCAGGACGCAAGTTTCGGCCGGCAGGAGAACTCACCCGCATTCAGCGTTCCATTCGGGGCCATGCATGTAGAATCAATGCAATTCGCGCCAGACAAGTGCCAGGCAATGACCATCTCCAACAAGAGAGAGTCTAACCACCTCCCCTTGACATTCAACGGCATTACCATCGCCAAATCCCCAACCATCAACATCCTGGGGGTCACCATTCATCAGAATTAACCACTATGGATATGTTCCTGAATTCGTTGCTGGGTCAAAATCCTGGAACTCCCTACCTAACAGCACTGTGGGAGAACCTTCACCACACGGACTGCAGCGCTTCAAGAAGGCGGCTCACCACCACCTTCTCAAGGGCAATTAGGGATGGGCAATAAATGCTGGCCTTGCCAGCGACGCCCACATCCCATGAACGGGTAAAAAAAAAAGCTTAAATAGCACAGAAAGAACGGCATTACCATTGTCGAATCTCCCACCATCAACATCCTGGGGGTCACCATTGACCAGAAACTTAACTGGACCAGCCATATAAATATTGTGGCTACAAGAGCAGGTCAGAGGCTGGGTATTCTGCGGCGAGTGACTCACCTCCTGACTCCCCAAAGCCTTTCCACCATCTACAAGGCACAAGTCAGGAGTGTGATGGAATACTCTCCACTTGCCTGGATGAGTGCAGCTCCAACAACACTCAAGAAGCTCGACACCATCCAGGACAAAGCAGCCCACTTGATTGGCACCCCATCCACCACCCTAAACATTCACTCCCTTCACCACCGGCGCACAGTGGCTGCAGTGTGTACCATCCACAGGATGCACTGCAGCAACTCGCCAAGGCTTCTTCAATTGCAACTCCCAAACTCGCGACCTCTACCATCGAGAAGGACAAGAGCAGCAGGCACATGGGAACAACACCACCTGCACGTTCCCCTCCAAGTCACACACCATCTCGACTTGGGAATATATCGCCGTTCCTTCATCGTCACTGGGTCAAAATCCTGGAACTCCCTTCCTAACAGCACTGTGGGAGAACCTTCACCACATGGACTGCAGCGGTTCAAGAAGGCGGCTCACCACCACTTTCTCGAGGGCAATTAGGGATGGGCAATAAATACTGGCCTTGCCTGCGACGCCCACATCCCATGAACGAATTTTTTAAAAATTCACAATTTGCAGCACCAGGGGGAGCTCAATCTCTTAAAGGGAGGATGTTTCTTAGAAATCTCTTAAAGGTAGCTGCTACCTGGTATTTGATGAAAACAACAGTCTACTGTCTGCACAGAGTCTGAACGGAGATTAGACATCACACGCGTAAAACACAGATGCAGGTCCCATCCTTATGTTTACACACTGATGAGTTATGTCAAAACATTGAATAACGGTTGCGCACCACTAAATCCCACATCCTCCAATCTGCACGCCAGACCTCACCAATCTGCCGATCTGAGTTTGTACCAGGCCTGCGAGAGTGTGTGCACCGAGGTTCTCTGCTGATGCACTAGAGACCTTGGTGCAAGAGGTGGACAGAAGGAGGGACATCCTGTATCCGCAGATGGAGGGGAGGGGAGGAACAAGAGGCCCTCCAGACATAGATCCAAAAGGCAGTGAGAGGCAGTGAGGGACAAAGTCAATGCCAGGCGCACAACATCATGAACATGGATGCAGTGCAGGAAGAAGTTCAATGCTTTGACATGAGTGGCCAAGTTGAGTGAGGTCAACTGTCAAGTGGCATCTCCTACCAACTGCACCACGCACTACACCCCCATCACCCACATACCAACAAACACTTTCCATCAGTACTCAACTCTTACAACCAGATGCTTCCTCTCACCCTTACACATTACCACTGTTCCAAGCCGCCCACCAACAACTCACAGGCCACACACACTAGCTATTCAACCATGACAGGCACATGACCCAGACGCATGTCCCACTTTCTTGCAGGAGAAGATGGCGCATATCAGGAGGCAGCAAGTGGCAGTGGCATTTAGCCTCTCGAGCCTGTTCCACCATTCAATGAGATCATGGTGGACCTGTGACCTAACTCCATATACCCGCCTTAGCCCCATGTCCCTTAATACCTTTGGTTCACAGAAATCTATCAATCTCAGATTTAACATTCACAAGTGAGCTAGCATCAACTGCCACCTGCTCAAAAAAGGGCAGGATTGGGTACTAAATATTCCTGAAGACAAGGGGCGCTAAATTGGGCCGTGTAGCGCCCGTTGTTTCAGCGCAACACGGTGTCTCTGACATCCAAGATGGTGTGTTGGATGCGCATGCACTTTTACAGCGTGACGTGCACCGAACGCCATCTTGGTATAGGAGTTTGCGCAGGCACAGATAATGAACGCTGAAATCATGTAAAGTAGGGAGAAAATGGCTTCAATCAGTGTGCAACGCTGATTTAAAGTGATAGACACCATTTTGGGACTTAATGCTCAACTCTACGTAAAGTCTTAACCCCGACCATCTGAACGTGCCTTGGAGTGCCTGGAGGACCCCCCACCAGCGCTATTTAAAGGGGCCATGCAAGATTTACAGGTTAGTGACTGGATTATTGCTTCTGGCTGCCGAGACATTTGTAACTGATTATGGAGGTCTCCTAGACTTGAATACTAGGACGTGGGAACATAGCCTAACATTTAGAGCCAGGACGTGCAGGAATGAAGTTAAGAAATGCTTCTACACGCAAAGGGTGGGACACTTTTGGAACGCTCTTCTGCAGGTGGCAGTTAATGCTAGTCCCATCTCCCCCAGAAGTGATCTCAATGCCCCAGGAATCTAAAGCCCTCCCTCCTGCACCATCTCTCCAGCCGCTCATTCATCTGCTCTATCCTCCTATTTCTATACGCACTGGCACCTGGTGTAATCCGGTAATCACTACCCTTGAGGTCCTGCTTATTAATCTCTTTCCTAGCTCCCTAGAATCAGCCTGCAGGACCTCATTCCTCTTTCTACCAATGTCGTTAGTACTTCGATGGTAGGGGGAAAAAAAACAATACTCTCCGTGCTGCATCTTAACTGGAGTGACCATCCATCCCTGCCGGAGTCAGTGCGGTCACTTAATTTTAATAATGTGATCGAGCTCCTTGAACGTTGTCCTTGTGCAGGGAGCGTTCCTGCAGCTGGTAGGCAGGGGCTGAGTAGTGCAGCAACACGTAAAGGCACAGTGTCTAATGTGGACTGGACCCTTATTGCTGTATCTAAGAAGATGTCTTCGGGACCTGTGAGAACCAAGCCCTACACAGGAGAAACCCTGGAGGTTGGCCTGGCTGAAGTGGCCGTTTTTGATGGTGAGGAGAACTGTCCAAACACAACTAACACCAGCAAGCAGGACAGGGAGAGGCACAGATGAAATAGTCATCTCTCAGGGCGATGACCCTCTTATGGGGGAGGCAGCAGACCAGTAGAGGGGCTGAGATGCTGCTGCCATTGCAGGGCTATCCCGTGAGTAAGAGAGGAATCTCTGCAGCCGAGCCATGATGTCTCCACTGAGGAGAAGCCAACAGATCTGTTCTTCCTACTGAGGTGGCACTTAGAACGAGCATGAGACCAAAGGGCAGATGAGACACGCCCTTTAAGGGCAAGAATCAGGAAACTAAACGTCAAAACATAGCTCAGCTAGAGAAATAAACTGTTGCATCTTTTTAATTTTATTCAAAGAGATATCTGAATATTGCATTGGTGGTCAATACAATGATGATTCGGCCCAGCATGTTGGCAATGGGGCTAAAAGAACCATACAACTATTAATGGGGGGTCCAAAAACAGTCTCTAGAATGGGACTTGAACTCACAACCTTCTGATTCAAAGGCAAGAGTGTTACCACTGAGCTAAGGTTGACACTATATAACTAGTGGAAACAAGTCTTTCACTACCTATCCTCTCAAAATCTTTCACAATTTTGAAAACCTCTATTCAATTTCCCCTTCATCATCTGTTTCAGTGAAAAAAGCCCCAGTTTTTAGAGCCTTTTTTCACAACTACAACAGCTCATTCCTGATATCTTTCTAATGAATCTACCCTGTGCCCTTTCAATGGCTTTAATATCCTTCCTATAGGAATGCCCAGATCTGCATGCAACGCTCCAATTGGGGCCTAACTTGTACTAAAACAACAGCAACAACTTGCATTTCTATTGCACCTTTAACATGGAGAAAGGGCCCAAGGTGCTTCACAGAGGTGTAATTAGACAAAAAGGGACGCCGAGACATAGAAGGAGATGTTAGGAGAGGTGATCAAAAGCTTGGACACAGGGTTGTAAGGAGGATCTTAAAGAAGGAAAAGGAGGTGGAGAGGCAGAGGGATTTAGAGAGGGAAGTCCAGAGCATGTGGCCTAGGTGGCTGGAGGCGCAGCCATCAATGGTGGGGCAAGGGGACAGAGCAAAGCACAAGAGTCCAGAGTTGGAGGAATGCTGAGTTCTTGGAGGGTTACAGAGCTGGAAGAGGTTACAAAGATAGGGAGGGACAAGGCCATGAAGGGATTTAAACACAAGGGTGAGAATTTTAAATTGGAGATTTTGAAGGATCGGGAACCAATGTAGGTCAGCAAGCAGAGGTGTGATGTGTGAATGGTACTTGGTACGGGATAGGACATCTGCAACAAAGTTTTTGGATGAGCTGATATTTACAGAGCATGAAGGATGGGAGGCCGGGAGGCTGGCCAGGGGAGCAATGGAACAGTTGAGTCTGGAGATGACAAAGGCATGAATGAGGGTTTCAGCAGCAGATGGGCTGAGGTGGGCGATATTACGGAGGAGGAAGTAAGTGGTCTTTGTGGTGAAATAGGACATTGAATATCAATTCCTAGCTTTGGTCATCTCCCTCCAAAACAGGTATACCGTTTTGGATACTGTTGGCGGAGATGGCTCACCAGGGGAAGGTGGCAGTGGCCAGGTTCATGGCACCGTGGCTGGCTCTGCTGCACAGGAGGGCAGGAAAAAGAGTGGCAGAGCTATAGTGATAGGGGACTCGATTGTAAGGGGAATAGACAGGCGTTTCTGCGGACGCAACCGAGACTCCAGGATGGTATGTTGCCTCCCTGGTGCAAGGGTCAAGGATGTCTCGGAGCGGCTGCAGGACATTTTGGAGGGGGAGGGTGAACAGCCAGTTGTCGTGGTGCATATAGGCACCAACGATATAGGTAAAAAACAGGATGAGGTCCTACATGCTGAATTTAGGGAGTTAGGAGTTAAACTAAAGAGTAGGACCTCAAAGGTAGTAATCTCAGGATTGCTACCAGTGCCACGGGTTAGTCAGAGTAGGAATGACAGGATAGCTAAGATGAATACGTGGCTTGAGAGATGGTGCAAGAGGGAGGGATTCAAATTCCTGGGCCATTGGAACCGGTTCTGGGGGAGGTGGGACCAGTACAAATTGGACGGTCTGCATCTGGGCAGGACTGGAACCAATGTCCTAGGGGGAGTGTTTGCTAGTGCTGTTGGGGAGGGTTTAAACTAATGTGGCAGGGGGATGGGAACCGATGCAGGAAGTCAGTGGGAAATAAAGTGGTGACAGAAACAAAAGGCAGTAAGGGAGAGTGTACAGAACATGACCGGACAGATGGTCTGAGAAAGCAGGGCAAAGACCAAGGGAAGACTAGATTAAACTGCATTTATTTCAATGCAAGAAGTCTGATGGGCAAGGCAGATGAACTCAGGGCATGGATGGGTACATGGGACTGGGATGTTATAGCTATTACTGAAACATGGCTAAGGGAGGGGCAGGACTGGCAGCTCAATGTTCCAGGGTACAGATGCTATAGGAAAGATAGAGCAGGAGGTAAGAGAGGAGGGGGAGTTGCGTTCTTGATTAGGGAGAACATCACGGCAGTAGTGAGAGGGGATATATCCGAGGGTTCGCCCACTGAGTCCATATGGGTAGAACTGAAAAATAAGAAGGGAGAGATCACTTTGATAGGATTGTACTACAGACCCCCAAATAGTCAACGGGAAATTGAGGAGCAAATATGTAAGGAGATTACAGACAGCTGCAAGAAAAATAGGGTGGTAATAGTAGGGGACTTTAACTTTCCCAACATTGACTGGGACAGCCATAGCATTAGGGGCTTGGATGGAGAGAAATTTGTTGAGTGTATTCAGGAGGAATTTCTCATTCAGTATGTGGATGGCCCGACTAGAGAGGGGGCAAAACTTGACCTCCTCTTGGGAAATAAGGAAGGGCAGGTGACAGAAGTGTTAGTGAGGGATCACTTTGGGACCAGTGATCATAATTCCATTAGTTTTAAGATAGCTATGGAGAAGGATAGGTCTGGCCCAAAAGTTAAAATTCTAAATTGGGGAAAGGCCAATTTTGATGGTATTAGACAGGAACTTTCAGAAGTTGATTGGGAGAGTCTGTTGGCAGGCAAAGGGACGTCTGGTAAGTGGGAGGCTTTCAAAAGTGTGTTAACCAGGGTTCAGTGTAAGCACATTCCTTATAAAGTGAAGGGCAAGGCTGGTAGAAGTAGGGAACCTTGGATGACTCGGGAGATTGAGGCACTAGTCAAAAATAAGAAGGAGGCATATGACATGCATAGGCAGCTGGGATCAAGTGGATCCCTTGAAGAGTATAGAGATTGCCGGAGTAGAGTTAAGAGAGAAATCAGGAGGGCAAAAAGGGGATATGAGATTGCTTTGGCAGATCAGGCAAAGGTGAATCCAAAGAGCTTCTACAAATACATAAAGGGCAAAAGGGTAACAAGGGAGAGAGTAGGGCCTCTTAAGGATCAACAAGGTCATCTATGTGCGGAACCACAAGAGATGGGTGAGATCCTGAATGAATATTTCACATCGGTATTTACGGTTGAGAAAGGCATGGATGTTAGGGAACTTGGGGAAATAAATAGTGATGTCTTGAGGAGTGTACATATTACAGAGAGGGAGGTGCTGGAAGTCTTAACGCGCATCAAGGTAGATAAATCTCCGGGACCTGATGAAATGTATCCCAGGACGTTATGGGAGGTTAGGGAGGAAATTGCGGGTCCCCTAGCAGAGATATTTGAATCATCCACCGCTACAGGTGAGGTGCCTGAAGATTGGAGGGTAGCAAATGTTGTGCCTTTGTTTAAGAAGGGCGGCAGGGAAAAGCCTGGGAACTACAGACCAGTGAGCCTGACATCTGTAGTGGGTAAGTTGTTAGAGGGTATTCTGAGGGACAGAATCTACAGGCATTTGGAGAGGCAGGGACTAATTAGGAACAGTCAGCATGGTTTTGTGAGAGGAAAATCATGTCTCACGAATTTGATTGAGTTTTTTGAAGGGGTAACCAAGAAGATAGATGAGGGCTGTGCAGTAGACGTGGTCTACATGGACTTCAGCAAAGCATTTGACAAGGTACCGCATGGTAGGTTGTTACATAAGGTTAAATCTCATGGGATCCAAGGTGAGGTAGCCAATTGGATACAAAATTGGCTTGACGACAGAAGACAGAGGGTGGTTGTCGAGGGTTGTTTTTCAAACTGGATGCCTGTGTCCAGCGGTGTGCCTCAGGGATCGGTGCTGGGTCCGCTGTTATTTGTTATTTATATTAATGATTTGGATGAGAATTTAGGAGGCATGGTTAGTAAGTTTGCAGATGACACCAAGATTGGTGGCATTGTGGACAGTGAAGAAGGTTATCTAGGATTGCAACGGGATCTTGATAAATTGGGCCAGTGGGCCGATGAATGGCAGATGGAGTTTAATTTAGATAAATGTGAGGTGATGCATTTTGGTAGATCGAATCGGGCCAGGACCTACTCCGTTAATGGTAGGGCGTTGGGGAGAGTTATAGAACAAAGAGATCTAGGAGTACAGATTCATAGCTCCTTGAAAGTGGAGTCACAGGTGGATAGGGTGGTGAAGAAGGCATTCAGCATGCTTGGTTTCATTGGTCAGAACATTGAATGCAGGAGTTGGGATGTCTTGTTGAAGTTGTACAGGGCATTGGTGAGGCCACACTTGGAGTACTGTGTACAGTTCTGGTCACCCTATTATAGAAAGGATATTATTAAACTAGAAAGAGTGCAGAAAAGATTTACTAGGATGCTACCGGGACTTGATGGTTTGACTTACAGGGAGAGGTTAGACAGACTGGGACTTTATTCCCTGGAGAGTAGGAGGTTAAGGGGTGATCTTATAGAAGTCTATAAAATAATGAGGGGCATAGATAAGGTCGATAGTCAAAATCTTTTCCCAAAGGTAGGGGAGTCTATAACGAGGGGGCACAGATTTAAGGTGAGAGGGGAGAGATACAAAAGAATCCAGAGGGGCAATTTTTTCACTCAAAGGGTGGTGAGTGTCTGGAACGAGCTGCCAGAGGCAGTAGTAGAGGCGGGTACAATTTTGTCTTTTAAAAAGCATTTGGACAGTTACATGGGGAAGATGGGTATCGAGGGATATGGGCCAAGTGCAGGCAATTGGGACTAGCTTAGTGGTATAAACTGGGCGACATGGACATGTTGGGCCGAAGGGCCTGTTTCCATGTTGTAACTTCTATGATTCTATGATTCTATTATAGTCAGCCTCCCTGTATATAATTGTAATTTATCATTATAAATCCTTTCAACCTGGCATCATTACAGGTTCTTGTGACTCCCATAATGCCAGTCCAACATTCACAGGCAGCTGGTGAGGAGATCGATAGTCCTTGTTACCTTTCTAGGACATCACTAGCAACTTTATGACCTGATTTTCAAAGGAGTTCCAATTCAGCAGGGCTGTTCGTGGAGCATATTTCCTGTAAATGATCCACGTGGAGCTCAAGCTCCTGGGTTTTCTCCCCATTTCTACTTATTTTGTAAATTTTGTATTTATCCAGCAGCTTCTTGTTGTTATAGTAAAGGTTGTAGGACCTATTTTGAAGAGTTGAATTCATTCACTATTTTCAAACCTGACATACTTTCGCCCCAGCGCTCCTGTCTCAGTATTTCTTTTTTATATGTTAGAAAACAATTCAAATTTTTCATCTCAGAAAGTTGCAATTTCTAATCAGTTGCAAGTTCTCTGGTTGTGACGGGAATGACGCAAATAGCAAACACACATGAGGGGTAATTTTAACTTTGGGCGATGGTGTAAAAACGGGCCATATTCCGAATTAGCCGCCTGACCTACACCCCGCCCGATTTCCCATTGACTTCAGTGGTGTTTAATGGGCGGCTAATTCAATATCACCCGTTTTACATCATCGCGCAAAGTTAAAATAAACCCCGCTGTCTTCACACATAAGGCTTTAATTTACAACAACAGACAATCTATTGATGCATAAGTTCCAAAAACCCTCTGATTGCTTTAAGAATTGAAGTGGTACAGAATTCTTCAGCCTCAATTCTGTATTTTAAATCTGCTTTTGAAAATCATCTGCGAACATTATTTCTGTACTGGCATCATCATCACATCAGTCTGAACCCAACTTACATTCTGACTTTCAAGTCACAGTTGAATATTGAGCTAATTTCCTGATTGTGTTAGAGGTAATGGTCATTTAATGGGAGCAGTTAATCGGGAGTGAATGGAATTAGCTCCTGTAGATGGATCTTTTGGACTTTAAACACAATCTAAGTGGCCATTTCTAGCTCTCAGAAATAAGGCAAACACATCACCAGATAGAAGAGGGTCGCTGAATGAGATGTTAGAGCAGTGTCGACAGACAGCTGAATTATAGCAGATGGGTCCAATCTGTCCTTTTTCAAAAGCAGTACAATACCCAGCGAGTTGAAGTCAATATAAAGTTTGTGGTAAGTTGATGGAGTAGTTTTAAAGTACTGAGAAGTCACATTCATTTCATTGGCAGGTAAGCAGAGAGGACAGTCTGTAAGATTTAATTACTCTGCTTCCAGGGAATTATAAAATGTGAATTACCTCGAAAGGATGATATAATATCATCACTCCTAATGCGTCTGGCTCCAACTGCTCTTTGATTATTTTTCCATTCATCTTAATGTTTTATTACAGAGATTAAAGTCACATCTCATTTGAGTGGAAAGTCACATTCATGAATCAATCTTAAAACAACTTTCAGAGAACAGTTTCCCACAAGAACTGCATTTGTCACAGTCACATAAGGAGTGATGGCAACCCAGATTTTAAACACTACACAGAACGATCCAGAGAAAACACATTTTCTTTTTGTCAGAAAATTGACACCCAGCATTCAATAGGTAGGTCCCTTTAAAGTACATTACCAAGTGTGTGTGATGCCACAGATACAAAAATACCTCACAGCTGGCTCCCACCCAGGTGAGTTAAACAAGATTGGAGAAAACTCAATGATGAATTCCATCAGTAATTGGAACCTTAACAAATTGATGTTGCAGTTACATTGAGTCTACAGCCATTCGGCCCAACTGGTCTATGTTGGTGTTTATGCTCCACACGAGTCTCCTCCCTCCTTACTTCATTTACCCTTATCGGCATATCCTTCTATTCCTTTCTCTATCGTGTGCTTATCTAGGTGTATTAAATGCATCCATGCTATTCGCCTCAACTACTTCTTGTGGTAGCGCGTTGCACATTCTTACCACTCTTTGGGTAAAGAAGTTTCTCCTGAATTCCCTATTGGATTTATTAGTGACTATCTTATTTTGATGACCTCTAGTTTTGGACTCCCCCACAAGTGGAAACATTTTCTCCATGTCTACCCTATCAAACCCTTTCATTATCTTAAAGACCTTTATTAGGTCAGCCCTCAGCCTTCTCTTTACTAGAGAAAAGAGCCCCAGCCTGTTCAGTCTTTCCTGATAAGTATATCCTCTCAGTTCTGGTATCATCCTTGTGAATCTTCTTTGTACCTTCTCCAATGCCTCTATGTCCTTCTTATAATATGGAGACCAGAACTGTGCACAGTACTCCAAGTGTGGTCTAACCAAGGTTCTACACAAGTTTAACACAACTTCTATGGTTTTCAATTCTATTCCTCTAGAAATGAATCCCAGTTCTTGGTTTGCCTTTTTTATGGCCTTATTAACCTGCATTGCTTCTTTTAGTGATTTGTGTATCTGTACCCCCAGATCCCTTTGCTCCTCTACCCCATTTAGACTCTTATTAACCAAACAATATGTGACCTCCTTATTCTTCCTACCAAAATGCACCACCTCACACTTCATCTATACTGAAATTCATTTGCCAATTACACGCCCATTCTGCAAGTTTGTTAATGTCCTCTTGTATTTTGACACATTCTTCCTTTGTATTAACTACACCCCCCAATTTCGTGTCGACGGAAATTTTGAAATTGTACTTCCGATTCCCGTGTCCAAATCGTTGATGTAAATGGTGAACAACAGTGGTCCCTGCACTGATCCCTGTGGAACACCACTTTTTCCAGTCTGAGTAGCTACCCTTAACCCCTACTCTCTGTTTTGTGTTTTATAGCCAGCTTGCTATCCATTCTGTTCCCTGTCCCTTATCGACGACCTTTTGAAAATCCAAATATATTACATCTACTACATTACCCTTGTCTACAAATCTTTGAAGATGGCATGACAAGTTGAGAAGGCTGTTAAAAAGCATATGGGATCTGGGGCGTTATTAATAGGGGCATGGAGTACAAAAGCAAGGAACTTATGCTAAACCTTCTTAAATCACTGGTTAGGCCTCAGCTTGAGTATTGTGTTCAATTCTGGGCACCACACTTTAGGAAGGATGTCAAGGCCTTAGAAAAGAGATTTATTAGAATGGTGCCATGGATGAGGGACTTCAGTTATGTGGAGAGACTGGAGAAGCTGGGGTTGTTCTACTTAGAACAGAGAAGGTTAGGGGGAGATTTAATAGAGGTGTTCAAAATCATTGACAGAGTAAATAAGGAGAAACTGTTTCCAGTGGCAGAAGGGTCGGTAACCAGAGGACACAGATTATGGTGATTGGCAAGAGAGCCAGAGGCGACATGAGGAAACATTTTTTTACGCAGCGAGTTGTTATGATCTGGAATGCACTGCCTGAAAGGGCGGTGGAAGCAGATTCAATAGTAACTTTCAAAAAGGAATCAGATAAATACTTGAAGGGAAAAAAAATTACCGGGTAATAGGGAAAGTGCAAGGGAATGGAATTAATTGGAAAGCTCTTTCAAAGAGCTGGCACGGGCACGATGGGCCGACTGGCCTCCTCCTGTGCTGTACCTATTATGATACCCTTTCTGTTACTTCTTCAAAGAATTCAATAAGATTGGTCAAGCATGACTTTCCCTTCTGAAATCCGAGCTGACTATTTGTTATATTATCATTTTCTAGACGTTTTTCTATTACAACTTTGAGTAAAGATTCCATTATCTTTCCTACCACTGATGTTAAGATAACTGGTCTATAGTTCTCTGGACTAGTTCTATCTCCCTTTTTAAACATTAGCTGTCTGCCAGTCCTCTGGCACTATTCCCTTTTCTAATAAATTTTTATATACATGTGATACTGCCTCTGCTTTCTCTTCCCTAACTCCTTTTAAATGTGTGGATGCAATCCATTCAGACCAGGGGTTTATCCTCTAAGTTTGATTAGTTTATCAATTATCTCCCTCCTTTCTATCTTAAATGTCTTTATACCTTTTTTGATCTCCTTTTCTAATGTCATGTCCACCTCGTTAGTGTCCCTGGTAAATACTGAGGTGAAGTAACCATTCAATATCTCTTCCATTTCGCTGTCATTACCTGTGAGATTATCTTGTGTATCCCTTAGTGGCCCTATCCCTATCCTAATTTTTCATTTGTTATTTATCTGTCTGTAGAGTAGTTTACTATTTCTTTTTATATTCCTTGATAATTTAATTTCATTGTTCCTCTTTGCTTTCCTAATCTCACGTATTCTCTTTTGTCATCCTCTCCTTTATTGTCTATGTACTTAGAGTATACCTTTTTTTTAGTTTCAATTAAACCTTCTCTCTTTATTCATCGATGGTGTCTCATTATTGGTTAGTTTGTTCTTGTTTTTCAGAGGAATATATTTCTCCTGGTCTCTATTGATCACCGTTTTAAATATTTCTCACTGCTGTTCTCTTTGCCTGTCAACATTTTGTTCTAGTTTACCGTCCCTTGTTCCATTCTCATCTGATCAAAATTAGCATTCTTCCAATCTATTACTTTGGTCTTTGTCTCACTTATGTCTTTCTCAATCATAGAGCCATAGAAAAGATACAGCACAGAAGGGGGCCATTCGGCCCATCGTGTCCGCACCGGCTCGAAGAACAACCCGGGGTGCCCATTCTAATCCCACCTTCCAGCACCCGGCCCGTAGCCCTGCAGCTTACAGCACTTTAGGTGCAGGTCAAGGTACTTAGAGTTGAGGGTCCCTGCCTCTACCACCAATTCGGGCAGCGAATTCCATACACCCACCACGCTCTGGGAAAAAAAGTTTTTCCTCGTGTCCCCTCAATTTCCTTCCGTCAATCAGCTTAAATTTATATCCTCTAGTTCTTGAACTCTCCGCTAGGGGAAACAGGTACTTCCTGTCTACTCTATCTAAGCTCCTCGTAATTTTGTACACCTCAATCAAGTCTCCCCTCCACCTCCTCTGCTCCAAGGAAAACAACCCCAGCCTATCCAATCTCTCCTCGTAGCTGCAATTTTCAAGCCCTGGCAACATTCTTGTAAATCTTCTCTGCACTGTCTCCAGAGCAATTACATCCTTCCTGTAATGTGGTGACCAGAACAATACTCCGGCTGTGGCCTTACCAGCGTTTTATACAGTTCCATCATTACATCCCTGATTTTGTATTCTATACCTCGGCTAATAACGGAGAGCATTCCGTATGGCTTCTTCACAACCTTATCTACCTGTACTGCCACCATCAGGGACCTGTGCACATGCACTCCAAGGTCTCTCACTTCCTCTACCCCTCTCAATATATTCCCTTTACTGCGTATTCCCTTTTACTGTTTGCCCTCCCTAACTGCATTACCTCACACTTCTCTGGGTTGAACTCCATTTGCCACTTTTCCACCCACTCCACCAACCCATTGATATCTTCTTGGAGTCTACAGCTATCCTCTTCACTATCAACTACACGGCCAATTTTTGTGTCGTCTGCAAATTTGCCAATCATGCCCCCGACATTCAAGTCCAAATCATTAATATATACCACAAACAGCAAGGGACCCAATCATTATTTTAAATCGTATTATGTTATGATCGCTATATCCTAAGTGTTCCCCTATGCTTACTTTTCTTATCTGGTCTGGATCATTTCCCATTACTAGATTCAGCAGTGATTCTTCTCTTATTGGGCTCCTCACATACTGGGTAAGAACGGAGTCCTGTACATACTGTGAAAACTCCATTCCCTTTTCCCCTTTCCCCACCTCTTCCTGCCAGTTTATTTGGGGGTAGTTGAAATCTCCCATGATTATTATTCAATGTCTTTTACTCATTTCATAGATTTGTCGACAGATTTCATCCTCCACTTCCCTTCCACTATTAGGTGGTCTGTAGAATATCCCTATTAACGTGATCGATCCCTTCTTATCCTTTGTCTCAATCCATATGGATTCTGTTTCTATCTTAATGTTATTTATGTCCCTTTTTTCTGTTGCCATTATGTTGTCTCTAATTAGTAAAGCTACATCCCCACCCCCCTTCTTCCTTCCCTGTCCTTTCTAAATACGATATATCCTGCAATATTTAATTTCCAGTCCTGTTCTTTATGTAGCCATGTTTCAATTATCCCGAATGCATCTGGCTCCTCGCTATGAGTTATTGCCTCCAGTTCCCCTGTTTTGTTCTGGATGCTGTGCACATTGCTGTACAGGCAATTTAATTTGTTTTTAATAACTGTTTCCCTCACTTTATTTTTAACGGTCATTGTGCACTCTGTATTTGTTACCTGACCGTTTATCTTACCCATATTCCTTAACGTGGTCTGACCTTTACGTGCACTAACGACACATTAATAGCAACATAGGAATATAGGAACAGGAGTAGTCCATTCAGCCCCTCGAGCCTGCTCCGCCATTTGATAAGATCATGGCTGACTCCATATATCTGCCTTTGGCCCATATCCCTTAACACCAATGGTTGCCAAAAGCTATCCATCCCAGATTTAAATTTAGCAATTGAGCTAGCATCAATTGCCGTTTGCGGAAGAGAGTTCCAAACTTCTACAACCCTTTGTGTGTAGAAATGTTTTCTAATCTCACTCCTGAAAGGCCTGGCTCTAATTTTTAGACTGTGCCCCCTACTCCTAAAATCCCCAACCAGTGGAAATAGTTTCTCTCTATCCACCCTATCCGTTCCCCTTAATATCTTATAAACTTCGATCAGATCAACCCTTAACCTTCTAAACTTTAGAGAATACAACCCCAATTTATGTAATCTCTCCTCATAACTTAACCCTTGAAGTCCGAGTATCATTCTAGTAAACCTACGCTGCACTCCCTCCAAGGCCAATATGTCCTTCCGAAGGTGCGGTGCCCAGAACTGCTCACAGTACTCCAGGTGTGGTCTAACCAGGGTTTTGTATAGCTGCAGCATAACTTCTGCCCCCTTGTACTCTAGTCCTCTAGATATAAAGGCCAACATTCCATTTGCCTTCTTGATTATTTTCTGCACCTGTTCATGACACTTCAATGATCTATGTATCTGAACCCCTAAGTCCCTTTGGACATCCACTGTTTTTAACTTTTTACCATTTAGAAAGTACCCTGTTCTATCCTTTTTTGATCCAAAGTGGATGACCTCACATTTGTTTACATTGAATTCCATTTGCCACAATTTTGCCCATTCACCTAATCGATCAATATCGCTTTGTAATTTTATGTTTTCATCTACACGGCTTACAATGCCACCAATCTTTGTGTCATCGGCAAACTTAGATATGAGACTTTCTATGCCTTCATCTAAGTTGTTAATAAATATTGTGAATAATTGAGGCCCCAAGACAGATCCCTGCGGGACTCCACTAGTCACATCCTGCTAATGTGAGTACCTACCCATTATCCCTACTCTCTGTCGCCTTTCGCTCAGCCAACTTCCTAACCAAGTCCGTACTTTTCCCTCGATTCCATGGGCTTCTATCTTAGCGAACAGTCTCTTATGTGGGACTTTATCAAATGCCTTCTGGAAGTCCATATAAATAACATCCATTGACATTCCCCTGACCGCTACTTTAGTCTCCTCTTCAAAAAATTCAATCAGATTTGTCAGGCACGACCTACCTTTTACAAATCCATGCTGGCTCTCTCTGATTAACTGAAAATTCTCGAGGTGTTCAGTCACCCTATCCTTAATTATAGACTCCAGCATTTTCCCCACAATAGATGTTAGGCTAACTGGTCTATAATTCCTCAGTTTCCCTCTCTCTCCTTTCTTAAAAAGCGGAATGACATGTGCAATTTTCCAATCTAGAGAACTTTGAAAGATTACAGTTAGGGCATCTGCAATGTGCTCACCTACTTCCTTTAAAACCCTGGGATGGAAACCATCTGGTCCTGGGGATTTGTCACTCTTTAGTGCTATTATTTTCTTCATTACTGTTGCTTTACTTATGTTAATTTTATTGAGTCCCTGTCCCCGATTTAATATTAGTTTTCTTGGGATTTCCGGCATGCTATCCTCTTTTTCTACTGTAAATACTGACGCAAAGTAATTATTCAACATGTCTGCCATTTCCCCATTGTCAATGACAATATCCCCAATTTCAGTTTTTAAGGGGCCAACACTGCTCCTGACCACCCTCTTTTTCCTAATATAACTATAAAAGTTCTTCGTATTGGTTTTGATATCCCTTGCAATTTTCTTTTCATACTCTCTTTTTGTAGCTCTTACTATCTGTTTTGTGACCCTTTGTTGATCTTTGTATCTTTCCCATTCGCCAGGATCTGTGCCATGTTTTGCCTTTTTGTGTGCCCTTACCTTATGTCTTATACTGTCCCTTACCTCTTTAGTTGTCCATGGCTGTTTTTTTTGGCAAGTAGAGTTCTTGCCCCTCAGGGGTATAAACCGATTCTGTATCACGTTAAATGTTTCTTTAAACATTTCCCACTGATCATCAGTCGTTTTACCCTTTAACAGATTTGCCCAGTTTACTGTGGACAGTCTCTGTCTCATCCCATTGAAGTCGGCCTTAACCAAGTCTAGAATCTTAGCAGCTGACTCACTTTTTTCCCTTTCAAACACTACAGTGAACTCGATCATGTTATGATCGCTATTGGATAGATGTTCACACACAGTCAAGCTGTTAACTAAATCTGGTTCATTACTCATTACTAAATCTAGTATGGCTTGCCCCCTTGTTGCCTCTAGGACATACTGCTGTAGAAAATTATCCCGGACACACTCAAGAAATTCACTTCCTTTCTGACAGTTGCTAGTCTGCTTTCCCCAATCTATGTGAAGGTTAAAGTCCCCCATTAAGATCACTATGCCTTTCTTACACGCTTGTCTAATCTCTGCATTTATGCAATCTAGCACTTCAGAGCTGCTGCCAGGGGTCCTATGCACAACTCCCACTATAGTCTTAGATCCTTTCCTATTTCTCAATTCAACCCATAAGGTCTCTGTTGGCTGCTTACCCCTCGTTATATCCTCCTTTATCATTGAAGTGATTTCATTCACTCGGGAAGGCTCGCTGCTGTATCGGTGTATAATCAGTGATAAGCATCAAAAACCACAGCATTATAGAAGCTCTCAGTTGAAGTCACAGTATTCTTTTCCATTATTCTACTTTTCAATTTCAAGTCAATTTGATAAAGTTAAAAACAGCCAAGTAATATGAGCTGAACTGGAACTAGAATCAATAGGTTGATTCTGATATCGAACTGAAAGGATATTCTTAGATTTATGGCGGGGGGTTGGGTGGGGGGGGATTCAGTTTGTTCTTTTTCCGTTGTGTTGTGGATCTTTCACTATTACTGATCTGGGACGAGAGGACAGTCTGTGTTCTGGGTCTCTTCCCGCGGACTGTGACTGCTCAGGGAATGCACCATGAGGCAGGAATCCTGCCGAATGACGTCATTTCCTCACCCATCACGCCATGTTCGGACACCATGGAGGGAATTTTAACCCCCCCAGGACGGGCGGGACAGTGGTGAGGGAGGAGGGGGGGTTAAATTCTTAAAAATGGGAAAGCCGACCCCAACCCGACGAGAACGTGCCTACTTCTGGTTTAACTGGGGTGGGTTTGGGGTCGTGCGAGTAACCTGCTGTCGAGAGGCAGGTCAGGAATTAAAATATGCTAATGAGGCTCCGCGCCTCAGATTTTGGTAGCCATTTGGATTTAACAGCTGCAGGTTGGGTTTCCCAGAGCTCGGGAAACTCGGCAGCTAGAGGGAGGTGAGAACTGCCAGATTCAGCAGGTAAGTGCTTGTCCAACACTGCTTGTGGACCAGGAGGAGCAGCAGTGCTTCCCCCCGGACCCCCAAGGAAACCTGACATTGAGTTACATCCGAGCCTACAGCACAGAAACAGGCCATTCAGCCGAACTGGTCCATGCAAGCATTTATGCTCCACACGAGCCTCCTCCCTCGCCACTTCATCTACCCCTATCAGCATACCCTTCTATTCCTTTCTCCTTTGTGTGCTTATCTAGATTCCCCTTAAATGCATCTAGCTATTTGGCTCAACTAATCTTGTGATAGCACATTCCACATTCTTGCCACTCTCTGCGTAAAGAATTTTCTCCTGAATTCCTTACTAGTGACTATCTTATATTGATAACCTCTAGTTTTGGACTCCTCCATGAGTGGAAACTGCAGATTGGGGGTGGAAAATGTAACCCCACTATTTAAAAAAGGAGGGAGAGAAAACAGGGAACTACAGACCAGTTAGCCTAACATCAGTTGTAGGGAAAATGCTAGAGTCTATTATAAAGGATGTGATAACAGGACACTTAGAAAATATCAACGGGATTAGACAAAGTCAACATGGATTTATGAAAGGGAAATCATGTTTGACAAACCTACTGGAGTTTTTTGAGGATGTAATTGGTAGAATAGATAAGGGAGAACCAGTGAATGTGGTGTATTTGGATTTTCAGAAGGCCTTTGATAAAGTCCCACATAAGAGGTTAGTGTGCAAAATTAAAGCACATGGGATTGGTGGTAATATACTGGCATGGATTAAAAATTGGTTAACAGATAGGAAACAGAGAGTAGGAATAAATGGGTCTTTTGCGGGGTGGCAGGCGGTGACTAGTGGGGTACCGCAGGGGTCAGTGCTTGGGCCCCAGCTATTCACAATATATATCAGTGATTTGGATGAGGGAACCAAATGTAATATTTCCAAGTTTGCTGATGACACAAAACTAGGTGGGATCATGAGATGGGAGGAGGATGCAAAGAGGCTTTAAGGCGATTTAGACAAGTTGAGTGAGTGGGCAAATACATGGCAGATACAGTGGATAAATGTGTAGTTAGCCACTTCGGAAGGAAAAACAGAAAGGCAGAGTTTTATTTAAATGGTGATAGATTGGGAAATGTTGATGTACAAAGGGACCTGGGTGTCCTTGTACTCCAGTCACTGAAAGCAAACATGCAGGTGCTGCAAGCAATTAGGAAGGCAAATGGTACATTGGCCTTCATTGCAAGAGGATTTGAGTACAGGAGCAAGGATTACTGCAGTTACACAGGGCCTTGGTGAGACCACACCTGGAGTATTGTGTGCAGTTTTGGTCTCCTTACCTAAGAAAGGATATACTTGCCATAGAGGGAGTGCAGCGAAGGTTCACCAGACTGATTCCTGGGATGGCAGGACTGTCGTATGAGAGAGATTGGGTCGACTCGGCCTGTATTCACTCGAGTGAAGAAGAATGAGAGGTGATCTCATTGAAACATATAAAATTCTGACAGGGCTAGACAGACTGGATGCAGGGAGGATGTTTCCCCTGGCTGGAGGGTCCAGAATGAGGGGTCACAGTCTCAGAATATATTTAGGACTGAGATGAGGAGAAATTTCTTCACTCAGAGGGTGGTGAGCCTGTGGAATTCTCTACCACAGAAGGCTGTGGAGGCCAAGTCACTGAATATATTTAAGAAGGAGCTAGATAGATTTTTAGACACAAAAGGCATCACGGGGTATGGGGAGAGAGCGGGAATATGGTATTGAGATAGAGGATCAGCCATGATCATGTTGAATGGCGGAGCAGGCTCGAAGGGCCTAATGGCCTACTCCTGCTCCTAGTTTCTATGCTTCTATGAAACATTTTCTCTAGGTGTACCCTATCAATCCCTTTCATTATCTTAAAGACCTCTTTCAGATCACCCCTCAGCCTTCTCTTTTCTAGAGAAAAGAGCCCCATCCTGTTCAGCCTTTCCTGATAAGTATATTCTCTCAGTTCTGGTATCATCTTTGTGAATCTTTTTTGCACCTTCTCCAATGCCTCTATATCCTTCTTATAATATGGAGACCAGAACTGTGCACAGTACTCCAAGTGTGGTCTAACCAAGGTTCTACACTCGTTTAACATAACTTCTATGGTTTTCAATTCTATCCCTCTAGAAATGAACCCCAGTGCTGGATTTGCCTTTTTTACTGCCTTATTAATCTGCCTTGCTACTTTTAGTGATTTGTGTATCTGTACCCTCAGATCCCTTTGCTCTTCTATCCCTTTAGACTCTTATTATCCAAGTGGTATGTGGCCTCCTTATTCTTTCTACCAAAATGCACCACCTCACACTTATCTATATTGAAATTCATTTGCCAATTACATGCCCATTCTGCAAGTTTATTAATGTCTGCTTGCATTTTAACATATTCTTCCTTTGTATTAACTACAAATCCAAATGGCTGCCAAAATCTGAGGCACAAAGCCTCATTAGCATATTTTAATTCCTGACCCGCCTCTCGACAGCAGGTTACTCGCATGACCCCCCCAACCCTGTTTTCTGTTGTAGCCAGCTTGCAATCCATTCTGCTACCTGTCCCGACTCCACATGCTCTGAACTTAGTCATGAGTCTACAATGTGATACCTCATTGAAGGCCTTTTGAAAATCCAAATATATTACATCTACTACATTACCCTTGTCTACTCTTTCTGTTACTTCTTCAAAGAATTCAATAAGGTTGGTCAAGCATGACTTTCCCTTCTGAAATCCGTGCTGACCATTCTTTATTATATTTTTGTTTTCTAGATGTTTTCCTATTACATCGTTGAGTAAAGATTCCATTATCTTTCCTACCATCGATGTTAAGCTAACTAGTCTATTGTTCACTGGACTTGTTCTAACTCCCGTTTTAAATATAGGAATACCATTAGCTGTCCGCCAGTCCTCTGGCACTATTCCCTTTTCTAATGAATTTTTAATATATGCAATAGTGCCTCTGCTATCTCCTCCCTAACTTCTTTTAATATGCGCAGATGCAATCCATCTGGACCAGAAGTTTTATCATCTCTAAGTTTGATTAGTTTATCAATTATCTCCCTCCTTTCTATCTTACATGTCTTTATACCTTTTTTGATCTGCTCATCAAATGTCTTCTTATTACTCCCCCTGGTAAATACTGAATACTGAGGCAAAGTAACTATTCAATATTTCTGCCATTTCGCTGTCATTACCTGTGAGATTATCCTGTGTATCCCTTAGTGACCCTATCCCTATCCTAATTTTTCTTTTGTTATTTATGTGTCTTTAGAATACTTTACTATTTCTTTTGATATTCCTTGATAATTTAATTTAGTCATTTTTCTTTGCTTTCTGAATAGTTTTTTTGACTTCTTTCCTCACCTCTTTGTATTCCTTTTGTTGTCCTCTGCTTTATGTACTTAGAGTATGCCTTTATTTTTAGTTTCAATTAAACCTTATCTCTTTATTCACCGATGGTGTTTCATGGTGCTGCGATCTTCCAACTTCCCACCGCGCAATCGGCCAAACCCCCCCCCGCCGTGATCTCTCCCTCCCTCCCTCCTCTCCGGGCCCCAGATGTGGTCATCTACGGCAGACTTTCTCACTTGGCAGTGGCCAGCCTCCCAATCTGACCGGCTGCCGGGCGGGAAACGAAGTAAAAAAATTCTAAAGTGTTTTAGAATTCAGCGGGTCCTCCGCCTTTCCCATATTTCCGGGTTTCTCGGCCGCTGACACCATCCCCAGGAACAATCATTGAGCAGAGAATAGAGCTGTTTCAAAAATATTTAAGCAATAGTGACAGAGCAGTGTAATGACGGAGGAGTGTAATGACAGAGCAATGTAATGATAGAACAGTGTAATGACAGAGCAGTGCAATGACAGAAGTATAATGACAGAGCAGTGTAATGTCAGAGCATTGTAATGTCAGAGCATTGTAATGTCAGAGCAGTGTAATGACAGAGCAGTGTAATGACAGAGCAGTGTAATGTCAGAGCAGTGTAATGTCAGAGCAGTGTAATGTCAGAGCAGTGTAATGTCAGAGCAGTGTAATGACAGAGCAGTGTGATGACAGCAGACAGAGCAGTGTAATGTCAGAGCAGTGTAATGTCAGAGCAGTGTAATGACAGAGCAGTGTAATGACAGAGCAGTGTAATGACAGAGCAGTGTAATGACAGAGCAGTGTAATGACAGAGCAGTGTAATGGCAACAGTGTAATGTCAGAGCAGTGTAATGACAGAGCAGTGTAATGGCAACAGTGTAATGTCAGAGCAGTGTAATGTCAGAGCAGTGTGATGACAGAGCAGTGTAATGGCAACAGTGTAATGTCAGAGCAGTGTAATGACAGAGCAGTGTAATGGCAACAGTGTAATGTCAGAGCAGTGTAATGTCAGAGCAGTGTGATGACAGAGCAGTGTAATGGCAACAGTGTAATGTCAGAGCAGTGTAATGACAGAGCAGTGTAATGGCAACAGTGTAATGTCAGAGCAGTGTAATGTCAGAGCAGTGTGATGACAGAGCAGTGTGATGACAGAGCAGTGTGATGACAGCAGTATAATGACAGAGCAGTGTAATGTCAGAGCAGTGTAATGACAGAGCAGTGTAATGGCAACAGTGTAATGTCAGAGCAGTGTAATGACAGAGCAGTGTAATGGCAACAGTGTAATGTCAGAGCAGTGTAATGACAGAGCAGTGTAATGGCAACAGTGTAATGTCAGAGCAGTGTGATGACAGAGCAGTGTGATGACAGAGCAGTGTAATGGCAACAGTGTAATGTCAGAGCAGTGTGACGACAGAGCAGTGTGATGACAGAGCAGTGTAATGGCAACAGTGTAATGTCAGAGCAGTGTAATGACAGAGCAGTGTGATGACAGAGCAGTGTGATGACAGAGCAGTGTGATGACAGAGCAGTGTAATGGCAACAGTGTAATGTCAGAGCAGTGTAATGACAGAGCAGTGTGATGACAGAGCAGTGTGATGACAGCAGTATAATGACAGAGCAGTGTAATGACAGAGCAGTGTAATGACAGAGCAGTGTAATGACAGCAGCCAACTTGTTTAATGTAACAGGTGCTGTCATAGAATCTCATTCCTATTTGAGTGGAACACAAATATGACTCTCAATCATCAAAGTTTAAAAACTTTTGTAATTGTAAATATTAGATTTGGCCTTTTTGGTACAGCTCTGTGCAGAAAGTAATCACCTCTGTGGTTTTTGTTCCACTTGTTTTATAATCCAGTTCTGAAATTTATGCTGAATTGTCCCTCAAATTTTCTTTCACTCTTGGCTTAAAAGTATTTTAGTATTTACACCAGTGGCTGAGTACCATCATTGTTGAAAGGCTCGACTCCTGAATAGGCTGAACTCGAATCTTTATACGAACGTTTTGCTTGGGGCAAGTTTCATCACCATCAGCATCCTGGGGGTCACCACTGACCAGAAACTGAACTGGGCCAGCCACATTAATGCTGTGCCTACTAGAACAGGTCAGAGGCTGGGTATTCTGTGGCAAGTGGCTCACCTCCTGACTCCCCAAAGCCTCCCCATCAAGGCATAAGTCAGGAGTGTGATGGAATACTCTCCACTTGTCTGGATGTGTGCAGTTCTAACAATACTCAAGAAACTCTACACTATCCAGGACAAGGCAGTCTGCTTGATCGGCAGCCCATCCACTGGCTTAAACATCCACTCCCTCCTGTATTATCTACATGATGCACTGCAGAAAGTCACCAAGGCTTCTTTGACAGCACCTCCCAAACCCGCGACCTCTATCACCTAGAAGGACACGGGCAGTTGGTGCATGGGAACAACACCACCTGCACGTTCCCCTCCAAGTCACTCACCATCCTGACTTGGAAATATATCGCCGTTCCTTCATCGTCGCTGGGTCAAAATCCTGGAACTCCCTTCCTAACAGCACTGTGGGAGAACATTCACCGCACGGACTGCAGCGGTTCAAGAAGGCGGCTCACCACCACCTTCTCAAGGGCAATTAGGGATGGGCAATAAATGCCAGCCTCGCCAACGACACCCACATCCCATGATCGAATTTTAAAAAAGACCAATCGACTACCAAGTAGGATTCAAATTTAATTTCTTTAGAATTTACCAACTGAACTGCAGCATGATGTATCTTAAATTACGAACAGAGTAATTGGCTCAGTTTTCAAGTTACATAGGGGATGAATTTCCGTGAGGATTTTCCTGCTTGTTCACAAAAGATCAATTGAAGCCCTAGAAAAATGGCGGACAAGCGGGAAAATCCCCATGGAAATTTAACCCCATTGTCTTCGAGTGAAGATTTTGCAAGTCATAATCACAGAGCAGGATCTTTTTTAATCATTCTCAGAATGTGGGCGTGACTGGGAAGGCAGGTTTTTATTGCGGTTTGATATGACTGAGTGTCTTGCTAGGCCACTTCAGAGGCCAGTTAAGAGTCAACCACGTTGGTGTGGCACTGGAGTCACTGGAGCCAGACTGGGTAAGTACGGCAGGTTTCCTTCCCTAAAGAACATTAGTGAACCAATTGGGTTTTTATGACCATCCGAGGAAGAGGGTGAGTCTTCTATCTGCCCCCTCCACGCCAGAAGACTGCATTGGTGTGCCCGGTGAGTTTCCAGGTTGCCCCATGAATTCCACCCATTATGCCCTGTGGAAACCACACCAGCCGAGAGTTTAGGCCTATTTTTTTAAAATTTGTTCTTGGGATGTAAATGAAGATGGCAGGGCCGCATTTATTGCCCATCCCTAGTTGCTCTGAGAAGGTGACACCTTCTTAGCAATTTATTTAGAACTGAGTGGCTGCAAGGTCATATAGTGTGGGACTGGAGTCAAGTGTAGGCCGGACTGGGTAGGGCAGTCAGATTCCCCACCCTGAAGGACAGTCGTGAACCAGTTGGGTTTTTACAACAATCTGGCAAGCTTCATGGTCATTTTATCTGGTGCCAACCCACAAATTACCAGATTTATTGAACTGAATTTCACTACTGGCTGTGATGGGATTTGAACACAAGCTTGTTACTAACCCAGTACCAGAACCACTCGGGCACAGTACACTACAAAATTGATTTTTTTTTTTGTCATCTACTCATTCCGTTTTGTTAAACTGAAAGGCTGCACCACTGTCTCTCCAATATTCTTGAAGATGTCTAGATAGTTTCCATCAAAAGCTTCTAAACAATTTTTGTCATATTACATCTGCTGCAAAAGATGATGAAAAATTCTTTCTAACACCCACGTTTTTTAGTTAAAATGTAAGCTGTGTGATGTTCCAATAGGAAATGGTATTACGTTAATCAAATAGAGTAAATGAGGAGAAACTGTTTCTACTGACAGGAGGATCGATAACCAGAGGACACAGACTTAAGGTAATTGGCAAAAGAACCAGAGGGGAGATGAGGAGAAATGTTTTTACGGAGCGAGTTGTTATGGTCTGGTATGCACTGCCTGAAATGGTGGTGGGGGCAGATTCAATAGTAACTGTCAAGAGGGAATTGGGTATATGATTGAAAAGGAAATATTTGCAGGGCTATGGGGAAAGAGCAGGGGAGTAACACTAATTGGTAGCTCTTATAAAGAATCAGTACAGGCACAATGGGCCGAATGGCTTCCTTCTGTGCTGTAAAATTCTAAATATATTGTGTATAACCTAAGTGCCCTTTACCCTACGCAGGGCGCTGGAGAGGTGCAGTATGGCCCAGGTGTACCCCTGGCACCGGCCTGCCTTCTGCAGCTGTGGGCATGGCTGTTGGCCTTGAGTATTCAAGGTTGTTGGAGAGCATCCAGAAAGCCCCAGGTCAGAGAATCCTGTTGGAGGAAGGGAGAAACAGACTTATTTGTTGTGGCACTGCTCTTTGGGTCGCTCCTGGAGCCCCCCTCAGACCCTCTGATCTGACCCCCGCACAGGCCCTGCGGGCAGCATTCAAGAGCCCCCCCCCACACCCCGTCTGTGCACCCCTTGGACATACCTGGAGGGAATGATGGCTGGAGGGCCAGGAACCCTCCCTCCCACCTCCGGTTCCCGACCAATACCGTGACTGCGCAAACGGTAGGCGCAGGCCCAGGTTTGCCCATTTGGAAAAGTCCTGGAAATCCCAGTCACAGTGAGAGCACAATTCCGGCCTAGTGACCTCTCCGTGATACCTGGAATCTCAGCTCCCCGCAGCCTGCGAATAGGAAAGTCGGCCGCGACTTTAGAAATCTAATATGATCTTCAGAATTTAATTCAGTTGACAGTAATTTTTGGACTGTTAGAAAATACTGAGTTTGATTTTCAGAAAAGAAAACACAATTATCAGCTTTGTGATTTGTCAAGGAAACTGTTTCCAAACAGTCTGGAGCACAGTCCGACTGAACCATGAATATTTATTGATGTCCGAGCTGATTTCACCTCACTGCAGTGTGTGGGTTTTATAAACACGGCACCAATAAGCCAGATTTTCAGAAAGAAGGTAAATGGCCACCAACAGCGGCCTCTCTCGTTTGACCTCACCCATTCCTCGGCTTTGATTGAAGTCTCCTTTGATGATCTTGCAGGATTTGCCGTCACCGTTACACACCCCACAGTAATCCTCTTTCGCCGCTGAGCCAATGATTCCATCACAGCCAATCTTCTGTTAATAACAAACAGGTGTCTCCGTTATTGGTTTCATAATGAAACTCAGCTACATTTAATTACAAGCAACCTCCTGGTGTTGCTCCTGCATACCCTGGGCTTTATTATGAGCAGAATATAATGGCCGAACACGTCCCAGGACCCATATTACTGTCCGAGCCGTGCTACTCTTTAGCTCAACAGAATATTACCAGGTAAAAACAATGCATAAGGAATTTGGTTTGTTTCACAAAGCGATAACTGTTGTTACTCAAAATATATCAGGCCATCCTCTCAGTTTTACAGAAGCGTCACAATGAACTGAAATGTCTGTCTGACTTTTTGAAAGTCAAGGGAAACCTGCTCGGGCTTTTATTACGTGAAAATCTCAACTAAATTCACACAAGTCATTGGGAAATAATCAGGCTGCAGAGATAAGAATACATAATAATAAGTCAGTCATAGGGTAAATATTACATATTGCACCAATGATAAAGACTTCACATTCACTCAATAGAAGGATCATTTCCCTCTCATAATCATCTTTGATTTCCAGTTATTAAGCCTTTATCCAATCCAAAAACTCAATTTAGAAAATGAACCCCACACAAAGTTACTTGATTGAGAAGATGTTGGAAACGTTTATGCCTCAAACAGACTAATTCTAGTCAATTGGTTCCACACTGTACATAAATGAGGTTCAGAGGCAAATCCATTACTATCTATTAGTCTCTAGTTCAAATTCCACTGGGCTAGATATGAAACTGTATTTCCACAGCATTCTTCATTAGATTGCGGAGAAGGTAATCAGTGCAAATTTTATTTTAACAAAAGGATGATACACTATTTTCAAGGCCTGCCTCTTTATAAGGGAGACAATCGGGGAAAAATTGGATAGGGGCTGTTTTTGGGCGCGGGTAGCGTGATGCGCTATTACCCCGCGCCAAATGACCCCGGCGCAGGCAGGACGCGAGTTTCGGCCGGCCCGAGGACTCACCTGCAATCAGCGTTCCAGTCTGGGCCTCGCACTGGAATCAATGCAATTCGCACTTTCCACCACCAGGGGGAGCGCAATCTCTTAAAGGGAGGATGTTTCTTAGCAATGTCTTAAAGGTAGCTGGTACCTGTTATTTGCTGAAAATAACAATCTACTGTCTGCATGGAGTCTGGACGGAGATCAGATATCGCACACGTAAAACACAGATGCAGGTCCCATCCCTATGTATATACACTGATGAGTTATGCTAAAACATTGAATAAAGGTTGCGCACTACGAAATCCCACATCCTCCGATCTGCACACCAGACCTCACCAATCTGCTGATCTGAGTTGGAACCAGGCCTGCGAGAGAGCATGCACCAAGGTTCTCTGCTGATGCACTAGAGACCTTGGTGCAAGAGGTGGACAGAAGGAGGAACATCCTATATCCGCGGGGGGGGCGAGGGGGTCGTGGTGGGAAACAAGAGGCCTCCAGACATATACTCAAAAGGCAGTGGGAGGCAGCGGGGGACGAAGTCAATGCCAGGCGCACAGCATCATGAACATGGATGCAGTGCAGGAAGAAGTTCAATGCTTTGACAAGAGCGGTCAAGGTGAGTGAGGTCAAATGTCAAGTGGCGTCTCCTACCAACTGCACCAAGTACTACACCCCCATCACCCACATACCAATAAACTCTTTCCATCAGATGCTTCCTCTCGCCCTTACACATTACCACTGTTTCAAGCCGCCCACCCACACTAGCTATTCAACCATGACAGGCACATCACCCAGACACACGTCCCGCTTTCTTGCAGGAGAAGGTGGCGCATATCAGGAGGCAGCAAGTGGCCGTGGCATTTAGCCCGTCGAGCCTGTTCCGCCATTCAATGAGATCATGATGGACCTGTGACCTAACTCCATGTACCCAACTTAGCCCCATATCCCTTAATACCATAGGTTCACAGAAATCTGTCAATCTCAGATTTAACTTTCACAAGTGAGCTAGCATCAACTGCCATCTGCAGAAGAGCGTTCCAAACGTCTCCCACCCTTTGCGTGTAGAAGCATTTTCTAACTTCACTCCTGCATGCCCTGGCTCTAAATGTTAGGCTATGTCCCCGCGTCCTAGTATTCAAGTCTAGGAGACCTCCAAAAACAGTTACAAATGTCTCGGCAGCCAGAAGCAATAATCCAGCCACTAACCTGTAAATCCTGCATGGTCCCTTTAAATAGCGCTGGTGGGGGGTCCTCCAGACACTCTAAGACATGTTCAGATGGTCGGGGTTAAGACTGTGCGTTGAGTTGAGCGTTAAGTCCCAAAATGGTGTCATCACTTTAAATCAGCGTTGCACACTGATTGAAGCCATTTTCTCCCTACTTTACATGATTCCAGCGTTCGTTATCTGCGCCTGCGCTAACTGCTATACCAAGATGGCGTCTGACACATGTCACGCTGGAAACGTGCACGCGCATCCAAGACACCATCTTGGATATTGGAAAGGCCGCGTAGCGCCGAAACAACGGCTGCTACACGGCCCAATTTAACGCCCACTGGTTTTAAAATATTTTAAAAGTCTTGTTTGTGATGTCTTTACAAACACTGAAGGTCAAGTTTAACATAAAATAAGATAATGACCTTTAAACAGACATTTTATTACGGATTGAACCTAGAATTGTATTTTAACATGCTGTGCTTAAATCATAAAATACTCATCACGTCCCCCACATGTGCTCTTTATAACCGATGTACAAGTCCGAGTGATAATTGGGCCTGCTCTCAACAAGGGTGGGATTACGCACAATAATCAATCAACGAGATGCATACCCTGAGTGCAGAACACAGGCCAGGAGGCAGATATTGTTACAATGAATCTTTTTCCGTTTCACACACAGTTGGGGACATTCGCGCAGAACAGCTCAGTGGGAACAGCCAGGATGCTTTTGACGGCTGTTTTTTAACAGCTTGAATTTTCTTTTCATTTCTGTGCACAATCGAGGTGATGGGTTTTCGAGCTGTGGTGTCAGCACCAGGCACTCCCAGGTGAAGAGTGAAGCTCCCTCACTTTGCTCAACATGCTCCCACCTCGCAACAAAACCCTCTGCTGCACCAGCTCCACTTCCAACACCAGCCATCCTGTGGCCTCGCTAAGTGACATTGCCAATTCGTGCCAAGTTAGGGATCGCTTTGTGCTGCGAGTCCCTGCCTACCAGGAACGGGATTGAGGTCACCCCAAATTCATTTCACAAAGGAGGATGTTTCGGGGTACTTCAAAATAAGGAGCAAACTACAACAACTTGCATTTATATAGCGCCTTTAACGTAGTAAAACGTCCCAAGGTACTTCACAGGAGCGTTAACAGACAGAATTTGAAACCGAGCCACTTAAGGAGATATCAGGACAGGTGGTCAAAGAGGTAGGTTTTAAGGAGCGTCTTAAAGGAGGAGAGAGAGGCGGAGAAGTTTAGGGACGGAATTTTAGAGTTTAGGACCTGGGAGTTGAAGGGATGCAGTGGGCATCAAGCATGGGGAATAGGGTTACCAACCCTCCAGGGGTATCCTGGAGTCTCCAGGAATTAAAGATTAATCTCCTGGACACTTCTGCGGGCAACCCAGGAAATAAACCATAGGGGCATTATAAAAAATAGTTTTTTCTCATTTTCTTTGAAATATCGTAAATTGGGGCAAAATAGGCTATTTGACTGAGCAGGGTGATTGGGGGCAGGGAGTCATGTGATGAATCCTCCAGGAATACATCCATCCAGAGTTGGCGACTCTAATGGGGAAAGGGAAAGAAAATAGAGAAGTAAGGACAGAGTTAAGGGGGAGGACTTTTAAAGTAGAAATGGAGTTCGCAAGTTGGAGGGAAAGATTGAAAGACTTGCATTTATATCTGGCCTTTCACGACCTGAGGACGTCCCAAAGTGCTTTACAGCCAATAAAGTACTTTTTTGCAATGTAATCACTGTTGTAATGCAGGAAATGCGGCAGCCAATTTGTGCACAGCAAGCTCCCACAAACAGCAATGTGATAATGACCAAATAATCTGGTTTAGTGGTGTTGGTTGAGGGGTAAATGTTGGTCAGGACACCAGGGAGAATCCCCTGCTCTTCTTCAAAATTGTGCCATGGGATCTTATACGTCCACCTGAGAGGGCAGACGGGGCCTCGGTTTTAACGTCTCATCCGAAAGATGGCACCTGCGACAGTGCAGCACTCCCTCAGCCTGGATTTTATATTCAAAGTCCCTGGAGTGGGATTTGAACTCACAACCTTCTGACTCAGAGGCAAAAGTAATACCCACTGAGCTGGGAACTGGGTAAGGAGCTTCAGAAGGCAGAATGTAGCCACTGAATAAGCAGCTGTCGATGATGGAGCGGAGGATGGATATGGAGAGGTAATACAGGACATGGTGACAAAGGTAGAGTGGGGCAATATATCAGGGAGAGCACTCCAATAAGATGACAGAATTGAATGAATTTTACAGCTCAGTTTGGCCTATTGTGTCTGTGCCCTCTCTCTGAAAGTGCTAACCACTTAGTCCCATTTCCCTTCCCTTTCCCCAGACTGCTTTCATTTTTTCTTTTTCAAATTTTTATCCACCTCCGTTTTAAAAAAAGTCAAGAAGCCGGTACATCAAGAATTATTACAACTGTTTAAAATCCTTTGATGTCTTTAGCTGTGGGTTTTATGCAAATACAGGAATATGATTGAATCAAAGTTTTCAGTTAATTAGAATCAACAGGAGGCCATTTGGCCCATCATGCCTGTGCTGGCTCTCTGAAAGAGCTTCCAACTCAATCCGAATTCCTGGCCCTTTCTTCAGACCCTTTCTGAGTTTTTTTTCCAGATATTTATCTCCTTTCCTTTAAAAAGCTAATATGGATTCTACTCCCACACTGTTTCTGGTAGGACATTCCGGTGTAGATATTGGTCTAATCTTTCTTGATATATATTTATGACTTGGCCTTGGGTGTACAGGGCACAATTTCAAAATTTGTAGTTGACACAAAACTTGGAAGGGTAGTAAACAGTGAGGAGGATAGTGATAGACTTCAAGAGGACATAGACAGGCTGGTGGAATGGGCGGACACATGGCAGATGATTTAACTCAGAGAAGTGCAAAGTGATACGTATTGGTAGGAAGAATGAGGAGAGGCAATATAAACTAAATGGTACAATTCTAAAGGGGACGCAGGAACAGGGAGACATGGGGGTATATGTGCACAAATCTTTGAAGGTGGCAATACAGGTTGAGAAATCGGTTAAAAAAGCATACGGGACCCTGGGCTTTATACATAGAGGTATAGAGTACAAAAGCAAAGAAGTTATGTTGAGCCTTTATAAAACACTGATTTGGCCACAGCTGGAGTATTGTGTCCAATTCTGGGCACCGCACTTTAGGAAGGATGTCAAGGCCTTGGAGAGGGTGCAGAAAAGATTTACTGGAATGGTTCCAGGGATGAGGGACTTCAGTTACGTGGATAGACTGGAGAAGCTGGGGTTGTTCTCCTTGGAGCAGAGAAGGTTAAGGGGAGATTTGATAGAGGTGTTCAAAATCATGAACGGTTTTGATTGAGTAAATAAGAAGAAACTGTTTCCAGTGGCAAAAGGGTCAGTAACCAGAGGACACAGATTTAAGTTGATTGGCAAAAGAGCCAGAGGCGAAATGAGGAAACATTTTTTTTTACGCAGCGAGTTGTTATGATCTGGAATGCACTGCCTGAAAGGGCGGTGGAAGCAGATTCATTTATAACTTTCCGAAGGGAATTGGATAAATACTTGAAGGGAAAAAATCTGCAGGGCTCTGGGGAAAAAGTAGGGGAATGGGACTAATTGGATAGCTCTTTCAAAGAGCTGGCACAGGCACGATGAGCTGATTGGCCTCTTTCTGTGCTGTAATATGCTATGTTACTATGAAGGCACAAGTCAGGAGTGTGATGGAATACTCTCCATTTGCCTGGATGAGTGCAGCTGCAACAACACTCAAGAAGCTCGACACCATCCAAGATAAAGCAGCCCGCTTGATTGGCACCCCATCCACCACCCTAAACATTCACTCCCTTCACCACCGGCGCACTGTGGCTGCAGTGTGTACCATCCACAGGATGCACTGCAGCAACTCGCCAAGGCTTCTTCGACAGCACCTCCCAAACCCGCGACCTCTACCACCTAGAAGGACAAGAACAGCAGGCACATGGGAACAACACCACCTGCACGTTCCCCTCCAAGTCACACACCATCCTGACTTGGAAATATATCGCCGTTCCTTCATCGTCGCTGGGGCAAAATTCTAACAGGACTGTGGGAGAACCTTCACCACACGGACTGCAGGGGTTTAAGAAGGCGGCTCACCACCACCTTCTCAAGGACAATTAGGGATGAGCAATAAATGCCGGCCTCGCCAGCGACGCCCACATCCCCAGATTGAATTTTTTAAAATTCACGTCCTCAAAACTTCTCACCACTCTACCACTGACACACTCCCTTTGTTCTTGCAGGGCAAGTTTTCACAAAATAACTGGGAGCCACAGGAGGAGGGTCACACTTCATCCACGTGCTGTTCCGATTGAGGAACAAGTGATGGACAATGTGAGCAGGGTTGTGTTGGGCAACTAGAGAGGCCGGAGCACATGTACCGCAGGATTTTAAACCACCCTCTCCTCATTCCCATCTCACGTAAATCTTACCCTTACACATGATGCTTGCCAGATTGCTGCTACTTTCAGAAGCCACTCGTCTGTCTCGGTTTAACCTATGCCACTAAATGCTAGCCCTTGTCCCTTTTTTCCATTTCAGGTATAGAAACTCCACACAGCCCTCAGGGAGCAGAAGAAGAGCAGCAAGCATCACTCGACCTTACACTTGCAGACACCAGCTGAAGGGACTGGACCCTGCGTAGTTCAGAGAGTAGGCTGGAGGGGTGTGCACATGGAGAGGCACCCGACACTAGAGCGGAGGAGCAAAGGCTGAGGGATAGGATGGTCCAGGAAACAGCTGGAGGAGGGAGAGGTCGCATTCCAGCCCTGCTGCACAGCGTACAGGTACCTATTACAGCCGCCTTACACACTGCTCCTCTGTGATGGTCAGGTATGATGTTCTGTTCCTGAATAACTGCATGCTGTAATGCTTCCTGCGCCCTTCCCTCCTTCACCCTGTTCTTGCAGCCTGCGTAGGGCATTGCTCCCTTCCCTGCTGCTTCTGCTCCTCCTCCTCATTTGGGAATCTCAATGGTAAGGCCCAGCGGCATTCCCATGTTCAGCAATTCAGAACAAGCAAATCCTGAGAAACAGTTCTTGTCCTCCAAAAACTCACTCCGCAAAAGTATCTCACAGACAAACGCTTGGCAAAACAGCCAAAAGCTTGGCCTAAAAGCATCCTAGAAGGTTGAAGTGATGAACCAGAGACTTACCTAAATGGAGCTGAGGGTCCCTTTAAATACCGCTTGTGAAATTCCCGCCATGATTTGGGCGGGTTAAGGAAAGTATGTTTCAGGCATGTTTGGACACCACGGGTCCCTTATTAACATATTTAAATGATACCTACGTTTGTTTAAGACGGCCGCCAGGGATGCCTGTCGAGTGCACAAACCAATATGATGTCAGCTGCACCTCCGGCACGGAATCCAACTTTGGACCCGGAAAACGTGCGAACCGTAAACCAGTCTCGACCCCTCCGTGACCTCATAACCCTCCTGTGCAAGTAACATGTCTTCTAACTTCTCCCTTTGTTCTTTTGGTAATGATCTTAAATTTACGCCCTCTAGTGACCAACGCACTGTCCCAGTGTAAATAGTTTTACCCTATTGACCTTATATAAACTCTTCACAAATTTTGAACACCTCTCTCCTAAATCTTCTCTGTTCTAATGAAAAGTGCCCCAGTTTCTCTAGTCTCTGCTCGTAACTAAATCCTCTCATCCCTGGGACCACCTCAGTGATTCTCTTCTGCACCCTCTCCATGGCCTTGATATCCTTTCTAAAATAAAGCACCCAAAACAGGACAGGATATTCTAACCGCAGCCTAACCAGTGATTTACAGGTTTAGTAATATCTCTCGTTTTGTACTCCGTGCCGTGATTTATAAAACCTCGGATCCTCTTTGCTTCTTTTCCAGCTTGACCAGCCTGCCCTTCTACTTTCGAAGGTTTGAATCTCTCAGTCACTCTGCTCCTTTTAAACTTTTACCAAAAGGTAAGTGACTAAAGGCAACTGACCAAGTGTATTAAATGCAGAGGGGAGGCTTAAATCCTTACCGTTAGCTTTTTTTAACGTGAATGTGCTCAAGTAAATATGCATCATATCCTCCCTTTCTCCATTAATTCTAGATCAGCAACTTTGCAGCGTGCTGCTAAGGGGGAGAGAGGAGGAAGCATTAAACCATTTTTAACGGTTTGATACAAATGAGTGGCTCTCTGGACCACTTCAGAGGGCAGTTAGGAGTCAACCATGTTGGTGTGGGACTGGAGTCACATATAGGCCCAGACCGGGTAAGGTCGGCAGGTTTCCTTCCCTAAAGGACATTAGTAAACAAGTTGGGTTCTGCTGGGCTAACCAGCTTTATATCTCCAGACTTTCTTTTAACTGAAGAGTGACTCAGTGGGGAGTGGAATTTAAACTCACATTCTTTGGAATATCCGTCCAAATCGCTGGATTACTAGTCCAGTTATATAACCATGACACCATCGTACCCGAGTGCATTGTATTTGGTCATCATGGTATACATTATCCTCTATAACATTGGACATACAACTAGTATTCATTTCTTACATGATGGCATTTGATCCTGCCCGAAAAACAGCTGTTCTTGCACAAGGCATGAGACACAGCATTAAATACACAAATAGTGCAGACAATCACCGTACACAACCACCGTACACAAACACCGTACACAACCACTGTATACAGTCACCGTACACAACCACCGTACACAAACACCATACACAACCACTGTATACAATCACCGTACACAAACACCATACACAACCACTGTATACAGTCACCGTACACAACCACCGTACACAACCACTGTATACAGTCACCGTACACAACCACCGTACACAAACACCGTACACAACCACTGTATACAGTCACCGTACACAACCACCGTACACAACCACTGTATACAGTCACCGTACACAACCACCGTACACAAACACCGTACACAACCACTGTATACAGTCACCGTACACAACCACCGTACACAACCACCGTACACAACCACTGTATACAGTCACCGTACACAACCACCGTACACAACCACTGTATACAGTCACCGTACACAAACACCGTACACAAACACCGTACACAACCTTTGTATACAGTCACTGTACACAACCACCGTACACAGATACTGTACAAAACTACCGTACAAAGTCAACTTAAGCAAACACCGTACACAACCACTGTACACAGTGACCATATTCAAACACCGTACACAATCACCATACACAACCACCGTACACAGTAACCGTACACAGTAACCGTACACAGTAACCGTACACAACCACCTTACAAAACCACCGTACAAAGTCAACCTACTCAAACACCATACACAACCGCCATACACAGTCACCATATACAACCACCCTACAGTCACCGTGCACAACCACCGTACAGTCACCGTATACAGTCACCGTAGACAACCATCATACACAATTACCATACACGGCCACCATACAAGGTCACCGTACACAGACACCCAACACAGTCACCATACACAGCTAACCAACACAGTCACCATACACAGCTAACCAACACAGTCACCATACACAGCTAACCAACACAGTCACCATACACAGCCACCATACACAGCTAACCTACACAGCCACCATACACAGTCACCATACACAGCCACCATACACAGTCACCATACACAGTCACCATACATAGCTAACCTACACAGTCACCATACACAGTCACCATATACAGTCACCATACACAGCCACCATATACAGTCACCATACACAGTCACCATACACAGCCACCATACACAGTCACCATACACAGTCACCATACACAGCCACCATACACAGTCACCATACACAGTCACCATACACAGTCACCATACATAGCTAACCTACACAGCCACCATACACAGCCACCATATACAGTCACCATACACAGCCACCATATACAGTCACCATACACAGTCACCATACACAGCCACCATACACAGTCACCATACACAGTCACCATACACAGCCACCATACACAGTCACCATACACAGTCACCATACACAGCTAACCTACACAGTCACCATACACTGTCACAGTACACAGCCACACAACAACCGTACACAATCACTGTATACAGCCACCGTACACTACCACCGTATGGTCACCGTACACAACCGCCATAAACAGTCACCGTATACAAGCACCATACACAGTCACCATGCACAACCACCGTACACAACCACCATACAGTCACCGTACAGTCACCGTAGACAACCATCATACACAATCACCATACACGGCCACCATACACGGTCACCGTACACAGACACCCAACACAGTCACCATACACAGCTAACCTACACAGCCACCATACACAGTCACCATACACAGCTAACCTACACAGCCACCGTACACAGCCAACAAACACAACAACCATACACAATCACTGTACGCAGTCACCGTACACAACCACCATATGGTCACCATGCACAACAACCGTACACAACACCATGCACAGTCACCGTACTCAGTCAACCATACACAACCACCGTATACAGTCACTGCACACAGTCATCATACACAGTCACTTTGGGTGTTAAGGATTGTTTAACCAAGGCAGGTAAATGGAGTTAGGAAACAGGTCAGCCGTGATCTAACTGAATGGTGGAGCAGGGCCAAAGGGCTGAATGGACTACTCTTGCTCATATGTTCCCCTTCCCTAGCCCTGAGATCATCTGACTCAGTAGACTGGGCGCAGGGGAAAGATGATTCTCTGTGTGACATGTGGAGCAAAATCACCGTGTTCTTTGTCAACCCCACTGACGATTTTACAACAAATCTCCACAAGAATTGACTCTGGAACCTTCCTGGGGCCGTATGGCTCAATATTACATAAAATGGCACACTTTATTAATAAGGGGATATGCAAAGACTTCATTCCCCCATGGAGCCACTACATCACATCATTACTGTGTCTACAGAGATGACAGACAAGATCAAAAACAGTTTTAAAACCATACAAAGTCAATTCAATCTTTAGATGACAGGAGGTGACTTGTTCATCATTTGATGACTGTTTTAAATCATTTCACATGTTGTGGTCTACACTTTTGGTAAAACCTCATCAAATACAAATATTTACAGCATATGTGTTTGTGTAAGGAAGGCTTTCATGAAATGCACACTATATAGTTTATTCTTAGAAGTGTAGATTTATACATTAAACGTCTCTTTAACTAAATGGTTCACGAATATGTTCATCCTGAACATGTCTGTTGAACAAATGTTTTTAGATGGTAATTTGGGCTAATTCCATGACCCTGGGCTCTCAGTGTGAGGTCGGTTGCAGAGAGCAGGTCAGATAGGGAGTTACAATGTCATAGCTACAACTCTCCCACCGTTCTCCCTGTGTGATCGGCCCAGGATCATGGAATTAAATCTTCCAGACTTTGCTGCATCTAAACATGCAGCTTTGTCACACGATGTACAAAGCTATTTATGCACGAGTGCGAGGGGTTCTAGACTGGGTCTAGTTCAAGGCTGGACGGGAAAATCAATGGTCACAGCAGACAATACTTTGGGGATTTAAAAACTCTAGTTCCTTTTCCGAAAGTATTTATTTTTGCTCTGGGAGTAAATGGGCCCACTCTGTGCGTAATTCCTAAAAGTGAAACTTTAGTCGTACAGAGCTCTGGGTCAGACCCCATCTGGAGATACTCTGTTCAGTTCTGGGCACCGCACCTCAGGAAGGATATACTGGCCTCGGAGGGGGTGCAGCGCAGATTCACCAGAATGATACCAGGGCTTAGAGGGTTAAATTATGAGGAGGGGTTGCATAAACTTGGCTTGTATTCCTTGGAGTTTAGAAGATTGAAGGGGGTGTTTATTGAGGTGTTTGAAATGATAAAGTGATTCAACTATTTCCTCTGGTGGGATAATCCAAAACAAGAAGTCATAGGGCTCGATGTTACCAGGGCTGCGGGTTCGCGGCGGGGGGGGCTAGTGGGTAACGCGCCCGGTGAAATCAGTCTGCCCCGCGCGCGATCGCAGCCTAATTGGATCCACTTACCTGGTCTTCTGGGTTCCCCGCTGCTGATCTGCGCGTCGGGCGGGCTGCGCATGCGCAGTAAGGTCTGTCAGCTGGAGGAGCTCTATTTAAAGGGGCAGTCCTCCACTGACAGATGCTGCAACAAATAGCAAAATTTACAGCATGGAGCAGCCCAGGGGGAAGGCTGCTCCCAGTTTAATGATGCCTCAGTCTAGGTATCATTGGATGGGGTGAGGAGGAGGGGGAGGACAGAGATCTTCCCCCCGGCGGGCGGGAGGAAGCGGCCTGCCTCTGCCACCAGGAAGGCCTGGCTCGAGGTGGCAGAGGAGGTCACCTGCACCACCAACATATCGCCCACCTGCATACAGTGCAGGAGGCGCTCCAATGACCTCAGTAGGTCAGCCAAAGTGAGTACACTTACTCATTCCCCTACACTCCGTCTGCCACATCACTGCCCCCACCCCACATCTCCTTCAGCACTGCCAACACTACTCTGTCACATCACCCCTCATACCCACTCAAACCTCATCCTCATCTTACCTGCACTTACTCACCTCACCAGTACTCATCCCACCACTACCACTCAACCCAATCCTCATACAATCTCATGGCTCTATCTCATACTCACCCTCTCGTGCATCTCTTTCACGGTCAGCCTCACTCAACCTGCCACTACCTGTGCTGCAGCCACAGGGCATGCATCACATATGTGCAGTAGGCAGCGTAAGGCAAACGTGTCGTGAGCATGAAGGGGATGCACAAGGGTGTTTGAGGGTTTGTCATGGTTTTTACTTATATTTCATTTCTGATCAACTCACATTACATATTATATTGTCACCACTACTGCCACGTCTTTGCGAATCTTGTCTGGTTTGTGCAATAATGCCCTTTCCTGAGGATCACAATGAAGACCCACAACTGATGCCACCCATTGTGTCACTGCAGAGTGGGTGTAGGTGTATTTGCAGGGCTCTTTCGTGCAGATGACAGAGAGACGTCGGCGATGTCCCCAGTGGCACCCTGGAAGGATGCGGAGGAGAAGTTGTTGAGGGCAGTGGTGACTTTGACAGCAACAGGTAAGAAGATGGTGCTCGGGCCAGCCAGGAGCAGCTCGGCATGAAGGAGGCTGCAGATGTCCACGACTGCATGTCGACTGACTCTGAGCCTCCGTGTGCACTGCTGCTTAGAGAGGTCCAGGAAGCTGAGCCTCGGTCTGTGGACCCTGTGGCGAGGGTAGTGCCCTCTGCGACGCATCTCTCTCTGCGGTTGCCCTCCCTCCTGCTGTACAGGTGGATGTGTCATAGCACTGTGTTGTGGAGCTCCACGTGTCAGAGGTGGACGGCGTGGCCGGCGAGGCTGGTGAGGCTGTTCGCCCTCCGAGGAGGTCATGACTGCAGCTACGGCGGCCCCCATCCGGAAGATGTACATCTGAGGGGGTCCACAAGGTAGGTACATGTGTCTGGACCCCGGGGTAAGTGTGCAAGTTTGTGAATTTTATTGTTAGGAGGAGGGTGGTGGAGGCCAAACTTTGTCCAAAGTGACAGAGTGGCCTCCTGCAATGAGTGAGGGTCTCCCCCCACCACCTGTCAAATGGACCTTTGCAGCTGCCACAGGCTGATAGCTGCAATACGTCCATTTCAACTGGGAGTGTTTCCCCCAGTACGGGAAACAGTCCCATTTGTATGCAAAATCCCAACCCTCCTAAAATATTTCGTTAATCAGGTCTGTAAACGACCTGAAATACCAAGATAAATAGCTTAAGTGGCACCCCACTGGCTTTAATTGACGGTGGGAGTCCCACATGCGGGGGCTGCGCGCGCATGTTCCTGCCCCGGGAATCCCCGATTTTCGAAGCCCCCCCCGCCAGGAACGCACCCGATCGCGGGTGCTAAAATCGACCCCATAATCTTAAAATTAGACCAGAACCATTTAGGAGGGAAATCAGGAAGCACTTTTTCACACAAAGGGGAGCGGAAATCTGGAACTCTCTTCCCCTAAAGGCTGAGGATGCTGGGGGGCAACTGAAATTTTCAAGACTAAGATTGATCGATTTTTGTTGGGTGAGGGTATCGGGGGATATGGAGCAAAGGCGGAAAATGGAGTTGAGGTACAGATCAGACATGATCTGCTTGATTGGCGGAACAGGATCGAGGAGCTGATTGGCCTGCTCCTGTTCCTATGTTCTTATCTCCCTCCCCCCTCATTGAGGCTCTGTCATCAACTGACATCACCACAGTTGTGAAAAGGTCAATGCATCATTTGCCACTGGGATTACAAGTCTATTTTCATTCTTTAACTGGTTGGTCTGAAAACAGATTGGATCCAAACTTTATATAGAGTAAATGTTCTGATGGTGGGCTCCTGATGGTGGGCAGCGGAGCCTCACCCATTGGGAGTGCACACGGCCCATGAGTAGAAATCAATGATCATGGGCTATGCACACACCATTTTCTGAGATTCTCTCCCAGTGTGCGATCAGAAAGTTTATCCCGATCAGTTTTCTTAACTTGATAAAGTCGTTCATAAATACTGCGACTGGTTTATGTTCAGAAGGTGATCTCAAATGGAAGTGAAACAGACCTCATGACACTAGAAAACACATTCCGGAAAATGTCACCAAACAGAGAAGTAGAATACAACTGAAAAGGTCTCCATGGCAACACTTAACTTTATGAATGAAAGAAACTCTCTCTGGGTTGAAAGCACGATATTAACTTACGAACCTATGTGTTTGTATGAAATACTTTTGTCGAATATTTTCATTGAAGCATTAGAAATTATTCTAAAGAGCTTTAATAAAATAGCAGATGGAGGGATTTGATATGAACATGTTAACCTGCAATCTAAAATCAGTCCATTAATGAATTAGTCCTTTTATCACTGACTTCCTTTTTAAGGCAGAACAAGACAGTGTTATGCTAATTTCAGGAAATGTACGCTCTTTAAAGGGACTATTCACAGCTGGGACTCACCTTGCATTTGCCATTCACACAAAGGTCAGTCTCGTAGGGCCCACAAGGAGTACCATCAAGAACTCTCTCGGCAATCAAGACAGGGGACTCTTTTCCAAAAGGAGAGCAATACAATGTGCAAGGCTTGTCTGAAATGGGAAAAGGCAGCTCTGATCAACAAAGTCCGATTACAAGTCAGATTATTAACTCCATAAACTGTAGAGGAAAATATCAATCTCACATTTTCTGCAATTACAAATGAAAGATAAATAGGGTTAAGACAAGTGATGGAATTTAAATAAAACTAGCATTTAATATATAAATGCGACAGATCCTTAAACGATTCTCGGTGTTTTTCTGTGGTGGACATAACAATTGGGCTGTACTCTGTGGGTCAGAAGATTGTGGGTTGAAGTCCATGTCAGTGTTTGAATTCACAGTCTAGTTTGACACTCCGTGAACTAGTGAAGGAAAGCTGCATTGTCAGAGATGCTGTCTCTTGGGTTAGATGTTTGGGCTGACTTTATCTAATCCTGTTCCCAGGAGAGGCCTAGCCCACAAAGAGCGCACACCAGGAATTTGGGTGCCCGCTTGACTTCCTGATGCCGCTTCCTGGTCGGTAAGACTCTTAACCCTGAGCGAGAATAGGTAAGATTGGCCCTGTTCAACCAAGATCCAGTCTCTCTGTTCCAGTGGTTCAGGTAGACGCTAAAGATCCCATGATACCATTAAAAGAACAAAAGGAAGTTTCCCTCGGGGTCCTGATCAATATTCCTCTCTCAGCCAACACTACTAAAAAAACAGATTAATTGCTCATTCACCTCACTGCTGTCTGTGGGATGCCGCCAGTGCAGAACATCTCCCAAGTATTATTATCAATAATATATTAAAAATCTTCTGTCTCCTCACACTTCCTGTCTACAAAACCTTACTTTCTGTTGTCACATTTTTGTCAACTTTTCCCATTATAAATTCCTATAGCCATATTTATAATGGGAACTCCCAATGTAAACTTGTCACTGTGTAATTACACTCCTTGACCAGCTGTGGCGCCAATCTCCCAGCTCCTCAGCAGCGACTGCAGAGCAACTCCTATACATTAACCAACTCTACTTCTAAATCGCCCTATATTTTTCTAGTTCATTATAATAATACCAAGTCAAAGTATTACATAAAAATAAGGACAGAATGTGCTGTTGCTGACCTACATTGACTCCTGGTCCAGCAATGCCAGTATCCTAACTCGCACCAAGTCCCATTCACCCATCACCCCTGAACTCGCTGATCTACATTGGCTCCTGGTCTGGGAGCGCCTCGATTTAAAAAATTTTCATCCTTGTGTTCAAATCATAAGAACATAAGAAATAGGAGCAGGAGTAGGCCACATGGCCCCTCGAGCCTGCACCGCCAGTCAATAAGATCATGGCTGATAGTCGACCTCAACTCCACTTTCCCGATCCCCATATCCCTTGATTCCCTTAGAGTCCAAAAATCTATCGATCTCAGCCTTGAATATACTCAACGACTCAGCAACCACAGCCTTCGGGGGTAGAGAATTCCAAAGATTCAAAATCCTCTGAGTGAAGAAATTTCTCCTCATCTCAGTCCTAAATGGCCGACCCCTTATCCTGAGACTATGCCCCCTCGTTCTAGACTCTCCAGCAAGGAGAAACAGCCTGTCAAGCCCACTCAGAATCTTATATGTTTCAATGAGATCACCTCTCATTCTTCTAAACTCCAGAGAGTATAGGCCCATTCTACTCAACCTCTCCTCACAGGACAACCCTCTCATCCCAGGAATTAATCCAGTGAACCTTTGTTGCATCGCCTCCAATTCAAGTATATCCTTCCTTAGGTAAGAAGACCAAAACTGTACACAGTACTCCAGGTGAGGTCTCACCAGAGCCCTGTACAATTGTAGCAAGACCTCCTTACTCCAACCCCTTTGCAATAAAGGCCAACATACCATTTTCCTTCTATATTGCTTGCTGTACCTACACATTAACTTTCTGTGATTCTTGTACAAGGACATCCAAATTCCTCTGATCACCAGCATTTAATAGTTTCTCACCACTTGAAAAATATTCTGTTTTTCTATTCTTCCTACTAAAGTGAATAACCTTACATTTCCCCACATTATACTCCATCTGCCACCTTCTTGCCCAATCACTTAACCCTTTGCAGACACTTTGTGTCCTCACAGCTTACTTCCCCACTGAGCTTTGTATCGTCAGCAATCTTGGATACATTACACTCGATCTCTTCATCTAAGTCATTAATATAGATTGTAAATAGCTGAGGCCCAAGCACTGATCCTTGCGGCACCCCACTAGTTACAGCCTGCCAACCTGAAAATGACCCGTTTATTCCTACTCTCTTTTTCTGTCCGTTAACCAATCCTCTATCCATGCTAATATATTACCCCACACCCTCCATGGCCTCACCCCTCTCTATCCCTGTAACCTCCTCCAGCCCTACAACCCTCCGCGATCTCTGCATTTCTCCAATTCTGGCCTTTTGCGCATCCCTGATTTTTATTGCTCCATCATTGGTGGTCGTGCCTTCAGCTGCCTCTGCCCTAAGCTCAGGAATTCCCTCCCTAAACCTCTCTGCCTCTTTACCTCTCCTGCTCCATTAAGACGCTCCTTAAAACCTACCTTTTTGGCTAAGCATTTGATCCTACATTGGAATTAATTGTACTTATGTTTTAATTTGGCAGCATGGTTGGATATTCTGCCGAAGTTGCAATCTCTCTGTTTTTTTCCCCACACTCCAGTGCTCAGACAATGGGGCAGCCAGTGAGACCGTGCTCCAATCAAGCTTTAAGCAGTGTTCTTTAGACCTTAAAAGGAAATCAATGCAGTTTAAACGCTCATGTAAGAGCAGGCCATGTCTGTACACTGCAATTTGGAGAATTAACATATTGCAGAGAGAAGAAGAAGAACTGATTTGATGATCAGGCTCTGGAGGCACTGCTCCAAAGAGTGTGAGATCGAAGGGAAATATATGTGGAAGGAACATGGGAACAGGGGTAGGCCATTCAGCCCCTCAAGCTTGTTCTGACATTCAATGAGATCATGGCTGATCTGTACTTCAACTCCACTTAACTGTCTTTGATCCATAGCCCTTGATAGCCTTACCTAACAAAAAGGAGGGACATCCCACTCTACTCCAGGAGTGCCAAGTTCACCAGGCATGACAAGACAGAACTGAATTAGTGAATAAGGTGTCCAGAACCCTCAGCAATGTAAAGAGGATGGCATACTTGAAGAAATGAATCAAAACTAGAGCAAGGATTATTAGCTCTGCCTTCGACTGTCACCAATATACTTCAAGTCAGCCTTGAACAGCTTCTTATCTCTTGCAGTTACTGCATGGAGAGTGGGATCACGGCATTAACCATTACACTGCTGAATTACGGAAGGAATTCATTGAATGGGAAGAGCAGAGTTGCTAAAAGACCTCACTTGCTATGGTGTATGCACAGTAAGATATGACTCAAACCTGCCACTTTATTCAACATAGTTCTGCCCAGGAACACACAACATTGGGTTACTACACAAAGTGTGCAGCTCCCTGACACTGTCACTGTGTTCTCTCATGGCTGTTTACCTAGTTGCAGGACTAGGCAACATTCAATAGGAGGGAATAACCTTCACTGGGGGAGGACCAACAAAATACAGACCCCTGAACATGTCTGAAGAGGCCACTTGCATTTGTCTCTCATTGGAAGGGAAACTGTAGAGGATTGGGAGATGCCAAAATGGGAGGCCGCTGTATAGCCGATGATGCAATGTCAAAGTCGGTAATACACAAGAATAATAAAGAGAAGTGTTGGAGAAAGAAACCAAAAAATGCAAAAATGGAGGCCTACCCAGCAAAACCAATTAATGCATAGAAGAAAAGGCAGCAAAGGGAATGTGAAAATGCAAATTAAAAGCATACAGAAAAAAATCTTCTTAAAGCCTACCTTTTCCCTTTAAGAGGCATCAGGAAGATGCCTGCGATAAACTGACCTTGACCACATCAGCCTCTTTACTTCACAAAACAGGTTGCCACGGAGTTGTGCCATCTGTCACACAATAATCTGCACACAACAGCTGGATCCCTGGCAGCTCTACCTACAGGAGTGAAGGTTGCAACAGCAGGAAGCTTTTATCCTTCCAGGAAAGCCACGGAATCAGCCACTATACCAGGCGGTCTGCAGCGCTCACGTGCATCAGGGAAGTGACAACCTCTGTGTTTTCAAAGGGCAACATCTTTACCACTTTTCTTGTGGAAGAGGGGCACCAGTTGGACAGGGCAACAGGTTTCACCAGGTGGCAGGGTTCCTTCGGGTGCAAAGACTTGCAAATGGAGACTATGTGGGCATCAGGGTTCTTCATTCCAAACCTACTGCCTACATGAATTGAAAAGGTTTGCACTCAAATCTGTCTGTAGTGCCACGCAAACCTACATCAGGAACTGCTCCATCCTCTAGAATTAGAGCTTGGCCAGTTAGGAGTGAAACCAGGAAGCACTTTTTCACACAAAGGGGTGTGGAAATCTGGAATTCCTCCCCCCACCCCCCACCCCCCAAAAAAAAATGCTGTGGATGCTAGGGGTCAACTGAAATCCTCAAGACTGAGATCGATAGAATTTCGTTAGGTAAGGGTATCAACAGATACGGATCAAAGGCGGGTAAATGGAACCAAGGTACAGATCAGCAGTGATCTAACTGAATGGTGGAACAAGCTCGAGGGGCTGAATGGCCTACTCCTGTTCTTATGTTTCTAAAAGTGAGAGGAACGCTCACCTTCCGCTTGATCCCAGCACACATCTTCTTCATTTGTATCCAGGTGTGAGGAGTTGAGCAACTTCCTTTCATCCAGCTGGCACCTGTGCCTTTACTGGAGGGTGACTTTGAGCCCCAAATAGGGATATTGTCCTTTGGTGTATCTCCCTCAACAGAATTTCCAATACTTCAACATCAAAATAGTCATATTGTCCACAACTCTCTGCTGTGCTACAGTGAACAAATTAGTTCACTTTTCTACCAACACCACATCTTCTCCTTCAACGGCGAGCTGCAGCCCTTTAAAAGCTGCAGCCTTATCATATTTAACACTCCCCAGCCAATAGTGCTATAGGCCAAGCTCTCAGAGTAAGCTTTTCCCGTGTTTGTAGCCTATTTTAAATAGTGCTGAGCTTTATAGTACAAAAGTTCACTGCAGTCTGTCCCCCAAACAATAGGTGCAGATGTGCCTGCAGCATGGGGCAATTTTTGGGGTATTGCAAAATTGGAGCTTAGAAGCTATCCTTTTAGCATTATACTTGCTGTCTGTACTCGTGCTGTGGCTAGAACCCGTTCTGCATTTAACTCCTGCCCACTGCATTAAATTGCTGGGTAATACTGTACTTGTGATGCTATAGCTAGGAGCTGTCTTCAGCCACTTCAGAAACAGGTTCAATAATTACAGTATCTTAAACATTTCTCACCTTTAAATGGGGAAATGAATTGTTGGCAAAGGAATCTAGACCCAGTCTCTGCCCCTTTTTACTGATTTTTGCACCTGGGAATAGGGTATTCTCTGGGGGGAGGAGCAGAAAATTGGCCCTGTGGATTTTCCGTGGTTTGCTTACCAGTTTCACCTGGATGATAGATTCTACAGTCCGTGGGTACTCTTGGAGGGTGGTACTCATTAGGAATACAATGTTTGAATTGTCATGGCCCAGTGCCCTGAGGTAAGAGAGTCCCAGAATGTAGGACCTCCACAGTAAGACGCAATATGGCAAGTCCAGTATGGAGATCTTTATTTAGTCCTACCACATCATTCACAACAAAACAAAGTTCAGTTAATGAGTTTACTGTCATATGTTATTCACTGCAAAATAAATCTTTTGCAATGCTGGATTAAAATTGTGAGCTCCACATACAGCAAAACAGGGCCAAATGTTACACACTCCTGATAAATTAGGGCAGAAAGCAGCCTTTTCATTTGCTAAATTTGAGACCAGCCAAATGAAGCATAATGGCCTCTCACTTTCCTGTACAGCCCTACATTCCTGTGGAGAAAGGGATTGAGAGGTGTGAGAGACAGGGTGCAGCAGGTTTTGAATCTTGGGACCGCCCAGTTTCACCACAATGGTCTCTCCCACTTCTGTACATTCCAATGTAAATTGACCAGATGACTGAGGAGAAGAGAAAATTAGTTGTAATAAGGGTGGGGTTCGCCTGTAAAGAACCCAGGCCAGTACCAGTTATGTTAAGATAGGCCAATTTCAACAGCACTGTATTTTGAGAAGAGAGTCAAACTCAAAATGCTGGCATACCTGATTTCTCTGCTTTGACTGAATAAGAGCCAAGTTCAAATCTCTCTCGATTTGGCTCTCCTTTCGCTTTTTAAACATACTATTGTGCAGAGTCAAGGCTGGAAACTCCACCTGCCAACTTTCCAGTTTTGTTGAGCTTTAAAACCAAGCCACTGGCCAGATTGAAACATACCCCAGTATTCATTTTCGACTCTAATCCTTCATAAGAGCAGTCAAAGATGAGAGCAGGCCGTTCAGCCTATGGAAACTCTTGGACCCTGGCTGGGATAGACTAGCCTCTAACTGCATTCGAATGTCCCTAATGTTTCTGTCTCTGTCACCTTGCCTACTACATTCTTGCTATCAGATTATATTTACTCATACTTAATCCTGTGCTAACGTTTAGTCCCTGGTCAGGACCAAAGCTGAATTTTACATAGGATGACATCGAATTTTACAGCACAGGAACAGGCCATTCGGCCCAATAGGCCTATGCCGGTTATTCTGTTTCACGATTCAATTTCCGTTGGCTAATGCGGTTGATTGTGAGGGTAATTTTTACCTTGCCAGCCAGGTGGTAAACTGGTGCTGTGGATCGACCTCCTGTTCTAGAAATTGCCTGACTTTCATTTCTACTGATTTCACCAAGTGAAAATCCCCCTGCCCCACCCACCCCGTGTCAAGTGAAACTTCATTTAGGCGAGTTTTTCGAAAGGAACGACTTGGCAAGCGACCGATCACCTTGAAGACATTTCCCAGTCCTGTACAGACTGTGCTGGTCCTGGCTCAGGTCCCTGTGCTTCCACATTGGCAGTTCTCGCACTCTTTTCCAATTGAGTGAGAAACAGTCCCAGACTTTCTTTCCCAGCTCGTGAAAAGTTTACAATTAACAAGATTTTTTTTTTTCTCTGACGTCTGACTTTTGATATTTCAGTTGAAAAGTAAGGTCAGGAAAAAAAACATGGACTTTTCATCATGACTTGCACATCGCAGATCTGTTTTGTTCGCACACATGTGTGTTAGGATTTTCAAAAAAAAATGGAGTGTTGAAACCAGTCAGCTTGGATCGAAGTGAAACTTGAAGAGGAAGTTAAACAAACAGGACAAAATCTCCTGGGCAGCTTGGCTCAGTCCTCACTGTTTCCTATTGCTCAGTGCTCGTACAGTTTTTGCAGTATTTCTTTAGTGCTAGTAATATCAGCACTGCTCTATAACCCTGACCACACACAGCACATGTTCCATGCCGATGAACACAGAGAATCAGCTCCACTACAGACAGACCAGAGCCTCAAGGGCCAATTTTAACTCCAGGCAATCCCGTGCGAGAGTCTTCGTCGTAAGCACGGCTGAATCTAACCGCCAGGCATCATTTGAATGCCGCCGGTCAGCTTTTCGCTCGTTTCGGCAGAAAGTGGCAGCTGGCCGATTTGGGTGGGCGAAGACTGGGCAGCTTGGAGGCCAGCCGCTGGCACCGAGAGAAGGCTGCCAGCAGCAAGGTAAGTGTGGGAGAGGTGGAGTGCTGCCAGGGTCTCATGGCCAAGGAGGGTAGGAATCCAGGGCAGCAAAGGCCCAGACAGTCCGTGTGGAGCCTGTAGGAGCACTCCTACTCCTTCTGGCCCCAATAAGGAAAGTTTTTTTTTAAAACTTACCTTAACGGACTCGCTGGATTCCCACAGCTTTACCGGAATGCGAGCCTCATCCACCGCCAAAAACCAGCGGCGTTAAACTGGGGAATCGGTGGGCAGGAAATGGAGCCGCTCCATTTTAGTTGCAACCCCGCTCCTTTCTCGCCAATCGGCGAAGAGTTAAAATTCCCCTGGGATTAGGGTACAGTTCCCTCTCCTCTCGGGTAAAGGGGTTGAGTTACTGAGTGAGAGAGAGGGAGAGAGTGATTGTATCAGGAAGAGTGAGTGAGAGCGCAAAATGAGTAAGGGAGTGAGAGCATGTGAGTGAATGAGTGAGAGACTGAATGAGTGAGAGAGTGAGGGGAAATGTGATTAAGTAGCTGATCGAGTAAAAGACTGAGTGAGAAAATGAGAGGTTGAGAGACTGAGTGAGAGTAAGTGTGAGAGTAAATGAGAGGGTGAGTTACTGAGTGAGAGTGAGTGAGTGATGAGACAGTTTGAGTGAATAAGAGTGTTGGTGAGAGAGTGAGTGAATCAGTGAAAGAGTGTGAGTCAGTGAGTGAGTGAATGCGAGTGTGTCAATCAGTAAGTGATAATACGAGTCGTAATCCAGAGGACATACTGAGGCCTGTAGTGGGCTCCGACCTCAGCGTCGCCTTCTCACCCACCCCACGCACCCTCCCACAGTCATGGCTGAGGTGGGAGAAGGAGAAGATGTAAATGCCACTCGTCTACTCAGATTATACCAGACTTCGCTGACGTTAAAGCACGAAAAGCTGGTTTCTGAGTTATCATAAGGCTCAGATACTGAAATAACCTTTCATGGCCGTTACAATCACTCAATGTCATTCACTCGTGTTATCAATCGCTTATCATTTTGTCAATTACTCTTATATTACCTACTGCAAACATGCCTTTTCACAATCGTACGGATGTGAATTTGACACCAGATTAAGTCGGTAGTATTCAGTATCATTGTCTAATAAAATGTGGGGGCCCCCAGCCGAACACTTACATGGGGGCCCCCACAAGCAAACACCGTCCATGGTGGGGTTCCTGTGAGCGATTTTAGCATCAGTGGGTGGGGGGATGGCTGGAAGCATCGTTCATTATACTTGGTCTCGGTGTCAGGTATCGTTATGCCATGTCATGTTACGCTCAAGCACCACCTACAGGTAAAATACCTTTGGAATGTTGCGACCATGCACCAATTTTAATATATAACAGGTACGTATATTGTACAATTGGCAGTGGATAACTAGTGCCAGTTTGGCTCAGTATTATCTCTGACCCAGAAGGTTGTGGGTTCAAGCCCCTCTCCAGGACTTAAGCACACCATCTAGGCTGACACTTCAGTGCAGTACTGAGGGATAAGACATTAATATGAGAACTAGTCTGCCTGTTCAAGTAGATATAAAAGATCCCATAGAACTATTCAAAAAGGGAGAGAGGAGTTTTCCCAGTAATCTGACCAACATTTATCCCTCAAACAAAACCACCAAAATAGATGATCTGGTCATTTGTCTCAGGACTAAATGTAGGACCTTGCTGTGCACAAATTAGCTGCTGCGTTTGTCTAGAAAACAACAGCGACTGTACCTCTAAAGTACATCAGTGGCTGTGAACTGGGTTGGGACATAACGAGAAGGGGCTACGGTGCAATTTAATGCAAGTCTTTGCTTTAGCAGTTTACAGAGAGAAGTAAGTGAAAAGAAAAACAGAACAGCCTTTTTAAAAAAAATTCTGCAATTTGTCAATAGTGTTTCAGCCTTGAAATGGTCCTTATCCCACGAACAAACAATTTCACATGTGCTCACCGTCATTGAGAACTGCAGTCCAGTGTTTTTTCTTCTTATGACCTTGTCTGTCTTGGGACTGGCACTGTTGATCTCTGAAACTGGGCAATCCCTTGGTACAGGGCAAATTCTCACACACCTTGTGCTCCACACTACCTCCCTGGCAGTTCGTTCCTCCTGGCCCAGGACTGGTGAGTACAAGGTACAAAGCATCACCAAACTGGTTATTAGCTAGAGACACATCAATTATCTTGTACTGTTCTCCCACCTTCACCCTTGCTGTCAAGCTCCTGCTCCCTTTATGTCAAAACAGCCGTTACACATTTTAAAACCAAGTGTGTGAACAGAAGAACCTGGTTTTAAAACTTCTCAATTACTCCCTAACAATTAATAAATAATATTTCTCTTAAATTCTTATCTGGTTTACCTATTGGTATTCTGCGTGATTTAAGGAACTTCAAGCTATGACCTTATAAAATGCAAATTTGTAAAATAAGATTTAACAAGATTAAAGTAGTCATGATGTGGAGATGCCGGTGATGGACTGGGGTTGACAATTGTAAACAATTTTACAACACCAAGTTATAGTCCAGCAATTTTATTTTAAATTCACAAGCTTTCGGAGGCTTCCTCCTTCGTCAGGTGAACATCGTTCACCTGACGAAGGAGGAAGCTTCCGAAAGCTTGTGAATTTAAAATAAAATTGCTGGACTATAACTTGGTGTTGTAAAATTGTTTACAAAGATTAAAGTAAGCAGAGTTGGCCATTTTCTGGATATGGACTGGCAGCAGGGACCTTGACTGTTACGTGTACTTGGAAAATGACCCCTGAAGTGTGAGGAGCACACAGCACAGAGCTTCCCTTATTGAGAAGAATACCTTCGACTGAGGTTTTGGTTATGAGGAAACTACAGAAACTGGAGCTCTTTATTAAACGAGAGAGGGTTAAGTGGGGATCTGATAGAGGTGTTCAAAATTCAGACTGTTTTAATAAGGAATGCAAGGAAAAAATATTCCACTTGTCAATGAGTCGGTAACTAGACGGCATACATTTAAAATCATCATCAAAACAATGAAGGGAGAGGTTAGAAGAATGTTTTTGCACAAAGCGTTATTTTATTAGGGCATGGAATGCTGTACCAGAATCAGCAGGGGAAGCAGAATCTAGAATCGTTTTTAAAAGGGAAGTGGATAAATATTTGAAAAAGAAAAACTTAAAAGGATACAAGGAAAGGGCAAAGAAATGGGATAAAATGGATAGTTCTTTCAGAGAGCCGGCACAGGTGCAATGGAACAAATGGCTTCCTGTTGATTCCAATTAACTGAAAACATTGATCTCAATATTTTCCTGCATTTGAGTAAAACCACAGCTAAAGAGCTTGAGGGGTTTTAAACACACATATTAATTCTTGACGTCTTGGCTTTTTGACTTAGTTCAGTTCTTTGGAGCCATTTATATGTAGGGCTGTTCATAGGGTTCACAAACTGAAATATTTCACTAAATTTGGTTAAATCCAAACAAACCAGCAATAACTCCAGCACAATCTGTAACCTCATGGCCCGGCATATTCCTCACTCTACCATTACCAACAAGCCAGGGGATCAACCCTGGTTCAATGAGGAGTGTAGAAGAGCATGCCAGGAACAGCATCAGGCGTACCTAGAAATGAGGTGCCAACCTGGTGAAGCTACAACTCAGGACTACATGCATGCTAAACAGCAGAAGCAACACGCTATAGACAGAGCTAAGAGATTCCACAACCAACAGATCAGATCAAAGCTCTGCAGTCCTGCCACATCCAGTCGTGCATGGTGGTGGACAATTAAACAACTAACGGGAGGAAGAGGCTCTGTAAACATCCCCATCCTCAATGATGGCAGAGTCCAGCACGTGAGTGCAAAAGACAAGGCTGAAGCGTTTGCAACCATCTTCAGCCAGAAGTGCCGAGTGGATGATCCATCTCGGCCTCCTCCTGATATCCCCACCATCACAGAAGCCAGTCTTCAGCCAATTCGGTTCATTCCATGTGATATCAAGAAACGGCTGAGTGCACTGGATACAGCAAAGGCGATGGGCCCAACAACATCCTGGCTGTAGTGCTGAAGTCTTGTGCTCCAGAACGAGCTGTGCCTCGAGCCAAACTGTTCCAGTACAGCTACAACACTGGCATCTACCCGACAATGTGGGAAATTGCCCAGGTATGTCCTGTCCACAAAAAGCAGGACAAATCCAATCCGGCCAATTACCGCCCCATCAGTCTACTCTCAATCATCAGCAAAGTGATGGAAGGTGCCCAAACATCTTCAGCTGCTTCATCAATGACATTCCCTCCAAACAAAAGGTCAGAAATGGGGATGTTCGCTGATGACTGCACAGTGTTCAGTTCCATTCGCAACCCCTCAGATAATGAAGCAGTCCGAGCCCGCATGCAGCAAGACCTGGACAACATCCAGCTTGGGCTGATAAGTAGAAAGTGACATTCGCGCCAGACAAGTGCCAGGCAATGACCATCTCCAACAAGAGAGAGTCTAACCACCTCCCCTTCACATTCAACGGCATTACCATCACCGAATCCCCCACCATCAACATCCTGGGGGTCACCATTGACCAGAAACTTAACTGGACCAGCCATATAAATAATGTGGCTACAAGAGCAGGTCAGAGGCTGGGTATTCTGTGGTGAGTGACTCATCTCCTGACTCCCCGAAGCCTTTCCACCATCTACAAGGCACAAGTCAGGAGTGTGATGGAATACTCTCCACTTGCTTGGATGAGTGCAGCTCCAACAACACTCAAGAAGCTCGGCACCATCCAGGACAAAGCAGCCCGCTTGATTGGCACCCCATCCACCACCCTAAACATTCACTCCTTTCACCACGAGCGCACAGTGGCTGCAGTGTGTACCATCCACAGGATGCACTGCAGCAACTCGCCAAGGCTTCTTCGACAGCACCTCCCAAACCCGCGACCTCTACCACCTAGAAGGACAAGAGCAGCAGATACATGGGAACAGCACCACCTGCACGTTCCCCTCCAAGTCACACACCATCCAGACGTGGAAATATATCGTCATTCCTTCATCGTTGCTGGGTCAAAATCCTGGAACTCCCTTCCGAACAGCACTGTGGGAGAACCTTCACGACACGGACTGCAGTGGTTCAAGAAGGCGGCTCACCACCACCTTCTCAAGGGCAATTAGGGATGGGTAATAAATGACGGCCTACCCAGCGACGCCCACATCCCTGCTTTTTAAACTCTCAGCTGTAGACAATATATATTGAAGGCAACTTGGAAATTTTAGTGAAATGAAGAACCGATTTCAAAGCAGGTGGATGTGAATACCTTCTGAACGAATATTAAAAAAAGCTTAAATAGCACAGAAAGAATGGACAGTTGGTTAATATAATAAAATAAAGCCTTGTTTATTATTTATATTATGCCACTGGGCATCTGCAACACATTTACTGAACACTGCAGCCTGTGAAATTTAAAAAGTAACCTATAAACACCTAAGGTAAAACATTGCTAGATCAACTTTATCTCTCCCTTAGTTCTCTTTTTCTTTATTCGTTCATGGGATGTGGGCGTCACTAGCAAGGCCAGCATTTATTGCCCATCCCTAATTGCCCTCGAGAAGGTGGTGGTGAGCCGCCTTCTTGAACTGCTGCAGTCCGTGTGGTGACAGTTCTCCCACAGTGCTGTTAGGAAGGGAGTTCCAGGATTTTGACCCAGCGACGATGAAGGAACGGCGATATATTTCCAAGTCGGGATGGTGTGTGACTTGGAGGGGAACGTACAGGTGATGTTGTTCCCATGTGCCTGCTGCTCTTGTCCTTCTAGGTGGTAGAGGTTGTGGGTTTGGAAGGTGCTGTTGAAGAAGCCTTGGCGAGTTACTGCAGTGCATCCTGTGGATGGTACACACTGCAGCCACTATGCGCCGGTGGTGAAGGGAGTGAATGTTTAGGGTGGTGGATGGGGTGCCAATCAAGCGGGCTGCTTTGTCCTGGATGGTGTCGAGCTTCTTGAGTGATGTTGGAGCTGCATTCATCCAGGCAAGTGGAGAGTATTCCATCACACTCCTGACTTGTGCCTTGTAGATGGTGCAAAGGCTTTGGGGAGTCAGGAGATGAGTCACTCGCCGCAGAATACCCAGCCTCTGACCTGCTCTTGTAGCCACAGTATTTAAATGGCTGGTCCAATTAAGTTTCTGGTCAATGGTGACCCCCAGGATGTTGATGGTGGGGGATTCGGCGATGGTAATGCCGTTGAATGTCAAGGGGAGGTGGTTAGACTCTCTCTTGTTGGAGATGGTCATTGCCTGGCACTTATCTGAAGCAAATGTTACTCTTAACGCAGGAGCCCTGAAAATGGGACATGGTGCTGAAGTTCTAGCTTCTACATCCTGGATCTAATACAGTTTGTGTTGTAGAGGGCGGTACACAGGTCTTGATGTGATCCAACATTTACACAGCGAGTGAAGGCAACCACATAATGTATTGATGCTGAAGTCACTCAGTATTGTGTCTAGTTGGATCAATGAGGTGTATTAACGTGTGTTGTCACACCTGGACCTGTACAGCAGTCTATTTAGCTGCTAGCTGAGTGTCAGTTCGGATCAGTGGTAGTACTCTCCCCTTTGACACAAAAGTTGTGGGTTCAAGCCCTACTCCAAAACATGGTCACATCATCTCGACCCACTCTTTAGTGCAGTACTGATGGAGTGCCGCAGTGTCAGTGATGCGGTCATTTAGACGTAGAAGATTTATCTGAAGAAGAACAGGGAATTCTCCCGGTGTCCTGGACATTTGTCTCTCAATCAACATCAATAAAAACAGATTGACTGGTCATGTGTGTCATTGCTGTTTGTGGGACCTTGCCGTTTGCAAATTGCAAAACAAAAGTGACTAAGCTTCAAATAGTAATTTATTGCCTGTGAAGTGCATTGGTATGTCCCGAGGATGTGAAAGCTGCTATAGGGTGTCATTAGCCAGCGTTGCAGAGGGTAGCCTTGGTCTCCAAGGAGCCATTCTTCAAGTCTGCCTTGTTCTTCAAACAACTAGACACGGGGAATCAGACAGTTACTTGTAACTGGTCACTAGCTATCTGGACATTTTTTTTTATTCGTGCATGGGATGTGGGCGTCGCTGGCGAGGCCGGCATTTATTGCCCATCCCTAATTGCCCTTGAGAAGGTGTTGGTGAACCGCCTTCTTGAACCGCTGCAGTCCGTGTGGTGAAGGTTCTCCCACAGTGCTGTTAGAAAGGGAGTTCCAGGATTTTGACCCAGCGACGATGAAGGAACAGCGATATATTTCCAAGTCGGGATGGTGTGTGACTTGGACGGGAACGTGCAGGTGGTGTTGTTCCCGTGTACCTGCTGCTCTTGTCCTTCTAGGTGGTAGAGGTCGTGGGTTTGGGAGGTGCAGTCGAAGAAGCCTTGGCGAGTTGCTGCAGTGCATCCTGTGGATGGTACACACTGCAGCCACTGTGCACCGGTGGTGAAGGGAGTGAATGTTTAGGGTGGTGGATGGGGTGCCAATCAAGCGGACTGCTTTGTCCTGGATGGTGTCGAGCTTCTTGAGTGTTGTTGGAGCTGCACTCATCCAGGCAAGTGGAGAGTATTCCATCACACTCCTGACTTGTGCCTTGTCGATGGTGGAAAGGCTTTGGGGAGTCAGGAGGTGAGTCACTCGCCGCAGAATACCCAGCCTCTGGCCTGCTCTTGTAGCCACAGTATTTATATGGCTGGTCCAGTTAAGTTTCTGGTCAATGGTGACCCCCAGGATGTTGATGGTGGGGGATTCGGCGATGGTAATGTCGTTGAATGTCAAGGGGAGGTGGTCAGACCCTCTCTTGTTAGAGATGGTCATTGCCTGGCACTTGTCTGGCGCGAATGTTACTTGCCACTTATCAGCCCAAGCCTGGATGTTGTCCAGGTCTTGCTGCATGCGGGCTCGGACTGCTTCATTATTTGACGGGTTGCGAATGGAACTGAACACTGTGCAATCATCAGCGAACATCCCCATTTCTGACTTTATGATGGAGGGAATGTCATTGATGAAGCAGCTGAAGATGGTTGGGCCTAGGACACTGCCCTGAGGAACTCCTGCAGCAATGTCCTGGGGCTGAGATGATTGGCCTCCAACAACCACTACCATCTTCCTTTGTGCTAGGTATGACTCTAGCCACTGGAGAGTTTTACCCCTGATTCCCATTGACTTCAATTTTACAAGGGCTCTTTGGTGCCACACTTGGTCAAATGCTGCCTTGATGTCAAGGCAAGTCACTCTCACCTCACCTCTGGAATTCAGCTCTTTTGTCCATGTTTGGACCAAGGCTGTAATGAGGTCTGGAGCCGAGTGGTCCTGGTGGAACCCAAACTGAACATCGGTGAGCAGGTTATTGGTGAGTAAGTGCCGCTTGATAGCACTGTCGACAACATCTTCCATCACTTTGCTGATGACATTGTGACTACAGGAATCCTGCAACATGGAAGAATTTCAGTGCCCTCTCCCTCTGCTGTTGCTTTCCCATTGGGGAACTGGTACAAATGTTTTCCCTGGTGAACAGAGCATCAGTGACTTGGCTTGATACGTCTGCACACTGCATTTTGACTGATGTTGCATATGTCCCCTGCAGTAGTTTGGAAGGAATCGGAAACATAAAGGCTCAGACCAGCGGTTACCTTGGCTACCACCATGTGGTGCTGTGCCTGTGGGGGTGGTTGTCTGCAGGTTACCTTGTAGCTGATGGCAAACTCTGTCATTGTCACCCTGATGCTCCTGAGCCTATAAAGGACGTTCTCCTCTGATAGTCACGCACCTCAAATTTCATATTCATAAAATAGCAACAAATCACAACTGAACAGATAGAGAATTATCAGAATAGTGAAAACTACCAATAAAATGAGATGGAGAGCCAAAGAAATCTCTCCAAATATTTTTGAAAATCCTTCAGTAAAAAACTGAGATAAGAAACTTAGCACTAGAAATAAGAATTGCAGTACAATAAATAGAACAAAATGACAAATTTCCAAGAAATTGTATTAAACTTACCTATACAATAACACCTTCTGCAGAAATGCCTCCAACATGATTTGCCTATGTGTCACACTTGCCTATGTGAGAGGCTTGGGCTGAGCCTTGAGTTCCAGAACTATCATTGTCACCTGGCAAGACTCAGCAAGGTCGAGTTTCCAGCATGCATCTGCAATTTCCAGAATATCTTTAATGACTAATAGCAAGACTGGCCATTCACAGAGCATGCAAGGACTTGCTGTTTACAGGCCTGTGTGTCAATGGAAAATTATTGCAGATGAAAACCCCCAAGGAAACCAATTTTTGCAAGCAATGACAGTGACCAGAACTGGATTTTTTTTGTATGAAACATCAACAACAAAGTAAAACACAAACTCATCAACTTTTCTTGAGGTAAGCTGAAAAGCAAAAATGCTGGATAGATACACACGCACTGATCTCCAGCAGTCAGCAAATACAGCAAGAGAGCTGAACAAATCCAAGGAGAAAACCAAGAAATGGGGAAGGACTTGGGCAGGAATAACTCGGAACAGGTGTTTATATATTTTGTAAATTATTTTAAACATCTAAACCAACTGCATTTCTTTTATTTATACTTATCTCAGAGCTTGAACAAACAGATAACAAAATGATTCATATCAACAGTAGTAAGTTTTGGAAGAACTGTATTTAAGTTTGGAGAGAGATTCTGAATAAAAGTCCCAAAGTACGTCACAGCCAATTAATTACTTTTGAAGTGGAGACGCTGTTATTTAGGGGAATGCAGCAGCCAATTCACACACAGTGGGGTTGCACAAACTGCAAGCGAATAAATGTCAAGTGAATTCAGTTTTGGTGGTGTTGGTTGAAAGGTGAATGTTGACCAGGACATTACTATTCTTTATAATATGCAATGGGATCTTTTATGTCAGCCTGAAATGGCAGACAGGGTTGTGAGTTAACATCTCATCTAAAATGTGGCACCTCCGACAATGCAATACTGCACTGAAGTCTCAGCCTATAATGGGGTTTGAATCATTTGTGAATATGCCCCTTCAGGTCCCTCTGCTCTTGCACCCCCCTCAAAATAGTACCATTTAGATAATACTGCCTCTCCTTGTTGTTCCTCCCAAAGTGCACCACTTCACACTTATCCACATTAAACTGCATCTGCCATGTGTCTGCCCATTTCACCAGTACGTCCATGTCTTCCTGAAGTCTGCTACTATCCTCCTTACTATTTACTACGTTGCCAAGTTTCTTATCATCCGCAAACTTCAAAGTTGTACTCCCTTTACCCAAGTCCAGGTCATTTATATGTAACAAGAAAAGTAACGGCCCTAATACCGACCCCTGGGGGATCCCACTGCATACTTCTCTCCAGTCAGAAAATCATCCATTCACCACTACTCACTGCCTCCTATCCCTTAGCTACTTACGTACCCAAGTTACCACCGTCCCTTTTGTCCCATGTGCTTCTATTTTCTGAATAAGTCTGTTATGTGGTACTTTATCAAATGGGTCATTTTCAGGTTGGCAGGCTATAACTAGTGGGGTGCCGTAAGGATTGGTGCTTGGGCCTCAGCTATTTACAATCTATATTAATGACTTAGATGAAGGGACCAAGTGTAATGTATCCAAGTTTGCTGACGATACAAAGCTCGGTGGAGAAGTAAGCTGTGAGAAGGACACAAAGAGTCTGCAAAAGGATATAGACAGGTTAAGTGAGTGGGCAAGAAGGTGGCAGATGGAGTATAATGTGGGGAAATGTGAGGTTATTCACTTTGGTATGAAGAATAGAAAAACAGAACATTTTTAAAATGGTGAGAAACTATTAAATGTTGGTGTTCAGAGAGATTTGGGTGTCCTCGTATAAGAAACACAAAAATGCAGGTACAGCAAGCAATTAGGAAGGCAAATGGCATGTTGGCCTTTATTTCAAGGGAGTTGTAGTACAAGAGTAAGGGAGTCTTACTACAATTTTACAGTTGTACAATTTGTACAGTTTTGGTCTCCTTATCTAAGGAAGGATATACTTGCCTTAGAGGCGGTGCAACAAAGGTTCACTTGATTAACTCCTGGGGTGAGAGGGTTGTCCTATGAGGAGAGATTGAGAATGGGCCTATACTCTCTGGAGTTTAGAAGAATGAGAGGGATTTAATTGAAACATATAAGATTCTGAGTGGTCTTGACAGGGTAGATACTAAAAAGTTGTTTCCCCTGGCTGGAGAGTTTAGAACTAAAGGGCATTGTCGCAGGATAGGGGGTCGGTCATTTAAGACTGAGAAGAGGAGGAATTTCTTCACTCAGAGGGTTGTGAATCTTTGGAATTCCCTACCCCAGAGGGATGTGGATGCTGAATCGTTGAGTGTATTCAAGGTTGAGAGAAATAGATTTTTGACCCTAGGGGAGTCAAGGGATATGGAGATCGGGCAGGAAAGTGGAGTTGAGGTCAAAGATCAGCCATGATCTTATTGAATTGCAGAGCAGGCATGAGGGGCCGAATGCCCTACACCTGCTCCTATTTCTTATGCCTTTTGAAAGTCCATATATACAACATCTACTGCGCTACCTTCATCAACCCTCTCTGTTACTTCATCAAAGAACTCAATCAGGTTAGTCAGGCACGATTTGCCATGATCTGGGCTTGTGGCCTTGGCAGCGAGTGGCACCTGACCACTATTAAGGAATGGCTCTGAATCCTGGGTTGCATTCCATATGACTGCACGCAGAAGGTCTTCACACACCCTACTCTGTTCTGCAAGGGGAAATGGCCCAGAAACAAAGATAAGGAAGTACTACCTCAAAACCTCAAAGGTCCTGCTGCAAACCATCAGTCGGCCATCTCATAACACTCTGCCACTGTAGGAGAAGTAAGAGGCCAATTTTGAAAGGGCACATTGATAGGTCTTAAACAGTGGTTACTGACACTATAGGACTCGATATTACCAGGGCTGCGGGTTGGCGGCAGGGGGGCGACTGGGCGCGTGGGTAACGCGCCCGGTGAAATCAGTCTGCCCCGTGCGCGATCGCAGCCTAATTGGATCCACTTACCTGTTGTTCTGGGTTCCCCGCTGCTGATCTGCGCGTTGGGCGGGCTGCGCATGCGCAGTAAGGTCTGTCAGCTGGAGGAGCTCTATTTAAAGGGGCAGTCCTCCACTGACTGATGCTGCAACAAATAGCAAAAATTACAGCATGGAGCAGCCCAGGGGGAAGGCTGCTCCCAGGTTTAATGATGCCTCACTCCAGGTATCATTAGATGGGGTGAGTAGGAGGAGGGGGAGGACAGAGATCTGCTCCCCCGCAGGCGGGAGGAAGTGGCCTGCCTCTGCCACCAAGAAGGCCTGGCTCGAGGTGGCAGAGGAGGTCACCTGCACCACCAACATATTGCCCACCTGCATACAGTGCAGGAGGCTCTGCAATGACCTCAGTAGGTCAGCCAAAGTGAGTACACTTACTCATTCCCCTACACTCACCGCCACATCACCGCCCCCACCCCACATCTCCTTCTGCACTGCCAACACTACTCTGTCACATCACCCCTCACACCCACTCAAGCTTCATCCTCATCTTACCTGCACTTACTCACCTCGCCAGTACTCATCCCACCACTACCACTCAACCCAATCCTCATACAATCTCATGGCTCTATCTCATACTCACCCACTCGTGCATCTCTTTCACAGTCAGCCTCACTCAACCTGCCACTACCTGTGCTGCAGCCACAGGGCATGCATCACATATGTGCAGTAGGCAGCGTAAGGCAAACATGTTGTGAGCATGAAGGGGATGCACAAGGGTGTTTGAGGGTTTGTCATGGTTTTTACTTATATTTAATTTCTGACCAACTCACATCACATATTATATTGGCACCATTACTGCCACGTCTTTGCGAATCTTGTCTGGTTTGTGCAATAATGCCCTTTCCTGAGGATCACTATGAAGACCCACAACTGATGCCACCCATTGTGTCACTGCAGAGTGGGTGTAGGTGTATTTGCAGGGCTCTTTTGTGCAGACGACTGAGAGACGCCGGCGATGTCCCCGGTGGCACCCTGGAAGGATGCGGAGGAGAAGTTGTTGAGGGCAGTGGTGACTTTGACAGCGACAGGTAAGAAGATGGTGCTCGGGCCAGCCGGGAGCAGCTCGGCATGAAGGAGGCTGCAGATGTCCACGGCTACATGTCGAGTGACTCTGAGCCTCCATGTGCACTGCTCCTCAGAGAGGTCCAGGAAGCTGAGCCTCGGTCTGTAGACCCTGTGGCGAGGGTAGTGCCCCCTGCGACGCATCTCTCTCTGTGGTAGCCCTCCCTCCTGCTGTGCAGGTGGATGTGTCACAGCACTGTGTTGTGGAGCTCCAAGTGTCAGAGGTGGACGGCGTGGCCGGCAAGGCTGGTGATGCTGTTCGCCCTCCGAGGAGGTCATGACTGCAGCTACGGCGGCCCCCATCTAGAAGATGTACATCAGAGGGGGTCCGCAAGGTAGGTACATGTCTCTGGACCCCGGGGTAAGTGTGCAAGTTTGTGAATTTTATTGTTAGGAGGAGGGTGGTGGAGGCCAAACTTTGTCCAAAGTGACAGAGCGGCATCCTGCAATGAGTGAGGGTCTCTCCCCCCCCACCTGTCAAATGGACCTTTGCAGCTGCCACAGGCTGATAGCTGCAACACGTCCATTTCAACTGGGAGTGTTTCCCCCAGTACGGGAAACAGTCCCAGTTGTTTGTAAAATCCCACCCCTCCTGAAATATTCCCTTAATCAGGTCTGTTAACGACCTGAAATACCTGAATAAATACTGTCAAGTGGCACCCTGCTGGCTTTAATTGCCTGCGGGAGTCCCACATGCGGGGGCTGCGCGCGCACCTCAGCGCGTCTGTGAAAATCCGGAAGTGGGCAGGTTGGAGCCGGGCTCCGGACCCGCTCTGGGATTCCCCGATTTTCGGAGCCCCCCCCGCCAGGAATGCACCCGATATCGGGTGCTAATATCGGGCCCTATGTGTAATGAATGATTTGAGGCAGGATAGGGGAGTGCCTCTGTGTTGAATGATCTCCAATTGGTGGTCTTCAAATTTGTGGGGAACAGCTCCATTGGTTCCTCAGGTCCAGTCCACAAGATTAAACTTAAAAAAAAACCTTAGAAGTACTTTACAAAATTCTTAAATATATTCTTTATATCCTTTCCAAAAAAGGAATTTTTAAAAAAAACTAATATTGTTGTAATATTGTTCGATATAGATGAGTGTGAGATGGTGCATTCTGGAAAGCAGAATAAGGAGGCCACATATCCCTTGGATAATAAGAGTCTAAATGGGGTAGGGGAGCAAAGTGATCTAGGGGTACAGAGACACAAATCACTAAAAGTAGCGAGGCAGGTTAATAAGGCCATAACAAAAGACAGGCCGAGCACTAGAGTTTATTTCTAGAAAGATACAATTGAAAAGCAGAGAAGTTATGTTAAACTTGTATAAAACCTTGGTTAGACCACACTTGGTGTACTGTGAACAGTTCTGATCTCCATATTATAAAAAAGATATAGAAGCACTGGAGAAGGTGCATAATAGATTCACAAGGATGATATCACAACTGAGAGGATCTATTTATCAGGAAAGGCTAAGCAGGCTGGGGCTCTTTTCTCTTGAAAAGAGAAGGCTGAGGAGTGACCTGATACAGGTCTTTAAGATAATGAAAGGGTTTGATAGGATAGGCCCAGACAAAATGTTCCCACTTGTGGGGGTGTCCAAAACTAGAGGTCATCAATATAAGATAGTCACTAATATGAACATAAGAAATAGGAGCAGGAGTAGTCCATACAGCGCCTCGAGCCTGCTCCGCCATTCAATTAGATCATGGCTGATCTTCAACCTCAATTCCAATTTCCCACCCGATCCCCATATCCCTTGATTCCCCTGGAGTCCAAAAATCCATCGATCTCAGTGTTGAATATACTCAACGACTGAGCATCCACAGCTCTCTGGGGTAGAGAATGCCAAAGATTCACAACCCTCTGAGTGAAGAAATTTCTCCTCATCTCAGTCCTAAATTGTCCACCCCTTATCCTGAGACTATGCCGTCTAATTCTAAACTCTCCAGCCAGAGGAAACAGCCTTTCTGCATCTACCCTGTCAAGACCTCTAAGAATTTTATATATTTCAATGAAATCACCTCTCATTCTTCTAAACTCCAGAGAATATGGGCCCATTCTTCTCAATTTCTCCTTACAGGACAACCCTCTTATCTCAGGAATCAATCTGGTGAACCTTCGTTGCACCGCCTCTAAGGCAAGAATATCCTTCCTTCGGTAAGGAGACCAAATCTATAAACAGTACTCCAGGTGGCTCACCAAAGCCATGTACAATTGTAGCAAGACTTCCTTAGTCTTGTACTCCAACCCCCTTGCAATTAAGGCCAACATACCAATTGCCTTCCTAATTGCTTGCTGTACCTGCATATTAACTTTCTGTGTTTCGTGGACAAGTTCCAATAGGGAATTCAGGAGAAACTTCTTTACCCAAAGAGTGGTAAGAATGTGGAACTCGCTACCACAAGGAATAGTTCAGGCAAATAGCACAAGTGCATTTAAGGGGAAGCTAGTTAAGCACATGAGGAAGAAAGGAATCGAAGGATATGCTGATAGGGTGAGATGAAGTAGGGAGGGAGGAGGCTCGTGTGGAGCATAAACGCCAGCAGAGACTAGTTGGGCCGAACGACCTGTTTCTGTGCTGTAGACTCGATGTAAAAACTAATATATTAAATTGTACAACTTCCCTCTTGGCCTGAAAGGATTTGATAGGGTAGATAGAGAGAAACCATTTCCTCTGGTGGGGGAGTACAGGACAATGGAGCCTAACCTTACATTTAGAGCTAGGCCATTCAGGAGTGATGCCAGGAAGCACTTCTTCATGAAAAGGATAATGGAAATCTGGAAATCTCTCCCCCAAAAAGCTGTTGAGGCTGGGGGTCAATTGAAAGTTTCCAAACTGAGATCGATAGATTTTTGTTAGGTGAGGGTATTAAGGGTTACGGAACCAAGGCGGGTAAATGGAGTTAAGATACAACTCAGCCAATATCTAGTTGAATGGCGGAACAGGTTCGAGGGGCTGATCATTCTGGTGAATCTGGACTGTACCCCCAATATATCTTTCCTGTGGTTTGGTGCCCAAAACTGAACACAGTGCTCAAGTTGGGGTCAGATCAAAGCTCTGTTCAGCTGAAGCATCACTTTCTCAATCTCAAGCATATCTTACAATCCACAGTTCCTGTACACAGTGAGTGACTGTCCTCAGTGCCTGTACACGGTGAGAGACTGTCCGTGGTGCCTGTAAAATGGTGAGAGACTCTCCGCAGTGCTTGTACACTGTGAGATTAAATAGTGAGAGAATAAGACACTGGTACAGTGCATTTCATGCGTGACTTCTCTTACCTTGCCCATCCTTGTGAGATCATTAAACTTCTTTCTGCATTGCAGAGCTGTCCGGAAGGGGCAGGAAGTTGGAGGTGACAATTAGTGCCAATGCCACCTCCCTCCATTGGCATGCAGCCACTGCCCTTGATGTTATCCAGTACCTTGCCCTTTCCCTCGTCTCCTGCAGGGACCCTCTGTCTTGCTGTGTCAGCCTTGCCTCAGTGGTAGAACGCTCGCCTCTGAGTCAGAAGGTCGTGGGTTCAAGTTCCATTCCAGAGACTTGAGCACAAAATCTATGCTGACACTCCCAGTGCAGTGAGTGCTGCACTGTTGGAGGTGCCGTCTTTCGGATGAGACGTTCAACTAAGGTCCCGTCTGCCCTCTCAGGGGGATGTATGGGTTCCCATGACACTATTTTGAAGAAGAGCAGGAGCTCCTCCCTGATGGCTTGGCCAAATTATCTGGTTATTATCACATTGCTGTTTGTGGACCTTGCTGTGCGCAAATTGAGTTCCTCAGTTCCTACATTACAACAGTGGCTACATTTCAAAAGTACTTCATTAGCTGTAATGTGCTGAGGTGCTTTATAAATCCAAGTATTTCTTTCTTTCTTGCTGGCATGAAAGTTTGCTGACCGATGACCAACAGGACCGTTGTAACTTGCTCTTGCTGCCTGCCCCTTTAAGATGCTACAGGACTTTAAATCCTGCAGCAGCCCAAGGCTTCTGCCTGCCCTCCTCCTCCAGCACAAAGCAATCTCTGGTGGGACTCCAGCAGGAGCCCGCCCAATGCTATTCAAGTAAGCTGACCCACAGGAAATTGGGGCACACGTGAGCAGGGCGTAAGTTTCACCCCAACACACTTCCTCCAGTGTCATGGTGGAGCGGAAAATCTAGGCCAAAATTACTGACTTGGCATGTGCACTGCCTCTACCACATGAAAGAAAGTCAGAGTCACACAGAGTCTAAAGGAAGCTGGAAATGGAATTTAAAATACATGCATAATCAAAAGTACTTTGCATAAAATGAGTTGAATCTTGAACACGCTCAACCGAAGAGCTTTCCGACATCTTTGGATCGCGGTTAATTTTTACTAAATGTTTGATATGGAGGCGGAGCTTTCTTCCTATAATATATGTAATTGCTCGGAATATTGAAGCATTATTACAATCCACTCCACCACATGTACTCTGACAAAGGGAGACATCCCCTAATTAGACGGCACAGTAATAAATCACAGCCTGTTTTGCAGTAGAACTTGTCAAAGTCACTTACGGGGGATTGTCGCATTTTCTTTGCCTAAACCTGGCTCCTGTTCCACATGTCCGGCTGCACATACTCCATTGGCTCCACGTGCTCCAATCGCCGTCCACGTGCTGCGGGATTGGCGTTTTGCTGACACACTCCCCTGCCCTGCACCACTTAAATCACAGCACAAAGCATACATTAAAATCTACACACCAACACCAGCTGTTCACCAAAATCACTCCCTGCTAGGGACATAGGAAGAGGAGGTGGCCATTCAGCCCCTCGAGCCCATTCCGCCATTTTATTAGATCATGGCTGATCTGCACCTCAACTCCATTTACCCACCTTTGCTCCATATCCCTTGATACCCTTACCCAACAAAAATCTACCAATCGCAGTCTTGAAAACCCTAATTGACCCCCAGCATCCACAGCCTTTTGGGGGACAGAGTTCCAGATTTCCACTACCCTTTGTGTGAAAAAGTGCTTCCTGATTTCCCTCCTAAACGGCCCAGCTCTAATTTTAAGATCATGTCCCAAAGGAAATAGTTTCTCCGTATCTACCCTATTGAATCCTCTTAACATTTTAAACACCTCGATCAGATCACCCCTCAATCTTCCATATTCAACGGAATACCAGCCAACTTTCCCTCATAATTTAACCCTCTTAACCCCAGTGTCATTATGGTATATCTGCGCTGCACCCCCTCCATGGCCAATATAACCTGCTGAGGTGCAGTGCCCAAAATTGAATGCGGTACTCCAGATGGGGTCTGACCAAGGCTATATACAACTGAAGCATAACTTCCTCCCCTTTGTAATCCAGCCTTCGAGCTAAAGGCCAACATTCCATTAACCTTTTTTTTTGGTTTTTGTACCTGTCTACGGGCTTTTAATGATTTGTGTACTTGGACTCTCAAATCACTTTGCTCCATCTCTCTGCTGTGCATCATTTCTACGATCAGTGGCAGGAAAAGCTATGCCGACAGCAAAGAGAAGTCACAGGCACTACAGGGAATTCCTCTTTAATTCCTCGTTACTTTTTGTTATCGTTTGTTGGAGAATTCCACTTTAATGAGGCACAGGACGCCCCTGAGGCCTCTTGAACCTTCCATATATTTGATACGGGCGCTGCAGGGATCAAATGACTGGAGCACTATCACAGAGGCCTCAAGTTTCAGGAATTGCTCTGCTGCCCGTATCTTAACTCGCACCAAATCCCGTTCACCCATCACCCCTGTGCTCGCTGACATACATTGGCTCCTGGTCTGGCAACATCTCGCTTTAAAATTCTTATCCTTGTTTTCAAATCCCTCCATGGCCTCGCCCCTCTCTATCTCTGTAACCTCCTCCAGCCCTACAACCCTCCGAGACCTCTGCGCTCCTCCAAATCTAGTCTCTTGTGCATCCCCGATTTTTATCACTCCCCCATTGGTGGCTGTGCCTTCAGCTGCCTAGGCCCTAAGCTCTGGAATTCCCTCCCTAAACCTCTCCACCTCTTTACCTCTCTCTCCACCTTTAAGACGCTCCTTAAAACTACCTCATTGACCAAACTTTTCGTCACCTGTCCTAATATCTCCTTATGTGGCTCGGTGTGAAATTTTGTTTGATAATTTTGTGGAGCGCCTTAGGACGTTTTACTATATTAAAGGCTATTGTAAACAATTTTACAACACCAAGTTATAGTCCAACAAATTTATTTTAAATTCCACAAGCTTTCGGAGGCTTCCTCCTTCCTCAGGTGAACGGTGTGGAAAATTAAAGGCGTTATATTAATGCAAGTTGTTGTTGTTGTTAAAATGTCAGACGGGTCATCTGCAGACGGAGAGCCTCCCGCTTACGAACATACATTAAAGGGTAGGAAAAGACCATGCGGCCCATCAGACATGGTGCAATCTTGTCCATCAGATGTCGAAATGCCCCTAGAGGGCGTCAGGGACAGGCGCTAGGCAGTTTTTGGCACTGACAAGCAGCAGACTCCAAAGAGAGCAGCAACAGAGAACTGGAAGGAGGTTGCCAAGTCCAATATTTGGCAAATGATCAGTCAATGCTGCAAAATATGTTTAATAACCTTCCTGGGTCAGGCAAGGTAAGAACAGCCAGCCACGGCTTCCGAGACTGTACTGTATTAAGCATGTCTGCTACTTACAACCACTAAAGAGCTTATCGTCAACGCTCATATGGTCATGTCATGTCCTTTACAACCCCAGCCTTCTTCAAAGAATCACCCTTGCCTCACATGGAATGATACTGCTCGTTGCATTCACCTGTCAGCACTCGCCTTATGGACTGTATGCGGACACCTAGTGTTACTGCATTTCATGGTTACTGAAGCTATAATGGCCCATTTCCCTCTCTTTTTCTAGGGCAAGACAGTTTACAACAATCAGGAGAGATCATGGACAGGTAATGGATCCCCAAACTTGTACCCTCTCACCCCTAAAAGGAGCAAGCATTGCAGCTCCTGGGGAAGGAGGCAATAAAATTAACTGAAGACAGGTAAGTAAGGAGCTTACATTCTGCTTCTCGTCCTTCACAAGCTATATCATGAAACCCTCCTGTGACTTGTCTACTGAGAGTGAGGGGTGAGCTCTGCTTCTCAGCAGCCCGTTCTAACCTCAATTCTTTTCCTCCTTGAGATGTGCCCTAGGAAGAAGGTGATGAAGAACAAAAACAAGGCCCTCGTGCTTCCAGCCTGCCAACTCCTCCTGCCCACTGGTGGTCTCTGAATCACCCTGTGCACCCACTCCGGGCTCGCTCTCCTATGGATGTCTCTGGGCATGTGATTGGACAACAAACTGTGGAACAGGAGGAGGAAGATGTTACTGTCCAAAGGGTCAAGACACATTGTCATTTGGCTGAAAGGACTGGAGACCCTGCTGTTGAGATAGACTGGGGTAAAAGAAATGGCAAAGAAATTGCAACTGTTTCTCTCCATTATTTAAGAATCCAGGTTAACTCTAAACCAGCCAGTCTAATTTCAGTTGTGGAGAGAGTTCCAGATCTCCACTCTCCTTTGTATGGAAAAAGTGCTTCCTGATTTCACTCCTGAATGGCCTGGCTCTAATTTTAAGATTGCGCCCCTTGTTCTGCATTACTCACCAGATCATCTTCTTGATCGAATCCCATAATTAGGCTCATTATAAAAAGTGAAAAAGGGAGGGAATGGTCAAAGATAACGATATTTGGAAACAAGGCAATTTCAAAGAGATACAGAAGAAACTAGCCCAGATCAACTGGAAAGAAAAACAGGCAAATGAGACAGTGCAGGAACAGTGGGAGTCATTCAAACAGGAGATGATCCAGGTACAGACCAGACATATTCCCACAGGATGTAAAGGCGGTGCAGCAATAGCTGGAGTTCCCTGGATAAGTGAAGTTGAAATTAAAATGAAACTTTCAAAAAAGGCACATGACAAATCTAGGTTTAATATAAAAGAAAATCCAGCCTACATTGTCCCTGTGTTCTAGAGCTGTAACGGAATCTTCCATTAATACTGACACTCCTTTTTCTATTTTATCCCCCCTGAATATTTTGTATCTATGATTGTTCAGCTCCCTGTCTTGCCCTATCCCGAGTGATGTCTCGTTACTGCTATTATATCATGCGCCCAAAATAACACTCTCAATGTGTGCCTCTAGTTCACCAATTTTCTTTGCAATATACAATATCTGCATTTACATATATACAACTCAAACCTTTCTCTCTCTCTCTCTCTCTCTCTCAATCTTACTCCCTTTTACTCGCTGCTCCTTCTGATCCATTTTGCTCTTTGCTCTTTCCTACACCTCTGGCATCTTTTGTAATAAATTGGATAACCCAGGTGAAGGATAGAATCCTTGAGCCTGGTCTTCAGTTACTTCCAAACCTTTATTCACAGAGCTCCATATTACACACACCACACCCTAAATCAGCTCTCTTATAAATGGATACAAGAGCATTCTCAATTGATACGCACCACCTGAATACAATTAACAATAATTGATATAGAAACATAGAAAATAGGAGCAGGAGTAGGCCTTTCGGCCCTTCGAGTCTGCTCTGCCATTGAATATGATCATGGCTGATCCTCTATCTCAATACCATATTCCCGCTCTTTCCCCATACCCCTTGATGCCTTTTGTGTCCAGAAATCCATCTAGCTCCTTCTTAAATATAATCAGTAAATGGAAACAATTAACATCTTTTGCTTTCTTTCTGCTTCCTCATCTTGTTTCTTTCCCATCCCCACGGTCATATCAGTTTAAACCCTCCCCCACGGCACTAGTTACTCTCCCAGTGAGGATACTGGTTCCAGTCTTGTTCAGATGAATCCTGTCCATCTGAACTGGGCCCAATAGCCCAAGAATTTGAACCCTTCCCTCCTGCACCATCTCTCCAGCCACACGTTGACTTCTGTTTTCTTACTATTCCTATTCTGACCAGTACGTGGCACTAGGAGTAATCCTGAGATTTCTGGCCTCGAGGTCCTGCTCTTTAATCTCTCCCATAAATGATTAAACTCCCTTTGCAGGACCCTAATTCTACTTCTTCCCATGTCATTGCTTCCAACATGAACCACAGCTTCGGCTTGTTCCCCTTTCCTTTCCAAAATCTTTTGTACCTGCACCAAGATATCCCTTCCCCTGGTGCCTGGGAGACAATGCACAATTCAGGACTGCCAGTTTCAGCTGTAAAAATGCCCCTAACTACACAATCCCCTGTTACCTCTGCATTTCAGCACTTCATTCCCCCCGGCTCAGGCACCATTTGCTCCACAGTGCCAATGGTTTTTCTCCTGGTTCCCCTGTTCTGAGTTGTTCTCATTGTTGCAGATCTTCAGTGTGTGTCAGTTCAACACTCTCAGGAGAGCCCTGCTCTGCCCCCTGCCTACTCTCCCTACCCCAGTGGACGGTCACCCACTTCTGTCCACCACTGACCCGCTCTGCCTCCTGGCGTGTGCGTTCCAAGGACCCTCAGCCTCCTGAATCTGATGGAGAGTCACCAGCTGCTCCTAGAGCGGAGAAACTTTAAGCTCAAGTGCAAGCTGTTGGAGACATTTGCTGTACATACAGTCATCCTGGACCATGCACATTGCACAGGTACCTTACACAAACGCTTCTGCTTTCTTATATAATAAACTATTTTCTCTTAAAAATTTAATAAAATGGAAAACAGTAACTTACTAATTTAATCTCTCAATTTTAGGCCACCTGCACCTCAAGATTGAACTTGCTCTGAAGCTGAACTCCACAATCCCCTGGCCATTGCATTTTACTGGCCTCTCACAACTCAAGATTATTTTCTCCCTAGTCAGCAAAACATTATACTATCTTAACTTACATACTGGCCCATTGTGACAGGGGGGAAAAACTAATCAGAGAACAGCTAATCACAAGGCTAATATAATAATTGTTTAACCGATTACCCACTCAAACCAGCTCACTCGAAAGGTGTCAAATAAATAAATTCACTTGGATGATGAGGTGCTACTGATTGGAAATGACCGAGATACTCAGAGAGCGAAATCCCTTCCTGTTGGTGTATGTGTTGGCACTGATCAAGAGGACATGTGTGTGCAATCTGTGACACCATGATGAATCCTCCACCCTGTAAGATTACAGTGCCCTGTCATACTGTCACTGGTTGTCCATAGGGTAGGAGATGAAATAGCTTGTTCTAGAAAATAATGCATCTGTGACTTGATTAATACATCTGTGTGCAGCTGATTGACATGTATGATTGATGTCCCAGTGGCAATTAACGCATAAGAGAACAGGTGCTTGTGAATTTCACAGTCACTGGCAGTTAAATGTCTATGGTGGGGGTGGGCTGTAGGTTGGGTTGCAGCATCCGGCCTAAAATAATTAATGGCTTCCATTGCGAAGCACAGTCTCCACAAGCACTGCTCATGTGACAACCAAAGATAGGAATGCCTTGATCTGTATATTCTACTGTGGCGTACCAATGAGCAGGTGCCATGGACCTCTGGGATTACCTGACCAGCCTATTCTTCTCCATTGCTCCTTCTCCAAAAAACAAAGATACAGGGGACTCTCCAATGGGAAGCCCACCGTGCCCTCTTTCAAGGGGGAGGGTGTCAGCCACAAAGCAAAAGGTACTAAGGTAGCTGGGTATGCAATTGCCAGTAGTGAACACCCCACCCCCAAAACATGACCAAAATCAGCTGAGAAATAAGATTTCCATAAATCCTTCGAAAATTCTTCAGGGCCCTTTAAATACATTTCTAGCAACACGAGACACCTGTCTAATGTGGGTGTGATTCCCGCTGAATGTAAATTATGTCATCACATCGTTACCACTTCATTTAAATATTCCCCCTATTTCAGGGTGAGCACATGCACATTTGCCAGAAAAGGCAGCGGAACACTGAGCGGGTATAACAGATTGCTGCCCCTCCCACTCCCCCAAAAACCGGGCGGTATACATTGGAAAACCCAGGTTTCTGTTGCTTGGATGGAAGTTAGGTTCCTGGTCCTGTGTGTTCCTATAGGTTACGGGTTTAAAAAGTGCAGGAAAATGTGCCTTTTATTTAATGAATCTCCTCAACCACATTTTCACTCAACAGCAGACTACAAACATTAACACCAGTTACTGAGATCTACCTGGCTGCCCATTCGGAATAGTTTTTATGTAATTGGCTCCCAATTCGTTCCTACCAATCTGTCTCTTGACCACGTTTCCTCCTTCAGCCAGGAGAATGAACGGCCCCAGGAACGGACTTGCCAACAGCTGTCTGCTACACAGGTCTTGTACGTTTTTGCTCTACTTTCTTGAGATGGGACACTCCGCTGGTGAAAATTGCTCCATCTACTGATCTGATATAACAAAACTGGGATGGATCGGAATGCCTTTGACTTGGGACTTTTTGGCTGCAATCCACTTCTCTTCGCTACAACTCCGAGGCAACTCTACAACGTAACTAACCTCTGATTTGGAAGCACTCCTGAGATTTTTGTCCCTCACGAACAGAGAATTTACAAACTCCACCAGCTGGTGTAACTGATGTTAAAAAGTCATATCTCACGTTTGCTGTAACGGCTTCTCTCTCTGTCATAGAATCGTAGAAATTTACGGCAAAGAAGGAGGCCATTTGGCCCATTGTGTCTGTGCCAGTCGAAAAAGAGCTATGCAGCCTAATCCCACTTTCCAGCTCTTGGTCCGTTGCCCTGTAGGTTACGGCGCTTCAATGCACATCCAGGTACTTTTTAAATGAGTTGAGGGTTTCTGCCTCTACCACCCTTTCAGGCAGCGAGTTCCAGACCCCCACCATCCTCTGGGTGAAAACTCCCCTCTAATCCTTCTACCAGTCACTTTAAATCTATGCCCCCTGGTTATTGACCTCTCTGCTAAGGGAAATAGGTCCATCATATCCACTCTATCCAGGCCCCTCATAATTTTATACTCCTCAATTAAATATCCCCTCAGCCTCCTCTGTTCCAAAGAAAGCAACCCCAGCCTATCCAATCTTTCCTCCTAGCTAAAATTCTCCAGTCCTGGCAACATCCTCGTAAATCTGCTCTGCACCCTCTCTAGTTCAATCACATCCTTCCTGTAATGTGGTGACCAGAACTGTACGCGGTATTCAAGCTGTGGCCTAACCAATGTTTTATACAGTTCTAGCATAACCTCCCTGCTCTTATATTCTATGCCTCGGCTAATAAAGAAAAGTAGATCAAGTCCCCACTTGACCTCTTTTTCCCTACTCTCTCTTTCTTCATCCTCAACTCGTTCCATCTCCCTTTTCTCTCTCTCCCTTTCTGTAATTCTGTCACAGACTTTTCTCTCCGCCTTTCTATGAGTCTGTCTTTCCCTCCGTGTACTATCTCTTCTAGAGGTCAACATCTCTCTCTTGGTCACATGAATCCAGCGTCAATCACCTGATCTGCAGAAAACTGAAGCCAATTAAAAAGTAAGACCAAGAGCATTAAATCGGTCACTTGATCTTCCCAGCTGCTGCAGAAATATCAATTAGTTTAAAAATTGGAAGAAAGGCTAATTTCTTGGGAATCCCACTGTTCTTTGCGATGACGATTATGATTACACTGCTTATTTGCGCTGATTCATGGGAGATTTCACGTTCGGGTTCATGCAAATTAGTTTGAGCAGAAACTTGAGCATAACTTCAACTCGGCAAAACCAGCGCAGTCTCTGGCCCATCCTGGGCACAATTGGCCTATTGCGTTCCTAGTGGACACTCCAGGCGTGCCGAGGAGCTAATGCACCATTCCTGAAAGAAAACGCAGCCGGAAGCTGTGAGGGGGCAGGGCTGTGGCTGAGATGGAGTAAGAGCTGGGGCTGGGCATTGGGTGGGTCTGGAGGGCCGAGGGCTAGCAAGCTGTTTATTTTTCCCTTCTTGTGTTTGTTGGGCAGCCATTGCTTTTTTATCTTCAATTATTGCATTATATTAGCTGTTTCTCTCTCTCTTGGGTTAGTTTTTCTTGAAGGGAGGAGCCATTTTGTGATCCTGGGAGACATGAGGGACTAGTAGCGAGAGGAAAAAAAGTGATAGTGGGGTAAGAGCGGGGGCTGCAGTGAGGAAAAACACTTGAAAAACAAAAGCTGGAGGCTGGAGGCCTAGGTCAAGCCTCAGGCTGAATTAGAGCCCCAGCAAAGGGTAGAGATAGCGAGAAGGACGATAGTGGTGTAGACATGGTCTCTCAAATAGAAACAGACAACAAGAAGGATGATGACAGCAGGGCAGAAGAGGAAGCAGGTGTGACAAAGAATAATAATTTGAAAACAACAGGAGAAAATGGCTGGGAAAATCATTTAACAATAATGTGCATTTGGCTCATAATCCAACATAGCAGTTCTTGCCTGTTTTTCTGGAATGGGATAGCAGGATTTGCTTGGTCCATGGTGACCCTGTGGCTGTATAATATCAACACACAGCGATAGATACAACAATCGAAGTATGATTCTATGTGAATTTTACAAATCTTTAACTTACTTTGTCAACACCACATTCTGTGCCATCCAGTGGAGGGTCCAATTTTGTTTTGCATGGTTGCTCCCCTTCTACCAGACACCACAAACCAGCACACATTAAATGCTAAAATGAAAGGAAATTTGAGAGTTAGAGTTTGGGGCCATATCATGTCTCAAGTAACTGGTAATCTCGATCAACAAAACAAACGGGTTATCAACAAACAATTAAATAAAATTTCCCATCCTTCAATTAAAAATTAACGTCTGTAAATATTAATAATAATAAGAGTGGATCTCCTTAGGAGTTGGTCACAGGTAGTCTGGATCACAAGAGCAGCTTCTCATGTCATCCTCAGTCCCACTGCAGCCTTAAACACAACAATTCACCCATCACTGTCACACGGGAAAATTACTGAGGCAATGGGGTGGATCCCCCCAACACCACAAGAAGCTGACCGTCAGAACTCACTGACCAGCCGCCCGGTAGTCAAGGTGTGAGGCTCGGTCAATTCCGACGGCCAGACCTCATTAGTAATGGTGGGCTGTGGCCACAGAAGGTAGGTCCGTGGGGGAGACCAATGTCTGGGAACCGGAGTGGTGCGGCCCAGGCTGGATTTATGGTGCCTGGAGGAGAAATTCTGACCGCCTGACTCCGGAGGCCAGTCTGGCCGGTCAGCGGTAGGCCCAGCGGAGCACTGCTGCGGACACAACGACAGCAGCAACGAGGCGGTAGGTCAATGCCCATTTTCAGGGCGCTATTGCCCTTTTTCCGCCCAATATGCCATGTAACTGACACAGAACAATAATATCACACACTCTACTGATTCTGAAAGATACAGAAAGAAAAGAACTTGCATTTCTACAGCGCCTTTCATGGACTCAGGACGTCCCAAAGCGCTTTATAGCCAATGAAGTACTTTTGAAGTGTAGTCACTGTTGTAATGTGGGAAACGCAACAGCTAATTTGTACACAGCAAGATCCCACAAACAGCGATGTGATAATGATCAGATAATCTGTTTTTAGTGATGTTGGTTGAGGGATAAATATTGACCAGGACACCAGGGAGAACTCCCCTGCTCTTCTTCGAATAATGCCATGGGATCCTTTACTTCCATCGTCTCATCTGAAAAACGTCACCTCCGACAGTGCAGCACGCCCTCAGTACTGCCCTGGGTACCAGCTGAGATTTTGTGCTCAAACCTCTGGAGTGGGACTTCCAAATATACTTGTATCATATTTTACGTACTACTTAACAAGACTTTCACAGATGCAAGTAACATTGTTCATCCTTCCCCGAAACCGTATTCTCAGTTATTTATATTATAATTGTTTTTGCTCCCATCTCCCATGATGGATTTGCCGTATTTGCTTAGGATGCAAGTACTTTATTTATTTATTCTTCCCTCCGCAAACCCTAACCCTAACCCTCCGCAAACTATGCCTACTTTGTCTGGGTTATTTACATGAATATAGAAGATATTTTTCTTTTCCTACTTCCTACAATGGAGTTCTTGCTAAAGCTGTAGGTTTACTACTGCCCAGGGAGTTTACCCCACTGCTGAGTCCAATGCTTCGTCTAGATGCTACCTCAGTGGCAGGAGTGTATGAGGGTATTGGACACTGTGTGTATACATGTGCCTCCTGGGATTGCGGAGGGGGGGCGTCCTTGCCTCTTGGCAGCTGAGTCCTGAGATGGACCTGCTGTAGCCTGCGACACTTCTGCTACCGCGCAGACAGCGTGGGGACCTGCTCAGGCATCAGATAGCACTGGCGGGAGGCTCCGCAGTGTTGGTTCCCTGGGAGGCAGCACCATTATCCGTGCCCATTCCGGGGATGCCCTACTCCTCCCATTCCCCAGGGGTTGCTCTTTCTGAAGGCCTGTGGTGTTCAGCACCACACAGGAACCTTCTCTCCCTGACTCACTGCATCTATAGTCTAAGCTTGCTGACTTCCAAACTTCAGAATGTAACAGGCCTGCCCCTTTCCAGCTGCTGCAGGCCTTTAAATGCTGCAACAGTTTACAATTTCCTTCCCACCAGCAGGTGAGCTTTCAATCACAGCATTCTCCATGCTTGCACCTCACCCACAGTATTACAGTTAAATTGACTTCAGAAATACGTGCAGCGTTAGTGCACCTGCCACCTGGGTGTCGATCCAGGGTTGTGGATCGGCCTCCCGTTACAGAAACCACCCAATTTTAATTTCCAGGCGGTCATGTGTCACATGGATGAGGTGCTGCACAGGCCCACTCCCAGTCAGGCTTATGCCCAATTAGAAAATGTAGGCATTGGTCTCACTCTATCACTGAGTATCTCATCCATCTCACTCTTGGGAGGGGGGGGGCATTGTTATTGTTTAATGGTAATGATGACAGAGACAATCATCGCCTGAGTCAGAAGGTCATGGGTTCAAGTCCCACTCCAAAGGCTTGAGCGCATAATCTAGGCTGACACTCCAGTGCAGTTGAGGGAGTGCTGCACTGTCTGAGGTGTCGTCTTTCAGATGAGACATTAAACCGAGGCCCCATCTGCCCTCTCAGATGAATGGAGAAGATCTTATCACACTATTTCGAAGAAGATCAGAGGAGTTCTCCTCAGTGTCCTGGCCAATATTTATCTCATTGCTGTTTGTGGGATCTTGCTGTGTACAAATTGTCTGCTGCGTATCCTGCATTACAACAGTGACTACATTTCAAAAGTAATTCATTGGCTGTAAGGCACTTTGGGACATCCTGAGGTTGTGAAGGAGGCTATATAAATGCAAGTCTTTCTTTTTATTAAAATTGGTGGAGAACCAGGAGATAAATTGAAACCATCAGCTTTTCTCGTTCCGCATTACTCCTGATTCCTCACCCACCCAAACAAGGAGTGACAGTCATCATTTTTCCCCCAAGAACCTGCTGCTGCTCATTAATACTTTGTTAATGGGCTTTCATAGAAAGACGCAGCATTTTTCCAATGGAACAAATTAAACTGCAGGTAGCAATTTCCTCACCCTGGAGTTTGTTCAATGACAGAGCAGCTAACCCAGAACATGCTCACCATGGACGGGACTGCAGTTGTTACTGAGTAGTTCAGTGCCACTGTTGGCAGGAGATGACTACCCAGGATTGCATTTGTACAGAAAATAACAGGTAGCACACCTCCGATTTCCTGATAGATGCTCCTCATGGAGAGGGCTCATTGGCAGAAGTGCGATTTCATAAACTAAGCCCATGCATGTGCATTTAATTAATGTTGCACTGCATGGGTTATATACAACTTGTACTGTGACTGCAAAAATAGCCGTTGACTGTATGGTACTTCAATGATATTATGTGGCACTGCCATACTGCTACAGACTCGGAGCTGGTCTGAGGGGAATCTATCATTAGGGTGGATTTTACTTTGTAGTTATGCCGTCTCCCTGCAGCAGGTGGGGGGGGAAATCAGGCAGGGAATCATCCGACCAGCTCCCCACCACCCAATTCCACTTCTTGGAATCATACAGGTGGCCATTCGGCCCATTGTGCCTGTGCTGGCTCTTTGAAAGAGCTATCCAATTAGTCCCACTCCCCTGCTCTTTCCCCCTAGTCTTGCAATTTTCTTCCTTTTCCAGTACATATCCAATTCTCTGCATTCCTGCCAGAAGTGGTGTCAAGTGTGTCGTAACGAGATGCAAATAACACGATTACGTCATATTTACTTTCTGCCATTTGTACCACAGCAATGCTGGCCACTCGAAACGTTGGTGTGCATCGCATCTAAGATGTCACCTGGGTGGGAAGGGGGAATTGAAACTTTGAAGAGCCACTTTGCCTATCGATCAGATGCATTAGGCAAGCCAGGAGATTAAAAAAGTCTGTAATTTTTCCAGCCTCCGCTAGGCTGCGACAGGTGCCACGACCCCTGCCCTCCTCCCGGGGGCAGGAGCATCCGCAGGAACCTGCCAACAGTATCACCCTGACCCTGGGAAATCGGCCACCGTGGGCCAACCAAGTCCCACCAGTGTACAGGCCACGCGGAAAATCGACTCCAATATTGTCAGCAGAACCGTAGGGCCAGGAAAATAACCTGGCTTTCTGCGGCCGTATAATGAACACAAACAAGAATATAAACTACCTCTCTAATCATTATGTGCTGCTGAAGTGAATTCAAAGTAAATTTTGTATTAAAAACAGATGTTTAAGCACTTTTAATCTTTTGTGCAATTTCTATATTGCCCTGAGTTGCGCAGTACAAATACATTCTCCACCAAGCATGGTGCTTTTAACAGTCACAGACCAACAAGAAATGCTTTCCCTTTTAATTTACTTCAGATTTTAATGAATTATAATATTTACAGCACAGAAGGAGCCATTGTGCCTGTGCCAGCTCCTGACTGCAGTCACTTTAATCCTGTTGCACTGCCTTTCCCTATATCCTTTTATATTCCTTCTTTTTAAATACTTATCCAATTCCCTTTTAAAGGGGGATAATTTTCACCTTCAATGCTTGGCAGTGAGTGGGTCGCCCACACTTTATAGAACCCGCCAGATTTACACCTCTGGAAAGCTTCCAATTTTAGATCCGACTTAACCTGTTCCAGTGAAAAAAAGAACCAGTTCTTTTGCACCTAAAAGACCCCAATATTTAAACCGAATGACAGCAATTGAGAATTGAGAACAAGGACCAACTGTTCTGCATTTACAACATTACAAGTAAAGAGCCGACAGTTTGAATCTCGGTCGCAGCTGCTGCTCCAGCTCTCCTTCTGCGATGTGCATGTATTTCTAGCTCTCAACTAAGCCGTGAGATGGAGCAGCAGAATGCTCTTTGGAATAGGAGGTGAGGCAAGATAACGTGACAGATCGAGTGCAGCCCATATCAGTGTACCTCTGCAGATCGAGTCCAGCCCATGTTAATGCACTCTGCAAGTCGTGTCCAGCCCATGTTAATGTACCTTCGCAGATCGTGTCCAGCCCATGTTAATGTACCTCCACAGATCGTGTCCAGCCCATGTTAATGTACCTCCACAGATCGTGTCCAGCCCATGTTAATGTACCATCTGTGCTCGCTGAATCCTTCAGAATGCCTTTGGCGAAGCTGCAATCCAGGTTCACCTCTCTTTTGGACAAAGGAGAAAGTGACAGTGGAAAGCGGTATTGAGGAAGCAGGATACAGGGACAGTTTGCCTGTGAATCTCCTGATCACTTAATGGGGTCGATTTGAACTCAGGACGGGATTGGTGCATGGGGACCTGGAGCAGGTGGTGAATCCAGAAGTCAGAAAGGAGGTGAGGCCGGGACGATTTTAATGCCTGGGCCTCATTTTAATATTCCATATCTGTCTCCTGCCCGAAGCTGTTGGGATTGATGCCAATGCTGGCGGACGTGAGCAGGAATTGGGGCAGGAGCAGGACTCTACTGGAGACCTAAGGGGAAAAGGTAAATCCTTGGGGGTGGGGGGGGGGGGGGGAGGGGAGAGGGCGGAGTGGGGGAGCAGGTTCTCAAACATATGGTGGTGTGGTGAGGGAGAGGGAGGATAGCGGGAGGGGAGGCCTAAGGATTCCTTCCAGGGCTCACAGAGGCACTTCTGCTGCTCCTGGCCCCTGAGGAATCCTCCCAAGGAGCACAAAGTGAAACTTTATATGGCCTCTTCTCGCCACTCTACTGCCTCCCGCCTGGTTTCTCTGGTGGGTTTTCCACCAGGCAGCCCCCACCCCACAAGCTCTCGTTAATAGTGTTGCAGCACCAATGATATGGTCAGTTCGCGACTTTCACATTTCAATTATGTTCCTGTCTGCCTGCAGCGGGAAAAAATATTGCTGGAGCAAGCTGGGGTCGATAAGCTGATCGCCCGATTTCAACCCCACTCATTGAGGGGGGGGGGTTAAAGTAAACCCCAATAAGTCAACAAAACATACTTCTCCATTGTATTACGCTGTCCCCATCACCGGAAGTTTGAACAGGTTTTCTGATATGGTTTTCACCCCTTAGTGACAGTACCATCCCATAAATGGATGTTGCTCCATATTCTTGTTGCTTGCTATATTGACACCTAAACAGTTGGGGGAAAAGTGGGCTTGCTTCACAGAGGGGTGGGAACCTCCCTCCATCACTTCTTCATTGTGTCGGTAAGTTGGAATAATACTGGCACTGCAGTCAAGGGTCACTGTGGTCCAATTGGTTGTAGATCTCAGGACTGTGCAGAGCCTTGACTTCCAAAACTGAAACAATCAGCAAACCTTCGACACAACCGGGCTCCCATTAACCCACAGGAACCTGCCTGTCTTTCCAAAAAGAAACTGATTTTCAACAAACTACCAACTCTTTCATTGAGAATCCCTTTGGTTGCTCCACATCAGTATCACAGGACACAGCTCATGTTCTTTAGAGATCATAGAATCATACAGCACAGAAGGAGGCCATTCGGCCCATCATGTCTGTGCCAGCTCTTTGAAAGATCTATCCAATTAGTCCCATTCCCCTGGCCTTTTCCAGAAGCCCTGTAAATGTTTTCCTGTTCAAGTATTTATCCAATTCCCACTCAAAAGTTACTATTGAATCTGCTTCCACCACCCTTTCGGGCAGTGCATTCCAGATCATAAGAACTCACTGCGTAAAAAAATGTCTCCTCATCTCCCCCCGGTTCTTTTGACAATCACTTTAAAACTATGTTCTCTAGTTACTGACTTACCTGCTAGTGGAAATAGTTTCTTCTTATTTACTCTATCAAAACCCTTCATAATTTTGATCACCCCTATTAAATCTCCCCTTAACCTTCTCTATTCCAAGGGCAACAACCCCAGCTTCTCCAGTCTCTCCACATAACTGAAGTCCCTCATCCCTGGTACCATTCTAGTAAATCTCCTCTGCACCCTCTCCAAGACCTTGACCTTCCTAAAGTGTGGTGCCCAGAATTGGACACAATTCTCCAGCTCAGGCCTACCCAGTGTTTTATAAAGGTTTAGCATAGCTTCCTTGCTTTTGTACTCTATGCCTCTAATTATAAAGCCAAGGATCCCATATGCTTTTTTAACAGCCTTCTCAACTTGTCCTGCCAACTTCAAAGATTTGTGTACATGCACCCCAGGTCTCTCTGTTCCCGCATCCCCTTTAAAATTGTACCATTTAGTTTATATTGCCTCTCCTCATTCTTCCTACCAAAATGAATCACTTCACACTTCTCTGCATTAAATTTCATCTGCCATATGTCTGCCCATTTCACCAGTCTGTTTATGTCCTCCTGAAGTCTGTTACTATTCTCCTCATTGTTTACTACATTTCCGAGTTTCATGTTATCTGTAAACTTTGAAGTATTGCCCTTTATATCCAAGTCCAGTTCATTAATATATATGAAAAAGAGCAATCGTCCTTATACCGACGCCTGGGGAACACCACTGTATACTTCCCTCCAGTCTGAAAAACAATCGTTCACCACTACTCTCCGCTTTTTATGTACTCTATGCCTCTATTTAGAAAGCCCAGGATCCCATATGTTTTTTTTAACACATCTTAAAACTGATTAAAAACTTGTTAGATTTATCTCCAAAATTCATTACCGGTTTAATAAATGAATATAGAAATATAAAGACTTCAGCATTGCAGCAGATTTGGTAAGGATAGAGCAAAGCATTATGTGGAATGGGAGCCTTCTACACAATTAACATTTCATGTGTCATAGATTCTGATTCCCTACAATAAATTTTGCACTGGTTAAAAAAACATGCACTTATGAAGCATTTTATCACATCCTCAAGACACCAATAAACTACAATCACTGTTGTTTTGCAGGCAAACACAGCAGCCAATTTTTACACAGCAAGGTCCCACAAACAGCAAATGAGATGAATGGCCAAGTTAATCTGTTTTGATTTGGTGGTGTTGGTTAAGGGAGGAATGTTGGCCAGGGCACCAGAACTTCCTGCTGTTCTTCAAATAATGCCGTAGATCTTTTGCATCCATCTAAACAGGTAGGCCTCAGTGTAACAGCTGATCTGAAAGATGGTACCTCTGACAATGCAGCACTCCTTCAGTACTGCACTAACGGCTCTGCCTCCATTACGTGCTCAAAAGTTTGAGTTGGGCTTGAACCCACAACCTTCTGACTCAGAGGTGCGAGTGTCATCAAATTAGCCAAACTGACACTTACAAATTTTCTATTAAAATCCTTACTGAACTGAGTTGGTAGGGGTCTTCCTTCAAGACATGAATAAGACAAAAAACAATAGAATTAAAATTAATTGCTTGCTTAATTGGAGTGCATATATCTGAAGTGGAGTGAAAGCATCTGGCAAATTTTTCAGTCCTTGTCATATGAGTTTTTAAGTGTTGCCAAACTGAACTTGTCTTAAGATCTTAGCATCAAAGCAATGATTGTGTACAAGTTTGACTGGGATATCAAGAAGGATTCTCCAAAAGCCACTAGAATTCTTTGATCATAAAAAGGAGCTGCGTTCCCCAATAAAAGTAGAGATTTTCTTTAAGAACTTATCTTCTTTGTATTTCTATTTGTTTCCTTTAGTAAAAGAAAGAAAAGAAAAACTTTCATTTATATAGTGCCTTTCATGACGTACTTTTGGAGTGAAATGCTTTTGAAGTGTCGTCACTGTTGTAATGTAGGAAACGCAGCAGCCAATTTGAGCACAGCAAGATCCCACAAACAGCAACGAGATAAATGACCTGTTAATCCGTTTTAAGTGATGTTGGTTGAGGGATAAGTATTGGCCATTTGTAAGGCACCATCAGTAACTGGGCAATAAAAAATTGGTGCTGCTGTTGCCTGACACTGAACCCTCTTCAATTATTAGTGAGAGGCAGAAGAGTAAGAAGAGGCATGGGTGACATTTGTGGCCACAGCTTCTTGTACACTGTTCACCTCTGAATTGAAAGGAATTCTGTTCTTGGAAAATTTGGAATAAACTTCCAACTCTTGTGTTTCCCTCACTTCCTTTGCCCCACCATTGGCAGCCGTGCCTTCAGCCGTCTAGGCCCTGAACTCTGGAATTCCCTCCCTAAACCTCTCCGCCTCTACCTCCCTCTCCTCCTATAAGGCGCTCCTTAAAACTTAGCTCTTTGACCAAGCTTTTGGTTACATGTCCTAATATCTCCTTATGTGCCTCGGTGTCGAATTTTGTCTGATTATCACTCCTGTGAAGCGTCATGGGGCATTTTTCTGTATCAAAGGCGCTATATAAATGCAAGTTGTTGTTGTTGAGGTACTACAGTTGTGAACAAGTTGGGGTGCTAACTCAGTGCACTGCAGCAGAGGTGGGAGACTGGAGGCTGACTCTACCTGCTCCAGTGACTCTCTCTTCAGCCCCCTCAGTGGTAAAAGAAAGAATTTGCATCTATATAGTGTCTATCATGACCTCAGGATGCCCCAAAGCACTTTACAGCCAATGAAGTACTTTTGAAGTGTAGTCACTGTTGCAATGTAGGAAACACAGCAACCAATTTGTGCACAGCAAGGTCCCAAAGACAGCGCCGTGATAATGACCAGATAATCTGTTTTAGTGATGTTGGTTGAGTGATCAATATTGCCCAGGACACCGGGGAGAACTCCCCTGCTCTTCTTCCAATAGTGGCCATGGGATCATTTACGTCCACTTGACAGGGTAGATGGGGCCTCGGTTTAACGTCTCATCTGAATGAAGGCACCTCCGACAGTGCAGCGCTCCCTCAGTACTGCACTGGGAATGTCAGCCTAGGTTCTGTGTTCAAGTTTCTGGAGAGTGCCTTGAACCCACAACCTTCAGAATCAGAGGTGAGAGTGCTCCCACTGTGCCACCCCTTGCTGATGATGTAAAATGACCTAAAGGGAAAACTAACAAATTTTGGTTTTTTTTTGGGGGGTTATAAATAATGTTTCAAAAAATGAAGTAGTAACAATAAGGACTCATCGCTGCGAAAGGTTACAGCCAGTACAACCTGAAGTTCACTGATGAGCTGGAGGTAGACTCCTGCCCTATCAGAGGGGGAAGGTTCATGGTGGGGAGTAGGGGCACTCCAAAAGGTGCAAGGGGAAATCAGAATTCCTGAGCCACACTCGCACACCACCTTGCACAGGGGTGTCCAAAATACTAACCCCAAACCCTGGCAATCTTTTCTTCGGAACCCGTGCAAAACAGTTCTCACTCACTTGTTTTCTGTGATATATCTTAATGATTTAATGTAGGGGGCGTGATTAAGAAGTTTGCAGATGATACAAAAATTGGCTGTGTGGTTGATAGTGAGAAGGAAAGCTGTAGACTGCAGGAAGATATCAATGGACTGGTCAGGTGGGCAGAAAAGTGGCAAATGGAATTCAATCTGGAGAAGTGTGAGGTAATGCATTTGGGGAGGGCAAACAAGGCAAGGGAGTACACAATAAATGGGAGGATACTGAGAGATGTAGAGGAAGCGAGGGATCTTGGAGTGCTGAGGAGTGATTTAATTGAGATGTACAAAATTATGAGGGGCCTAGATAGAGTGGATAGGAAGGACCTATTTCCCTTAGCAGAGAGGTCAATAACCAGGGGGCATAGATTTAAAGTAATTGGTAGAAGGATTAGAGGGGAGCTGAGGAAAAATTATTTCACCCAGAGGGTGGTGAGGGTCTGGAACTCACTGCCTGAGAGGGTGGTAGAGGCAGAAACCCTCATTTAAAAAGTGCCTGGATGTGCACCTGAAGTGGTGTGACCGACAAGGCTATGGATGAAGTGCTGGAAAGTGGGATTAGACTGGGTGGCTCATTTTCGGTCGGCGCGGACACAATGGACTGAAAGGCCTCCTTCTGTGCCGTAAATTTTCTATGATTCTTATTTGTCCTGTTTGCATTTTTTGGCCTGGAGGTTTGGAAAGGGCTGAATCAGAACACCAATACCTGTTAGTATCAGCAACTTGGGATATATGCAAATAAATAGGAACAGAGATTTAAACTTTACATGTGGTCTCCAAGTGCATCAGTGCACAAAGCTTGGACAACCTGATCTTAAAGATGTTTACAGAGAAGCACTCACAGAGGCTCTGAGAGAAGGTTATCTGCTCACCCCCACCTCTGAAGAGTAAGAGGGAAATCTGTAATAACTTAAAGGGGAAAAATAACCTTTGTCAATTGAACTTAAACTTTGTTCTGTTTCTGTTTAAAACCACAGTGTGTTGAAATGTCCATTGACGCAGGTTTCACATATAGGAACCTTTGTTCGTTCATTCTGGCTCCATGTGCTAAATAACCCTCAACAGTTTGTAATAAACCAACATGTTGATCAGCACCTGCTATCAACAAGGAACACAACAGCAGTCACTTTCCAAAAGAGATTTTTTTTTGATTGCCCCGGGAAAATGTGAGTTTGGCTACGATGTTCAAGTGGAGCAAAACCGTAAGCACAGCACTCAAATGGTGGGTGTAATTACGCTCATTAGCGTGTGACAGCTGTAACATAAACAATGACAAACACCTTTAACACAAAACAGATCCACACAGTTCTTTATTTAAGTAGACTGCAAAACCTGTGTGCCAAACTGAAGGGAATACAGAGATGCCTTCTTGAAGTAGAAAATGAAGATTGACTCATTTCTCAAAGGCAATAATCTTAATGGTATTAATGATATACCGGAAGAGTTTTGTTTCTTAGAATTCGAACCACTTCCATCTCAGACACAACTATAATACTCTTCAAAGGGAACTTTGAATAGTTCGACCAGAAACTGGACTGGAATTCCATCTCGAGGTATTGATTTTTGACTGCTTTATGTCTTCAGGTGAAGTGCAGGCCTTTTACACAAGGGCAAAGTGCCCAAGGCAATGGGTGCACAGATGGCAAAAAGTTATTAACTAGGACAAGTTCCAGTAACCGCTCCATGGCGTAAGACTGTCAGCGGCTTATGTCTCGTATTTTGATTAATGACTGTAATTTATATGTTCCAGTATAATGACAGGGGAGATGCTGCATATCCATTTGATAGAAAAACACAAAACACGTAGCCCTAAGAAGGTGCATTTGTCATTACAATGTCCACAGAGGAAAGATCCAACAATCATTGCAGTGGGTATGTGGCAAATCAAAGAAGGAAACCGTTTTAAGAAGGAGATCAACTAATCTATCTGTTCATACCCTGAAGCAGGTTTCTCACTAATTATATCTATTCATACATCATTTTGATGGATAAACGGCCTTAACTGCCAGCTAGTAGCTCTTGCATCTTATCCTTTGTCGTTCTCTGTCCCTAAGTCTACCGGATAAGTCAAATTAGGGACCACGGAAACCATGAAGAAAGTCTTCTTGAAGATCATAGAAACATAGAAAATAGGAGCAGGAGTAGGCCATTCAATATGATCATGGCTGATCCTCCATCTCAATACCATATTCCCGCTCCCTCCCCAAACCACTTGATGCCCTTTTGTGTCCATAAATCTCTCTAGCTCCTTTTTAAATATATTCAGTGACTTGGCCTCCACAGCCTTCTGTGGTAGAGAATTCCACAGGTTCACAACCCTCTGAGTGAAGAAATTTCTCCTCATCTGAGTCCGAAGTGTCCTTCCCTGTATCCTGAGATTGTGACCCCTCGTTCTGGACCCCCCCAGCCAGGGGAAACATCCTCCCTGCATTCAGTCTGTCTAGCCCTGTCAGAATTTTATATGTTTCAATGAGATCCCCTCACATTCTTCTAAACTCGAGTGAATACAGGTCGAGTCGACCCAATCTCTCCTCATACGGCAGTCCTGCCATCCCAGGAATCAGTCTGGTGAACCTTTGCTGCACTCCCTCAATGGCAAGTATATCCTTTCTTAGGTAAGGAGACCAAAACTGCACACAATACTCCAGGTGTGGTCTCACCAAGGCCCTGTATAACTGCAGTAAGACATCCTTGCTCCTGTACTCAAATCCTCTTGCAATGAAGGCCAACTTACTATTTGCCTTCCAAACTGCTTGTTGCACCTGCATGTTTGCTTTCAGTGACTGATGTACAAGGACACCCAGGTCCCTTTGTACATCAACATTTCCCAATCTATCAACATTTAAATAAAACTCTGCCTTTCTGTTTTTCCTTCCGAGGTGGATAACTTCAAATTCATCACACTATTTTGCAACTGCCATGTATTTGCCCACTCACTCAACTTGTCTACATCGCCTTGAAGCCTCTTTGCATTCTCCTCACAACTCATGATCCCACCTAGTTTTGTGTCATCAGCAAACTTGGAAATATTACATTTGGTTCCCTCATCCAAATCATTGATATATATTGTGAATAGCTGGGGCCCAAGCACCGATCCCTGCGGTACCCCACTAGTCACTGCCTGCCACCCCGAAAAAGACCCATTTATTCCTACTCTCTGTTTCCTGTCTGTTAACCAATTTTCAATCCATGCCAGTATATTACCACCAATCCCATGTGCTTTAATTTTACACACGAACCTCTTATGTGGGACTTTATCAAAGGCCTTCTGAAAATCCAAATAAACCACATCCACTGGTTCTCCCTTATCTATTCTACCAGTTACATCCTCAAAAAACTCCAGTAGGTTTGTCAAACACGATTTCCCTTTCATAAATCCATGTAGACTTTGTCTAATCCCGTTGATATTTTCTAAGTGTCCTGTTATCACATCCTTTATAATAGACTCTAGCATTTTCCCTACTGTTAGGCTAACCGGTCTGTAGTTTCCTGTTTTCTCTCCCTCCTTTTTTAAATAGTGGGGTTACATTTGCCACCCTCCAATCTGCAAGAACCGTTCCATAATCTATAGAATTTTGGAAGATGACAACTGATGCATCCACTATTTCCATGGCTACCTCTTTTAGTACTCTGGGATGCAGATTATCAGGCCTTGGGGATTTATCGGCTTTCAGTCCCATTAATTTCTCCAGCACTATTTTTTTACCAATACTAATTTCCTTTAATTCCTCCTTCTCACTAGTCACTTGGTTCCCTAGCATTTCTGGGAAGTTATTTGTGTCCTCTTCCGTGAAGACAGAACCAAAGTATTTGTTTAATTGCTCTGCCATTTCCTTGTTCCCCATTATAAATTCTCCAATAAATACAATGAATCATAGAATGCTACAGCACAGAGGGAGGCCATTTGGCCCATCATGCCTGTGCCAGCTCTTTGAAAGAGTTACCAATTAGTTCCACTCCCCTGCTCTTTCCCCATAGCCCTGTAATTCTTTTCCCTTCAAGTATTTATCCAATTCCCTATTGATACTATTATTAATACCATTGAATCTGTTTCCACCATCCTTTCAGGCAGTGCATCCAGATCATTAGAACTCACTGAGTAAAAAAAATGTTTCCTCATGTCGCCTCTGGCTCTTTCGCCGATCACTTTAAATCTGTGTCCTCTGGTTACCGACCCTTCTGTCACTGGAAACAGTTTCTCCTTATTTACTCTATCAAAACCATTCATGATTTTGAATACTTCTATCAAATCTTCTCTTAACCTTCTCTGCTCTAAGATGCACCTTCACTCAATCATACCAGCCCTGGCTCAATTGGTAGCACTCTCACCTCTGAGTCAGATTGTGGGTTCACGTCCCACTCCAGAGACATGACCACAAGATCTAGGCTGAAACTCTAGTGCAGTACCAAGGGAGTACTGTACTGCTGGAGGTGCCGTCTTTCGGTTGAGATGTTAAACAAGGCCTTGTTCTGCCCTCTCAGGTAGATGCAAAAGATCCCATGGCGCTATTTCGAAGAGCAGGAGAGTTCTCCCAGTGTCCTGACCAATATTTATCCCTCAATCAACATCACTGAAACATAGATCATCAAGTCATTAGCTCATTCCTATTTGTGGGGCCTTGCCGTGCGCAAATTGGCTGCCGCGTTCCCCACATTACAACAGTGGCTGCACTTCAGAAGTCTTTCATTGGCTACAAAGCACTTTGGGACACCGTGCTATAGAAATGCAAGTCTTTCTTCTTTCTTTAGTCTATCATGCAGCAGCTCTTTATATCCATCTGTGGGGTGTAGATAATGGCTTTGAGGGAAATGAACTGGGTGATGCATGGACCACAAGTGAGCAGAAGCAAGTGGCGGTGTCACGGGTGGAAAAGGATCCTGCAGCCGAGCTCATGTCCATCCCTCTGTTGAAGAGGGCAGGAATGCAGACTTGAATAGCTCAGCTTTTCAAAGGATGATGCTTTCTGAGCATGGGAGAAGGCTGGAGGCATTGGACAGTGTGTCTAGGAGCTTCCACCATATAGCAGCTGGGTTGGAGAATTCCACTACCTGCATGTGAGGTCCTGATTCATGGCATTGAATCCCTGCAGACTAGCGCCGAGCGCTTAATCAATCCAGGGCCACCGGCAGCAGAGCTCCCTACCCCCATTACAGAACCTGTAACACCAGGAATGCTGATACTGTAGCCATGGAGGCCCTGGGCTTTATTATCTCCTCTGCCTTGGACAGGCCAGGAGATTATATGAATAGGTGCTAGAATCAGCTCAATGTTTTCCTTCAGTCTGCTCTCATGTACATCAGAGACAGAGCCCAGTACCAGAGGCAGAGCAAAACAAGGTCTTCTCCTGCAATTCCCAGACGTCCATGAGGAAAATGATGACGGTGTTTGCTCTGGCTAACAATGTGTCAGTCATCTCCTTTACATTTGTACGAGCTGCAGACTGGCTGATGTTACTGATGTCCCCTTGTAGCAACCTGGAAAGAGCCAGAGGCAAAAACAGGTTCCGGGCCACAATCACCTTTACTGCAATGGGCAGCGCTGTGCCTGCCCTGAAAGTTGGCTGCAGATCACCTTGCAGCTGGCGACACACAATGACACTGCCTCCCTGCTGAAGCACATGCACTGCTCTCCTGTTCGCTGCAGGAGTGTTCACCATGGCTTGTACAGCCAGTTGGAAGGATAAAGCAGGCCTCTTCCTACTGTACCTTGAGAAGCAGCCCTGTTTGATTGCTCTTCCACCTCTTCCTAAATGTAACGGTATCCTCGTAGGTACAGCCATGGAGCAGAGGGTTCGGCTATTTGTAACAACAGGTCCACAAACTCTGTTCACATACAGAGTATCTCCAATTATCATCAAATCACTTGCTGCAGTAAAAACTTCCAACATCACCTTACATCAGGCGCTGGGCCCTTTAAATCCTTCTCATTTAATTCAACACCTGAGGTTTGTGGGCGTGACCAGAAATTAGTTTTATCGATTTAGAATCAATGCAAAAATAACATTGACTTTCAAATGGCATCGCTTTGGCCATATTTAAATACATTCATGAAGCTCCCGTCCGTGGTAAGCCCGATCAGAATATCTGGCACAGCCCAAATTCAGCGAAAATCAAACAAAACTGATTTCTGCCCAATTTCAAGGTTGGTTGTGCCCGTCTGTGCTCATTTTCAAGGCATGAAAAATACCAAAACTGGCCCTGGGTATCTCCTCGGTGAGGATATTTGCATTTGGGATCAGCTTGTTTAAATATTTATGTTAAACGGGTTATTGCTTCCGTAAAATTACCAGAGGGAGGAATTTGGCACCTGAAGCCTTCAAACAATATCATCACCAACAATTAGTCTGATAGCCCAGTAAGCTGTTAAACTACCTATCATTAATATACTGGGAGCAGTGAGTTACAGAGAAAATGACAAAAGATCCATCAGCAGAAAGTTAGTGGAATGATATAGAAGACGGATGGAGAACCTTAGATTGTATTCGCTTATTAAATAGTTACTGGACTAAAGTGAGTATTTTAAAGATGTTACTAAAAACAAACATGAGCATTGTGTAAATCTTCCGCTGTAAAAGAAGCACACAGAGAGTTCATCAAATTCATCCTCTCAATGGACACAGCTGTACCATCAATGAATGGTAAAGTCACAAGTTGATGAAAGGGGCCAGGTCCATGAACAGCAGCACTCTCTACTTCATCTGCTCACTTTAAACTCTTAGCAGCAATATTATTTTAGGTGCTTTTTTTTCTTGCTTAAAGCACAGCGGAAACGGACTTTAACCGAGAATGAATAGCTCCACATGAAATCATTATGTGGTACATTATGACTCACAGAGTCACGGAGTCCAGATGTTTTGGGGGGGGGGGGGGAAGGAGAGATGAGTATTGGTGCAGTACATTAACCATTTAATGGTTTGATCCAGTTATTTGTGCTTTTGTCTAATTGAACAGTCAGTGGGGGTGGGGGTAGACGTGCTGTGAAGAGGCAGACGTCTGATTTTTAATTGCAGTTATCTACAACAGCCATTATAGTGATGATCAACGATGATGTTCTATCATCACCGCAGACACTGGGGGTGTATAAAAATATATCATTACCCAAGTCACCCGCTTTAAAGGTGAATTTAAAATAAAATTGCTGGACTATAACTTGGTGTTGTAAAATTGTTTACAATTGTCAACCCCAGTCCATCACCGGCATCTCCACATCATGGCTTTAAAGAGGTAAAGAGAGAGAGTGAACTATTCAGGAACGAGCTTTGTCAAGGCGATGGTGAAATCTTCACCTAAGTGAGCCATTTGCCACATAAGTTATTTACCTGACAGCCCAGAACTTCCAAGTACAAAATACATTTAATACAGGAGATTTTAACTGTGTGACTATCCACCTCTTTTTAAAATTTATTTAATTTAGGCAGATATATTATTAAAAGATACATGAGCTGGTCTGTCGCTAAAGCTCAATTTTATCACATCCAATAGGTTTATGGAAATATCTAACCATTGATCTCATTGGTCCATTTCTGGTCCATGGCAAATATATAATCGTTATCTCATTGGCCTGTTCAGTCTTCCAATTTGATTGGTTTCCCCCTCCCCTTTACCCTGACCCAGGGGGTAACAGTTTCCCCCTCCCCCTCACCCTGACCCAGGGGGTAACAGTTTCCCCCTCCCCCTCACCCTGACCCAGGGGGTAACAGTTTCCCCCTCCCCCTCACCCTGACCCAGGGGGTAACAGTTTTCCCCTCCCCCTCACCCTGACCCAGGGGGTAACAGTTTTCCCCTCCCCCTCACCCTGACCCAGGGGGTAACAGTTTCCCCCTCCCCTCACCCTGACCCAGGGGGTAACAGTTTCCCCCTCCCCCTCACCCTGACCCAGGGGGTAACAGGTTCCCCTCTCATACTCTGACCCGGGACTAACAGTTTCCCCTCTGATACTCTGATCTGGGACTAACAGTTTCCCCTCTCATACTCTGACCCGGGACTAACAGTTTCCCCTCTCATACTCTGATCTGGGACTAACAGTTTCCCCCTCTCATACTCTGATCTGGGACTAACAGTTTCCCCTCTCATACTCTGACCTGGGACTAACAATTTCCCCCTCCCCTCACTCTGACCCGGGACTAACAGTTTCCCCCTCTCATACTCTGACCCGGGACTAACAGTTTCCCCTCTCATACTCTGATCTGGGACTAACAGTTTCCCCTCTCATACTCTGACCCGGGACTAACAGTTTCCCCCTCCCCTCACTCTGACCCGGGACTAACAGTTTCCCCTCTCATACTCTGACCCGGGACTAACAGTTCCCCCTCTCATACTCTGACCCGGGACTAACAGTTTCCCCTCTCATACTCTGACCCGGGACTAACAGTTTCCCCTCTCATACTCTGATCTGGGACTAACAGTTTCCCCTCTCATACTCTGATCTGGGACTAACAGTTTCCCCTCTCATACTCTGACCCGGGACTAACAGTTTCCCCCTCTCATACTCTGACCCGGGACTAACAGTTTCCCCTCTCATACTCTGACCCGGGACTAACAGTTCCCCCTCTCATACTCTGACCCGGGACTAACAGTTTCCCCTCTCATACTCTGACCCGGGACTAACAGTTTCCCCTCTCATACTCTGATCTGGGACTAACAGTTTCCCCTCTCATACTCTGACCCGGGACTAACAGTTTCCCCCTCTCATACTCTGACCCGGGACTAACAGTTTCCCCTCTCATACTCTGACCCGGGACTAACAGTTTCCCCTCTGATACTCTGATCTGGGACTAACAGTTTCCCCTCTCATACTCTGATCTGGGACTAACAGTTTCCCCTCTCATACTCTGACCCGGGACTAACAGTTTCCCCTCTGATACTCTGATCTGGGACTAACAGTTTCCCCTCTCATACTCTGACCCGGGACTAACAGTTTCCCCTCTCATACTCTGATCTGGGACTAACAGTTTCCCCCTCTCATACTCTGACCCGGGACTAACAGTTTCCCCTCTCATACTCTGACCCGGGACTAACAGTTTCCCCCTCTCATACTCTGACCCGGGACTAACAGTTTCCCCTCTCATACTCTGACCCGGGACTAACAGTTTCCCCCTCTCATACTCTGACCCGGGACTAACAGTTTCCCCTCTCATACTCTGACCCGGGACTAACAGTTTCCCCCTCTCATACTCTGACCCGGGACTAACAGTTTCCCCCTCTCATACTCTGACCCGGGACTAACAGTTTCCCCTCTCATACTCTGACCCGGGACTAACAGTTTCCCCCTCTCATACTCTGACCCGGGACTAACAGTTTCCCCCTCCCCTCACTCTGACCCGGGACTAACAGTTTCCCCTCTCATACTCTGACCCGGGACTAACAGTTTCCCCCTCCCCTCACTCTGACCCGGGACTAACAGTTTCCCCCTCTCATACTCTGACCCGGGACTAACAGTTTCCCCTCTCATACTCTGACCCGGGACTAACAGTTCCCTCCTCCTTTCCTTTAACCACGCATTCCGATTATTCTGATTTTTCCTCTTCTGACTCATGCCCGTTCTGTGTAAAGTCTTATTTTAATTTCATCAATTAAAAAGTTCATGGAAGAGGAACCTGAAAAAGCCAACAGAGCTTGGAGCAAGGTTGTGGGGGAAGTAAGATCTCAGTGAGAGTGAGAGCAGAGCCTAGATTTTCCAGTAGCACTGTCATTAGAAGTGTTTTGGGGCAGAAATTCTGATCGCAGTGTATTTCCCAGTCAGCTTCAATTAAATATTATAGGTGGGCTCCCAGCAGTAACACCAGCCGGCTCTGATTGGGAGTTCACCATGGGGGGATTGAGAGACAGAAAATGTCATAATGCTGCAGAATTTGATTGCAAGCAAGTGCTAAGATTGGTAGACAATATCCAATAGGTATACTGCAGGGCACAGGACATAGGGGCCTCAAGTTTTCAGACACAACCACTGAAACATTCCTGGCCCAAATAACGCTGAGGAGGGAGGCCCTCCTTGGGACCAAGAAGGGTCTCAATGGCACTGCTTAAGCACAGTGGAAGGAATATTCATTGACAGAGTACGAGAGTGGGACTGCCAACTCAACAACACCAGCAGTGGCAACTCTGCACCAGGTCAAGCAAGGTAAGAGGAGTTAGGCACACCTTATTATGCACGGCACTGAACATGCTTGCTACTTCAGCTACTTTTCCCTTACTGTATTGAAGTGCTTCAAGAGCTTACCATTAATGTCCATGAGATACCGGGGACCCTCAGCCCCTCAGCAAGCTCATTCCTTCACAGCCTTACGTGACTCCGCTAAATATCTCACACGGTGGGGTAGATTTTGACTTTGCGCGATAGTGTAAAACGGGTGATAGCGAATCCTCAGCCCGATTCACATCTCTCCCCGTTTTTATTTCCATTGACTTCAAACTAGTAAAAAGGCAAATTTAGGACGGAGATCAGGAATATTTTTCATCACACAAACAATGATCAAAACACGACATGGACTTCCAGACAGAGTAATGGAGGTGAAAATCCTGGAATCATTCAGGAACTAAGTGGATGCTATAATGGGGGGACTTTAGGGTCTTTCTGGATGAACAAAGTAAGATGGGCTGAATGGCCTCCTTCATCCTTAACTACCTTGTGATCTTGTGATAACCGGTCAGCAAACTAGATAATTACACCTTCGTGTCATATGTGAATTCCATTTCTCACTGACACATTCTTCTTATTTTCTTCCTCTGGATGTGACACAGGAAGAAGAAGTAGAGGAAGATGATGTATCAAAACCTGCTACTTCCCACCTGCCAGTACTTGACTGGACGTGCTGACACTCACCCTCTCCCCCGCCAAGCACCAGCCCAGGGACATCTACCAGAGGAGCATTACACAGTGAGTCAGCAGGGCAATGCACAAAGCACAAGTGAGCAAGAAGCAAGAGATGGTGAAGGTGGACAACAGGGTGGGAGATGTTACTGACTGGAGCATCATTGGGTCCTTATCTGAAGAATCTTGGCTACCAGGTCTCAGAGGTGTTGTTTCTAAAAGAAGGATACTTGCAGATCATCAAACGTATAAATGGTGGACAGTATTCAAGGATGTCCAGCCAATGGCGGATCAATAAGAGGAGTCCACTAACCGTATCTGTAGTGCTCAGTAGGTGTCCCAGGAAAGCACACTAGTGTTATCCTCATGGCCTCGATCGGCCATTATCAATCCAGCACTTCTATTTCCGTTTGAAACAGTGGGGGTAAATTTCACTTTTACCTCATGGCGATAAATGGATGATAGTGACTCGACTGCCCATTTTACACATCTTCCTATTTTCTTTTCCACTGACATCAACGGAACAGATGATCAGAAGGTGTGTACATCGGGCAGCTCAGCAGCTGATCCGTTTCTTGTCCTGCGATAAAACTGAAAGTTTCCCCGAGTGCCTTAAAATGAAGACACTGCGGCAGGTGACAGAAAAGCAAGCATTTATTTGCATGATGTGATGTTACTGGTCACGAATCAAGTGATTTGAACCCTTTCCTTTTGATGTAGATGTCAATATTGATGAAGGAAGCACGCCGGGGCACTCTGGTTCCTTGTACTTTCGAGAATCCTGCCGCCCTGTAAAATTACAGTGCCGTCATCCTGACACTGGTTGTCCACAGGGAAGGTGAAAAACTGACCTGCTCTCTCGAACAATGCCCAGCTGATCGACTGATGTTACTGGCGTCGCCAGAGACCCCATAGAATAAAAATTCAAAGGGGTGGTGACCTTCACAGCCACTGGCAGTGTGGTGCCTACAGTGAAGGTGAGCTGGTCAGGTTGCAGCATGTGGTTTAACTCCTCTTGTGAAGCACAGTCTCCACAAGCACCGCTCCTCGGGCAGCTGGGGGCGGCAGTGCCTTGGTTTTTATATTCTGGAGTGGGGGTACTGGCAGGTGGGTGTCCTATGCCTCCTGTGATCCCTGACCAGCCTGGCTTGCGTTTACTCCCCCTTCCTCGTCTTCCTCCAAGAAACACAGATACAGGGGTATTCCCAATGGAAATCCCATTGTGGGCTCATTGGATTGACGGGGGCAGGGGGGGAGCGAAAATAAAAAGTTGAAACAAAATAAAAGGGCTCCAGAATAACAATCTTCAAAGAGTTTTTGCAGTATCTTATTATCACCTCATTTAAATATGGGGGGGGGGAGAATTTCCACCATCTGCGAGAAGTAAATCCACACAAACTTTGGTTCAGAGGTCAGAGTGCTGCCACTGAACCCAGGCTCACACCCAGGGAAGACCAGGCAGGAGGCACAATGATCTCACTCCTGCCTCATTTCCATGTAATTTCAAAGCTGGCGCCTGTTGTAGGTTCAAGTGTGTCCCCAACCCTCCTCCCTCTCCCTACCCACCGCCCTCCGTCTCCCCGCCCACCGCCCTCCGTCTCCCCGCCCACCGCCCTCCGTCTCCCCACTACTGCCCTCCCTCTCCCCAACCCTCCTCCCTCTCCCCACCACCGCCCTCCGTCTCCCCAACCCTCCTCCCTCTCCCCACCACCGCCCTCCGTCTCCCCGCCCACCGCCCTCCCTCTCCCCGCCCACCGCCCTCCTTCTCCCCGCCCACCGCCCTCCCCCTCCCCGCCCACCGCCCTCCCTCTCCCCACCACCGCCCTCCCTCTCCCCAACCCTCCTCCCTCTCCCCGCCCACCGCCCTCCCTCTCCCCGCCCACCGCCCTCCCCCTCCCCGCCCTCCCTCTCCCCGCCCACCGCCCTCCGTCTCCCCACCCACCGCCCTCCCTCTCCCCACCACCGCCCTCCCTCTCCCCACCACCGCCCTCCCTCTCCTCACCCACCCTCCTCCCTCTCCCCACCACCGCCCTCCCTCTCCCCGCCCACCGCCCTCCCTCTCCCCACCACCGCCCTCCCTCTCCCCGCCCACCGCCCTCCCTCTCCCCGCCCACCGCCCTCCCCCTCCCCGCCCACCGCCCTCCCTCTCCCCGCCCACCGCCCTCCCCCTCCCCGCCCACCGCCCTCCCTCTCCCCACCACCGCCCTCCCTCTCCCCACCCACCGCCCTCCCTCTCCCCACCACCGCCCTCCCTCTCCCCACCCACCAAGAGGGACCATGATGCTCACCCCTTGTGTCTGAGAACCGTGTTACATGCAAAGGCTAGGAAAATTCAGACTGTTCTGCCTTGGAAGGAGGCAAGAGAGAGGCGACCTTCTGGAGGCGTACAAGATAATAGGTAGAATAGAAAATGTTAACCCAGAGCACTAGTTCAAACAAACCACAACCGCAGGGCAGAGGGATGTGCAAACTAGTTAATGGGCAAGTTCAGGACTGATGTCAGGAAACAACTATGTCTTCTATAAAGGATTAGTTATCGCAATAAATTCTCCCCACTTTCTGGTTTTATATAAAGGTCTCTTTATCACTTCTGATGCTACAGTTAAAGGAGGCCAGAGCTCAGGGCCAGTACTGTGATCGTCCAGCACTTATGCCGACATGTGACCATGTACTTTTCCTCTCAATATTCTATCTAAACGAAGTCAAATTTGAAGTGCTCCTTGAGGAGCCCTGTTGGTGTCCATTTATTTAGCAAAAAGATTGATAACAGCTGGAGCCTGTGTGTTTCCTGCACTGGTTTCCATGTATTTAATCTGTTTTTGGTGCAATTATGGTATAAGCTTTCGGATGAAACATTAAACCGAGGCCCATTCTGCCCTCTCAGGTGGATGTAAAAGATCCCATGGCATTATTCAATAAGAGCAGGGGAGTTCTCCAAGTGACCTGGCCAATATTTGCCCTCAACCAACACCACTCACCTCATTCCTGTTTGTGGGACCTTGCTGTGTGCAAATTGATTACCATGTTTCCTTACAACAGTGATTACACTTCAAAAGTACTTCATTGACTGTAAGTGCTTTGGGATGTCCTGAGGTCATAAAAGGTGCTATATAAATACAAGTCCTTTATCCCTTTTCAACGGCTTGAGCAGGGAAGGCAAGGTAAGGTCCAAAGCACTTTTTACTCTTTCTTCCTCGCCCACCTTGAGCACCACTACACTCTCAACCCTCTTAAAGCAACACTCACACTACTAACCATTCATACTCCACACTGTTTAAGGGAAACCAACAACTCCCTATCCTCCTCTATGGTCACACACCTTCCCTAACACAGAACAATTGCCTTACATGATCCCAAAACACCTTCCTCCACCAAGGCCCATTCCTCTCTCATCTCTGCTCCCCATTTACTCTATCACACACTCCTTATCTGCAAGCTTAGCCCTCGTTTACTTATCTTGTTGCAGGAGAAGTTGGCATATAATGCCCAGAAGGGGCATCCCCAACCGGAGACTCCAGACACCCCCCCTCCAACCCCGCAACGAGCTGAAGGCCTTGGACATCCTGGGCAGGCACTGCCCATCGCTACAAGTGATGCTGAGGCCGGCAGAATATCGCCAGTGTCAAGTGACTACCTCAATACCCACGATCCCGCCCTAGCATCCCAAAACATAACTACGCACATTCAAATTTCCATCCCCTTTTCCATCTCACCTTCATCCTATGGGGGGCATGTTCACTCCATCTCACCTTCTGCCATTCTTCCCTGCAGATGGACCGCAGCCACGGGGACATGCAATGGCAAAGGAGGACTCTGAAGAAGAGGAGGTGGAGGTGAACAGCAGCCCATTCTCAGCAATGGAGGCGGAAGGGGTAGTTCTGGAGGAGGAAGAGGAAGAGGAGGAGAGTAGACAGCAGACCACAGCACAGAGCCAGCAGACTGTTTCCACCCCGTCTACCTTATTCCCAACCCCACCTACTTTTTCACCCACGGTAGTTGCTTCCCTCTCTCCAAAGCACCAGGCCAGGGAGTTCTACGCAGGGAAATGTACATGGTGAGGTTCTGGAAGTGTCACCAGCAGAATCTTCCAGCACAGGGGTTGGGAAGATGTACCCTCTTCCCAGTGAAGGCTGAGGAGAAGGCTACCGATGGCTACAACATCCTGGGACCCAGAACTCATGGGCATGCAGCTTAAAAAAAGGGTTTTGAGGAACATTGTACATACGTAAAGGCACCATGGACAATCTCCCAGGGTGTGCAGCAATTGGCAATTGTGACTATTGAGTCTGCATCTTTCCTTTGCTACAACATCTTGGAGGCTTTATCTTCCTTGCAGGCAACACCACGGTGAGGGTCATCTGCATGGACATCTGCTAAAGAGCCCCAGATAAGAGGCAGACAGGGACCAATCGGGACCTCCACCTCTGAGGAACCACAGACTGCAGCTCGGGAGCCAATGCGGGTGACAATGGACCACAGCATTGTATGGGGCTTCCAAACAGTGGCCAGTACCGTGTCTCAGGACTCGACGGATCTGATCGCTGCCATTAGACCAGCCGTCCCGCTGATCAGTGGAATGGTGGAGGCTGGAGTCCCTGTGCCTGATCCCGCCGTCTCTCAGGGCTGCAGCATGTGCCAGGACTCGGGCCTTCCCTCTCAGAGCACATTGCCTGCAGAGGGTGGCAGGCGAGACTCGACTGCCCAGGAGCTCCCTCCAGAGACTCAGCCAGCGGAGGCTCAGTGTCAGGAGCCAGCTGCTTTGAGCTGGGGGCCACCGCATGACTCTACTGTACAGTATGTGGAGCCTCCCATTGCCTGACAGCCTTAGAAGTAGCAACAGACGAGAATGTATGAAGTGACGCCAAGTCAGCAAGAGGAATCAGGGCGTAAATACAGAGTGCAATGATTGTTAGTTTCACATGGAGAACATGTTTGTTGATGACTGTACATTTTACACTGATCTTGTACTTTGTTGTTCATGGACAGTAAAGTCATTTTTGAAAGGGAGCGTTCCGCTGGTGTGGACATCAATACTCAGGTGACAAATACTGGCACAGTGCTGTTGGGGCATCGAGGGCTACTCAGCAGTCCTGCGCTAAGGTTGGTTTGAAGGAAGGTCACTTTCTTGTCGACTGGCACAGAAGGAGGTGACAGTGCAGGATGTCCCCATGGTGGTTGAACACCTCGTGCACAGTCTGATTTCCGATGGGCCTAGCAGCAGTCTGGGATGATCCCTCCGACTGTTCACCCTCCTGGGTCCTGCAGCTCCCTTTCTTCAGGTAGCACGGCCCCTCGTCATCGAAGCTGAATTGATGACTTTCCTACGGTGCAAATCTGTGCAGAGTGTAGTGTCCGACGATGATCCTCACAACCCTTTGGGGCGTTTACTGCAGGACGCGACCGGATCTGTCTGAGCACCAGAATCTGCTCTTCAACAGTCCTATGGTCTTCTCCACCACAAGTCTTGCTGCTGCATCGATGTTTGTGTCCTCTGCCTGAGTTCTCGGTTGCCTCAATGAAATTGTGAGCCACAGCTGTAGGAGGTACACACGGTCTCCGAGGAGCCATCCTTGGACATGGGTGTCCTCACAGAAGAGGTCAGATAGTGTAGTGTGGTTAAGAACGAAAGCATGGCGGCAGCTATCGGCATACCTGGTATTCACTGGTAGGATCTTGTGGTTGGCATAACAGGTAATTAGAACATTCAGTGAATCGAACGCCTTCCTCTTCACAAGTGTCAGCAAATCTTCCTTTGGTGCCATCTGTGCCACGTGTGTGCCATCTGTGGCACCCTGGGGGATCCAGCAATGCCGTAGAACTCCCTGGCTCTCTCCCTCTGCTGCCTGCATGCAATGCCAAGGTGGATGAACTCTGCAGCTCTGTGGAAGAGCACGCCCGTGACCTGCCGAATGGTTGTCACGGCCGCTCCCTGGCTGGTGTTGCACAGAACCCCTGTGGCACCATGAAAGGATCCGGTGCCAAATATAAAATCAGGTCAGTGGTCACTTTCACTGCGACACACAAGGTGGTTCTAGCAATGGAGCGAGACTGAAGATCTTTGCAAAGAAGGTTGCAGAGAGGTGCTCTGGCAGTCTTGGACAATCTCAACTTTCGACCATAGAGATTCTCCGAGAGGTCCTTGAAGGACCTGCGCTGCCTATAGATACGAGGTCAAGGGTAGTACCTGGTGGGCTGGTGTCTTCTGCTGTGTCTTATTCTCCTCAGTTCCACACACTGCGGTATCTCCTCCTCCTCTATAATGATGACATAGAGAGGTTTGCCCAAGGTATATCTGGCCCAAGGTCGTTCCACGAGATTGCTGTGTGAGCATAAAATCTATCCTAACATTTTTTATGCTAATGATGTCAGCCTGGAATTTCCTGCGGGGGCATAATCGGCAAGTTACTTCGAAATTACAACTGTTTTTATTCCCATTTTGCCAATGGCAATTTACGCCAAACTGCCCTGCCAGTCTCATTAGCATACACCGGAATATAAAACAATCGGGGCCCAAGGAAAGTGTGGAACTCAGGCTATATGTTCCTTTTTTAAGTATAAAAATTAAAGTTTCAATCTAACCATTACTCGTGCACATTAGGCACAGCATGTTTAAGAAAAGGCAATCATGGAAGCTTTCCAATTTTTAATGTGACTCATACTGTTTGCCAAAAAAACGCATTCAAAGAAACAGAAAATACAGAGCAGAATAATTTTTTTTAAAAATTGCTTAAAAAATCCCCCATAAAACACCAGAAATGTGACTTTGTTTTCTGATGTGCCTAAAATTCTGGGCGTAATTTTACACCACTTTTGAACCAGTGCAATCGCAGGAAATTTGGGTGTATGGCTTGTTAACATGGGGGCGGAGACCATAGCCCGGAATTTGCTCATAAAATAACGGTAAGGCTAACAGCACTCACCGTTATTTCTGTGCATCTGGTACAGCACGTCCGGTGAGCGCACATGCGCAGTCAAATGTGGAAATCCGGAAGGTTCTCTACCAGGTGTCCTGCTTGTCCGAAAGCTGTGCGGGAAGGACAGCTCGGGGGTGAAATGATTGGACCAGTGTGATGCTGCTCTCCTGCCCAACTGGAAACTAACTAATCTACACAGAAAAAGGTACGCTCAGTTTTTTAGGTCTAAACTAACTTTTAACGGTGTGGTAAGTCTTAACGACTGTCAAAAAACCTCTCTGGCACTGAAAATTAACTTTTAAAAATGTGGAGCCTCGTTCCATCCGATTTTAATTGTTGTTGGACATTTAAATAAAATGTTTAAATTTTTATTTTTATACTTTTGCTTTCTGTCTCTTTTATCTCTGTCTTTTAATTAAATATTTCTTGCCCTCTCTTTATTTCACTTTTTCTAACTGATTTTACGTTGAATTTATTGTAGCTTTCACTTCCTGGTTCTGTGACTGTGCGGCTTGTCAAGGACGCTTCAATCCGATTGGTTGAGGGGGCAGAGAGCTCCTTTCCCCGCTCACACACCTCACAGATGCCCGGGAGAGGACGCTGCACTTTTATCCACTCCCCAGTGCACCAAGTTAGCGGCCAGAAGCCCGTGGATAGTTTGTGTTTACAACAAGTTTAAATCCAATGAGCTGCAGGTACTGTTCGCTCACCACTCAGTGCAAATTCTGGGCTATTTTAATGAGCCACGATGTGTCTGGACACAGGACTCGATGAACAGCGGAAAAGATCGAGGAAACTCAGGCGTAGCGTAAGTACGTGCGTAACACACTTATGCCCTAATTTCCTCATCTTTCACCTCAGGAAACTGGCTTTACGTCCCAATTGTGCGTGTCTTCCAGCAATTCAAACAGGAAATTCCGGACCATCCGACATAGGGGGCATTATTGAGCAGACGGTTTAAATCATTTTTCAACATGAATTGTGCATTTGGTTTTGGGACATGTGGATGATATCTCAGGCCCTAATGCCCCTGCTATGAACAAACGTGCTGAGTGATTGTGCTGACATAAAAATCATCCCTGGTGTGGATATTCAGTCAAGCATCGACAAGCCTAGAGGATGAGTAGGCACACATCAAAATCACATTGTAATTGGCTACCAGGAGGCCCATCAGACAAGGAGCTTTATCCCTCCTTTTCTTGTGGGGTTGCAGCTTGCCTTCAGTTATGGCCTCCCTCTGCCAGCCTGGCTGCCACGGTCAGTTTGCTGTCTAGAGAATTACAACAAACCTGTGTTCTACCGTTCTATGGCACACCAACCAGCTTCAGTGTCATTTCAGCATACACCACCACCCAGAATGCTGTAATGAACGGCCACGCTCAAAAATATGTTTATAAACGGCAATTTGAGAAAGGAAATTGAAACATTCAAACAAGAGTATCACAGCGGCTGGAAACAGCAAGATTACGACAGCTTCATCCAAAGGATTGTGGCCTCCTGTGTCATGACTACAGGCTAGGACTGAATAAATTAAATTACAAGTACAAACCATTCGTTTGATGTTTAAAACCGTTCAGGAAACACGGAAAAAGAAACTGGACCCAATTTTCAAACAAAAAGAGACACAGAAATTTAGGTGAGAATTCACAAAAAGGTCATGTTCAAAAAACTTGTGAAATTTGAAAAAAGGGCTAATCCCATGCAGTGTGTTGATAGTGTCCTGAATTACACAGAACGGCAGGATGCAAATTTGATCCCAAAATCAGTTACAGTGAATTGTTCCATCTCCAAAATAACCCAGTACTGTAATAGTGTTTGAAACTAACTTTCTGTGAGGTTTTGTGTCAGACTCCAGCCGTACAAACCAGGTGTCTTATTGGCAGTTTCTACACTGACATCCAGGCTCTTCAAATAAATATGACTTTAAAATTTTCTAAACATTCTCTGTCACTGAGCATTATAAATATGGCTGTGAATTATTGTTGATCAAGAGATTCAGGAATTATCAATATCGAATACTTGGGGGGGAAAAAATGGCGAGAGGAAATAGCAGAGAGATAACTTGGGCCCTCCGTAAAAAGTGTGCCTCCTTCAGCAATTAGAGAAAGAAAGATCCGGCATTTAGGGAGGAAGCTTAAGGGAAGGACTTCAATATTACCCCGACCGTGTGTTAGTGAAGGGAGACAGAGGCACCAACGATGGGCTCCCCCCAAAACAAAAGGGGAGTTGAGGATAGATGGAATGGTGGGGGATGTTTAAACTAGATGCGAGGGTGATTGTGGTAGATGCAAGAGAACACCCGGAGAAGGTGTGCCAGTGAAAACATAAATCAACATTTAATACGTCTAATTCCAATGGTGAAAAACAAAGTAAAAATGTTAATAAAGTAAATGGGAAAGGTACTTATATTAATGCAAGAAATTTGACAAATAAGGTATGTGACCTGGAAGGTTTTGCAGGTTTTGTGATATATATTGTTGATTTGGACTTAAATGTAGGGGGCGTGATTAAGAAGTTTGCAGATGATACAAAAATTGGCCGTGTGGTTGATAGTGAGGAGGAAAGCTGTAGACTGCAGGAAGATATCAATGGACTGGTCAGGTGGGCAGAAAAGTGACAAATGGAATTCAATCCAGAGAAATGTACGGTAATGCATTTAGGGAGGGCAAACAAGGCAAGGGAGCACACAATAAATGGGAGGATACTGAGAGGAATAGAGGAAGTGAAGGACCTTGGAGTGCATGTCCACAGATCCCTGAAGGTAGCAGGACAGGTAGATAAGGTGGTTAAGAAGGCATACGGGATACTTTCCTTTATGAGCCGAGGCAAAGAATATAAGAGCAGGGAGGTTATGCTGGAACTGTATAAAATACTGGTTAGGCCACAGCTTGAGTACAGTGCACAGTTCTGGTCACCACATTGCAGGAAAGATGTAATTGCACTAGAGAGGGTGCAGAGGAGATTTACGAGGATGTTGCCAGGACTGGAGAATTTCAGCTATGAGCAAAGATTGGATAGGCTGGGGTTGTTTTCCTTGGAGCAGAGAAGGCTGAGAGGTGATTTAATTGAGGTGTACAAAATTATGAGGGGCCTAGATAGAGTGGATAGGAAGGACCTATTTCCCTTAGCAGAGAGGTCAATAACCAACGGGCATAGATTTAAAGTGATTGGAAGGATTAGAGCGGAGTTGAGGAAAGCAATTTTCACCCAGAGGGTGGTGGGGAGTCTGGAACTCACTGCCTGAAAGGGTGGTAGAGGCAGAAACTCTCATCACATTTAAAAATTACTTGGATATGTACCTGAAGTGCTGTGACCTACAAGGCTACGGACCAAGTGCTGGAAAGTGGGATTAGGCTGGGTGACTCATTTTCGGCCAGCATGGACACAAGGGGCCGAATGGCCTCCTTCTGCGCCATAAGTTTTCTCTGATTCTATGATAAATTGGACATCATTAGCATCACAGAGATACGGTGGAATGATTCCAATCAGTGGGATACATATTTGGAAGGATATAAATTGTTTAGAAGAGACATTATCAGGAGAAAAGGCGGTGGTGTGGGAGTATATATAAACTCGAGTATTGAGGCACAAGTGAGAGAGGATATAAAAAAGGGCAGGGCAGATCTTGAAACATCTCGGGTAGAATTAATAGATGGTAACAGAGGTAAATCATCACTGGGGGGTATGCTGTTGACCCCCAGGCTAGGGTGAAAGCCTTGATCTGGAACTGTAAGATGAGATAAGCAAGGTGACTAGTAAGGGATAAACTATAGTAGTTGGAGATTTCAACTTACCAGAAATTGACTGGGACAATAATGCCTCTACTGGTAAGACAGGGAAGCGATTTCTTGAGTTAATGGAATACTCAGTTTTCAAAAGAGCCAATAAGGGGCGAAAACATCCTGGATTTGATTGTAAGTACTGGGAATGCTCGAACCCCCCCAACACACCAAGGTGGGAGTGGCTTTAAGTACCAGTGATCATAATGTGATCACATTTGACATTGGAAGGATTGGAGAGGTTATTAAAAACTCAAACAAAATAGCCAAATTTTAACAGGACCAACTTTATGCGCTTGAGAAGTCTGGTCAGAGTGGGCCTGGAAGGTTTGAATATGACTAAGGGGAGTGAATGAAGTGTGGAGTTCCTTCGAGGAGGTGGTTCTGAATGCAATGGACCAATGTGTATCCATGCAAAGCAAAGGTACCATGCGGAAAGCTCCTGCCTAGTTGAACGGGACAACCAAACAACTGATAAAGGAGAGAAGAAAAAGGCATTTAAGGCATGAAGGAAAATGGCACAGAATTAAGACAGATTCAATACCAAAAGGTATGCCAGGAATGTAAAAAAGGCATCATTTGGTAAAGATTTTTTATAAATTGAATATGGTAACAGAAGTGAAGGATAATAAAAAGTTTTTTAGTTATATTCAGAGATAAAGAAAAACGAGGATGGAGTGGTCCACTAAAAATCAGATCGGGTCAAGGAATGACAACTGATGCTGCACAGGATGCAAATATGCTGAATTAAGTTTTTTGCCTCAGTTTTTACCAAGGAACTTATTTGATCTGGAACGGGAACTGGAGGCTGCTGTAGAGATATGTTATGACACTATTCATATTATGACCAGCATGGTAGACAAACAGCTGAGCTGCAAATTAATCTACTGTGATTTTGACTCCTAGTTCTAGATCATTTATGAAGATATTAAACAAAAGAGACCCCTGAGAGACCCGACTAGTAACATTCTCCCAGAGTGATGACAATCCCTGGATCACCACCCTCCAGGTCAACCACTGATTCCACTTTCTTTATTTCCAGAGGAACTGTAGCAGAGGCCTTACTGAAATCCAAGTACACCACATCCACTGCCTTACTCCAATCAAGCTCCTCTGTCACTCCCTCAAAGAAAACCAGTAACTTAGATTGGAAAGACCACCCCTTCATGAACCTATATTGGTTACCTTTTATGATATTTCAATCCGGATGCTCCAAGACCTTATCATTAATAAGGTTTCCATAACTTTATCCACATTGGACATCAAACTCACTGGTAGTTTGTTAGGTCACTTTTGCTAATTTTTAAAAAAATAGGAGTTAGATCTGCCTTCCTGCCCCAGGCACCTCTCCAGTATTCAGTGATCTCTGGAAGATTTGTGCCAGAATTCCTGCCATTTCCTCCCTTGTTTCCTTAAGAATCCTCGGATGCATCTTATCCGACCCCTAAGATTTATTTACCTTAAGTTTGCACAGCTGTTTGTGTTCAATTATGGGCACCACACTTTAGGAAGGATGTCAAGGCCTTGGAGAAGGTACAGAGGAGATTTACTAGAATGGTACCAGGGATGAGGGACTTCAGTTATGCGGAGAGACTGGAGAAGCTGGGGTTGTTCTCCTTAAAACAGAGAAGGTTGAGGGGAGATTTGATAGAGTTGTTCAAAATCATGAACGGTTTTGATAGAGTAAATAAGGAGAAACTGTTTCCAGTGGCAGAAGGGTCGGTAACCAGAGGACACAGATTTAAGGTAATTGGCAAAAGAGCCAGAGGCGACATGAGGAAACAACTTTTTACATAGAGAGTTGTTCTGATCTGGAATGCGCTGCCTGAAAGGGCGGTGGAAGCAGATTCAATAATAACTTTCAAATAGGAATTGGATAAATACTTGAAGAAAAAAAATTTACTGGGGAAAGAGCAGGGGAGTGGGACTAATTGGATAGCTCTTTCAGAGAGCTGACACAGGCACGATGGGCCGAATGGCCTCCTCCTGTGCTGTATCTACTATGACACTATGATAATGAAGGTGGTGGACTGCAAAGCTGAAAAGGAAAAGCTACAGGAGGATTTGAATATACTTGAGAATTGGGCAGTCAGGTGACAGATGAAACTCAATGTAGAGGAATGCAAAGTGCTTCACATGGGGAGAAAAAATCCAGGAAGGCAAAGAAATTGACATGTGTGGAAAATGAAAGATCTGGGGGGTCCTGATTGACAATATACTGAAGCTATTACAATAATTCTCGGTGGCAGTGAGTGAAGTCAATCAGATGTTGGGACGTAGTAGAAGCTCAATATTGATCTAAAATAGTGAGGGAATCCTGACACTTTATAAATCGTTAGCGCTACCGCACTTAAAATTCTGTGACCAGTTCTGGTTGTCAGAATACATTGAGGGGATGGAGGGATTAGATTCTGAGTGATTATGTAAATTGGGCATGTTCTCATTGGAAAAGAGAAGGTTGAGAGGTGATATGATTGCTGATTTTAGGATTCTAAACAGACTAGACAATGTCGACCAATACAAGCTGTTTCACCTTGTCCAGAGCAGTAGATCCAGAGGACACGGCCTGTGCTTGAAGGGGGTAAATTCAAAACTAGTCTACAGAAACAATATCTCAGTGAGCGAGTGGTCAATCTATGGAACAGGCTCCCTAGGGAGACGGTGGAAGCAGAAAGTGTTGATTCATTCAAATGCAAATTAGACAAGATTTCTTTCAGTAAATAAGATTTTGGGATACAGTATACGAGTAATCTGAGACATGACGTGGTGAGTGTAGAAGTCTTGGGAGGAACAAGGTGACTTTGGACCTAAGGTTCCCAAAGCTCTCCCCCACTGGGGGCTTTCCTCACCTCATGTCTGAGTCTGCTGTAGACTCATTGATAGAGGTTGATTGCTGTGATTAGTCAACAACTCCATTATCGTTGTATCTTGCGATACCAGGATGGTAGAAGACGAACTAGATCGGCTGTGGTCTTTTCTCATCCAGCAATTCCTTTGTTCCTATGTTTCTATTTATCGAGCACCATTCCCATCCTCAGGACATCCCAAAGTGCTCTGCAGCCAATGCAGTAGTTTTGAAGTGTAGTCACTGCTGTAATATAGGAAACCCGGCAACCAATTTGCGCACAGCAAGATCCCACAAACAGCAATAAAATAAATGACCAGATAATCTATTTCAGTGATGTTGATTGAGCAATGAATGGTGGCGAGGACACTGGGGAGAACTCCCCTGCTCATCTTCGAATAGTGCCATGGGATCTTTTACGTCCACATGATCGGGCATACGGGGCCTCAGTACCACGTCTCATCTGAGAAACGGCACCTCCGCCAGTGCAGCACTCCCTCAGTACGGCACTGAATGTCAACCTGGATTTATGTGCTCAAGCCTCTGGAGTGGGACTTGAATCCACAACCTTCTGACTCAGAGGTGCTACCCACTGAGCCATGGCCAAAGCAACTCATTGGAGGGGGGGGGAGGGGCGGAGGGAGAGAGAAGGAGATTTGGAGAGAGTACATCCTGGGAAATCATAAATAGCTGACAAGTGCCTTCATGTTGCAAAGTTGTGAATCTGGCAAGTGAGGCACCCCATCAGGAGTGCAATTTGATAAAAGTGGTCCCGATGTGTGTAATTCCCACCTAACTTATTTCAATCAATGAAACTGATTGTGGAATTTAATAATCATCAAAAAGCATCAAAAATCAAGAGACATTTTTACAATTGCACATTTATAAAAGCAGGGAAATCATGTCAGGCAAGGATTGTGTAAACACTCAAGGAGCTCGACACCATCCAGGACAAAGCAGCCCGCTTGATTGGCACCCCATCCACCACCCTAAACATTCACTTCCTTCACCACCGGCACACTGTGGCTGCAGTGTGTACCATCCACAGGATGCAATGCAGTAACTCGCCAAGGCTTCTTCGACAGCACCTCCCAAACCCAAGACCTCTACCACCTAGAAGGACAAGGGCTGCAGGTGCATGGGAACAACACCACCTCCAGGTTCCCCTCCAAGTCCAAATGCCGACTTGGACAGATATCGCTGTTCCTTCATCGTCACTGGACAGAATTGTGGGACTACCTTCACCACAACGACTGCAGAGGTTCAAGAAGAAGGCCCACCACCATCTTCTCAAGGGCAACCAGGGATGGGCAATAAATGCCTGCCATGACAGCGATGCCCACATCCTGAGAATGAATTTTTTTAAAAATGGCCATCCAAATTTATCATCTGTGGATAAATATACACACTAACAAATGTCCCTTGGCATAGCTCACGGTGAGTGAAGGGAATAGAAACATAGAAAATAGGAGCTGGAGTAGGCCATTCGGCCCTTCTGGCCTGCTCCGCCATTCAATATGATCATAGCTGATCATCCATCTCAATACCATATTCTCGCTCTCTCCCCATACCCCTTGATGCCTTTTGTGTCTAGAAATCTATCTCACTCCACCTTAAATATATGATGTGGAGATGCCGGTGATGGAATGGGGTGGACAAATGTAAGGAATCTTACAACACCAGGTTATAGTCTAGCAATTTTATTTTAAAATCACAAGCTTTTGGAGATTATCTCCTTCGTCAGGTGAGTGAGTGAATGAGAGGTTATCAAATCGCATATCTTATATTAGGCTGGGACACCATCACACCAATCAAAGGTGTCGTTGGTGTTCAGACAGGTTAGCCACGGAAAATAGTAGGTCCCAGTATGCTGAATACACAATGTGTCAAATTACACAGACAGAGAGAAAGAGACCCGAAAGGCAGAGAGAGAGAGAGAAAGAGAATTTCCAGTTGTATTAAAAACAGATAACTTTTTTTTCCTTGCTGGTGGGGTTACGTGTAGCGTGACATGAACCCAAGATCCCGGTTGAGGCCGCCCTCATGGGTGCGGAACTTGGCTATCAATTTCTGCTCGACGATTTTGCGTTGTCGTGTGTCTCGAAGGCCAAGGCGGTTCTCCAAGGCGGCCTTCGAGACACACAACAACGCAAAATCGTCGAGCAGAAATTGATAGCCAAGTTCCGCACCCATGAGGACGGCCTCAACTGGGATCTTGGGTTCATGTCACGCTACACGTAACCCCACCAGCAAGGAAAAAAAAGTTATCTGTTTTTAATACAACTGGAAATTCTCTCTCTCTCTGTCTGTATAATTTGTCACATTGTGTATTCAGTATACTGGGACCTACTGTTTTCCGTGGCTAACCTGTCTGAACACCAACGACACCTTTGATTGGTGTGATGGTATCCCAGCCTAATATAGGATATGCGATTTGAGAACCTCTCATTCACTACTCACCTGACGAAGGAGATAATCTCCGAAAGCTTGTGATTTTAAAATAAAATTGTTGGACTATAACCTGGTGTTGTAAGATTCCTTACATTTGTCCACCTTAAATATATTCAGTGACTTGGCCTCCACAGCCTTCTGTGGTAGAGAATTCCACAGATTCACCATCCTCTGAGTGAAGAAATTTCTCCTCATCTCAGTCCTAAATGTCCTACTCCACATCCTGAGACTGTGACCCCTCATTCTGGACCCTCCAGCCAGGGGAAACATCCTCCCGGCATCCAGTCTGTCTAGCCCTGTCAGAATTTTATATGTTTCAATGAGATATCCTCTCATTCTTCTAAACTCGAGTGAATACAGGCCGAGTCGACCCAATCTCTCCTCATACGACAGTCCTGCCATCCCAGGAATCAGTCTGGTGAATCTCCGCTGCACTCCCTCTATGGCAAGTATGTCCTTTCTTAGGTAAGGAGACCAAAACTACACACAATACTCCAGGTGTGGTCTCACCAAGGCCCTGTATAACTGCAGTAAGACATCCTTGCTCCTGTACTCAAATCCTCTTGCAATGAAGGCCAACATACCATTTGTCTTCCTAACTGCTTGCTGCACCTGCATGTTTGCTTTTAGTGATTGGTGTACAAGGACACCCAGGTCCCTTTGTACATCAACATTTCCCAATCTATCACCATTTAAGTAAAACTCTGCCTTTCTGTTTTTCCTTCTGAAGTGGATAACTTCACATTTATCCACGTTATACAGCATCTGCCATGTATTTGCCCACTCACTCAACTTGTCTAAATCGCCTTGAAGCCTCTTTGCATCCTCCTCACAACTCATGATCCCACATAGTTTTGTGTCATCAGCAAACTTGGAAGTATTACATTTGGTTCCCTCATCCAAATCATTGATATACATTGTGAATAGCTGGGGCCCAAGCACTGATCCCTGCGGTACCCCACTAGTCACCGCCTGCCACCCCAAAAAAGACCCATTTATTCCTACTCTCTGTTTCCTGTCTGTTAACCAATTTTCAATCCATGCCAGTATATTACCACCAATCCCATGTGCTTTAATTTTACACACTAACCTCTTATGTGGGCCTTCTGAAAATCCAAATAAACCACATCCACTGGTTCTCCCTTATCTATTCTACCAGTTACATCCTGAAAAATCTCCAATAGGTTTGTCAAACATGATTTCCCTTTCATAAATCCATGTTGACTTTGTCTAATCCCGTTGATATTTTCTAAGTGTCCTGTTATCACATCCTTTATAATAGACTCTAGCATTTTCCCTACTACTGATGTTAGGCTAACCAGTCTGTAGTTCCCTGTTTTCTCTCCCTCCTTTTTTAAATAGTGGGGTTACATTTTCCACCCTCCAATCTGCAGGAACTGTTTCATAATCTATAGAATTTTGGAAGATGACAACTAATGCATCCACTATTTCCATGGCTACCATTTTTAGTACTCTGGGATGCAGATTATCTGGTCCTGGGGATTTATCGGCTTTCAGTCCCATTAATTTCTCCAGCACTATTTTTTTTTACTAGTACTAATTTCCTTTAATTCCTCCTTCTCACTAGTCCCTTGGTTCCCTAGCATTTCTGGGAAATTATTTGTGTCCTCTTCCATGAAGACAGAACCAAAGTAATTATTTAATTGCTCTGCCATTTCCTTGTTCCCCATTATAAATTCTCCTGTTTCTGACTGTAAGGGACCTACAGTTATCTTCACTAATCTTTTTCTTTTTACATACTTGTAGAAGATTTTACAGTCCACTTTTATGTTCCTTGCAAGTTTACTCTCATACTCTATTTTTCCCTCTTAATCAATCTCTTGATCCTTTTTTGCTGAATTCTAAACTGCTCCCAATCCTCAGGCTTGCTACTTTTTCTGGCAACTTTATATGACTCCTCTTTGGATCTAATACTATCCTTAATTTCTTTTGTTAGACATGGTTGGACCGCTTTTCCTTTTGTGGTTTTGCACCAGAAAGGAGTGTACAATTGTTGCAATTCATGCATTCGTTCCTTAAATGTTAGCCATTTTGCTGTTTCCTAACAGATGGGGTGTTTATTCCATGTAGGGGATAACATCAGGGCCACTGACTGACAGTGACTGAATAAGTTAAATCCATTTGTAATAAATGGACGTCTGGGTTTTATCCTGGTACTTTTAGGATTGAATTCCTTTCCATTATTCTATGAAAACCGTAAATAAGCGGCCTTTATTTTATATATATTCCTTTACTTATACATTGAGGGTCGAGTTTCGATGAGTTTCTGCTAGTTATATGAGCGCAATCGGGCGGAATCAGCTCAACCAGCGCAAAAGATTGGGAAATTTTAAACGTGAGTTACGCTCAAAACCACAGACGTTTGTGTTTTCCACGCTCTTTTCATTCGTCAGATCAGGCTCCGCCCACAAAACTGGCCCCGCCCCCAGGTCGAGATTTTGCCGATTGCGCTGGGTCGGGAAGGCTCTTCAAATTGAACTCATTTTCTTCGGCGCACAGGCAGTGGTCGGCACATTTTAAACGTTTTTACAGATCAAAAAATATTTAATTTACTAAGAAACTGACTAGTGTACACCAATGAAAGTATTAAATGGTTCAGTGTAGATTTTTAAAGTCATTTTCAGTGATTTTAAATCATGTTACTCACAGGTGGAGGACTGGACACTTATTAAAAATGCTGATTTTTGGTGATAAACCCATTTTCAGCTGTATTAATAAAACTGCACCAGGTCACCGCTCTTAAATACATCAAGGAATACTTTTTAACGCGAAGAAAAAAAAATGATTATGTTCTATTATGCTGCCCAATTACACTGGGGCACGGAAGATTTTACGTTTGTGATTATGCAAATGAACTTTAGCGGAAACTTGAACTGTAACCAAACCAGCGCAAATTCAAGCACAATTTCCTGATTGCATCCAAAGTGGAAACTTGACCCCTTAATTTTTATCCCTTACTTGATTTAAAGCTAAGAATACACAGCAATATGGATATACCAGTTGGAGTTAGATATATGCTGTATTCAGCTGTACTGAAGGGGCGGGGGGACCACTGAGGGTGGTGCTGCACTTTGAGAGACCTACAGCTGTGGGATTGGCTGCTGGCCGGTTGGGGATGAGCAGCGGGAAGGCCTGCAAACCCAAAGATCAAAGAATCCTTGCAACGAAAAATGCCGTTCACCTTTGAGCCTTCTTTACTTTTCCGCCTGGCCTCTGAGGCCCTCCAATTAGAGGGGGATCCAGGCGCAAAGACCCTCTGCCAGCATCTTCAGTGTCCCCATAACAGGGTACCTTCCAGGGCAATGACAGGAGATGTGCGACAGTAGGGCAGGGAGTGACACCTGCCACCCCAATTTCACGGCAGTGCTTGGTCAGCTCCGCCTCTTGGGAGAAGCTTTGGAAATCCCGGAAAAACGTGAAATGGACGGAGACCGATCTGACAAATCTCTGGCACCTTCTTCCTGACATTTGTGCCTTAGGAACAGATATTCCCTGGGCTCTGGTCCAGGAAAATTGGCCTCTTTATCTCAACAGAACAATACTGTAAAAGACAGCTTTAGATACCCCCCTCGCCAGTTCAAAACTGTAATGGGGTAGCCTTAGGGGGCAATCTTTGACTTCCATCTGAAACGGGCGCGAAATGGGCAGAGCAGTTGCGTTACCGGGCAAAGTCGATGTCGAGAGGCCCGAACCATTTTCAGATCGGACCTCATTGAAGTGCGGGCTATGGGCAGCAAACGGGATCCCAGCTGCAGCTTGTCGGTTGTGGGAGGGCAGGAACACGGCTGAATGCCCGCTGATTCGGTCAGTAGGTCAAGCCTGGTTGGGGTGGGTGATCCAGGGGGGCATGGCAAGGGCAGGAAGCAGGCCGCAGTTTTCCTTGAGGCCCATGAGGAGCGAAAGATTTCTTGGCCAGTTTTTTCAGTGACCCCCAGCGGTTCCTTTAAGGACATTGGTTTGGTCGGTCAACGCCTGGTTAAATCTGGGTGGAGCATTCGCAAGGTGCACTCTGTCCATTTGTACCTGAAAATTGCAATTGGAATCCTTCGGCCAGCATAGGACCCTGATTTTCATATTTAAGCAGCCTCCGCTGGAAACAGAGCCATTCACAGGCCCCCCTGAAAATTGCACCAAATGCACCTCGGGGGTCCGGGGGCGGGGGCCCTACCCCCCGATTTTCAGGCGGGAAATGGGCGTCCAGCGGTTGAAATTCGCCCCTCCCCCGTCTCGCCAGTAGAGTACAGTAAAGGGCAGGTTTAGATAATCGGACTCGGACTCCATCTGCTCTTCATTGTTTTTTTCATGTTCTCTAATCAGCTCCATGTGTTCAGAAAAAAAGCTCAACATGAGCGAGGTCAAAACTTCAAGAAATTCATGCAAGAACAAAGCACCTATTTTAAGGGTCTCTTCTGCTGCCACTGTGGCACATGTGTTTCCAAGCTTTACTTTGCTGAAAATGTAGCGGTTTCGATGGTGTCTGCTGTCTAGCAATGTGACAGTGCATGCATTTATGGTTTTTATTTCGCGATTGAAAACCGCTAAGCCAGCATTAAAGCAGACATTCCTCCCCACGCCTCGCTTGTTGCTGTGGCTCAGAGTGAACGCTGGGATCACCGTCTGCGCGTGTGCACAAGTGACCTGAGCTCAGCCAATAACGCCAGCGTCTTTAGATATTCTCCTGATTTCCTGGTCCATCCCTCGTGGTAGGAGTGCGGGAGGACTGGAATTTTAGATACCATCTGCTGGTGAACAGACATCTGCTGCCCCTGGAGCATGAACATGTTTTCCATAGGGGTGGAGGGAGAGGCAAGATGAAGGGGGTGGGGGGGCTAGATTGGGGAAAGGAGAGTCAGCTTTTTCAAACATTAGTCGATCTGCCATGGAGTGCACACGGGGAGGAGTCAAGACCTAGGGTGGGGAGATAACTGAACTAAGGTGGGGAGAGGAATGGAGAGGGAAGGGGAGGGAGAGAGGAGGGGAGTGAAAGGAGGGGAGAGATAGCAAGGGGAGAGTGTGAGAGGGAAGGGGAGAGGAGTGAGGAGGACAGAGGACGGTTCAAGGGAGAGGAGAAGGGTTGAGAAGTTGAGGAGAGCACAGAGAGAGGAGGGAAGATGGTAAGGACAGGAGAGTGAAATTGGGGACAGGGCAAGGGGGAGAGGAGAGGAAAGAACCGAGAGGAAGAGAGGAGCAAACAGCGTGAGGACAAAGGGGGAAGACTGGGGGTGGGTGGAGGTGAAAAGGAGAGGGGGAGAGAAGAGGAGAAAGGGGAGGAGGGAATGGGGTCGGGGAGAGAAAGAGATGAGGCGTGGGGAAGAGAGGCAAGGGAGGGGAGGAGGAAAACAGCGAGATGAGCATTGAGGGAGGAGAGGAGAGAAATGGAGAGGGAAGAGAGATGAGGAATGAGGGAGAAGGAGAGGAGAGGATAGAAGAGAGGGAGATGAGGATGGAGGAGAGAGGAAAAGAGAGAATAGAGAGGGAGATGAGGGGTGGGGGCTGTGGGTTGCTTATAGTTCCTCGGTGGGATAGAAGGTGCTGGCAGATTGTTTTCAGGGGCTGGGGCTGGTTTTGCTGTGGTGGAGGTTGGGCCCGGTCTTCGATTCTGCTTCTGTGTGTGTGTAGCTGGATGTTGTTTATTTCACGGTGGGAGGGGGAGGGATTGGGTGGCAGCTGAGTCTCAATATTCAAGGTGTGTTGCCAACAGAGAATTTTGCCTCCTGCGGCTGTAGGAATATTGGATTCCTCTTTGCACGGGACGCCAATTTCTCACTCGCCAGGCAGGTGCTTATAATCCATCCGATCTCGGAGTGGGAGTGGCGACTCGGAGAATTGGGTTTGCTGAAAACCATTTTAAGAAGTTCATCTGACAGTTCTGTCAGGAAGTGTGGTGACTGTGGTGTTTCTCTACATCAAGGAGGTAGACCGGGGGCGGGCGGGGGTGAGAAGGAGAGGGGGAGAGAAGAGGAGAAAAGGGGAAGAGGGAATGGGTTTTATTAAAAAAACCTTTCCAGTTCAAGCTTCTTGTTGATTTTAAGGTGCTTTACTCTTCCTTTTCTTTATGACTGATTTGGGTGGTTTTTTTTGAAGGCTGGGTGAGGATGAGGTTGCGATTTTCCTTGTAGGGCCCGGAGGAACGATCCTGCTTCTCCTGGTGCTTCTAGGTAAGCTTTACACTTAACTCTTCTGTCTTCACAACAGCTTCAGCCTGGCATGAAAACCATGGCAGCTTCCCCACTCAGGCTCCAATTAAAATGCAATCGGGGTACTACTGATATAAAAGAACCCCAATTTGCATACATTCATGAGTTTCCCACCTGATTTAGGGTGCGCCTTATCTCTCTGCAGAACCCTGAAGGTTAAAATTCGGAATGGGGGCGAAAGGGTTGAGTTACAAGCAGGTAGGTAACCTGCTCATTATTATCTGCCCATTCTGCTAGGCAGGTAAGGTTAAACCCCCATGTTTTCATTTCTAATTGTCTAACAACTAAAATAAATCGTCTTCAAACGCTCCACAGCCTCACCCCACCCTATCTGCACAACATCTAACCCCTCTCACCCCTTTCTGGGCTTTTGTGTAGCCCCAACACTTCCTTTGTCCCACCAGAGTCTTCAGCCACCTCAACCCCATTCTGGAATTTCCCCACAAACTCTTCACCTGTCTCTCCATCTTTAAAAACCTCAGAACCCGCCTTTCAACCAGTCTTTCCATCAGCTCTCCTAACTTTCCCACCTTGATTAGGTGATTGTTCACTCCCCCCACCTTGCCCGCTGTAACCCTCCCTGGGATGTACAATATAAATGCAAGTTGTTGCTTTCGTAAAAACAAAATTAAAAAAACACTTCATCTGTTTGCCCTGTTGTTTATTCCCCTTGTATATTCTTCCCTCTGCTCACTCTTTCTATTATAAAATCCCAATCAATCACAATTATGTTACTATTAAGATGAGTGCTGTGTAAAATTACCTCCATATCTTTGCAAAAAGTTGCGTTGGTTCCAAAAAGAATCTGGCACTGTTCATCGGCACTATAGTGCATGCCCGGCAGTTTGGGTGGGAGTCGCATTGCATAGTGACTTCTCGGGTCAGTCTCCAGGAGGCAGGCACTGACCTTCGACCTGTTAATGACAACACAGACAAAAGTCTTAATTATCTTTAGCCCTACAAAGTGTGTTAATCGAAAAGCTAACAATTCCCACTACAATCAGAAAAACAACTCTTTAAATATTCAGCTCACATACATGATTGAACGATAAAAAGAAATTCATACAAACATATTTTTTCCAAAATGAGATGTCATGTTCTTAACCTATCTAGTTCATTTATCCCTTGCCATAAATCAGATAGCTGTTACCCCAAATCGAAACCTTAATATCACATCTCATACAAAGTCTGTATCTGTTTTGTAGAACTTAAAAAGTCTTAACATTTAAATGCATGTTTCATTAAATATTCAATGTTGGATACACCTGATACTGAGATATGTAATGATTCATTAAAAGAATTTCTATTTTCCCTAACATGCTATCCTTACTTCAGAGGAGAATTTTATGGGGACAGAGCTGGCATGTTCCATGATACAATTTACAAATGATATTCAATAATGTATCATCTACAGACTGGGTACATTTTAATGTCCTATTCTAATTAGCAATTTTTAGAGCAGATTATCTCATCTGCTTCACCAGTTGTGCCGATGTGGTTTGAGCGAGTGGGGATCAGGAAAACGGGCACGTGGGCCTTAGGCCTATATCTCACCCGACTCCTACACTCTGTGAGTTTCCAGGCACAGAATCTGTCCGGTGCATGGAGGGTTCACACATTGCCAACAGGAGCCGCGTCAAGGAAAAGTGGAGGGAAAGTTGAATAAGGCCTATTATTGGGTAGCGCGATCTGCTATTAACCCGCGCCCGATGGCCCCTACGCAGGCAGAACGTGAACTTCGAGCTGCCTGCTAATTAGCATGATGGCTCTGTGCAGCCAGTGCTACCCGCGCTGCTGAGAGGCTGCACGGAGAATGAGGAAGCCCAAAATGGGGCGTGCTCAGCGCACGTCATCAGCAGCCTGCACCTCTTAGCGGTGCAGGTGCACATTTTAAATGGGACATGCACAGTCCGCTGGGAGGAGGGAGAGATGGCTGGAAGGATGGTGGGGCCGGCGCAAGGGAGGGCCCCCGCTTCTCCGATGATGCACTGGAGGCCTTGGTGGAGGGGGTGGATGAAAGGAGGGCCAACAAGTACCTGCAGGGTGGCAGGAGACCCTCCAGACTGCAGCTCCGCAGGCATTGGGAGGCTGTGGCCCAGGAAGTGAACACAAGGAGCATTGCACCACGCAGTTCAATGATTTGACACGAGTGGTCGAGGTGAGTGAATGCAAGTATCAAATGGCACATCCTACCAACTGCACCACTGCTCCACACATCACACCCACCCCGTCACCCACCCACCAACAAACACTGCCCATCCATACGCAATGCTGCACTCGGCATGCTGCATCTCACCCTCACATAGTACCACACTTGCAGGCCACACAACCACCACTCACAGGTCACACACACTGGCAGCTATTCTACCATGACAGGCACATCACCCACACACCTTGCAGGATACTCTCTGACACACTGTCCTCTATGGCGCATAATAGCCGGTAGCAGTAGAGACCTGAGGGAGGACGGGCACGCCTATACGTCCTCAGCCCCTTGGAGGAGACTGCTTCGGATCATTGGGCGGGCTTTCGCTGCAGCCATGACCACATACTGTGCTGGAGGCCCCGATGAAGGGGGTCTCTGCATATCTAATGCTCCTTCTCGTTTCCCACATCACCCTCCACCCATAATCTTTTCTGACTCACATGCTGCAGATGCTGTCAGGACACACCTCTTACTTGCTCCTCTCCCCACTCCACAACTCAACCTGTTTCCCTTTGACATTGCAGATACCCAGGAACACCCGGCTGCACCATCCGACGAAGAGCAGGACACTGAAGGCACACCGTTACTCGATCTGACACTCACATCCACCAGCTCATTAACTGACGCTGCGCGTCCTTTAGGTTAGAGTAGCAATCGGCACGTGGTGAGACACCGAGCACAAGTGCGCAGGAGCCGGGGCGGGGGAAACGGATACCACAGGTGTCAGCTTGCCGGAGGGCGAGGTCGCTCACTGGTTCTGCTGCAGAGGAGTCAGATGAGGACTTCAACGGGCCAGGCTACAGAAGACAGCTGATGGGCGTACACCACTAAATGCTTGGGGCACTGGAAAACCTGCCAGAAAGCCTGCGCACAATGAGAAGGGGCATGGAGGAGTCCAGCTCCTACTTGGAACAGAGCTTTGAGCAGAGCTTGGAGCCCATCCTTTCCAACATGGAACGGGTGGTCACCTCCATCAGCACACCTGTGGAACCCACCATGATGCAACGTCTGATGGCCGATGTCACGGCTTCCATTGCAGCACAAACAGATGTGATCAAAAGTCTGCAAGCTACGGTTGCTGCTCAGACTGCTGCTATTGTGGCTCTGGGGACCACTGTGGAACGGGGCTTCCAGGGCATCCCAGCACTCCAGCAATCCGTTCTCCAGCTGATCACCAGGGCTGCTGAGACGATGCCCCAGGAGAGTGGCAGTGCCGCCATGGCAGTCGGACCTGCTGTCCTTTCTCAGGACGACAGCCTTCCTGCTCCCACCCCTGCAGTCTGAAGACGGGCCCTCCAGGCCCAGAGCTGCTCGAGGTCGTCCTCCAAGGCCATCTGCACACTCCTTCATTGAAGGCCAACAGCCTCCCACCACTCATGCTCCAGCCACTGGGGAAGCACCACTTGGGAGCACTAGGAGAGGTAAAGGCACACGGACAACAGGCACTAAGGGAATGCACAAGGGTGAATAGTTCTGTTCTGTTTCCATAATTTTATTTGTTAATTGATAAATGTGACATTGAATTTGCATTTGGTGGTGGTTTTTATTTGTGCGATGAGCTGAGGGGGAAATCAATTTGTAATCAGATGGAGGGCGATTTGATGGTCTTGTGGGAATGGACTGGTGGGGAGTGTAAGACTGTTGGTGAGTTGGGGGATGTAGTTCACATTATTGATAGTGGGGACGGATCAGGCGAGCACGCAGAGCCCTTGCAGACAAGGCGAGTGTTCCCTGTTGCCCCCTTGCTTCTTCCTCGACTCCTCCCTCTCTTCCTCCTCAGCCTCCTCCTCCTCCACCACCTCTGGCTCAGGATCTTATCCGATCATTGGTGGCAAGGGCTGGTCCCTCATGATGGCGAGGTTGTGCAGCATGCAGCATATCACCACGACTCTTCCCACTCCCTCAGGAGTACTGCAGGGCTCCTCCAGAATGGTCAAGGCAGTGGAAGCATTGTTTCAGGAGGCCTATGATGTGCTCTATGCCATTGCGTGTGACAGCATGGCTCTCATTGTAGACCTGCTCTGCATGTGTGCATGGGTTCCTGACCGGTGTCATGAGCCACAGCGTGAGGGCATAGCCCTTGTCGCCCAGTAGCCAGCCTTTGACTTTTCGAGCCAGGTGAAAGATAGCTGGCACATTGGACTGCCGCACAACGAAGGCGTCGTGACTGCTCCCAGGGTAGCGGGCATCGATCTCCATGATCCAGTGCGTGTGGTCGCACACCAGCTGCACGTTGAGGGAGTGGAAGCCCTTTCGGTTGACGAAGACGGCCGAATTGATGTGTGGGGCACGCAGGGCAATGTGCGTGCAGTCAATGGCACCCTGCACCATGGGGAAGCCAGCAATGTGGGCGAACCCCCGTGCTCACTCTTTCTGCTTGTCTCTGTCAAGAGGGAAGGTGATGAACCTGTTCCTCATCTGGTTCAGTGCGTCTGTGACCTCCCTTATGCAGCAGTGCACTGCATACTGTGAGATGTTGCACATGTCACCAGCAGAGGCCGGAATTGCTCCTGAGCCGTAGAAGTTCAGCACCACGGTGACCTTCACACCACAGGCAATGCTGTGCTCACCCTGCTCTGAGGCTGCAGTTGTGGCTGCACCAGTGGACAGATCTCCGTGACGGTTTCCTTGGTGAACCTCAGCCATTGCTTCTCGTTCATGTTGAGGTAAGAGAATTGGTCACGGAGGCCCTCATTGGATACTGCCTCCTGCTCAGTGGTTGCGCCTCCTCCTCGTCCCTCTCTTCACAGCTTCACCTGCTGGGCGTGTCCTCTCTGCACGCTCCCAGTCGTGCTCAATGCCCAGCGGGAGCCCTAGCAGATCACCCATGGTTGGCAGGAATGTTGTTCAACCAGGGTTGTAACTTTCCGAACCGTAAGGCAGTACCTGCCAAACCACTCTCAAATGTACTCCAGGAACTCTCAGTAAATATAGGGAGCTTCAAAAAACACTTCCTATTTCACCAGCATCCAGAAGCAATAGTCCAGCAACTAACCTGCAACACCTGCATGGACCTTTGAATAGCACTGGTGGGGGGGTCTTCCATGTTCAGGTGTGCGGGGTTAAGACTGTGCGTTGAGTTGAGCGTTAGACACCATTTTGGAACTTATCACTTTAAATCAGCGTTGCACACTGCTTGTACGCATTTTCTCCCTACTTTACATGCTGCCGGTGTTTGGTATTTGCGCTGCGCTAATACCTATACCAAGATGGCATCTTGGCACTTCGGGAGGCCGGGTAGCGCCGAAACAATGGGCGCTACACGGCCCAATTTCTAGCCCAGTGTGTAAAGCTTTAGTGCTGTGAGCTCATTTTGACCGAGCTTAAGGAACGATCCATGTGCAAGGGAGCTCTTAAAGAGACACAAGATTGTAATACTGTGGTGTTTTAATAATAGTCTTTTTTTTGGCCCCTTTAGCACTTTTTGGAACTTTTTTTTATTTCTTCATAGCGAAAAACATTTTTAAGCCATCTCTGCCGCTCCGCGCGCTCTCTGCCGCAAAGAGACATATGGGCAGGCAGTCACCAGCTGGGTTTGGTGAGTAAGTCCAGCCAGCAAGGGGAGACTTGCCCATCACAAACCAGAGCTGATCACGCTAACCAGGAAAACTTGAATGGGCTCACTAATAGGGATAGTGTGGTCTGTTTTTTTTTTAAAGTTATTTTTCTTGTTCTTGAGGAAGGTTCCATAATTAGTTGCACTGCGATGAGATGTGATTCCACCTGGCATTCTGTATATTCGCTTACCCTCTGTAAAATAAAGCAGCTGAACAATTCCTATCCGGCCTCCGCTCAGTAAGTCAGTAAGTGTTTTAGTCCAACTTCAGCAAGATTGAAGATGTGCATGAGGACACGTGTGGAAGATACAATATCCAGTTCAGATCACAAGAAAGTCCTGTTATTATACCCTGGGTTGCGCTATCCTATGGTTCAATATTAGGCAGCACGGGCACACTCCTGAACACAAGATGCTCAGACTGCCTATGGGCTATGGGAGTGGCCAACACCACTGTACCCAAGACGATATCCGAGGCAGACCTGAGACCTGTAACAATGCCCATGTGCTTTTCAGCTCAGGAGTTTATTTACTGCATTATTCTTATTTGATTGCGACCTGCCACATAAACTGTTTTCTATTACTGCATGAGCCGAGAAGTCACTTAAAATGGAAAATTAAAATCAAACATTAAGCATCAGGAATCCAGCCCAGTGTACATTTCTGTGAGTCTATTATAGAAATTGTACCATCCCCAGCCATACTGAAGATCACAGGTAACGCAGTAAGCAATTGGAAAACTTTTAGGAGAATATGGGGCAACTATGAGTTTGCATCATGTCTCAGTAAGCACTGAAAGATATCAGAACTGCTACACTAAGTACCAGTATGGGTAAGGAGGCACTGGATGAAGATAAGACTGACGTAGGTTGTTCTTAGCAAGATGGAAACATTTTGTGTTGGAACCTATGAATGTTAGATTTCTAACACCCCATACCATGATTCTGATGAAACAATGGAGTTGTTTGTGGAGAGTCAGCACACTTTAGTTAGAACAACAACAAATTGCATTTACATAGTGCCTTTAACATAATAAAACATGCCAAGGCCCTTCACAGGAGCGTTATCAAACAAAGTTGGACACCGAGCCACATAAGGAGGTATTGGGACAGGTAACCAAAAGCTTGGTCCAAGAGGTAGGTTTTAAGGAGCGTCTTAAAGGAGGAGAAAGAGGTAGAGAGGCAGAGAGGTTTAGGGTGGGAATTCCAGAGCTTAGGGCCTAGGCAGTTGAAGGCACGGCCGCCATTGGTGGAGCAATAAAAATCGGAGATGCACAAGAGGCCAGAATTGGAGGAGCGCTGAGATCGCGGAGGGTTGTAGGGCTGGAGGAGGTGACTGAGATAGGGAGGGGTGAGGCCAGGGAGGGATTTGAAAACAAGGATGAGAATTTTAAAATCGAGGCATTGCTGGACCGGGAGCCAATGTAGGTCAGCGAACACAGGAGTGATGCAAGAACGGGATTTGGTGCGAGTTAGGATACGGGCAACAGGGTTTTGGATTTACCAGAACAGGTAACTGTGGGCCAATAGAAACATTTCTAACAGTTATTGGGACACAGGACAGCTGTAGCGGATTTTTATAAGAACCAAAACTGACATCAAAATTTGCATCAACTTATCGAAAGCTGGCGAATCAAAAGCAAAGCAGCTGAAAAAAAAGTAAGTGCCCAGCAAGAAATCCAATATTTAGCAACGAGAAAGAGAATTCCAAAACAAGATTCAAGAAATTTTGGATAGCTCCTGAAATTGAATGCAAATACCATGGAAACTGTCATGTCAGAAAGGGGGAGGGCTGGCCTGCTGGGGGTTGGAAGTGTATTTTGTGTAGAAAACAGAACTATTTTGCAACTAGATCAGAAATCGGAATGAAGCCAAACGGCGGCTACAGACTGTAGGCGAACCTGCCGGTGACTCGAGCAATGATCTCACGCTCTTGCTTGAAGTTGTTGGATCTGTAGAAGACTAATTATGTGCTAACCAATTCCAGGGTAAATTTGCTGATTTAGCATCCCCAGCGTGGAGCATCACACAATGGGACTGCTAATTGCAATATTGACCGCTGAGGTTAGAATGGCCAATTTACAGACACCTGATTTACCACCCTGTTAATTTTTCTTTATAGATGATGTTTTGGTTCAACTAAAACATCATGCTTATAAAATCAAAACTATTTACTGTTGTGGCTGCAAAGATTGGATTTGACATACAAACAATGAGGGACAGGAAAAGACCTACTGGTTCATCCAGCCTGTCCCGTACAGCTATGATGCCTCATGCATCCCGATACACACACTCCCCACCCACCAGGAGCCAAGTAATCTCCTGGGAAAGGCAAAAAAACAGATAAAAACCCAGGCCAATTAGGGAGAAAAAAATCTGGAAAATTCCTCTCTGACCTCCTCCCCCACCATAGGCGATCAAATCTAGTCCAGGAGATCACTCTGGCCCTGATCAGCATTACAAGGTACCTACCTACCTCTTGTACGAGATGCGTTGTACAAGAGAAAGAATCAAGTCTGCTGACTATCTTTTCTCTAACGTTTGGGAGATACAGATGGTTACACATACCTTTCAGGATCTCTCTAGTACATTAAGAATTTTAGAGAAGACTTCACTTGGCCATGAATGCAGCCCCCGTGCACAAGGAATCGTGCCAAGACACTGACCTCACTGGATATTGAAAGGGCAGCTAATTACTATTTCTTACAGCCCTCTCAGCGGGTTGCACATGATATGTGGGGAGAGTGCCAAAGCCATGAGCATGATTACTAGTGTCAGGAGCTTATAAACGGCTGCTGCTGTTTTGAAGACAATGTTCCTTTTATTGTTGGTGGAGGGAAAGAATAACATTGTGGTGAATGGAGCGATGGGCTGCAGATTCACCAGACTAGATGCCAATACAGAAAATTACCTGGCAGTTTTTTATACTATATTAAGGGAGAGAGGTGCGGTAGGCACTAAAAGGCGACTGTCGGGCCCCAAAGAAAAGGCAACATTGTTAAAAGGGACGAAAAGGCAGGAGAGGTAATGAGACAGAGAGAGAATAGTAAAATATTTTTGTACTGATCACAATGCGAGGAGGGTACAGAACAAAGAAAGAAAGAAGGAAATGAATACAGCGCCTTCACAACCTCAGGATGTCCCAAAGCGCTTTACAGCCAATTAAGAATTTCTGAAGTGTGGTCACTGTTGTAATGTAGGAAATACAGCAGCCAAAAATGCACACAGCAAGCTCCCACAAACAGCAATGTGATAATGACCTGTGAAGCATTATTGGAAAAAAATTTGCTTGACGCAAAAAGAAAGAACCCTAACATATAAAGTTACTGACTGCAAGAACTGTTAGCTTCTTACTGATAAACCAGTTACTGTAACAGCATCATGAGGTCACCATCAGAGGAAACGGTGGAGCCTAGGATTAGCTGAAACAAAGGTGGAATGGAACATGGAAGACAGATGGCTCCTACCACACTTACGGTCCGGGCTATGAGTAAGAGTCATGGTTTACAACCACAAACAAGCTTAGCGAATCACCAAAAACTGTGCATGTGAACAAGGATTTAGGATTGGAGGGGAAGGCGACTGTGCCAGCGTTCATGCCCTGAGCATGCAGTAAAAAGTGAATATAAAGAGGCTGTTTGGCCCTCCTCGGGGCTGCAGTTCATGGTGAGAAACTATCACCTAAAAGGATAGAAGACGTCCAGAATCAAACCACTCGATTTCGGCAGGTCTGATCAACCCTCCGTCTTGAGTGCTGAAACTTTCCATATAAAGGTTGTATTATGATTAACGATTTGTTGACCAAAATCACACGTTAATAAAATCATTGCTAAAGTTTACCAAGAGAATTGGCTTGTGTCTATGACTGATAGTTTCTCTGTGTCTGACCCTAAAAAGACTAAAGAGAAAAATTGTACACCAGATAATCTGTTTTAGTGATAATGGTTGAGGGATAAATATCGTCCAGAGCACCGGGGAGAACTCCACTGCTTTTCTTCGAAATAGTGCCGTGTCTGAGGCCACCTGAGAGGGCAGATGGGGCCTCGGTTTATCGTCTCATTAGAAAGAGGGCTCCTCCGACAGTGCAGCACTCCCTCAGTACTGCACTGGAGTGTAGTAACAGAATTGGAAACATGAGTTGAAGAAAAAGTGTAAGATAATTGGAATAAGAGAGGGAAAGGCCTGGTTATACCAGGACATTGAGTGGCAGATTAAATTTCCAAAATATAGGACTTACGGAAAGGATGAGCACAAGAATGCAGGTGGAGGAGTAACAATATCGATAAACGAGGAATCTGATCCATGGAATGAAATTAGTGCCTCAGCAATGAGTGCTTTGTGTAGTCAAAGATAGTAATTGAAACAAGATCATTTTTAATAATTGGCATCGCCGCCTGCACAGGAGGAGGGGGCAGACAGGGAAATATTCTTACAGATCAGGACCTGCAAAAAGACCAGAGCATCAATCTGGGGGATTTCAATTACTCAAGTACTGACTGGGAAAGCAGCAGTGGACAAACTAAAAACAGAGTGTATGGTTCCAGTGGTTTTCTACATTAACTAGTATCAATGGTGTAGAATTGCATCTTTATTCTGCTTGTTGAACATCCAAACAGCCAGAGGCGATTCTGGATCTAATCTTTAGTAATGACCAAGGTACATCAAGTTACATCAAAACTACAAGAAAGAAGTTGAAGGGCTTCCAGGATCCAGTGTTCCTAATATCACTGGAACTGGAATGATCATGAGGGATTGGAACATGGACAGGGACCCAAAAATTGGACTTTAAAAGATTGAAGAACAAGAAATGAGTTTAAATTATTAATCGGAGTATAAGAATGGTTTGGAAATCTACAGTGGAAAAGGGACTATTTAAAGAAATGTTAGCAAGGCTAGAATTTAAGTTCATTTTCGACAAACTAAAACAGAAGAAAGAGGAACAGAGGCTTATATGGTTCAATAGGGATGTCGAGGGTGCTATCGGGGAAAAGTAGAAAGCTTTAAAAACATACAAGGGATGTGGTAGGTAGGAGACTGGGTAAACAGAGAAATAAGCAAAAGCAGGTTAGAAAATAGTAATATGACAAGCCAAGAAAAACAATAAAAATTATGCTAACATCTCAAAGAACATCAAAGTTTTTTTCCAAATGTCTGTGGTAAACAACAGGTGAAAATGATGGTCCATTTAAAAAATGATAGTTAAGAAAAATAGTGGCATTGATTTTACTCGGGAAGAGGAAGGGAAGTTAACTTAGTTTTGCCTACATAGCAGTAACTACACTTAGAATGTCCTGAGGATTTGAAAAGTGCTATATAATGCAACATTTCTCTCTTTGTTCGGGTTCAGAGAAGGAACTAGATATTATGCCGATAACAATTGATATATAGCTATAATAAAAGTTAAATACACAAATCAACTGGTCCCAGGCAACTCGCAGCCAAGAGTTTTAAGAGCGATGGTGACTGAAACTAATGAAGCTTTAACTAAAATTTTTGTAAGTTCAATAAATTCAGGATGAGATCCCTGAGCATTGAAAGTGACTAACAGGAAAAGATCACGAGATATTCTTGGAAACTATAGACTGATAACATCAGTTGTAGGGAAGGTTTCTAAAATGGTGAAAAATATAATGGGTGGACACTTGTAAAAAAATACAATTCATTAAAGAGTCAGCATGGATTCAGGAAAGAGATGTTATGCTTAATTAATCTGTGAAGTTCCACAAAGACATTACTGACAAAACGGATAGAGGAAATGCAGTTCACGTGGATTTTCGATAAAGCTTTGCTTTAGCGATTAATGGCTCCGTGTAAGGCATGTGTGTTAATGGAATAGTGTGCTGATCGGGGAAGAGATCCATGCGTTAAAGTGGGTAAATCAATGAAACTGTCAACATTGTGCTTATCTGCTGTAAAAGAGGCAAATCTGGATAAATGCAGCTATCCCACACTCCCATCATTCAACAGGAGTGTGGGTCAGAGAGAGAGCAACACCACTAAAGAGCTCCCTTCCAGCAAGGCCTTCCAGTTCGAGTGAAGGATCATTGATTTCCTCTATTAACTACTGCATTGTACCACAAGGATACAGCATAATTCAAACATAGTTGTGACACTGCAGTCTAAGACATTGGTCAGATCCCACTCAGAATACTGTGTGCTGTTCTCGTCACCTTATCCTAGGAACAGTGATAGGGACAATGGAATAAAGGTGATTCAGAGAATCAGGAATTTTATTAATGAGGAAAGGTTGTAGAAGCTGGCCTTGTTTTCTTCGAAGTGACCAAATTGAATTTTTCAAGACTATGAAGAGAATTGAAAAAATTGAGCCGAGTAGATTACCCATTACAGTGACGGGTACAAATGCCAGAGGACACAGGTCAAAAATTAGGAAATTAGGAGCAAGATCGAAGTCAGATCAAACATTTGCACCCAAAGGGCAACAGAATTATGGGATAATTTGCAGGGAAGACCATCAAAGTGGGCAGTATAAATAGATTTAAGAGAAAATTAGGTCCATTTCTGGACAGAGAAGGGTTTGAGGGATGTCATGGGAAGATAGATGGGTGGAATTGATCTATCAAAGAGGGATGGGCTTTTGGACAGAATGTGGTTTCCCTGTCCCTGTAAGTTCTTCTATCCTCTTTAAAATGCACACAGAGCAAGTTTAACAGAAAAGGTCAAGACTGAACAAAATTCAGTGCGTTAACAGCTATTGTGAAGCCACTGGGCGAAATGGGCGAAATGTAGTTAAAACCAAATAGAGCTGTAGGAGAGTGAGGGTACTCCCAGTCGGAACTGAAGAGGGGGACAGAAGGACCTGCTAAAAATGGTCACTGGGCAGGTTTTCCAAATCAGTGAGTATTTGGTATTAGCGTGTTGGAAAATTCGCTTTGAAACTTTGCTGTGTAGAAAACTAAAAGTTAATTTTTTGCGAGAAAGTAGATCTTGGAGCACAGTTCTACATATTACTGAAGATACCTAGAACCTGCAATTCCATGGTGAAGCCATCATCTCCAATTGCTCTTCCGTTGTCCAAGTGATATTCCGAGGCTTCTGTTGCAGATTTGGTGGGTGTGGTGCATGTTTATGAATCTGTGCTCAGGGCGGGAGGCCAAGTGTGGATGGTTCGAGAGAGGCAGGACAACCTGTGCTGATATTATGGCCGTGTTTTTCTTAAAATGGATCCTCCCCAAATTCTTGACTGTGCCAATGTGGCATCAGTTATTTACTGCTAATTACCGTCATGTGTTAAAAAAGGTCAATCAAAAGAAAAAAAAAAATTGGTTCCTTCCCCAACTCCAATGTGCCACACTCCCCCCATCCTCTCCTGCTCGGAGAGGTTTCCCCCATATCATTGCTTCTCTTTGTACTCGCCAAACTGAAGAAGGATTTTGCTGTGTAAAGATGCAACTCTGCCTTAGTCTGTGCATGACTCTTATTAATGAGTACATGATCAAGGAGTAATTTGATATTAAACTGTGCTCAGCCAACACCACTAAAAACATACTTCTCTCTTTCATGATAACACAAATGAATTTTAGTGGCACAATGCTGAGATTACATTCTACACAGTGGAATGAAGTGTCCACAATCTCTGATTTATATATGATGTGGAGATGCCGGTGATGGACTGGGGTTGACAATTGTAAACAATTTTACAACACCAAGTTATAGTCCAGCAATTTTATTTTAAATTCACAAGCTTTCGGAGGCTTCCTCCTTCCTCAGGTGAACGATCGTTCACCTGAGGAAGGAGGAAGCCTCCGAAAGCTTGTGAATTTAAAATAAAATTGCTGGACTATAACTTGGTGTTGTAAAATTGTTTACAACTGATTTATATAGACATTGACATTTGTACTGAGTTTATTTATAGTCTCATTCTGATTAAAAGGTAAGATATAAGGGTGATTTTAGCAGTCTCACTGTACTCACAAGGAATATAGCAACCGGAGAAGGCCATTCAACCCTTCGAGCCTGCTACACCATTCAATTAGATCATGGCTGATCTGCACCTCAACTCCATTTACCCGCCTTTGCTCCATATTCTGTGATACTCTTACCTGACAAAAATCTATCGATCTCAGCTTGGAGCATCAGTTGGACGGAGAGCTACCGTACTGCAGTGCCGATTCTCCGACCTGCACTCCCATTGTGCGCGGCTCCCCCCCACCCCCGGTAATACGGGGTCAGCGAACTTACCTGGTAGTGCGCAGCTGGGATTTAAGTTTCTTAGCTGTTCTACTACAACTGAAGACGACTCCGGGGAGGTTGTGACGTTATTAGGTTTGCTATGGCAGTGCAGACCAGTCTGTATTTAGTGCTGGCTTATTCTAGGAAATATTCTGCTGTGAAAAAGTTGCCATTTAAAAGAGGGGTAAGTCTTACCTCAGGAAATTCTCTAGGTCGTCATGGCTACAGGCAGACCAGGACAGATCACTTGGATTCTTTCCCTTGACCCATTCACCAGACATGATGTGGAAATGTTCTGCACAGGATGAATGATCGTCATCGTGGCTCATCCCCATGCTGTCCGAGAGAGAGAGGCAGAGGGGGAGAGAGGGAGAAAGAGAAGGAGACAGTAAGTAAGGGAGCAAAACTCGCATCAGCTTGTCCAAATCTCATGACTGACAGGTGTGTGCCACATAACTATCTGCCATTAGTTTTTCTGCAATCTACCATTAGAAAGTCTAAACTGTAATTAGTACCTGATTTACTACAGCACAGCTGTAATGTGCTAGCCAATAAATCTGGGAAACATCTGCTTTAAATTACAATATGTAACAGAAACACAATCTTATCTGCGACTCAGATCGCCACATGAATGCGTGTGTGCTGAGTAGCTCTCGCTGCGATTATGGCATTCTATTTCATTTCTGACATCAATAGCTCCCTTCGCTCCAATGACATAGACACACTTGGAGAGATTGGAGACAGATGATGTGTTGGTTTCCCCACCTCAGGGGCTGGATGTTTCATCTCTGGTCAACGCCCAGCCCAGCGGTTCAGCTGAGGACTGGTGAGATTCATTCCACAGGGTAACTGGAGCAGATCTGCTGCAGGGAGCAAGGAGCCAGCAGTGTGCAGGAAGGAAGTTAACCAGCACAATGAAGCGTAGCATTCTCTCCTCCACTCCCTGCCTTAAATGAAGCATTTAATGATAGTTCGGGGAGCAACGTGGACACTGACTGATAGAACTCACCCATACTGAAGCAAGGAAATGTTTCTTTAAAAAAGAAGCAAAAAAATAAATGAGATGCGGTGAGACGTGTCCATGATTGGGCATGGATTTTTTCCTATGTTTACCTTATAACTTGTGTTAATTAAATCTTTTTGCCTTGATACACAATTTTTGACCAAATCAACCAGAAAATGGGGAAGAAACCAACCCTGCAAGGACCCCACCGGAAGTTTTCCATTCTCCAATGTGGGGAGCCATGAGTGATTGTCTGCCCGCTCACTGATGCCAAGATGGCTCGTCCAGAGGAGTTCATAGGCTGCCCCCCCCAGGATTTCCATTCTTTACGGCCGCAAAAGGCTTCAGCTAAACTCACGCCCACTGAGAGCTGGTGTGTGTCCCGCTGAGGGCCCATGAAAGGCCCCCCGAGACCTCAACGGCCAAAGACAATCGATCCCACAGCGAATCAATTACCAATAAGAAAGTGCCTCGCAGCTCCCCAAGGAGCTGAAGATTGAGAAAAACTCACACTCCACTGAATCCTTCCTTGACCTTCTCTCCACAGTCACAGGAACGTGGAGCCACTCCAGTATTCCAGATGATATGACCATGCTGTCCCGGCAATTTGGGCACAGGATCTGCATCTGTACCTGCAGGTGGTGGGATTATAGAAGGGTATGCTGATAGGATTAGATGAAGTAGGGAGGGAGGAGGCTTGTGTGAAGCATAACCGCTGGCATAGACCAGGTGGGCCGAATGGCCTGTTTCTGTGCTGTAGACGCAACGTAACTCGATGAGTTCCCCTCTGAGTCACCTTCAGTGATGGAGCAGGGACTCTGCGAGTCCTTGATATCCTCTCCCTTTCCCCAGTTACACTTTCCCACGGCCTCCACAGGCAAGGTGGAATGAGACACTGCATTCTCCATGGCAAAAATTAATCCCATCAAAGGATTGACTAACATCACATGGAAATCACACCATGCAAAATAATCGTTCTCTCCCTGTCACCGTCTCCCCACTGCCTGCCTGAGATAAAGCACCTAATGGGACTTTATCTATCAGACTGGCCAATGGCGGGCAAATCTCAGCCTTACTGAAGCAAACATTTTAATTTAAAAATAAAAACAAACAAAAATATGACTGAGATTACCAGAAGTTACTTTACCTCGGAGTCTTACAACCAAAGAAAGCAGATTTTCATCACATTACAAGGGAACAGATTCATGTTCAAGTGCCAGTATTTCAATGCACTATGCATGCAGATCCTTCTGAGGCTAGGCTTAAATTTGAAATTTCCTAAGCAGGAAGTCACACGCTCAAATATCTGATATTTCAAGCAAGTCTGACAACATGTGAGTGTTAACACTTAATCCAGGCCGACACCTCAGTGCAGTACTGAGAACTGAGGGACTGCTGCATTGTCAGAGGTGTCGTCCTTCAGATGAGACATTAATCGAGGTTCCATCTGCCTGTTCCAGGAGACATACATCCCATGGTAATATTTCAAGAAGAGGGAGCTTTCCCAGTGGTCTAGCAAGTCCCGTTACTATTACCACCAAAAGCAAATTAAATGGTCATTTGTCTCACAGCTGTTTGGGATGCCATGTTTCCCTACAAACATTACATTGAAGCATTTCATTGTATGTAAGGCAGCATGAGATGTGTCTGAGACATCAGTAGGCCCTGTATAAATACAGGTCTTAGTTTTATATGGAGTGCAACCACACTTTTTTGTCTATGTAGAAAATGCTCCTAACAGACAAATCTTCTAAAGACAGGATTCACAGATTTTTTTTTCCTGAGTCAGTCATATTTCCAAACTACGAATCCCACCTAATCAAAGCATTAGATAACGGGATGGAACATCGTGAACAATACTGAAGAAAAATTCTTATTGTATAAGAACACAGCAACGGGAGTGGGCCATTCAGCCCCACGGGCCTGTACTGCCATTCAATCAGATCATGGCTGATCAGTATCCGAACTCCATTCACATGCCTTGGCTCCATATCCCTTAATAACCATGCCTAAAAAAAATCTATTAATCTCAGATCTAAAATTATTAATTGAGCTAGCATCTACTGCCTTTTGTGGGGGAGAGTTCCACACTTCCACCACCCTTTGTGTGAAGAAATGTTTCCTAACTTCTCTCCTGAATGGCCTGGCTCTGATTTTAAGGTTATGTCCCCTTGTCCTAGACTCCCCCACCAGCAGAAAAAGTTTCTCTCTATCCACCCTATCAATTCCTCTCAAAATCCTTAAAACCTCAATCAAATCACCTTCTTTATTCCGGGGAATACAAGCCTAGTTTATGTAATCACTCCTCATAATCTAACCATTGGAGCCCTGGTATATCCACACAACTAACAATCTAGCAATTTAATTATAAGTATCACAGGAACACTGTGATCTGCAGTAGATCATGTCTGCATAAATCGAACTATTAAATAATACAAAGGGTTTCAAACTGTAAGTTTAAGCAAACTCTTCTTTACCATGAATGGCAGATGAGAAATCCTTTATTTGAATGAATACAAATAGGTAAGCTATGTTTTGTGCCTGCAGCACTTCCTGTCAACTTTTGCCATTATAAATTCCCATGTCCACTTTTATAATGAATCTGCCTCTGGAAACTGCTGACGCTGTAATGACAGCCTCCCACCAGTGGAGGAGCTACAGTGCCACCACTGGCCACAGATTGCAATTACAGCGCGAGAAATTTCCATTATAAAAGTGGACATGGGAATTTATACTGGAAATATAAAATACGGACACAGGGACCAAACAGTTGTAACAGGTAAAGATATATGTACTCGTTAAATGTGAAGCAGGGGATTTTATGAGCCTGTGCTACTGGCGAGGAACCTCGCTGATCGGTAGCACATAGAATCATAGAGACTTTACGGCACAGAAGGAGGCCATTCGGTCCACCGTGTCCACGCCGGCCGAAAATGAGCCACTCGGCTTAATCCCACTTTCCAGCACTTGGTCCATAGCCCTGTAGGTCTCGGCACTTCAAGTGCTCATCCAAGTACTTTTTAAATGAGTTGAGGGTTTCTGCCTCTACCACCCTTTCAGGCAGTGAGTTCCAGACTCTCACCACCCTCTGGGTGAAAATTTTTCCCTCAACTCCCCTCTAGTCCTTCTACCAATCACTTTAAATCTATGCCCCCTGGTTATTGACCTCTCTGCTAAGGAAAAAAGGTCCTTCCTATCCACTCTATCTCGGCCCCTCATAATTTTATACACCTCAATTAAATCATCACTCAGCCTCATCTGTTCCAAAGAAAACAACCCCAGCCTATCCAATCTTTCCTCATAGCTAAAATTATCCCGCCCTGGCAACATCCTCGTAAATCTCCTCTGTGCCCTCTCCAATGAATTTTTCCTGCAATGTGGTGACCAGAACTGTACACAGTACTCAAGCTGTGGGCCAACTAGTGTTTTATACAGTTCCAGCATAAAATCCCTGCTCTTATATTCTATGCCTTGGCTAATAAAGGAAAGCATTCCATATGCCTTTGTAACCACTTTATCTACCTGTCTGGCTACCTTCAGGGAGCTGTGGACATACACTCACTTCCTCTACACCTTTCAGTATCCTCCTATTTATTGTGTATTCCCTTGCCTAGTTTGCCCTCCCCAAATCCATTACCTCACATTTCTCTGGATTAAATTCCATTTGCCACTTTTCTGCCCACCTGACCAACCCATTTATATCTTCCTGCAGTCCACAGCTTTCCTCCTCACGGCCAATTTTTGTATCATCTGCAAGCTTCTTAATCATGCGCCCCACATTTAAGTCCAAATCATTAATATATACCACAAAAAGCAAGGGACCTCGTACTGAGCCTTGCGGAACCCCACTGGAAACAGCCTTCCACTCACAGAAACACCCATCGACCATTACCCTTTGCCTCCTGCCACTGAGCCAATTTTGAACCCAACTTGCCACTTTCCCGTGGATCCCATGGGCTTGTACTTTTTTGACCAGTTTGCTATGTGGGACCTTGATAAATTCCACGTAGACTACATCAAATGCACTACCCTCATCGACCCTCCTTGTTAACTCCTCAAAAAATTCAATCGAGTTACTCAGACACGATCTTCTCTTAACAAATCCATGCTGACTGTCCTTGATTACTCTGTGCCTTTCTAAGTGACGGTTTATCCTGTCCCTCAGAATTGATTCCAATAATTTGCCCACCACCGAGGTTAGGCTAACTGGCCTGTAATTACTCGGTCTATTCCTTGCTGCCTTTTTAAACGACGGTACAACATTAGCAGTCCTCCAATCCTTCGGCACCACGCCTGTATCCAATGAGGATTGGAAAATGATGGTCAGAGCCTCCACAATTTCCTCCCTTGCTTCTTTAAACAGCCTGGGATACATTTCAATCGGCCCTGGTGATTTATCTACTTTCAAAGATGCTAATCCCTTTAATACTTCCTCTCTCACTATATTAATCCCATCCAATATTTCACACTCCTCCTCCTTACTACAATGTCTGCATCGTCACTCTCTGTTGTGAAGACAAACACAAAGTATTCATTAAGAACTATACCAACATCTTCCGCCTAACACATAGGTTATCTTTTTGGTCTCTAATAGGCCCTACTCTTTCCTTAGTTATCCTCTTGCTCGTAATGTATTTATAAAACATCTTTGGGTTTTCCTTGATTTTACTTGCCAATATTTTTTCATGCCCTCTCTTTGCTTTCCTTATTTCCTTTTTAATTTCACCCTTGCTTTTTTTAAACTTTCTGTAGTATTAAGTTCTCGGTATCTGACATAAGCTTTCCTTTTCTGCCCTATCTTACCCTGTACGCTCCTTGAATTCCAGGGGGCTCTAGATTTGGCAGCCCCACCCTTTTTCTTTGTGGGAACATGTTTACTCTGCACCCCTTGAATCTCCCCCTTGAATGCTTCCCACTGCTCTGATATTGATTTACCTTCAAGTAGCTGTTTTCAGTCCATTTTTGCAAAATCACTTCTCAGCTTAGTAAAATTGGCCTTTCCCCATTTGAGAACTTTAACTCCTGTTCTATCTTTAACCTTTTCCATAACTATGCTAAAACTAACTGAATTATGATCACTACCACCAAAATGCTCTCCCCACTGATACTCCTTCCAACTGCACAGCTTCGTTTCCTAAAACTAAATCCAGAATTGCCCCCTCTCTTGTTGGGCTTGCTACGTACTGGCTAAAAAAGTTCTCCTGAATGCAATTTCAGTATTTTGTGCCCTCGATGCCCTTCACACAGTTCAGATCCCAGTTAATATTAGGATAGTTGACCTGTTAGACATTCAGGTATGCACAGTCTACGATTTCCAACGTAGGATATCTGTTCATACTGGTCTAATTATCCCCTGGCCACTGACCCCACTTCACCTGAAGATTATAATTTATGCTCAATCCCTGTGTGCTAGGCTATGGGAGATTGGCTAATATGTTTATTATAACCCAGGCCCTTTCATCAACTATTGACAACGTCACGACAACAAAAACGAGTTGCATTTTCATAGCGCCTTTAACATCCCAAGGTGCTTCACAGGAGCGATTATCAAACAAAGTTTGACACCGAGCCACATAAGCAGATATTAGGACAGGTGACCAAAAGCTTGGTCAAAGAGGTAGGTTTTAAGGAGCGTCTTAAAGGAGTAGAGAGAAGTAAAGAGGCGAAGAGGTTTAATGAGGGAATTCCAGAGCTTAAGGCCTAGGCATCTGAAGGCATGGCTGCCCTTGGTGGAGCGATTAAAATTGGGGATGCGCAAAAGGCAAGAATTGGAGGAGGGCAGAGATTTCGGAGAGTTGGAGGGCTGGAGGGGGTTACAGAGATAGGGAGGGGCGAGGCCATGGAGGGATTTGAAAACAAGGATGAAAATTTTAAAATCGAGGCATTCCCGGACCGGGAGCCAATGTAGGTCAGCAAACACAAGGGTGATGGCAGAACGGGATTTGGTGCGAGTTGGTATACGGCCAGCAGAGTTTTTAATGAGCTCAAGTTTATGGAGGGTGGAAGATGGGAGGCTGGCCAGGAGAGCATTGGAATAGTCCAGTCTAGAGGTAACAAAGGCATGGCTGATTTCAGCAGCAGATGAGCTGAGGCAGGGGCGGAGATGGGTGATGGTACAGAGGTGGAAGTAGGCGGTTTTGGTGATGGAGCGGATATGTGGTCAGAAGCTCATCTCAGGGTCAAATAGGATGCCAAGGTTGCGAACAATCTGGTTCAGCCTCAGACAGTGGCCTGGGAGAGGAATGGTGTCGGTGGCGAGGGAAAAGAGTTTGTGGTGGGGACCAAAGGCAATGGTTTCGGTCTTCCCAATATTTAGTTGGAGGAAATGTTTAGTCGGTTACTGGCATGGGATTCGGTGAAACATGTAAATGCTACAGATTGGCGTTCCTGATACAGAGCCTCACTTGATGGAGGACAGAATGGACAATTAGGTGCCTAGTTCAGCCTGCCTGATCCCCAGCCTTCCATAATCTCTAGTTGGTAAAATGAACAAAATTGAAAGGTGTAAATCAGATGCAATTATCTCCATGCCTGATGTCTGATATATCCTCCCAGCGAGCAGCAGTCTCTGCCAGGAAAGATAACCTGTAAAGTTTACTCCAGTAAATCAGTGCATTTTTGAATTGAAACTTTAAGTAGAAATTGAAATTTGTAGGTTCTTTTGTAAGTAAAAACTTAAATAAAACAGCACAAATTAGAGCTTTAATAGTGTTGGTCAAAGGAGGTCTATAAAAGATATTTTGTACAAAATTTCCCATTGTCATGATATCATGAAGTTCAGTAGAGTGATGTTAAGAATGAGGACACAAGGGGCACCCCTATAGAATAATGAGCTGGAGGCAGCAAGCAACACTGCACGGAAAATGTTAAGTGAAATAATCGGGTATATTCACCAATTCCGAACTCCCAGCAAGGAGTTGTCCGTGAAGGGAACACAGGTCGGAAGTCGGGTTACGATAATGAATTTATCATAGAATCATAGAAAGGTTAGAGCACGGAAGGAGGCCATTCGGACTATCGAGTCCGTGCCAGCTCTGTGCAAAAGCAATCCAGCTAGTCCCACTCCCCTACCCTATCCCCATAGCCCTGCAATTTTTTCCTTTCAAATACTTATCCAGTTCCCTTTTGAAGGCCATGATGGTGGTGAGTGTCTGGAACGAGCTGCCAGAGGCAGTAGTAGAGGCGGGTACAATTTTGTCTTATAAAAAGCATTTGGACAGTTACATGGGTAAGATGGGTATAGAGGGATATGGGCCAAGTGCAGGCAATTGGGACTAGCTTAGTGGTATAAACTGGGCGACATGGACATGTTGGGCCGAAGGGCCTGTTTCCATGTTGTAAGATTCTATGATTCTATGATTGAATCTGCCTCCACCACCCCCTCGGGCAGTGCATTCCAGATCCTAACCACTCACGGTGTAAAAAAGATTTTCCTCATGTCACCTTTGGTTCTTTTGCCAATCACCTTAAATCTATGTCCTCTGGTCCTTGACCCTTCTGCCAATGGGAACAGTTTCTCTCTATCTACTTTGTCTAGACCCTTCATGATTTTGAATACCTCTATCAAATCTCCTCACAACCTTCTCTGTTCTAAGGAGAACAACCCCAGCTTCTCCAGTCTATCCACGTAACTAAATTCCCTAATCCCTGGAATCATTCTAGTAAATCTCTTCTGCACCTCCTCTCAGGCCCTCACATCTTTCCTAAAGTGCGGTGCCCAGAACTGGACACAATACTCCAGTTGTGGCTGAACCAGTGTTTTATAAAGGTTCATCATGAGTTCCATACTTTTGTACTCTAAGCCCAGGATCTTGTATGTCTTTTTAACCACTTTCTCAACCTGCTCTGCCACCTTCAATGATTTGTGCACATATACCCTCAGATCTCTCTGTTCCTGTAACCCTGTTAGAATTATGCACTCTAGTTTCTTCTGCCTCTCTTCATTCTTCCGACCGAAATGTATTCGCATTTTTCTGGGTTAAATTTCATCTGCCACGTATCCGCCCATGCCACCAGCCTGTCTATATCCTCTTGAAGTCTATCACTATCCTCCTTACTGTTTACTACCCTTCCAAGTTTTGTATCATCTGCAAATTTTGAAATTGTGCCCTGTACACCCAAGTTCAAGTCATTAATATATATCAAGAAATGTAAGGAGTCGCACAACACCAGGTTATAGTCCAACAGCTTTATTTGAAATCACAAGTTTTCGGAGCTTTGCTCCTTCATCAGGTGAGTGAAGGGTTCCATAAAGGCACTGCATATATAGTCAGAGAACAATGCCTGGTGATTACAGATAATCTTTCCAACTGCCCGTTATCAGACCTCGGCAGAGAGATAATCACAGCAATCAAAGGAGTGGATGGTGTTCAGACAGGTTAGTCAAGGAAACATTACATCCAAGAATACTGAATACACAAGCGGTCAGATCACAAAGACAGAGAGAGAGAGAGAGAGAGATCCGAAAGGCAGAGAGAGAGAGAGAATGACCAGTTGTATTAAAAACAGATAACTTTTTTTCGCTGGTGGGGTTACATGTAGCGTGACATGAACCCAAGATCCCGGTTGAGGCTGTCCTCATGGGTGCGGAACTTGGCTATCAATTTCTGCTCGACGATTTTGCGTTGTCGTGTGACTCGGCCAACGTTGTCTACCTCATACGTTGCAGGAAAGGATGCCCCGGAGCATGGTACATTGGCGAGGCCACGCAGACACTGCGACAACAGATGAACGGACACTGCACAACAATCGCCGGACAGGAGGGTTCCCTCCCGGTCGGGGAACACTTCAGCAGTCAAGGACATTCAGCCGCCGATCTTCGGGTAAGCGTTCTCCAAGGCGGCCTTCGAGACACACGACAACGCAAAATCGTCGAGCAGAAATTGATAGCCAAGTTCCGCACCCATGAGGACGGCCTCAACCGGGATCTTGGGTTCATGTCACGCTACATGTAACCCCACCAGCGAAAAAAAGTTATCTGTTTTTAATACAACCGGTCATTCTCTCTCTCTCTCTGCCTTTCGGATCTCTCTCTCTCTCTCTCTCTCTGTCTTTGTGATCTGACCGCTTGTGTATTCAGTATTCTGGGATGTAATGTTCCCCTGTCTGAACACCATCCACTCCTTTGATTGCTGTGATTATCTCTCTGCCGAGGTCTGATAACGGGCAGTTGGAAAGGTTATCTGTAATCACCAGGCATTGTTCTCTGACTATATATGCTGGGAATCTTACAACACCAGGTTATAGTCCAACAAATTTATTTTAAAATCACAAGCTTTCGGAGATTATCTCCTTCGTCAGATGAATGCTGTGCCTTTATGGAACCCTTCACTCACCTGACGAAGGAGAAAAGCTCCGAAAACTTGTGATTTCAAATAAAGCTGTTGGACTATAACCTGGTGTTGTACGACTCATTACATTTGTCCACCCCAGTCCATCAACGGCATCTCCACATCATGGCTACTATTGACACCACAAACTGCCGGCTCACAGTGGAGAGGATCTCCAAGAAGATCGCGCATATCGACACAGACATCAAGTTTCTACAGAGCTGCAAGAAAGCAGACAAGATCCCGAAAGGATTACAGATCACGAACCCACTCAAGTCGACATACAACTCAGACTATGCTGAGAGACTCTGCCGTCGTACCTCTCGCACACTCCGCAACATCTCATACACCAACTCTACAGCAGACACCGCAACCTCGAAACCAAGATAGAGTCCATACTCTCAACCTGTACTCAGGACACAGCAGACCAGCTACGTTATACCGTCAAACAGACGAAGCAACGGAACTACGCTGCCTACATGAAAACCATGAGTAGGAAGCTTGAGAAACTCGGCATCACCACCAGCATCAATCAAGCCTCCCCCGGTACCACGGTTGCAACCACGGGGAAGTCCATCGTCAATTTGTCCGACCACACCCATCAACCAGACAAAATCAAAGTTCTCAGCCGAGGGCTCAATTTCTGCCCCACCACCAAAATGGACCCCACTAGTCTCGCGGCGGACACAGAGGAATTCATCAGGAGAATGAGGCTCCGGGAATTCTTCCACAAATCCCAAGATTTCAGCAGCGAACCCAATGAGACAATCAACGATCCGGAACAGCAGACAGAGGGATCCGCGGTACAGCAACCAAAGAAGAAAGGGCCAAATTGGACTCCTCCAGAGGGTCACTGCCCTAAGCTTGACATGTATGCTCAAGCTGTCAGGAGATGCGTCAATGCCAGATTCATCAGGCGCACTCAGAAGACAGTCCAGAATGTCACCCGGGCACAACACAACGCCATCGACGCTCTCAAGACCAACCGCAACATCGTGATCAAACCAGCGGACAAAGGAGGAGCCATCGTCATACAGAACAGAACGGACTATTGCAAAGAAGCTTACCGACAACTGGACAACCAGGAACACTACAGACGGTTACCCGCAGATCCGACCAAAGAACACACCCACCAGCTCAACAAACTGATCAAGACCTTCGATCCAGACCTTCAAAGCATCCTACACACTCTCATCCCACGTACTCCCTGCGTGGGAGACTTCTACTGCCTCCCAAAGATGCACAAAGCCAACACACCCGGACGTCCTATTGCATCAGGCAACGGAACCCTGTGTGAGAACCTCTCTGGATACGTCGAGGGCATCCTGAAACCCATCGTACAGGGAACCCCCAGCTTCTGTCGCGACACTACAGACTTCCTACAAAAACTCAGCACCCACGGACCAGTTGAACCGGGAACACTTCTCACCACGATGGACGTCTCGGCACTCTACACCAGTATCCCCCATGATGACGGCATCACTACAACAGCATCAGTACTCAACACCAACAACAGCCAATCTCCAGACGCCTTCCTACAACTCATCCGCTTCATCCTGGATCACAATGTCTTCACCTTCGATAACCAGTTCTTTACCCAAACACACGGAACAGCCATGGGGACCAAATTTGCACCCCAATACGCCAACATTTTCATGCACAAGTTCGAGCACAACTTCGTCACTGCACAGGACCTCCAACCAACACTATACACCAGATACATCGAAGACATTTTCTTCCTGTGGACCCACGGCGAAGAATCACTGAAGAGACTACACGATAACATCAACAAGTTCCATCCCACCATCAAGCTCACCATGGATTACTCCTCAGAATCGGTTTCTTTCTTGGACACACGAATCTCCATCAAAGACGGGCACCTCAGCACCTCACTCTACCGCAAGCCTACGACAAACCTCACGATGCTCCACTTTTCCAGCTTCCACCCTAACCACGTCAAAGAGGCCATCCCCTATGGACAGGCCCTGCGAATACACAGGATCTGCTCAGACAAGGAGGAACGCGATGGACACCTACAGACGCTGAAAGACGCCCTCGTAAGAACGGGATATGACGCTCGACTTGTCGATCGACAGTTCCGACAGGCCACAGCGAAAAATCGCATAGACCTCCTCAGAAGACAAACACAGGACACAACCAACAGAGTACCCTTTGTCGTCCAGTACTTCCCCGGAGCGGAGAAACTACGCCATGTTCTCCGCAGCCTTCAACATGTCATCGATGATGACGAATATCTCGCTAAGGCCAACCCCACGTCTCCACTACTCGCCTTCAAACAGCCACCCAACCTCAAACAGACCATCGTTCGCAGCAAATTACCCAGCTTTCAGGAGAACAGCGTCCACGACACCACACAACCCTGCCACGGCAACCTCTGCAAGACATGCCAGATCATCGACACAGATACCACCATCACACAAGAGGACACCACCCACCAGGTGCATGGTTCATACTCCTGTGACTCGGCCAACGTTGTCTACCTCATACGTTGCAGGAAAGGATGCCCCGGAGCATGGTACATTGGCGAGACCATGCAGACACTGCGACAACGGATGAACGGACACCGCGCAACAATAGCCAGACAGGAGGGTTCCCTCCCAGTCGGGGAACACTTCAGCAGTCAAGGACATTCAGCCTCCGATCTTCGGGTAAGCGTTCTCCAAGGCGGCCTTCGAGACACACGACAACGTAAAATTGTCGAGCAGAAATTGATAGCCAAGTTCCGCACCCACGAGGACGGCCTCAACTGGGATCTTGTGTTCATGTCACGCTACACGTAACCCCACCAGCGAAAAAAAGTTATCTGTTGTTAATACAACCGGTCATTCTCTCTCTCTCTCTGCCTTTCGGATCTCTCTCTCTCTCTCTCTGTCTTTGTGTTATGACCGCTTGTGTATTCAGTAGTCTGGGATGTAATGTTTCCCTGTCTGAACACCATCCACTCCTTTGATTGCTTTGATTATCTCTCTGCCGAGGTGTGATAACAGGCAGTTGGAAAGATTATAAGAACATAAGAACATAAGAAATAGGAGCAGGAGTAGGCCAATCGGCCCCTTGAGCCTGCTCCGCCATTCAATAAGATCATGGCTGATCTGATCCTAACCTCAAATCTAAATTCATGTCCAACTTCCTGCCCGCTCCCCGTAACCCCTAATTCCCTTTACTTCTAGGAAACTGTTTATTTCTGTTTTAAATTTATTTAATGATGTAGCTTCCACAGCTTCCTGGGGCAGCAAATTCCACAGACCTACTACCCTCTGAGTGAAGAAGTTTCTCCTCATCTCAGTTTTGAAAGAGCAGCCCCTTATTCTAAGATTATGCCCCCTAGTTCTAGTTTCACCCATCATTGGGAACATCCTCACCGCATCCACCCGATCAAGCCCCTTCACAATCTTATATGTTTCAATAAGATCGCCTCTCATTCTTCTGAACTCCAATGAGTAGAGTCCCAATCTACTCAACCTCTCCTCATATGTCCGCCCCCTCATCCCCGGGATTAACCGAGTGAACCTTCTTTGTACTGCCTCGAGAGCAAGTATGTCTTTTCTTAAGTATGGAGACCAAAACTGAATGCAGTATTCCAGGTGCGGTCTCACCAATACCTTACATAACCGCAGCAATACCTCCCTGTTTTTATATTCTATCCCCCTAGCAATAAACGCCAACATTCCGTTGGCCTTCTTGATCACCTGCTGCACCTGCAAACTAACTTTTTGATTTTCTTGCACTAGGACCCCCAGATCCCTTTGTACTGCAGTACTTTCCAGTTTCTCGCCATTAAGATAATAACTTGCTCTCCGATTTTTCCTGCCAAAGTGCATAACCTCACATTTTCCAATATTGTATTGCATCTGCCAAATCTCCGCCCACTCACCCAGCCTGTCTATATTCCCCCGCAGGTTTTTTATGTCCTCCTCATTCTCTACTTTCCCTCCCATCTTTGTATCATCTGCAAACTTTGATATGTTACACTCGGTCCCCTCCTCCAAATCGTTAATATAGATTGTAAAGAGTTGGGGACCCAGCACCGACCCCTGCGGAACACCACTGGCTACAGGTTGCCAGTCCGAGAATGTACCATTTATCCCAACTCTCTGCTTCCTGTTAGATAACCAATCCTCCACCCATGCCAGAATATTACCCCCAATCCAGTGATTCTTTATCTTGAGCAATAATCTTTTATGTGGCACCTTGTCGAATGCCTTCTGGAAGTCCAAATACATTACGTCCACTGGTTCCCAATCTGTAATCACCAGGCATTGTTCTTTGACTATATATGCTGTGCCTTTATGGAACCCTACACTCACCTGATGAAGGAGCAAAGCTCCGAAAGCTTGTGATTTCAAATAAAGCTGTTGGACTATAACCTGGTGTTGTACGACTCCTTACATTTGTCCACCCAGTCCATCACCGGCATCTCCACATTATAATCAAGAAAAGCAGTGCTCCCAGCACCGACCCCTGGGGAACATCACTGTTCACCTCCCTCCAGTCCGAAAACAACTGTTCACCACTACTCTCTGTTTCCTGTCACTTAGCCAATTCTGTATCCATGTTGCTACTGCCCCCTTTATTCCATGGGCCACAATCTTGATGATAAAATTACCATGCAGCACTTTATCAAACACCTTATGAAAGTCCATATACACCACATCAACTGCACTGCCCTCATCCACCCTCCCTGTTACCTCATCAAAAAACTCTATCAGGTTAGTTAAACACGATTTGCCTTTAACAAATCCGTGCTGGCTTTCCCTAATCAATCCACACTCATCCAAGTGACTGTTAACTCTGTTCCGGATTATCGTTTCTATAATTTTCCCCACCACTGAGGTTAAACTGACTGGCCTGTAGTTGCCAGGTTTATCCTTACTCCCTTTTTTGAACAAGGGTGTAACATTTGCAATTTTCCAGTCCTCTGGCACTACCCCCCTATCTATGAATGTTTGGAAGATTAATATCAGTATCTCTGCAATTTCCACCCTTACTTCCCGATATAATTCATATATTTCCTGTCTTGCCTTCATGATGTCCCAAAGGCCTCAGAGCCGATGAAGTGCAGTCACTGTTATGTAAACAAACACAGCAACCAATTTGCACACAGCAAGGTCCCACAAACAACAAATGAGATGAATGACCTGTTATTCTGTTTTGGTGGTGTTCACTGAGGGGTAAATAGTCTTCAAATCATGCCATCACAGAATCTTTCACATTCACTTAATCCAGGCTGACACCTGACAGACAAACAGGACCTGAGTGCAAAGTCTCAGCTGAAAAACCGCACCTCCATCAGTTCACCACTGCTGTGCCAGCATCGGGTCCACGATTGCAGCTTGAACCACAGCCTTCTGATTTCAGAGGTGAGTGCTACACGTGGACCTAGCTGGTTTGTCATATCATAGTATCATTGTATGTTACAGCACAGGAGGCCACTCGGCCCATTGTGAGCGTGCCGGCTCTTTGAACGAGCTATCCAATTAGTCCCATTCCCCTGCTCTTCCCTCATAGCCCTGTAACTTTTTTCCCTTCAAGTACTTATCCAATTCCCTTTTGAAAGTTATTGAATCAGCTTCCACTGCCCTTTCAGGCAGCGCATTCCAGATCATCACAACTCGCTGGGTAAAAAAATGTTTCCTCATATCGCCTCTGGTTCTTTTGCCGATCACCTTAAATCTGGTTACCGACCCTTCTGCCACTGGAAACAATTTCTCCTTATTTATTCTATCAAAACCATTCATAATTTTGAACACTTCTATCGAATCTCCTCTTAACCTTCTCTGTTCTAAGGAGAACAACCCCAGCTTCTCCAGTCTCTCCACATGACTGAAGTCCCACATCCCTGGTACCATTCTAGTAAATCTCTTCTGCACCCTCTCTAAGGCCTTGACATCTTTCCTAAAATGTGGTGCCCAGAATTGGACACAATACTCCAGCTGAGGCCTAACCAGTGTTTTATAAAGGTTTAAGTATTCTATCAGCTATTACTTTTGCGAAGGACAGATTACAATAGACCATTAACCTGTTATACTCCTGTTGAGTTACACGGTTGGTGCACCAGGGCTCAGATTTGTGGTTGGAGATTGCTAATAATCTGATAACATTATTTCCTATTTTCTCAGGTTAAGTAACTCACTGCCTGTGCTGGTGTGAACATTAACATACTAACAACTTATTACCATGGAGTGCGGAAGAATGCAACTGAGTCCCTCTTTACTTACATTCCAATCTTAACTACATTGCTGAGGAACCGCAGATGTAAGGGAAAATCAGAGGGTAGAGTCACACTAGGTGGTCCCTGCTGCCTCCTGAAGATTGGCCACAGGGGCATTGCTGGTGCCCTGGTAATAGGCCGTGCACCTACATTCGTGGCTCCTCCGGAGTGTCAGAAGATAAAATTACAAGGAAAAGGGGAAAACTTACCCCCAAAAATTAATAAACACTAAAATTTGCCCTGTTGCCTGGTTCTCCGTCCTCTCAAATCAATTGCAGTGGATCGCCATTAATCCAGATCTCCTGTATTGTTTGTTGGTTCTTCTGATCAAGTTCGTTGGGCTATAGACCCTCGTGTAGTTAACCCTTTAGACTGCCGACTGTAACCGTTTTATTGAACTGTGCCAACAACATGATTTCAGATCTCTCTTGAGAGCAGGTAATATTTTGATTGTGCAAGGGGGAGGTGGAGGGGTAGATCAGTAGGAGAGCTTTAGCTTTGCTCTCTGGCTGAACCAGAAATTTGTCAGAATTTGGCTCCCTTTCCTTACATCTTCGAACATTCCAGTGGAACACTTCATTAGATTATCTTCCAAGTCAGTGGCGTGTAAGGGGAACTCCCTTGTGCTCGCTCAGGTTAGGAGTCTCAAAACTCTGTCCCGATATATAATGTGTGTGTAAAAATCAGCTTCTCGTCCAGCTCCAGGTTACGTGTCAAATGTCAGACTATACTCAGTTAGGTTGGTGTTTTTAGGGCATTGTGTATGCTTCCACCCACCTAGTATCTTTAACGAATTCCCTTTCCACAGATATTTTATTTTCTGCTTTACTTTTCAGAATTAAAATAAGAAACATTCTGTGTGTATGTAATCAGTATTCCATTAGCTGCAGCGTGCCGAGTGTAAGTTTGGCTCAGTGGTATGACTAGCGCTGCTGAGTCAGATGGTTAGTGGGTTCAAGCCCCACTCCAGAGACTTGAGCACATCATCTAGGCTGCAGTACTGAGGGAGTGCTGCACTGCCAGAGGTGCCATCCTTTGTATGAGATGCAAAACCCTTCTACTTGTTCCAGTGGATGTAAACGATGCAAGGCGTTATTCAAAGAGAAGCAGGAAGCTCTCCTGGTTAACGTTCCTCTCTCAACCAACACCACCAAAACAGATCAACTCATCATTCATCTTACTTGTTGTTTGTGGGATCGTGAGTGTGAATTGACAGTCATATTTGCTTACATAACAACAGTGATTAGACGTCAAAGGTAATTGATTGGGTGTGAAGCTCTGTGGGATGTTCTGAAGTTGTGATAAGATGCGACATAAATTCAAACCTTTTCTTTATCAGTAGAAAAGTGAAAAATTCATCTTTTGTAACTTTCAAACCACAAATTTTAAAAATTCAACCATAATGTACAAAATTGTTCATTTCCTGCTCAGCAGTAGATACAGGATCATAATGACGGTGCAGTTAACCTGCAATATTCTTGGGCTGACTGGTGAAGGGCATGGAATTCAACTCGGGCAGCAGCACAAAACTAGCACGAGCCAATCAGCAGCCTGTTTTACACTCCTCCCAATTTGAATGTATTTTGGGAATAAGTGCCTCTGACTTCCTAAGCCAGAGTTGTCTGTTGCTGGATGGATACCCATGTTTTGGTGTATCTTATTGGTTCAAGCCCTATCGCATTAATTTTAGACATGAATGAATGCAAAGAACTGGATCACACTGTGATGAACTGCAGTGTACTGGGCGAGCCGAGACTGGAGTGAACTTGGCAATGGACTGATTCTGTTTCACCCAAGACCTGGCTTCAAGTCCAGCCCAGAGACGTAGAGTGAAAGTCTCATTGCATAGCTTTTCAGTGTCCTATGTGGACTAAGTTTATGGAGTCTCAAATCTGGGTCCCAGCAGTCATAAATCCACAGCATAAAAGTGTTCTTACTTTGAGCATGATGATGTGGATTTGGCAACCCCTCTCAGACTGTTAATGAGAAAGTCCTACTAAAGCAGAAGGTTACAATACTGAGTAACACAAGGAGAATTCCTTATATTTGATCTACCCCATGGCTAACTTAGAAAGACTTTGATGCTGTTAATTAGCTGCCCTATAACTGTAAACTTCACTTTGGAGAGAGCAAACACATAAATAAAATTCATAACAGGACTACTACAGGAGATTACATTCGCTATAGATCACAACAATTGGATCATTCTTTAGCTCTATTTCCATCGCCTTGGTATTTTATTTTGTACCACAATTTTTCCTATTTGAATTCGCAACACACATCATTAACACTTGGTCATCCTTCTCCTTTAGCTGATAGAGATATTCCATGGCCTGTTTAGTAATACTAACACCCAACATCATTCCATATTCAGCTGAGCAGAAATGTGAGAAGATAAGCCACACAATGGGGTTTTCCCTAAAGCACAACTACGCCCTTTGCAAAAGTGATGCTGGAAATCATAGAATCATAGAATCATAGAAGTTACAACATGGAAACAGGCCCTTCGGCCCAACATGTCCATGTCGCCCAGTTTATACCACTAAGCTAGTCCCAATTGCCTGCACTTGGCCCATATCCCTCTATACCCATCTTACCCATGTAACTGTCCAAATGCTTTTTAAAAGACAAAATTGTACCCGCCTCTACTACTGCCTCTGGCAGCTCGTTCCAGACACTCACCACCCTTTGAGTGAAAAAATTGCACCTCTGGACCCTTTTGTATCTCTCCCCTCTCACCTTAAATCTATGCCCCCTCGTTATAGACTCCCCTACCTTTGGGAAAAGATTTTGACTATCGACCTTATCTATGCCCCTCATTATTTTATAGACTTCTATAAGATCTCCCCTTAACCTCCTACTCTCCAGGGAAAAAAGTCCCAGTCTGTCTAACCTCTCCCTGTAAGTCAAACCATCAAGTCCCGGTAGCATCCTAGTAAATCTTTTCTGCACTCTTTCTAGTTTAATAATATCCTTTCTATAATAGGGTGACCAGAACTGTACACAGTACTCCAAGTGTGGCCTCACCAATGCCCTGTACAACTTCAACAAGACATCCCAACTCCTGCATTCAATGTTCTGACCAATGAAACCAAGCATGCCGAATGCCTTCTTCACCACCCTATCCACCTGTGACTCCACTTTCAAGGAGCTATGAATCTGTACTCCTAGATCTCTTTGTTCTATAACTCTCCCCAACGCCCTACCATTAACGGAGTAGGTCCTGGCCCGATTCGATCTACCAAAATGCATCACCTCACATTTATCTAAATTAAACTCCATCTGCCATTCATCGGCCCACTGGCCCAATTGATCAAGATCCCGTTGCAATCCCAGATAACCTTCTTCACTGTCCACAATGCCACCAATCTTGGTGTCATCTGCAAACTTACTAACCATGCCTCCTAAATTCTCATCCAAATCATTAATATAAATAACAAATAACAGCGGACCCAGCACCGATCCCTGAGGCACACCGCTGGACACAGGCATCCAGTTTGAAAAACAACCCTCTACAACCACCCTCTGTCTTCTGTCGTCAAGCCAATTTTGTATCCAATTGGCTACCTCACCTTGGATCCCATGAGATTTAACCTTATGTAACAACCTACCATGCGGTACCTTGTCAAATGCTTTGCTGAAGTCCATGTAGACCACGTCTACTGCACAGCCCTCATCTATCTTCTTGGTTACCCCTTCAAAAAACTCAATCAAATTCGTGAGACATGATTTTCCTCTCACAAAACCATGCTGACTGTTCCTAATTAGTCCCTGCCTCTCCAAATGCCTGTAGATCCTGTCCCTCAGAATACCCTCTAACAACTTACCCACTACAGATGTCAGGCTCACTGGTCTGTAGTTCCCAGGCTTTTCCCTGCCGCCCTTCTTAAACAAAGGCACAACATTTGCTACCCTCCAATCTTCAGGCACCTCACCTGTAGCGGTGGATGATTCAAATATCTCTGCTAGGGGACCCGCAATTTCCTCCCTAACCTCCCATAACGTCCTGGGATACATTTCATCAGGTCCCGGAGATTTATCTACCTTGATGCGCGTTAAGACTTCCAGCACCTCCCTCTCTGTAATATGTACACTCCTCAAGACATCACTATTTATTTCCCCAAGTTCCCTAACATCCATGCCTTTCTCAACCGTAAATACCGATGTGAAATATTCATTCAGGATCTCACCCATTTCTTGTGGTTCCGCACATAGATGACCTTGTTGATCCTTAAGAGGCCCTACTCTCTCCCTAGTTACCCTTTTGCCCTTTATGTATTTGTAGAAATCTGAAATAAAAACAGAAAACGCTGGAAAACGCTGGAAACACTCAGCAGGCCAGGCAGCATTTGAGGAGAGAGAAACAGAGTAAATGTTTCAGGTCGATGACCTTTCATCAGAACTGGGAGATGTTAGAGATTTAAAAGTTTTTAAGCAAATACAGATCCAGGGAAAAGGGAGTGGTCGATGATGGGGTGGAGGGTAAGGGTGATAAATGACAAAAGAGATGACGATGGTGCAAGGCAAAAGGAGAAGATAACGAGACAAGTATGGAAACAAAAGATGGGTCCAGAGGAGACCTAACTGGTTACAGCAAAATAGCAGAGGGGAGGGAAGCATGGAAAATCTGGCAAAGAGAAGACTCCCGTGGCTCGGGAACGTGGCGGAAGAAAGGCAGGTAGACCCCAGGGGTATGGACCACCCCGCTGGCCCTGTACCGATAGGGGATCTGCACCTCAAGCACCAGCCCACAGCTCCTCCATTCCCAATGGCTCTGGTGCAACCATCCTCCATTACCAGCACATGCTGTCCGAGAAAATGGGATTGTGTGGCTGCCTGGCTGGGCTAAAGTAGTATGAAGCAGGAATAGGAAGAGCTTAGCCAGCAGGCCACATGCAGGTTGGCTGGACCAAGGCTAATGGACATGAAAACTGTTTGCCCACAAGCCACTTGCACATTCTCCAGACCAAGAACAGTTACTTTAGTAATGACCAGTTATAATAGGGATATAACCAGTCCAATAAAATCAGACCACTGACAATACACACTGACTATTGGTCAACCATGTAGTGTCTATTTATGCAAGCTTTTAGGCACTGCCTCCGTCTGGTATCCATTTGTAAAATACAAATGTTTTGTGTAATTTTAGATCAGCTTTTTTTTTTGCTGCCTTCTCCCAGTTGTTTTCTACTTGGTAAACTAGGCTCAAAATCTTTTCATATTTCACTCTGAAATCCAAGCCAGACAGTGCAGAGGTACAAACTAGTCTACAGAGGTACGAGAAAATTACATTCATAGTCTCAACCTTTCCTAAACCAGACAGAATTCAATTATGAGCAGGAAAAATAAACTGTGCTTGGACAACAAATACAGCAAGTCTAATCATTCCCAGCACACACACTGTGCTTTTAAAAGAGGCTGCTTCATGCAGTAGGGATTAGCTCATCTTAAAAACCAAGTGCCTAACTGCTGGAAGTTCATTTTCTAAATTTCAAAAGCTGTATGAAATAACTGGAAGATTAATTTTTGGAAATGCCAAGTCCCATACTGATAGAAACTTCTGAATGATCAGAGTTATCAACATTTAGGAGTATTTTTCCTGCTATGAAAATTACCTGCATGTTCTAAGAGTCAAATTACAATTTTGACATTTCCCTTTTCTCCCCACTTATTTCTGCTTTTCTGTGGGGTTTTTCAGTCACAAGAGGGACCTGTAATAACTGCAGTAATTAAGGTTGCATTAACACAGCATGTTTAACATTCGCGAGAAGCAATTTCCACCTCGTACCCACGCTAAACTAGCTGGGTAAAGCCAGAGTCCAACCAGACTCTGGAATAAAGACTCCCCCGAATGGAGTAGTCTCACTCCACTTCAGTTTGACACTGTATGGAGTGCAAATCCAGTGTGGTGTGAAACCTGGTTTACAAGGTGTTCAGAGGAACACTTTGTGAACCTGCATTTCAGAGAGCGAGGATTCTCCCCATCACGTTGTCTCAACAGTTACATTTCAAACTGGCGTGCCCATGCTGTGCCCACTGTTGTACCCACTGATGTGCCCACTGTTGTGCCCACTGCTGTGCCCACCACTGTACCCACTGCTGTGCCCACCACTGTACCCACTGATCTACCCACTGCTGTGCCCACCATTGTACCCACCGCTGTGCCCACTGCTGTACCCACTGTTGTGCCCAATGATGACCAGATAATAATTTTTTTCAGTGACTTTGGCAGAGGGATAAATGTTGGCCAGGACAGCAGGGAGAACTCCTCCAGTTCTGATGAACGGGCATCGACCTGAAACATTAACTCTGTTCCCCTCTCCACAGATGCTGAGTTTTTCCAGCATTTTCTGTTTTAATTTCATAACTCCCCAGCTCTTCGAATAGTGCCAGGGAATCTTTTTCATCCACCTGGGAGGGCAGGCGGGGCCTCGGTTTAACATCTCATCCCAAAGACGGCACCTCAACAGTGCAGCACTCCCTCAGTACTGTAGATTTAAGTGTTCAAGTTTCTAAAGTGGGGCTTGAACCCATGACCCTCTGACTCGGAGGTGAGAGTGCGACACTGAGCCTAGAGATTGCACTATGTGTTACTGCCACATTTTGCGTTGACAGAGAGGCAGCATTTAAAAGGACACGAATTATTTAGAATTTAGAATGTTGAACCTGCTATTCCTTTCCAGCTTTATGGTAGAACCATAGAAATAAACTCACTTTGCTTCATTCCAAAGGCAGTTACAGATCTGTGCCACTTCCTGGATTCTGATCTGCACCATTGGGCTGACATTGCCAGTGCTGTCAAGGTCACTACATCCCTGGGTTTTGCACTAATGGCTGCTTGCAAGCAACCACAAGGGACTGTAGCAAATTTGGTCAATCTACAGCTCATAAGTATATTAAAGAGGTGACTGATGCGTTGTTCTCCAGGGCACAATATCACGACTCCCCCCATGGTCAATCTGCAGCAGAATGAGAATGCACTGTGTTTCATTTCATGGCGAGACTCCTCAAAGTCAGGAGTATGATTAACAGCACTAGTGGCCCTGCTCACAATGCCATGGCCTTCATGAACCACAGGGGCTTCTACTACATCAACGCCCAGGTCGTCTGTGACCATCTGTGGCAGGGTTATGTAAATGGATGCTGCAGTCATGATGCTTTCAATTTTTAGTCCATGGTGCCCAGATTATTTGAACCACCAAGAAAATTGCATGATTGGCTTCTAAGAGACCAAGGCTACCCCCAGAGTGAAGATAAAACAAAGAACAGGGCCCCCTGCAGCCACCAGGATCATCTCTGAAAACTTGAGAGGTGTTTTGAAGCAGTGCTTCGGATGACTGGACAGATCTGGGAATCGAACAATACAACTCTACCAACCCCTCCAAGGTCACCGTGTTGTGCAGCGTGCCATCCAAAGAGGAAGAAACGTGGAACAGTCAGAGGAGGAAAACATCCATCCATAGCCTGGACTTAAGCAAGATGAAGATAAGGCAGGAAGATCCATTTGTCACGTCCTCATAGACGAGACCTTCACCTACGTCCCACCTGTCCTATGGATTTAACAGTCCCTCTGTCTCAAATACATTTTCCCCAGTATTGGCCTCTACACTAACAAAACTACCACAATTCCCAACCCTTTCATTCGCTGAAACCTCATAAAACATTGGCATAAAAATTAGGATTTAATGCTCTCAGAACAAAGCACCACGCATGCTTCATGGCCCACGTGGCTTTCTGTCCATTAAAATTAACGGACAGAAGATCGTGCAATGCGAGCTGACCTCCGCACCTGAATTCCCGATACCAGCTTCCACCATGCAGATCTCGAAAGCATGAAATTTACTCCGCTATCCCAAGAAAACTCTCTGGAAGCAACTGAAATAAACTTCCATCAAATTTATTCTCATCCAAGTGCCCAGCACCAGTGAGAGAGAGTCTAAAATCACAATCAGTGTCAGTGAGTGAGTCTAAAATCACAATCAGTGTCAGTGAGTGAGTCTAAAATCACAATCAGTGTCAGTGAGTGAGTCTAAAATCACAATCAGTGTCAGAGTGAGTCTAAAATCACAATCAGTGTCAGTGAGTGAGTCTAAAATCACAATCAGTGTCAGTGAGTGAGTCTAAAATCACAATCAGTGTCAGAGTGAGTCTAAAATCACAATCAGTGTCAGTGAGTGAGTCTAAAATCACAATCAGTGTCAGTGAGTGAGTCTAAAATCACAATCAGTGTCAGTGAGTGAGTCTAAAATCACAATCAGTGTCAGAGTGAGTCTAAAATCACAATCAGTGTCAGTGAGTGAGTCTAAAATCACAATCAGTGTCAGAGTGAGTCTAAAATCACAATCAGTGTCAGTGAGTGAGTCTAAAATCACAATCAGTGTCAGTGAGTGAGTCTAAAATCACAATCAGTGTCAGTGAGTGAGCCTAAAATCACAATCAGTGTCAGTGAGTGAGTCTAAAATCACAATCAGTGTCAGTGAGTGAGTCTAAAATCATTCAGTATCAGTGGCAGTGGCCCGATATTAGAATGGAGGTGGAATGGCAGCGGGGGGAGGGGGGGTGAATGGGCGCGCGGGTAACCCGACCAATAAAAAATGTCAGTTTCCCACATGATCGCAATTCAATTGGTGCCACTTAACATGGCTTCTGGATTTGCCACTGGAAAGCTGCGCAGTGGGCGGACTGCGCACCCGCATCACAGGCTGTCAGCTGGAGGAGCCCTATTTAAAGGGCCATTGCTCCAAAGGCTTTTGCAGGAGCAAACACCCACCCACCACAATGGAGCAGCACAGGGGCAAGGCTGCTCCAAGGGTTAATGATGCCTCACTCCAGGTGCTACTGGATGGGGTGAGGAGGAGGAGGGATGTGTTTTACCCAGCGGAAGGGAGGAAAGTGCCCTGCCTCTGCCAACAAGAAGGCCTGGCTCGAGGTGGCAGAGAAGGTCACCAGCAGCAGCAACATCTCCTGCACTTGGGTCCAGTGCAGGAAGCGCTTCAATGACCTAACTAGGTCAGCAAAAGTGAGTACGCTTATTGATTCTCCTACATTCCATCTTCCATATCACCGCCCCCACTCCCCAACTCATTCAGCACTGCCAACACTACTCTATCACATCACTCCTCACACCCACTTAAGGTTCATCCTCAACTTACCTGCACTTCCCCAGCACTTCCTCACCTCCCCATTGGTCACCCCACCACTACCACTCACCCCAATCCTCATCCAATGTCATGGCTCTGTCTGACACTCATCCTTTCACAGTCAGCCTCACCCAATGCATTCATCGGTTGGCCACTTCACCATCACTCACTCACGTCTGTTCTTTCTCCCCTTCTAGAAGAGAGCGCAAAATGCACGGGAGAGGGCCAGGACTGGAGGGGGGCCACCACAAGTAATGGTCCTCACGGGCGCGGAGCAGGAGGCGCTGGAGCTCAGCCACACCTTCGAGTGCCTGTCCGTTGGGGACGCCAAGACTGGCACCCCACAAACGTCTGGTGACACAACTTTAACATTCATCACACACAACATGAATTGATGTTAACATGCCTTGCCATCTTCAACACCTCAGTATGCTCATCGCAACATGACACATCTGTGATGATACTTGTTCTCTTACAGGGCCTTCAGCGACTGCAGTGACGGCAGAGGGCGATTTCTCAGAGGACCTCCTGGCCTCCGAGGATGCACCGTCACATCTTAGTGAGCCATCCACCAGCGCAGATACTCACACCTCGGTGGGTCCTAATCCTCAGTTAGTTGGGTTGGCACCTGGTGAGTCACCACACACAAATGAGCACGAGCAGACACTGGTGGCAGGGGCAGCTGTGGAGAGTCCGCATCGGTGGGCGCACTCCTCTCCAAGGCTCTGCTCAGCTGGATGCAGATGCTGAACCCTGGGGGCCATCCTTTAAAAGGAGAATGATCGAGGGGCAGCAGCACATTTGCGAGGTGCTGGAACAGGTGCCACGCGCACACTCCACAATAGCGCAGAGGATGGAGGAGTCCAACTCCTGCATGAGTGGAATGGTGGTACAGGTACAGGAGGGGATCTCTGAGATACTGTCACAGGGACGTGAGGCACTCTCTGAGACAGTGTCACAGGTAAGTGCGGGAATGTCTGCGATGGAAAGAAGGCTAGCCTCAGTTGAGCTTCAAGCACAGCTCACAAATGAGTCCATTGAGGCCCTGACAACAGCCGTTCGGACTCAGGGTGAGTAACATTCTGCCGCCATAAACAGGCAGGCAGATACTTCAGAAGTGGCCTTCCAGCGCATCACACATATCCAACACACTATTCTCCAGCGGGATGGTAGGAGTGATGTGGGCCTGACCCAGGGGAGGGATGATGGCGAAAGGGGACATGGAAGTGGGGACACCACTAAAAGCGCTCCCAATGTCTCACCCGTTGGTTCCCTCTCAACCAGTACCCGCAATGTGGCCTCCTCTCCAGGTGGCCGAGTCTGCCCCTGCACAGGTGCAGGTGGAGCAGTCTTTGGAGGGGTCCTCATGGGCTCCAAAACCTAGAGGGCGTAGACCCAAAGCATCTAAGCAGTCAGGGTATGAACATGAGCAACCTGCCACTACCTCTGCTGCAGCCACAGGGGATGCACCACGTAGAAGTAGTCGGAAGAGAAAGGCTAAGGTTTTGTGATCACAAAGGGTATGCACATGGGCATTTGACAGACTGTCATCTTTTACATCTATATTTGCTTTTTGTTAAAATGACATTAAATGTTATGATTGTCACCACTACTTACCCATTCTTGATTAGCTTTTGTGATCGGGCCCTTTCATGAGGTTCACCATGAACGGCGACACTTGATGCCACCCAGTGGGTCACTTTACAGTGGGTGTATGTGTAGTTGCAGGACTGTTTTATGCAGGGAGTGGTGGGCGGCCTGGTGTTGGTGCTGCTCTTTCCAGGTGGTGTGACGACTGGACTCTTCTCACTTTCTGATGTTAGGAGAACCATTCACATATTAGTGACTCCCTGGCCTCACGAGCAGCCAGGTGAGCCGCTGCTCTGCCCATGGGATCCTCCTCCTCCTCCTCCTCCTCCTCAATGTGGGTGGTAGATGTGGATGGGGCCTCCTCAAGTGGCCCCCCTCTCTGTTGTGCCTTGCACAACACACGACTATAATGCTTCCCACTCTGTCTGGTGCGTATTGAAGTACTCCCCCAAAACGATCAAGGCACCTAAATTCCACCTTGAGCAGACCTATAGCCTGCTCAATTGTATACCTGGTGGCGATGTGGCTGTTGTTATATCGACCTGTTGCTCGATAATGGGGTTCCTCAGAGGTGTCATGAGCCACGTGTGCAGGGGGTATCCCTTGTCCCCGAGGAGCCAGCCCTTGCGGGTGTTCAGTGCGTGGAAGAGGGACGGGGTGTTGCATTCCCTCAGAATGAAGGCAGCTGCCAGGGAATCTGGCGCACATGTGAAGGAATCTTTTGCAGTGGTCACAAACGAGCTGAGTGTTGATGAAAAGTCCTGACTCGTGTGGAGGTGCTCGTATTGCTATATGGGTGCAATCGATTACACCCTGCACCCGTGGGAAGCCAACCACGGCATGGAATCCCACTGCCCTCTCCGTCTGGTTGAGATCATCCATGGGGAAGTTGACGTAATGCGAGGTTCTGCAAAACAAGCCGTCGGTGACCTGCCTTATGCACGTGTGGGCAGACGACTGAGAGACCCCGGCGGTGTCCCCAGTGGCACCCTGGAATGATCCGGAGGCGAAGAAGTTGAGGGCAGTGGTGACTTTGACAGCAACGGGTAATGAGATGCTGCTCAGCCCAGCCGGGAGCAGCTCAGCATGAAGGAGACTGCAGATGTCCACGACTACCTGCCGACTGACTCTGAGCCTCCATATGCACTGCTCCTCAGAGAGGTCCAGGAAGCTGAGCCTCGGTCTGTAGAACCTGTGGCGAGGGTAGTGCCTCCTGCGGCGTCGCTCTCTCTATTTTGTCCCTCCGTGCTCTTGTGCAGGTGCCTGTGGCGCAGCACTGTGTTGTGGAGCTCCACGTGGCGGAAGTGCAGGCCGTGCCTGGCGAGGACGGTGATGTTCCTCGTCCTCGGATGTAGTGGTGAATGCAGCCATGGTGCCCCCCCATCCTGACGATGTGAGTTTGAGGGGGTCCGAAAAGTAGTTAAATATGTGTGAACAGAAGAATTGTGAGTGGAAAGTAAGAATTTTCTGTGAAAACACAAAGATCTCGCTGCCAAAAGTTTGTGTGAAAGAACTGAGTGCCCTGCAGCAAGAACTCACCTTTTCTCCTCATCTGTCAAACAAGTATTTGAATGTCCTACTGGCTGCTGGCTGAAACACGTCCGGTGGAACATGGAGTGTTTCCCACAGCACAGGAAACACGCTGAGGATGTTTCAAAATCGGACCCCCGCCTTAATATGAACAAAATTAAGTACTTCGAGTATCTACAGAAGTCTCTTAACTATCATCCCACCGGCTTTAATTGCCGGTGGGACTTTTGCATTCGGGAGACGCGCGGATCCAGACGCGCCAGTGGGGAAACCGGAAGTCTATGGGTTGGAGCTGGATTCCAAACCCGCTCGGGATTTCCGCAATTTTCGGAGCCCCCCACCCCCGTTCCCAACGCACCCACTACTTCACTGGAAAATCGAGCTCAGTGAGTCTAAAATCACAGTCAGTATCAGTGACGATGAATCTAAAATCAGTTGGTATCAGTGAGAGCGGGGTTGATTTTTTCCTGCGGGTGGTTTTCGGGCAGGCAGTGGCCGCAGTGATCGTCTCCCCTGCCCCATGTCACCCGCCTGAGACCCACACCATTTGGTGGTCCGGCCTCCCTCGCATTTCATTTGTGGGCTGTCCATACATTTCCAGCAGTGACAGGCAGCCCGGCCGATTGAAGGGTGGGATTTCTGGTGAGCCCGGCGTCCATTTAAAGAGTGCATGTTCCTCTTAAAGTGATACACCATTCAACTCGGTGCAAACCCGCCCTGCTACTGTGGAGAGCAACATGTCGCAGGCAGGAGCATCTTGATTCCCAGACACATGGAGGAGACGCTTGGCGAGTCGGTGGCGGCACTCAGGTAGGTCCTGTTCCCCTGCGATGGGAGGACGGTACCCGAGCAGATGCTGCAGCAGGTCTGGAGGGGGGTTGCGGACAATGTCAAAGCCTGCACCATCACCCCCAGGCAGCAAGGGTAAGAACGCTGATTTCCTCTCTCTCTTTCTCTGCCCCAGTACTCCCCCACCATTCCAAACACTTCCGTCTGCTGGTCCACATGCATCTCTTCCCATCACAAGGGGACACTGCCCCAACTCTCCTCATTCCAATCATACACTCACTTGTCATTGCTGACCTCAACCACAGGCACTAACAGCTTTCTGCTTTTACCCGCTAGCAACTGCAAAGCAATTCAATAGTCTGCTGACTCCTTTCACTCTGGACCACTGTTCTCCACCGTCCCATCCTGCTCACAGCTTGCTGCTGTGCCCTCTCAGCGTGCACACTATGTGAAGCTGACCCACACATCTGCACAAACCCTTGCAGCAGCCACTCACTAACTCACTTTAGGGGTCCAAGTACAGAAACCACTAAAAGCTAGTGGACAGGTACAAAAAATGGAATGTTGGCCTTTATCTCAAGAGGGCTGGAATACAAAGGGGAGGAAGTTATGTTACAGCTGTTCAGAGCTCTGGTCAGACCACATCTGGAGACTGTGTTCAGTTCTGGGCACCGCACCTCAGGAAGGATATATTGGTCTTGGAGGGGGTGCAGCCCAGAATTATAATGGGGCTAAAAGGGTTAAATTATGAGGACAGGTTGCATAGACTAGGCTTGTATTCCCTTGAGTATAGAAGATTAAGGGGTGATCTAATTGAGGTGTTTAAGATGATTAAAGGATTTGATAGGGTAGATAGAGAGAAACTATTTCCTGTGGTGGGGGGAGTCCAGAACAAGGGGGCATAACCGGGCTGATAAACACACAAAAAACAGGGGCATAACCTTAAAATTAGAGCTTGGCCGTTCAGGGTTGATGTCAGGAAGCACTTCTTCACACAAACGGGGGTGGAAATCTGGAACTCTCTCCCCCAGAAAGCTGTTGAGGCTGGGGGTCAATTGAAAATTTCAAAACTGAGATTGATAGATTTTTGTTAGGTAAGGCTATCAAGGGTTAACGGAACAAAGGCAGATAAATGGAGTTAAGATACAGATCAGCCATGCTCTAACTGAATGGTGGAACAGGTTCGAGGGATTGAATGGCCCACTTCTTATGTTCCTCTCCCTCTTTCTGCAGGAGAATCTGGCTCACAACCATCGGAGGGGTGGTGGGCCTGGTGGTAGAGGCCGTAGTTTTGGGAGGTGCTGTCTTGGAAGCCTTGGCAAGTTCCTGCAGTGCATCTTGTAGATAGTACACATGGCAGCCGCGGTGCGCCGGGGGTGGAGGGAGTGGATGTTTAAGGTGGCAGATAGGCTGCCAATCAAGCGGACTAGTTTGTCCTGGATGGTGTTGATTGACACACTCCATTGGAAGCTCAGTTATTGGACCTTAGCTTCCAAATGACTTTTCAGTAAATCAGTTTGATTTGATGAAGCTGCATGTTTTCAACCATTTCCCAGTTGAGATACCTGATTACCATGCTAAGCATGCACTGAAAGAGACATGCCAACAAGGTGTCAACAGGCACAGCTGACATCATTTTACTGCTGATCTCGTTGCATAGCAACATAATGTTATTCTGGTATAGATATAACTGCTTGAGACAGGGAGGTCACCCGTATACTACAGAAACACTACAATCAAATTCTACGAAAACGGTCATCAGACATTCCAGTTGCACACTTGGCGATTTCTTTCTGCAGCTAAACTCCAGCAACACAAAACTGGTAGGTTGAAGAGAGTTTTGGGAATAGTTGCCTTGCCAAACAGGAACGTAACAGGGGCAGATTCTCCGGCAATGCCACTTGGGCATTAAGGATCCCCTGGCCATAGAACATAGAGGAAAGCCAAGCTGCGAGGATCGTACGCTCGTAATGGAGCCTGCCTGCCTGATTTCCTTCTAGAAGCTGCACCCGGACAATCACTTACACCCAAGTGCAATAAGAGTCAAACAATGTATTTGGGCAGCAATAAACATGAAAGCAGCAACAGATTCACTGAATTCCTTCCAGCGTGACCTGTTTCAGGCTGGGGCGGAGATCGCCTCATACAAAAGGTAGGTACAGCATAGAATTTTCGGGGCCAGAGTGATCTCCTGGACTAGTTTCAATCACCTTAAGGAGGTTGGAGAGGAATTTCCCAGGTACTTTTCCCCCAAATTGTCCTGGGTTTTTAAGCTGGTTTTTCGCCTCCCCCTGGAGATCACATGGTTTCGGGTGGGGTGGGGATGTGTATATTGTGATGGACATGGCATCGCAGTTGTGTGGGACAGGCTGGATGGACCATGTGGTCTTTTCCTGTCCGTCACTGTTCATAAGATTGCCTCTTTCTTTGTTCCATGCAGTTTTAGTTTGACATACAGTAAGACACACACCCTACTAAACAGAACCAGACTGGGACCCATTCTGTAACCCAAACCTTGGTAGTGCCAATGTACTGGGTTTTTCATTTGTTTTTATTGTATTTGTTTTCAGGGCTTTTTTTAATTCAACTATGGGCCAGTAATTTAGTAACGCAAGAAAGCAGTCTGGAAGCCTCAGTTGATGGAGTGCCAAGGTCTGGTTTCGTCCTGCCAGGTCAGGCAGTGTGTGCTGGGATGTTGTCCACGATCAGGGCGGCCCGGGTGGGAGGTTTCTGCTTCTGTAATTGGCTCGTCGCACAAAGTACAAACTGGAAATGAATATGTTCCATGAGCAGCTTTCCATTCATCCATGTGTTAGGCAGGCTCGCTAGTGAATGAGAGGAGAGTTGAAGCTGAGAATTGGGCCCTGAGAAAATTTCCCCATCACCCTTCCTGGTACAGAAGATCATGGCTTCTGTTCAACACTGGGATGGTGAGGCTCCCTGCCGCCTTTGTACTGCAGCAAAGACTCAGATGCTTTTCCATCCATCCAGCCTGTAACAACTCAGACTTCATCACCAAATCCTTTCACATCTTCATGGTTAAACTGCAGGTATTGTAAACAGATTAAGTCCCTAAAATGCCAGAGGTTCTCCTGGTCTCCTGCCACACCTCCGGTGGGGGAAATCGGCAGAACCCACAGGGAAACAGTACAAACGGCTGAGAACTCCCATTTACGCCTCACCCTGGATGGTTCCATCGGATAGTACCAGAGTAATGGTGGGAGACCAGTAGAAACTCTGCTGACTTTCAGTCTCTTTATGAACCAAAGCCAGCAATCTCTATTCTCTGCTGTGTATGAATTAGCATACCCAGGTTCAACAATCAGCCCAAATCACAAGAAATTGTTCACGGGAGAACACAGAGGTAATTTTAATTTTAGTGATATTGTAAAATGGGCAATATCTGATTGTTGATTGCCTTGATCGATCGGCCAAGTGTATAACGGGTGGCCGATCCGATATCGCCCGTTTTACACTGTCGCCAAAAGTTTAAATGAACCCCCCACGTGGGATGCCCATCGCCTCAAAGTGCAGAAACAGGACGATGTTGGGCCTTAATACATGTGTTAATAGATCAGGAAAGAAGTCTTTTTTGGTGGTGATTTGTGCCTTGCCAGTTGAACTGATTTGTGACACCAAATACTAGAGCTAATTTCACTCTGAGACAGCCATCAAGAAGAATTCACACACAATTCATGGACACAAACAAGAGGCTGCTTTCTTTGTAGCCCAACATGGTCTGAAACAACAAAAGAAACATCTGGCGCAGATGGTTCTCATTGAATACAATGCTTTGATTGGATGTAGTCAGCGATGTGTATTGGTCCCCTATAGACTAACCTAAACACAGAACAAATGGATTCTCACACAAAGCTGTCCCAGAGACACAGACCACTGACACCAATTTTCAATATCTAAAAAATCCCATACATTTCTGCTTCTGCCCAGCAGCCACCCTGAACGAGCAGTGATTCCAGAGTGAGGCCATGCTCTTTGGCAGGTGGGAGACATGATCCTTTGTCCCCTTCATCGTCAAGTCCGACTACCTGAAGGTGCTGGGGATCTGGTTCGCGGGGCCCCAGGCCTGCGCCAAAAATTAGGAGGAGCTGGTTACCAAGGCTAAACAGAAGCTTGTTATAAGGTGTGAGGTATTCGTAGTGTTGCTCTACATGGCCAGAGTCTGACCCATTCCCTGTCGATCCGCCATCACAGTCACCCGAGCTATCTTCCAATTTGTCTGGAGGTCCAAAGTAGAACGTGTCCGCAGGGACACCATGTACAAGCCCCCAGAACAAAGGGGAGAAGGGTGTCCTCAATGCCGCTCTGATCCTGATGGCTACCTTGGTGTGTGACTGCCTCAGGATGTGTGTACAGTCCCAGTAGGCAAACACCAAGTGTCACTATGTGCTGAGTTTCTACCTGTCCACCACACTGAGAAGGTTGGTTCTGGCCACGCTGGCCGAGTAGGACGTCCCGTCCAGCTGGACCGTACCCAACCACCTGTCCCAGGTGGAGAAGTTCCTGAGGAGGAAGCCCTTCGACCACAAGGCCGTCAGTGATTGACATAGAACGCTCTGGGAGTCCTGCAGGGAAAGGAGGGTGGATCCGATCAGGCAGTTCCCCGACCAGACAGTCGATGCCATTTGGCAGAACGTCTCGTCGCCGGAAATGACCAACAGGCACCAGGACGTGGCTTGGATGGTGGTGAGAAGGGCCCTCCCATTGTGATCCTACCAACACGCACGGAATCTCAACACCACCGCGAGCTGCCCTCGAGGCTGTGGCGGGGACGAGACCATCGTTCACCGCCTAATGGACTGCCCCTTCGCGCAAAAGGTGTGGAGAGAGATGCGTTAGTTCATCCCCAACAGCTCGGTAACACAGGACGCTGTGCTCTACGGGCTGTTCCTCGGGACGCACACCGAGACAGATATCAACTGCTGGAAGACCATCGACTCGGTGAAGGAGGCCCCTTTGGTCCGCCCGAAACCTGCTGGTCTTCCAGCTGAAGGAGCTGTCCACAGCCAAGTGTTGCCGACAGGCACACACCAAGGTCCAGGAGTACGTGCTGCAGGACGCACTGAGGCGAGGTGCGGCCTACACAAAGGCTCTATGGGGAAAGGTCACCCCACTTTGTATCATATGGAATGTACTAGAAGATATGTATTGTGTTTTGAATTGTAATAATGGAATCATAGTGTGTATGATCTGCATTGCTTGAATTGTGTCCTTTTACATTGAACTGTGTGTATCTTTAAATTTAATGAAATAAAGTATATTTTGAAATATATTTTAAAAATTCCAGGCAATTCAATGCAGCCACGCTGAGCTAGCAGTGATTCCAGACATCTATTGAATGCCTTGCTAGGATCCAGTGTTTTATTCAGTGGACCGGAGCCAGCAATCCCATGTGCCTTTACTGCTTCTGTGCCAATCACAGGGAGATGGCCTCATCCAGTTTTGCACTTTGAGCAGGTACCCAGGGCTTTCCTGAGTGAGGGTATCGTTCAGAGAGCTTCCCTGTAACCTTCTTTTTATTACCAAGATTAGACGTCCGGTCTGACATCATGCTATTCTTAAGAGGCTTCAGAATGGCAAACCACTAAAGTTCCTGACATCTCAGCTCAAATGATGATACACTTCCCTTCCCCTTGTTTTTGCCTCCTGTGGGAAGAGTGAATGAAGCCATAGGAAACCCAGGCAAACATTGTGAGAGCAACATTCTGCTGCTCAGTGCAGTGAGCTCCAGAACGAAGTAGAGTTTGTATACGAAGCAGGTGGGCAGGGGAGCGTCGGGGGCAGGGGGCGGAGTCAGGGACTGAGGGTGGTGTTGGGAATGTTGATGGCCGTCAGTAAATCCGGAGCAGTGGAATAAAAAATTTTGGTAAAACAGAGTCCTACTGTACAGATCATCTGAAATAAAATTAATTTGCAATGCAATAGATTATTTTTAATGATTAGCGGGTGCTGAAGGATTGGAGTCAGAGTCTGGTGTTGATCATTTACAATCCTTCACCTTGCTCAGAACGTGCAGTTGCCTCGACAAGTAACCAACAGGCGAGCAATACAGATGCTGTAGGATATGTTTTCACTCATATTCAATCGCAGGCATTCACAGTCTTCAATTGGCTTTGAATTTGGCAACTGGACAAGTCACTCCAGCACAGTGACCCAAGTGATTCACAGGGAAGCTCCTCACAAGTATAGAGTTATCATTACATTCCCGAATCTATAGAGTCCTTGACAAAGTAGGGTTGTGTAAGGGATCATGCTTGTGGACACATCTGCCATTGATAAAGCCGTGTTATTGATTCAGGTTAGGCAATTTAAAACTTGCACTTCCAACAGAGGGTCACCAGATAGTGATCAGGAGCAGGAACTCAGGCCCTTCTGAACAGACCAACTGCAGCACCCTGAACCCTGAAATCAGCTAACTGAGCAGAGACTGGCAATCAACCCTCGAAGGTTCCTAGTCTCAGCCATAGCCATCTGGCTTATCCAAGGAGATGTAATCCTTATTTATTTATTATTCGTCATTACAGCCACAAAGCTGTTAATTGTTTGTCTACACTTCCACAACTCAACACTATAATTAAGTAAAATTATTCTATAACTGAAAAAGCTAGTAATATTTTCCTAACTGCAGTAACAGTCCATGACACAGTTTGTTATAACACCATGAATTAATTTAATAAAGGGCTCGTTGTCTGAAGTCAGACCCTGAATTCACAAATTACAGAGGCCACTAATCACAGAATGAATAAAAAGCAAAATACAATCGGTGCTAGAAATCTGTTTGCAGGAAGGTTCTGCACCCAAAACATTAACTCGTCTGTTCTCTCCACAACTACTGACTGGCCTGCTGTGCGTGTCCTGCATTTTCTGTTTTTGTCCCCATCACAGAACAAGATCTACCTGATGACAGATTTTCCTGCAAATCCCAAAATCCTGCAATTGCTCGAAGAACCTGACCATTTATTCACCATCAAAGTGTGATGCGCACAATCAGCTGTCGGACGTAACACCAAGATTTTTGCACGGATTGGTGTAAATCACACTGGGCTTCACCTTGAATCTGGAAGCTGCTGTACTGTGAGATGGTCCAGGATCCAATTAGTAACAGAAAGGGGAAAGATTCCCTCTGTGAGCTCGGTGCAATGAAATCATAAACACGTTTATAAAGAAGAGGTCACGGGTTAACTGCACCGAGCGCAGAAGGAATCGTTAATCCAGGTGTCTACTGGGGGGTTGACTTATTTTGAAATAATCCTAAATCAGAATTTACCAGGGGTCAGGGCTAGGACAAGGGGAGCCTGGGATTGGTGGGGGAGGGGGGTTAGTTTGATTTGGTAGGCATTAATAACAACAACTTGCATTTATATAATGCTTTCAACCTAGGAAAATGTCCCAAGGAGAAGTGGAGAAGCAGGTGCGACAAATGAAGTGACGGCATTGACCCCACTATAATTTTAACTGTGGCCTGGGCGGGGAATCAGGGACTGTAAAAGGCCACTTAAGGCAAGTTTCTTTTTACTTTCCCTGTAGGGCCGGGAGCAGCGGGAGTTAACTTGTTGCCAGCGACCGTTCCTTTGGGTGCCAGCCTGTGCCAGCTTGCTGCCACTTCCTAGCTGACTGGCAGCATGCAGAAGAGGCCGGAGAGTTAAAATCACCCGGGCCTCATGCTGTCTGGGTCGGGATGGGCGGGGCGGGGTGGGTTTGACACTCACCGGCCTCCCGTTAGCCTGATTCCCGCTCCTGGTTAAAATCACGGCTAGTGTCACTTACAGAAATCGTGCACCAACTTAATGTAATATAATTGCTCCAGAATTAGAGAGTTTGTCTGAGGCTGGTCTCAGGGGGAGGGACAGCCAAGCTATTCGATTCAAATCAATCTTTTGGGATTGGTTAACTGTGTTTGATTGGCAGCTTTTTGCAAATTTAAAACATTTATTTAAATCTGCTTGGTCCCAGTCATTTTTTTTTTGAAGGTTTCTAATCAACCTTTTCTATTCACATAAAATAGTGACTGTAAGTCCTGAGAGCTTCCATAGATGGTGATAAAAAGAAAGGAATTTATGCCTTTGGGAAAATAACAGCAAGTTTAATGCACAGGCCGTTGTTATTAATGTGTAAATCATCCAGCAACAATGCACATGGATGTACCCGTGTACAGGGATCTACCCGTGTACCGGGATCTACCCGTGTACCGGGATCTACCCGTGTACAGGGAGCTGCAGGAGCACGTTTGGTTTCTCTTGTCTTGTTTCACCACAAACTGGTGAGTTTTTGAGGCATTGGTTCCATAATCTAGGGTCCCTGATGCCGTAACTTAACCCCTGCTACAGATAAAGGGCTAGAGATCTGTATACACTGTGCCCATTTCTCGGGGATAAAACAGGTTAAAGCGTACCAATTTAGCAGCGGAACGACCTCCGCCTGATCCGTGCAGATGTTCGTTCCACTGCTAAATTTGTGGGACCCAATTTTTGGGAATCCCAGGCGGACACAGGCGTTAAGCCCCTTGAATATGTTGATTACGGGCCTAACACCTGTCGAAAGACCCCTTGGATAAATTAGATGTCAATGAGCGGGTCAGGTCTCGGGCCTGCTCCACTCGGGACTCATCAGCGAGATTGACGTCTTCGCCCGGTCGACCAGCGCCTGCAGCTCGCCCCAAGTGCGCAGGTGAGGCCTGAGGGTCAATTTCTATCAATCCTTGGATCGGGGGCGGGCTGCTCGCTCAGCGCCGAGTCTGGGCCTGATTTCATCCCCCCTCTGTTTCAAACAGCTCGGAGGAAACACAAGAAACAAAAAGAGGGGGAGGGAAGGCAAGCTTGTCATATACAGAGGAACCAAATGAAGTATTGTGAAGATTCATGTCCCAAGTGCATTTTCGACATTAGAAAATGCTCTTTGCCACAAGAAATATTAATTTTCAGTTAAAGGGCATGAAAATATAATTGATATTGTGAATATTGTTCTATATCCATTATACTGGTACTTGAACTGTATATTGAGGGAGATATTTGAAAACTTTATAGTTCCTTTTCATAATTGCAAGCTTTATAATGTCGAATGATTAGGTACGCACTCTCTCTGATGGTAACCTGTGCACAAGCACTAATACAGGATATCCAAGCTCAGGACCGCAGGAATCGGACTCACAATGAAACCAACTCAGCCAAATAATCACTCACCTTTTATTAAACCCACTCATTGCATACGCAGCAGGAGTCAAACTATTGCATTTCTAACTATTCCATCAATACACCGGCTGTGGGGCCTAAGAGTGTATTCATGCTACAAGTTTGGTGGTGGCACCTTCAGCTTTGCACCAAAGTGGGGATCGATTTTATTTACCCTTCTGTGAAATCTTATAGCTCTTGGAAAGCCTGCAGTTAAGGACCTTATGGGAATTTAGCTTGGCCATTTTACCCTGCAGCTGGTAATTATAATTGGGGATTCAAATTTCACTGAAGAAACCAGCTGGTGAGTGAGTCAGTCTCCCAGTAACACAGCGTCATGGGGTTTATCAGCTCCTTACCTCTCCGCCTCTCTCTCCTCCTTTAAGACTCTCCTTAAAACCGACTTCTTTGACCAAGCTTTTGGTCACCTGTCCTAATATCTCATTCTTTAGCTCGGTGTCAATTTTTGTCTGATTACCCTCCTGTACACTTTGGGACATTTCCCTCCGTTAAATGCAAGTTGTTGTTCACACTGATGCACTGTCTGCCACCACTTTTAAAGGGGCCCAATGCTGTTTCAGGCAGTAGGCCCTTTTAATATACAAAGAGGGGTCCTTTGACATTTTACATAGAATTTTACAGCACAAAAATAGGCCATTCGGCCCAACAGGTCTATGCTAGATAAGTACATGAGGGAGAAAGGAACAGAAGGATCTGCTGAGTTAGATGAAGTAGGGAGGGAGGAGGCTTGTGTGGAGCATAAGCACCAGCATAGACCTGTTGGGCCGAATGGCCTATTTCTGTGCTGTAAAAACACAGTGCCCTGATTGGTACTTTCCGTACCTAGTCACTCATGAGTTGTTAATGATTACGAAAATAATATTTAAGCCAATCAGGTGCACGTGTAACATTTGGCAGTGTGACACTTTGTGGTGTGACGGGTGCAGACTTCACGGGACGTTTATATATATTAACAGACGTCCCAGGACATTGCTCAGAATAAATCAGAGGATACGCTGTTGATAATGACAGGAGCATTATGCCAAGAAATGCAGCGTGTATTATTATAGGCAGGGCAAGTGATTTCCTGCAGTATCACGTGAGACCTTCTGTGATTATCACCCACCATCACCAGTTTCTCTCGTCACCAGCAATGTTATTTTAATTAGCAGCAGCTTGTTTCTTCTTTTAAAGTGTTGATGTTCTGCCCCTGTCAGCCTGCTCAGGAGTGAAGGAAGTTCCCAGCTGGTTATTCTAACTGCTTCTGCTGTTGGCACAAACCTCGGTGATCGTCAATCTAATCCAAACTCTCATTTTAAGCGGTGCCGTTGAGCTGAGCGCTTGCTGACAGTAAGGCCAGCAGGAACCTTACCTCAGCATTACTCAGGCTGAGCGAGGCACGTCATGGGCATTTTAAAACATGCTGCCCATTAGGATTGAAGTCCTAGTTAGGGGGGAAACTATTAGGGACTTGCTGTAACTGCCCTGCATTTAGACAATTTGTACCATATCAAATCACGTGGCCTAATTATAGTCGATCTCCCTACGTCTCTTTGTTCTTCTCTCTATGGGGGTAATTTTGTCTTTGTGATAGTGTAAAACAGGCAAATCGACAGCCCCTGTTTTACCTCTTTACCCATTTTTACTTCCATTCAAGTTAATGACGTAAAATGGGCTGCTATTTCACTAGCACCCACTACCGCACAAAGTCAAAATTACCCCCTTGTCTTTAAAAGTCAGTTCAAAATCTTTGCAACAACACCTGCGGCCATCTCTGCTGACTCTTCTATTACTATTCAGCATGTGCGATCTCCTCTGAGAGGCACATTACCACGTTCAAGGCACCGGGTTGTTGCTGCTTAAAGGAAACAGATGCTAACCTCTTCACTTTCCGTGACTGGGCATAAACCTATCGTGGGCTGAGGAACCAACCACAGATCAACATGAGACACACACTCCACCATTAGATTGTTATGGAATCAGTTGTCTGGCTCTCCCAGAATGTCAGGGTAAATCTACAACCAGGAATTGGCTTCAACCACCCGATTACACAGTACCAGCCTAACAGCATGATCGGCACAAGGGTGGCTCATAAGCACCAACATTGGTCCCTCTGGCCATGTACTTCAAACCCACAGCTCAGACTTCAGTAGCTCAGTGGGTTAAATGTACCATCTGGTCTGATACCTAAACTAAGAAACTCACACGTATATAATTTTAACTGTAGGCAAAATATCTTAAGTGCTTTAAACAATAGAGATGTTCAGACTGTATTCTGCCTGCAGACAATCTGTCTGATGCATCATTTCATGACTGCCATAGCTGGAACTCTGGTTAATATCTAAGCCAGGCAATGTTTGGCTCTTTGTCTGCACTGAGTTAACTGATGTCGGTTAACATGGTAGAAAAATCCATCCTGATCCGTATCTGGGGGGGGGAGTGGGTCCGAGTGGACAACAGAGCCCTGAGATTCCACGGGGATTGTACCGACTTCCCACCATGAATTCAGCAGGAGACCGGCTGAACCCCCAAGGAAATAATCTGAGTAAAGAATTCAAAACACAGGCCAGAATGAGGCTTACTCTGAAATGGAGGAGGAAAACCGAACCATAGAGTGCATTCATTTCTTAAAAGAACAGTGTCCTCGGGAATTTTACCCCACAGCATATTAGGATATGGAGACTGAATAAGGAAGAGCAACATTAAAAAAAGAAATCTAAAAAATTGGAACTGGGTGAAGTGGTGATAAATAGTAGGTGATAATGAGAGGAAAAAAGGGCAAAACTACAGGTAAATTTATCAACAAAATAATCTGAATGAAGAATTACTAAGCAGAAAGGGCTGAACCTGCATGTCCTCTAGGTATTGTCAGAGAGAACTTCTGGTGATAAAGGAACTCAAACAGCAAATCTTTGCTAAGTTTTTCTGTACCCTCTGGTTAACCCTCTGATTGAGGTTCCTTTCAGCAGTCAGCTCGAGATTTGCTTCAATTCCATTAACTCCCCCCAAAACATCTGTGAAGACTCGGGCAAATCAGTCAATAGCAACTGCAGACCGAGATCCCAGAAACTCTCAGGTTTACTCCCAGACCATTCAACATTTATAGCCCCAGTAAAAAGGGGCACTTCCTTTAACAACAATCGGGAGTAAATGTGCAGCCTGATACCAGGGCTGAATTAATGCAGATATCTGGCCCAATAATCTCACTGATAGAATCATAGAAAGTTACAGCATAGAAGGAAGCCATTCGGCCCATCGTGTCCACACCAGCCGAAAAAGAGCTATCCGGCTTAATCCCACTTTCCAGCACTTGGTCCGTAGCCCTGTAGGTTACAGCACTTCAAATGCACATCCAGGTACTTTTTTAAATGAGTTGAGGGTTTCTGCCTCTCCCACCCTTTCAGGCAGTGAGTTCCAGACCCCCACCACCCTCTGGGTGAAAAATATTCTCTTCAGCTCCCCTCTAATCCTTCTACTAATTACTTTAAATCTATGCCCCCTGGTCACTGACCCCTCTGCTAAGGGAAATAGGTCCTTCCTATCCACTCTATCTAGTCCCGTTATAATTTTATATACCGCAATTAAATCTCCCCTCAACCTCCTTTGTTCCAAAGAAAACAACCTCAGTCTATCCAATCTTTTCTCATAGCTAAAATTCTCCAGTCCTGGCAACATCCTCGTAAATCTCCTTTGTATCCTCTCCAGTGCAATCACATCTTTCCTGTAATGTGGTGACCAGAACTGTACTCAAGCTGTGGCCTAGTGTTTTATACAGTTCTAGCATAACCTCCCTGCTCTTATAGTCTATGCCTCGGTTAATAAAGGAAAGGATCCCGTAGGCCTCTGTGAAGTCCCCTGCGATGTTTTTCTACATTAAAGGTGCTATATAAGTGTGAGCCAATCCATTCACTGTATGATGTGCAATACCTTAATTAATATGATGTGGGAGTTTCAAGTAGCACATGTTGACTTGCACAAATACATCTGTTGGAAGTGCCTCGAACTGAAGTACTTGAGCTCAAGATCTCAGATCTGGAGGCAGAGTTGGAGATAATCCAACACATTAAGGAAGGAGAGAGGTGTTTGGAGCAAGAGTTTCAGAGGGTAATCACCCCACTGAGAGATAGGGAGCTGCCCAATGGTGGAGGAAGGAGTGCGGACTGTTCACACATTCAGCAAAGTGAGGGGCGACCGGCTAGAGTGGGAACGCCCAAAAAAACTAGCCTCTGTGACAAGTTTGAAGTGCTGATGACCTGTGGGAAGGACGAGGACTCTGGGCAGGACCATCAGATGGATTACAGTGGCAAAAAAAAACATGAGCTGCTTCATAGTGGGGGGAGATTAGCAAATGAGTTAAGATGCAGTAGTAAGAGGAGACTCGATAGTTAGAATTGTAGAACATATACGGCATATACAGAAGGAGGCGATACGTCCTACCATGTCCGCGCCGGCCGGAAATGAGCCACCCAGCCTAATCCCACTTTCCAGCACTTGGTCCGTAAACTTGTAGGTCACGGCACTTCAGGTACACATCCAGGTACTTTTTAAATGAGTTGAGGGTTTCTGCCTCTATCACCATTTCAGGCAGTGAGTTCCAGACCCCCACCACCCTATGGTGAAAAATAATTTCCTCAGCTCCCCTCTAATCCTTCTGCCAATCACTTTAAATCTATGCCCCCTGGTTATTGACCTCTCTGCTAAGGGAAATAGGTCCTTCCTATCCACTATCTAGGCCCCTCATAAACTTATACACCTCAATTAAATTGCCCCACAGCCCCCTCTGTTCCAAAGAGAACAACCCCAGCCTATCCAATCTTTCCTCATAGCTAAAATTCTCCAGAGCTGGCAAGACCCTAGTCAATCTCCTCTGTACCCTCTTTAGTGCAATCGCATCCTTCCTATAATGTGGTGACCAGAACTGTACGCAGTACTCAAGCTGTGGCCTAACCTGTGTTTTATACAGTTCTAGCATAACCTCTCTGCTCTTATATTCTATGCCTCGGCTAATAAAGGGAAGTATTCCATATGCCTTCTTAACCACCTTATCTACCTGTCCTGCTACCTTCAGGGATCTGTGGACATGCACTCCAAGGTCCCTCACTTCCTCTACACCTCTCAGTATCCTCCCATTTATTGTATATTCCCTTACCTTGTTTGCCCTCCCCAAATGTATTACCTCATATTTCTCCGGATTGAATCCCATTTGCTGCTTTTCTGCCCACCTGACCAGTCCATTGATATCTTCCTGCAGTCTACAGCTTTCCTCTTCACTATCAACTACACAGACAATTTTTATATCATCTGCAAACTTCATCAAGCCCACCACATTCAAGTCCAAATCATTAACATGTACTACAAAAAGCAAGGGACCTAGTACTGAACCTTGTGGGACCCCACGAGAAACAGCCTTCCAGTCGCAAAAACACCAGTCAACAATTACCCTTTGCTTCCTGCCACTGAGACAATTTTGGATCCAACTAGCCACTTTCCCTTGGATCCCATGGGCTTTTACTTTTTTGACCAGTCTGCCATTTGGGACCTTGTCAAAAGCCTTGCTAAAATCCATGTACACTACATCAAACGCACTACCCTCATCGACCCTCAAAAAATTCAATCAAGTTAATCAGACACGACCTTCCCTTAACAAATCCATGCTGACTGTCCTTGATTAACCTGTGCCTTTCGAAATGATGATTTATGCTGTCCCTCAGAATTGATTCCAATAATTTGCCCACCACCGAGGTTAGACTGACTGGCCTGTAATTACTCGGTCTATCTCTTTCTCCCTTTTTAAACAACTGTATAACGTTAGCAGTCCTCCAATCCTCCAGCACCACACCTGTAGCCAGGGAGGATTGGAAAATGATGGTCAGAGCCTCCGCTATTTCCTCCCTTGCTTCTCTTAGCAGCCTGGGATACATTTCATCCGGGCCTGGTGATTTATCTACTTTCAAAGATGCTAAACCCCTTAATACTTCCTCTCTCACTATGTTTATCCCATCCAATATTTCACACTCCTCCTCCTCAACTACAATCTCTGCATCGTCCCCCTCTTTTGTGAAGACAGATGCAAAGTATTCATTAAGAACCATACCAACATCTTCTGCCTCCACACATAGGTTGCCATTTTGGTCTCTAATAGGCCCTACTCTTTCCTTAGTTATCCTCTTGCTCTTTATGTATTTATAAAACATTTTTGGATTTTCCTTGATTTTACTTGCCGTATTTTCTCATGCCCTCTCTTTCCTTTCCTAATTTCCTTTTTAATTTCACCCCTGCACTTTCTATACCCCTCTAGGCTTTCCGCAGTATTAAGCTCTTGGTGTCTGAAATAAGCTTCCCTTTTTTGCTGTGTCTTACCCTGTATGCCTACCCTCTTACCATCGCCGAATCCCCCACCATCAACATCCTGGGGGTCACCATTGACCAGAAACTTAACTGGACCAGCCATATAGAGAGTCACAGAGTTCTTGAGTCATAGAGTTATACAGCACGGATAGAGGCCCTTCGGCCCATCGTGTCCGCGCCGGCCATCAGCCCTGTCTACTCTAATCCCATATTCCAGCATTTGGTCCGTAGCCTTGTATGCTATGGCATTTCAAGTGCTCATCCAAATGCTTCTTGAATGTTGTGAGGGTTCCTGCCTCCACAACCCTTTCAGACAGTGAGTTCCAGACTCCAACCACCCTCTGGGTGAAAAAGTTCTTTCTCAAATCCCCTCTAAACCTCCCGCCTTTTACCTTGAATCTATGCCCCCTTGTTATAGAACCCTCAACGAAGGGAAAAAGCTCCTTAGTATCCATCCTATCTGTGCCCCTCATAATTTTGTACACCTCAATCATGTCCCCCCTCAGCCTCCTCTGCTCCAAGGAAAACAAACCCAATCTTCCCAGTCTCTCTTCATAGCTGAAGCGCTCCAGCCCTGGTAACATCCTGGTGAATCTCCTCTGCACCCTCTCCAAAGCGATCACATCCTTCCTGTAGTGTGGCGACCAGAACTGCACACAGTACTCCAGCTGTGGCTTAACCAGTGTTTTATACAGCTCCATCATAACCTCCTTGCTCTTATATTCTATGCCTCGGCTAATAAAGGCAAGTATCCCATATGCCTTCTTTACCACCTTATCTACCTGTTCCGCCGCCTTCAGGGATCTGTGAACTTGCACACCAAGATCCCTCTGACCCTCTGTCTTGCCTAGGGTCCTCCCATTCATTGTGTATTCCCTTGCCTTGTTAGTCCCTCCAAAGTGCATCACCTCGCACTTTTCCGGGTTAAATTCCATTTGCCACTGTTCCGCCCATCTGACCAACCCATCTATATCGTCCTGCAGACTGAGGCTATTCTCCTCGCTATTTACCACCCTACCAATTTTTGTATCATCAGCGAACTTACTGATCATACCTTTTCCATTCATATCCAAGTCATTAATGTAGACCACAAACAGCAAGGGACCCAGCACCGATCCCTGTGGTACCCCACTGGCCACAGGCTTCCAGTCACAAAAACAACCTTCGACCATCACCCTCTGCCTTCTGCCACTAAGCCAGTTTTGTATCCAAAGTGCCAAGGCCCCTGGATTCCATGGGCTCGTACCTTCTTGACCAGTCTCCTGTGGGGGACTTTATCGAAGGCCTTACTGAAATATAAATACTGTGGCTACAAGAGCAGGTCAGAGGCTGGGTATTCTACGGCGAGTGACTCACCTCCTGACTCCCCAAAGCCTTTCCACCATCTACAAGGCACAAGTCAGGAGTGTGATGGAATACTTTCCATTTGCCTGGATGAGTGCAGCTCCAACAACACTCAAGAAGCTCGACACCATCCAAGATAAAGCAGCCCGCTTGATTGGCACCCCATCCACCACCCTAAACATTCACTCCCTTCACCACCGGCGCACAGTGGCTGCAGTGTGTACCATCCACAGGATGCACTGCAGCAACTCACCAAGGCTTCTTCAACAGCACCTCCCAAACCCGCGACATCTACCAACTAGAAGGACAAGAGCAGCAGGCACATGGGAACAACATCACCTGCATGTTCCCCTCCAAGTCACACACCATCCCGACTTGGAAATATATCGCCGTTCCTTCATCGTCGCTGGGTCAAAATCCTGGAACTCCCTTCCTAACAGCACTGTGGGAGAACCGTCACCACACGGACTGCAGCGGTTCAAGAAGGCGGCTCACCACCACCTTCTCAAGGGCAATTAGGGATGGGCAATAAATGCCGGCCTTGCCAGCGACGCCCACATCCCATGAACGAATAAAAAAAAAATGCTCCTTGTCTACCAGGGGACTCTTGATTTGGCAGTCCCATCCTTTTTCTTTGTGGGAACATGTTTACTTTGAACCCCTTGAATGCCTCCCACTGCTCTGACACTGATTTACCTTCAAGTAGCTGTTTCCAGTCCACTTTTGCTAAATCACTTCTCAGCTTCGTAAAATTGGCCTTTCCCCAATTGAGAACTTTTACTCCTGTTCTATCTCTTTCCTTTTCCATAACTATGCTAAAACTAACTGAATTATGATCACTACAACCAAAATACTCTCCCATTGATACTCCTTCCACCTGCCCAGCTTCATTCCCCAAAACTAAATCCAGAACTGCCCCCTTTCTTATTGGGCTTGTAACAAACTGGCTAAAAAAATTCTCCTGACTGGATGTGCCAGGGGAGGTCCTAACCCACTCCCAGAGGAAAGGAGCTGTGTTAGGTCGGAGCTGGGACCGGCAGTGAGGTGTACACCTATGAGATACAGTGCAACCTTGAATGAGGAATAAGAGATGTGCCCGTGTGTGCAGGAGATCATTATGGAATTTAAAACAGCATTGCGGTCTTGGGGGGATTTTCTTGATTTTGCAAATGAGAATCCCAATATAAAGATTGAAAAGTGCTGACCTCAACTGTGTTATAACAGAATCAACTGTCTGCCACATGACTTCCAAAACTGAGAAGATGAAAGTCCCCAACTCTACTTCTACAAGTTTCACTTTGAAGAGCATCTTGCACTTTAATTACTTCAGCTGAATTCAGACCAGACTTTAATGAAACTCAAGTTACACATCAGCACAGTCACTGCTACCTACGCTCTGATCTCTCTGGGCTCAGGGTGGCTTCTAAATGAATGTTTTGCTGTGATACTTTTGATGGCTTGCAGCCATATCTGAGGAGGTTCAGTAATGCCCTTGTCCGATGCTGGGCTGATCAGTCTGTTCGTTGGATGTGCCCTTTCTTTCCAACACCATCAGCAAGCAGCAGCTTTTTGAAGGCTGTGTCCCACCATATTGCAACAGTAACAGGGCCGAGACTGGCAAATTCCAGACCCAACTGTTTTGGCTCCATATTGCCTTAAAAAAAATTAATGTGTTGTGCTGGCTTCTCAAACCGTGTCAGTCCCTTGAGCTATATCAAATGCTCTCCATAGTGCTCAGCTATTAGTTGATACTAATGCCTTTCATTTGTAAGCCGATCATGAAGGGTCCAGCACAGACTCGAGGGGCTGAATGGCCTCCTTCTATGTGAATATTTATGATTCTATAATAAGTAATCCTTAGAATTACAATGATCAGCTGTTGTCCTTAACTCTGGGAGACTGACTCGCTTGCCAGCTGGTTTCTTCAATGAAATTTGAATCTCCCAATTATAACTACCAGCTGCAGGGTAAAATGGCCTAGCTAAATTCCCATAAGGTCTTTAACTGCAGGTTTTTCATGAGCTATAAGATTTCACATAAGGGTAAAGTTTTTGGTCCTACAAGGTCTGATTTTCCCCTTTGATCTCCTGTACCACCATTTGCTCAATACAAGTTGCCAAGTCCATCAGAGCTACATTATAAGGCCTCCATTCAGTCAGCAGTGACTTTATTTCCCCTTTAATTGCGCAGCTGGAGCAAGCACAAGAGTTCGGCCTGTCCTTGTCTAAAGTAACAAACTTTATTTGAACACCAACCCGTGAACAAAATGCATCCATTTTGCTATAGCTCCACCTGGTGGCAGCAGATAGAGTCTCAATGAACAGATTTAATACAAATAATGAGAACGATACAACAAAATTTATCTCATTGCTGGTCTAAATTCTGTCCTTCTAGTTGTAGCAATGGTCCTGTGCAAGCCTCAAGAGAAAGAAAATCCTTGATGAATGAGTGTCATACCGAGTGCCACTCCAAGCAGTGGCTGCTGTGCCATAAAGGGTTCATATTCCCCCTTACTCTCTTCTTGCTGCTTCACCTCAGCAAGCAAATGTATTCATCTTTCAATGGGATCGAGTGCAGCACACAACATACTACCATTATTCTGCCAACTCGCTCCTGTTCATACCACAAGGCTCCCCGTAGCACAGATATCAGAAATGCTGATTTAAAACCCCAAAGGTGTGGCCCCATTACAGTTTTACCTCGTGGACCTACGTTATTGTAGGTTCGAAGGGTACGTCTGTTTTACACAAATGTCATCAACCATATGTGAACTGCGTAGCCTGCATCTCTAGGGAACCATCTACGAGCCATCCTTGTGGAGTCCTCCCTGAAGGGCTGGGGAACTCTCGATTGCATTGAGGTGCATGCACTCTGAACATTGCAAAAAAAAACAAGCATTAACTTGTACAATTTGTTGCAGGTGGCCATAAAGCACATGAATGTTAAGGAAGCATGCAAACTTCCTGCTGATAAAAGGGAGAGCATCGCCCACAGGTGCACGAGTGGTGACATGAGTGCAGTCAAATTGTGCTTTGGACCCTTGGAATATCTTAAAAAATTAGATCTCCCAATCCAGCTGCTGCTGCATAAAGAACTGAACTTTATGTAGCCACATGCATGTTGAAAGAGAGTGTCCATTACCTCTAACGTAACAGTCAACCCAACTGATGGCTCCTGCTGGTGCCTGGAAGAACACAGCAGCATAGAATGATGCAGTGCTCATTATTACTGCTAATGCAGTTTAGATGTCACTCCTTGATTGCAGGAGCTGACACAGGGCTTTCTGTGCATCTCTCACGAGGTACAGTCTCTGCGTGCGCTCTTCCTTGCTGAGGTCCAAGTAGCTGGTGCATACGTTTGATACGCTGCATCGGGTGGTGAAGGGTCCTAATGATCTGTCTCCTAAGCACTTGAATCTCCCAAGCTATCTTCTTGTCCTCTTCAAAAGTGTCCAGCAAGGATTGACTGCTGCTGCCCTATTCATTGGAAAACTCCTCCTTGGCTATTTCCATAAACTAGCGGCCACTCAGCTAATTCCTCAAAATCAGCCAAAAACTTTCTCAGCTTCACTTGCAGAAAATTAACACATCGTGCGAATGAAGTAAATCTTAAGGAAATTTACGATTCCTGTTAACTGCTCATTAACAACAATTCACATTAGTACAGCACCTATCACAGACAAATGCCTTTTACAGCAGTTTGGAGGACACAGAATCAGGTGTTAGGCGAGACATTAAGGGAGGTTGAAGAGGCATCGAGTAGGTTTTTGAAAGTGGCGAAGAGGTGCCTAGGCAGAGGATTTAGGAGGAGTCCTAGAATGAAATGGCAGAGTGCCTGAAGACCCTGCCACCGACAATGGAACAAAGGGAGTGGCAGAGACACAGCAAACCAGAGTCACAAGGTCAGAGGCTATGGGCAGAATTTTCACTTCGAGCCAGGATGCGAGCGAGCGAGCGAGCCGGCGGGGGGGATGCTTAAGTTGGTGGGTCGTGTTAATGAGGCCAATAATTTTACTTCCTGATTAGTGGGCTGGCTGGTTGTCGGGCAGGAAGACCTGCGGCACCCGGGGATCGGAGGGAGGGAGGGAGGGAGGGAGGGAGGAAGGGATCTTGGGCCTGGGAGGCGATCAGGAGGCCGGAGAGGAGTTCAGAGGTTGCTGGAGGTCAGGTGAAGAGTTGGAGGTAGGGAGGGGGGGAAGGGGGGGGGAGGGGGGGGGGAGGGGGGGAAGGGGGGGGAGGCAGGGATGTCGGCCAATCGTGGGGGTCCTGTCGGCCAGGTGAGCTTGTTGGTCCTGGATGAAGCACACCTGCTGCTCCGGGCCCATAAGCAGTGCAATAAAGGCCCTCACTCACCTCATGGACCCGGCCCTTCCCACCTGCTTTCACCTGACGTGAATCGGAAGCAATGGAAACCCAAACAGGTACGGTTAAATTCATTTTAATTTTCCAATACACAAAATATTAAGTACCTCAAGTATCTCAAGAGGTACATTGCCCCTTTCAAATATCGGCCCGCTGACTTTAACGGGGGCAGGACTTCCGGGTGTCTGCTGTCCACACGCATCGAAACCTGCCTGGGTCAAACCCAGCAGTGGGCGAGTTGGAGCCAGGATGCGGTCCTGCTCCAAAAAGCTGTTATTTTACCTCCCATCCACCCCCAACCCACCCATTCTTGGGGGTTAAATTTACCCCTCCGTGCTGTGACATAGGGATGAAGAAGATTGCAGAAGTAGGGTGAGTGAAGTCATGCAAAGATCTAAAACTGAGAACAAGGAATTCGAAGTCAATGCGCTGGGAGATGGAGGGGACAGGGTCCTGGGTGAGCAGGACGTAGGGCTAGGTACAGTAATAGCAGCAGAGTTCTGGATGCGTTGCAATTTATATAGATTGGAGCTTGGGACAGTGGTGAGGAGAGGGTTGGAAGTCGCCTTGAGGTAAAGGAATGGATGACGATTTCAGCAGTGGTGGGAATGAGGTAGGAACAAAGGTGAGTGAAGTTACAGGGTGGAGTTGGTCATGGTGATGGAACAGATTTATACCTTGAAGCTCAGCTCAGGGTTAAATAACGGGTTACGGTTGCACACAATAGGGTACAGCCTGATCGAGCAGCTGGGAATCTAAATGTAATTGAAGCTTGTAACTGGAAACTAAACAGGACAGCTACCATCTTGCTGGAGAAAGTTCGGACTCACCCATAACTTTGTGTACAACAGGCGGTCAGACAGCACGGCCTCAGTGGTGGAGTTGATGGTGGTGATGAAGAAATCACTACCATGTGCGTGACAATCGACCACATCCTTACAAAAATACTCACTGGAGGGCAGCAAGTAGTTTAGGAAAAAGAGGTGGGCTGCTGAAGGAGGGGTGGGAGGAGCAGCCTTTGGGGAGATGTGCTGAATACATTTTTTTTTTATTCGTTCACGGGATGTGGGTGTCGCTGGCGAGGCCAGCATTTATTGCCCATTCCTAATTGCCCTTGAGAAGGTGGTGGTGAGCCGCCTTCTTGAACCGCTGCAGTCCGTGTGGTGACGGTTCTCCCACAGTGCTGTTAGGAAGGGAGTTCCAGGATTTTGACCCAGCGACAATGAAGGAACGGCGATATATTTCCAAGTCGGGATGGTGTGTGACTTGGAGGGTAACGTGCAGGTGGTGTTGTTCCCATGTGCCTGCTGCTCTTGTCCTTCTAGGTGGTAGAGGTCGCGGGTTTGGGAGGTGCTGTTGAAGAAGCCTTGGCGAGTTGCTGCAATGCATCCTGTGGATGGTACACACTGCAGCCACAGTGCGCCGATGGTGAAGGGAGTGAATGTTTAGGGTGGTGGATGGGGTGCTAATCAAGCGGGCTGCTTTATCTTGGATGGTGTCGAGCTTCTTGAGTGTTGTTGGAGCTGCACTCATCCAAGCAAGTGGAGAGAATTTCATCACACTCCTGACTTGTGCCTTGTAGATGGTGGAAAGGCTTTGGGGAGTCAGGAGGTGAGTCACTCGCCGCAGAATACCCAGCCTCTGACCTGCTCTCGTAGCCACAGTATTTATATGGCTGGTCCAGTTAAGTTTCTGGTCAATGGTGACCCCCAGGATGTTGATGGTAGGGGATTCGGTGATGGTAATGCCGTTGAATGACAAGGGGAGGTGGTTAGACTCTCTCTTGTTGGAGATGGTCATTGCCTGGCACTTATCTGGCGCGAATGTTACTTGCCACTTATCAGCCCAAGCCTGGATGTTGTCCAGGTCTTGCTGCATGCGGGCTCGGACTGCTTCATTATTTGAGGGGTTGCGAATGGAACTGAACACTGTGCAGTCATCAGCGAACATCCCCATTTCTGACCTTATGATGGAGGGAAGGTCATTGATGAAGCAGCTGAAGATGGTTGGGCCTAGGACACTGCCCTGAGGAACTCCTGCAGCAATGTCCTGGGGCTGAGATGATTGGCCTCCAACAACCACTACCATCTTCCTTTGTGCTAAGTATGACTCCAGCCACTGGAGAGTTTTCCCCCTGATTCCCATTGACTTCAATTTTACTAGGGCTCCTTGGTGCCACACTCGGTCAAATGCTGCCTTGATGTCAAGGGCAGTCACTCTCAACTCACCTCTGGAATTCAGCTCTTTTGTCCATGTTTGGACCAAGGCTGTAATGAGGTCTGGAGCGAGTGGTCCTGGCGGAACCCAAACTGAGCATCGGTGAGCAGGTTATTGGTGAGTAAGTGCCGCTTGATAGCACTGTCGACGACACCTTCCATCACTTTGCTGATGATTGAGAGTAGACTGATGGGGCGGTAATTGGCCAGATTGGATTTGTCCTGCTTTTTGTGGACAGGACATACCTGGGCAATTTTCCACATTGTCGGGTAGATGCCAGTGTTGTAGCTGTACTGGAACAGCTTGGCTAGAGGCGTAGCTAGTTCTGGAGCACAAGTCTTCAGCACTACAGCTGGGATGTTGTCGGGGCTCATAGCCTTTGCTGTATCCAGTGCACTCAGCCGTTTCTTGATATCACATGGAGTGAATCGAATTGGCCGAAGACTGGCTTCCGTGATGGTGGGGATATCGGGAGGAGGCTGAGATGGATCATCCACTCGGCACTTCTGGCTGAAGATGGTTGATAACGCTTCAGCCTTGCCTTTTGCACTCACGTGCTGGACTCCGCCATCATTGAGGATGGGGATGTTTGCAAAGCCTCCTCCTCCAGTTAGTTGTTTAATTGTCCACCACCATTCACGACTGGATGTGGCAGGACTGCAGAGCTTTGATCTGATCCGTTGGTTGTGGAATCGCTTAGCTCTGTCTATAGCATGTTGCTTCCGCTATTTAGCATGCATGTAGTCCTGAGTTGTAGCTTCACCAGGTTGGCACCTCATTTTTCGGTACGCCTGGTGCTGCACCTGGCATGCTCTTCTACACTCCTCATTGAACCAGGGTGGATCCCCTGGCTTGTTGGTAATGGTAGAGTGAGGAATATGCTGGGCCATGAGGTTACAGATTGTGCTGGAATACAATTCTGCTGCTGCTGATGGCCCACAGCGCCTCATGGATGCCCAGTTTTGAGCTGCTCGATCTGTTCTGAATCTGTCCCATTTAGCACGGTGGTAGTGCCACACAACACGTTGGATGTTGTCCTCAGTGCGAAGACTGGACTTCATCTCCACGAGGACTGTGCGGTGGTCACTCCTACCAATACTGTCATGGACAGATGCATTTGCGACAGGTAGATTGGTGAGGACGAGGTCAAGTAAGTTTTTCCCTCGTGTTGGTTTGCTCACCACCTGCCGCAGGCCCAGCCTAGCAGCTATGTCCTTCAGGATTCGGCCAGCTCGGTCAGTAGTGGTGCTACCGAGCCACTCTTGGTGATGGACATTGAAGTCCCCCACCCAGAGTACATTTTGTGCCCTTGCTACCCTCAGTGCTTCCTCCAAGTGGTGCTCAACATGGAGGAGGACTGATTCATCAGCTGAGGGAGGACAGTAGGTGGTAATCAGCAGGAGGTTTCCTTGCCCATGTTTGACCTGATGCCATGAGATTTCATGGGGTCCAGAGTCAATGTTGAAGACAGGTAGGAATGGAAGCATGGTAGTGACTGCTCCATTAATAGGGTCAATTGTCCAACCAGCAAGAAGCGATTCTCACAGTGAGTGGTGCTGGGAAATCTTGATTTTATTTTCATTTAAATGAGTGGATGAAAAGTCTCGTGCTGCAGGCCAGGATTACCCTCCCAGCGCTCCCTGTAATTGCCGCTCCTTCCAGGGAGTGCTCGCTGGGAGCATCGGCTCCGATGACTGCACCTTAACGCGCAGTGAAGGTACCTGCCGGTTCTAATGCACAGGGAGCACAACCACTGCAGTTTAAAGCTGCTCGTCCCATCACAAAACATATGAGGAGATACTTCCGGGTTTGTCTTTTCTCTGATGCTGAAAGCGAATTGTCAGAATACAGGACTTCAGGTAGGCAGCAATAAATGGAGCTTTTAGCAGCACACTCCTTTGCAGAGATTGACACTGATATTGAAAAGCCAGCTTAAGCTACGCACTGTGGAGAAATAGTTTGTCACATGTTACCGTGTGATCAATCCGAACATCAATATCAACACAGAAGGGCTGCAGCGCATTGCAGGTTACACTGTATGAATTGAATTGCTCTAGCACCTACATACAGCAACAATCACTCACCTTATGCTCAGTGTTCGTACAAACACGCCAGTTCACTGACAAAGAGAGGAATGGAACAGCATCAGAGCGGGGGAAAAGGGGGGGGCAGGGCGACAGACAGAGCCCCGGGGGGTGGGGGGGGGGGGCAGGGCGACAGACGGGAGCCCCGGGGGGTGGGGGGGGGGCAGGGCGACAGACAGAGCCCCGGGGGGCGAGGGGGGGGCAGGGTGACAGATGGAGCCCCCGGGGGCGAGGGGGGGGCAGGGTGACAGATGGAGCCCCCAGGGGCGAGGGGGGGGCAGGGTGACAGATGGAGCCCCCGGGGGCGAGGGGGGAGCAGGGCGACAGACGGGAGCCCCGGGGGGGGCGAGGGGGGAGCAGGGCGACAGACGGAGCCCCGGGGGGGGGCGAGGGGGAGCAGGGCGACAGACGGGAGCCCCGGGGGGGGCGAGGGGGGCAGAGCGACAGACGGAGCCCCGGGGGGCGAGGGGGAGCAGGGCGACAGACGGAGCCCCGGGGGGCGAGGGGGGAGCAGGGCGACAGACGGGAGCCCCGGGGGGCGAGGGGGGGGCAGGGCGACAGACGGAGCCCCGGGGGGCGAGGGGGGAGCAGGGCGACAGACGGAGCCCCGGGGGGGGCGAGGGGGAGCAGGGCGACAGACGGGAGCCCCGGGGGGGGCGAGGGGGGAGCAGGGCGACAGACGGGAGCCCCGGGGGGGGCGAGGGGGGGCAGAGTGACAGACGGAGCCCGGGGTTCATATTGTGCCGCACCAAGGAATAAAGTCCAGGAAAATCCAAGCTGGAACCCTGGCCTGCACCGAGATAGCTCAGGCAAGGTAACAGCGACCCTGGGCTCGCACCTCTCGATTGCTATCCAGTAACTACTACTACAAACTGAGTGTCTGTACGTACATCAGGTGAGGTCAGGATAACATTGGCCATTTGCCCCTAGAGTTAAATAGCCAGCTGATATATCCCCCCCTGCCTCCCCTGGGAGGAGGGGGGCATGACTGTGAAGGGAGGTCTTTCACCCAACATAAAAGGAGGAAACTTGAAAATCAAACAACTCATTTTTGAGAGTTTTTTTTAAAGTATCCAATTCACCACCATTTGGAGTGGGCATTTACCGCCACACTATAAGGAGCGATCAGCACTTGTTGGATTGGTTATTGACCATTAGTTGAAACAAATCCAAATTTCTGATAAAAGCAGAGAGGGTGAGGCTGGTTATAAATCCATTGCTTTAACAAAAGCGGGGGCCGAATCCACCTCCACATGCTAAATATTTTAAAAACAGCAAGTTCTAACATAAGCCTGTGGTGTGAGATATGAAAACGGGCCTGACACAGGCCCCATGTGGATTTAAAAAGCATATATTCAATATATAAATCAAAACTATCGCAGGATTTCTTCATTTGACTTTGAAAATTATTCTATCTAAAATATTGAAACAATCAGATTTTGAAATGCAAAACAAAGGCTGATTTATCGATATAAAAAGTGAAAAAAATAGCAATACTGGAGAGTCCGTCCACCGATTAAAGCACAGATTTCCTTTCAATTGAGGTCAGAATGTCAAAAATATGAGCCACATTTATTGTCCCTGTTACTCATCATCAATTATCACAATCAAGGCAGGATCCTTTCTCGTCCTGTATCACGTAAGATCAGGGACACCATCTACCGTTATCGTTTTACATTTGTCTGCTTGCAATTATAAAGAGTCATTTTCTTGAAATAAATCTTTGGAAAATATGCAGCCCCTGTAAAGTAAGAAGTAATCTTGAGAACACAAAGCATACACGTTGTTGATATATGAGTGACAGCAGTATTTACACTGAAGAGTGCTCTTTTCCAATGCCCTCCCTCTCCTGTCGTCTACTTTTAGTGACTAGGTCACAGAGCAGCCCAGTTTGAAGTGTAGCTAGTTCAGAAGCCTCCCACTGCCCTCTGCAAGAGTGAAAGCTCACTTCACCTCAGGCTACCAATTCTACACCTTCCCCCAAGGAAGGAGGCTCGGACGGAACTGCAGCACTGACATTAAAACAGTACTGCTACTGTCCCACAAAATGCACATGCACGCATACACACGCAATCACTTGCACACACACATACACATTCTCACATGCAAACATATGCACACACACACACATGTGCACATGCACTTGCACACACTCACATACACACATACTTGCCCACACATGTTCAGACGCACACTCTTGTTATGGCACTCGTCTTCCCTTGAAAAAGCTAAACCGAAAAGAGAGCATTTCTTATTTGTGAGTGGCAATTTATCCATAAATTCAGCATTTTCACTGCAATCACTTGGGGAAACAAGACAAGGATAGCAGGATGACAAATTCATTTATTATCCAAATTCATCTCTTCCGTGCCTAGTGGCAAATATGGCAACCCACCTTTTTCCACTGCTTTTGCACCAACAGAAGGAGCTCTGGGTTGTTTCCGTAACAAAGTCCCTTTTTATGTGGACAGGTCATTGACCTGACTCATAACCCCCACCAGGAGAACCGGCCAGATGGGGTGGGGGTTCCCCATTCACTCCCAACGAGTACCTCGCTGGGTGTTTTTTTTAATTCATTGTTGGAACGTGGGTGTCGCTGGTAATGTCGGCATTTATTGCCCATCCCTAGTTGCCCTCGAGAAGATGGTGATGGGCCTTCTTCTTGAATCGCTGCAGTCCGTGTGGTGAAGGTTCTCCCATAGTGCTGTTAAGTAGGGAATTCCAGGATTTTGACCCAGCGACGATGAAGGAACAGCCGATATATGTCCAAGTTGGGATGGTGTGTGACTCGGAGGTGGTGGTGTTCCCATGCACCTGCTGCCCTTGTCCTTCTCGGTGGTGCAGGGTTTGAAAGGTGCTGCCGGTCCAGTATTCAAAGGTCAGGCCTCTAATTCCATGCTCACTGTGGTTACTATGTGGGGCGGGGGGGAGGGGGAAACTCCACTCCCAGCGGATGCGAGCATCCCACTGGATCTCAACCCAGTATTCAGAGACCGGAACTCTCGTCTCCACTCACCGGGACAGTCTGGAGTGGGGCTCAAACCAATAACTTTCTGCTAACATTAAGCCAAGGTTCACTCCATTATAGAGATTACTTCTATACAAATGGCGGAACGTCATCTTTTAAAATCTCAGCACAAATTAAGGTTCGTACAAGTGCTCTTGCTGACCAGTACAATAAGGTACTTGATAGAATTACATAGAAAATACACCACAGAAACAGATCATTCGGGCCAACCAGAAAGCATCTGGAACACTCGGTGTGGACTACAAAAGATAGCTTCCACCCCTCGAACTATTGAGTCTCCTCTTACTACTGCATCTTAACTCATTTGCTAATCTCCCCCCACTATGAACCAGCTCATGTTTTTTTTGCCACTGTAATCCATCTGATGGTCCTGCCCAGAGTCCTCGTCCTTCCCACAGGACATCAGCACTTCAAACTTGTCACAGAGGCTAGTTTTTTTGGGCGTTCCCACTCTAGCCGGTCACCCCTCATTGCTGTAAAAAATCGCATAGACCTCCTCAGGAGACTAACACGGGACGCAACCAACAGAGTACCCTTTGTCGTCCAGTACTTCCCCGGAGCGGAGAAACTACGCCATGTTCTCCGCAGCCTTCAACATGTCATCAATGAGGACAAACACCTCGCTATGGCCATCCCCACACCTCCACTACTCGCCTTTAAACAGCCACCCAACCTCAAACAGACCATCGTTCGCAGCAAATTACCCAGCTTTCAAGAGAACAGCGTCCACGACACCACACAACCCTGCCACGGTAACCTCTGCAAGTCATGCCAGATCATCGACACAGATACCACCATCACACGAGAGGACACCACCCACCAGGTGCATGGTTCATACTCCTGTGACTCGGCCAACGTTGTCTACCTCATACGTTGCAGGAAAGGATGCCCCGGAGCATGGTACATTGGCGAGACCATGCAGACGCTGCGACAACGGATGAACGGACACCGCGCAACAATCGCCAAACAGGAGGGTTCCCTCCCAGTCGGGGAACACTTCAGCAGTCATGGACATTCATCCACCGACCTGCGGGTAAGCGTACTCCAAGGCGGCCTTCGAGACACACGACAACGCAAAATCGTCGAGCAGAAATTGATAGCCAAGTTCCGCACCCATGAGGACGGCCTCAACCGGGATCTTGGGTTCATGTCACGCTACACGTTACCCCACCAGCAAACAAATGTTATCTGTTTTTAAGAAAACGGGTCAGTTGCTGTCTTTTCTATGTTTCTACCTCTCTATCTCGGTTTTTTTTTTGTTTGTTGTTTTTTTTTGGTGATTTGTATATTCTGTGAGACCTGGCAGGTAACACCTGTCTGTCTGCACACTGATTGCCTTGGCAACGGGCAGTTGAAAAAACTGTCTGTACTCACCAAGCATTGTTCTGTGAATTATAAATGCGATTTCATCTCGAGGATTTCATTTTCACATCGTTCACCTGAGGAAGGAGGAAGCCTCCGAAAGCTTGTGAATTTAAAATAAAATTGCTGGACTATAACTTGGTGTTGTAAAATTGTTTACAATTGTCAACCCCAGTCCATCACCGGCATCTCCACATCATGCTTATTTGTGTTATGTGTAAATTTGAGCTGAATAAGAACTTAAGAATTTCTGGAAACAGGAGTGAGCCAATAGTTCCACCAGGTCTGTGTGTTTTTGGTGCTCATCAAGGTGAGGGATATTAGTGCTGGGGAATGCAACACTTTCCATTTTAGGCATCCATTGTCAGCAGGTCAGATATAGCACAGCCAGATTCAGAGTAAAGCTCCCCCCTACCCTGCCCCAACTTCAAGAGCACCTCCCAGTGTAGCATTATATCCTTCTCCCACACCAGCTCAGAGTGACGTTGCTAATTAGTGCTAAATCAGGGCCAGTTATGCACAGTTAGGCCCATGCCCATTGGGGACTGGATTGAGGCTGCCCAAGCTCACAGGACCCCCACCAGTCTGGGCTGGATTTGAACCCAGGTCCCACTAGTGAAAAGCCAGTATATAAACCAATTGCCTGGACTTTCTTGATAGATCTCAACCCTGGTAAGAGGCATCACTTCTGCACTATTTGTACGTCCCATCTGATCCTGGTTCTCTTCGGGCCGACAAACCCATGTTCCAATGCTGTTCACATGGAACCCTTCTCCTCTTCGGCCTTCAAAGTTCTCGTTTGAATATTTGCTACCACCACCTGTTCAGATGGATCAGACTAATGGAAGTCCAAATTCTTCAAAAATTGTTTGTGTACAGAAATCAGACCTTTTTTAAAAAAAATTTTGGGCCCCTGAAGTATGTATCTATGCTCTCTTCAGCTGAGCTAGGACATGAGCTGACCCTCCAGTTAGCTCTTGCCTTTGCCTTCTTTGCCACCTCCAACTGCACCTGCTCACGTGCTCGGTGAATTCCCCAATGCAGTCCCTCAAACTCTCGATCTAAGTCACACGGGGTGCCCATTTCTGTGCAAGTGCTTGGAATGGTAAGAGCAAGTGACGGTACATGATTATCAAGGCTTTCACCTTCACTCAGCTGGCATTGGCATCCGAGTCTTCTGATGGAGCTAGAAAAAAGCAAGGAGGACAAGGATTAGGAGGTAGTATCGACGGCAGCACTATATCTGCCAGGTTATCATGTTGAAGAGATGCATGAGGGTTGAGTGAAGGGGTTAAGCAGGAAGATATAATTGGTGCAGAAACCCTGCTGAGAGAGACTACAACTCCAGCTTTGCCTTCTCTAAAGCCACTGTTGTGTCTCATCTCAAGATGCCAATGATGACCTCTTCCAAAAGGGTCAGCGTTTGTATAGTGGCAGGACCACTCCCCGTGCGGATTGTCTCACTCCAGTTGTTGACAACTTCCACCGCTGGAGAATGGAAGAGGGTAAATATTTGCCCGGGGCAAGGGCTTTCAACCCTTACCATTCATGAGCCAGCTTACCATAATGTTCATGGATTTTTGTAAACAATTTTACAACACCAAGTTATAGTCCAACAATTTTTATTTGAAATCTACAAGCTTTCGGAGGCTTCCTCCTTCCTCAGGTAAACGGTTTCTCTCTATCTACCCTATCAAATCCACCTTAAAATTAGAGCGAGGCCATTCAGGGGTGAAATCAGGAAGCATTTCTTCACACAAAGGGGAGTGGAAATCTGGAACTCACTCCCCAAAAAGTTGTTGAGGCTGGGGGTCAATTGAAAATTTCAAAACTGAAATTAATATGTTCTTGTTAGGCAAGGGTATCAAGGGTTCCGGAACCAAGGTGGGTAGATGGAGTTACGATACAGGCCAGCCATGATCTAATTGAATGGCGGAACAGGCTCGAGCATGCTGAATGAATTATTCCCTGCTGACTTACAGACAACCATGAGAAGCAGAAAATGGATGGATAGAGTGTCCACTGGAGAAAGAAGGGTCATGAGGGGCCAAGCAGGCAGAAAGCGAAAGAGATGTGGATAGAAGTCTTACCTTGGTATTCCTGCTGAGATCGTTACATTTCTTTCTGCACTGCAGCCAAGTCCTGGTGTTAATGCTGTTTGCATTGACGTGCTGTTGCACCTCTCGCCAAGCCAGTTCACCAACTCGCCTTGCAACCCACTGACTATCCAAGAAGAGGACTTCTCCCCTCTCACAAACTTGCTCCACCAGCATCCCCAAAACTGGATCAGAAAACTTCGGGTCGCTGCTGGAACTCTTCTTTCCCCCAATCATTTTCCTGAGGCTCCAGAATGTCCCCATCCCCTACACTTTGGCCAGAAAGAATACACATCCCCTTTAAGCTGCTAAAGGCCCTTTAGAACCTATAGCATCAGCTGATTTCTTTCCCCCCTTATTAGGGAGCTGCCCATATTGATTGCCTTTTGCGGCAGTAGATTGCCTGCCTCGTGCTATGGGGTGACCGAGAATATCAGGTGGGTCGTGGGGTCGACACCTCCTCCCAACTCAATGGGCAGCTGTTAATTACACTTGCCCACCTCCCTCCCATTCTATACTGGGAAACCAAGATCAGCCCCAGTGGAAAGCAGAAAGCGCAAATTGGAGAAAAACTGAAAGTGCTGTGAATATGAAGCAGGTCAGTGAGCATCTGGACAAACATTCCTCTTTCTTTGAAAACTTGGCAGACCCTCTGTGTATTTCCAGCATACTCTGTTTTTATTGTAACGTATTGCGAACATTTGAATTTACAGGAGCAGAAAGGGCCTTCGAGCTCCACCTGGCCAATCCCATAACTCACAGAAATCCCATTCTGCGACTATGCCCTGTCTCCTATAATCTTAATCACTTCCTTCGCCAAAAATGATCCAACTACCTTTTCATTTTGATGACGCTATCCATCGCCACCGTCTCCCTGGAAAGTCTGTTCCACATGTTCACCACCCTCTGTGTGGAGCAGTTTAATCTAAATTGTCTGTTTCCCTTCTGACCTAAACTCCCTGCCCTGGTTACAGAGTTTGTGAATACATCAAACTATTTATCATTGTTCAGTTTAACTATACCCCTTAGAATCTTGAGTACTCCAATACTGCCCGAGCCATCTCTCCCCAGTGTAAATAGTCTCATCGATCAGATGCCTAGTTGCTGTTATCAGTTTCGCTGCTTGTGGATGAACCCCAGGTTATCCCACTGGAGTGGGGTGTTCAGAATCACACACAGTTCTCAAGGTCTAGCTGAACCAGTGTTCTGTACAAAGTCACCATTATCCTGGGGCTGTTTCCACCTCACAATTTATTCACTTTTTAGACAAAATGGATGTCTCTTCCAAATCTTACGTTTATTTTCCTCCACAGCAGCAATTACAGCGTCTGCCCTGGCTCAGTGGTTGCACTCTCACATTAGAGTCAGAAGAGACTTGAGTGCATTATCTAGGCTGACATCACAGTGCAGTGCTGAGGGAGCGCTGCACTGTCGGAGGGTCAGTGCTGAGGGAGCGCTGCACTGTCGGAGGGTCAGTGCTGAGGGAGCGCTGCACTGTCGGAGGGTCAGTGCTGAGGGAGCGCTGCACTGTCGGAGGGTCAGTGCTGAGGGAGCGCTGCACTGTCGGAGGGTCAGTGCTGAGGGAGCGCTGCACTGTCGGAGGCGCTGGGGTCGATTTTAACCCGTTGCAGATTTCGGTCTGGAGGTGGGGTGGGGGGAGGGCAGATGCTAGCAGGCAAAGACCAGGTGGCTATTATTTGCCTGCCGGCTACCAGTTGAGTGGTGGGAAAGGGGGAGGGGCTGGCAGGCGGGAAAGGGGAGGGGCTGGCAGGCGGGAAGGGGAGGGGCTGGCAGGCGGGAAAGGGAGGGGCTGGCAGGCCGGACGGGGGAGGGGCTGGCAGGCCGGACGGGGGAGGGGCTGGCAGGCCGGACGGGGGAGGGGCTGGCAGGCCGGACGGGGGAGGGGCTGGCAGGCCGGACGGGGGAGGGGCTGGCAGGCCGGACGGGGGAGGGGCTGGCAGGCCGGACGGGGGAGGGGCTGGCAGGCCGGACGGGGGAGGGGCTGGCAGGCCGGACGGGGGAGGGGCTGGCAGGCCGGACGGGGGAGGGGCTGGCAGGCCGGACGGGGGAGGGGCTGGCAGGCCGGACGGGGGAGGGGCTGGCAGGCCGGACGGGGGAGGGGCTGGCAGGCCGGACGGGGGAGGGGCTGGCAGGCCGGACGGGGGAGGGGCTGGCAGGCCGGACGGGGGAGGGTGAGGCTGCGACTTTCTTTGAGAGGCCCACAAGAGCACTCCTTCCCCTCCTGGCCCCACAAAAGGAAAGTTTTAGACTTAGCAGTAGGGCATTTTCCACCTGTCGACCTGCTTCTGCCATGGTGCTCGGTCCCAGTTTAAATACCATCGGGTCCTATTGTCCTATAACAGGACCCTGATTTGCATTAATTTATGATGCTCTTGCCTGCTTTAGGTGGCTGCCTCATCCGCCTGCAGGATAATATTGTAAACGGCCGGGATCCGAGTGGGTAAGTAACTTGCTCGTTCTAACGGCCCTCCCTCGGATTCCACCGTGCGTGTACGGTAAAAATCGACCCCACTCTCTTTCAGATGAGATGTTAAACCAAGCCCCCATCTGCCTGCTGAGATGGATGTAAAATATCCCACGGCACTATGCAAAGAGCAGGGGGTTCGGCCCACGTCCTGGCTAACATATAACCTTCAACACCACCAAAAACAGTTCAACTTGTCATTTATCTTATTACTGTTTGTGGGATCTTGCTGTGCACAAATTGCTGCCCCGTTTCATACAGTATAACAGTGACCACTTTTCAAAACATACTTCACTGGCTGTGAAATGCTTTGAGATGTCCTAAGGGTGTGAAAGACGTAATATAAATGTTTGTTCTGTCTTTCATTAAATTCAGTCTTGTCATTGGTCATATAACACTGTCTCAGACATACCACGGCCCGTATAACACTGCCTCAGACATACTACAGCCCGTATAACACTGCCTCAGACATACTACGGCCTGTACAACACTGCCTTAGTGACACCATAGCCTGTATAACACTGCCTCAGACATTCCACGGCCTGTATAACACTGCCTCAGATATACCACGGCCCGTATAACACTGCCTCAGATATACCACGGCCCGTATAACACTGCCTCAGATATACCACGGCCCGTATAACACTGCCTCAGACATACCACGGCCTGTACAACACTGCCTCAGACATACTACGGCCTGTAAAACACTGCCTTAGTGACACCATAGCCTGTATAACACTGCCTCAGTCATGCCTGTACTACTTATCGGAAGAAAGTTAAAGCTGGAACCAATGATCTGACACTAGAGTCACAACTCTTAATCTTCATCCTGCAAAATGTGTAACAAACATCTGGGAATTCAGATAGATTTAAAATTAATGATCTTTACATCTTAAACGTAGTAATTTTAAAATACGATAGGCTCGAGTCTGGAATCACATTACTGAATTTTATAAAGCCCTTGGTATTAACCTACTTGTGGCCCAGTTCGTGTGCGATGGTAAATGCCAGGTTCAGCCCATTGTCTTCAGCAAGCACACACTTACGCTTCATACTGCATACGCCTCCAAGGTACGCGATCCCTGTGGGGGAAATCGCAAAATGGACAGTGATTAAATAACTGGAGGTAAAAACAATCCAAAAGTAAAGCGGTTTTCGTACTTCCTGATCAAAAACGTAACAGTCAGAAGCAGCAGCCAGGTTGGACTTTGAAAATGTAATAAGGTGAGTTCAGTGCCCGGGGCACTCTCCTGAGTTCTGCACAGTCTGATACTTACATCATCTCCTACACTTCCGATTTGTAGATTTACTTGGCTCAGTTTTCACGAAGAGGTTTATATAAAATCTCATCACATTGTGTTACCACATCAGGTGCTGGAAGGTCAGTTTCATAGTAATAAAAACAACCAATATTTTACAGTCTAGGCCACAAGCCATCTCAGATGTTGCACATATGACATGGGGTACTGGAGGGGGGAGAACCAAACTTGGAGAAGGCCCCACGCTTTTGTCTCTCTTGGTTACGATCAGTCAGGGGTTGTGAAGGTACCAGAGCTCAGCGAGGACACTGTTTATTCTGATGTAAATCCAGCCCCCGGTTGAATTTTGTCTGGGTTTATGCTAAAAATTGTAATATTAATATCATGTGTATTCTTCAATAACATCTCAGTAAGAACAGGATTGAAGGTAATTAAATAAGGATTTATATTGGTCTTTTAATGCCAATATAAATAATGCCAATATTTAATGAAGCAGTCCGAGCCCGCATGCAGCAAGACATGGACAACATTCAGGCTTGGGCTCATAAGTGGCAAGTAACATTCGCACCTGACAAGTGCCAGGCAATCACCATCTCAAACAAGAGAGAGTCTAACCACCTCCCCTTGACATTCAACGGCATTACAATCGCCGAATCCCCCACCATCAACATCCTGGGGATCACCATTGACCAGAAATTTAAATGGACCAGCCATATAAATACTGTAGCTACAAGAGCAGGTCAGAGGCTGGGTATTCTGCGGCGAGTGACTCACCTCCTGACTCCCCAAAGCCTTTCCACCATCTACAAGGCACAAGTCAGGAGTGTGATGGAATACTCTCTACTTGCCTGGATGAGTGCAGCTCCAACAACACTCAAGAAGCTCGACACCATCCAGGACAAAGCAGCCCACTTGATTGGCACCCCATCCACCACCCTAAACATTCACTCCCTTCACCACCGGCGCACTGTGGCTGCAGTGTGTACCATCCACAGGATGCACTGCAGCAACTCGCCAAGGCTTCTTCGACAGCACCTCCCAAACCCGCGACCTCGACCACCTGGAAGGACAAGGGCAGCAGGCACATGGGAACAACCACCTGCACGTTTCCCCTCCAAGTCACACACCATCCCGATTTGGAAATATATCACCGTTCCTTCATCGTCGCTGGGTCAAAATCCTGGAACTCCCTACCTAACAGCATTATGGGAGAACCTTCACCACACGGACTGCAGCGGTTCAAGAAGGCAGCTCACCACCACCTTCTCAAGGGCAATTAAGGATGGGCAATAAATGCTGGCCTTGCCAGTGACGCCCACATCCCATGAACGAATAATAAAAAAAATTCCACGAGATCGGCATCCAGAGAGGATGGCCCCCGAATTTCAGGCCTATATCAGCCTTCAAGGGCACTGAGAGTTTTGGAGGAGAATGCCTCAAACACAGGGCCAACACCATCCTTCTCTTGTAATCTCTTCCCCACTCACTACGTCCCGCGCAGACGTGCACTCTAACATGACAGTGTGCTGGAACACAGATGCCTCGCACTAAAGAAAGACTTGCATTTATGTAGCGCCTTTCATGACCTCAGGACATCCCAAAGCACTTTACAGCCAATGAAGTACTTTTGAAGTGTAGTCACCGTTTTTAATGCAGGAAATGCGGCAGCCAATTTGCAGACTGCAAAATCCTACAAACAGCAACGTGATAACGACCAGATAATCTGTTTTTATTTTGTAATGTTGGTTGAGAGATAAATATCGGCCAGGATACTGGGGAGAACAACTCTCCTCTTCTTCAAATACTGCCATAGGATCTTTTACGTCCAACTAAGAGGACAGGCAGGGCCTCGGTTTAACGTCCCATCCGAAAGACGGCACCTCCCACTCCCTCAGTACTGCACTGGAGTGTCAGCCTGCAATATGTGCTCAAGTCTCTGGAGTGGGTCTTGAACTCACAACCTTCTGACTCAGCGGCGAGAGTGCTGCCCACTGAGCCACAACTGACACTAAACCTCGCCACATCGGTCCCTCATCTGTTTTTATTGGTATAGCCAAGAACCAGCTGCATTTCCCATGGAAATGGAAGGAGGTAGCAACTCACTCCCTCATTCCCTGTGTTATAAGCTCCAACATAGATACAAAATCCCTGGGGTTTTAGGTAGACAACTTGAGGAAGTAGCACTCAGTGCATCACAGAACACAAACGGGGAGGAACATGTGGTGCTGATGGAGGAGGAGCAGCGATCTTCTGGCCAATGGACCAACTCATGTCCTGCTTCAGCTGCACGCTCCAAGGATTTGCATCTCATGGATTCTGCATCTAAAAGAAGGTTGGTATCTGAACAATGTTATCTTCAGGAGTCATTTGACATGTTGCACAACACCCTGGGAGGTCAAATGGTGATTCTGGAGGAGTCCACCAGCTGCATCTATGTAGTTATGCTTCACCATTTATCAAAACTTCAGTCCAGCATGAAGCACATGACAACTCCATGGGCATCTACAGCTGCGGCTCCAATGGGCTGTGAGTTGTTTATCAATTACTGAGACCGTATGATGAATTGTTTATGGTTTACAATCTGTGGGAAAACAACTATAATCTCAGCTCAGTAGCATTTTAACTAGCTTTTGACTCAGTACCTTTTTAAAAATAAACTTGTGTGAATATACTTTGTGTTAAAACACATTCCTTAAATTTAACTTTTTCTTTCCAAATTCATAGAAGGTACAGCAAAGGAGGTGACCATTCAGCCCATTGTGCCTGTGCCAGCTCTTTGAAAGAGCAACCCAATTAGTTCCATTCTCCTGCTCTTTCCCCATCGGCCTGGAAATTTTTCCCCATCAAGTATTTATCCAATTCCTTTTTGAAAGTTATTATTGAATCTGCTTCCACCGCCCTTTCAGGCAGCGCATTCCAGATCATTACAACTCGCTGAATAAAAAAATGTTTCCTCATCTCGCCTCTGGCTCTTTTGCCGATCACCTTAAATCTGTGTCCTCTGGTTATCGACCCTTCTGCCACTGGAAACAGTTTCTCCTTATTTACTCTATCAAAACAGTTCATGATTTTGAACACCTCTATCAAATCTCCCCTAACCGTCTCTGTCTAAGGAGAACAACCCCAGCTTCTCCAGTCTCTCCACATAACTGAAGACCCTCATCTCTAGCTCCATTCTAGTAAATCTCCTCTGCACCCTCTCTAAGGCCTCGACATCCTTCCTAAAGTGTGGTGCCCAGAATTGAACACAATACTCCAGCTAAGGCCTAACCAGAGTTTTATAAAGGTTCACCATAAGTTCCTTGCTTTTGTACTCTATGCCTCTATTAATAAAGTCAAGGATCCCATATGTTTTTTTTAAAAAAACAGCCTTCTCAACTTGCCCTGCCTCTCAAAGATTTGTGTATGTGCACCCCCAAGTCTCTCTGTTCCTGCACCCTCTTTAAAATTGTACCATTTAGTTTACATTGCCTCTCCTCATTCTTCCTACCAAATTGTATCACTTCACACTTCTCTGCATTAAATTTTATCTGCCATGTGTCTGCCCGTTTCACCAGTCTGTCTCTGTCCTCCTGAAGTCTGTTACTATTCTCCACATTGTTTACTACATTTCCGAATTTTGTGTCATCTGCAAACTTTGAAATTATTCCCTCTATACCCAAGTCCAGGTCATTAATTTATATCAAAAAGAGCAGTGGTCCTAATACTGACCCCTGGGGAACACCACTGTAAACTTCCTTCCAGTGTGGAAAACAACCGTTCACCACTACTCTCTGCTTTCTGTCCTTCAGCCAATTTTGTATCCACGCTGCCACTGTCCCTTTAATCCCATGGGCTTTAATTTTGCTAACAAGTCTATCATGTGATACTTTATCAAATGCCTTTTGAAAGTCCATATACACATCAACCGTACTACCCTCATCAACCCTCTTCGTTACTTCATCAAAGAACTCAATCAAGTTAGAAAAACACGAATTTCCTTTAACAAATCCGTGCTGACTTTCATTTATTGGCCCATATTTTTCCAAGTGCCAATTAATTTTGTCCCGGATTATTGTCTCTAAAAGTTTCCCCACCACCGATGTTAGGCTGACTGGCCTGTAATTGCTGGCTTTATCCCTCTCCCCTATTTTGAACAGGGGTGTAATATTTGCAATCTTCCAGTCCTCTGGTACCTCCCCCATATCTAGGGAGGATTGGAAGATTGTGGCCAGAGCCTCTGCAATTTCCACCCTTACTTCCCTCAGTAACCGAGGATGCATCTCATCTGGACTGGGTGACTTTACGACTTTGAGTACTGCCAATCTTTTAAGTACCTCCTTTATCTATTTTTATCCTATCCGATATCACTACTACCTCCTCCTTTACTGTTACAATGGCAGCATCCTCTTCTCTAGTGAAGACCGATGCGATTTATTCATTTAGTTCCTCAGCCGTGCCCTCTGCCTCCACAAGAAGATCTCCTTTTTTGTCCCTAATCGGTCCCACCCTTCCTTTGACTGCCCTTTCACTATTTATATGTTTACAAAAGACTTTTGGGATCCCTTTTATGTTAGCCGCTAATCTATTCTCATACTCTCTCTTTGCCCCGCTTATTCCCTTTTTTAGGTCTCCTCTGTACTTTCAGCCTGGTTCTCTACTGTATTATTAGTCATAAACTTCCTTCTTCTGTTTCACTTTAATCCCTTTATCTTTAGTCATCCAGGAAGCTCTAGCTTTGGATGCCCTTCCTTTCCCTCTCGTGGGAATGTGTCTACTCTGTATCCAAACCAACTCCGCCTTGAAGGCCTCCCATTGTTCAATTACTGTTTTGCCTGCCAATTTTTGATTCCAGTCCACCTGGGCAAGATCCCTTTTTAACTCACAGAAATTAGCCCTCCTCCAGTTAAGTATTTTCATATTTGATTGTTCCTTGTCCTTTTCCATGACTGTACTAAACCTGATGATATTATGATCACAAGATTAGGGATTGTGGGATTGGGGGCAATTTATTAGCATGGATTGAGGATTAGTTAATGGACAGAAAACAGAGAGTAGGAATAAATGGTTCATTTTTGGGTTGGCAGGTTGTAACTAGTGGGGTGCCGCAAGGATCAGTGCTTGGGCCTCAGCTGTTTACAATATATATCAATGACTTAGATGAGGGGGCCGAGTTTGCTTGTATCCAAACTTGTATCTAAGTTTGCTGACGATACAAAGCTAGGTGGGAAAGTAAGCTGCAAGGAGGACACGAAGAGGCTACAAAGGGATATAGACAGATTAAGTGAGTGGGCGAGAAGGTGGCAGATGGAGTATAATGTGGGGAAATGTGAAATTATTCACTTTGGTAGGAAGAATAGAAAAGCAGAATATTTTTTAAAAGGTGAGAGACTAAGAAATGTTGGTATTCAGAGGGATTTGGGTGTCCTTGTACACGAATCACAGAAAGTTAACATGCAGGTACAGCAAGCAATTAGGAAGGCAAATGGTATGTTGGCCTTTATCGCAAGAATGTTGGAGTATAAGAGTAAGGAGGTCTTGCTGCAATTATACACCTGGAGTACTGTGTACAGTTTTGGTCTCATCACCCAAAGAAGAATAAACTTGCCTTAGAGGTGGTGCAACGGTGGTTCACTAGATTTATTCCTGGGATGAGAGGGTTGTCCTAGGAGGCGAGATTGGGTAAAATGGGCCAATACTCTCTTATAGTTTAGAAGAATGAGAGATGATCCTATTGAAATGTATAAGATTCTTAGAGGGCTTGACAGGGTAGATGCTGACAGGCTGTTTCCACTGGCTGGGGAGTCTAGAACTTGGGGTCATAGTCTTCAGCTATTTAGGACTGAGATGAGGAAAAATTTCTTCATTGAGAGGGTTGTGAATTTTTAGAATTCTCTATCCCAGAGGGCTGTGGATGCTCAGTCGTGGAGTATATTCAAGACTGAGATCGATAGACTTATGGACACTAAGGGAATCAAGGGATATGGGGATAGGGTGGGAAAGAGGAGTTGAGGTAGAAGATCAACACAAGGGGCTGCATGGGATACTCCTGCTCCTATTTATATTCTTATAATCACTTTCTTTGTGGAAAAAATGATTTAATAAAACAAAATGTGACATGCTAACTTTAGCAATTTCTGTTGCAGCACATTGGGTATGGTAGTGTAGCGATTAAGCTATTCGATTAGTATTTCAGAGGCCTGCACTAATAATCCAGAGACCAAGAATTTAAATCCCACTACGGCAGTTTGAGAATTTGACAAAAAGTTAAAAAAAAACAAATCTGGAAATTAAAAGGCTCGTATAAGTAAAAGTGAACGTGAAGCTTTCGGACTGCGGTAAAAACCCAACTGGTTCACTAAATTCTTTTCGGGAAGGAAATCTGCCATCCTTACCCAGTCTGGCCTATATGTGACTCCAGTCCAACACCAACGTGGTTGGCTATGAAGTGGCCCAGCAATTCTACAAGAGCAACTAGTGATGGGCAATAGATACCAGACTTGCCAGCGATGCCCACATCCCGAAAAGGAATAAAATAAAATCCCTCAGCTCCCTCTTTAGGAAGTCTTGTTGAACCGGCCTAGGCATTTTCACCTGTATGCCCATATTGAGATGGTATCACAAAGGATGGGATTTTGAACTCATTTTCACCTGATTAACATCAAACTGATTAAAATAAAGCAGTCTAGCAAAATTGTTGCCAAGCTGAGTCAAGCAAAGATGCGATATCCCAGCACCTGCGAGCCTGTATTGCATCAGTGCAAAGATTTACACTGATTTGGTTTTAGAAGCAAATAATTTTTTTTTAGTTCCTGCCTACTGATTAGATTAATTTGTTATTAGCCAGACAGAGAACCTGCAGTTACATAGGAACAGGAGGAGGTCATTCAGTCCCTCGAGCCTGTTCCGTCATTCAATTCGATCATGGCTGATCTGTATCTCAACTCCATTTACCCGTCTTTGCTCCATATCTCGATGCCCTCACCCAACAAAAATCTATTGATCTCAGTCTTGAAAATTTCAATTCACCCAGCATCCACAGCCTTTTGGGGATTTCTACTACCCTTTGTATGAAAAAGTGCTTCCTGATTTCCCCCCTAAATGGTCTAGCTCAAATTTAAAGATTGTGCCCCTTGTTCTGGATTCCCCCACCAGAGGAAATAGTTTCTCTGTATCTACCCTGTCGGATCACTTAGTCATTTTAAACACCTCAATTAGATCACCCCTCAACCTGCTAAACTCAAGGGAATACAAGCCAAGTTTATCAACCTGTCCTCATAATTTAACCCTTTAAGCCCTGGTATAGTGATGTGTGTACCTCGATACCTAAAGCCCTTTGCTCCTCCACAGCTCCTGGTCTCTCACCATTATTATTCCAATTTGTCTTTCTTGGATCCAAAGTGCATGACCTCACAGTTCCTCACATTGACCTGCATTTGTCATAGGTTTTCCCACTCACATACTCCCTTTGTAACTTCCTGCTCCCGTCCACACAACTTACTGTGCCTCCTAACTTAGTGTCATTTGCAAACTTTGGATATACAACTCTCTATTCCTTCATCCAAGTCATTAATAAATATGTTGAAAAGCTTAGGCCTCAGTACAGATCCCCAGGGAACACCACTTGTCTCATCCCACCAATCACAGAACAAACTCTTTATCCCTACTCTCTGTCTCCTACCTCCTAACCAATTACCAACCTATGTCAACAGGTTACCTTCAATTCCGTGGGCTTGCATTTTTGGCTAATAACCTCTTGTGTGGAACTTTATCACGTGCCTTCTGGAAGTCCATACAGACAACATCCATAGTTGGTTCTAAAACATACTGTTTGAGAAAACTATCCTGAATACATTCTAGAAATTCATGGCCTTTACTGCTTGAGCTGTTCTGCTTCTCCCAGTCTGTGCGAAAAATAACCATATTGTTTCTGCTACATGCTTCCCTGATCTCTGTATTTATACGTCTCCCTGCTACACGACTACGATCAGGTCTGTAGACAGCTCCTACCAGAGTCTTGCATTCTTTGCTGTTCCTTAACTCTACACATACTGTATCCATTGCCCGATCACACTTGCTGAAATCCCTTCTTTCCACTGCTGTAATTGTGTCTTTTATCAATATTGCTCCTCCCCCTCCTTTCCCAATTTCTCTGTCCTTTCTAAAGATCTTATAGCCTGGACTATTTAGCTTCCAATCATGATCAGGTTGGAGCCAGGTCTCTGTAATGTCAGAAACTGTGGCAAACGAATGTCACTTCCTGCACTAATTGAGTGAAGTAGAGTTGAATATAAAATTTTGGAATATGCGTATTTTTCTGCTGATGGGAGTTTCTGTAATCACTAACTGCACAAAGAGCTGAACAGACATATCTGAATTACAAGAGTGGTCAACATTGACACATCTATCAGTGATGTATTATAAACAGAACAACAGTCTGCACTTTGGATTTTGGATCTGGTAATGGGTATCCATTTTGAATCTGGTAATGGGTAACGAAACAGGATTAATTAATGATCTCAAAGTAAAGGATCCCTTGGGAAGCAGCGATCATAACATGACAGAATTTCACATCCAGTTTGAGAGCGAGGATCTTGGGTCTGAAACTACTGTATTAAACTTAAATAAGGGCAATTATAAAGGAATGAGGGCGGAATTGGCTAAAGTGGACTGGGTAAACAGATTAGATGGTATGATGGTGGATAAGCAGTTGCAAACATTAAAAAAGATATTTTATGACTCGCAACAAAAATATATCCCTGTGAGGAGGAAAGACGCCACAAAAAGGGTGAACCAACCATGGCTAACTAAGGAAGTCAAAGATGGTATCAGGTTAAAAGAAAAAGCATACAACATGGCAAAGATTATTGGTACGCCCGAAGATTGGGAAAACTTTAAAAACCAGCAAAGTGTGACTGAAAGAATAATAAAGAGGGAGAAAATAAATTATGAGAGTAAACTAGCAAGAAATATAAAAACTGACAGTAAAAGCTTCTACAAGTATATAAAAAGGAAGCGGGTAGCTAAAGTAAACATTGGTCCCTTAGAGGATGAGACTGGGGAAATAATAATGGAAAACAAGGAAATGGCAGAGGAATTGAACAGATATTTTGTATCACAGTAGATGACACTAATAACATACCAATAATAGTAGAAAATCAAGGGGCAGAGGGGAGGGAGGAACTAAAAACAATCACTATCACTAGAGAAAAAATACTAGGTAAACTAATGGGTCTACAGGCTGACAAGTCCCCTGGACCTGATGGCTTGCGTCCGAGGGTTTTAAAGGAAGTGGCTACAGAGATAGTGGATGCATTGGTTGTAATCTTCCAGAATTCACTAGATTCTGGAAAGGTCCCAGCGGATTGGAAAACCGCAAACATAACACCCCTATTCAAGAAGGGAGTGAGACAGAAAGCAGGTAACTATAGACCAGTTAGCCTAACATCTGTCATTGGGAAAATGCTAGAATCCATTAGTAAGGAAGTAGTAGCAGGACATTTGGAGACTCATAATACAATCAAGGAGAGTCAAAGTGGTTTTATGAAGGGGAAATCATGTCTGACAAATTTATTAGAGTTCTTTGAGGAAGTCATGGGCAGGGTGGATAAAGGGGAACCAATGGATGCAGTATATTTGGATTTCCAAAAGGCATTCGATAAGGTGCCACATAAAAGATTACTGCACAAGATAAGAGCTCATGGTGTTGGGGGTAATATACTGGCACGGATAGAGGATTGGCTAACTAACAGAAAACAAAGAGTCGGGATAAAAGGGTCATTTTCAAAATGGCAATCAGTAACTAGTGAGGTGCTGCAGGGATCAGTGCTGGAGCCTCAACTATTTACAATATATATCAATGACTTGGATGAAGGAACAGTGTCTTGTGGCCAAATTTGCTGATGATACAGAGATAGGTGGAAAAGCAAGTTGCGATGAGGACACAAAGTGTCTGCAAAGGGATATTGACAGGTTAAGCGAATGGGCAAAAATTTAGCAGATGGAATATAATGTGGGAAAATTGAAGTCGTCCACTTTGGGAGGAAAAATAAAAAAGCAAAATATTATTTGAATGGAAAAATACTACAAAATGCTGCAGTACAGAGGGATCTGAGTGTCCTCGTACATGAAACACAAAAAGTCAACATACAAGTGCAGCAGGTGATCCGGAAGGCAAATGGAATATTGGCCTTTATTTCTAAGGGGATGGAGTATAAAAGCAGGGAAGTCATGCTCCAACTGTACAGGGTGCTGGTGAGACCACACCTGGAGTACTGCGTACAGTTCTGGTGCCCTTATTTAAGGAAGGACATACTTGCATTGGAGGCAGTTCAGATAAGGCTCACTAGGTTGATTCCGGGTATGGAAGGGTTGTCTTATGAGGAAAGATTGAACAGGTTGGGTCTATACTCATTGGAGTTTAGACGAGTGAGAGAAGATCTTATTGAAACATACAAGATTCTGAGGGGACTCGATAGGGTAGATGCTGAGAGCATGTTACCCCTCATGAGGGAATCTAAAACTAGGGGGCATAGTCTCAGAATAAGGGGTCGCCCGTTTAAGATGGAAATGAGGAGGAATTTCTCCTCCCAGAGGGTCGTGAATCTTTGGAATTCTTTACCACAAAAAGCTGTGGAGGCTGAGTCATTGAATACATTCAAGGCTGAGTTAGACAAATTTTTGATCAGCAAGGGAGTCAAAGGATATGGGGAAAAGGCGGGAAAGTGGAGTTGAGGTAAAAATCAGATCAGCCATGATCTCATTAAATGACGGAGCAGGCTCGAGGGGCCGAATGGCCTACTCCTGCTCCTATCTCTTATGGTCACTTCTCCTTTATCACTTCACACTTCCCATGTCACACTTTTTGATTGGCCGAAATTTTAAAAAATCAGCAATGTGTGTTTCAAACTGTGCAGCACACACTATCTGATTTATTTCTTCTACAAATCTAGGATTTCCTGAACCAAATGGCATCAAAAAGCAAGCTATTGCTTTAGTGTAAATGGCACTGCCCACCCATTAACACTGAATGGAATCAATGCATAAAAAACAACCTAGAAAACTAGCAAAGCTGAGGAACAGCTTCAAAAAAGCAGACAACTCAAAAAACAGCCCTGAATAGAACTGCTGACCACGTTAAATGCTATTTTTAATACATAGGTTTCCAGGATTTGCAATCCGGCCCATAATCCTGTGAAAATTGAAATCCAAAGCCCTTGTGTATGACATATGAAAACATGAGAACACTGAGAATATGGTAGGACCTGAGCTTGTCGTAACTTAAACTGCAGATATCCCAAATCTTCCTTTACTCGTACTGCAACGAAGAACTAAATGACACAAAGGTGCAGTGGCTGTGCACATATGTATCATGGTCTGACAGCATCTGCTTGGTCCATGTTCAGTGAGGGATGGAAAAGAGATTTCAAAGTCACCACGAAGCTGAGTTGGTCCCATTGAAACTCTGGGTTCCAGCATCGGTGAGATTGCCCGATGAGTTACCCTGCTTGAGTTTTAATGTCCGTGCTGCCATTTCACAGGGCTGCTACACCCGGAAAGGTGAGGAGGAGGAGAGAGACATAACCCAGCACCACAACAAAAGATACTGATCAATTTTAAAACAAGAGCTAAGTGATTAAAACTCTCAATTTTCACCCAAAGGAAGATAATGAAAACCAAGTGAATCAAGAAGTTGTGTCTGTTCATGTTTTGATAAATTGAACGAGCAGTTGGGAGCCAAATGAAGATCCAGGAGCACTATCAAAGGTTTAAGCTTCCTGCCTTTGATCTACTGCAGTTCTTTGCAGCAAAATCCCAAATAATGGCCACATAATACATAATAATTATAATTAGTTATAGTCAGGCGGCAGTAGGGGGTATGCCGTGAAGAAATTGATTTGTTTGAAATAACTAAATAGAATTAGATAGCACAACGCAGGATATTTCATCACATACTGTGCTCTTTAACGCATTGGTGGCTGCACAAATTCTTTAAACTTTGTGTTGGAATTCTTTTGATTGCTCACTTAGAATAAATGTGCAGCACGTGATAGCCCCCTCAGAATGTACCCATGAGGGACACTTCTCCAAATGTCCGTTTCCGGTGTGGAGACTCATCCACCAGGAGCGGCTGCAAAATAATGGGGAGCCAGAATGCCCTCGCAGTGGGTCAGTCTCGCACTCACTCAGACTACATGTCCCATGAGCCTTTCCAATAGCTGCAGTTCCCATGGGGATTATTTTTAACAAAATACATTTAATCTTCATATCGTTCTACCCCGATATACAGCCTGAACTACTCAGTGAATTATATCTTTTGCACAAATAAGTTCCATTGTTTGGATTTACAAATGTTCGACCGCACAACCTGTCATCGCTGCCTGAGGGCAGGAACTGGTCTGGTATCAACTGGATTTGACAACTGTGTTTAATTATCATTGCACTAGCACTTGTTCACATGCAGAGGAGAAAAGAAAATTAATGCATGCCCTTTATTCATCCCATTGTTTAACATTGTGGCCTGGAGTTTCCTCCTGATTTACGCTCAGATAACAGCTTAATCCGGACACAAAGAAGTCAAACAACGTAAAAGATCACAGAAATTTGAGTGTAAGCGAGTCACTCCCTTAACGACAATACCCCCAAGTACTCGCGATTTTTTAAGTCTGTCAATTGAACCCTTGGCCTGAATCAGTCCCCGCACGTTATGTTTCACTTCTGTTTACTGTTTCTAAATTGATCAAAACACACATTCCTTACTGTCAGTGAAATGCTTAGATTAACAAACTATCCGAACATACAGAGTGGATTCCAAAATACTGAGAATGTAAACTATCAAAAACCTGTAATTGTTGGAGGGACATGCTGCCAAACCCTTTGGAAAATGAATTTTGTACCTTCAACGTTACATCCCTCTACAAGAACATGGCAGACATGGCAGCCAATTTGTGCACAGACAAGGTCTCAAAGAGCAATGGAATAAATCATAGAATCATACAGCACAGAAGGAGGCCATTCGGCCCATCGTGCCTGTGCCCGTTCTTTGAAAGAGCTATCCAATTAGTCCCACTTGCCTGCTCTTTCCCGACAGCCCTGCAATTTTCTCCCCTTCGAGTATTTATCCAATTACCTTTTGAAAGTTTTTATTGAATCTGCTTCCACCGCCCTTTCAGGCAGCGCATTCCAGATCATCACAACTCGCTGGGTAAAAAAAATTCTCATCTCATCTCTGGCTCTTTTGCCAATTACCTTAAAGCTGTGTTCTCTGGTCCCCGACCACATTATTTGTTTCAGTGGTGTTAGTTGAGGGATAAATTCCCTGCTGTTCTTCAAATAATGCTATGGGAGCTTTTACACCTACCTATGTAACCAGACTGAGCCAGATTTCACATCTCATCTGAAATGCAGCGACAGTGCAGCACTCCCTCAGTACTGCCCCTCCGACAGTGCAGCACTCCCTCAGTACTGCCCCTCCGACAGTACTGCCCCTCCGACAGTGCAACTCTCCCTCAGTACTGCCCCTCCGACAGTGCAGCACTCCCTCAGTACTGCCCCTCCGACAGTGCAGCACTCCCTCAGTACTGCCCCTCCGACAGTGCAGCACTCCCTCAGTACTGCCCCTCCGACAGTCCAACTCTCCCTCAGTACTGCCCCTCCGACAGTGCAGAACTCCCTCAGTACTGCCCCTCCGACAGTCCAACTCTCACTCAGTACTGCCCCTCCGACAGTCCAACTCTCCCTCAGTACTGCCCCTCCGACAGTGCAGCACTCCCTCAGTACTGCCCCTCCGACAGTCCAACTCTCCCTCAGTACTGCCCCTCCGACAGTGCAGCACTCCCTCAGTACTGCCCCTCCGACAGTGCAACTCTCCCTCAGTACTGCCCCTCCGACAGTGCAGCACTCCCTCAGTACTGCCCCTCCGACAGTGCAGCACTCCCTCAGTACTGCCCCTCGACAGTGCAGCACTCCCTCAGTACTGCCCCTCCGACAGTCCAACTCTCCCTCAGTACTGCCCCTCCGACAGTGCAGAACTCCCTCAGTACTGCCCCTCCGACAGTCCAACTCTCACTCAGTACTGCCCCTCCGACAGTCCAACTCTCCCTCAGTACTGCCCCTCCGACAGTGCAGCACTCCCTCAGTACTGCCCCTCCGACAGTGCAGCACTCCCTCAGTACTGCCCCTCCGACAGTGCAGCACTCCCTCAGTACTGCCCCTCCGACAGTGCAACTCTCCCTCAGTACTGCCCCTCCGAAAGTGCAGCTCTCCCTCAGTACTGACCCTCCGACAGTGCAACTCTCCCTCAGTACTGCCCCTCCGACAGTCCAACTCTCCCTCAGTACTGCCCCTCCGAAAGTGCAACACTTCCTCAGTACTGCCCCTCCGACAGTGCAACTCTCCCTCAGTACTGCCCCTCCGACAGTGCAGCACTCCCTCAGTACTGCCCCTCCAAAGGTACAACTCTCCCTCAGTACTGCCCCTCCGACAGTGCAGCGCTCCCTCAGTACTGCCCCTCCGACAGTGCAGCACTCCCTCAGTACTGCCTCTCCGACAGTGCAACTCTCCCTCAGTACTGCCCCTCCGACAGTGCAACTCTCCCTCAGTACTGCCCCCCGACAGTCCAACTCTCCCTCAGTACTGCCCCTCCAACAGTGCAACTCTCCCTCAGTACTGCCCCTCCGAAAGTGCAGCTCTCCCTCAGTACTGCCCCTCCGACAGTGCAACTCTCCCTCAGTACTGCCCCTCCAACAGTGCAGCGCTCCCTCAGTACTGCCCCTCCGACAGTGCAACTCTCCCTCAGTACTGCCCCTCCGACAGTGCAGCGCTCACTCAGTACTGCCCCTCGAACAGTCCAACTCTCCCTCAGTACTGCCCCTCCGACAGTGCAACTCTCCCTCAGTACTGCCCCTCCGACAGTGCAGCACTCCCTCAGTACTGCCTCTCCGACAGTGCAGCACTCCCTCAGTACTGCCCCTCCGACAGTCCAACTCTCCCTCAGTACTGCCCCTCCGACAGTGCAACTCTCCCTCAGTACTGCCCCTCCGACAGTGCAACTCTCCCTCAGTACTGCCCCTCCGACAGTGCAACTCTCCCTCAGTACTGCCCCTCCGAAAGTGCAGCTCTCCCTCAGTACTGCCCCTCCGACAGTGCAACTCTCCCTCAGTACTGCCCCTCCAACAGTGCAGCGCTCCCTCAGTACTGCCCCTCCGACAGTGCAACTCTCCCTCAGTACTGCCCTCCGACAGTCCAACTCTCCCTCAGTACTGCCCCTCCGACAGTGCAACTCTCCCTCAGTACTGCCCCTCCGACAGTGCAGCACTCCCTCAGTACTGCCCCTCCAAAGGTACAACTCTCCTTCAGTACTGCCCCTCCGACAGTCCCTCAGTACTGCCCCTCCAACAGTCCAACTCTCCCTCAGTACTGCCCCTCCGACAGTGCAACTCTCCCTCAGTACTACCCCTCAGACAGTGCAGCACCCTCTCAGTACTGCCCCTCCGACAGTGCAGCGCTCACTCAGTACTGCCCCTCGAACAGTCCAACTCTCCCTCAGTACTGCCCCTCCGACAGTGCAACTCTCCCTCAGTACTGCCCCTCCGACAGTGCAGCACTCCCTCAGTACTGCCTCTCCGACAGTGCAGCACTCCCTCAGTACTGCCCCTCCGACAGTGCAACTCTCCCTCAGTACTGCCCCTCCGACAGTGCAACTCTCCCTCAGTACTGCCCCTCCGACAGTGCAACTCTCCCTCAGTACTGCCCCTCCGACAGTGCAACTCTCCCTCAGTACTGCCCCTCCGACAGTGCAAGTCTCCCTCAGTACTGCCCCTCCGACAGTGCAACTCTCCCTCAGTACTGCCCCTCCGACAGTGCAGCGCTCCCTCAGTACTGCCCCTCCGACAGTGCAGCACTCCCTCAGTACTGCCCCTCCGACAGTGCAGCGCTCCCTCAGTACTGCCCCTCCGAACGTGCAACTCTCCCTCAGTACTGCCCCTCCGACAGTGCAGCGCTCCCTCAGTACTGCCCCTCCGACAGTGCAGCGCTCCCTCAGTACTGCCCCTCCGACAGTGCAGCACTCCCTCAGTACTGCCCCTCCGACAGTGCAGCACTCCCTCAGTACTGCCCCTCCGACAGTGCAGCGCTCCCTCAGTACTGCCCCTCCGAACGTGCAACTCTCCCTCAGTACTGCCCCTCCGACAGTGCAGCGCTCCCTCAGTACTGCCCCTCCGACAGTGCAGCACTCCCTCAGTACTGCCCCTCCGACAGTGCAGCGCTCCCTCAGTACTGCCCCTCCGACAGTGCAACTCTCCCTCAGTGCTGCCCCTCCGACAGTGCAGCACTCCCTCAGTACTGCCCCTCCGACAGTGCAGCGCTCCCTCAGTACTGAAGTGTCAGCCTGGAAAATGTGCTCAAGTCTCTGCAGTGGAGCTTGAACCCACAACTTTCTGACTCAGAGGCTGCTCTCACTGAGGTAAGACTGACACCTGGGTTATGACAAGCCCGTGTCCCACTTTCAACAAATTCAGTGTAATTACTTGTCTTCACATATCATAAGCCTATATTCAGAGCCGTGTTTCAGTAATCAGGTTTTTTGAAGTTTTTGGTCAGTTTTTGTTAGGTTTCTAGTGTGGCATAGAAGGTGTAATTCTGCGGGATTGTCCTGTCTGCGGAGTCTCCCTAGTAGCAAGCATGGGGTGCAGAATCAAGGCGTTCATGCTGTAGCCTTACCTCCAACCTGCACTCATATCTCGTGAGGCTCCAAACTAACATACTCCAGACTAAATATGGTTTTACTTGAATTTTGAGGGGCTAAGAAAATAGTGCAGAACCTTTCCTCAGGAGATTCAAGTAACATTCGCGTCAGACAAGTGCCAGGCAATGATCATCTCCAACAAGAAAGAGTCTAACCACCTCCCCTTGACATTCAACGGCATTACCATCGCCGAATCCCCCACCATCAACATCCTGGGGGTCACCATTGACCAGAAACTTAACTGGACCAGCCATATAAATACTGTGGCTACAAGAGCAGGTATAGGCTGGGTATTCTGCGGCGAGTGACTCACCTCCTGACTCCCCAAAGCCTTTCCACCATCTACAAGGCACAAGTCAGGAGTGTGATGGAATACTCTCCACTTGCCTGGATGAGTGCAGCTCTAACAACACTCAAGAAGCTCGACACCATCCAGGACAAAGCAGCCCGCTTGATTGGCACCCCATCCACCACCCTAAACACTCACTCCCTTCACCACCGGCGCACTGTGGCTGCAGTGTGTACCATCTACAGGATGCACTGCAGCAACTCGCCAAGGCTTCTTCGACAGCACCTCCCAAACCCGCGACCTCTACCACTTAGAAGGACAAGGGCAGCAGGCGCATGGGAACAACACCACCTGCACGTTCCCCTCCAAGTCACACACCAGCCCAACTTGGAAATATATCGCCGTTCCTTCTTCGTCGCTGGATCAAAATAGAATCATAGAATCATAGAAGTTTACAACATGGAAACAGGCCCTTCGGCCCAACATGTCCATGTCGCCCAGTTTATACCACTAAGCTAGTCCCAATTGCCTGCACTTGGCCCATATCCCTCTATACCCATCTTACCTGGAACTCTTTACCTAACAGCACAGTGGGAGAACCTTCACCACACGGACTGCAGTGGTTCAAGGCGGCTCACCACCACCTTCTCAAGGGCAATTAGGGATGGGCAATAAATGCTGGCCTTGCCAGCGACGCCCACATCCCATGAACGAATAAAAAAAAATTAAACAGGTTGGGCAGAGTCCATGATGGAGCAACTCGTACAAGAGTCTGTTGGAGGGACAGGTGAATGCCCTCTTCTCATGTCATGCCTGCTTATATTTTTATGAATGGGGTAAGCCTATACAGTGCCAATGGCTAATTCTGCCATGAAGCCAAGAATATGTTAGCATACATCTGCTAAGGCATAATCCTTTGGTGATTAAAAGTCAGTAAGAACTGCAAAAATATTCCACTTTTAGCTACGGCAATAACATAACACAGCAGGGTTATGAAAATAAAGCTCCCTCACCGCATAAATATTAGTCAGAATCGTCACCTCCAATGTCAGCACTAATGAAAGGATTTCTCTGCCAATTGTCGGCCGTACTAAGATGTGAACCAACTTTCCACTTCCCAGCAGTCCTCCTCCTGCGAAACTGGCAGAAGAAATATCTGCCTGTCTGCACATGTACCCACGCTCCACTTGCTTAGCATCTGCTCCTGGTTTCATGTCATGTCATCCCTGTCCAATTCTCTGTTGGAAACCTTAAAATCAGCCCATTTTCATTCTATGGCCACCCCTTTCTGTAAGATTCAGCAGGATTACAAGGCTCACACAGCTAGCAGTTGCTGGTAGCTATCTTAATTATATCCTACCAGAGTGCAACTGTGGCAAAATAGGGATAGAATCTTACAGCACAGGAGGCGGCCATTCGGCCCATCATGCCGGCTCTTTGAAAGAGGTATTCAATTAGTCACACTCCCTCGCCCTTTCCCCATAGTCCCACCATAATAGATATCACTCTCCAGCCAATTAGGTTCAATCCATGTGATAAAGCAGTGGCTGAGTGGACTGGACACAGCAAAGTCTATTGCCCCTGACAACACCCTGGCTGTAGTACTGTAGACCTGTTTATCAGAACGAGCTGCCCACACCCCTCTCTAAGTCTAAGCATTCCAGTACAGCTATGACAGTGGCATTTACCCAACAATGCGGAAAAGTGATAGAAGATGTCCCTGCAATCGCAGGCACCACTTGTGCTGCTGTGGTAGCTGCCTGGGCCTGCTCCCTTTCTGACTGAGTACATCGGCTGGGTGGCGAGGATGACGAGTCACTTGGAACAGCACCTGTCTCACCCCTGCCTCCCTCTGCCATTGTACTCGTGCTGGGAATGTAGCATGTTTGGCCGTCTGCGTGAGGGCAGTCCACGGGGCTGCTGTGAGAAACCCTGCCTGAAGGTCCTGTCAAGACTATCTCCAATATGGACAATCCAGTATGATCAGAGTCATGGAGATCAGAGCCCAGGGTCTCTGTAGCATCAGTTATGCTGCTCCTGAAAGAGCCCATCATTGTTTTAGGGCCTTGATTAGAAGAGGACGACTCTGTAAATGCCCTTGGACAGTGACGAACACTCCAGGTTAGACTGCAGTCACAGAACACTGCACAGATACATGTAGAGGACTCCTCCACACCAGCCACCACACCTGGCATTGTCCTTTGCATATTCTCAAAGGACGCAATGAAGTGATGGTTCTCAGAAAGGAACTTTCTTTTATATGCAAGTCCTGGGTGGTAGCAATCCCGCAATCTAGCATTTAAAGACGGTCTGGAGGTCAACCTCCAGCCAATCCCTTCCTGTTGCTCCTCTGTTGTTACTTGCACTTGCTCCTCCTCCTCACGCATGTTGTGTGTTTCATTCAGTGCTCTACTCTAACTCTCAAACTGGTATTCAGCATTGAGTATCAGTGAGGGTGAAGACACCTCGAAGGAGTGCAGTCCTTAGCATGGCACCACTGGGGCAAAGGACTGCACAGGGGGGGCCACAGAGAAGTGTAGAAATGCAGTAGTCGTAGGGGATTCAACAGTCAGGGGGACAGACCGGCATTTCCGTGACCGCCAACGTGAGTTCCGCATAGTGTGCTGACTCCCTGGTGCCAGGGTAAAGGGCATCACGGAGAGGGTGCAGAACATTCTCCAGGGGGGGAGGGGGGGAGGGGAACAGCCAGAAGTCGTGGTCCATATGGGTACCAACGACATAGGAAAGAAAAGGATTGAGGTCCTACAGTCAGAGTTTCAGTAGCTATGGAGGAGGTTAAAAAGCAGGACCTCAAAGGTAGTAATCTCTGGATTACTCCCAGTGCCACACACTAGTGAGTAAAGGAATAGGAAGATAAGGCAGGTTAATGTGTGGCTAGAGACATGGTGCAGGAGGGAGGGCTTCAGACTCTTGGTGCATTGGGACCAGTTCTGGGGCAGGAGAAACCTGTTCAAGACGGACGGGTTGCACCTCAACAGAGCTGGGACCAATGTCCTTGCGGGGAAGTTCGCTAGTGCTGTGGGGGAGGGTTTAAACTAACTTGGCAGGAGGATGGGCACCAGGATGTAGCATTGGAGAGGAGAACCAAGGTGCGTAAAGGATTTGAGAAACAGATAACACCAGAGTAAAAAATAGTACAGTATTAGGTGGGATCAGACAAAGAGAGAATACGAGAAGATAGGTTTACAGTGCGTGTGTGTAAACAGACGAAGCATTGTAAATAAGGGTGGTGAGCTGCAGGCGCAAATAACCACATGGGAACATGATGTTGTGGTGATAACGGAGACGTGGCTCAAAAAAGGGCAGGATTGGGTACTAAATATTCCTGGATACAAGGTGCTCAGGAAAGATAGAGAAGGAAAAAAAGGGGGGTTGGGGAGGGGGTGGGCAGTATTGATTAAGGAGAATATCACAGTGCTGGAGAGAGATTTCCTTGAAGGGTCAAGGACAGAATCTATTTGGTTAGAGTTAAGAAACAATAGAAGCGCCATTACACTACTGGGTGTATTCCATAGGCCACCAACTAGTGGGAAGGATATAGAGAAGCAAATTTGCAGGGAAATTACAGGGAGGTGGAAGAACTATAGAGTAGTGATAATGGGGGACTTCAACTATCCTAATGTAGACTGGGATAGTAATAGTGTAAAGGGCTAAGAGGGGGAGGAATTTCTAAAGTGTGTTCAGGAGAACTTTCTTGATCAGTATGTTTCCAGCCCAACAAGGAAGGAGGCATTGCTGGATCTGGTTCTGGGGAATGCAGTGGGCCAAGTGGAGCAAATGTCAGTGGGGGAGCATTTAGGGAACAGTGAGAAGAACAGTAAGCAGAAGAGTGGAATTGAACTAGGATATTAAGGGGTATGGGGATTGAGCAGGAGAGTGTGATTAGATTAGTTATGGAAAAGGACAAGGATATCTCGAGTAAAAATATTTAGTTGGAGGAGGACCAATTTCAGTGGGTTGAGAACAGATCTGGCCCAAGTAAATTCAAATCAAAGATTGGCAGCCAAAACTGTAATCGAACAATGGGCGGCCTTTAAAGAGGAGATGGATCGGGTACAGTCTAAGTACATTCCCACGAGGGGGAAAAGTAGGGCAACTAAAGCCAGAGCTCCCTGGACAACGAAAGAGATAGAGAGCAAGATGAAGCAGAAAAATGGGGCGTATGACAGATGTCAGGCTGATAATACAAGTGAGAACCAGGCTGAATATAGAAAGTTCAGAGGAGAAGCAAAAAAGGAAATAAGAGGGGCAAAGAGAGAGTATGAGAATAGGCTGGCGGCCAACATAAAAGGGAATCCAAAAGTCTTCTACAGGCATATAAACAGTAAATGGGTAGTAAGAGGAGGGGTGGGGCCCATTAGGGACCAAAAAAGGAGAACTACTGATGAAGGCAGAGGGCATGGCTGAGGTAATAAATTAGTACTTTGCATCTGTCTTTACCAAGGAAGAAGATGCTGCCGAAGTCACAGTAGAAGAGGAGGTAGTTGAGATACTGAATGGGCTAAAAATTGATAAAGAGGAGGTACGAGAAAGGCTAGCTGCACTAAAAGTTAATAAGTCACCTGGTCCGGATGGGATGCATCCTAGATTGCTGAGGGAAGTAAGGGTGGAAATTGCGGAGGTGCTGGCCATAATCTTCCAATCCTCCTTAGATATGGGGGTGGTGCCAGAGAACTGGAGAATTGCAAATATTACATGCTTGTTCAAAAAAAGGGTGTAAGGATAAACCCAGCAATTACAGGCCAGTCAGTTTACCCTCGGTGGTGGGGAGACTTTTAGAAACGATAATCCACAATAAAATTAATAGTCGCTTGGACAAGTGTGAATTAATAAAGAAAAGCCAGCACGGATTTGTTAAAGGCAAATTGCATTTAACTAACTTGTTTGAGTTCTTTGATGAGGTAACAGAGGGTTGATGAGGGCAATGCGGTTGATGTTGTGTATATGAACTTTCTAAAGGCGTTTGATAAAGTGCCACATAATAGGCTTGTCAGTGAAGTTGAAGCCCACGGAATAAAAGAGGCAGTGCCAGCATGGATATGAAATTGGCTCAGTGGCAGGAAACAGAGTAGTGGTGACCGGTTGTTGTTCGGACTGGAGGAAGGGATATAGTGGTGTTCCCCAGGGGTCGGTACTGGGATCACTGCTTTTTTTGATGTATATTAATGACTTGGACTTGGATGTACAGGGCACAATTTCAAAATTTGCAGATGCCATAAAACTTGGAAGTGTAGTAAACAGTGAGGAGGATAGTGATAGACTTCAAGAGGACAGACAGGATGATGGAGTGGGTGGACACGTGGCAGATGAAATTTAATGCCGAGAAGTGCAAAGTGATACATTTTGGCAGGAAGACTGAAGAGAGGCAATATAAACCAAAGGGTACAATTCTAAACCTGGAGAAAGAACAGCGAGATCTGGGGGTATATGTGCACAAATCTTTGAAGGTGGCAGGGCAGGTTGAGAAAGCAGTTAAAAAAGTATACGGGACCCTGGGCTTTTTAAATAGAGGTATAGAGTACAAAAGTAAGGAAATTATGTTGAACCTTTATAAAACACTGGTTCGGCCACAACTGGAGTATTGTCTCCAGTTCTGGGCACTGCACTTTAGGAAGGATGTGAAGGCCTTAGAGAGGGTGCAGAAAAGATTTACTAGAATGGTTCCAGGGATGAGGGACTTCAGTTTCGTGGATAGACTGGAGAAGCTGGGGTTGTTCTCCTTAGAGCAGAGAAGGTTGAGAGGAGATTTGATAGAGGTGTTCAAAATCATGACTGGTTTAGATAAAGTAAATAAAGAGAAACTGTTCCCATTGGCGGAAGGGTCGAGATTTAAGGTGATTGGCAAAAGAACCAAAGGCGACATGAGGAAAAACTTTTCTATGCAGTGAGTAGTTAAGAATGCGCTGGAATGTGCTGCCTGAAAGGGTGGTGAAAGCAGATTCAATCATGGCTTTCAAAAAGGAATTGGATAAATATTTGAAGAGAAAAAAATTGCAGGACGAAGGGGAAAGAGCTGGGGAATGGGACTAACTGGATTGCTCTTACAAACAGCCGGCACAGGCTCGATGGGTTGAATGGCCTCCTTCTGTGCTGTAACCATTCTATGATTCTATGCAATGATTCGAGTGAAGATGGGTGCAAAGTATTCATTTAGTGCCTCAGCCATGCCCTCTGCCTCCACAAGGTGGTCTTTTTTGTCCCAATAATAAGTATCTAATCCTCCCCTTCTTTGAGCCAGGTCTCTTATTGCCGCTATATCATAGTCCCACGTGGCGACTTGACCCTGCAGCTCACCAGCCTTATTTACCATGCTCCGTGCATTTACACACATGCACTCCAAACTCATCCGTGGACTGCCTCGCATTTGTCCCTTGTCTGACCCTTTCTATTTCTGAACTACTCTTTATTCTAGTGCTATTTGTCCCTCCCTCTGTGCACCTTGTTTGTCCTCTCTAATATTAAACGGTATGGGGAGTAAGCAGAAGAGTGGAATTAAACTAGGAAATTAAGGAGTATGGGGGTTGAGCAGGAGAGTGTGATCAGACTAGTTGGGATATTAAAATGTGTGGGGAGTGTGCAAGTGTGTGGGATCAGACTAGTTAGGATATTAAAGTGTTTGGGTAGTGTGCAGGAGCGTGGGTTTAGGCTCAGTAGGTTGTTATAAGATGTGGGGAGTGAGCAGGAGAGTTGGATTAGATAAGGTAGGACATCAAATGGTGTGGGCAGTGAGCAGGAGAGTTGAATTTGACTAGATAGGATATTAAAGGCCGTGGGGAGTGAGCAGGAGAGTGGGATTAGACTAGGTGGGATATTAAAGAGTCTGAGGAGTGAACGGGAGAGTGGGATTAGACTGGGTGGGATATTAATAGGTGTGGGGAGAGAGCAAGGAAATGGAATAAGACATGGTGAATATTGAAGGGTATGTGCTGCGAGCAGGTGAGTGGAATTAGACTAGGTGCATTATGATCTGGAATGCGCTGCCTGAAAGGGTGGTGGAAGCATATTCAATCACGGCTTTCAAAAAGGAATTGTATAAATACATGAAGGAAAAAATTTGCAGGGCTACGGGGAAAGAGTGGGGGGAATGGGACTAACTGGATTGCTCTTACAAAGAGCTGGCACAGGCTTGATGGGCCAAATGGTCTCCTTCTGTGCTGTGACGATTCTATGACATCTGCATGTTCCCCAAGGCGAATCCTGCTCCACGGGCAGTGTGTGCCGGTAACGGAGGAGGAGGCGCTGTAAACATCCCCATCCTCAATGATGGCGGAGTCCAGCACGTGAGTGCAAAAGACGACGCTGAAGCGTTTGCAACCATCTTCAGCCAGAAGTGCCAAATAGATAATCCATCTCGGCCTCCTCCCGATATCCCCACCATCACAGAAGCCAGTCTGCAGCCAATTCGATTCACTCCACGTGATATCAAGAAACGGCTGAGTGCACTGGATACAGCAAAGGCTATGGGCCCCGACAACATCCCAGCTGTAGTGCTGAAGACTTGTGCTCCAGAACTAGCTGCGCCTCTAGCCAAGCTGTTCCAGTACAGCTACAACACTGGCATCTACCCGACAATGTGGAAAATTGCCCAGGTATGTCCTGTCCACAAGCAGCAGGACAAATCCAATCCGACCAATTACCGCCCCATCAGTCTACTCTCAATCATCAGCAAAGTGATGGAAGGTGTCGTTGACAGTGCTATCAAGCGGCACTTACTCACCAATAACCTGCTCACCGATGCTCAGTTTGGGTTCCGCCAGGACCACTCGGCTCCAGACCTCATTAAAGCCTTGGTCCAAACATGGACAAAAGAGCTGAATTCCAGAGGTGAGGTGAGAGTGACTGCCCTTGACATCAAGGCAGCATTTGACCGAGTGTGGCACCAAGGAGCCCTAGTAAAATTGAAGTAATGGGAATCAGGGGGAAAACTCTCCAGTGGCTGGAGTCATACCCAGCACAAAGGAAGATGGTAGTGGTTGTTGGAGGCCAATCATCTCAGTCCCAGGACATTGCTGCAGGAGTTCCTCAGGGCAGTGTCCTAGGCCCAACCATCTTCAGCTGCTTCATCAATGACCTTCCCTCCATCATAAGGTCAGAAATGGGGATGTTCGCTGATGATTGAATAGTGTTCAGTTCCATTCGCAACCCCTCAGATAATGAAGCAGTCCGTGCCCGCATGCAGCAAGACCTCGACAACATCCAGGCTTGGGCTCATAAGTGGCAAGTAACATTCACGCCAGACAAGTGCCAAGCAATGATCATCTCCAACAAGAGAGAGTCTAACCACTACCCCTTGACATTCAACTGCATTACCTTTGCCGAATCCCCCACCATCAACATCCTGGGGGTTACCATTGACTAGAAACTTAACTGGACCAGCCACATAAATACAGTGGCTACAAGAGCAGGTCAGAGGCTGGGTATTCTGTGGCGAGTGACTCACCTCCTAACTCCCCAAAGCCTTTCCACCATCTACAAGACACAAGTGAGGAGTGTGATGGAATACTCTCCACTTGCCTGGTTGAGTGCAGCTCCAACACTCAAGAAGCTCGACACCATCCAGGACAAAGCAGCCCGCTTGATTGGCATCCCATCCACCACCCTAAACATTCACTCCCTTCACCACCGGCGCACCGTGGCTGCATTGTGTGCCATCTACAGGATGTTCTGCAGCAACTCACCAAGGCTTCTTCGACAGCACCTCTCAAACCCATGACCTCTACCACCTAGAAGGACAAATGTAAGGAATCTTACAACACCAGGTTATAGTCCAACAGTTTTATTTGAAAATCATAAGCTTTCGGAGGCTTTCTCCTTCGTCCTCACCTGACGAAGGAGAAAGCCTCCGAAAGCATGTGTTTTTCAAATAAAACTGTTGGATTATAACCTGGTGTTTTAAGATTCCTTACATTTGTCCACCCCAGTCCATCACCGGCATCTCCACATCATACCGAGAAGGACAAGAGCAGCAGGCACATGGGAACAACACCACCTGCACGTTCCCCTCCAAGTCACACACGATCCCAACTTGGAAATATATCGGCCGTTCCTTCATCGTCACTGGGTCAAAATCTTGGAACTCCCTACCTAACAGCACTGTGGGAGAACCTTCACCACACGGACTGCAGCGGTTCAAGAAGGCGGCTCACCACCACCTTCTCAAGGGCAATTAGGGATGGGCAATAAATGCCGGCCTCGCCAGCGACACCCACATCCCATGAACGAATAAAAAAAGATAGCTGCACCAGAGCCACTGGGAATGGAGGAGGTGTGGGCTGGTGCTTGAGGTGCAGATCCCCTAGAAGTACACGGCCGGCGGGGTGGTCCGTACCCCTGGGGTCTATCTGCCTTTCTTCCGTCACATTCCCGAGCCACGGGAGTGTTCTCTTTACCAGATTTTCCATACTTCCCTCCCCTCTGCTATTTTGCTGTAACCAGTTACACCTCCCTCTGGGCCCATCTTTTGTTTCCATACTTGTCCCATTACCACTGCCTTTTGCCTTGCACCATCATCCCTTTTGTTATTTAATGTGCTCCAACCTACCACAGACCTTTCCCTTTTGTTCTTTTCCTGCTCCCTTTTCCCTGACTCTATTTGCTTAATCTCAAACATCTTCCAGTTCTGATGAAAGGTCATCGACCTGAAACTTTAACTCTGTTTCTCTCTCCGGAGATGCTGCCTGAGTATTTCCAGGATTTTCTTTTTACATTTCCGATCCTGGTCCTGCTGGCTACTGATCGGAGACTAGTTGACGATCTTATGGTGCTGCGAGAAGTGGAGAAATCCAATTTTTAAGGGGCTAAAATGATGCGTGTAAACTGAAGGTTAAAAGCACGATAAATTTAATGTGCCTGCAGATCAAGATGGTGCAGATCTGACAAAGCGGAAACAATCAGGCTTCAGCTTATCTCTCCGTTAATGAGAGTAGTTATTAAATAATTCACTACATAGTTGGGATTCTTTCCTCGCAAGGGATGCACTGAGCCTTATGATGTTCCAGGCCCACTTGAACCAATGGAGGCTTATTTCCACACTGGCTGCAGTATTTCTGCCCTGGCATTTCCTGGCTTTCAAATTGCCTAGCTCGGCTGTGTCTTCACCAACTCTTAGTACAACATCAACAACTTGCATTTATATAGCGCCTTTAACATAGTAAAACACCCCACGGTGCTTCACAGGCGTGTTATCAGACATTATTTGTCATCGAGCCACATAAGGAGATCGCAGCGAGTGCCGTGAGTTGGAGTTTTTCCCTCACCCTTCAGCTCCAATTATTTTTGCGCTGTAACTTGCTGGAAGTGCGAGCTGATAACGGTGCAGCGAGGCATCTGGATCCTCAGTGAACGACGGGACCAACAGTCTATCTCCATAAACAATGAGACTGAAGGATAGAGAAAGAAACAGAGGAATGACAGAGAATGAGATAGGGTGAATTAGAGTCAAATTAGATACAGAAAGAGAAAGAGGGAGAGGGAAAGAAAGATTGGATGGAGAGAAAAAAAGAGACAGAAAGGAAAAGAAAAAAATAAAAACATTTAAAATTAAAATTTTAAAAGCCTCTAGGAACAATTTACTACCTGTAGGATGAGACTCCACAGTTTCAACTGTTCCCTTTCTGGGTCAGAGGTTGAGTGGCATTGCAGGAACATAAATCTAGTTATTAGAAGGGTTCTCACATCGTGGAATACCAGCCCTAACTTTCTGCAGGGTGTCTAATTCATATTTACGGCGCAAATCCAGCACTTTCTTGAAACTCACGGGACGATGGATGATGAGCTCTCGTTTTTGCGAGGCTAACGGAGGAGTGAGACAAATCATCCAACAATTTGTGGCGATTCATAACTCACTCTTCCTCACCACAAATTGCTGGGTTTTTAAAACACTGATAATGGCGTGTGCCGTTAAACTTGCCGTTATTTTCCCAGCAAATTCTGGACCGTTGTGACAGGTGACCAAAAGCATGGTCAAACGGGAAGGTTTTAAGGAGCGTCTTAAAAGGAGGAGAAAGAGGCGGAGAGGTTTGGGGAGGGAATTCCAATGCTTGGGGCCTAGACAGTTGAAGGCACAGCTGCCAATGGTGGGGTGATGGAAATCAGGGATGCACAAGAGGCCAGAGCTGGAATAAGGCAGAGATCTCGGAGGGTTGCAGGGCTGGAGGAGGTTACAGAGATAGGGAGGGGCGAGACCACGGAGGGATTTGAACACAAGGATGAGGATTTTAAATCTGAGGCGTTGATGGGCTGGTAGCCAATGTAAGTCAGCTAGAATTCTGCTGACAAAAAATCCTAGCCCTCCATTAATTTCATTTCTAAGAAATCCATCTGAAAGATTAGATTTACGACTCATTTTAATCTGACAAAATAGCTCCTGAATAGGAAGAAATGTTTAAAACTAATGAATTGCAACATTCAAAATACAAAAGGCCATCGCTCGGGATACAAAACATTGATAGTCAATGAGTTCACTACCAGGATATAGGAGTGTGAACATTTATTTGAATGATTAACACATCTATCGAGAACAGCCTCTAGAAAAAAAATATTAATTCATTGATATCATGTAGTATAAGACAAACATATATTATGGGTACGGTAGCATAGTGGTTATGTTACTGGACTAGTAATCCAGAGCCTGGACTAAATCCAGAGTCATGAGTTCAAATCCAGCCACGGCAGCTGGCGAATTTAAATTCAATTAGTTAATTAAATTCAATTAATTAAATAAAATCTGGAATTAAAATACTAGTATCAGTAACGATGGCCATGAAACTACCGGATTGTCGTAAAAAACCCATTTGGTTCACTAATGTCCTTTACGGAAGGAAACCTGCCGGCCTTACCCGATATGTGACTCCAGACCCACAGCAATGTGGTTGATTCTTAACTGCCCTCTGAAATGGCCTAGCAAGCCACTCAGTTGTAAAATCTCGCTACGAAAAGTCATAATAAGAATAAAACCGGACGGACCACCCGGCATCGGACCACGAGGCACCGGACACGACAACGGCAAAACACCAAGCCCAGTCGACCCTGCAAAGTCCTCCTTACGAACATCTGGGGACTTGTGCCAAAATTGGGAGAGCTGTCCCACAGACCAGTCAAGCAACAGCCTGACATAGCCAGCCATACTCACAGAATCATACCTTTCAGCCAATGTCCCAGACTCTTCCATCACCATCCCTGGGTATGTCCTGTCCCACCGGCAGGACAGACCCACCAGAGGTGGCGGTACAGTGATATACAGTCAGGAGGGAGTGGCCCTGGGAGTCCTCAACATTGACTCTGGACCCCATGAAATCTCATGGCATCAGGTCAAACATTGGCAAGGAAACCTCCTGCTGATTACCACCTACCGTCCTCCCTCAGCTGATGAATCAGTCCTCCTCCATGTTGAGCACCACTTGGAGGAAGCACTGAGGGTAGCAATGGCACAAAATGTACTCTGGGTGGGGGACTTCAATGTCCATCACCAAGAGTGGCTCGGTAGCACCACTACTGACCGAGCTGGCCGAGTCCTGAAGGACATAGCTGCTAGACTGGGCCTGCGGCAGGTGGTGAGCGAACCAACACGAGGGAAAAACTTACTTGACCTCGTACTCACCAATCTACCTGTCGCAAATGCATCTGTCCATGACAGTATTGGTAGGAGTGACCACCAGCACAGTCCTCGTGGAGATGAAGTCCCGTCTTCGCACTGAGGACACCATCCAACGTGTTGCGTGGCACTACCACCGTGCTAAATGGGATAGATTCAGAACAGATCGAGCAGCTCAAAACTGGGCATCCATGAGGTGCTGTGGGCCATCAGCAGCAGCAGAATTGTATTCCACCACAATCTGTAACCTCATGGCCCGGCATATTCCTCACTCTACCATTACCAACAAGCCAGGGGATCAACCCTGGTTCAATGAGGAGTGTAGAAGAGCATGCCAGGAACAGCACCAGGCGTACCTAAAAATGAGGTGCCAACCTGGTGAAGCTACAGCTCAGGACTACATGCATGCTAAACAGCGGAAGCAACATGCTATAGACAGAGCTAAGCGATTCCACAACCAACGGATCAGATCAAAGCTCTGCAGTCCTGCCACATCCAGTCGTGAATGGTGGTGGACAATTAAACAACTAACGGGAGGAGGAGGCTCTGCAAACATCCCCATCCTCAATGATGGCGGAGTCCAGCACATGAGTGCAAAAGACAAGGCTGAAGCGTTTAGCAACCATCTTCAGCCAGAAGTGCCGAGTGGATGATCCATCTCGGCCTCCTCCCGATATCCCCACCATCACAGAAGCCAGTCTTCGGCCAATTCGATTCACTCCACGTGATATCAAGAAACGGCTGAGTGCACTGGATACAGCAAAGGCTATGGGGCCCGACAACATCCCAGCTGTAGTGCTGAAGACTTGTGCTCCAGAACTAGCTGCGCCTCTCGCCAAGCTGTTCCAGTACAGCTACAACACTGGCATCTACCCGACAATGTGGAAAATTGACCAGGTATGTCCTGTCCAGAAAAAGCAGGACAAATCCAAACCGGCCAATTACCGCCCCATCAGTCTACTCTCAATCATCAGCAAAGTGATGGAAGGTGTCATCGACAGTGCTATCAAGCGGCACTTACTCACCAATAACCTGCTCACCGATGCTCAGTTTGGGTTCCGCCAGGACCACTCGGCTCCAGACCTCATTACAGCGTTGGTCCAAACATGGACAAAAGAGCTGAATTCCAGAGGTGAGGTGAGAGTGACTGCCCTTGACATCAAGGCAGCATTTGACCAAGTGTGGCACCAAGGAGCCCTAGTAAAATTGAAGTCAATGGGAATTAGGGGGAAAACTCTCCAGTGGCTGGAGTCATACCTAGCACAAAGGAAGATGGTAGTGGTTGTTGGAGGCCAATCGTCTCAGCCCCAGGGCATTGCTGCAGGAGTTCCTCAGGGCAGTGTCCTAGGCCCAACCATCTTCAGCTGCTTCATCAATGACCTTCCCTCCATCATAAGGTCAGAAATGGGGATGTTCGCTGATGACTGCACAGTGTTCAGTTCCATTCGCAACCCCTCAAATAATGAAGCAGTCCGGGCCCGAATGCAGCAAGACCTGGACAACATCCAGGCTTGGGCTCAAAAGTGGCAAGTAACATTCGCGCCAGATAAGTGCCGGGCAATGACGATCTCCAACAAGAGAGAGTCTAACCACCTCCCCCTGACATTCAACGGCATTACCATCGCCGAATCCCCCACCATCAACATCCTGGGGGTCACCATTGACCAGAAACTTAACTGGACCAGCCATATAAATACTGTGGCTACGAGAGCAGGTCAGAGGCTGGGTACTCTGTGGCGAGTGACTCACCTTCTGACTCCCCAAAGCCTTTCCACCATCTACAAGGCACAAGTCAGGAGTGTGATGGAATACTCTCCACTTGCTTGGATGAGTGCAGCTCCAACAACACTCAAGAAGCTCGACACCATCCAAGATAAAGCAGCCCGCTTGATTGGCACCCCATCCACCACACTAAACATTCACTCCCTTCACCACCGGCGCACTGTGGCTGCAGTGTGTACCATCCACAGGATGAACTGCAGCAACTCGCCAAGGCTTCTTCGACAGCACCTCCCAAACCCGCGACCTCTACCACCTAGAAGGACAAGAGCAGCAGGCACATGGGAACAACACCACCTGCACGTTCCCCTCCAAGTCACACACCATCCCGACTTGGAAATATATCGCCGTTCCTTCATCGTCGCTGGGTCAAAATCCTGGAACTCCCTTCCTAACAGCACTGTGGGAGAACCGTCACCACACGGACTGCAGCGGTTCAAGAAGGCGGCTCACCACCACCTTCTCGAGGGCAATTAGGGATGGGCAATAAATGCTGGCCTCGCCAGCGACGCCCACATCCCGTGAACGAATAAAAAAAAAGTATTTGCTCATTTAACTCACCATCTGGGAATTTTTAAAAATAAAAGATATATTAAATAGTTTTAAATTTCCTCTGGCTAATAGTTCTAATGGAATATATTTAATTTCACTGAATAAAAGCAAACAGGAGTAGTTGAGGCGAATAGCATAGATGCATTTAAGGGGAAGCCAAATAAACACTCGAGGGAGAAAGTATGCTGATAGGGTTAGATGAAGCAGGGAGGAGGCTCGTGTGGAGCATAAACACCAGCATAGACTTGTTGGGCCGAATGGCCTTTTTCTGTGTTTTAAAGTCTATATAATTCTATGTAATTCTGCAGCCGAACCAATGGTACTTCAAGGGACTGCCGGAGGTCGCCATCAGAAAGGTAAGTATTTGCTTCTTACCTTACCTTGATGAGTAGTCAGGAGGAGGAGTGGTCCTCCTGACTCCACAGCACTACTGTGGGCCGCTACCTGCCCATGTTTGTCCCCCGCCTGTTGACCTCCCACCCCCAGGGCCTACCTGAGGGCAGTAACACCAGGTCAAAATGGGACCAGGGGGAACCAGCGAGCTGCCTCAGGAGACCTGACAGGCAAGCGCCCGCAGCTCACCAGAATTACTCAGATGAGGCCTGGTTTTGGACGAGCGCACTATCCATTTAGGGAAATCAACGGATCTGGCGGGGGGAAGAGGGGGGGGGATCAGAAATGTCCTCCCCCCCCCCCCCACAGGGTTTAGCGTGACAAGTTGGGTGTGCGCACTTCCAAAATATAGTCACTCAGCTGACTGGGTACAAGCCTGAAATGCCAGTTAAATCACAGGTACAATCCTTGTGGGTTTTGCAAAGGTCTCAGGGCAGGGGTAGTTACTGCCAAACAGGCAGAGTTAATAAAGGCTTTTGTCCATGTGTTCTTGCAGACACAGCAGCAGCAGCCGCCGTCTCACGGGCAGGGGATCGGTTTAAATCCTCCGCAGAAAAATAATGAGTGACGTCACTAGTCCGATGAAACAGATCAGGATTTTTGAAAGCAAAATAAGCCAGACAGTCACATGATAAAATACTGAACATTTTACAATAAATTCTCAAGATTCGAGAACTGCGCAGACAATCTACTCGACAAACTAAACTGTGTCCCAGCGCAATCACGTAGAGCTATAATCCCTTCACCTTCGCAAAAAAAAGGGACGATTACACCAATACATTCTCACTGAGATAAGGTGATGGTTTATTTACTTGCCGAACATCTTAGAAAAATATTCTGCACAAATCAAATTAGGCCAAAGCTTGTAATGACAAAGGTGAAACTCAGACACAAACCGGCCCATTTGAGAACATTAGACTGTGGTACTGGCAGGCTCTGGCAGCCCAGCACCAGTCATCGCAAGTGGCTGGTGTTTGAATTGGCTCGAATTGGGGCACAGACACACTCTGAATTTGACCTGTCAGATACATTGATTTCCCAAGCACTCGGGCACCTGTGCTTCTTCCAATGAAAGCAGGCAGGCAGCGGAATCGGAACTCAGGAAACAAGCCTGTCTCCTGCCCCCCGATGTTGAACAAGCCTGTTCTTGACATTTCCACTGACACTCTGCACCGCCACCCTGCAGTGCCCACGGCTCAGTCACCATGGCCCCAAATATAACGACCAGGATCAGAACCTCTCCACTCCACAAAATGTGGCCAACCCACTCTAAACCAGAAAAGACAACAGGACTCCCGTAAACAAGGCTGATCAGGGCTTAACAATGGATCTCCTTTAACCCCTCCCCTCACCCACCCAGCAGACAATAACTTGCCTTTACACAGCACCTTTAACGTAGTAAAACCTCCCAAGCGACAATCAAACAAAATTCCACACCAAGCCACATAAGGAGATATTAGGACAGGTGACCAAAAGCTTGGTCAAAGAGGCAGGTTTTAAGGAGCGACTTAAAGGAGGAGGGGCAGACAGGTTTAGGGAGGGAATTCCAGAGCTAGGGGCCTAGGCAATTGAAGACAAGCCGTCAATAGTGGAGCGAAGGAAATCGGGGGTGCACAAGAGGCCAGAATTGGAGGAGCGCAGAGATCTGGGAGGGTTGTAGGGCTGGAGGAGGTTATAGAGACAGGGAGGGGCGAGGCCAGGAAGGGATTTGAAAACAAGGATGAGAATTTTAAAATCGAGGCATTGCTGGACTGGGAGCCAATTTAGGTCAGCAAGCACAGGGGTGATGGATGAATGGGACTTGGTCCAAGTTAGGATAAGGACAGCAGAGTTTTGGATGAGCTCAAGTTTACGAAGGGTGCAAGGTGGGAGGCCAGTCAGGAGAGCATTGGAATAGTCAAGCCTGGAGGTAACAAAGGCACGGATGAGGAGCACAGCACAATGGCCAGTGACACTGCTGCAGGACTCCTCAGCCCAGTCTCCTTCCCGACCCTGGGACGTGGCTTGTGGAAGATCAAGATCCACATCCTAAATACCGAAGAACTAGAGGTGCCGCAAACACCTCCCCCGACCAACACATGGCAACAGATGCCTGGACATTAACAGCCCAGATTCCCCACTGAGGAAAGTCCATCTCTCAGGCCTTGCCAAAATCTCCAGTGCTTCGAGTACCTGGGCCTCATTTACTGCAATTCAAGTCATGAAGGGTTAGCAGCGGAACTTGTTCTCCATTTGCCTTTTGTTAAGGTTTTTTTTTGGATGCAAAAATAATCAAGTGCAAAATCTTCCAGTCAAGCTTCTGCCAAAAAGGAGGTCTCGCTGGACCACAACCCCTTTATGATGGGGTATAACACTGTATAACAGTTTATATGAGTGTACGATGGGTCATGCATTATACAATGGTTTATATCACTGTACAATGGGTCATGGTACTATACAATGGTTTATATGAATGTAGGATGGGTTATACGACTGCATATTGTTTAAATCACTGTAGGGTGAGTTATACCACTACAGGAACTGGCACCCGTAACTCATCTTCATTTACTCAGAATTGGTGCCTCCCAGATTTGTTGCCCACAGTGAAACACAATTTTGTCCTAAAATCTGATCAAAACAAGAAAGTGGGTTTTCACCCTAAACAATCAATTTACTGGGAATTGGTAGGAGGTAGGAGACAGAGAGTAGGGATAATGAGTATGTACTCAAATTGGCAGGATATGACTAGTGGTGTCCCCCAGGGATCTGCACTGGGGCCTCAGCTTTTCGCTATATTTATAAATGACTTGGATGTAGGAATAGAGAGCCGGATATTTAAGTTTGCTGATGACACCAAGTTAGGTGGCACCATAAATAGTGTAGATGGGAGTAGAAAGTTGCAAAGGGACATTGAGAGATTAAGTGAGTGGGCAAAACTGTGGCAGATGGGGTTCAATGTGGGAAAATGTGAGGTCATCCACTTTGGCCCTAAGAAAGATAGATCAGAATATTTTCTAAATAGCGAGAAGCTGGAACTGTGGAGGAGCAGAGAGATTTAGGAGTCCAAGTACAGAAATCACTAAACGCTAGTGCACAGGTACAAAAAATAATTTAAAAAGGCTAATGGAATGTTGGCCTTTATCTCAAGAGGGCTAGAATACAAAGGGGAGGGAAGAAATGTTAGTTACATAAAGCTTTGGTCAGACCCCATCTGGAGATATTGTGTTCAGTTCTGGGCACCGCACCTCAGGAAGGATATATTGGCCTTGGAGGGGGTGCAGCGCAGAGTCACCAGAATGATACTGGGGCTAAAAGGGTTAAATTATGAGGACAGTTTGCATAGACTTATATTCCCTGGAGTATAAAAGATTATGGGGTCATTTAATTGAGGTCTTTAAGATGATTAAAGGAGTTGATAGGGTAGATAGAGAGAAACTATTTCCTCTGGTGGGGGGAGTCCAGAACAAGGGGGCATAACCTTAAAATTAGAGCTAGGCCGTTCAGGGGTGATGTCAGGAAGCACTTCTTCACACAAAGGGTAGTGGGAATCTGGAACTCTCTCCCCCAAAAAGCTGTTGAGGTTGGGAGATTGATGGATTTTTGTTGGGTAAGGGTATCAAGGGTTACGGAAACAAGGCGGGTAAATGGAGTTAAGATACGGATCAGCCATGATCTAACTGAATGGCGGAACAGGCTCGAGGGGCTGAATGACCTCTTCCTGTTCCTATGTTCTTAAAATGAAACCATGAAACTCAAAGGAATTCCAATACAGTCCATCTGGGATAGCCTCTCGTGTGTTGGCTGTTTGCAAGAACATATAAACATGTTAATGCTACCATTTAAATGAACTTTCTACAGCGATTATAAGAAGTTTCAAGGGACACAAGGTAACTTTTGTGCAGAGTGATGGCCCCTGGTTTAACAGTCTGCTGTGTGGAAAGTGCCCAGGAATTCCTGGAGGAACAGTGGAACATTTGTCCTGTATCCACAATGTGAGTGTGGCATTGGGCATATTGGAAACATTGCACGCTGCCCAACGCAAGCACAACCTACACTTTCAAAACTCAGATCAGTGTCAGATATGTCTCAGTGGGAGTCTTTTCACCTACGAGTCAGAAGATTGTGGGTTCAACCCCCGCTCCAGACACTTGAGCACAAAACCCAGGCTGACACTCCAGTGCAGTACTGAGGGAGTGCTGCCCTGTCGGAGGGTCAGTACTGAGGGAGTGCTGCCCTGTCGGAGGGTCAGTACTGAGGGAGTGCTGCACTGTCGGAGGGTCAGTACTGAGGGAGTGCTGCACTGTCGGAGGATTTGCCATCTTTTGGATGAGACGTTAAACCGAGGCCCCGCCTGCCCTCGCAAGTGGATGTAAAAGATCCCATGGCCACTATTGGAAGAAGAGCAGAGGAGCTCTCTTCCAATATATGTTCTGGCCAACATATATCCATCATTAAAACAGATTATCTGGTCATTGTCACATTGCTGTTTGTGGGATCTTGCTGTGCACAAATTGGCTGCCACGTTTCTCACGTTACAACAGTGACGACACTTCAAAAATAATTAATTGGCTGTAGGACATCCCAAGCACATGAAAGGTGCTATATAAACGCAAGTCTTTCTTTTCTTCTTATCTTTCTGATGAAGTATCACAGCTAATATTAACCTGTCTATTCCTCTTTTAGATAATCAACCTGCAATTCAAACATTTTCTGTTTTTAAAACCTTAAAATGCACAAGGCCAGAAATTACTGAGTAATGGCAGCTAAGAAGTGATTTAGCAAAAGTGGACTGGAAACAGCTACTTGAAGGTTTCATAGAACCATAGAAAATTTACGGCACAGGAGGAGGCCATTCGGCCCATCGTGTCTGCGCCAGCCGAAAATGAGCCACCCAGCCTAATCCCACTTTCCAGCACTTGGTCCGTAGCCCTGTAGGTTACGGCACTTCACGTGCTCATCCAGGTACTTTTTAAATGAGTTGAGGGTTTCTGCCTCTACCACCCTTTCAGGCAGTGAGTTCCAGACCCCCACCACCCTCTGGTTGAAATTTTTTTTTCCTCAGCTCCCCTCTAATCCTTCCACCAATTACTTTAAATCTATGCCCCCTGGTTATTGACCTCTCTGCTAAGGGAAATAGGTCCTTCCTATCCACTCTATCTAGGCCCCTCATAATTTTGTACACCTCAATTAAATCTCCCCTCAGCCTCCTCCGTTCCAAGGAAAACAACCCCAGCTTATTCAATCTTTCCTCATAGCTAAAATTCTCCAGTCCTGGCAACATCCTTGTAAACCTCCTCTGTACCCTCTCCAGTGCAATTGCATCCCTCCTGTAATGTGGTGACCAGAACTGTGCACTGTACTCAAGCTGTGGCCTAACCAGTGTTTTATACAGTTCCAGCATAACTGCCTTGCTTTTATATTCTATGCCTTGGCTAATAGAGGCAAGTATTCCATATGCCTTCTTAACCACTTTATCTACCTGTCCTGCTACCTTCAGGGATCTGTGGACATGCACTCCAAGGTCCCTCACTTCCTCTACACCTCTCAGTATCCTCCCATTTATTGTGTACTCCCTTGCCTTGTTTGCCCTCCCCAAATGCATTACCTCACACTTCTCTGGATTGAATTCCATTTGCCACTTTTCTGCCCGCCTGACCAGTCCATTGATATTTTCCTGCAGTCTACAGCTTTCCTCCTCACTATCAACCACATGGCCAATTTTTGTATCATCTGCAAACTTCTTAATCATGCCCCCTACATTTAATTCCAAATCATTAATATATATCACAAAAAGCAAGGAACCTAGTACTGAGCCCTGCGGGACCCCACTGCAAACAGCCTACCAGTCACAAAAACACCCGTCAACCATTACCCTTTGCTTCCTGCCACTGAGCAAATTTTGGATCCCCAACTTGCCACTCTCCCTTGGATCCCATGGGCTTTTACTTTATTGATCCATCTGCTATGTGGGACCTTGTCAAAAGCCTTGCTAAAATCCACGTAAACTACATCAAATATACTACCCTCATCGACCCTCCTCGTTGCCTCCTCAAAAAATTCAATCAAGTTAGTCAGACACGACCTTCCCTTAACAAATCCATGCTGACGGTCCTTGATTACTCTGTGCCTTTCTAAGTGACTGTTTATCCTGTCCCTCAGAATTGATTCCAATAATTCGCCCACCACTGAGGTTAGACTGACTGGCCTGTAATCACTCGTTCTATTCCTCACTCCCTTTTTAAACACTGGTACAATGTTAGCAGTCTTCCAATCCTCTGGCATCATGCCTGTATCCAGTAAGGATTGGAAAATGATGCACAGAGCCTCTGCTATTTCCTCCATTGCTGCTTTTAACAGCCTGGGATACATTTCATCTGGCCCTGGTGATTTATCTACTTTCAAAGATGCTAATCCCCTTAATACTTCCTCTCCCACTAAGTTTATCCCATCCAATATTTCACACTCCTCCTCCTTAACTACAATCTCTGCATCGTCCCTCTCTTTTATGAAGACAGATGCAAAGTATTCATTAAGAACCATACCCAACCTCCACACATAGGTTACCTTTTTGGTCTCTAATAGGCCGTACTCTTTCCTTAATTATACTGTTGTTCTTTATGTATTTATAAAACATTTTTGGGTTTTCCTTGCCAATATTTTATCATGCCCCCTCTTTGTTTTCCTAATTTTATCCCTGCACTTCTTATACTCCTCTAGGCTTTCTGTAGTATTGAGTTCTCGCTATCTGACATAAGCTTTCCTTTTCTGCCTTATCTTACCCTCTATGCTCCTTGACGTCCAGAGGGCTCTAGATTTGGCAGCCCCACCCTTTTTCTTTGTGGGAACATGTTTACTCTGTACCCCTTGAATCTTCCCCTTGAATGCCTCCCACTGCTCTGACACCTTCAAGTAGCTGTTTCCAGTCCACTTTTGCTAAATCACTTCTTAGCTTAGTAAATTGGCCTTTCCCCAGTTGAGAACTTTAGTTCCTGTTCTATCTTTGTCCTTTTCCATAACTATGCTAAAATTAACTGAATTATGATCACTACCATCAAAATGCTCTCCCACTGATACTCCTTCCACCTGCCCAGCCTTATTTCCTAAAACTAAATCCAGAACTGCCCCCTCTCTTGTTGGGCTTGCTACGTACTGGCTAAAAAAGTTCTCCTGAATGCAATTTAAGAATTTTGGGCCCTCTATACCCTTCACACTGTTCATGTCCCAACCAGTATTAAGGTAGTTGAAATCCCCTACTATTACTGCCCCACTGTATTTGCACTTCTCAAAAATTTGCCTACATGTTTGCTCTTCTATCTCCCCCAGACTGTTTGGGGGTCTATAGTACACTCCCGTAGCGTGACTGTCCCTTTTTTGTTCCTTAGCTCAACCCATATAGCCTCATTTGATGATCCTTCTGACATATCATCTCTCCTCATAGCCGTAATTGTTTCTTTAACCAAAAGTGCCAACTCCCTCCTTTTTTATCCCTTTCTCTATCTCGTCTGAAAACCCTGTAACCAGGAACATTAAGCTGCCATTCCGGCCCCTCTTCAAGCCATGTTTTGGAGACCGTGTTCCGTGATTCTGTCAGTCGCCTATGTTACGATCTTCTGACAACCTTGATAGCAACAGTTTGAAGTGACAATGACAATAGTTCTTCTAAAGCTAAATGGAAATGTCTCTCGACCTACATTAGATTGTTGTGCGACAATCGAAGAGTGAAGATTAAATGTAAATTGGAAATGTAAGTCAGAAGTTGGAAGGCAAGTATGCTTGTGCTGACAATGTGTGATATTATATTACCATGTTAAATAATGAGAATCAACCCTGTACGGTTAATCACTAAATCATCAGAAGGAAGAAATAAGCCCGTTGCGTGAATTGGTTACTTTGAGAATGTCGAATCACTGAAAAACAATGGCTGCTGATTCTGATTTGCTGCTAGTGAATTCCAATTAGACACCCAGGAAATTTTGGAATAAATTAGCAATGTACGTCACTAATCTCACGTTGCAGGAAATTCTGGGCCTCTGTATTTCAATGCAAGATAACAGATCAATGTTTAAAAGCAAATTTGTCTATACATTTAACAATCAATTGCCCAATTGCAAATTAATGTAACTTGTTAAATTTAAAAATTACCTGATGAAAGATGAATAGACAAAATGAGGTCCACCAACGCCTCAAATTTAAAATTCAAATCCCTCAATGGACTCGTCCCTCCCGATCTCTAACCTCCTCCAGTCCGACAACACCCCCCCACCCCGAGAACTCTACGTTCCTCCAACTCTGGCCTTATGTATTGCTCACTTCCCTCGCCCCACCATTGGCGACCATACCTTCAGCCGTCCAGGCCCTAAGCTCTGGAATTCCCTCCCTGAATCTCTCTGCCTCTCTACCTCCTCCTTTCAGACACTCCTGCCCTATTTGTGCCAATCCTACTGCTCATTACAGAGATTTTGAAGTTCTCTCAAATTCTGTCAGTGGTCCGAAAAATGGTGACAGTCAAATTCGGTATCAGCGTTTCACATCAGAAGTTGGAGTGAAACCACAGTTTACCTTTTGTTTTCAATGAAATTGCCTGGTCCTTGAAATGTAACCTGGTTCACAATGAGCTCGGATATTACAGTAAGAAGCCAATCCTACAAATACATACAGAAAACAGAAATGCCTCTTTAACTATAAAAAATTGCCTTTGTTTTAAGGCCAATACTTCCTTAAACATTCAATTATAATCTGTCTCACTGAAAGGTCTGACTGGTGAATTTTGAAGACTTAACAAATTTCGGGGTCGAGGAGCCAGCAACATTTCACAGAAATCTGCTCATGATTTAAAGACACGAGAGAGTCATCTCCACAGGCTGCCAACCCAACTCAAACACTAACAATCCATCACACAGAGATTTCTGGAAACAGCTTTCAAAACCTGCTTACCGTCTAATAGCTCTTTAATTTCCATCTTTGCCTCACTGATCTCTCCCTTGTCGTAATGTTGATTATTATCAGGATTTTATCAATTGCTTAAACTTGCGCAAAGCATCAACACCAGGAGCGCAAATCGGAATTCAAGAACCCCCCCCCCCAACAATGTTGAATGAATACGGGGTGTGAGGGGGTCACTAATTCTCTGACATCCTGCTGCTCCAATCCTGCCCATCAGCTGACACCTAGGGGGCGATTTTAAACCCCAAGAACGGGTGGGTTGGGGGCGGGCGGGAGTTGCAAACAGTTGTTTTTTCAGGTCGCAACCGCAAAATTTTCGGACTTTGCATTCCCAGTGGGAAACCTGGACTTTTCCGGGCCGACGTTAAACCCGGAAATAAAGCCGGGTTGTGGTCGCGACCCAAAAAACTGTTTTCAACTCCCACCCGCTCTCAGGGGTTAAAATCACCCCCCTAATTCGGGCATGTGCAGTGCACGATAATTAGACCAAAATTTAAACAAGCAGCAGAATGTCTAATAACTTCTCCCAGCTGGTGAGTCGACTCACAGAATGACCCGTTGCATTGTAATCAGCCACTAATGAGATGTAAGACGGAGCTGACAAACACAGCAGGAACAAAGTTTTTAACACTTATTTTTAATTATAATTTTCAAGTACATTTTCAGCGACAAAAGAAAAAACTTGCATTTCTACAGCACCTCTCAGGACGTTTCAAATCGCTTTACAATCAATGAAGTACTTTTGAAGTGTAGTCACTGTTGTCATGTAGGAAACACGGCAGCCAATTTATGCATAGCAAGGTCCCACAAACAGCAATGTGATAATCACCAGATAATCTGTTTTAATGTTGTTGGGTGAGGGATAAATATTGACCAGGATACCAATCATGTCACATTAATATTAATACAGCTTTTATCCAATATCTAAGCATCATTTACTAACTGTGGAGCATCTTCAGCAACTGAAATCTCAAAAAAGTATCTAATCCAGGAATTCCATGGAGCAGCTAGCTGTTTGAAGATTAAAGAACGTTAGCTTAAAAATAAAATGGTCGTAGCGCAGAAATCATCATAATTTCTACACTTAAAACAATCTTGCAATGTCATAGGAATTTTTTCCACATGATACGTTTAGGTATTCTCTGCTCAATTCAGAACTGCGAAGTATAAAGGCCCAGAACTGGGAAATAAAAAGACTAACAATTCAGGTGCTAGATTAATATCAGGAGTCTCTGGAATATTAATCTCTGAATTCTCACTCGTGTTACACAGGGCACAGTGTAGGCAGGATAGAATTTTGACAGGTAAGTGGCTACTGCTCACACAGCTCTAATAGATTACTCAAGTTATGTTACATCTCAATTTGGGGCAGATAAACTACTGCGGGATTCAAACAGATTCATTGCAGAAACGTTGTACAAGGCTGGAGAATGCCCTGTGTCGGACTATCATGGAGCCCTTTTTTACAATGGGACTTCATGTCTGAATGGATACAGGAGGGGATACATTAGAGTCTCAGATGACTGTTAACGGTTATTACCTACAGTTGTGTAACCAACACAAAGACTGTCCAAATTTTAGCATTTGCTGAAAGTTACCCAGAAATTAGGATTAAAAGAACAGGGAATAGAAACCTCAATCTGTGCAGGATGGAGCACTCCAATGAGAAGTTTTATCAGACCACGGTAGTGAAATTCAGAACTGGTGCAAAAGTACTAACACACCCAGTTTGAATTGCTTGAAAAGTGAAGTCTATTTACAATCCAGTAGAGCCTCAATTTGAGGGGGAGAGAGCCTTTTCCTCTGCTAAAACCCACTGAATTTCATAATAACTAAAAGACACCAAGATAGATGCAGAATTTTTTTTTATAAACAAATTAATTATTTTACTAAACACCTCTGTAAGACTTTTGACTTCAAACAAACAATTTGTTGAGTATTGATGAAGGATGTAGGGGAATCCTGGAGTTATACTACCACCTGCACAGCTCCCAGGATCACAGGAGCACACAAGCCGTCTCACCAAAGAGCAGTCGCTAGGGAACCTGGCTAATTAAGGGATGCGGGGGGAGGTGCAAGGACAACGACAAATTAACTTGTAGACGGGGAATTTCATAATCAGAAGCGGGGTCTCATGACCATGAGTCCAGGATGGTCACGTGTCTCCCTAGTGCAGGGGAAGAATGTCACAGTTAGACAAACTCCTGGAAAAAGAGAGGGAGCAGGCAATGGCCGTGGACAGGTGAGAACCAATGGCAGGCATGTGTAGGCCAGAGGTCCTGCAGTCAAATTTTCTGGAGCTAGGTGCTAGATTAATATCAGGAGTCTCTGGAATATTAATCTCTGAATTCCAACTAGTGTCACACAGAGCACAATATAGGCAAGATAGAATTTTGACAGATAAGTGGCTACAGATATGATGTAGGACAGAAGGGTTAGAGAGAGAAAGATTAAGGGTGAGATAGAAAGTGAGTGAGAGGGAAGAAGAGGGGAGAGAGAGGGAGTAAAGAGAGCGAGGCGGGGAGAGAAGGGAGACAAAAAGTGCAAGAGAGACACAAAGAAAAACAGAGAGAGATACACACGAAAGGGGGGACAAAGAAATTGAAAGAGAGCGTGAGAAAGGGAGATAGAGTGAGACACAGAGCAAAGGAGAGAGGTAGAGAGAAAAATCAGGAAGACAAATGAAGTTGTCACCTTAAAATGACTGAAGGGTAGAAGGAAAGAGCATTGACTAGAAAAACAACTTTTCAAAAAGTGTATTAAGGCAAATTATTTAGAGTACTATGTGGTCTCAACATTCAACTACTATAGGGGGCGCACTGCACCCAGGAGAGGGAGTGCATTTCCACCCTCTTTCTCCCCCAGTCTTCCACCCTCTTTCTCCCCCAGTCTTCCACCCTCTTTCTCCCCCGGCCTTCCACCCTCTTTCTCCCCCGGCCTTCCACCCTCTTTCTCCCCCAGTCTTCCACCCTCTTTCTCCCCCGGCCTTCCTCCCTCTTTCTCCCCCAGTCTTCCACCCTCTTTCTCCCCCGGCCTTCCACCCTCTTTCTCCCCCGGCCTTCCACCCTCTTTCTCCCCCGGTCTTCCACCCTCTTTCTCCCCCGGCCTTCCACCCTCTTTCTCAGGGTATCCTAATTCCTAGTCCAGTTTCCAGCTCACTGTTAAGTTGCTGCAGATTGCGATGGAGGGCCTCGGGCTCATTATTATTCAGTACTAGTATCAGACTTCGGATTATTTATATATTTGGAGGCAGGTCCCCAATTCCCAGTTCCAGTGAAAGCTATTTATTTGCAGTCATCTCGCTGTTTACATTTTTTGATATTTTTACAGAGATCAGCAGCTGTGTGTGCTGGTGAGACGGTGGTTCATCTGGGAGTCCTGGTGATTTTGCAGCTGTTGGGAACGGTTTGAATCGGTCTGACTTTGATATTTTACTGTAAACCCGGCAATTCCAGCCAAAAATAAGTTGACGAAAAGGAGAGGGAAAAAAAAACTGGGCTTTGCGATCAAAAATTTAAAAAATAAATAAACCGATCAAAACCTACACCGTCCATGGTAAAATGACAAGTAGAAGCAAGTGACCCCAGACAGCTGTGGCAGATCCACCAGCGACGTGCAGGCCTGGGGACATGGTTTCTTATCCCTGACAAGGAAACATGTTTGAGAGCCCTTTGGAATTTTAAGAGCTGTAAATTCTCTAAAAATGAACACTTAAAATAAACTCTTACTAGCTAGCTGCGCTCACACGTATGGGCAGGCAAAGAAAATACTGCTCCCAAGCGAAGGTCTACTACAGACTGGAAGACTCAGAGTGCACTGCCTTCCAGCTCCACTTCTGAAGTTTACGATCAATTACACAAGGTGCAGAAGTCGGAGTCTGTAAATCGGGGGGAGTTTGTAATCTGAAAGAGCAGCAATTTTCTTGGCAAAGTGGCGTTTCCAGATAAACAGGAGCGCGCCCCTTTAAACAGCTCTCATTTAGGAAAGGAGTTTCATTAACTCGACACCAGCAATGAGGTGAAATTGGTCTGTGTGCTCGCATTAATGCACATGCTCAGTGTGCAGTAACAGGCTGTGTGTTAGCATTAACCAAGGGTTTGCCGGTTTGTACCAGTGCTCGGAAAATTCCTCAGCAGCAATCTCCCTCAATTCACATTAACACACTGACTCAGCGTTAATGGTTTTCTTCACAAAAGAGCTCATTAAAAACAAATTAGCAGTAAACACGTAAATTTGCTCATTTTCTTCCTGCAGATCTTCCTACCAACATCACCAAAAAATGATGTTCTGGCTATTGTCACATTGCTGTTTGTGGGATCTTGCTGTGTGCAATTTGTTTGCCGTGTTTCCTACATTACAACAGTGACTACACTTCAAAAGTAGCTGTGAAGTGCTTTGGGGTGTCCTGAGGACGTGAAAGGCGCTATATAAATGCAAGTTCCTTCCTTCCTATACATGAGGAGTGCTGTAGAAATATATGTTGTGGCAGGAAGAGCAGGGCAATTCTCTGACAAACATAATCTGATTGGCCAGAACAATCACTCAAACAGCTTAATTTATCTCATTGCTGTTTGCGGGATTACTGTGTGAAAATTGCCTACTGCATTTCCCTACATTACAACAGTGACTACAAGAATACCTCACTCGCTGGGAGGTGCTTTGGGTTGTACTGAGGTCATGAAAGGTGCTTTATAAATGCAAGATCTTTCTTTAAAAAAATGGAATGAGCCCACAGAAGGGTAGACACTGAAAGCCCTGACTCAACTACTTCAATCCATAGAGTACAGGAACATAGGAAGAGGAGGAGGCCATTCAGCCCCTCGAGCCTGCTCTGCCATTCAATTAGATCATGGCTAATCTGTACCTTAACTCCATTCACCCGCCTTTGCTCCATATCTCGATACCCTTACCCAACAAAAATCTATCAATCTCAGTCTTGAAAGCTCCAATTGACCCCCAGCATCCACAGCCTGTTGGGGGAAGAGAATTCCAGATTCCTACTACCCCTTGTGTGAAAAAGTGCTTCCTGATTTCCCTCCAAATGGCTTGGCTCTAATTTTAAGATTATGTCCCCTCGTTCTTGATTCCCTCATCAGAGGAAGTAGTTTCTCGGTATCTGCTCTATTGAATCCTTTTAACATCATCCCACAATCTTCTAAAGTCAAGGGAATACAAGCCAAGTTGATGCAGCCTGTCCTCATAATTTAACCCTCTAAGCCCCGTATCACTCTGGTGAATCTGTGCTGTACTCCCTCCAAGGCCAATATATCCTTCCTGAGGCGCAGTGCCCAAAACTGAACGCAGTACTCCAGATGGGGACTGGCCAAGGCTCTGTACAACTGAGGCATAACTTCCTCTCCTTTGAGATAAAGATCAACAATCCATTAACCTCTTTGATTGTTTTTTGTACCCATCGACTAGCTTTAAATGAGTCCCATTTTGCTGAACACATTGGAGAAGTAGGAGGAAGATGAGCAGCGAGGAGCACCAAGGAGGACATGAGAAGACCACCAAAACTACCTCAAGCACACCACAGGCAGCTGAGGTACCTTAACTTCACCAATTTCCAGTATGCGCTGCAGGTGGGCAAAGCTCCTTGGCAGAAACACGGACTCAAAGTTACGCCAGTCTGTGAGAACTAATATCCTGAAGCATGTGATCCATAGCTTAATCTTCAGTGGTAGCTGAGCAGGTTGAACAAAGCAATCAATCTTATGCGATGCCCACCAGTTGTGGAATATCTCTCGTAAATCACTGGAAACGACATTCCTGCCCTCCAGGGCCATACAGGCATGTTCTAAAGCTCGAAACACAGCCAAGAGGAGTCTGACTGAGCAATCCTATTCATACTGGCTTTGTGAGCAGCTGATTGAGCCACGTTCAGATCAGACCTATCAGGAGGTCCTCTGACCTGCTCACCTTATGTGCTATAGGGACAGGAATTAAGAATGTTGTCAAGAAATGTAACCAATGTTTCATCTCAGTTTGAGGGCGTGAGTTAGACACCCATAAATAATCAGTACCCTACATTAGACTAGTCTTCCCAGTAGGACATAAGCATGTTTCTAAGTGGGGCATAACTCTGGGATCAGCATCATTAGCATAATCTTGGAGCTCTTGCCATGGGCAATGTCCACAATAGGGAACCCACCCATTGCAGAGTTGGAAAATTGTGTGCTACTTGGGCCTTAAAAGCATGCCACAGCTTAAAGGGGCAGGCATTACGGTTTACAAGGCAGCCCAATTTTTACTGGGGTGGGGGGGGGGGGCGAAGGGCGATTGTGGGGCTGGCAGGCTCAACCCGGCTCACAGACTTGGGGTGTGGGCTATTTTAACTCCAGGCCCTCATTTAAATATACCAGGCCCAATTCCCGCCCGATGCCCCATTGTCTGAATCTCAATGTCTGGGGACGATGCACTCCCTGTCTGGCCAAAACGCGCCTGCTAAAATGGCCCGGGGCATGCGTTCAGTGTGGACCCAGCCTCTATTTTACTCTCCCCCGCTCACCTCATTCTTGTTGGGCATGGGGGGGGGGGGTTAAAATCAGACTATTGTTTTTGGCGCTACCTCTGCAAACAGTTCAGCAGGGCACAGAATGGATTGGGGGTTTTCTAAACCATTTGTCTACGAAAAGGATTTGGAAATAAGTTACTTTTAAGTGGTATGTTTCAAATTAAAACGGACCTACACGAGTTTAAAATTCTCCTTACAGCCATATCCTGCAGCCACTGAGGCAAAGTGGAATTGATATGTTTTTGAGCCAGGCATTGAAGATATGTTTACACAATGATTCATTATCTTGCTCCAGGCTGCTTATAAACATCCACACCTATTGTCGTTGGGATGACCCTTTCATTTAAGCCCAGTACGGGTGTCGACAGTGAATCAACTCTGGGGGAGGGGCGGAGGAGGTAGCTGGTCTCCCTCCCAACCTGTGGTTAGGATAGAATTCGGAGCAATGTGTTCCTCCCCACCGCATCCCCCAACCCTCCCCAACTCAAGACACCCCCCCACCCAACTTCCTGCAAATGCAAGATGAAAATGAAACAGAGAACAAAGACCCAGATGTGAAGGTCACTCAGTCAGGATGGAGAGAAAGGCTAAGGCGGTTTATTATAAGACGAGTTCCAACCAAGCCCACGCCTGCCTTGGTATGGTTAGATGCTGAGAAGGACTAAAAACAAGTGTATTTAGCTCACAGGGCTGTGGTTTTTCTTATTCACGAGGGGGGAATAAAGTTAAGTGAAGAAAGTGAGTTTTTATTATAACTGTGACGCTGTACATTCACTTATTGTTTGTAAAATAAAGCAGATGAATGATTTGTATTTGGCCTCATCTCGCTAAAATATCAGTTTACCCACTGAAAGATTGGAGGAGTGCATGAAGGCACAGATCCCTGAAGGTAGCAGGGCGGGTAGATAAGGTGGTTAAGAAGGCATAGAATATAAAAGCAGGGAGGTTATACTGGAACTGTATAAAACACTGGTTAGGCCATTGCTTGAGTACAGTTCTGGTCACCACATTACAGGAAGGATGTAATTGCATTAGAGAGGGTACAGAAGAGATTTACGAGGATGTTGCCAGGACTGGAGAATTTTAGCTATGAAGAAAGATTGGATAGGCTGGGGTTGTTTTCTTTAGAACAGAGGAGGCTGAGGGGAGATTTGATTGAGGTATATAAAATTATGAGGGGCCTAGATAGTGGATAGGAAGGACCTATTTCCCTTAGCAGAGAGGTCAATAACCAGGGAGCATAGATTTAAAGTGATTGGTAGAAGGATTAGAGGGGAGCGGAGGAATTTTTTTTTCACCCAGAGGGTGGTGGGGTTCTGGAACTCACTGCCTGAGAGGGTGGTAGAGGCAGAAACCCTCAACTCATTTAAAAAGTACCTGGATGTGCACCTGAAGTGCCGTAACCGACAAGGCTACGGACCAAGTGCTGGAAAGTGGGATTAGACTGGGTGGAGCAGACACGATGGGCCGAATGACCTCCTTCTGTGCCATAAATTTTCTATGATTCTATGACATGTGAAAGGCATGATATCCAGTTCAGATCACAAAACGGTCCTATTGTTACAACCCCAGGCTACACAAGTATATGATTAGATACTGGGCAGTAGGGGCTCACTCCTGAATGCAAAACTTGGGGACCGCTCGCTGGAATGACCAGTGCAACTGAACCCAACTGAATATCTACGGTAGACCCGAAATTTGGGGCAATAGAAATTCTGAAGGAGAAAATGAAATTGAGGGGAATCTATTCAGGATATCAATGCCATGTGTAACATACCATGAACCTGCAGGCAATCTAGGACAAAATTTAGTGACCTTATCAGTCATCCAATATAAGAAGTTGTCTTATTATTAACACATTGTTACTTCACATTAATTCAGTGCACTAAGTATCTAAGACACTTACAATTACCTCCCCCACACTGTCTTCAGTAATTTTCACTGCTTGCCATGAATGGCCATTAACACAAAGTACCACCGGTCTGCCCCTAGAAGTGTTTCTTGCACGCATTCGGGCCAAAGTAATTGTGCCACCTATTAGGGGCACAGAAATTATTGGGTGAAAAAAGACTAAGGTCCATCTATTTTGCCTTCTACTATCCTGGTAGTCACATGATACAATAATGGAGTTGACTAATCGTAGCAATCAATCTCTATCAATTAGTCTACTAGTGTAACTGTATGATGCATGTACATGTCATCACACCCACTGTGTTCTACATTTCGACATCTGAGTATCACTGCACATCAAGATAATTACAGTCTCTCACTTGTACTCTGCTTGCAGGAGTACAATAAAAGAGGGAAAACAAGAGAAGGAGCCACCAACTTTTGTGCACCAACCCATACAATCCTGGAGATAGAGGCCTTGAGGGAACTGGAGATAGGGAAGTAGAAGGACAGAACCCAGTTCTGGGTTCGTGCTAATTAGCCCAGGATCTGGAATCTCATGGAATCTGCTTTCAACAGAAGTTTGCTTTTGCATTGTGCATTGGTGGGGACTGAGGACTGTGCCAAACAGAATACTGCAGATGTCTACTCATATGGAAGAGTCCATTAACCACATGTGCACAGCCTTGAATGTCTGTTTTGCAACAGTGCAGTCCACCAGGGAGAGGGTATCTGCAGCAGAACCCCATGACCGTAAGGTCAGTAGGGGATTTTCCCATGAGTATACACACACTACTATAGATGCTCGAGGTTCCAGGTGGAATGGGCGAACCAGACCGTTTCAACCTTGGTATCCTATTTGACCCTGGGGTGAGCTTCCAACCACATATCCGCTCCATCACCAAGATACTTCCGCCTCTGCAACATCGCCCGTCTCCGCCCCTGCATCAGCTCATCTGCTGCTGAAGCCCTTATCCGTGCCTTTGTTACCTCTAGATTGATTATCCCAATGCTCCTCTGACAGGCCTCCCATCTTCCACCCGCCATAAACTTGAGCTCATCCAAAACTCTGCTGCCCGTATCCTAATGCGCACCAAGTCCCGTTCACCCATCACCCCTGTGCTCGCTGACCTAAATTGGCTCCCGGTCCGGGAACGCCTCGATTTTAAAATTCTCATCCTTGTTTTCAAATCCCTCCATGGCCTCACCCCTCCCTATCTCTGTAACCTCCAGCCTTACAACCCTCCAAGATTTCTGCACTCCTCCAATTCTTGTCTCTTGTGCATCTTCAATTTTAATCGCTCCACCATTGGCGACCGTGCCTTCAGTTGCCTAGGTCCTAAACTCTGGAAATCCCTCTCCAACTCTTTACCTCTTTCTCCTCCTTTAAGAGGCGCCTTAAAACCTAACTCTTTGACCAAGCTTTTGGTCACCTGTCCTAATATCTCCTTATGTGGCTCAGTGTCAAATTTTGTTTGATACATATCTGTGAAGCACCTTAGGACATTTTACTACATTAAAGGCACTATAAAAATGCAAAGTTGTTGTTGTTGGTAAGCTTCAGTATTGGCTGGTTAGAACATGGCACAGGGCTTTACTTTTCATGATTACTTTTCCCCTCATGCCAATCAGTGGCCACGGTGAAGCAGATGATGGTGCTGTCTCCCCAGACATTGACACATCCAGACCTCCGCTCCCCTCCTCATCCAGGGGCTTAACCATAAGAAGGTCACCCTACTATAGAAAGGATATTATTAAACTAGAAAGAGTGCAGAAAAGATTTACTAGGATGCTGCCGGGACTTGATGGTTTGACTTATAGGGAGAGGTTAGATAGACTGAGACTTTTTTCCCTGGAGAGTAGGAGGTTTAGGGGTGATCTTATAGAAGTCTAGAAAATAATGAGGGGCATAGAAAAGGTAGATCGTCAAAATCTTTTCCCAAAGGTAGGGGAGTCTATAACGAGGGGGCATAGATTTAAGGTGAGAGGGGAGAGATACAAAAGGGTCCAGAGGGGCAATTTTTTCACTCAAAGGGTGGTGAGTGTCTGGAACGAGCTGCCAGAGGCAGTAGTAGAGGCGGGTACAATTTTGTCTTTTAAAAAGCATTTGGACAGTTACATGGGTAAGATGGGTATAGAGGGATATGGGCCAAGTGCAGGAAATTGGGACTAGCTTAGTGGTATAAACTGGGCGACATGGACATGTTGGGCCGAAGGGCCTGTTTCCATGTTGTAAACTTCTTCTATAACGTTGCCGCTACCAACTTCTTCCAACTGTCAGAGTTCAGGGATCTCACAAAAAAAAAATGGCCACGGCACACCAATTGCTGCAGTGGCTCCTGACCACCTGAGCACAAAAAAAACCAAGGGAAAAGGATCAGAAATCTCCTCAAAATGTTCCCAGCAATCCTCGGGCAGGGCCCTTGAAACCCAGAGCCATATACAGGTTTGTGCTAGTAATCCGTTTTTTATGGTAGGAATGGTATGGGCATCTAAATGATGTAAATGGGCCTGTTTCAGGAGGGAGTTTCCTGTGCTCAAAACGAGAACGAAAAAAGGTAAGTGCTAAGCTAAATGGGCAGAGATCAAACGTTAAAGAGTTCTGTCCATTTCCACTTGGTTACTCCCACCTTACACCCAAAAATCTGGCTTCACCGATCAGGAAATCTAGGCGATTGTATCAGTAAGATAACCATTTGCTCCAGACAGACAGTGAAGGTGGATTTTGGTAAACGAAAGCTGTGAACTTTCATGCCACTTCCAGTATCAGTGTACCATCCTCAATCACAACATGATGCAGAGATCAAAACCCACACACACAAAATTGAAAGCAGCACTTTGATAAAATTTCAGGACTAAGAGTCTGGTTTTAAACCTCTTAACTCTTTTGACGTCAGGTGTTTAGGTGACCTTAACTATATATTTACAAACACAATTGACAAATGCAACACACACAGTAAATGAAGATATACAAATGCAAGCAAGTAGCCATCGGTCAAATTCACAGCACTCACTAGGAACATAGGAACAGGAGTAGGCCATTCAGCCCCTCGTACCTGCTGCGCCATTCGATAAGATCATGGCTGATCTGTGATCTAACTCTATATACCTGCCTTTGGCCCATATCCCCTAATAACTTTGGTTGCCAAAAAGCTATCTATCTCAGATTTAAATTTAGCAATTGAGCTAGTATCAATTGCCGTTTGCGGAAGAGAGTTCCAAACTTCTACCACCCTTTGTGTGTAGAAATGTTTTCTAATCTCGCTCCTGAGAGGTCTGGCTCTAATTTTTAGACTGTGCCCCCAACTCCTAGAATCCCCAACCAGCGGAAATAGTTTCTCTCTCTCCACCCTATCCGTTCCCCTTAATATCTTATAATACTATACAAACTGCAGGTGCAACATCGAGAGAGGTTCCCCATCAAAACACTCATCAATCCATCCAGGAAACAACCTGGTTTGCAATTTGAAATGACTCAATCTCAATGTTGACCCTTTTGATCTCTGAATCAGAATCCACTGCCTGAAATCAAGCTACGTCAAGTAAATCCTTCAAATTATGACAGCTTGTATCACAAGTAAATGACACACATTTGTATTAACCAGTAACCCTGAACATAAACTCCACCACAATAAACTGGATTGTGCTGCAGTTTATAAAATTAAATGTTGTTGTATTTATCACTTATATTCCCTGCCCACATCCATCTACCATGTATGTGACACATCCATCAGATTTCAAGTGTCACACTTACAAATTTCTGTCATACTTAAAAGTCTTTAAAAATAAGAAACCAGTTGTTTCTAACTGATGGAAAATCCTTCCCAGCAGCAGAAAAAAACCTTCTAGGCGGCCTCAGGATATCTGAGCAATTTAGGCTCTAATTTCCCTCAGATTGTCCCAATAATTAGACCTTGTGGTCTTAAAGGAACAATCCAGATTGCAGACAGCTGCCCCTTTAGCAGCAAATTACAGTGTGTACAATGCGTTAATACTCATAGGAATAGGAGTGGGCCATTCAGCCCCTTGAGTCTGTTCCACCATTCAGTTAGTTCATGACTGATCTGTACCTCAATTCTATTAGTTCCACATCCCTTGATGCCCTTACCTTACCCAACAAAAATCTATCGATCTTAGTCTTGAAAGTTTCAATTGGCCCAACATCCACAGCCTATTGGGGGAGAGGGTTCTAGATCTTCACTACCCTTCCTCATTTCACTCCAGAAATGGCCAAGCTCTAATTTTAAGATTGTGCCCCTTGTTCTGGATTCCCCCACCAGGGGAAATAGTTTCTCTGCATCAACCCTACCAAATCCCTTTATTGTTTTAAACACCTTAATTAGATCACCCCTCAACCTTCTAAACTCAAGGGAATTCAACTCAAGTTTATGCAACCTGTCCTTATGCAACAGCATGTGGAGAATTCTCACTTTGGGCGTGGGTGGAACACTGCCAGTTGTGCATTGGGTGCCCATTATACACACCGCCCAATCTACTTTCTATTGACACTGATTGAATGGAGAATCGGGCAGCATGTAAAATGGTCACCAATTCACAACCGCCAGTATTTTGCCCGTGTCCAAGGTGAAAATTACCCCTCAATAATTCCTACTTACCTTGAGCAATGCCAATGGCTGATCCACTAGTACCTTAATTATCATCATTTAGTTTAAGGAATCTTACAACACCAGGTTATAGTCCAACAAATTTATTTTAAAATCACAAGCTTTCGGAGATTATCTCCTTCGTCAGATGAATGAATGAAAAGGTTCTCAAATCGCATATCTTATACTATGTTGGGACAGCATCACACCAATCAAAAGGTGTCGTTGTTATTCAAACAGGCCAGTCACGGAGAACAGCACGTCCCAGTACACTAGATATACATTGTGTCTATTACACAGGCAGGCAGAAAGAAACTCAAAATGGCAGAGAGAGAGAGAGAGAATTTTAACATTTTTTTTTTAATTCTCTCTCTCTCTCTGCCATTTTGAGTTTCTTTCTGCCTGCCTGTGTAATAGACACAATGTATATCTAGTGTACTGAGACGTGCTGTTCTCCGTGACTGGCCTGTTTGAATAACAACGACACCTTTTGATTGGTGTGATGCTGTCCCAACATAGTATAAGATATGCGATTTGAGAACCTTTTCATTCATTCATCTGACGAAGGAGATAATCTCCGAAAGCTTGTGATTTTAAAATAAATTTGTTGGACTATAACCTGGTGTTGTAAGATTCCTTACATTTGTCCACCCCAGTCCATCACCGGCATCTCCACATCATCATTTAGTTTGGTTGTGAAGGTAATTAGTAAAACCATCTGACTGTAATATTTCACCAGGTCGTGAGGTGATCACTGATTTGCAACTTTGTGCACTGATTGTTCCTCAGTTCCATTAAAACGTAATCATCAATTCCAAAACTCCTAATTGGGCCGAGATTAACAAACTAGCCCCAATGTTGCCCAATTTTCACTATCTCCTCAGCTTTCAATTTTTCACACAACAACCAATTTCAAGTAGAAATTATTTTTAATGAAAACATTAGTCCATGTCAGAGTTTAAGTATATGGTTAACAATCCTTTATAAATTCTAAAAATCTGCAAGTATGATTATAACACCACTCAAATCCCGCAGAGCCATACTGAGATTATTTAAGGGGAGTGCTCACGATGAATATCTAGGATGGCACTAACTGAGCCAAGCACACCTTAGCCCTGAATTAAGAGGCAGTGCTCCCACCGTGGAATCTTGCTGGGCCAGAATACAGATCACGGAGTTGGGCATGTAGGAAAATCAATAGCACTGCAAATCGAGAGCCCAGTCAAGCAAGACTTCATATTGGGAGAGGAGTCTTGCAATTCCGGGGCTTATATTTACACCCAAATCAATGCACGTGGAAGGGTTGAATAAACACTACAAATTCCAAAAACAAACCCACAAAAAACTAGACATTTGGCTTAGATGAGGAATTTTACATAAAAAAATCAATTTTTAATCTATATATATATATATATTTTTTAAAATGCTCTTTTTATTTCAAGGAACTTCTACTCACCGACAGTATCACATGGCTCATCTTTGTGTACACAGAAGTCAGTCCTGCAAATAAATGGGAAGAGGGAATAACTTTCTGAAGATAAATCCTTCACGCATCCCTGACACAACTAAACAACTGGCCGACATTATTCCACGCTAAACTGATGCCTGTTAAATAATAAAATCAAACCATGCCAAATATAGGCTTTTAGTTAGTTAATCTCCCCTCCCCCCACCCCACTGCTGTCCTGCTAAATACTTCAGCTACCTTGTTAACATCCTCTCTTTTTGCTTCCTGGTGATAAACAAATCAAACTTCACAAACCCTTCCTCCCAAATGGCTGCAAAAACAAGGCCTTTGAAAGCAGCTTTCAGCCATTCAGAGATGGATTGTAAAGGACAAGACTCTGATCTCTAACTGGAAGGCAGTGGAGACAGCAAGCTTACAATGGTAGCTGCACTATCTCCGCACCCCCCACCCTCCAAGTCTTACATACACGATACAGCAATAACCTCAGCGGGTGATCGAATGTAAGTGCCGTACAAATAACACAAGCATGGGCTTGGACAGTGGGAGGTTATGTGGGTGGGTGTTAGTGGACTATGCAATGAGAAAGCACCTCATAAGGCTCTGTCCCACAATCTGCTCTATAAGAGCAACATGAAATATGTAAGAAACAATAAAAACTAAAATATGGGAAAGGAGAAACGAAAAACAAATCAGACGGATTTTTTATGACAAGGTTTTTAATTCAATTGTATTTCCATTTCATTAATATCACAGCCAAGTCTTAATGTGAACCTAAATGACAGGATCAGCTTAATTGGCTTGAAGGCATTTTCTTCTTTCCACTTGTTTATGTTCTTAAAGCAGGAAAGGTTATTTGATGCTCCTTTGGCGGGCGTCTCACTGTCCCATCCCATTCTCCATTGTAGACCATGGTTGTTTAACTGCACAAGTGGAGTTTTTGCCATGCATTTTTCCTTCTGCCATGGTAACCAGAACTGTACACAGTACTCCAGCCTCACCAGAGCAATGAACAGCTTCTACACAACTCAGCTGATTTATCAATATAACCCAGCATCCTGATCACTTTGTCTGTTGCTGCTGCACACTGTATAAACGTGGTGAATGAGGAATTAACTAATACTGAAACCTCTCTTTCCACTTCTCCCTTGGAAAATTCTATCCCACATATAGGTGCAGCTACCACTGTATCTCATAGAATCTTACAGCACAGGAGGAGGCCATTCGACCCATTGTACCCGTGCCAGCTCTTTGAAAGAGCTATCCAATTAGTCCCACTCTCAGATTTTACTTTTAAGATGCAATATCTTACATTTATCCAGATCAAACTTTATTTGCCACCGATTCGACCATTGAGAACCCTCTTGAGCTCTCGTTAATGATCTGGGCTGCCTCCTGAGTCCATCGTCCGTCCTAGATTTCATCCACGTGCAAATTTAACTATTTGCACAGAAACTAATGTAATAGAAAGATATCCAGAGAATGAAATTATAATAAAGAATAGTCTGTACGCATTTCAGAAGGGAAGGTCATGCCTGACCAACCTTTCTTGAATTCTTTGAAGTAGTAACAGAAAGGGTAGATAAGGGTAACGCAGTAGATGTAATATATTTGGGTTTTCAAAAGGCCTTCGATAAGGTTTAATATTGTAGACTCAAGGCTAAGGTCAGAGCATGTGGAGCCAGAGGACAGTTAGCAGAATGGATAGCAAGGTGACTACAAAACAGGAAACAGAGTAGGGGTTAAGGGTAGCTACTCAGGCTGGCAAAAGGTGTGAAGTGGTGTTCAGTGCTGGGGCCACTGTCGTTCATCATTTACAATAACAATTTGGATTTGCAAATTGGAAGTACAATTTCAAAATTTGTGGATACAAAGGAAGAATGCATTAAAATGCAAGACGACATTAATAAACTGGCAGACTGGGCATGTAATTGACAAATGAATTTCAATATAGATGAAGTGTGAGGTGGTGCATTTTGGTAGGAGGAATAAGGAGGCCACATACTGCTTGGATAATAAGAGTCTAAATGGGGTAGAGGAACAAAGAGATATAGGGATAGATACATGATTTACTAAAAGTAGTGATGCAGGTTAATAAGGCCATAAGAAAAGCAAGTCAAACACTGGGGTTCATTTCTAGAGGGATAGAATTGAAAAGCAAAGAAGTTATGTTAAACTTGTATAGAACCTTGGTTAGACCACACTTGTGGTACTGTGCACAGTTCTGGTCTCCATATTATAAAAAGGGATATAGAGGCATTGGAGAGGGTGCAAAAAAGATTCACAAGGATGAAACTGGAATTGAGTGGTGATCCTCATCAGGAAAGCCTGAACAGGCTGAGACTCTTTTCTCGAGAAAAGAGAAGGCTAAGGGGTGATCTGATAGAGGTCTTCAAGATAATGATAGGGTTTGATAGGGTAGACGTGGAGAAAAGGTTTCCACTTGTTGGGGAGTCCAAAACTAGAGGTCATCAACATAAAATAGTTACTAATAAATCCTGGGGAATTCAGGAGAAATTTCTTTACCCAAGGAGTGGTAAGAATGTGGAACGTGCCAGCACAAGGAGTAGTTGAGGCAAATAACATAGATGCATTTAAGGGGAAGCTTGATAAACAGATGAGGGAGAAAGGAATAGAAAGATATCCTGATAGGGTAAGATGAAGTAGGGAGGGAGGAGGCACATGTGGAGCATAAATGCCGGCATAGACCAGTTAGGCTGAATGGCCTGTTTCTGTGCTGTAGTTTCGATGTAATTCAATGCAACTACAAATCCAGGTCTTATGTACATCAGGAACTGGAAAAATCTCAGCACTGTCCACAGAGCATTCCATTCAACAACTTCTTATGTCAACCTCTGTCCCACTATATCGACTTCCCTCCTTTTAACCAGTCACAAATCCACCTCCATATCTTAGGGTAAATTCCCTAACCTTGCATTTCTTGTAAGATTTCATGCTGGATAGGAGTGGGGGTCAAAGAAAGAGCGACAACACTGTGGGCCCAATCTCCAGCCCACACTTAGAATCATAGAAAATTCATGGCACAGAAGGAGACCAATCAGCCCATCATGTCCACTCCGGCTGAGAAATGATCCACCCAGACTAATCCCACTTTCCCGCATTTGGTCCGTAGCCCTGCAGGTCACAGCTCTTCAGGTGCACATCCAGGTATTTTTTTAAAATGAGTTGAGGGTTTCTGCCTCTACCACCCTCTCAGGCAGTGAGTTCCAGACCCCCACCACCCTCTGGGTGAAAAACATTTTTCCTCATTTCCGCTCTAATCCTTCTACCAATCATTTTAAATCTATGCCCCCTGGTTATTGACCCCTCCACTAAGGGAAATAGGTCCTTCCTATCCACTCTATCTAGGCCCCTCATAGTTTTATACACCTCAATCAAATCACCCCTCAGCCTCCTCTGTTCCAAGGAAAACAACCCCAGCTTATCCAATCTGTCATCATAGCTAAAATTCTCCAGTCCTGGCAATATCCTTGTAAATCTCCTCTGCACCCTCCAGTGCAATTACATCCTTCCTGTAACGTGGTGACCAGAACTGTGCGCAGAACTCAAGCTGTGGCCTAACCAGTGTTTTATACAGTTCCAGCATAATCTCCCTGCTCTTATATTCTATGCCTCGGCTAATAAAGAAAAGTATTCGATATGCCTTCTTAACCACCTTATCTGCCTGTCCTACTACCTTCAGGGATCTGTGGACATGCACTCCAAGGTCCCTCACTTCCTCTACACCTCTCAGTATCCTCCCATTTATTGTGTATTCCCTTGCCTTGTTTGCTCTCCCCAAATGCATTTCCTCACACTTCTCCAGATTGAACTCCATTTGCCACTTTTCTGCCCATCTGACTAGTCCACAGTAATGATGGCCATGAAACTACCGGATTGTCGTAAAAACCCATCTGGTTCACTAATGTCCTTCAGGGAAGGAAACCTGCTATCCTAACCTGGTCTGGCCTATATGTGACTCCAGACCCACAGCAATGTGGTTGATTCTTAATTGCCCTCTGAAATGGCCTAGCAAGCCACTCAGTTGAAAAATCTCGCTACGAAAAGTCATAATAAGAATAAAACCGGACGGACCACCCGGCATCGGACCACGAGGCACCGGACACGACAACGGCAAAACACCAAGCCCAGTCGACCCTGCAAGGTCCTCCTTACCAACATCTGGGGACTTGTGCCAAAATTGGGAGAGCTGTCCCACAGACTAGTCAAGCAACAGCCTGACATAGCCATACTCACAGAATCATATCTTTCAGCCAACGTCCCAGACTCTTCCATCACCATCCCTGGGTATGTCCTGTCCCACCGGCAGGACAGACCCACCAGAGGTGGCGGTACAGTGATATACAGTCAGGAGGGAGCAGCCCTGGGAGTCCTCAACATTGACTCTGGACCCCATGAAATCTCATGGCATCAGGTCAAACATGGGCAAGGAAACCTCCTGCTGATTACCACCTACCGTCCTCCCTCAGCTGATGAATCAGTCCTCCTCCATGTTGAGCACCACTTGGAGGAAGCACTGAGGGTAGCAAGGGCACAAAATGTACTCTGGGTGGGGGACTTCAATGTCCATCACCAAGAGTGGCTCGGTAGCACCACTACTGACCGAGCTGGCCGAGTCCTGAAGGACATAGCTGCTAGACTGGGCCTGCGGCAGGTGGTGAGCGAACCAACACGAGGGAAAAACTTACTTGACCTCGTCCTCACCAATCTACCTGTCGCAAATGCATCTGTCCATGACAGTATTGGTAGGAGTGACCACCGCACAGTCCTCGTGGAGATGAAATCCCGTCTTCGCACTGAGGACACCATCCAACGTGTTGTGTGGCACTACCACCGTGCTAAATGGGATAGATTCAGAACAGATCTAGCAGCTCAAAACTGGGCATCCATGAGGCGCTGTGGGCCATCAGCAGCAGCAGAATTGTATTCCAGCACAATCTGTAACCTCATGGCCCGGCATATTCCTCACTCTACCATTACCAACAAGCCAGGGGATCAACCCTGGTTCAATGAGGAGTGTAGAAGAGCATGCCAGGAGCAGCACCAGGCGTACCTAAAAATAAGGTGCCAACCTGGTGAAGCTACAACTCAGGACTACATGCATGTTAAACAGCGGAAGCAACATGCTATAGACAGAGCTAAGCGATTCCACAACCAACGGATCAGATCAAAGCTCTGCAGTCCTGCCACATCCAGTCGTGAATGGTGGTGGACAATTAAACAACTAACGGGAGGAGGAGGCTCTGCAAACATCCCCATTCTCAATGATGGCGGAGTCCAGCACGTGAGTGCAAAAGACAAGGCTGAAGCGTTTGCAACCATCTTCAGCCAGAAGTGCCGAATGGATGATCCATCTCGGCCTCCTCCCGATATCCCCACCATCACGGAAGCCAGTCTTCGGCCAATTCGATTCACTCCACGTGATATCAAGAAACGGCTGAGTGCACTGGATACAGCAAAGGCGATGGGGCCCCGAAAACATCCCAGCTGTAGTGCTGAAGACTTGTGCTCCAGAACTAGCTGCGCCTCTAGCCAAGCTGTTCCAGTACAGCTACAACACTGGCATCCACCCGACAATGTGGAAAATTGCCCAGGTATGTCCTGTCCACAAAAAGCAGGACAAATCCAATCCAGCCAATTACCGCCCCATCAGTCCACTCTCAATCATCAGCAAAGTGATGGAAGGTGTCGTCGACAGTGCTATCAAGCGGCACTTACTCACCAATAACCTGCTCACCGATGCTCAGTTTGGGTTCCGCCAGGACCACTCGGCTCCAGACCTCATTACAGCCTTGGTCCAAACATGGACAAAAGTGCTGAATTCCAGAGGTGAGGTGAGAGTGACTGCCCTTGACATCAAGGCAGCATTTGACCGAGTGTGGCACCAAGGAGCCCGAGTAAAATTGAAGTCAATGGGAATCAGGGGGAAAACTCTCCAGTGGCTGGAGTCATACCTAGCACAAAGGAAGATGGTAGTGGTTGTTGGAGGCCAATCATCTCAGCCCCAGAGCATTGCTGAAGGAGTTCCTCAGGGCAGTGTCCGAGGCCCAACCATCTTCAGCTGCTTCATCAATGACCTTCCCTCCATCATAAGGTCAGAAATGGGGATGTTCGCTGATGACTGCACAGTGTTCAGTTCCATTCGCAACCCCTCAGATAATGAAGCAGTCCGAGCCTGCATGCAGCAAGACCTGGACAACATCCAGGCTTGGGCTCATAAGTGGCAAGTAACATTCGCGCCAGATAAGTGCCAGGCAATGACCATCTCCAACAAGAGAGAGTCTAACCACCTCCCCTTGACATTCAACGGAATTACCATCGCCGAATCCCCCACCATCAACATCCTGGGGGTCACCATTGACCAGAAACTTAACTGGACCAGCCATATAAATACTGTGGCTACGAGAGCAGGTCAGAGGCTGGGTATTCTGTGGCGAGTGACTCACCTCCTGACTCCCCAAAGCCTTTCCACCATCTACAAGGCACAAGTCAGGAGTGTGTTGGAATACTCTCCACTTGCTTGGATGAGTGCAGCTCCAACAACACTCAAGAAGCTCGACACCATCCAAGATAAAGCAGCCCGCTTGATTGGCACCCCATCCACCACCCTAAACATTCACTCCCTTTACCACCGGCGCACAGTGGCTGCAGTGTGTACCATCCACAGGATGCACTGCAGCAACTCGCCAAGGCTTCTTCGACAGCACCTCCCAAACCTGCGACCTCTACCACCTAGAAGGACAAGAGCAGCAGGCGCATGGGAACAACACCACCTGCACGTTCCCCTCCAAGTCACACACCATCCCGACTTGGAAATATATCGCCGTTCCTTCATTGTCGCTGGGTCAAAATCCTGGAACTCCCTTCCTAACAGCACTGTGGGAGAACCGTCACCACACGGACTGCAGCGGTTCAAGAAGGCGGCTCACCACCGCCTTCTCGAGGGCAATTAGGGATGGGCAATAAATGCCGGCCTTGCCAGCGACGCCCACGTGAACGAATAAAAAAAAAAAATCTTCCTGCAGTCTACAGCTTTCCTCCTCACTTCTTTCAAGGATGATTTCCCACTGGGGATGTAGTGTCCGAGACGTACCCATTGTCCCTGGTACCTGGTTATCTTTGTGAAACAGTCTCTCATGTGGTACTTTATCAAAGTCCCTTTTGAAGTTCAGGAACACTATTTATATGGCTTCCTCCATCGGTTTGCGATGTCACACCCTCAAAATGTCTTGAGATTGGTTAGCCAAGATCTAGCCCTAAAGCCATATTCCCTAATTAGTTATTAAATTATTGATTCTATTTAGTTTTCCAATTATTCGGGCTGCTGAGTCTGTAGTCAGCAGATATGGATTTGTCACCCTGCAAAATCGAAACTGTCTGCCAAATATCCCCAATGTTCATTTGGCTATCCCAGTGTTTCACAAAACTCCTCTTTGACTCTCTAACCATCTTTGAAACACCATCTACCTCTGCCCATATATCTCACTGACATTGAAGCGCAAATCCATACCTTGATCACTTCAATGCTCGACTTCTCACGCAATCCCAGCCTCCCCGCCTCCATTATCGCAACTCATTCAGAAGGCAGTGACCCATATCCTTACCCACAAAGTCTCATGTCCTCGCCAAATTCTACAGGCACCCATATCTCAACAAATTCATTTTAATATGCTCTACAATGCTTTCAAATCTCTTCTTGGCCTCACCCCACCCGACCTGATTTCCTCCAGTCGAAGCCTCCGCCCGTCTGACACCAGTTTACTCCTGATTCTTTAATCCCTCAGGTCCACCTTCAGTGGCCACTCTTCCACCCTATCTCAATCCCTCACAGCGCCATATCCCCTCTCACTGTCAAAAGCCTCCTAAAAACTTCTTCAACTGGACCTTCAGCTTCATCCCCAAACTCTTGACGGTTTTTCCCTCCTGCCCAGCATTCAATTTTCCACCCTGCTTGGAGTTGTCTTTCTGTACAAGTTGCTGCAGTTGCTGTAAATTCCCTGCAATTTAGTTCATCTATCCTGGGAATTTACTTGTTTTGACCCTTTGCTCCCACGTAGATCCCCTGCATCACTAAAGCCAACGTGCTGGAGCAGAGACGGCGTGTTTGATGTTGGATGATGTGTTGTCCATGTCGTGCCTGGTACAGCCTCCAAGTAAAGGACACTAAAGGGTACAGTAGCATAGTGGTTTTGTTACTGACTAGTAATCCAGAGGCCTGGACTAATAATCGGAAGTCATGAGTTCAAATCCCGTCACAGCAGTTGAGGAATTTAAATTTATTTAAATAAAATCTGGAATTAAAATACTAGTATCAGTAATGGTGGCCATGAAACTACCAGATTGTCGTAAAAACCCATCTGGTTCACTAATGTTCTTTAGGGAAGGAAAACTGCCGGCCTTACCCGGTCTGGTCTATACATGACTCCAGACCCACAGCAATGTGGCTGATTCTTAATTGCCCTCTGAAATGGCCGAGCAAGCCACTCAGTTGTAAACTCTCACTAAAAAAAGCCATAATTAGAATAAAACCGGACGGACCACCCGGCATCGGACCACTAGGCACCGGACACGACAACAGCAAACCAAGCCCAGTCGACCCTGCAAAGTCCTCCTCACTAACATCTGGGGACTTGTGCCAAAATTGGGAGAGCTGTCCCACAGACTAGTCAAGCAACAGCCTGACATAGCCATACTCACAGAATCATAGCTTTCAGCCAATGTCCCAGACTCTTCCATCACCATCCCTGGGTATGTCCGGACCCACCAGAGGTGGCGGTACAGTGATATACAGTCAGGAGGGAGCGGCCCTGGGAGTCCTCAACATTGACTTTGAACCCAATGAAATCTCATGGCATCAGGTCAAACATGGGCAAGGAAACCTCCTGCTGATTACCACCTACCGCCCTCCCTCATGAATCAGTCCACCTCCATGTTGAACGCCACTTGGAGGAAGCACTGAGGGTAGCAAGGGCACAGAATATACTCTGGGTGGGGGGCTTCAATGTCCATCACCAAGAGTGGCTCGGTAGCACAACTACTGACCGAGCTGGCCGAGTCCTGAAGGACATAGCTGCCAGACTGGGCCTGCGGCAGGTGGTGAGCGAACCAACACAAGGGAAAAACTTACTTGACCTCGTCCTCACCAATCTAGCTGTCGCAAATGCACCTGTCCATGACTGTATTAGTAGGAGTGACCACCACACAGTCCTCGTGGAGACGAAGTCCCGTCTTCGCACTGAGGATACCATCCAACGTGTTGTGTGGCACTGCCACTGTGCTAAATGGGATAGATCCAGAACAGATCTAGCAGCTCAAAGCTGGGCATCCATGAGGCGCTGTGGGCCATCAGCAGCAGCAGAAATGTATTCCAGCACAATCTGTAACCTCATGGCCCGGCATATTCCTCACTCTACCATTACCAACAAGCCAGGGGATCAACCCTGGTTCAATGAGGAGTGTAGAAGAGCATGCCAGGAGCAGCACAGGCGTACCGAAAAATGAGGTGCCAACCTGGTGAAGCTACAACTCAGGACTACATGCATGCTAAACAGCGAAAGCAACATGCTATAGACAGAGCTAAGCGATCCCACAAACAATGAATCAGATCAAAGCTCTGCAGTCCTGCCACATTCAGTCGTGAATGGTGGTGGACAATTAAACAACTAACGGGAGGAGGAGGCTCTGCAAACATCCCCATCCTCAATGATGGCGGAGTCCAGCACGTGAGTGCAAAAGACAAGGCTGAAGCGTTTGCAACCATCTTCAGCCAGAAGTGCCGAGTGGATGATCCACCTCGGCCTCCTCCCGATATCCCCACCATCACAAAAGCCAGTCTTCAGCCAATTCAATTCACTCCATGTGACATCATGAAACGGCTGAGTGCACTGGATACAGCAAAGGCTATGGGCCCCGACAACATCCCGGCTGTAATGCTGAAGACTTGTGCTCCAGACTAGCTGCACCTCTCGCCAAGCTGTTCCAGTACAGCTACAACACTGGCATCTACCCGACAATGTGGAAAATTGCCTAGGTGTGTCCTGTCCACAAAAAGCAGGACAAATCCAATCCGGCCAATTACCGCCCCATCAGTCTACTGTCAATCATAAGCAAAGTGATGGAAGGTGTCGTCGACAGTGCTATCAAGCGGCACTTACTCACCAATAACCTGCTCACCGATGCTCAGTTTGGGTTCCGCCAGGACCACTCGGCTCCAGACCTCATTACAGCCTTGGTCCAAACATGGACAAAAGAGCTGAATTCCAGAGGTGAGGTGAGAGTGACTGCCCTTGACATCAAGGCAGCATTTGACCGAGTGTGGCACCAAGGAGCCCGAGTAAAATTGAAGTCAATGGGAATCAGGGGGAAAACTCTCCAGTGGCTGGAGTCATACCGAGCACAAAGGAAGATGGTAGTGGTTGTTGGAGGCCAATCATCTCAGTCCCAGGACATTGCTGCAGGAGTTCCTCAAGGCAGTGTCCTAGGCCCAACCATCTTCAGCTGCTTCATCAATGAACTTCCCTCCATCATAAGGTCGGAAATGGGGATGTTTGCTGATAATTGCACAGTGTTCAGTTCCATTTGCAACCCCTCAAATAATGAAGCAGTCCGAGCCCGCATGCAGCAAGACCTGGACAACATCCAGGCTTGGGGTCATAAGTGGCAAGTAACATTCGCGCCAGACAAGTGCCAGGCAATGACCATCTCCAACAAGAGAGAGTCTAACCACCTCCCCTTGACATCCAACGGAATTACCATCGCCAAATCCCCCACCATCAACATCCTGGGGGTCACCATTGACCAGAAGCTTAACTGGACCAGCCATATAAATACTGTGGTTACAAGAACAGATCAGAGGCTGGGTATTCTGCGGCAAGTGACTCACCTCCTGACTCCCCAAAGCCTTTCCACCATCTACATTCACAAGTCAGGAGTGTGATGGAATACTCTCCACTTGCCTGGATTAGTGCAGCTCCAACAACACTCAAGAAGCTCGACACCATCCAGGACAAAGCAGCCCACTTGATTTGCACCCCATCCACCACCCTAAACATTCACTCCCTTCACCACCGGCACACAGTGACTGCATTGTGTACCATCCACAGGATGCACTGCAGCAACTCGTCAAGGCTTCTTCAACAGCACCTCCCAAACCCACGAACTCTACCACCTGGAAGGAAAAGAGCAGCAGGCGCATGGGAACAACACCACCTGCACGTTCCCCTCCAAGTCACATACCATCCCAATTTGGAAATATATCGCCGTTCCTTCATCGTCGCTGGGTCAAAATCCTGGAACTCCCTACCTAACAGCACTGTGGGAGAACCTTCACCACACGAACTGCAGCGGTTCAAGAAAGCGGCTCACCACCACCTTCTCAAGGGCAATTAGGGATGGGCAATAAATGCTGGCCTCGCCAGCGACGCCCACATCCCATGAGCGAATAAAAAAAAACTTAGCACGGTTCCTATCTTCCAGTTATTAGGGCAGGCATTTCCAAACTACGGCCTGTGGACCCAGCGCCCTGGGAGTCCGGCCTTGAAGCCCAAATAACTCAGTCCAATTTGCACTTATATTCCTTATTCACTGGTTTGTCCTGTTTGAATTTTGTTGATTTAGATTGAAAACTTGTTGGTTTCGAAAGGGCTGTTTTTATCACTGCTGCCTCACTGGGGGATAACTCCTGAATCAGAACACATGTGCAGGTCAATTTGTAATTTCTGCTGAGAGAGGCAGGTAAAGGCCTTAAAAAGAGAACCAACCAGGCCCACAGCAAGCTTTGGTCTGAATCGTTGATTGGTTTTACCAAACAAATGTGTTAGTTGGACCACTCAAGGGGACAGTGTGGCACAGTTATTGTCGGTGTTAAGAATTTCGGCTCTGCCTTAGACATTCTCCCGGATTCAGCATCATCTGTTTATTCCATAAGCGGCCCTCAAACCCCTATGCTCTGGAGTTCACCTGTACATTCCAATAATCCAGCTCATATAACGACGTGACCCAAGGAAGAAGGGTGCATAACAATAAAAACCCCTCGTTATATCAACTGATTACTATAAACTTGCATGCCCGCTTTTCCAATCTTCCAAGAGACCGACTAATTAACATTTTAATAAGATACGGTCAGGTATGAATCATTAAGCTGATTTATTTTCCAGTCAGTAAGTTAATGTACAGAGTAACAATTGTAGCATATCTTGCATTAAAGTGCAGTCCCAACTTGTAATAAAGGAAACTATAACCGTGCCATACGGTCCACTTAAGTGGGCTAAGTAACACTTTCTTTTGATCAAATCAATGATTCAGACCAGCTCTGGGCCCGGTCAGCTCTCTTTTTAAAGGTGAACAGGCCTAGGCCCTTACCTGCCCCTCTCAGCAGAAATTACAAATTGACCTGCACATGTGTTCCCCGCTCTTCTAACTGGTAGCTGCACAGGAAGTTAGGCAGTGACCTCTAACCCTATTCTCGTTGGCAAGTAAAGCTGCCAGTTAAACCGGCTAACACCTCACCCCGGCCCCTCCCCAGGTGGAGTGCTCTAGAAACTAACTCCTGCTGTTTTTGAAGATGGATGGGGCTGTTTCAACATAATGGGCACAGGTGGTTCACAGGAAAGACTTAACAGCCTTCATTCTCACGCAGGAGCAGTACGTGAGAAACAGCATTCTACACACCTGCCAGCCTGGCTTTAATATCCATCTCCCTCCCCCACCACCCTTCCTGCTTTCAAAAGTCTCAACATGACCTCCGCTAATGCTGCAGAGGAGATTTTCAAACCCTTGTGAGATCAATTTAACTGAAAAGTAACAGAGCGATCTAAATCATACCCAGATCTATCCCGGTAAAATGGTGGAACAACCTGAAACGCGACAATCAGCAACTTGAGATTGCACAAATTAACGGGAAAATAGATTTGAAATTTATATGTGGCCCCTGAGACTCCCTGACACACACCTACATGGCCCACGACGACAAAGGAGGTGAAACCGGTTATCGGCGAGAGCGTGAAATGGGCAATAGCGAATCGGCAGCCTGAAGATCAATTTCACCCCCGAAGAGCTTCAGTGACCCAGTGCTAAGTTTCCTAAACTCTCGGGATTATAGTTTTGGAATCTTTGGGTGCCATGTTTTGCAGGAGCTGCCAAGTCTCTCTTAATGAAATGAGATCCATATGGTCTCCAGTTATAAGAATCTCTACATTTAATCCTTGCATATCAATTTGTAGCTAGGCCCTGTAATTCTAACAATTTAAAATGGTTTCAGTTACTGCACATCAGTGCAAAGAAACACAATTTAACTAGGTGGAAAAAATGGAAATGCATTATTGAAACCCTCGAACTGCAATCCATGCTTGCTGCTTTGCACTCAAGAGCGTGTTGAGTGCAGCCTCAAGGGTGCTGATTTCATACACTGAACAGCACACAGCAGGCACAATATCAGCAGCAACTTATTAGCTGAAGTAAATAAATGTGAAAAATAAATACGAAGTACAGCACCAAGGGCTGGGATTTTCCTGCAATTCTGTACCCAGTGGACTGGACCGGAAGACAGGTCTGCATTCGGGACACTGGAGACAGCGTTGGCAGCCAGTGCTGGGCCTACATTGGCAGGCAGTGTATTGAGTTCCAGCCACTGCAGCTGCCAAACCATCAGTCCGTGGCAGCCTGCTCTCCAACTGGAGGTGGTCCCAAGAGAAAGGCCCGTGACGCACAGTCATCAGCACTGTTACAAATCACCTTTATTCAGAGAAAACTTAAATACACAAAACACCCCACTGCCTCAGGCTTGGCTTACGTTCAGTGTACACTTGGGGTTTGAAGCTATTCAAATTAGCCTAAAGCTGTTTTATCTGCACATGCAGTATTTATTGTAGAATCACCTTAGAACAATCATCTTAGCGTATGAGTTAGAGCAGACTTATTTACACTGAACTAGCTCAGTGTCCGTGAGTGTGTGCAGGGAATGTAAAGCCATATCCTCGTCACTGCTGAATTTCCTGTGAAGCTTTTTAACATATGTTTAAAGCTACAGACATTCATGACTTTACATTTTCAAGTATTTATCTTCCCAAAGCTCTCAGAATTACATCATGCAGGAACGCAGATTTATATATTATATTAAATATCTCACAGGTGCTTTATTTAAACTGGTTCAGAAGTCTTGGCTCTTTACCAAGACTGAATGGGAGTCTCTGGGTTCAGATTTTTCTTTACCATTTTCACATGGACTGAAACGTTCTTTGCAGGGACAGGATGTAACTCTCAGCATGGCGTTTAAAGAAGATTTTGCTCAGCGGCAGGTCCTGGTGCAGGAGTGGAACAAGCATCTGTAACTCACAGTGCACGTCCGCGCCTGTAACTCGCTGCTGTGGTTCGCCGCCTGTACCTCACCACATGCCCACGCCTGTAACTCATTGTGATTACAGCTATGCACAAGGACTTTAGTTATAAATGCAGATCCCTGAAACACACCAAATAGTTTCAGATGCGGGAGGGGAACATGGGCCTACACTTAGCTTAAAAGATACCAAGAGGCTGTAATGACCCAAGATTGTTTTTTTTTAAATCGAAGTACAAAATTATGGGCAGTGGAACAATAATGTGAACAACATACGTGTGTACTTACATCATCCCTAATGTTAATGGAACACGCTGAGAACATAATATTCAAAACTAGAAAAGCAACAAGAGCAGAAGTTTCTTTCAGAAAAAAAGATCTTTGTCGATAATGTCACAAGCTTTCTTTAAAAACTCAAATTGCCTTCACTGCCAAAGGGAACTGGAGGTTTTGGCCAGGATGAATGTGCTGGATCAGCACCATTAGATCAGATAAAGCATGAAGATGCAACGCTGCAGTTTTGCTCTCTTCATTAAGAAAATAAAGAATTGCATTTATATAGCGCCTTTCATGATCTCAGGACGTCCCAAAGTGCTTTAGAGCCAATGAAGTACTTTTGAAGTGTAGCCACTGTTGTAACATAGGAAACACAGCAGCTATTCTGCACACAGCAAGGTCCCACAAACAGCAATGTGATAAATGACCAGTTAATCTGCGTTAGTGGTGTTTGGCCAAGATACAAACAGAAATCCATGTTCTTCTTCAAATAGTACCATGGGATCTTTTATGTGCACCCGAGAGGAGAAGCAGGGCCTCAGTTTAACATCACGTCCAAAATATGGCACATCTGACAGTGCAGCACTCCCGCAGCACTGCACTGTAGTGTCAGCCTGGATTATATACTCAAATTTCTGGAGTGGGACTTGAACCCATGACCTTCTGACTCAGAGGCGAGTGCTACCACTAAGCCACAGCTGACACTAAAACCCATTTATCCCAATTCAGTCTACTGGAAAGTCACACTTTTCTTCAGTAAATAAACTAATTGATACTAGAAATTGGTTTGCTAATGGGGGACTGGGTGGGAGTAGATTACAACCTGGGTGTCCAAACTTTGCCTTTGTTATCCACATGGGTCTGGTCACATTTCTGAGAATGCCTCCTTAGGGGAATGTTGGTGTTAAAAATGCTACTACTGAAATAAACTGAGCTCTCAAGGAGTTAAATTTCCAGGACAGCAGGGATGGGAGATGTTGGTTAAGTTTCAGATGGGGTGTCTGAAGCAGTCTATTTGAATGGAAGTTAGTTTGGACATTTCAGTGATTGTGCACACCTATTCTTGTGGAGACGACACTTCACCTGTGCTCAGAGTAGTTGCTGGGGTAATCGTGAGAGATTTTGTTTCCCGAGGACAGAACTAATGGGAGAGGAAAAACCAACGCTCAGTCGGTCAGGTCTAACAACGGCTGCGACAAGGCAGAGCTGGGCCCGGGGCTGGGAATTCTGATAGAGCAGGTGGGGTACCCAGCTAGAAACTGATCCAAGAAGAAATAAAACGGACAGTGAATGTTCCATTCACTACTGTCGTTTTATGTTGTTACAGGAAGCGTTGTAGAAGATTCAAAAAGTCTGGGATTGCTCCTTTTGTTCAGTTTAGATGCACTTTGCAAAATAAACCAGCTTCTTGGATATGTCATTGAACTCGCCTTACCAGAGCTCCCAAGTTCCGTGTATCGATGGGTTGGAGAAGCGCAGGTGGGGCACATGCAGAAGACACGATATCCAGTTTGTAAGTGAAATGAGACGCACTGTTACAATACTGTACAAGTAGCTATTGGGCAACGTGAGTCAACTCTGGCACATGAAGTGCATGGGATCCACTTACAGGAGTGACTGATGCCACTGAACTCAAGGAGGTCTCAACATCAGACCCTTAATCTGCAACAGGCACGTACGATTGAGCCTCCAGCGTCATGTATAAAGTTTAAATCATCATTCCCATTAATTTGGTGTTCTTAGTTAATAAGGAAACATTGTTAAAAAAAACAGCTCTTTCTAAACCTCCAGGTCCATAAAACTCAAACAGAACAAACCAACAGATAAGAATTATAAACACACGTAGGATCGATTTGCCTGAGTTTGGAGAGCAGGATTACCAGGGCTTGGACCAAGGTGTTTCTCAAGCTGCAGGTTGGAAACACCTGGATTGGAACAATGTCCACCTCAGGACCTGGTTTCAACCCAGCCCAGACTGAAGAGGTGAAAGTCTCTTCTGGTTGCAAAGGTTCTAGTTTTGGGAAGCGAGTTTTGGGAAAATCTAAGCAGCAGCTACGCTGAAAGGTGCACACACAAAGCATTCAATTATCTTTCTCCTTCAGATGATGATCTGCCCAATGTGCATTTGTAGCACTGTCTTAGTTCAAATTTCCAGCACTGGTCTTTTTCGAATCATCTCATGGCCAGTGCAAGTTCACCACCAAAAACTCAATTAGATACAAATTAGCAGCATCACTCAGAGATGCCAAAGGGTGAAGTTGCATGGGAAATGGAAACCTCCACACAGTAGGGTGCTTTTCTAAAACTGGCCTCGAGGCCTCACCCCCTTCAACATCTCCTTAAAGACCTTCTCTTCAATTGTATTTTTGCTACCCCCAATTCTTCGTTTTCCTTTCTCCCGCATACTTGGTGTCCGCTTTTTTCCTTCAATCTGTAAATCACTCAGATTGCCAGGAATGCTTTATGTCGGGATGGAGGATATCGATGCAGGAGGATGAGGAATGAGGGAGCAGCATGAGGATAATGACAGGGTTATTGCCTCTACGACCCTACCAAGAAGTCCATTCTTTGTGTGAAGAACATCCTGACATCAGTGCTAAATTTGTTCTTCAGCGGTATGAATTGTGTCTCCTCGTCCTACTGCCAATTTTAACTTGAAGCAGTGTTATCGATCTATCTTTTCCATACGGTTTACTATCCTGTATACCTCCAGGAGATCCCCTCTAAGTCACTTCCTTTCAAAACTGAAATGCCCAGCATTAAGCCAGACAGCAGCGGCAAACTTAGATATGAGACTTTCTATGCCTTCATCTAAGTCGTTAATAAATATTGTGAATAATTGAGGCCCCAAGACAGATCCCTGTGGGACTCCACTAGTCACATCCTGCCACTGTGAGTACCTTCCCATTATCCCTACTCTCTGTCGCCTTTCGCTCAGCCAACTTCCTAACCAAGTCCTGACGTGTTTTTGGATGTTATTGCCGAGCAGTATCATGTAGATATGAAATAGGAGGAGGCCAATGATAGATCCTTGGGGGATTCCAGAGGTAACAGTGCGGGAGCGGGAAGAGAAGCCATTTGCAGGTGATTCTCTGGCTATGACTAAATAGATAAAAATGGAATCAGGCGAGGGCAGTCCCACCCAGCTGGACAACGGAGGAGAGGTAGGCATCAAACGTGTCAAAGTCTGCAGGTCTCCGGCACTTAAGTCACGGGGAGGTAGTTCGGGAGGGCTTACAATCGGAGGAGCGGGGAGAAACCCAGGGCAGGGGACACTCCTACTCCTCCTGACCCCACAAAGTCTAGAAAAGGTAAAGCCACACTTACCTTTTTGGGTATCATCTGGCCCCGACTCCACTTGCTGCTAGGTTGACCTGGTGGGAAAGCCACAATGGCTTCCCCGGGCAAACCTCTTGTTAAAATAGCTGTCAGGCCCTGATGACGTCATCAGAGTCCAATCTGCATATCTAAAGAAGGACCGCTTGCTCAGAGAGCAGGGTAAAAATCTGTGTGGGACATCAGCAGGAAAATCCCAAAGATTATTTTAACTGCCCACCGGCTAATGGGCAGGGTTAAAACAGTCCCCTGTATCGCTTGGGAGGAAATATGTAGATGACAAAAAGGAGTGAATTGAAGATGGAGCATGTGGACAAAAGGAATCAATGGTGGTGGAATTAGAGGTGGAGCCATTGGAGGAGCTGTCCAGGCAAACTATCGCCCTATCTCCAACCTCCCTTTCCTCTCCGAAGTCCTTGAACATGTTGTCGTCTCCCAAATCTGTGCCTATCTTTCCAGCAATTCCATGTTTGAACGCCTCCAATCGGGTTTCCGCCTGAAATGGACCTTATCAAAATCACAACTGACATCCTATGTGACTGTAACCATGGTAAACTCATCCTCCTCGACCTGTCTGCAGACTTTGACACGTTTGATCCCGCCATCCTCCTCCCACACCTCTCCTCCGTTGTCCAGCTGGGTGGGACTGCCCTCGCCTGATTCAATTTTTATCTATTTAGTCATAGCCAGAGAATCACCTGCAAATGGCTTCTCTTCCCGCTCCCGCACTGTTACCTCTGGAATCCCCCAAGGATCTATCATTGGCCTCCTCCTATTTCTTATCTACATGATACTGCTCGGCAATAACATCCAAAAACACGTCAGGACTTGGTTAGGAAGTTGGCTGAGCGAAAGGCGACAGAGAGTAGGGATAATGGGAAGGTACTCACATTGGCAGGATGTGACTAGTGGAGTCCCGCAGGGATCTGTCTTGGGGCCTCAATTATTCACGATATTTATTAACGACTTAGATGAAGGCATAGAAAGTATCATATCTAAGTTTGCCGATGACACAAAGATTGGTGGCATTGTAAGCAGTGGAGATGAAAACATAAAATTACAAAGGGATATTGATCGATTAGGTGAATGGGCAAAACTGTGGCAAATGGAATTCAATGTAGACAAATGTGAGGTCATCCACTTTGGATCAAAAAAGGATAGAACAGGGTACTTTTTAAATGGTAAAAAGTTAAAAACAGTGGATGTCCAAAGGGACCAAGGGGTTCAGGTACATAGATCATTGAAGTGTCATGAACAGGTGCAGAAAATAATCAAGAAGGCTAATGGAATGTTGGCCTTTATATCTAGAGGACTGGAGTACAAGGGGGCAGAAGTTATGCTGCAGCTATGTAAAACCCTGGTTAGACCGCACCTGGAGTACTGTGAGCAGTTCTGGGCACCGCACCTTCGGAAGGACATATTGGCCTTGGAGGGAGTGCAGCGTAGGTTTACTAAAATGATACCCGGACTTCAAGGGTCAAGTTACGAGGAGAGATTACACAAATTGGGGTTGTATTCTCTAGAATTTCGAAGGTTAAGGGGTGATCTGATCGAAGTTTATAAGATATTAAGGGGAACAGATAGGGTGGATAGAGAGAAACTACTTCCGCTGGTTGGGGATTTTAGGAGTGGGGGCACAGTCTAAAAATTAGAGCCAGACCTTTCAGGAGTGAGATTACAAAACATTTCTACACACAAAGGGTTGTAGAAGTTTGGAACTCTCTTCCGCAAACGGCAATTGATACTAGCTCAATTGCTAAATTTAAATGAGATAGATAGCTTTTTGGCAACCAAAGGTATTAAGGGATATGGGCCAAAGGCAGGTATATGGAGCTAGATCACAGATCAGCCATGATCTTATCAAATGGCGGAGCAGGCACGAGGGGCTGAATGGCCTACTTCTGTTCCTATGTTCCTATGTTCCACGTGTACGCTGATGACACCCAGCACTACCTCACCGCCACCTCTCTCAACTCCCCCACTGTCTCCAATTTGTCACACTGCTTGTCCGACATCCAGTATTGGATGAGCAGAAATTTCCTAACATTAAATATTGGAACGACCGAAGTCATTGTCTTCGGTCCCCGCCACAAATTCCATTCCAATGCCACTGGCTTCAGCCCTCTCGCTAGTCACTATCTGAAGCTGAACTAGACTGTTCACTACCTTAGCAACCTATTTGACCATGAACAGAGATTCCAACCACATATCCGCTCCATCACTAAGACCGCCTACGTCCACCTCCGTAACATTGCCAGTCTCTGCCAAGCCTCAATTCAACTGCTGCTGAAACCTTCATCCATGTTTTTGTTACCTCTAGACTCGACTATTCCAATGCTCTCCTGGCCGGCCTCCCACCTTGCACCCTCTGTAAACTTGAGCTCATCTAAAACTCTGCTGCCCGTATCCTAACTCGCACCAAGTCCCGTTCACCCATCGCTGGCCTACATTAGCTAGATTTTAAAAATCTCATCCTTGTGTTCAAATCCCTCCATGGCCTTGCCCCTCCCTATCTTTAACCTCCTTCAGTCCTACAACTCTCCGAGATTTCTACACTCCTCCAATTCTGGCTTCTTGGACATCCTTGATTTTAAATCGCTCCACCATTGGCGGTTGTGCCTTCAGCTGCCTAGTCCCTAAGCTCTGGAATTCCCTCCCTAAAGCTCTACCTCTCTCTCTCTCCTCCTTTAAGACAGTCCTTAAAACCTACTTCTTTGACCAAGCTTTTGGTCACCTGTCCTAATATCTCTTTATCAGTGTCAAATTTTATTTGATAACACTGCTGTGAAACACCTTGGGTCATTTTACCACGCTATATAAATGCAAGTTGTTGTTTTTGTACTAGCCCCATTGGGATAAGTAAAAATGGAACTAAGATAGGGCTGCTCCACAGAAGAGGGCAGATGGATGGAGCAATCGACTGTGTTGAAAGATGCAGAGAGATCCAAGAGAACGAGGAGGGAACGTACACATCTGTACACCACTGTTCAACATAACCCTCCAAACTCCTTTGGCTGAGAACTTTTTCAGTCCAGGTGTGATAGGCAGGAAATCTCAGCAGTGACTGACTGAGAGCTGGTCTTTCACTTGAGCAGAAAAAACACCTGGAATTCAGTCACCGCTGACAGGCTGCTCATTGTAACGGATGTTTGGATCCTGGGGAAGCTTTAAGTGCATCTTGTAACAAGCCAACCCACTGACTCTCACAATAAACTCAGGGAATATTGGGAATGGCAGGGCACAGACCGAACTGAAAAACATCAGCCCTGTTGCATTTTTTAAACATGAAAATCATCCTTCACTGGTCAACGTCAGTATCAGCCACACAGGGAAACCAGTCCACATAAATCTGAAGTACAGAACACTTCTTGGGAATTAAACAGAATTCTGAACATTTGGAAACCGCTGCTGCAAAAATAATCCTACACTGGAACATCAACAGGGAAAACTGATGGTATCAAGTCTGGTTTCAACTGGACAGTTACAGACTGGGACAAGACTAAACTGTTTTTTAAACATTCCCAAACCTACATGTTAAAATGACCAGCAGTGGACTACATCACTAGTAACATAACAGGCCCACACCCAGGCACAGCAGCGACAATGACACTAATGGAATTTCCAGCACATAATAACAGCAGTCTGTTAGGTCGCTGCCCTGCAGCTCTCTCTGATTTAATTAAAGGAGTGAAGAGAAGTTTGCATTGTAGGTAATTTATCTCAGATAATGACAACCCTCGGGGAACTAGCTGGTTTGACAAACGGCTGTTTTCTATGAGATACTTGCGCTGACTTTCTGGTGCAGAGCCTCACCCAACCAAAGCAAATAACAGCAAATCCTGGGTGCACTCTCACCTTTTCCCACTGTGCGCTCCCGTTAGACACGCCTCAATTAAAGAACATGCATTTGGGGAAATCAGCCCGACTGGGTGTAACCATGTTGTTTGAATTAGCCTGTAGCCAGTTGATTTATGGAGTCAATGAATTTCATTTTTCTGCAGTTACATCCTTCCCATTTATTAAGTTCCCGCTTACACTATAATTTAGATTTTATGAAAGACACTGTCACAAAATCTTCATGCACAGTAGTTCAAAGTGGACACTATCTATTAGTTAAAATAATGTACCAGTCATCCAACATTCTCCAAAGTCCTGCCGGCTGTTCGCTCACTCTCCACCACCCTGGAAAGTCCTCGGAGATGTCTCTCATTATGTAATGAGCATATCGGGATCCAAGTCATTGCTGTGAAAGCTATAGACTTGTTTTATTAGAACCATGCAAGCACGTCCAGCACTCCCAGGAGGTACAAGCAGGACATGTAAAAATCCAATGACAAAACCTAGGAGCAATTCTGTTATATTCTCCCTTCACTTCCAGTTTCCTCTCAAATTGGGCCTCACACATCCATGTAGAGACAGCACTGGCTTATACGAAACATTTTGGGCCAAAATTTGCTAGCAAAATAACGTTGAGTTTAATGCGCTCGCCGTTATCAATGTGCAAGCCGTCCAGCAACTTGTGACGAGGAAGAGATACCCCGTGAACTGCAATCGCCACAAGTTGCTGGACGATTTGTGGCATTAGCCTCGCAAAAACGAAAGCTCGCCCTCAACCTCCCGTGAGTTTGGTGACGTTGCTGCAACTGCGCTGCTAAAATGAATTAAATTCGCTGCAGAAAGTTAGAGCTGGTACTTAACAGCAAACAGACCCTTTTAATGACGAGATTCATGTTCCTGCAATGCCACTCAGCCTCTCTGGCCCAGAAAGGGGACAACTGAAACTGTGGAGTCTCATTCCTACAGGTAAATTGTTCAAGATTTTTAAAATTTTCATTTTAAAAAAAAAATGTTCTTACTTTTCCTCTGTCTTTTTTTTCTCTCAATTCAATCTTTCTTTCCATCTCTCTTTCTTTCTTTCTGTACCTGATTTGATTCTAATTCACTATTTCCTTCTCCATCCTTCCTCTGTTTCTTTCTCAATCCTTAAATCTCATTGGTTAAGGAGATAGACTGTTGGTCCCATCGTTCACCAAGGTCCGAGATGCCCCGTTTTCCTCACCGTTATCAGCTTGCACTTCCAGCAAGTTATGGCGCAAAAAAATTTCAAGCTGAAGGATGTGGGAAAGAGTCTAACTGACGGGGCACACTGCGAGATGTCCCGCTCCTGCAAATTCTGGGCCACTGAAACACAAATTTATACTAACCTTTCATTCTGGATACTGCAACTGCATTTGTTTCGGGTTGGACGAGCACTTGCTCACACCTGTGTAAGTCCACCTCCATCTCGAGACGGACTCTTTCCACTACGTGAGCTGCAGCAAGTTACATGGCAACCAAAGTTGCTCTATGATTGGCCAACAGGAAGACTAAAACCCTTCCCCCACACTCCTAGCACCTGGGTCAACTGATGAAATTCACTAACTATTGTTTTAAGATCCTCCTTTCAAAATGCCATCGTGATCTGATACTCAAATCCATCCACTACAGGCTTGGGGAGCTTTTCAGCTAGCAGATGTGTCAGTAGTTGTGGTGCCCTGACTTTATAAATAAAACACTTTGTTTGAGCTGGGCTCTGATGGTAGGCAAAACAGAAGTCAGGGAGCTGTTTGTGGACAATCTACCCATTCTTCACGCTAAACAAGATCGCCGCTCCTTCGGGGGACTCAACAACTTACATTTATATAGCGCCTTTAACGTAGTAAAATGCCCCAAGGCGCATCACAGCAGTGTAATCAGACAAAAATTGACACCGAGCCAAAGGAGACGTTAGGACAGGTGACCAAATTTTTGGTCTTGCAATGGAAACACTTGATTTTAAGGCAGTGCCGACCTCGACACTGGTTTCAGTCACCATTCAAATTCTCAGCTCCTCCCTCTGAAAATGACTGGATTTGGAACAAGTCCTCTCATCCCATTGTTGAATCTCTCCAACATGGAATTCTGGCAATTGATTGAAAGTTTCACTAACACCTGTAGTGGATCGAGGCAAAACAAATAGATACAACTGTGCACGCTCTGTTAATAGTGCATCTCTCAGTGTTGAAGAAACAATGATCACTAACTGTAAGATCATCTAATAAAAGGATTTTGATGTTTATATAATCACAGAATTCACAACACAGAAGGAGGCCATTCGGCCAATCATGCCTGTCCTAGTGCCGCCTTTTCAAGTGGAGCTAATCGTAATTCTTTACCACTGGTTTAAGTGAACACTTGTTATGAAGTATCTCACGGGAGCGTTTTTCACTATTTAACAGAAATGAGAGCAGAGTTAGGCATTAAAATTGATAGGAAGCCATTAGCTCAGCTGAAACCAATGCTTTGTTGTTTCCTTGTTCTGTGCTACCTGTTCTCAATCCAAAAACAAATCGGTGAAGGATTTTTTTTATCTGCTGTTACTCAGTACCTTGCTATGAGCTTTCACAGAAAGATGCAGCAGTTTTCTACTGAAGGATATTAAAAGGATCAGGTATGAATTAGCTCTCCCATCCAATTGGCAGTTCAATACAGATTTTACTGCAGCTGAGACATTGGTTAAACTTTGCTGTTGGTGGGAGAAGGGAAGTCAGGTTTCCCCAGAGTCCGAGATCTCACCGACCTTCGGGCTTTAAACAGTCCACTGCTCACTAACGCTGATTGACTGAGACGTGCTGGGCTCAGGGGGATTGTAAGCAGATGAGCAATAAACTGCTGAAAAGCCCCAATGAGCTGCTCCTCTGTAAATTTAATTCATCCTTATGGGAAATTGACAATCTCAAAGTTTGTTTGTTTAAATAAACAGCTAAAAGTACAAAGAACTAGCCAAGAACTTAATTTAAAAATAATTTTCAACACAAGCTACACAAGTAGATGGTGCAGGCATTTTTTGAAACCTGAACTACACATTGCCTCTGATTTCAAAACTCAAGAGGTTGACGGCACCCATACAAACAAAGACTTTGGTTCAAATGACACTGATCTATAAATCAGGCTTCCAAAGTCAGGAAATGTCAGTGAATCGAGCCGGACAAATTGGTTTTATTTCAGACAGTTTCCCACTTTCTGGAGTTGCATTAAAATTCTTCCAGGTTTTCCGGTTCCAGTAATCCATCCGCAGACAATAATCGCAGGTGATAAGTAAAGGGGAAGCTTAACTTTATACAGAGATAACTAACTGATCACAGAGAGGTAAGGCTAATGGATCTCACAGATTGATAGCGAGATCCACTGGACATCCTGAGCTGTCACTTGACTGCTTAAACTACTCAAGAGGTGCAAAATGATCAGAGGCAAGTCCTGATTGGCCAGCTTCCTCCACATGCCAATGGCATCCTACAGAGCAAACTCACTCATTGGAAAAACATTCTAATTGTTGCAGTTAAAAAAAATTACAAAATGAACACCTAAAAAGGTGGAAAACATCCCCCTTAGTCCCTGAAGAAGTAATCAGTTTTATGCAACCTTATTATTCGTTTTCTTACCCTCTCCACAGTATAACTTGGCACGCTGGGATTGCTTTAATGAAAGGATTTATTTTGCTAGTGGACTGTATGTTATTGTCTGAAATTCATCGGTTTCTGTGAATTGACAAACTACAGTTTTGCATGTCATGTAATGTTTAAACATTACATCCATCTTAGGCCAAACCAGATTCTGTCAAGGTGCTTACGGACTTTTATTGTTTGGACAGCTGTTATATCCAGAACCTCTCATCCATTTTCAAGTTCATTCTTGGCTCAGGTACACATTTTACAAATAAAATATGCTGCGATTTTCATTTTTACTCATGTGCAGCACATACCTCAATTTAATTCCAAAATCTCATCAAGCAACTGACATCTTTATTACCACACCACTGAAACTTGTGCTCAGTGAACGTTACATCATATTTTCTGTAAGTTGAAGATGTACTGCTGCATCAGATCAGATGCGTGATTTGAGTACACTGACTGTAGTCACTCACATGACCACCTTTTCCCAACCTATCAGTTGCTGATTGATGGACTACCTAACCTGTTGCCCTTTCCATATGTCATCGATCTGGTGTATAGGTCAATTTCACTCTTACAAATTTAATCCTCTTATTTCATCAACACATTTGCTAAACGAGGCAAACATTTTAGCACTTTTCACAAATTCAGAAAAATAGCTGTGGTGCTGCTGTGGTCTGATATCCTCAGCAGGAAGGCACAGTGGGCTAGAGGTTTTGATATTGGACGTGCAACTCACAGGCCGCGAGTTCAAATCCCACAACAGCAAGCTGCAAAATTGAATTCAGTAAATCTGGTCCTTTGTGAGAAAGGTCACTGCGAAAGCGGTTGTAAAAAGCCAGCTGTTTCACTAATGTCCTTCAAGGAATGGATCCAGCTACCCCTACTTGCCTTTCTAGTCCCACACTATGTGGTTGACTCTTAATGCCCTTAGGACATCAATGGATGGCCAATACATCCCACCTTACCAGTGTTAGCCATATCTCAAGAATGCATAAAAAAGCCAGAAAGAATGGAGGGAAGGATGTAACAAAGGAGCAAGAACATGCATTTATATGGTGCTTTATGACATGCCAAAGTATTTCCTTTAAGGAAACCTGCTAATTACAGATATCAAAATGTAAACAGGACTTCAATTCCCATCATGCAAAGCATCGCTCCCAGAGTCTGTCAATGTTTCAGTAAATAATCCAATCCTATGCCTCATTAGTTCTTCAACACCAAAAGCACAAAATGATTATATTATATTAAAAATGGCACCGAACTGATAACCTTACACATAATCAGTCTTCACTTTGGCTAAACAATCAAAATGCTGTTCACCATCCAAAAAACAGGGATACACGAGAAACCTGCAATGTCAGATTCCTCCAATATCAGAATAATTTCGGTTATGCTCAGAGGTTGTGTGTTTTCTATTCTGAATAATGCCACTTTAAGAACTCAATTAACGTACGTACAAACGTTGAATGACCTTCAGGTTAATAACTAGCTCCGCTGATACCAAGTTAGCTCCCTTGCACTGATCAGCTCAGGATCTCCTCCAAGCCGCCTTCACTCAGAGGGTGGTGAGCCTGTGGAATTCTCTACCACAGAAGGCTGTGGAGGCCAAGTCACTGAATATATTTAAGAAGGAGCTAGATAGATTTCTAGACACAAAAGGCATCAAGGGGTATGGGGAGAGAGCGGGAATATGGTATTGAGATAGAGGATCAGCCATGATCATATTGAATGGCGGAGCAGGCTCGGAGGGCTGAATGGCCTACTCCTGCTCCTATTTTCTATGTTTCTAATACTGTACTCTTGTTTGAACTAAAATATTTGACTATCACCCAGATGATAACCAGGGATGGAAACTCTAGTTATGAGGAGTGATTGAAGCAGAGAAGATTAAGAGGAGGTTTAGTAGTAGTTTTTAAAATTGTGAAGGGTTTTAATACGATAAACGAGGACAGACTATTTCCTCTGGTCTTGGAGTCAGTGACGAGAAGTCATCAATTTAAAATTGTCACTAAGAGATTAAGGAGAGAGGTTAAAAGAAATGTTTTAGCCTGAGGGAGTAATTGACCCAGGACCACTGCATCGTAAAGGGAAAATTGGATAGATATTTGAAGCACGGAAAGATACAGGGCTTTGGGCAGACAAAGGGCAGGGGATTAAGTTTTGCATTGCTCAAGCAAAGAGCCGGCACAGGCACGATGGGCCGAATAGCCTTTCTTTGTGCTGTAAACTTCTACGGTCCAAAAAACGAAACAGAAAATGTCAGAAAATAATGTTTCAGTACTCAAAATTATTTTCTAATAGTTTTATATTTTAAAAAAGAATACTGATAGTGACAATTGTCGTTTTAAAAAATACACAGAGTATATTGGATATAAGTGATTTTTGATGAATTTATCCTGCGTTACTATCTCTTCAGTTCCTGTATGCAATTCAGGATGTTTGGATACTCATACAATACCAATACAAATTTCAATTGCTATGGCACAGTTCTAGTTGGCCCACTTATCCTGAAGTCATCCTGTACACTACTTAATGGCCCATTACAGTGCTCTCTTCTCTATACCTGGCATCAACCACAATTACTGTAGCCAATGCCACCAATGTAATGTTGCTCACTTTGACACAAATGCCACAAGTTACTATCTTGAACTGTTCATAATTTTTACTTTGTTAAAGTCCTTAATGAGTTTCCCCACCCTTGGGCTGGGAGAACTCACCCCAGAGTATTTAGAGGAATGAGGGAGGAAATATGTGTAGCTCTGAAAGTGATTGAGAGTGTCAAACACTCACAGACTGCAACAGGCAGTATTCAAATTCAAAAAGGGTTACAGAGCCAAACTCAGCAACTACTTAGTTCCCAGGTGTGTGCCTCTAATGGGTCTGTATTCCCAGGTGTGTGCCTCTAATGGGTCTGTATTCCCAGGTGTGTGCCTCTAATGGGTCTGTATTCCCAGCTGTGTGCCTCTAATGGGTCTGTATTCCCAGGTGTGTGCCTCTAATGGGTCTGTATTCCCAGGTGTGTGTCTCTAATGGGTCTGTAGTTCGCAGGTGTGTGTCTCTAATGGGTCTGTATTCCCAGGTGTGTGCCTCTAATGGGTCTGACACACACCGAGGAACTACAGGCCCATTACAGACACACCCATTAGAGTGTCACAGCTGGGAACTACTGACCCATTACAGAGTCAAACCTGCGAACTACAGACCCATTAGAGACACACACCGGGAACTACAGACCCATAAGAGACACACACCTGGGAATACAGACCCATTAGAGACACATCTGGGAATGACAGATCCATTAGGGACACACACCTGGGAACTACAGACCCATTAGAGACACACACCTGGGAACTACAGACCCATTAGAGACACACATCTGGGAACGACAGATCCATTAGGGACACACACCTGGGAACCTGGCACCCATTAGAGACACACACCTGGGAACTACAGACCCATTAGAGACACACATCTGGGAACGACAGATCCATTAGGGACACACACCTGGGAACCTGGGACCCATTAGCAGAGGCATATTTCGAAGGTGGTGATCATCCTTTAAGAATCACCTCATTGAAACCAGGCCTATTATAATATTCAGTGTACAATTTGCATTGCCATAGGCTAAATTGCAAAATAACCTTTGGTACATAAGGCATGTCCCCAGATTTTTATGACGTAAAAGGCAGCAGGATTTACTGAGATAGTTTTCAAAGCTTTTTGTTGTACAGATCACAACATCTGACCAGTGTGGGTCTCTAACATGGCAGCTAGTTTGCTAGCAACTGCTGTCCACGGGTTATAATGGGGCGGGAAAATCCACGGGGGAGGGTTTCTCAGTGTAAGTGCCTGGACATGTCCACCACGAAACTCCGCCGCTGACCCCAGCACACTTTCCGGGGGCAGGGGGGAGGTACCCTTCCTTACCCCCACCTGTCACAGGAGCCCAGGAACCCCAACATAGAGGTGCTGGTTTAAGGGGGTGCCAGTGTTTCCAGGTCCCCACCTAACTTGTAGCTGTTCCACCACATTCCCAGCAGGCCCACGCCTGAAGAGTGAGGGATGTTCAGGTCTGTGTACGTGAATCACGAGAGAAACAAAGAAATTGGTTCACAGTTAATTCTTTTTAAACGGACAAGTCACACCAGAGCTGTTGGCTCATCTTCAAATGTAAACAGTGTTTCTTTCTCCTTTTGTTGTCGCTATACTGCGTGAGCAGCCCTCACTAACGTCTGAAATAGACTGAACTGTCTTTGTATCACAAGCTCTTTTTTCCACAGATATGAACTGGGTGGGAAGGTCCTCACCCGGTATGTACACGGTGGGACTGCTGCAAGCATGTCATCTCCTCCTTCTCCCACTATGCTAATCATGCATCGAGTCTATCCCATAATATCAATCAATCCCATTTTCCAATCCTGTTGGAAAAGTGTGGGGCAGAGGGAAAATCTTATCCTCAGCTGATCTTGCAGAGACCCCAACACACAAAGCAAGTGTGAGGTCATCCAATTTGGAACCAAGGAAGAGAAATCAGAGTATTTTCTAAATGGTGAGAAACTAGGAACCGTAGAGGAGAGATTTAGGGGTCCAAATACAGAAATCACTAAAAGCTAGTGGACGGGTACAAAAAGTAAGCAAAAGGCTAATGGAATGTTGATCATTATCTCAAGGGGGCTGGAATACAAAGGGGTGGAAGATGTGTTACAGCTGTACAGAGCTCTGGTTAGACCCCATCTGGAGATATTGTGTTCAGTTCTGGGCACCGCACCTCAGAAAGGATATATCGGCCTTGGAGGGGGTGCAGTGCAGATTCACCAGAACGATACCAGCGCTTAAAAGGGTTATGAGGATAAGTTGCATTAAACTTGGCTTGTATTCCCTCGAGTATAAAAGTTTGAGGGGTGATCTGATCAATGTGTTTAAAATGTTAGAAGAGGTAGACACAGAAACTATTTCCTCTGATGGGGGAAATCTATCACAAGGGGACATAATCTTAAAATTAGAGCTAGGCCATTCAGGAGTGAAATCAGGAAGCACTTTTTCATACAAAGGGTTGCAGAAATCTCGAACTCTCACCCCCGAAAGGTTGTGGATAAAGGGGGTCAACTGAAGCTTTCAAGACTGAAATCGATATATTTTTGTTGGGTAAGGGCATCTAGAGATATTGAGCAAAGACGGGTAAAAGGAGTTGAGGTGCAGATCAGCCCTAATGCTGCACTTGTAACTGATAAGTAATATCTAAGTAATATCTGATTTTCCCTCAGTCCCTGTAGGGAAGTGCCTCACGTCTGATTGGAACTAAAACGTAGCAGCTAAGTTTGGGAACTCTGAACCTGAGTTTATGCCATGACTCGCATTGTGGCAACACAGCTCATAGAATCATAGAATGGTTACAGCACGGAGGGAGGCCATTCGGCCCATGCCGGCTCTTTGTAAGAGTAATCCCGTTATTATCGTTCCCCCATCGCCCTGCAAATCTTTTCCCTTCAGGTATTTATCAAATTCCTTTTTGAAAGCCACGATCGAATCTGCTTCCACCACCATTTCAGGCAGCGGATTCCAGATCATAACAACTCGCTGCGTAAAAACGTTTTTCCTCATGTCGCCTTTGGTTCTTTTGCCAATCACCTTAAATCAGTGTACTCTGAGTCTCGACTCTTCCACCAATGGAAACAGTTCTCCTTTATTTACTTTATCCAAACCCTTCAAGATTTTGAACACCTCTATCAAATCTCCTCTCAACCTTCTCTGCTCTAAGGAGAGCAACCCCAACTTCTCCCATCTATCCACGTAACTGAAATCCCTCATCCCTGGAACCATTCTGGTAAATCTTTTCTGCACCCTCTCTAAGGCCTTCACATCCTTCCTAAAGTGCGGTGCCCAGAATTGGACACAATACTCCAGTTGTGGCTGAACCAGTATTTTATAAAGGTTCTACATAACTTCCTTGCTTTTGTACTCTATGCCTCTATTTATAAAGCCCAGGATCCCGTATGCTTCTTTAATAGCTTTCTCAAGTTCTAGTTTGGAATTTTTATATCATCCGCATTTTTGTGCTAGTGATCATAATTCAGTTAGATTTAGCATAGTTATGGAAAAGGACAAAGATAGAACAGGAGTAAAACTTCTCAATTGGGGAAAGGCCAACTTTACTAAACTGAGATGTGATTTGGCAAAAGTGGACTGGAAACAGCTACTTGAAGGTAAATCAGTGTCAGAGCAGTGGGAAGCATTCATGGAGGAGATTGTACAAAGGAAAAGGGTGGGACTCCCAAATCTACAGCCCCCTGGATGTGAAGGAGTATGCAGGTTAGGATAAGGCAAAAAAGGGAAGTTTATGTCAGATAGATAGCAGTGCAGGGTAGATAAGGTTGTGAAGAAGGCATACGGAACGCTTTCCGTTATTAGCCAAGATATAGAATACAAAAGCCGGGATGTATTGATGGAACTGTATAAAACGCTGGTAAGGCCACAGTTGGAGTATTGTGCGCAGTTCTGGTCACCACATTACAGGAAGGACGTAATTGCTCTGGAGAAAGCGTAGAGAAGATTTACAAGAATGTTGTCAGGGCTTGAAAATTGCAGCTACGAGGAGAGACTGGATAGGCTGGGGTTGTTTTCCTTGGAGCAGAGGAGGCTGAGGGGAGACTTGATTGAGGTGTACAAAATTATGAAGGGCCTACATAGAGTAGACAGGAAGTACCTGTTTCCCCTAGAGGGAGTTCAAGAACTAGAGGACATAGATTTAAGCTGATTGGCGAAAGGATTAGAGCAGAAATGAGGAAAAACTTTTTTACCCAGAGGTTGGTGGGTGTATGGAATTCGCTGCCCAAATTGGTGGTAGAGGCAGGGACCCTCAACTCTTTTAAAAAGTACCTGGACCCAAACCCTGTAAGCTGCAAGGCTACAGACCAGGTGTTGGAAGGTGGGATTAGAATGGGCACCTGGTTGTTCTTCGAGCCGGCACGGACACGATGGGCCAAATGGCCCTCAACTGTGCTGTATCTTTTCAATGGTTCTTTAGTTCTATACCGAGAGCTCAATACTGCAGAAAGCCGAGAGGAGTGTAGAAAGTGCAGGGGTGAAATTGAAAAGGAAACTAGGAAAGCAAAGAGGGGGAATGAAAAAATATTGGCAAGTAAAATCAAGGAAAAACTACAGGTTCAAATTCAAATTGGAGGGTATGGCATGATAGCTATTACTGAGACATGGCTGCAGGATGGTCAGGATTGGGAACTAAATATACACGGTTATAAGGTCTACAGGAGAGACAGGGAAAATGGAAGAGGGGGAGGAGTAGCCTTAGTGATTAGAGATGAAATCACTTCAATGATAAAGGAGGATATAACGAGAGGTAAGCAGCCAACAGATATGGGTTGAATTGAGAAATAGGAAAGGATCTAAGACTATAGTGGGAGTTGTGTATAGGACCCCTGGCAGCAGCTCTGAAGTGCTAGATTGTATAAATGCAGAGATTAGACAAGCGTGTAAGAAAGGCATAGTGGTCTTAATGGGGGACTTTAACCTTCACATAGATTGGGAAAAGCAGACTAACTTTCTGACAGTTGCTAGTGAATTTCTTGAGTGTGTTCGGGATAGTTTTCTACAGCAGTATGTCCTAGAGGCAACAAGGGGGCAAGCCATACTAGATTTAGTAATGAGTAATGAACCAGATTTAGTTAACGGCTTAACTGTGCGTGAACATCGATCCAATAGCGATCATAACATGATTGAGTTCAATATAGTGTTTGAAAGGGAAAAAAGTGAGTCAGCTGCTAAGATTCTAGACTTGGGTAAGGCCGACTTCAATGGGATGAGACAGAGACTGTCCACAGTAAACTGGGCAAATCTGTTAATGGGTAAAACGACTGATGATCAGTGGGAAATGTTTAAAGAAACATTTAGCGTGATACAGAATCGGTTTATACCCCTGAGGGGCAAGAACTCTACTTGCCAAAAAAAAAGCCATGGACAACTAAAGAGGTAAGGGACAGAATAAGACATAAGGAAAGGGCATACAAAAAGGCAAAAAATGGCACAGATCCTGGCAAATGGGAAAGATACAAAGATCAACAAAGGGTCACAAAACAGATAGTAAGAGCTACAAAAAGTGAGTAAGAAAAGAAACTTGCAAGGGATATCAAAACCAATACGAAGAACTTTTATAGTTATATTAGGAAAAAGAGGGTGGTCAGGAGCAGTGTTGGCCCCTTAAAAACTGAAAGTGGGGATATTGTCATTGACAATGGGGAAATGGCGGACATGTTGAATAATTACTTTGCGACAGTATTTACAGTGGAAAAAGAGGATAGCATGCCAGAAATCCCAAGAAAACTAATATTGAATTGGGGACAGGGACTCAATAAAATTAATATAAGTAAAGCAACAGTAATGAAGAAAATAATAGCACTAAAGAGTGACAAATCCCCAGGACCAGATGGTTTCCATCCCAGGGTTTTAAAGGAAGTAGGTGAGCACATTGCAGATGCCCTAACTATAATCTTTCAAAGTTCTCTAGATTCAGGAACTGTCGCTCTGGATTGGAAAAATGCACATGTCACTCCGCTTTTTAAGAGAGAGAGGGAAACCAGGGAATTATAGACCAGTTAGCCTAACATCTGTTGTGGGGAAAATGCTGGAGTCTATAATTAAGGATAGGGTGACAGAACACCTCGAGAATTTTCAGTTAATCAGGGAGAGCCAGCATGGATTTGTGAAAGGTAGGTCGTGCCTGACAAACCTGATTGAATTTTTTGAAGAGGTGACTAAAGTAGTGGACAGAGGAATGTCAATGGTTGTTATTTATATGGACTTCCAGAAGGCATTTGATAAGGTCCCACATAAGAGACTGTTAGCTAAGATATAAGCCCATGGAATCGAGGGAAAAGTACAGACTTGGTTAGGAAGTTGGCTGAGCGAAAGGCAACAGAGAGTAGGGATAATGGGAAGGTACTCACATTGGCAGGATGTGACTAGTGGAGTCCCGCAGGGATCTGTCTTGGGGCCTCAATTATTCACAATATTTATTAACGACTTAGATGAAGGCATAGAAAGTCTCATATCTAAGTTTGCCGATGACACAAAGATTGGTGGCATTGTAAGCAGTGGAGATGAAAACATAAAATTACAAAGCGATATTGATAGATTAAGTGAATGGGCAAAACTGTGGCAGGTGGAATTCAATGTAGACAAATGTGAGGTCATCCACTTTGGATCAAGAAAGGATAGAACAGGGTACTTTCTAAATGGTGAAAAGTTAAAAACAGTGGATGTCCAAAGGGACTTAGGGGTTCAGGTACATAGATCATTGAAGTGTCATGAACAGGTGCAGAAAATAATCAAGAAGGCTAATGGAATGCTGGCCTTTATATCTAGAGGACTGGAGTACAAGGGGGCAGAAGTTATGCTGCAGCTATATAAAACCCTGGTTAGACCGCACCTGGAGTGCTGTGAGCAGTTATGGGCACTGCACCTTCGGAAGGACACAATGGCCTTGGAGGGAGTGCAGCATGGGTTTACTAGAATGATACCCGGACTTCAAGGGTTAAGTTACGAGGAGAGATTACACAAATTGGGGTTGTATTCTCTAGAGTTTAGAAGGTTAAGGGGTGATCTGATCGAAGTTTATAAGGTATTAAGGGGAACGGATAGGGTGGATAGAGAGAAACTATTTCCGCTGGTTGAGGATTCTAGGAGCAGGGGGCACAGACTAAAAATTAGAGCCAGACCTTTCAGGAGCGAGATTAGAAAACATTTCTACACACAAAGGGTGGTAGAAGTTTGGAACTCTCTTCCGCAAACAGCAATTAATACTGTCTCAATTGCTAAATTTAAATCTGAGATAGATAGCTTTTTGGCAATCAAAGGTATTAAGGGATATGGGCCAAGGGCAGGTATATGGAGTTAGATCACAGATCAGCCATGATCTTATCAAATGGCAGAGCAGGCACGAGGGGCTGAATGGCCTACTCCTGTTCCTATGTTTATAAAACATCTTTGGGTTTTCGGAATACATAAGGAGCAAGAGGATAACTAAGGAAAGAGTAGGGTTTATTAGAGACCAAAATGGTTAACTATGTGTGGAGGCAAAAGACATGGGTATGAATACTTAATGAATACTTTGCATCTGTCATAACAAAAGAGGGAGACAATGCAGACATTGTAGTTAAGGAGGAGGAGTGTGAAATATTGGATAGGATAAACATAGTGAGAGGAAATATTAAGGGGTTTAGCATCTTTGAAGATAGATAAATTGCCAGGCCCGGATGAATCGTGTTCCAGGCTGTTAAGAGAAACAAGGGAGGAAATAGCGGAGGCTCTGACCATCATTTTCCAATCCTTCCTCGCTACAGGCGTGGTGCTGGAGGATTGGAGGACTGCTAATGTTGTTTAAAAAGTGAGAAAGGGTTAGACCGAGTAATTACAGGCCAGTCAGACTCACCTTGGTGGTGGGCAAATTATTGGAAAAAATTCTGAGGGACAGCATAAATCGTCATTTAGAAAGGCACAGAGTAATCAAGGACAGTCAAACATGGATATGTTAAGGGAAGTTCATGTCTGACAATTTTTTGAGGAGGTAACAAGGAGAATCGATGAGGGTAGCACATTTGATGTAGTCTATCTGGATTTTAGCAAGGCTTTTGCCAAGGGTCGCACATGGCAGACTAGTCAGAAAAGTAAAAGCCCATGGGATTCAAGGGAAAGTGGCAAGTTGGATCCAAAATTGGCTCGGTGGCAAGAAGCAAAGGGTAATGGTCGACGGGTGTTTTTGTGACTGGAAGGATGTTTCTAGTGGGGTTCCGCAGGCCTGTCTATGTCCTCCTCACTGTTCACTACATTTCCAAGTTTTGTGTCATCTTAGCTAATTTCGAATCCATGCTGCCACTTCTCCTTTTATTCCATGAACTTCAATTTTGCTGACAAGTCTGTTCTGTGGCACTTAATCAAATGCCTTTTGAAAGTCCATATACACCACATCAACTCTCTCTGTTACCTCATCAAAAAACTCAATCAAGTTAGTTAAACACTATTTGCCTTTAACAAATCCATGCTGGCTTTCCTTTATTAATCTACACTTGACCAAGTGACTATTAATTTTGTCCCGGATTATCGTTTCTAAAAGCTTCCCCACCGCAGAGGCTAAACTGACTGGCCTGTAGATAGATAGAATGTTCCTCCAACACCTGATATCTACCCCTAATTCATTTTATCTACAGTCACTGCTCTGGAGAGATCAATGGTTTTTTTTATTGCCAGATTAATTGTTAATCAGGTTGGACTGTTTACAACCATTTCTTACTGCCACATTCATACTGCACTAAAGGTGTGTCGGGGCTAGATTCCAACCCAGGTCCATTTTCGCAGAGCAGTAAACCTTTGCGCTGATTCAGATGAAGGGTATTGGTGCTGAGGAACAAACTGTTTTCCACTTCAGGCACATAATGTCAGGGCACACCCAGGGCAGCTTTAGCACTTTTAGCTGTAAAGCTTCCTCTACGGAACAGCGAGCCTCAGTCACAACTCAGAAGAACTTGTCCAACTTCACCTATTTCATTTTCATGGCATCGGAGTACAATTGCAGATGTAGTACCAACATGGGGGCAGTTTTAAACTGTGAGTCTATGCACATTAGGAACTGGATTAAGTCCTACCCAGACTCATTTCTGCAACAACCTGCATTATAGAAACAAGGAGCAGGAGTAAGCCATTTGGCCCTTCGAGCCTGCTCCGCCATTCAATATGATCATGGCTGATCCTCTATCTCAATACCATATTCCCACTCGCTCCCCATACCCCTTGATGCCTTTTGTGTCTAGAAATCTATCTTGCTCTTTCTTAAATATATTCAGTGACTTGGCCTCCACAGCCTTCTGTGGTAGAGAATTCCACAGGTTCACCTCCCCCGAGCGAAGAAATTTCTCCTCATCCCAGTCCTAAATGTCCTACCCCGTATCCTGAGGCTGTGACCCTCGTTCTGGACCCCCCCAGCCAGGGAAAACATCCTCCCTGCATCCAGTCTGTCTAGCACTGTCAGAACTTTATATGTTTCAATGAGATCCCCTCTCATTCTTCACTCGAGTGAATACAGGCCGAGTCGACCCAATCTCTCCTCATACGACAGTCCTGCCATCCCAGGAATCAGTCTGGTGAACCTTTGCTGCGCTCCCTCCATGGCAAGTATTTCCTTTCTTAGGTAAGGAGACCAAAACTGCACACAATACTCCAGGTGTGGTCTCACCAAGGCCCTGTATAACTGCAATAAGACATCCTTGCTCCTGTACTCAAATCCTCTTGCAATGAAGGCCAACTTACTATTTGCCTTCCCAACTGCTTGCTGTACCTGCATGTTTGCTTTCAGTGACTGGTGTACAAGGACACCCAGGTCCCTTTGTACATCAACATTTCCCAATCTAACACCATTTAAATAATACTCTGCCTTTCTGTTTTTCCTTCTGAAGTGGATAACTTCACATTTATCCACATTATACTGCATCTGCCATGTATTTGCCCACTCACTCAACTTGTCTAAATCGCCTTGAAGCCTCTTTGCATCCTCCTCACAACTCACAATCCCTCCTAGTTTTGTGTCATCAGCAAGCTTAGAAATATTACATTTGGTTCCCTCATCCAAATCATTGATATATATTGTGAATAGCTGGGGCCCAAGCACTGATCCCTGCGGTACCCCACTAGTCACTGCCTGCCACCCCGAAAAAGATCCATTTATTCCTACTCTCTGTTTCCTGTCTGTTAACCAATTTTCAATCCATGCCAGTATATTACCCCCAATCCCATGTGCTTTAATTTTACACACTAACCTCTTATGTGGGACTTTATCAAAGGCCTTCTGAAAATCCAAATACACCACATCCACTGGTTCTCCCTTATCTATTCTACCAGTTACATCCTCAAAAAACTCCAGTAGGTTTGTCAAACATGATTTCCCTTTCATAAATCCATGTTGACTTTGTCTAATCCCGTTGATATCTTTTAAATGTCCTGTTATCACATCCGTTATAATAGACTCGAGCATTTTCCCTACTACTGAGGTTAGGCTAACCGGTTTGTAGTTCCCTATTTTCTCTCCCTCCTTTTTTAAATAGTGGGGTTACATTTGCCACCCTCCAATCTGCAGGAACTGTTTCATAATCTATAGAATTTTGGAAGATGATAACTAATGCATCCACTATTTCCATGGCTACCTCTTTTTGTACTCTGGGATGCAGATTATCAGGCCCCGGGGATTTATCGGCTTTTAGTCCCATCAATTTCTCCAGCACTATTTTTTTTTACTAATATTAATTTCCTTTAATTCCTCCTTCTCACTAGTCCCTTGGTTCCCTAGCATTTCTGGGAAGTTATTTGTGTCCTCTTCTGTGAAGACAGAACCAAAGTATTTGTTTACTTGCTCTGCCATTTCCTTGTTCCCCATTATAAATTCTCCCATTTCTGACTGTAAGGGACCTACATTTGTCTTCACTAATCTTTTTCTTTTTACATACTTGTAGAAGCTTTTACAGTCCACTTTTATGTTCCTTGCAAGTTTACTCTCATACTCTATTTTTCCCCTCTTAATCAATATCTTGGTCCTTTTTTGCTGAATTCTAAACTGCTCCCAATCCTCAGGCTTGCTACTTTTTCGGGCAACTTTATATGACTCCTCTTTGGATCTAATACTATCCTTAATTTCTTTTGTTAGCCATGGTTGGGCCGCTTTTCCTTTTGTGTTTTTGTGCCAGAAAGGAATGTATAGTTTTTGCAATTCATGCATTCGTTCCTTAAATGTTAGCCATTGCCTATCCATCATCATGCCTTTTAATGAAGCTTCCCAATCTATCATAGCCAACTCACTCCTCATACCTTCGTAGTTCGATTTGTTTAGATTTAGGACCCTAGTTTCAGATTGGACTACTTCACTTTCTATCTTAATGAAGAACTCTATCATGTTATGGTCACTCTTCCTTAAAGGACCCCGCACAAGATTATTAATTAACCCCTTCTCATTGCACAATACCCAATCTAGGATAGCCTGTTCCCTGGTTGGCTCCTCAACGTACTGGTCTAAAAAACCATCTTGTACACACTCCAGGAATTCATTCCTCACAGTATTATTGCTAATTTGGTTTGTCCAGTCTATATGTGGATTAAAGTCACCCATGATTACTGTAGTACCCTTGTTACATACATCTCTAATTTCCTGTTTGATGCCGTCCCCTACATTACCACTACTGTTTGGAGGCCCATAGACAATTCCCACCAGTGTTTTCTGCCCCTTGGTGCTTCTTAACTCCACCCAGACTGATTCTTCATCTTGATTTTCTGAGCCAATATCCTTTCTCACTATTGCTCTGATTTCATCCTTTACTAACGCCACCCCACCTCCTTTTCATTTTTGCCCTTCCTTCCTAAATATTGAATACCCCTGGATATTCAGCTCCCAGCCTTGGTCACCCTGCAGCCATGTCTCCGTAATCGCAATTATATCGTATCCATTTACATCTATTTGCGCTGCTAATTCGTCTACCTATTTAAGAGGCAGAAAATAAATAAATAAATAAAATGTAATATATAAATGGATTTTAAAAAAACTGAGTGGTAAAGTGGGTTAAACACAGGTCACGTCATTAATATCGCAAACTCCGTTCCCTAGCCATTGATTCCATCCCCCTCACCGGCCACTACCTCGGGCTGAACCAAACTGTTTGTAACCTGGGCATCCTATTTAACCCTGAACTGAGTTTCTGATCTCATATCCTCTTCATCACACAGACCGCCGACTTCCACCTCTATAACATTATCCATCTTCACCACTGCCTCAGCTCATCTGCTATTAAAACCCTCATCCATGCTTTTGATACCTCCAGACTCGACTATTCTAATGCTGTGACCAGCCTCCGTCTTCCATAAGCCTGAACTCATTCAAAACTCTGCTGCCCGTATCCTAACTCGCACCAAGTCCCGTTCTCCCGTCATCACTATGCTCGCTGGCCTACATTGGCTCCCATTCCTGCAATACCTCGATTTTAAAACTCTCATCCTTCAAATCCCTCCACGGCCTCGCCCCTCCCTATCTCTGAAACCTTCTCCAGCCCTCCAACCCTCCAAGATCTCTGCACTCCTCCAATTCTGGCCCCTTGTGCATTCTCGACTTCCTTTGCCCCCACCATTGGCAGCCGTACCTTCAGTTGTCTCGGCCCTAAGCCCTGGAATTCCCTCCTTAAGCCTCACCGCCTCTCTGCTCCTTTAAGACGCTCCTTAAAATCTCTCTCTTTGGTCACCTGTCCTAACGTCTCCTCCTTCGGCTTGCGTCAATTTTTTTTGTTTGGTTACGTTCCTGTGAAGCGCCTTGGGATATTTTACTACATTATATAAATGCAAGTTGTTGATGATGATGATTTTGGTGCTGTGAGATGAGCAAAAGCAAACCGAAGGAATGCGGGCAGGGACCTTTGGGCGAGAAACTGGAAAGTACTGCAGTACAAAGGGATCTGGGGGTCCTAGTGCAAGAAAATCAAAAAGTTAGTATGCAGGTGCAGCAGGTGATCAAGAAGGCCAACGGAATGTTGGCTTTTATTGCTAGGGGGATAGAATATAAAAACAGGGAGGTATTGCTGCAGTTATATAAGGTATTGGTGAGACCGCACCTGGAATACTGCATACAGTTTTGGTCTCCATACTTAAGAAAAGACATACTTGCTCTCGAGGCAGTACAAAGAAGGTTCACTCGGTTAATCCCGGGGATGAGGGGGCGGACATATGAGGGAAGGTTGAGTAGATTGGGACTCTACTCATTGGAGTTCAGAAGAATGAGAGGCGATCTTATTGAAACATATAAGATTGTGAAGGGGCTTGATCGGGTGGATGCAGTAAGGATGTTCCCAAGGATGGGTGAAACTAGAACTAGGGGGCATAATCTTAGAATAAGGGGCTGCTCTTTCAAAACTGAGATGAGGGGAAACTTCTTCACTCAGAGGGTAGTAGGTCTGTGGAATTTGCTGCCCCAGGAAGCCGTGGAAGCTACATCATTAAATAAATTTAAAACAGAAATAGACAGTTTCCTAGAAGTAAAGGGAATTAAGGGTTACAGGGAGCGGGCAGGAAATTGGACATGAATTTAGATTTGAGGTTAGGATCAGATCAGCCATGATCTTATTGAATGGCGGAGCAAGCTCGAGGGGCCGATTGGCCTACTCCTGCTCCTATTTCTTATGTTCTTATGTTAAAACCAAGCCTGGAGCTGGGAAATGATGATAGATTCGAAACCTTAGATAATGGCAGGTTAAAGATATGGAAGTAGTTGGAGAGTATTGGTTGAGAGTTGGGTTTTTTTGAGGACTGATTACAGCGACTTTGAAAGGTGGAGAATGGTGCCTGAGCAAACGGAGCCATTACCAATGTAAGTTGGCATGGGAGCCGAGGGTGGTTGTTGAGCGTTGGGGGGAAAGAGAATTTAGGAAGCAAGAGCTCGGTCTCAAGGAGGAGATGAGCTTGAAGTGGACAGGGGAGAAGATGGGAGAGGAACTACATAGTGACAGGAGATCAGAGGTAGACTGGGTGGGAGGAAGAGATCAGAAGCAGGGCAGGCCAGGTGGGGAGGTAGTGGCAGAGTCAGGTGCAAGGAGATCTCAATCTTAGAGGCAAGTAAATATATGGGCTCTTCACACTTGGTATTGATGGGAGGGGGGCAATGGAAAAGCAGTTTAAAGAGCTGGTTCATCATGGAAAAAGGAGACTTCGGACATCCTAGCTTTCCAGAATGACCCTGGAGTAGGAGGAAGATTTGACCAAGAAGAGCAAGGCAGAGAACACTGCCCTGAGGAACTCCTGCAGCAATGTCCTGGGGCTGAGATGATTGGCCTCCAACAACCACTACCATCTTCCTTTGTGCTAGGCACGACTCCAGCCACTGGAGAGTTTTCCCCCTGATTCTCATTGACTGCAGTTTTACTAGGGCTCCTTGGTGCCACACTCGGTCAAATGCTTCCCATGTCCTGGACAACCACCTGTGAAGGAAGTCTCGTCAGCTGGAGGAGCTCGAGCTCCAGGTTTCGGAGCTTGAGCAGCAGCTGGCATCACTGCAGTGTATCCACGAGGCTGAGAGTTTTGTGGATAGCATGTTTCAGGAGGTGGTCACCCCGCAGCTTAAGAGAGTGCAGGCAGAGAGGGACTGGGTGATCGCCAGACAGACAAGGAGGACCAGGCAGGTAGTTCAGGAGTCCCCTGAGGGCATCTCACTCTCTAACCAGTATTCAGTTCTGAATACTGGTGGGGGAAGAAGGTTCCCCTGGGGAGTGCAGCCAGGGCCAAGACCACAGCACCATGGGTGGCTCAGCTGTACCGTCGGGGCGGGGGGAGGGGGGTGAGGAGACAAGTCGGGGGAGCAATAGTGATAGGAGATTTCATAGTTAGGGGGGCAGACAGGTGTTTCTACGGCCGCAGGCGTGATTCCAGGATGGTATGTTGCCTCGCTGGTGCAACGGTCATGGATGTCACTGAGCGGCTACAGAACATTCTGGGGGGGGGAGAGCGGGGGAGGGTGAACAGCCAGAAGTCATGGTCCGTGTCAGGACAAACGACATAGGTAGAAAGAGGGATGAGATCCAGCAGGCAGAGTTTAAGGAGTTAGGTAAAGGACCTCAAAAAGGTAGTAATCTCTGGATTACTCCCAGTGGCACGGGAGTAAGGAGGGATGATATTTTAGAAGGAGCATCAAAAGAGGCCTTATGGATTGAGCTAAAGAACAAAAAAGGGGCAGTTACACTACTAGGAGTGTTCGATAGACCCCCGAACAGTCAGAGGGAGATAGAGGAGCAAATATGTAGGCAAATTTCTGAGAAGTGCAAAAACAATAGGGCAGTAATAGGGGATTTCAACTACCCTAATATTAACTGGGATACAAACAGTGTGAATGGTATAGAGGGTGCAGAATTCTTAAATTGCTTACAGGAGAATTTTTTTAGCCAGTATATAGCAAACCCAACGAGAGGGGGAGCAGTTCTGGATTTAGTTCTAGGAAATGAAGAGGGGCAGGTGGAAGAAGTAGCAGTGGGGGAGCATTTTGGTGGTAGTGATCATAATACAGTTAGTTTTAGCATAGATATGGAAAAGGACAAAGACAGAGCAGGAGTTAAAGGTTTCAATTGGGGAAAGGCCAATTTTACTCAACTGAGAAGTGATTTAGCAGAAGTAAAATGGAAACAGCTACTTGAAGGTAAATCAGTGTCAGAGCAGTGGGAGATATTCAAAGGGGTGATTCAAGGGGTTCAGAGTAAACACGTTCCCACAAAGAAAAAAGGAGGGACTGCCATATCTAGAGCCCCCTGGATGTCAAGAAGCATTCAGGGTAAGATAAGGCAGAAAAAGAAAGCCTATGATAGTCACCGGGAACTCAATGCTATGGAAAGCTTAGAGGAATATACAAAGTGCAGGGGTGAAGTTAAAAAGGAAATTAGGAAAGCAAAGAGAGGGCATGAAAAAATATTAGCAAGTAAAATCAAAGAAAACCCAAAGATGTTTTATAAATACATTAAGAGCAAGAGGATAACTAAGGAAAGAGTAGGGCCAATTAGAGACCACAAAGGTAAACTATGTGTGGAGGCGGAAGATGTGGGTGTGGTTCTAAATGAATACTTTGCATCTGTCTTCACAAAGGAGAGGGATGATACAGGGATTGAAGTTAAGGAGGAGGAGTGTGAAATATTGGATGGGATAAACTTAGAGAGAGGAATTATTAAGAGGATTAGCATCTTTGAAAGTAGATAAATCACCAGGGCCGGATAAAATGTATCCCAGGATGTTAAAAGAAGCCAGGGAGGAAATAGCGGAGGCTTTAACAATCATTCACCAAACTTCACTGGATACAGGCGTAGTGCTGGAGGATTGGAGGACTGCTAACGTTGTACCGTTGTTTAAGAAGGGAGCGAAGGATAGACCGAGTAATTACGTGACAGTCAGCCTAACCTCGGCGGTGGGCAAATTATTGGAATCAATTCTGAGGGACAGGATAAACTGTCACTTAGAAAGGCACGGACTAATCAAGGACAGTCAGCACCGATTTGTTAAGGGGAGGTCATGTCTGACTAACTTGATTGGGTGACAAGGAGGAGCGATGAGGGTAGCGCAATTGATGTCGTCTACATGGATTTTAGCAAGGCTTTTGACAAGGTCCCACATGGCAGATTGGCCAAAAAAGTAAAGGTCCATGGGATCCAAAGGGAATGTGGCAAATTGGATCCAAAATTGGCTCAATGGCAGGAAGCAAAGGGTAATGGTCGATGTGTGTTTTTGCGACTGAAAGGCTGTTTCCAGTGGGATGCCACAGGGCTCGGAACGAGGTCTTTTACTTTTTGTGGTATACATTAACGATTTGGACTTAAACATAGGGGGCATGATTAAGAAATTTGCGGATGACACAAAGATAGGCCATGTAGTTGATAGTGAGGAGGAAAGCTGTAGACTGCAAGAAGATATCAATGGACTGGTCAGATGGGCAGAAAAGTGGCAAATGGAGTTCAATCTGGAGAAGTGTGAGGTAATGCATTTGGGGAGAGCAAACAAGGCAAGGGAGTACACAATAAATGGGAGGATACTGAGAGGTGTAGAGGAAGTGAGGGATCTTGGAGTGTATGTCCACAGCTCCCTGAAGGTAGCAGGACAGGTAGATAAGGTGGTTAAGGCGGCATATGGAATGCTTTCCTTTATTAGCCGAGGCATAGAATATAAAAGCAGGGATGTTATGCTGGAACTGTATAAAACACTGGTTAGGCCACATCTTGAGTACTGCGCACAGTTCTGGTCACCACGTTACAGGAAGGATGTAATTGCACCAGAGAGGGAGCAGAGGAGATTTACGAGGATGTTGTCAAGACTGGAGAATTTTAGCTACGATGACAGATTGGATAGCCTGGGGTTGTTTTCCTTGGAACAGAGGAGGCTGAGGGGTGATTTGATTGAGGTGTACAAAATTATGGGGGGTCCAGATAGAGTGGATAGGAAGGACCTATATCCCTTAGCGGAGTGGTCAATAACCAGGGGGCATAGATTTAAAGTAATTGGTAGAAGGATTAGAGGGGAGCTGAGGAAAAAAATGTTTCACCCAGAGGGTAGTGGGGTCTGGAACTCACTCTTGAGAAGGTGGTAGAGGCAGAAACCCTCAACTCATTAAAAAAATCCCTGGATGTACATCTGAAGAGCTGTGCTATGCAGGGCTACGGACCAAGTGCGGGAAAGTGGAATTAGGCTGGGTGCCTCGTTTCTCAGCCGCGCGGACACTATGGGCCGAATGGCCTCCTTCTGCGCCGTAAATTTTCTATGATTCTAACAACAACTTGTATTTATATAGCGTCTTTAATGTGGTAAAACGCCCCAAGGCGCTTCACAAGTATTATCAGGCAAAATTTGACACCAAGCCATATAAGGAGCTATTAGCACAGCTTGGTCAAAGAGGTAGTTTTTAAGGAGCATCTTAAAAGGAGGAGAGAGAGGCTGAGAGGTTTAAGGAGGGAATTCCAGAGCTTAGGGCCGAGGTAGCTGAAGGCACGGCCACAAATGGTGGAGCAATGAAAATCAGGGCTGCAAAAGAGGCCTTGGAGGTTTGGCTGGCTGGAGGAGGTTACAGAGATTGGGGGTGGGGCGAGACATAAGAACATAAGAAATAGGAGCAGGAGTGGGCCAATCGGCCCCTCGAGCCTGCTCCGCCATTCAATAAGATCATGGCTGATCTGATCCTAACCTCAAATCTAAATTCATGTCCAATTTCCTGCCCGCTCCCCGTAACCCCTAATTCCCTTTACTTCTAGGAAACTGTCTATTTCTGTTTTAAATTTATTTAATGATGTAGCTTCCACAGCTTCCTGGGGCAGCAAATTCCACAGACCCACCACCCTCTGAGTGAAAAAGTTTCCCCTCATCTCAGTTTTGAAAGAGCAGCCCCTTATTCTAAGATTATGCCCCCGAGTTCTAGTTTCACCCATCCTTGGGAACATCCTTACCGCATCCACCCGATCAAGCCCCTTCACAATCTTATATGTTTCAATAAGATCGCCTCTCATTCTTCTGAACTCCAATGAGTAGAGTCCCAATCTACTCAACCTCTCCTCATATGTCCGCCCCCTCATCCCCGGGATTAACCGAGTGAACCTTCTTTGTATTGCCTCGAGAGCAAGTTTGTCTTTTCTTAAGTATGGAGACCAAAACTGTATGCAGTATTCCAGGTGCGGTCTCACCAATACCCTATATAACTGCAGCAATACCTCCCTGTTTTTATATTCTATCCCCCTAGCAATAAACGGCAACATTCCGTTGGCCTTCTTGATCACCTGCTGCACCTGCATACTAACTTTTTGATTTTCTTGCACTAGGACCCCCAGATCCCTTTGTACTGCAGTACTTTCCAGTCTCTTGCCATCAAGATAATAACTTGCTCTCTGGGTTTTCCTGCCAAAGTGCATAACCTCACATTTTCCAATATTGTATTTCATCTGCCAAATCTCCGCCCACTCACCCAGCCTGTCTATATCCCCCTGCAGGTTTTTTATGTCCTCCTCATTCTCTACTTTCCCTCCCATCTTTGTATCATCTGCAAACTTTGATATGTTACACTCGGTCCCCTCCTCCAAATCGTTAATATAGATTGTAAAGAGTTGGGGACCCAGCACCGACCCCTGCGGAACACCACTGGCTACTGGTTGCCAGTCCGAGAATGAACCATTTATCCCAACTCTCTGCTTCCTGTTAGATAACCAATCCTCCACCCATGCCAGAATATTACCCCCAATCCAGTGATTCTTTATCTTGAGCAATAATCTTTTATGTGGCACCTTGTCGAATGCCTTCTGGAAGTCCAAATACACTACGTCCACTGGTTCCCCTTTATCCACCCTGTACGTTATGTCCTCAAAGAACTCAAGCAAATTTGTCAGACATGACTTCCCCTTCGTAAAGCCATGCTGACTTTGTCCTATTAAATTATGTTTATCCAAATGTTCTGCTACTGTCTCCTTAATAATAGACTCCAAAATTTTACCCACCACAGATGTTAGGCTTACTGGTCTATAATTTCCAGCCTTCTGCCTACTACCCTTTTTAAATAAGGGTGTTACATTAGCAGTTTTCCAATCTGCCGGGACCTTTGCTGAGTCCAGAGAATTTTGGAGACCATGGAGGAATTTGAAAACAAGGATGAAAGTTTTAAGATCGAGGCATTGCCGGACCAGGAGCCAATGTGGGTCAGTGTTGACTGACCAACGATGTGGAGTGGGAACACTGACACTTCTCCCATCACCCTGGGGCACTGTGGCCAACTGGAGCTGCCAGCCTAGGCTGAGGTCAGCCAACTCAGCACAGCCTGGTGGGAACTTCCTGGTGTGGTGAACTCAAAGCTTCGGCCATGGGTTCACAGCAAATTCAACTGTGGCGGCAAATTCTAACGGTTAATGAGATCATCAGCTCCTGAAAAGCTTTGATATGGACGGTGCACCAGGCCACCAGACTTCCTGAACATTCACCATATTTGGTGGCACTTGGCACTGGTTCCTTTTATACTGCAAGCAACGAGCCCCAGGATTGGTACCAGACACCTCCTCCAGTGATCTTGCTATCAAAGTAACAACTCAGGTTTATCTAATTTGGATGTACTTTTAGCTTTGGGTTAACTCCATTGACAGCAAAACAGCAGTATAAAATATATCGCATAAAAAATGCCGCACAAGATAGTTATATGACTGGCCGGTATTAGTGCATGGCAGAGCTATATTCCAACATACAAGAGATTGTTCTTTTTTGTAATTAATTTAATAGGAAATGGTTGTGACTCGGGGTGGGTATGTTGACCTAGTGGTTTTTGGTATTGGACCAGTAACCCTGAGGTTGTAACTTCATAATCCCCTCACAGAAAATTAAATTCAAAACAATCGGGCCATTTGTGGGCTGGCACCAGACAAAATGACCATAAAAGCTACTGGTTCACTAATGTCCTTCAGGGAAGTGGACTTGCCGCCTCCAACCTGGTCCAGCCTACACGTGACTCCAGTCCCACACTCTCTTAATGCCTCTGGGTAACTGGGGATAGACAATAAATACCTGCCTTGCCTGCGTCACCCACATCCCAAGAACGAATGAAAACAATTCACAAGAGTTTTCTGTTTATAAATGGCTACCTTATAAATGACTTCCCAATATTTTCATGCAAGCTGTACAACATCAGGATTTGATAAGAGACTGATAATCTCAATGAGACAATCTCACAAAAGCATCCCATTTAATTCATGCTCTCCTGTGTCACTGAAGTGATGAGAATGAGTGCATGGACCACGATACTGGGTGCGCGTTGTGTGTGAAATACAAGTTATTCAAAGTTTTCAGTTCCCCTTCAATCCATTGGCTTTCTGCTCAGTGTCTCACGAGCACAATAACAGAGACGAGGTCCTGGTCAGAAAGCAAGAATCCGTTTGGCGTCTAATGTCAGTCGGCGAGATATTCTAAGCGGTTCAGACAGGCACAAAAGCTCTGCCTTATCACATGCGAGCTCAAAGAGACGATGAGGGTTGCTATTCAAACCTAAAGCACAGGATTCATCAGCTGAAAAAACACACAACAGTTCCGTGTGAGACAGAAATTAAAGAAGTACCTTGTGACAAATACAGCAGTGTCCACAGCTGGTAAGTCATCTTTCCCACCGGGTACCTGGTTATTCCCCAGGTATTTAGCTCCAAACTCCTTGTACTGCCAATGACAAAAGCTCTCGAGCGACCGCTCTCCATGATGACCAATTAACAGTTGCTCCTAAGAAATGGTTTACAAAATGTAATATGCAAATGAGGAAAATCCAAAACTACTTCAAAACAGGAAAAAAAAAATCTTCCCTGCAGAAGAAAGTAACTTTAGGCTTTTAAACAGAAATGATGCAGAAACAGGCACAGGCACAATGGGGCGAATGGCCTCCTTCTGTGCTGTACGATTCTACGATGTGGAATTAACTGGCTGCTTAGCAATCACTGCAGTTTGATGTAGAAACGTTGACAGTTTGGATAGATTTGATATGAAAATGTTCTTTGTTATTGGAAAGGAATTTAAAACTCAACATTTTTGGGGATTAGAAAAGCTCAGCTTTTTAATTAAATTATTTTACAAAATAAACCTAATCTGATCCCACTGTGCTCTCTGAATACTGGCCAGTCACGTGACCATGGGATGCTGTTATGATTAATGGCAGATGCTGCGATGGGCTCCAATCACACTTACCGGACGTTTGTGAAGCAAAACTAGTTTGGTCACTCGAATATTGATCCTGATTCCCAGACTGTGATGTTGAAACATGTTGTATACCTGCCAAAGAAATGACATTTTCAGCTGCAACGATAACTGAGAGAGCAGGCACACAGCATAAACATCAGCATAACGGATCCATTCCTGCCCACATTTTAAAATGGTCTTATTTCTCCTTTTGAGGTGTCACATCCATCACAGGTGATTCCTTAGCTTGGGGAGGGGGGGGGGGGGGGAAAGAGTGCCAGGGAGGGGGGAGGGACAAAAGAGGGAGCCACGGGTGGAGGTAGGGAGGAGGAGAGAGCCGGTGGGGTGGGTGGGAGGAAGAGGAGAGTGCCGGGGCGGGGGGGTGGAGGAGGAGAGAGCCAGGAGCGAGCAAGGGGGAAAGGAGAAAGCGAGTGAGGGAGGGGGAAAGGAGGAGGGCAGGGGGAGAAAAGAGAGGGGGGTGGGAAAAAAAAGGGCAGTCAGGGACCAGCAGCCCAGCCTGTGCTAGTGTTGGTCTCGGGTTCGCTATTAGAAGGGTGCCTTGGGATATTCTGAGTTTCACTCCCGTGTGCAAAGCACCTCATTATTCAGGGCATCTCTCCACCACAGCACAAAGTTAGAAAATGTCTTGGTTGAAAATTAAGATTTACAGATAGACTTCGAAGCCTTATTGTTGGTACCTCGGAGGCTCAGCTCGACCACCGGCCAAGGCAGCACTCGATAGGGGGACTGGGATTGATAGTCCACTCAGCTGGACTATCAGTGGAGGCACCGAGTGCACAGTTCCCAACACAAGAAGAGCGGTCCCAAGCAGCAAGCGACTACAGAGTGCAAACAGCTCCTAGGTCTAAGTGCAATAGTATTCCCTCTGTGGGGGGGGGTGAAAGAAAAATAGGCAAATGATGGTACTTGTCTATATCCTCTTGGGCACAGTATATCTGAGCAAAGACAGGACACAAGGACTGACTCCGCTGTCTGGTGCTCCCCACAGGGAGAGGCGCTTTGCAGGGAGGCCATTTCATGAAATGGTGGGCATGCAGCACTGTATTGGACATGGAGTTTTATTCTCCACCTGAGACTGTGATTGACTGTTGTTGTAAGTAGCTTGTCTCTTACAATAAACAACCGCGCGCTCAATCCCAGCAGTGAAGTACAGGCCAGCCACTAACAACAGTTTGCTCACATCAACACTGCGACGACTCACAGCAAGAGCTCAGCAATGCAATTAGATGCTGATTGTTGTGATAAACTGGATAGCCCGGTAAAGGATAGAATATTACGGCCTGGTCTTCAGTTGCTTCCAAGCCTTTATTCTCGGTGCTCCACATTACAAACCTTCAGACCCCAGATAAGCTCTCATATATGGATACAAGGTAGTCCCCAATTGATACACACCACCTGAATACAATTAACACTAATTGATATAACTCACAGATACAATTAACAATTGTGATCATCACACCCTTCACAAAGCTCAGGCAGAAGCAAAAAGATTAGGATAACATCTCATATTTGCTATTTGCATCAACAGAAACTCTAATGAACACATGTCACAGTGATCAAAAAGCCTCAGTCACAGTAAAGGAGGTGGGAGCGATATTGGATAGGATAAAAATAGATAAAGGAGGTACTTAAAAGATTGGCAGAGCTCGAAGTAGAGAAGTCACCGGGTCCGGATGGGATGCATCCTAGGTTACTGAGGGAAGTAAGGGTGGAAACTGCAGAGGCTCTGGCCACAATCTTCCAATCCTCCTTAGATACGGGGACAGTGCCAGAGGACTACAAACGTTACACCCCTGTTCAAAAAAGGGGAGAGGGATAAACCAGGCAATTACAGGCCAGTCAGCCTAACGTCGGTGGTGAGGAAACTTTCAGAGACAATAATCTGGGACAAAATTAATTAGCACTTGGAAAAATATGGGTTAATAGGTGAAAGTCAGCACGGATTTGTTAAAGGCAAATCATGATTGACAAACTCGATTGAGTTCTTTGATGAAGTAACGGAGAGGGTTGATGAGGGTAGTACGGTTGATGTTGTGTATATGGACTTTCAAAAGGCATTTGATAAATTACCACATAATAGACTTGTTAGCAAAATTGACGCCCATGAGATTAAAGGGACAGGGGCAGCATGGATACAAAATTGAATAAGGGACAGAAAGCAGAGAGTAGTGGTGAACGGTTGTTTTTCAGACTGGAGGGAAGTGCGCAGTGATGTCCCCTAAAGGTTGGTATTAGGACCAATGCTCTTTTTGACATATTTTAGTGACTTGGATTTGGGTATAGAGTGTGTAATTTCAAAGTTTGCAGTTGACACGAAACTCGGAAATGTAGTAAAAAATGAGGAGGATAGTAACAGATTTCAGGAGGACATAAACAGACTGGTGAAATGGGAAGATACATGACAGATGCAATTTAACGCAGAGAAGTGTGAAGTGATACATTTTGGTAGGAAGAATGAGGAGAGGCAATATAAACTAAATGGTACAATTTTAAAGGGAGTGAAGGAACAGAGAGACCTGGTTGTGTATGTACACTAATTTTTGAAGGTAGCAGGACAAATTGAGACGGCTGTTAAAAAACAATACGGGATCCTTGGCTTTATAAAGGCACAGAGTACAAAAGCAAGAATGTTATGCTAAACCTTTATAAAACACTGGTTAGGCCCTAGCTGGAGTATTGTGTCCAATTCTGGGCACCAGACTTTAGGAAGGATGTCAAGGCCTTTGAGAGGGCGCAGAGGTTTACCAGGATGATACCAGGGATGAGAGATTTCAGTTAGGAGAGATTGGAGAAGCTGGGGTTGTTCTCCTTAGAACAGAGGAGGTTAAGGGGAGATTTGATCGAGGTGTTCAAAATCATGAAGGGTTTTGATAGAGTAAATAAGGAGAAACTGTTTCCAGTGGCAGAAGGGTCAGTAACCAGAGGACAGAGATTTAAGGTGATTGGCAAAAGAACTAGAGGTGACGTGAGGAAAAAATATTTACGCAGCAAGTTATGATGATCTGGAATGCTCTGCCTGAAAGGGAGGTGGAAGCAGATTCAAAAATAACTTTCAAAAGGGATAAATACTTGAAGGGGAAAAAATTGCAGAGCTATGGGGAAAGAGCAGGGGAGTGGGGTTAATTAAACAGTGCTTTCAAAGAGCCGGCAGAGGCACGATGGGCCGAATGGCCTCCTTCTGTGCTGTATCATTCTATGATTCTACATGGAAACGAGATAGTTTCAGCGTTTAACCAACATTCTGGGATGAAAGTCTCATGTGTCTGGTAGCTATAAGGGACCTATGTAAAACCTCTTTGAAAGAGCTCTCCAATTAGTCCCATTCCCCTGTTTATTCCCCATAGCACTATAATTTTTTCCTCTAAGTATTTATCCAATTCCCTTTTGAAAGTTATTACTGAATCTGCTTCCAGCACCCTTTCAGGCATTTTAAATCATTACAACTCGCTGTATAAATTTCTTTTCCTCATGTCGCCTCCGGCTCTTTTACCAATTACCTCAAATCTGTGTCCTCTGGTTACCGACCCTTCTGCCACTGCAAACAGTTTCTCCTTATTTATTCTATCAAAACCATGATTTTGGACACCTCTATCAAATCTCCCCTTAACCTCCTCTGCTTCAAGGAGAACAACCCCAGCTTCTCCAGTTTCTCCACATGGCTGAAGTCCCTCATCCCTGGTACCATTCTAGTAAATCTCTTCTGCACCCTCTTAAGGCCCTTCCTAAAGTGTGGTGCCCGGAATTGGCCACAATACTCCAGCTGAGGCCTAACCAGTGTTTATAAAGGTTTAGCATAACATTCTTGCTTTTATACTCTATGCCTCTAGTTATAAAGAAAAAAGATCCCATATGCTTTTTTTAACAGCCTTCTCAAAGATGTGTACATAAACCTCCAAGTCTCTTTGTTCATGCACCCCCTTTAAAATTATACCATTTAGTTTATATTACCTCTCCTTGTTCTTCCTGCCAAAACATATCACTTCACACTTCTCTGCATTAAATTTCACCTGCCATGAGTCTGCCCATTTCACCAGTCTATCTATGTCCCCCTGAAGTCCATTACTATCCTCCTCATTGTTTACTACATTTCCAAGTTTGTGTTATCTGCAAACTTTGAAATTTTACCCTCAATACCCAAGTCCAGGTCATTAATATGAAAAGCAGGAGAAGTTATGTTAAATTTGTACAGACCTGTGGTTAGACCAAACTTGTAGTACTGTGCAGAGTTCTAGTCTCCATACTATAAAAGAATATTGAGGCATTGCAAAAAAGATTCACAAGGATGATACCAGAACTAAGAGGATATCCTTATCAGGAAAGGCTGAACAGGCTGGGGCTCTTCTCTCCAGAGAAAAGGCTGAGGGGTGATGTGATCGAGGTCTTTAAGATAATGAAAGAGTTTGATAGGTAGATGTAGAGAAATGTTTCCACTCATGGGGGAGACCAAAACTAGAGGCCATAAATATAAAACAGTCGCTAATAAATCCAATCAGGAATTCAGGAGAAACTTCTTTACCCAAAGAGTGGTGAGTATGCAGAATGCACTACCACGTGGAGTAGTTGAGGCAAATAGCATAGATGCATTTAAGGGGAAGCTAGATAAACACATGAGGAGAAAGGAATAGAAGGGTGTATTGATAGGGTTAGAAGAGGGCTGGGAGGAGGTTTGTGTGGAGCATAAATGTCGGCATAGACCAGATGGGCCGAATGGCCCATTTCTCTGCTATAGAATCCAATGTAACTCGATGCAATATATATCAAAATGAGCAGTGGTCCTAATACCAATCCCTGGGGAACACCACTGTATACTTTCCTCCAGTCTGAAAAACAACCGTTCACCACTACTCTCTGCTTTCTGTCCCTTAGACAATTTCATTTCCACACTGCCACTGTCTCTTTAATCCCATGGGCTTTAATTTTGCTAACAAGTCTATTATGTGGTATTTTATCAAAAGCCTTTTGAAAGTTCATACACACATCAACTGCACTACCCTCATCAACCCTCTCCATTACTTCATCAAAGAACTGAAACACGATTTGCCTTTAACAAATCCGTGCTGACTTTCATTCATAAGCCCATACTTTTCCAAGTGACAATTAATTTTGTCTCAGATTATTGTCCCTAGAAATTTCCCCACCACCAATGTTAGACTGGCTGGCCTGTAATTGCCATGTTTATCCCTCTCCCCCTTTTTTGAACAGGGGTGTAAAATTTGCAACCCTCCAGTCCTCTGGCATCTCCCCCATATCTGGAATTGGAAGACTGTGGCCAGAGCCTCTGCAATTTCCATCCTTTCTTCCCTCAGCAATCTAGGATGCATCCCATCCGGACTGGATGACTTTTCTACTTTTGAGTACTGCCAACCTTTTAAGTACCTCTTTATTTTTATCCTATCCAATATCTCTACTACCTCCTCCTTTACAGTAACATTTAGTGAAGACAGATGTAAAGTATTCATTTAGTACCTCAACAATGCCCTCTGCCTCGACAAGATGATCTTTTTGGTCCCTAATTGGCCCCACCCTTCCTTTAACTACCCTTTTGCAATTTATATGTTTATAAAAGGCTTTTGGGTTCCCTTTTATGTTAGCCACTAATCTATTCTCATACTCTCTTTGCCCCACTTATTTCCTTTTTTAGATCTCCTCTGTACTTTATGTATTTAGCTTAGTTCTCCACTATATTATGAACCTGACAATTGTTATAAGCCTCCTTTTTCAATTTCATTTTAATCTCTATATCTTTATTCATCCACTGAGCTCTAGCTTTGGATGCCCTTCCTTTACCCATCATAGCAACGTGTCTAGTCTGTACCCAAACCATCTCCTCTTTGAAGGCTCAATAACTGTTTTGCCTGCCAATCTTTGATTCCAATCCACCTGAGCCAGATCCCTTTTCAACTCACTGAAATTAGTCCTCCAGTTAAGTATTTTCACATCTGAATGTTCCTTATCCTTTTCCTTGTTCTTAACCTGATATTATGATCACTTTTCCCCAAATGCTCCCCAACTGAAACATGCTCTACTTGCCCCACTTCATTCCCCAAAATTAGATCCAGCTCCGCTTCCTTCCTTGTTGGGATGGGAACACACTGATCAAGAAAGTTCTCTTGTACACATTTCAGGAATTCCTCCCCCACTTTGTCCTTTACACTGTTACTATCCCAGTCTATATTTGGATAATTGAAGTCCCCCATTATCACTACTCTATAGTTCTTGCTTCTTTCTGCAATTTGCCTTCAAATTTGCTCCTCTATCCCCTTCCCACTATTTGGTGGCCTACGGTACACAACGAGTAACGTAATAGCTCCTCTACTGCTCATTAATTCCAACCAAATAGATGCTGTCTTTGACCCCTCAACTATATCATCCCTTTCCAGAGCTGGGACCAATGTCTTCGCGGGGAAGTTAACTAGTGCTGTGGGGGAGGGTTTATTTATTTATTTATTTTTTATTCGTTCATGGGATGTGGGCGTCGCTGGCGAGGCCAGCATTTAGTGCCCATCCCTAATTGCCCTCGAGAAGGTGGTGATGAGCCGCCTTCTTGAACTGCTGCAGTCCGTGTGGTGACAGTTCTCCCACAGTGCTGTTAGGAAGGGAGTTCCAGGATTTTGACCCAGCGACAATGAAGGAACGGCGATATATTTCCAAGTCGGGATGGTGTGTGACTTGGAGGGGAACGTGCAGGTGGTGTTGTTCCCATGTGCCTGCTGCTCTTGTCCTTCTAGGTGGTAGAGGTCGCGGGTTTGGAAGGTGCTGTCGAAGAAGCCTTGGCGAGTTGCTGCAGTGCATCCTGTGGATGGTACACACTGCAGCCACAGTGCGCCGGTGGTGAAGGGAGTGAATGTTTAGGGTGATGGATGGGGTGCCAATCAAGCGGGCTGCTTTATCTTGGATGGTGTCGAGCTTCTTGAGTGTTGTTGGAGCTGCACTCATCCAAGCAAGTGGAGAGTATTCCTTCACACTCCTGACTTGTGCCTTGTAGATGGTGGAAAGGCTTTGGGGAGTCAGGAGGTGAGTCACTCGCCACAGAATGCCCAGCCTCTGACCTGCTCTCGTAGCCACAGTATTTATATGGCTGGTCCAGTTAAGTTTCTGGTCAATGGTGACCCCCAGCATGTTGATGGTGGGGGATTCGGCGATGGTAATGCCGTTGAATGTCAAGGGGAGATGGTTAGACTCTCTCTTGTTGGAGATGGTCATTGCCTGGCACTTATCTGGCACGAATGTTACTTGCCACTTATGAGCCCAAGCCTGGATGTTGTCCTGGTCTTGCTGCATGCGGGCTCGGACTGCTTCATTATTTGAGGGGTTGCGAATGGAACGAAACACTGTGCAATCATCAGCAAACATCCCCATTTCTGACCTTATGATGGAGGGAAGGTCATTGATGAAGCAGCTGAAGATGGTTGGGCCTAGGACACTGCCCTGAGGAACTCCTGCAGCAATGTCCTGGGGCTGAGATGATTGGCCTCCAACAACCACTACCATCTTCCTTTGTGCTCGGTATGACTCCAGCCACTGGAGAGTTTTCCCCCTGATTCCCATTGACTTCAATTTTACGAGGGCTCCTTGGTGCCACACTCGGTCAAATGCTGCCTTGATGTCAAGGGCAGTCACTCTCACCTCACCTCTGGAATTCAGCTCTTTTGTCCATGTTTGGATCAATGCTGTAATGAGGTCTGGAGCAGAGTGGTCCTGGCGGAACCCAAACTGAGCATCGATGAGCAGGTTATTGGTGAGTAAGTGCCGCTTGATAGCACTGTCGACGACACCTTCCATCACTTTGCTGATGATTGAGAGTAGACTGATGGGGCGGTAATTGGCCGGATTGGATTTGTCCTGCTTTTTGTGGACAGAACATACCTGGGCAATTTTCCACATTGTCGGGTAGATGCCAGTGTTGTAGCTGTACTGGAACAGCTTGGCTAGAGGTGCAGCTAGTTCTGGAGCACAAGTCTTCAGCACTACAGCTGGGATGTTGTCGGGGCCCATGGCCTTTGCTGTATCCAGTGCACTCAGCCGTTTCTTGATATCACGTGGAGTGAATCCAATTGGCCGAAGACTGGCTTCCGTGATGGTGGGGATATCGGGAGGAGGCCAAGATGGATCATCCACTCGGCACTTCTGGCTGAAGATGGTTGCAAACGCTTCAGCTTTGTCTTTTGCACTCAAGTGCTGGACTCCGCCATCATTGAGGATTGGGATGTTTGCAGAGCCTCCTCTTCCCGTTAGTTGTTTAATTGTCCACCACCATTCACGACTGGATGTGGCAGGACTGCAGAGCTTTGATCTGATCCGTTGGATGTGGAATCGCTTAGCTCTGTCTTAGCATGTTGCTTCCGCTGTTTAACATGCATGTAGTCCTGAGTTGTAGCTTCACCAGGTTGGCACCTCATTTTTAGGTACGCCTGGTGCTGCTCCTGGCACGCTCTTCTACACTCCTCATTGAACCAGGGTTGATCTCCTGGCTTGTTGGTAATGGTAGAGTGAGGAATATGCCGGGCCATGAGGTTACAGATTGTGGTGGAATACAATTCTGCTGCTGCTGATGGCCCACAGCGCCTCATGGGTGCCCAGTTTTGAGCTGCTAGATCTGTTCTGAATCTATCCCATTTAGCACGGTGGTAGTGCCACACAACACGTTGGATGGTGTCCTCAGTGCGAAGACAGGACTTCATCTCCACGAGGACTGTGCGGTGGTCACTCCTACCAATAATGTCGTGGACAGATGCATTTGCGACAGGTGGATTGGTGAGGACGAGGTCAAGTAAGTTTTTCCCTCGTGTTAGTTCGCTCACCACCTGCCGCAGGCCCAGTCTAGCAGTTATGTCCTTCAGGACTCGGCCAGCTCGGTCAGTAGTGGTGCTACCGAGCCACTCTTTAAACTAATTTGGCTGGGGGCAGGGCTCTTGGATGAAGCATTAGAGAGGAGAAACAAGGTGCAGAGTTATAATAGTCTCTCTGATCAATATTGCCACCTCCTATCCTCTTTTACCTTTCCTATCGTTCCTGAATACCTTGTAGCCAGGAATATTAAGTACCCAATCCTCCCCTTCTTTGAGCCAGGTCTCTGTTATTGCCACTGTATCATCGTCCCATGTGGCTACTTGTGCCTGCAGCTCACCAACCTTATTTACCACACTCCGTGCATTTACACACATGTACTCCAAACTCATCCTTGAACTGCCTCACATTTACCCAGTCATCTCTCCTATTTCAGAACTTTTTTTTAACCCTAATGCTCTTGGCCTCTCCCAGTCCTCTGTGCACCTTGTTTCTCCTCTCTACTGCTTCATCCAAGTGCCCCTCCCCCAGCCAAATTAGCTTAAACCCTCCCCCACAGCACTAGTTAACCTTCCCATGAGGAGATTGGTCCCAGCTCTGTTGAGGTGCAACCCGTCCATCTTGAACAGATCCCTCCTGCCCCAGAATTGGTCTCGAGGCAGTACAAAGAAGGTTCACTCGGTTAATCCCGGGGATGAGGGGGCGGACATATGAGGAGAGGTTGAGTAGATTGGGACTCTACTCATTGGAGTTCAGAAGAATGAGAGGCGATCTTATTGAAACATATAAGATTGTGAAGGGTCTTGATCGGGTGGATGCAGTAAGGATGTTCCCAAAGATGGGTGAAACTAGAACTAGGGGGCATAATCTTAGAATAAGGGGCTGCTCTTTCAAAACTGAGATGAGGAGAAACTTCTTCACTCAGAGGGTGGTAGGTCTGTGGAATTTGCTGCCCCAGGAAGCTGTGGAAGCTACATCATTAGATAAATTTAAAACAGAAATAGACAGTTTCCTAGAAGTAAAGGGAATTAGGGGTTATGGGGAGCGGGCAGGAAATTGGACATGAAGCTGAGTTCGGATCGGTCAATGCCCTGTGGGTGGCGGAGAGGGCCCAGGGGCTATGTGGCCGGGTCCTGCTCCGACTTCTTGTGTTCTTTAGATTTGTGGTTGGGATCAGATCAGCCATGATCTTATTGAATGGCGGAGCAGGCTCGAGGGGCCGATTGGCCTACTCCTGCTCCAATTTCTTATGTTCTTATGTTCAATGCCCCAGGAATCTGAAGCCCTCCCTCCTGTACCATTGCTAGAGCCACGCATTAACCTGTCTTATCCTACTATTCCTATACTTACTGGCGCATGGCACTGGGAGTAATCCAGAGATTACTACTTTGAGGTCCTGCTTTTTGAACTTCCTTCCTAGCTCCTGAAACTCTGACTGCAGGTCCTCAACCCTTTTCCTTCCTACGTCATTGGTTCCCACATGACTTCCAACTGTTCCCCATCCCCCCCTTAAAATGTTCTGCACCCTCTCCATGATATCCTTTACCCTGGAACCAGGGAGGCAACACACCATGCAGGACTCACGTCAGCAGAAACACCCTGTCTGTTCCCCTGACTATTGAATCCTGTATCACTATGGCATTCCTACACTGTGCCCCCACAGTGCAGTCCTCTACCCCACAGTGCACTCCTTCGCTGTGTCGTCACCCTCAATACTGAAACATGCTCTACTCCTGGAGGATTCCTGCACTGCCAGCCTCAGCCAACCCTGGCAACTTTCTATCCTGAACACTCTGTGGCTGTTGGGTTGACCGCCTCCTGGAACATACGCTCCAAGAAATTCTCGGCCTCCCGCTTGCCCTGCAGTGTTTCCAGCCGCTTAAGCTCAGAAACTCTGAGCTCGAACAACTGGAGGCACTTCCTGCGCACATGGAGTTCCCACATGGCGCAGGAAACAGGGCTTAGCTGTTCCTCCATTCTATTTAGAGTCTACTTATATTGTATATGTTATGTCTAAGTTTTATCTTAGTACCCCTTTAACTCCTATTTATTATTTATTTAATATTTATGTATACCAGATTTTATTTAAGCATTAAGTTTAGCCTTGTATTACTTTAAGCTTGTGTTTTTTTTGTTAAAATGTAATATTAGCAAAAGTATGTTAATTTTACTGCAAGTATTTAGTGTGACAGTGGAAGTAAATTATTTAATTTCAGATGCGAATGTATCCTTTTGATGCAATGAACCATTTTGCACTTTATTCTCTTGACCTTTCGGTCTCTGAGGGTCAACGCTTGTCGCGGACATACTTCATTAATCACCAATTGCATCGCTTTAGTGTTAGTATCCTCGACTCAGTTTATTGTATCCCCTTAGGTCTAATTAATTACTGATTATTTATTTATGTATTTATTTATTTAGCTATTAGTGAATGGATTTAATGTGATTTGAAATTAGTAATGAATTAATTTATCTGATTATTTTTAAACTGTTTCTTAATCTACTTACACTTTTATTCCGGGCCCCCCTCAGAGCACCTCCTCCACACTTACTGTCACATAATTTTCTCAAATTCTCTCAGTATTTGTTCTATGCCTCTGTTGCCGCCGCTTTTAAATCTCCTCAGGCCTCTCCCGTGGTGCTCCGTTTATGCAGGGTATATTTCCTATTTTGCCACTCAGGGCAGCCCGATTACTGGTAAGGGAACTCAAACAGGCCTTAGGCCTCTCATTAGCACATGCAATGGGCCTAACACCCGTTTTAGGCGACCGCCACAGACACCTGAAAAATAGCCTCACCCAATTTCGGGTCGGATGTTTTTCAGGGATATTCGAGGCACAGGGCGTTGAACTCCAAAATTGGCCCTTTTTGCACCTGTAAAATGGGTACGATTGACCAATCTCTGCCCCATTATCTCTGCAGCAGGTACACGAGATACTGGCCTAGCCTTTCAATTCAAATACTAGCCTCTCTTGGGATTGATTTGAATATATCTTTGTTATGATAGCTCAGAGCTGTAAGAGATACATATTTAAATTTCCTTTGTCCCAGTCAAATTTTGAAAATGTTTCTCAGCTTATTTTGTTCAATCGAGTAGTCTGTTTGAGAGATACAGGCAAGCCAGAAAGAATCCATAGGAACAGTAGACCATTCAGCCCCTCGAGCCTGTTCCCCCATTCAATTACAGCATTGTTGATCTGTATCTTAACTCCATTTACCTGCCTTAGTTCCGTAACCCTTGATACCCTTACCTAACAAAAACCTATCAATATCAGTTCTGAAATTTTCAATTGACCCCCAGCCTAAACAGTTTTTTTTGGGGGGGGAGGGGGGGGAGGGAAGGGGGGGGATGTTCCAGATTTCCTCTCCCCTTTGTGTGAAGAAGTGCTTCCTGACATCATCCCTGAACGGTCCAGCTATAATTTTAAGGTTATGACCCCTTGTTCTGGACTCCCCCCTTCAGAGGAAATAGTTTCTCTCTATCTACCCTATCAAATCCTAATCATCTTAAACACCTCAATTAGATCACCCCCTAATCTTCTATATTCAAGGGAATACAAGCCTAGTCTATGCAACCTGTCCTCATAATTTAACCCTTTTAGCCCCATTATAATTCTGGGCTGCACCCCCTCCAAGACCAATATATCCTTCCTGAGGTGCGGTGCCCAGAACTGAACTTAGTATCTCCAGATGGGGTCTGACCAGAGCTCTGAACAGCTGTAACATAACTTCCTCCCCTTTGTATTCCAGCCCTCTTTCGATGAAGGCCAACATTCCATTAGCCTTTTAAATTATTTTTTGAACCTGTCACTAGCTTTTAGCGATTTCTGTACTTGGGCCCCTAAATCTCTCTGTTCCTCGACAGTTCCAGCTTCTCACCATTCAGAAAATACTCTGATCTATCTTTCTTAGGTCCAAAGTGGATGACCTCACACTTTTCCAAATTGAACTCCAACTGCCCCAGTTTTGCCCACTCACTGAATCTATCAATGTCCCTTTGCAACATTCTGCTCCCATCTACGTTATTCACTGTGCCACCTAACTTAGTGTCATCAGCAAACCTAGATATACGGCTCTCTATTCCTTCGTCCAAGCCATTGATAAATATAGTGAAAAGCTGAGGCCCCAGTACAGATCCCGGGGGACCACCACTAGTCACATCCTGCCAACTTGAGTACGTCCCCATTATCCCTACTCTGTCTCCTACCTCCTAACCAGTTCCCTACCCAGGGTAAACCAGCACCGAATTGCCAGACAAAGTGAGTATTCAGGGACCTTGAGCCAGATCCAGTTCAACTTGAAGTTTAGCACAACTTTTGACTTTTTTTCCATCTTCCAAGGAAGAATAGTTAAGCTCCATTTACTGGTTAATAATTCTCTTTGGCAGCTTATAGCCTAAGCCACAGTCTAGTGGATTGTGTAATAAAACCAGTAAACCAAGTATCAATGAGGGTTTTCCATTTGATCCCTGACATGCTACAAATGGCCTAGGTATTGTGCAGGCAAAGGCACACTCTGGGTCATCGGGAATAAGAGCTCTCCGACGGGAGTGGTCAGAGGTGCTGAACCCAAGAATAATGTCTGGAGGAAAAAAAACCCAAAAAGGCAACAATTCAGTTAAAGAGGATTTCAGTGTCTCCAACCCATCCGCAGCGATGGAGTGTGAAAATCCTGAGCTCCTGATAGTAAAGCAGCAAATTGCTCAGCCACTGAGGCAGGTAACTCAGAGCATCGAGTCCCAGTAACTCTCTATTGATAACATATCAGGAATAAAACTGTGCCCTTTTGTAATAATGCTTCAACCCAACTTTAACTGCTGTTTTTTCATAAGTGTTTTATACTCTTCTAAACCAATCCTAATTAGCTTTTTCTATGTTTCAGCTTATGGGATATAAATTTTCCTTATCTAATGTTTTTACTGACCATACAGCAATAATTTAAAAACTGTTCCATTCAATCATCTTCCTTTAACTGATTTGCTGCCAAAATCACTGAGTTCCTTTAACTAAAAGTATAAAAATATACTTAATACATAACTAGAGTTATAGTGGGTCAGTTCATTTAATCAATAAAGAGGAAATATATAACTTTAATTTCTTTTGGTCTTTAGACTTTTAAACGTGCGGTTACACTGCACTACCAGAGAGGCACTGAGAGAGAGAGAGAGAGAGAGAGACACACACAGCACTACCAGTCAGACAGAAACAGACACAGCACTACTGGTGTGAGAGAGAGAGAGAGAGAGAGAGAGAGAGAGAGAGCACTACCAGTCAGACGGAGACAGAGACAGAGACAGAGACACACACACACACACACACACACATAGCACTAACAGTCAGAGAGACACAGACACAGCACTACTGGTGAGAGAGAGAGAGAGAGAGAGAGAGAGCACTACCAGTCAGACAGAGACAGAGAGAGAGAGACAGAGAGAGAGAGACACACACACACACACACACACACACACACACAGCACTAACAGTCAGAGAGACACAGACACAGCACTACTGGTGAGAGAGACAGAGAGAGAGCACTACCAGACAGACAGACAGACAGAGAGAGAGAGAGATAGCACTACCAGTCAGACAGAAACAGAGAGAGAGAGAGAGAGAGAGACAGAGAGAGAGCACTACCAGTCAGACAGAGAGGGAGAGAGAGAGAGAGAGAGAGAGAGAAACACACACACACACCTACTAGTCGGAGACCAACAGCTGGAGAGGGCAACGCATGGCAGGCTGGACCTGAGCTATACTGAGGGCACTCTGTCTGGCAGGAAAAAGCTCTGCACACAAGTGCCTACATGTGTGTGTGCGCAGAACTCCGCTGCCCCGGTGACCGTGTTTTTATGGTTGGAGGGTATGGGTTGGTGTTTTCACTTTCATCTAACATTAATGAGCCTCTGCTGCAAGTTTATATAAAGTGCTCAGGAGAGTCCAAGGAGAGCCCAAGCACATTGTGAACCGGCTTCACACCACATAGGGTTAAAGTCCACAGTGCCAATTGCAAGAGATGAGAGACTGTCCCGCTGGTGGGAGAGGGAAGGCTGACACCACTGGTGTCTGCTCAGGCTCAGGACCTGAATGTACGTTGAGCCAAAGTGGTTTATGATGGATGAGATGGTGGCCGCTTGGCACACTTTCCCTGTGAGGCTCCTGGAGTGGAATTCTATCCCACTCCCCTCCCAGCTCCAGAGCGAACATCCCACATCTGCTCCAAGTGATCATACTTACAATCCAGGTTCCATTACCTTCCCACTCGTAGTTCTTGCCAAGCCCTTTCTTTTTGAAACCGGAAGTGTTCGAATCACCACTTCTGCGCTCAAGACGGTGGGCGAGCAGATTCCATCACTAGCACAGGGGCTAGGCTCTACCCTGGAACAGCAAGACTCCTGCAGACTCCCGCCTAAAATCTCTTCAATTGAGCGCTGAGTTTACAGGAACAGATTTACACACAAGATGAAGGAGAAGACAAGGTACAGAAGGAAAGCAAAATCTCCAGTGGATCTGCTCTCCTGTGCTAACCAGCCCTATCCCCAGCTCTGCTGTTGCTCTCCTCACCCCACTTCACCTGCCAACTAACCTGAAACCCTGCAGTAAAAAGCAGGCCCTGCACCATAACCTCCGACCAACCCAATCTCCACCTCAGAACACTTCAGACTCACTTCCTCCACGAGGCCCACCAACTATCTCTTGATCCCCTCATGACCCAGCTGCCTTGGTCAAAAGTAAAGGCCCAGGTCAATGGCAACCAATGAAATTGCTCAAAATGCATTTTGAAATTCTTTTAGGCTATTTTGTAAGTCATCTCACCAGACAGTAATAAAAATAAGATATCGAACATAAATATTTTTTAAAAATCATTAAACTTACCCTACATAAATATGCAAATGTGTAAAGATTCACCAGGGTCAATATATGCGGCCCTCTGAGACTCCCAGAATGCACCAGATTTAATATAAACCTTGCTTCTTCTCAGCACATGCAATGCAAACAGAGATCCCCACGTGTACACTCCCCGTTGTAGGAGACACTCACTAACGCTGCAGGAGAAAACAGGAAATACCAGGGAGAGTGGGACTTGGAGAGGACCAGCCAACCTCTTGGTCATATTGGAGCCGGAGCAGCAAACTCTCGGTGCTGCAAGAGCTGTGCGTATCGGGGATTAATGAGACTGGGGGCTTATCTGAACAGGGTTTCTGACTAGTACTTGTACCCAATCACAAAGCATAGAAAAACGTACAGCCAATCAGCTTGACAACATCAAGCTGAACTGTGATGCCCATCACTTCCAACTGCAAAGCCTCTCCGAGCTATCCAAACCATTGTCCATTTTCTCTTTCCTCTAGGTACTTTTCAACAGCCACAACTCCTCAAAGAAGAAACCTCGGAGGAGGACAATCCTTCTCAGGATACACCGTCCTGTGCTCCATTGCCCCCAACCACCAGCACAAAGATTGGCACCCCCGGCGGGTTAGTGAGTGAGAGGGGTCTGCACACGGTGATGTACCCAGCACTAGTGAGCAGCAGGTATTGGTGGCAGGGACAGCTCAGCGCTGGGAGAGTTCTTCTCTCAGCTCTGTTGAGATGAGGGGCCCAGTTATGAAAAGAATACAGCTGGCTTCACACACGCAGTTACACCAGCTATTGGCAGGCTTGCCAAGGAGTTTCAGAACCGTGGCTGAAAGTGTGGAGGAGTTTGCTGCCAGCCTGTGAGATGTCCTAGGGCATCAGCACTCTGCAGTCTACCTTGGAGAGTGTGGCCACCTTCAGGGATGGTGCAACTGGACCACACAACAGGAATCAACATTCACGCCCTTTGCAGCTTTGGTGGAAGTTCAGATGGCTGCCATGCAGGTTCTGGGCTCCAGCAGGGAGGGGACAGCAACCAGCTGGGAGAGGTTGGTGGATTAAATTACGAGAGGCTTTCAAGATTTCACTCCTATTCTGCAGTCTGCTCTCCCTCAGATCAGTAGAAGTGATGAGACCCAGCACCAAGGGATCAGCAGGTGTCACCCGCTCTCAGGAAAACAGCACATCTGCTCCCTCGCCATCCCCTCACCCAATTCCCTCATGGTGCCAGAAAGCTGGCTGGACCAGACTGTCCTGGCAACAGCTGAGGAGCAACAGTCTGCAGCCGGGCCCTCTCGGGCTTGATCTCCAAGAGGTCACTGGCCACGAACACCTCAAAGGCCCTACATGAGCAGTCATCTACCAGCTCTGCTGAAGCCACTGGGGGAGCACCTCACAGGAGTAGTGACGTTAGTAAACCTTTTAAGAAAAGCACTATGGGTTCATCACTTGTGCACTAAATGAACTGAAGTAAATTATTGGGTCTGGCATTAAAGTAATCACCTTCATCGCACTGGGCCCTTTGTCCTGCAGTGTTTTCTCACTGAAGCTTCTTAGTCAGCATTGTCACGTTGATGTAGAGGTTAGCGGAATTAATGCAGGATTAAGGGAGCAGTGAAGGAGGTGACAAGGGCTGTTAATGGAGAGAGGCTTTCTGTAACTTTCACCGGGAGGGACATGAGGTCATCAAAAGCATTATCATAGTATGTTACAGTACAGAAGGAAACCAACATCAACCATACTGTCCTCCTCAACCCTCTCCGTTACTTCATCAAAGAACTCAATCAAGTTAGTTAAACACAAGTTAGTTAAACACAATTTTCCTTTAACAAATCCATGCTGACTTTCATTTATTGGCCCATACTTTTCCGAGCGCCAATTAATTTTGTCCCAGATTATTGTCTTTAAAAGTTTCCCCACCACAGACGTTAAACTGACTGGCCTGTAAATGTTGGGTTTATCCCTCTCCCCTTTTTTGAACAGGGGTGTAACATTTGCAATCCTCCAGTCCTCTGGCACTGCCCCCATATCTAAGGGAGGATTGGAAGATTGTGGCCAAACCCTCCGCAATTTCCACCCTTACTTCCCTCAGTAACCGAGGATGCATCCCATCTGGACCAGGTGATTATTACTTCGAGTAGTGCCAAGCTTTAGTACCTCCTCTATCTATTTTTATCCTGTTCAATATCACTACTACCCCCTCCTCTACTGTTACATTGGCAGTATCCTTTTCTCTAGTGAAGACCAATGCGAAGTGTTCATTTCGTGCCTCAGACATGCCCTCTGCCTCCACAAGAAGATCTCCTTTTTTGTCCCTAATCGGCCCCACTCTTCCTTTGACTGCTCTTTTACTATTTATGTGTTTGAGACACTTTTGGATTCCCTTTTATATGTTAGCCACTAGTCTATTCTTATACTCTCTCTTTGCCCTACTTATTCCCTTTTTTAGATCCCCTTTGCAATTCGCATTCAGCCTGGTTCTCTTCTGTATTATGAACCATACATTCATCAGCAGCCTCCTTTTTCTGTTTTATTTTAATCTCTATATCCAGGGAGCTCTTGCATTGGAGGCCCTTCCTTTCCCACTCATGGGAATGTGTCTACTCTGTACTCGAACCATCTCCTCCTCAAAGGTCTCCCATTGTTCAATTACTGTTTTGCCTACCAATTTCTGAAGCCAATCCACCTGGACAAGATCCCTTTTGTAACTCACTGAAATTAGCCCACCTCCAGTTAAGTATTTTAATGTTTTGAATATTCCTTGATCTTTTCTAAACCTAATGACATTATGATCACTGTTCCCCAAATGCTCCCCTGCTGAAAAATGCTCCACTAGCCCCACTTCATTCCCAAGAACTATTAACTTATCACTGGCCTCTCTAGCTGGAATGTCTCGTGCTACTCCTCCTCCTTCTGGTTCTCCCTCACCTTCATCCAATTCTTCCTCGTCAGATGGTGCCTCTTCCTGTTTCTCTGTCTTCTCCAACTGCGCTCCTTTTTGTACTGCCAGGTTGTGCAGGATGCAGAAAACGACACTGATGCGGCTCACTGAGACTGGGCCATATTATAGGGAGCCTCCCAGTCTGGTCAAGGCACCTGAACCTTTGTATCAATATGCCAATGGCGCCCTCTTTGATATTCCTGGTGGTCTTATGGCTGTGATTTGTTCCTGAGCTGATCATGTGTGATGGATTTGTGGAGGGGTGCAATCAGCCATAATTGTGGGAGTATTTCTTGCCCCCCCAACAGCCATCCTCTAGATGGGTGGAAAAGTGTGTGTGTGTGTGTATATGTGGTGGTGTGTGTGGGGTGGTGTTTGGGGGGGGGACGGGGGGGTGGTGAGAGAAGGCTGGATGAGTGTAGCAGGAGAAGGGCGCTGCAGTTGTTAATAGCGAATCTGGTGCAGACTTGCATCGTCCGTCTGCGGTAATCACACACTAGTTGGACGTTACAAATAGGCCTACCTGTTCACTAAAGCTCCCGGCTCATCTCCTGATACCTTGATGGCTACATGAGTGCAGTCTATTATGCCCTAAACACGAGGGAAGCCAACCACTGCTGTAAATCCCGCAACTCTCAATCTGGCTGTTGGTGCCCACGGGGAAGATAATGTATAGGTCAGCTCTGGCAAGAAAGGCATTGGTGACCTGAGCGACGCAGGTGTGCGCTCTAGGCTGGGAGATGCGGACAATGTCCCCTGTAGCAGCCTGAGGTAAGAGAGTTAAGGGCGATGATGACTATGACGGTCACTGGCAAAGCATGGTCTCCTGGTCCAACAGGCTGCAGGGATCAGCAACACCCTGTCCGGTGAACCTCAGCCTCCTCCCGCACTGGTTCTCAGAAATATCCAAGAAACAGACTCTTGGCCTATAGATCCTGTGGGCTGGGTAAGGCCTTCTACGAGCTCCCCTCACCTGCAGTCTTCTAACAGGCCCACCTTCTTCGCGCTGGTTGTCGAGGCTACTGCTGCTCCTCTTCCTCCAACTGTCCCTCAATCCAAAGCAAAGAACCAAAAATGGCTCCCATGATAAGCTGTGAGAGCTTAATCAGGGCGAATAAGACAAAAAATAAGTTCAGACACGAGCAATCTCCCAGCTCAAAAATCTCTCTGATATCCCTCTGATCAGAGTTCCAGCAGCTGAATGTCCCTTGAAATAATGCTTCCAGTCACGTCAGTCGGTTTGTGAAGACTATTCCGTAAGGTTTAAGTCGGTGGGTTGGCCGCGAGGCGGGACTTCTAACCCTCCCCCCCCC